>NC_064635.1:144184244-145539244 GCF_023864275.1 Schistocerca cancellata
ACAACCTTACTGTGCACAGTGATAAGTGAGGTCAAAGCCATAAAAATCTAATCATTTACCTAGTCGGGTTAAGCATCCAATAATAGCAAAATTAACTTCAAATATATATTAAATTAAAAACTGCTTGACAATCCTTTTACTTCTAGAAGACTTTCTGAATTTGTAAAGCTATAGGATGTCCTACAAAGCTTCGTCCAATTTCTTCTTCTTCTATTCCTTGTGCCTTTATCCCGTGTCAGCACAGTTGTTAATGGATTTCGGATGGTTAGTGGAAAGGGACGTTGAATGCCCTTCCTGTCACCAACCCATTTCCCCACCAGATGGAATATGTGTACCCCAATGGTCTGCATGTAGTCTTATACATGTGAAAGTGGACAAAAATTTTGTTATGTAATTGAGGGGACACTCGGGTACCAGCCTGGTAGTCATCTTTCAGGATTTGGGAAACTGCCTATAAACCACGACCAGGCTGACTGGCACAGTGGCCCTCTCCATTAATCTGCCAAAAGGATTTAATCTAAGCAAGCACACTTCCCGCATCCCAAAAGTAGTGCCGTAACGTGTGGCTCTCTAGGTGGATCGTTAGTGCTGCAATTTCATAAATGTATAACTTCTACATGCACCAAAACAGAAAACTGTTATGGACTGTAACTTATACATAAGACTAGAAAGTTTTTATTTTCAAAAGAACCATCCAGTTTTACAAACACCACAGACATTGAAGAGCACAGAATACTACATAAACTTTTCTTGTTCTTCTTTGCCCATACATGAAACTCTGTGGACCATACAGCAAGTACTTGTCTGCAGCCGTTCGGCCACCGTGTCCATCTTTTTCCTCATGGCTGTCTTTTTGAACTGCACATACAAATAAACTATGCGCAGTCGGCTGATTTGTTTCTCCTACTCATATCTAAAATATCGGGCGTTCGAAATGTTGGAAGGCCGAGTGATTCTACAATTTTCTCCAAAATTCTTGAAGCATTACAAGCTTGTTCACACTGCTGCTTTACCATCTTTCTTTCATCTGCCAGATGCCAAGTGCGGTCTCAAATCCAATGCTCTTTCTGTGTTCCCCTCTGTCATCCCATGTCTCTTCACCACATGTACTGACAAAGTCTTTATATTTTCTTTTAAAAAAACACTGTAATCAAGTAAATATTATGCAACTTATAGGAGATAAGCAGCAGCTACACAATAAAACTGAGGCGGCAGTTTTTTGTTATAATGTACTCGATGAAATTTCGATGATTCCAAAAACATCAGTCATATGAAAAACAACTTGCACCTTTCTCAGGTGACGTCCCGAGAGCCGTGGATCGAGACAGTCAGATAGGTGCAGTATTTCTCAATTTTCAAAAAGGCTTTAACTCGGTATCACGCTTAAGCTTATTATCAAAACTATGAGAGAATGGTGTATCGAGCAACATCTATGACTTGAGTGAGGCCTTTTCAGTAGGAAGGACACAGAAAATTAACTTGGACTTCCCTATACACCAACATCCCTCACGTCTGAGGTCTTGCCACTATTGAACACTACCTTACCCTCCAAACCCACTACCTCATGAGGACACACACCACACTAACTTTATCCTAACACACAACAATTCACCTTTGATGGAAGGATATACACACAAATATGTGGCACAGATGTGGGCATCTGCATGGTATCCTCCTATGCCAGTCCGTTTATCGGCCATCTAGAAGAAACCTTCCTAGCCTCCCAAAATCCAGAACTTCTGGTTTGGTTCAGATTCATTGATGACATCTTCATGCTCTGGGCTTAGGGCCAAGACACCCTCAGCACCCTCTCTCTCACCCCCTTCACCAGGTCCTCCTCAATCCAGTGTGCCACCTTCCTGGACATTGACCTACTCTTCCCTGATGGCTCCACCCACACTTCTGTCCACATTTAACTTACTAACCACTAACAGTACCTGCATTTCAACAACTGCCATCATCACTTACATACCAAAAAATCTCTCTCGTACAATCTGGGCACCCAGGGACAATGTATCTTCATTGACAAGAACTCCATTGCTCAGTATGCCAAGTGCCTCACAGACATGCATTTCTCCCAGATCTAGTTTGCTAACAGATTTCCCATGGCATTTCCCAACACATTCCTCCCACCACTCCCAAGAACCAGCTACATAGGAGTGCCCCTTCTGTCACCCAAAATCACCCCATCTGGAACAACTGAACCATGTCATTCATTATGGCTTTGTTTATCTATCATCGTGCCCTGAAATGAGGGACATCCAACCCAAGATACTTCCCACCCCTCATAAAGTGGTGTTCCGTCACCGACACACAACATCCTAGTCCATCCCTGTGCCACTCCCAATCCCAACCCCTTGCCACAGGGATCAATCCCTGTAGAATAACCAGGTGCAAAACATATTCTTTCTATTTGATTCTTTTCACAGGCTTTTCCTACCCATCAGAGTCCGGGCCCCTGTGAAAGCAGCCATGTCATATACTAGCTCTGCTACAATCATTGCACAGCTTTTTATATTGGTATGACTACCAATCAGCTGACCACCAGTATGAATGGTCACTGCCCAACTGTGACCAAGATCAAGGTAGACTACCCTATGGCAGGAAATGCAACTGAACATCTAGATCCACCCCTCCACCACCATCTTTTCTGAACTGCACAGGTGGGAGTTATCCTTACAACACATTCACCACAGCCAAATTATCCTGACCTCAACCTACAACTAACCTACTTTCTCCACACCCTCCTCCTCTGTCTTTTTCACGTCTCCTCACACTCACTGTGTGCCACCACTGCTAGCACACCCACCCATCTTCACTGCTTCCCTGCTCCTCACCTTTTCCAAATCGACATCCTCCAGCCCCCCCCCCCCCCCCCCCCCCGCCCTTCTACTCCACTGCCTCCCAACACTGCACGTGGCAGTCTTGTCATGCTGCCAGACAACACTGTACCCTGCTATCCCAACCTGTTCCCTGTCCCACTGCTAACAGATTTCCCATGGCATTTCCCAACACATTCCTCCCACCAATCTCAAGAACCAGCTACAAAGGCGTGCCCCTTCTGTCACCCAAAATCACCCCATCTGGAACAACTGAACCACTTTTCACAGGCTTTTCCTACCCCATCAGAGTCTGCTGCTTTCATTCAGTGTGGCTGTCACATTCTGGCCAAAGCTGTTGGAGATAGTGGCCATGTGTGTGTGTGTGTGTGTGTGTGTGTGTGTGTGTGTGTGTAATTGAGACACACTTGCAGGAATTTGTTCTGGAAGCTACAGGTTTTTAAAATGACATCTTTGTATATTTTCATCATGACCACAAAAGAGGGTTTGGATAGTAACCAGCCAGACTTTCCCCTTGTGCAGAAAGGAGACAGTTACTCAGACATGGAAGTTTTCAGTGCTCTACCTACAGACATCAAAAGTGCTGCTCTTAAAACACCCAAATTAAAGGACAAATTGAAAGGATATCTTTTGTAAAATTCATTCTACTTGATGAATTTCTAGCGTAAATAAGTATGCACTGTTAAGTTTTATTGTATAATTGAGATGGCCCACTACCGCAAGCATAAATATAAATTATTTTTAGTAATGAAAGATATATTTACTTTCAAGTATTAAGATATTAGTATGAATTTCTTATAGTGTATGCCAAAATACTAATATGATGTCTTGTTGGATTATGTACCTTATTTATTTTCATGTATTACAATGTAACTTTAGTTGATATGAGTACCGTGATGAATCTACCATACTGAAACCTACTGTATCTGTTACCGCAAATTTTATATTAAAAAAAAATCACGATTGTAAATATTGTAATAATGTGGACAGTAATGATGTTGGGGGCATGGACTCACAAAAAATAAAATATCTCTTTGGTCTTCCTCCACCTCTGTTCTCTCCCAGTCATAAACTGCTCCTTCACTTCACCATGCACCACATGCAACTTCCCCTGCCTGCTGCGGGACAGCCTCACACATACCATCTTCCTATCCTGCCCTGCCCTCCATCCATGCCACCCACTGGATTGCAGTACCAGGACAATGTGCAGAGCACAAAAAAGACAAATATTGAATATGTTCCTCTTTAAAAGACTGATAGGAAAGTGGGGAACCAACTGTCTTTCCTCACCATAAATTTTGGCATGTATACATATATGCACTCTTTCAACAAATAACTTTCTAAATCCTTTAAACCAATCCCTCTTAGTAGTTAAGGCTACATACTCAGCATCTCCCTCATATTGCCACTATCTACGTAATTGTATGTACCTCTCCCACTTTCTCCTTTTTCTCTCTTCATCCCTTTCTCTCACTCTTCCTTACCACTCTCTCCCCTGCCACTTTCACTGCCTCTCTGTCTGTCTCTCCCCCCCCCCCCCCCCCCCCCCATTGCCACTGTCTCTCTCTTTCTCACTTACAGTCTGCTGTCTTTCTCTTCGATCACCGTTACCTCCTCTACACACCACCCCCTTGGATATGTTTTGCTCAGGGTTTTGACCCCTAGAATGGGAAAGTAACATGTGGTACAGGAGATGGGAGAAATATCCATATTTTTTCACTTTAATGTTCCCTGGTCCGGTGGGGTCCAGATCCCTGAAGCCTCTCTTTTACTCCCACTGTTACAATCTCCACCACCGAGCGAGGTGGTGCAGTGGCTAGCACTCTGGACTCACATTCGGGAGGACGATGGTTCAATCCCACGTCTGGCCATCCTGAGTTAGGTTTTCCGTGATTTCCCTAAATTGCTGCAGGCAAATGTCGGCATGGTTCCTTTGAAAGGGCACGACCGACTTCCTTCCTCGTCCTTCCCTAATCCGATGAGCTCGCTGTCTGGTCTGCTCCCCAAAGCAACCCAGCCCAACCCAACCCAACCCAACTGTCTCCACCCATCCCTCTTTCTCTTTTACTACCATTGTCTTTCACTGAATACCACAATCTCATTTCTCTTTGGTTCATACTGCTATTGTCTTCATCCATATCCCTTTCTCTTTCACTGCCACTTTCTCTCTACCGTCATCATTGTCTCCTCTCTCTTTCACTCCTACTGCTACTCTCTTTTAGCATAAAAAAGCATGAACATGTTTGCTTGCAAATCCTTTAGTGAGTAAAGTGGAATGAGCATGGAGGCAGCTGGTTACCCACTTTTCTGTCACTGTCTTTTACAGAGGAACATATTGGCCTTTGTTCAGCTGATTCCCGTCTTTTCTCTGTTACAGCAGAGTGTGCTGCTTCTATAAAACAAATTCTGTAGGCCAGTAAAGTTTTGACAGGTTATTTACGTAATTTGACGCATATACAGACTTTGACACATATAAACTACAAATAAGTGTACATAATACAGGGTTATCACTTTGAACCTCTGAATCTGGTAACTGAATATGTTTCTAAATTCCCCTGGGATCGTAAGCTTAAGAACATATGGTAAAAATTTTGAACAATTTGCCGTGAATATAAATTGCAGAAGTGACATTCCCACAACTGGTACTTTTGGTACCCAAAAGTAAGGGATTTTTGCATTTTCTTAGAAACCAGCCTTGAAGAAATGGTGCTTTTATAAGCTGCTAAAGGCCCACCCTAGACCACACCTAATGCAAAAGAACCAACTGATTTTCTCAATTTGTCTGTACTGGAGGAAGTGTGTAATGCTTAAAATTTGTCCCTGTACTGTAGGATAATTACAGTATGTCCATTCGTCTGATAGGTATACAATGGTCACTGCGCCAAAAGCTACCCGAAACAGCTAACCATTTATCTCTGCAATCCACGGAACCCAAGATACAACCACCTGAAAAATTGCATTTTTTGAATGTATTGGCACTATGCACTGTCGTGCACAAACTGATCAGGTTTTGCAAGGCCGTCAAGAATGCAAGTCTTCATGGATGTGTAATGCATACATCTACATCTGCACTCTTTGAACAACTGTAAAGTGCATGGCAGAGACAAAGGAGTCATACAACAGTGAACGGTCACTAGTGCTAATTGTGCTTAAGCCATCAAAATTTAATTGAGTACACTACTTTGAAAATAAACTGCTGGTTCCTCAGTTTTACTACAAAGCTGCTGTCCATCTGCTATTACTAGCTTAATACTTACTTAATTACAACAGTATTTTTCAAAAATAACATTTTTTATATTTATAAACAAACACATGATTTTTATAGTACATTATTACTAATCATACAGCTTTATAGAAAACACTGTTACTTGCCATGTTGCTAACACAACTTTGCACTTCCTGTATCTAGATAGTCAAATAATTTGTAGGAACAGTGAATAAAAAGGTATGATTCTAATTTTATTTTGATCGGTCAGGATTCCCAGATTCTAGCTGTATGTTGGACAGGAGCTTGCTGAATATCTTACCACCAGAATACACAACTCCATTCTGAATTCTGGCCAAGAAGGCCAAGTCTACTTCAAAATTATTTTGTGTCTTGTGACTGTCTACATCACTTATATTACCAGCAATAAAAACAGTTGATTAGTAAATCCAGTGGGAAGTTTGTGGAAGGATTCCAAGACCATTAAAAAGGCATCTGCAAGACATAAGGTTATCTGCTTTACACAATATTCTTTTTGCTCACCTCTGCCGAATAAACACTTTACTTACTTTAGGTGTACTGTCCCAAAAGATAATTCCATAAGACAACAGCGAATGGAAATATTAAAAATAAGCCAACACACCTGTCTTTGGGTAAACACAGTGAGAGGTGCTGCTAAGGGGATAACATGCTGACCTAAGCTTTTTGATTTCTTTTCCACGTGTTAGATCCATTTTAACCGCACCACAAGGAATTTTACATACATTATCTCATTCAGAATATGACACTTAACATTTACTTTTAGTGTCTAAAGGTCATTGCCACTTGTTAGAAATTGCTTAATATAGGTCTTTGTGATGTTAAGAATTAAACTGTTAGCTGTGTATCACTTGTAGGCCTCTTCAACTAACATCTGAGCTGTGCCTGCTGGGAGTATAGTGTCATATGGCTCAGCAACATTTTCAGCCACAATTATACGCTTGCCAATTGAGTGCCTCATGTACTAAACTAAACTCCGCCCAAATAGGCCCGATGGTACCAACAGGCCACTGTGTCATCCTCAGCACACAGGCGTCACTGGATGCAGATACGGAGGGGCATGTGGTCAGCACACTGCTCTCCCAATCATATGTCAGTTTACGAGACTGGAGCCACTACTTCTCAATCGAGTCACTCCTCAGTTTGCCTCACAAGGGCTGAGTGCACCCTGTTTGCCCACAACGCTCGGCAGACTTTTCTGGAGACTAGAAATCTACTCTGTAGGAATCAGCATGGGTTTAGAAAAAGACGGTCACGTGAAACCCAGCTCGCGCTATTCGTCCACGAGAGGGCCATAGACACGGGTTCACAGGTAGATGCCGTGTTTCTTGACTTACGCAAAGGCGTTCGATACAGTTCCCCACAGTCGCTTAATGAACAAAGTAAGAGCATATGGACTACCAGACCAATTGTGTGATTGGATTGAGGAGTTCCTAGATAACAGGACGCAGCATGTCATTCTCAATGGAGAGAAGTCCTCCGAAGTAAGAGTGATTTCAGGTGTGCCGCAGGGGAGTGTCATAGGACCGTTGCTATTCACAATATACATAAATGACCTGGTGGATGACATCGGAAGTTCACTGAGGCTTTTTGCAGATGATGCTGTGGTGTATCGAGAGGTTGTAACAATGGAAAATTGTACTGAAATGCAGGAGGATCTGCAGCGAATTGACGCATGGTGCAGGGAATGGCAATTGAATCTCAATGTAGACAAGTGTAATGTGCTGCGAATACACAGAAAGATAGATCCTTTATCATTGAGCTACAAAATAGCAGGTCAGCAACTGGAAGCAGTTAATACCATAAATTATCTGTTTTTTTTTTTTTTTGTGTGGTTTTAGGGCGCACAACTTCAATGGTCATTAGCGCCCTGACTACTCTAAGAATGCACCACGAGGCACAAGTTGACAACAACAACTAAAAGGGAAAAACACGATAAAAGACAGACTGACAGGCATAGGATTAAAAAACAACATCATCAAATGTCCTTAGCGAGGTTTGTCAAATTGATAAAACGAAGAACACGAGCAGCTGCTCGTGGGTCATCCGCTAAAATGGCATCGAAAGTATTTGGCAGGTTAAGATCGAGGCGCAGTGTGTTAAGATCTGGACAGGACATTAAAATGTGTCTAACCGTCAGCAAGTGCCCACATGGGCAGAACGGCGCCGGCGCAGCAGATGGCGATGGCTGAACCGGCAGTGTCAAATTCTTAACCGGGCTAAAACGACCTCCTCCCGCCGAGAAGGGCGTGAGGACGACGTCCAAGCCACGGGAAGAGGTTTTAAGGCCCGAAGCTTGTTGTCGGTAAGTGCAGCCCAATCGGCATGCCACAGCGATAAGATGCGCCGACAAATGACCCCGCTAAAATCGGACGAAGGGACACAACAAGAAGCTGTCCGAGGCTGGAGGACCGCAGCCTTGGCCGCGGCATCTGCAGCTTCGTTCCCAGGGATACCGACATGGCCAGGAACCCACATAAAGCTAACCGGAGAACCGACGTCCATCAGCTGCTGAAGAGAGCGTTGGATCCGGTGTACGAAAGGGTGAACCGGGTACGGATCACTGAGGCTCTGGATGGCGCTCAGGGAATCTGAGCAGATGACATAAGCAGAATGTCGGTGGCGGCAGATGTAAAGAACAGCCTGGTAGAGGGCAAAGAGCTCAGCTGTGAAGACCGAACAATGGCCATGGAGCCAGTATTTGAAACTTTGTGCCCCGACAATAAAGGAACACCCGACCCCGTCATTGGTCTTAGAGCCATCTGTATAAATGAAAGTCATGTTGATGAACTTCGAACGAAGTTCCAAAAAACGGGAGTGGTAGACCGAACCGGGGGTGACCTCTTTTGGGAGCGAGCTGAGGTCAAGGTGAACGCGGACCTGAGCCTGGAGCCAAGGTGGCGTGCGGCTCTCGCCCACTCGAAAGGTTGCAGGGAGTGAAAAATTAAGGTGTTGAAGGAGGCGACGAAAGCGAACTCCAGGGGGTAGCAGGGCAGAGACATACAACCCGTATTGACGGTCAAGAGAGTCATCAAAAAAGGAACGATAAGACGGATGGTCGGGCATTGACAGTAGCCGACAGGCATACCGACAAAGCAGTATATTGCGCCGGTAGGTGAGTGGCAATTCGCTAGCGTCAGCATGAAGACTCTCTACGGGACTGGTATAAAATGCTCCGATCGCAAGTCGTAAACCCCGATGTTGTATGGAGTTGAGGCGGCGTAAGATGGATGGCCGTGCAGGGGAGTATACGAAGCTCCCTTAATCCAGCTTGGAGCGGACGATCGACCGATATAGACGAAGTAGGACGGTTCGATCCGCACCCCACGACATACCACTGAGAACACGGAGGACATTTAAAGAACAGGTACAACGGGCGGCCAAATATGACACATGTGGAGACCAGCTAAGTTTCCTGTCAAAGGTAAGGCCTAAAAATTTGGTTGTCTCCACGATTGGGAGAGCAACGGGACCGAGTCGTAAGGACGGTGGGAGAAACTCTTTGTAGTGCCAGAAGTTAATACAGACCGTCTTCTCGGCAGAAAACCGGAAGCCATTGGCGACACTCCAGGAGTAAAGACGGTCAAGAGAACGCTGAAGACAGCGCTCCAGGACACGTGTATACTGCGCGCTGCAATAGATGGTAAAATCGTCCACGAAAAGGGAGCCTGATACATCAGCTGGGAGGCAATCCATTATTGGATTGATCGCGATGGCGAAGAGAGCGACGCTCAAAACTGAGCCCTGTGGCACCCCATTCTCCTGGCGAAAGGTGTCGGACAGGACAGAACCCACACGTACCCTGAACTGTCGATCCATTAAAAAGGAACGAATAAAAAGAGGGAGGCGACCGCGAAGGCCCCATGTATGCATGGTGCGGAGAATGCCCGCCCTCCAACAGGTGTCGTAAGCCTTCTCCAAATCAAAGAACACAGCCGCGGTCGGGCGCTTCCGCAAGAAGTTATTCATAATGAAGGTCGACAACGTAACCAGATGGTCAACAGCAGAGCGGCGCCTACGAAATCCACATTGTACATTGGTAAGTAGGCGTCGAGGCTCGAGCAGCCAAACCAATCGAGAGTTAACCATTCGCTCCATCACTTTACAGACACAGCTGGTAAGCGAGATAGGTCGATAACTGGAAGGCAAGTGCTTGTCCTTCCCCGGCTTAGGAATCGGGACAACAATAGACTCGCGCCAGCATGCGGGAACATGTCCCTCAATCCAGATGCGATTGTATGTACGAAGAAGAAAACCTTTACCCGCAGGAGAAAGGTTCTTCAGCATCTGAATATGAATAGAATCAGGCCCTGGAGCGGAGGACCGTGATCGGCCAAGTGCGTTTTCGAGTTCCCGCATGGTGAATGGGGCATTATAACTTTCACAATTCGAGGAGCGGAAGTTAGGTGGCCTAGCCTCCTCTGCCTGTTTGCGGGGGAGGAAGGCAGGGTGGTAATGAGCGGAGCTCGAAACCTCTGCGAAAAAGCGGCCGAAGGCATTGGAGACAGCCTCAGGGGCCACAAGGACGTCATTCGCGACCTTCAAGCCAGAAACTGGTGAGTGGACCTTAGTGCCAGATAGCCGGCGCAGGCTACCCCAGACAACAGAAGAAGGAGTAAAACTGTTGAAGGTGCTTGTGAAAGCAGCCCAGCTGGCTTTCTTGCTGTCTTTGATAATACGACGACACTGAGCACATAATCGTTTATAATTGATACAATTCGCCACTGTAGGGTGGCGTTTAAATGTGCGTAAAGCACGTCGACGAGCACGTAAAGCGTCTCTACATGCTGCGGTCCACCAGGGGACCGGTACGCGACGTGGAGAAGAAGGAGGGTGAGGGATGGAATATTCAGCAGCAGCGAGAATGACTTCCGTGAGGTGTGCGACCTGACGATCGCAGCTTGGGAAGGTTTGATCCTGAAAGGTCGCCCTGGAAGAGGAGAGCCCCCAGTCTGCCTTGGAGATGGTCCAACTAGAGGAGCACGGAGAGGGGGTATGCTGCAGGAGATGGATAACACACGGGAAGTGGTCGCTCGAATATGTATCCGAAAGGGCATACCAGTCAAACCGGCATGCAAGTTGGGGAGTACATATAGAGAGGTCTAAATGGGAATAGGTGTGAGATGTGTCCGAAAGAAAAGTAGGGGCGCCAGTATTGAGGCAGACAAGATTGAGCTGGTTGAAAAGGTCTGCTAACAAGGAGCCCCTCGGGCAGGATGCTGGAGAGCCCCAAAGGGGATGGTGGGCATTGAAGTCTCCAGTTAACAAAAATGGTGCAGGTAGCTGAGCAATAAGTTGCATCATGTCTGCCCTGGTAACGGCAGATGACGATGGAGTGTAAACGGTACAAAAGGAAAACGTAAAAGTGGGGAGAGTAATGCGGATGGCAACTGCCTGCAGGCCGGTGTGCAACGTGATGGGATCGTAGTAAATATCATCCCGGACCAGCAACATAACCCCTCCATGAGCTGGGATACCTACCACAAGGGGTAGGTCAAAACGCACAGAGGTGTAGTGTGCCAAGGCAATTTGATCGCATGGGCGTAGCCTCGTTTCCTGGAGGGCTACGACGAGCGGACGGTGCAAGCGGAGCAGCAACTTCAAGTCCTCTTGGTTGGAGCGAATGCTGCGAATATTCCAGTGAATAAGTGCCATCGTAAGAAAAGGAAGATGAGAGAAGGGGTCACCTCGAAGGCCGCTTAGGGCCTGGCTTCGAGCAAGCACTGCCGCCGCTATCAGTAGGCGGACAGTCATCGTCCATTGGGTCTATAGGGTCATCGGCCATCTCGGGAGGATGGCCGGGAGGGGGAGCTTCCTCCGCCGGTGAACGGCCAGATGTACGGCTACCAGCGGTGCGGCCAGGCGAAACGGATGACGGCCTGGGGCGGCAACCGCTGGGTGGCGCAGGGGAAGAAATGCGCCGTGGCGGAGAAGGAGAACTGTGCTTCCTATGCGCCTTTTTGGAAGGACGTTTGGTGGAAGTACCGGTCGAAGGCTGGGAGGTCGAGGTACGGAGGAAGTCTGCACGGGATGGTTCCTTCTTGAAGGCCCGTGCATCTGACTTCGGGAAGCTGAGGAAGGGGCTGGTGTCTGTGGGGTGATGGGAGGAAGAGGAGACGTTGACCGCGCGATCTTAGCACTGGCCGAACGGACGACCGTGGTGCTGAAGGTCAGATCGCATGTCTGGGTTGCTACCTCCCGGGTAGTCCGAGGAGAGGCGAGGACAGTACTGTATTTCCCCGCTGGGAGCAGCGTGGGCTTCCGACTAGCCAATAGCTTGCGAGCAGCCGAGGTGGACACTTTCTCTTTGACCCGAATTTCTTGGATACAGCGTTCTTCCTTATAGACAGGACAGTTGCGGGAGGATGCGGCATGGTCACCCTGACAGTTCACACAACGAGGAGACGGAGGTGGACAGTCACCCTCATGGGCATCCCTGCCACAAGTGACACATTTAGCCGCATTGGAACAAGACTGTCGAGTGTGATTGAAACGCTGACACTGGTAGCAGCGCGTAGGTGTCGGGACATAGGGGCGAACAGAAATAACCTCGTAGCCCGCCTTGATGCGCGATGGCAGCTTAACACTATCGAAGGTCAAGAAAAGTGTCCGGGTCGGTACAAGGTCATTGTTGACCTTTTTCATGACCCTATGGACAGCCGTCACGCCCTGCTCAGCGAGGAAAGATTGAAGCTCCTCGTCAGTCAATCCGTCGAGGGAGCTAGTATAGACTACACCACGAGACGAATTCAAAGTTCGGTGGGCCTCCACCCGGACAAGGAACGTGTACAGGAGGGTGGCCCGAAGCAGTTTTTGTGCCTGAAAGGCACTCTCAGTTTCTAGTAATAAGGTGCCGTTACGCAACCTGGTACAAGATTTGACAGATCCGGCTATGGCATCTACGCCCTTCTGAATAACGAAAGGGTTGACAGAGGAAAAATACTTTCCGTCCTCAGATCGAGAAACTACGAGGAACTGTGGGGCAGGCGGTAGTACTTTTGTCACTGTTGGCTGGTCACGTTTCCGTTTTTGGGTCAAAGTCGAGAGAGATGGAGTAGAATCCATTGCGGAGGAATCCCCCATGATTGCCAGCGTCTCCGATGGCGCGCTCCTTCCTTGTGGGGACCCTCTCAGAGGGCAGTCCCGCCTTAGGTGAATGTTTACACCTCAGGTCACACCTCCCGAGAAACAGACGGAGGGACCAATCGGCATGGTCAGAAGGTATCAGCTCAGGCAATCACTCCTCCCCGGGCCTGGCCTTTACCAGGGGGTACGCGCGTGCCTTACATGTCTACCCAGGGCAGGGACTTACGCGTTACCCCGTCACCGGCTACGCTTGCGAACGCGTGGGTCGGCCTTCAGGCACGCACAGGGAGGAAGGAAGAAGAGGAAAAAGAAGAGAGAGAGGGAGAAAGAGGACAAGACTGTCTCAAACGCCGAGGCAGAGACCAGAGAAGGCAAGGAGAAGAAGGCAATGAGAAAGCAAGGAGAAGAAGGCAATGAGAAGGCAAGGAGAAAAAGGCAATGAGAAGGCAAGGAGAAAAAGGCAATGAGAAGGCAAGGAGAAAAAGGCAATGAGAAGGCAAGGAGAAAAAGGCAATGAGAAGGCAAGAAGAAAAAGGCAATGAGAAGGCAAGGAGAAAAAGGCAATGAGAAAAAGGCAATGAGAAGGCAAGGAGAAGGCAAGGGAAAGAGTAAGGAAGACAGTGAGGTGGAGAAGAGCAAAGAAAGGAACCAACAAAAGGAAGGGAGAAACGAGAAGTGAAAACCAGAAAGACCACAATTATAGGTCGTGGAACCGTCCGTCTCTGGACGCAGGCGCTAACTACCCCCGTGAGGGGGATGGACTCCTTTTAGTCGCCTCTTACGACAGGCAGGAATACCTCGGGCCTATTCTAATCCCCGGACCCGCAGGGGGGATAAATTATCTGGGAGTACGCATTAGGAGTGATTTAACATGGAATGATCATATAATGTTGATCGTTGGTAAAGCAGATGCCAGACTGAGATTCATTGGAAGAATACTAAGGAAATGCAATCCGAAAACAAAGGAAGTAGGTTACAGTACGCTTGTTCGCCCACTGATTGAATACTGCTCAGCAGTGTGGGATCCGTACCAGATAGGGTTGATAGAAGATATAGAGAAGATCCAACGGAGAGCAGCGCGCTTCGTTACAGGATCATTTAGTAATTGCGAAAGCGTTATGGAGATGATAGATAAACTCCAGTGGAAGACTCTGCAGGAGAGACGCTCAGTAGCTCGGTACGGGCTTTTGTCAAAGTTTCGAGAACATACCTTCACCGAAGAGTCCAGCAGTATATTGCTCCCTCCTACGTATATCTCGCGAAGAGACCATGAGGATAAGATCAGAGAGATTAGAGCCCACACAGAGGCATACCAACAATCCTTCTTTCCACGAACAATACAAGACTGGAATAGAAGGGAGAACCGATAGAGGTACTCAAGGTACCCTCTGCCACACACCGTCAGGTGGCTTGCGGAGTATGGATGTAGATGTAGATGTAGATGTAGATGTAGAGAGACCTGATGGTCAACCATCCGAGTGCTAGCCCAGCCCAACAGCACTTAACTTCATTGATCTGACAGGTGCCAGTATTACCGCTTTGGCAAGACCATTGGCATATATGGTGAATGGTTATCATTATTCCTTCTGTTATATCTTATTACTCACCTATACAAAGAAAATGAGATGATGCTGCCTTAAAGGCTATAGGTGTAAAACAAAGCATAGGAATATACACTCCTGGAAATTGAAATAAGAACACCGTGAATTCATTGTCCCAGGAAGGGGAAACTTTATTGACACATTCCTGGGGTCAGATACATCACATGATCACACTGACAGAACCACAGGCACATAGACACAGGCAACAGAGCATGCACAATGTCGGCACTAGTACAGTGTATATCCACCTTTCGCAGCAATGCAGGCTGCTATTCTCCCATGGAGACGATCGTAGAGACGCTGGATGTAGTCCTGTGGAATGGCTTGCCATGCCATTTCCACCTGGCGCCTCAGTTGGACCAGTGTTCGTGCTGGACGTGCAGACCACGTGAGACGACGCTTCATCCAGTCCCAAACATGCTCAATGGGGGACAGATCCGGAGATCTTGCTGGCCAGGGTAGTTGACTTACACCTTCTAGAGCACATTGGGTGGCACGGGATACATGCGGACGTGCATTGTCCTGTTGGAACAGCAAGTTCCCTTGCTGGTCTAGGAATGGTAGAACGATGGGTTCGATGACGGTTTGGATGTACCGTGCACTATTCAGTGTCCCCTCGACGATCACCAGTGGTGTACGGCCAGTGTAGGAGATCGCTCCCCACACCATGATGCCGGGTGTTGGTCCTGTGTGCCTCGGTCGTATGCAGTCCTGATTGTGGCGCTCACCTGCACGGCGCCAAACACGCATACGACCATCATTGGCACCAAGGCAGAAGCGACTCTCATCGCTGAAGATGACACGTCTCCATTCGTCCCTCCATTCACGCCTGTCGCGACACCACTGGAGGCGGGCTGCACGATGTTGGGGCGTGAGCGGAAGATGGCCTAACGGTGTGCGGGACCATAGCCCAGCTTCATGGAGATGGTTGCGAATGGTCCTCGCCGATACCCCAGGAGCAACAGTGTCCCTAATTTGCTGGGAAGTGGCGGTGCTGTCCCCTACGGCACTGCGTAGGATCCTACGGTCTTGGCGTGCATCCGTGCGTTGCTGCGGTCCGGTCCCAGGTCGACGGGCACGTGCACCTTCCGCCGACCACTGGCGACAACATCGATGTACTGTGGAGACCTCACGCCCCACGTGTTGGTGTTGAGCAATTCGGCGGTACGTCCACCCGGCCTCCCGCATGCCCACTATACGCCCTCGCTCAAAGTCCGTCAACTGCACATACGGTTCACGTCCAAGCTGTTGCGGCATGCTACCAGTGTTAAAGACTGCGATGGAGCTCCGTATGCCATGGCAAACTGGCTGACACTGACGGCGGCGGTGCACAAATGCTGCACAGCTAGCGCCATTCGACGGCCAACACCGCAGTTCCTGGTGTGTCCGCTGTGCCGTGCGTGTGATCATTGCTTGTACAGCCCTCTCGCAGTGTCCGGAGCAAGTATGGTGGGTCTGACACACCGGTGTCAATGTGTTCTTTTTTCCATTTCCAGGAGTGTAGATACAGAGGTGCTGAATGAAATGTATTTTGCTGTCAAGAGAGCAATGCTTGATGCCTTCAAAGACTGCCATAGCAGAATATTGTTAAATGGTCTTTCACAGAACCCACAGAAATTTTGGTCATTTGTAAAGGCTGTTAGTGGCACCAAAGATAGTGTCCAGTCCCTAGCGAATGAGACAGGAACTGAAATTGACGGTAGCAAAGCAAAAACTGAACTCCATTTTCAAATGTTCCTTTACAAAGCAAAACCCAGGAGATTTGCCCTAATTTAATCCATGTACCACTGAAAAGATGAATGAAATAAGTATTAGAGTCAGTGGTGTTGACAAACAGCTGAAATTGTTAAAACTGAACAAAGTTCCAAATCCCTGTTAGATTCTATACTGAATTTGTGATCGAGTTAACCCTTCTTCTAACTATAATCTACCTTAAAAAAAAAAAAAAAAAAAAAAAAAAAAAAAAAAGTGGCTGTACCCAGTTCTTGGAAAAAGGCACAGGTCACACCCATCTACAAGAAGGGTAGTAGAAGTGATCCACAAAACTATTGTCCAAACCCTTGACATTGATTTGTTGTAGAATCTTAGAATACATTCTGAGCTCAAAAATAATGAGATATCTTGAACAGAATGACCTCCTCAGTCCCAACCAGTATGGGTTTCGAAAACATCGATCGTGTGAAACCCAACTTGCACTTTTCTCACGTGATGTACTGAAAGCTTTGCATCAAGGCAACCATGTGAATGCATTGTTTCTTGATTTCTGAAAAGCATTTGACTCTCAGTATTGCACCTACTCTTATTGTCAAAAGTGTGATCATGTAGATATAAAGTAATATTTGTGACTGGACTGAGAACTTTTCATAGGGTGGTTATCTTGGATGGAGAGTCATTGACAGATGTAGAAGTTATTTTGGGTGTGCTCCAGGGAAGTGTGTTGTGACCTTTGCTGTTCATGTTGTACATTAATGACGTTGCAGACAATATTAATAGTAGAATCAGGCTTTCTGCAGATGATGCAGTTATCTATAATGAAGTACTATCTGAGAGAAGCTATATAACTATTCATCCAGATTTTGATAAGATTTCAAGAGACTGGCAACTTGCTTTAAATGTTCAGAAATGTAAAATTTTGCACGTCACAAAATGAAAAAATGTAGTATCTTGTGACTATATCAATGAGTCACAGTTGGAATCAGCAAACTCATACAAATACTTGGGTGTAGCACTTTGTAGGGATTTGAAATGGAATGATCACACAGGTTCAGTTGTGGGTAAAGCAGGTGGTAGACTTCAGTTTATTGGCAGAATACTGAGGAAGCAAAATTAGCCTACAGAGGAGATTGCTTACAAATCACTCGTGTAATTGGTTCTAGAATATTGCTCAAGTTTGTGGGATGCGTATGAGATAGGCCTTACAGGGGATATTGAATGTGTACACAGGAGGACAGCACAAATGGTCACAGGTTTGTTTAATCCACGGGAGAGTATCACAGACAAACTGAAGGAACTGAACTGGCAGTCTCTTGAAGACAGATGTAAACCATGCCAGGAAAGTCTATAAACAAGGTTTCAAGAACCGACTTTAAATCATTACTATCGGGGTATACTAAAACCCCCTAAGTGTCGCTCACACAGGGATTGTGAGGATAAGATTAGAATAATTACTACAGGCATATAGTCATTCAGACAATCATTCTTCCCATGCTCCATACATGAATGGAAGGAAGAAACCCTAATAACTAGGACAAAGAGAGACATAGAAAAAAAGAGACAGAGTTGGGAAAAAGTTGGGCCACATTTGGAACATGATATTTACACATTATAATCACAAACAGTAAAAATTATTAAAAACCGAAACAGTGAGATAAAAGAGAAAGTGAAAGTAAATTTCTTTTCTTTACCTAAACTGTTGCAGTACTTTGGTTTCAATATCAAAGTGGCTTACAGCCCAGCTCTATGGGAACTATTCAAGAGAAACCCCCTCTAAGTGTGAACTTAACCCTTTCAGACCCTGTGGTTACAATTGTGTACATTAATTTTCACGACGTCTTAACTGCAATAGAAATATTTTTCCTCAATTTGGAGCTGATGTACACATTTGTGAATGTTCATTCTTTTCACCATGCACAAGTGCTGCCATCTGTTGTGCAGTGCTATAAACGTATCAGCAGATTAATGTAGCAGTGCAGAGCAGTTTGTGACCTTGAAAGTACCTGGTAGTCTTTGCTAAGCTATAACCCACAGTATAGTTGAGTACCAGTATTGTTGTTTTGCATGAACATTGTAGAATGTTCGATTTATTTATTACAACAATCAATATTTCAAAATCATTTGTTTTAGTCAACAAAAAGAAGCAATGTCTTTCTGTGTGCACAATCGTAGCCATGAGTTCTCAAGAACAATGTTTTACATAACTTTGAGTATCTTGTTTCCTTCACATGATGTGCTTGTTGGAACAGTTTCTTTTTATCCTGACGATTGTATGAGTTTTGACTGGGATTTATTCAAAACATATGAAGTATGTTGTATTACTAGGTATTGTTATGAGCAACAATTAGGAAAATAGACATAGCATTGAAGCTCCAGTTGACGACAGTGTCGTTAGGTCTACTGTAAATTATTATTTTAGGGAAATACCACTACTGATATTATTATTTGTGAATATTTCAGTTCTGTTCATCATGTCAAAGAAACAGTATTTCAACATTGAGCAAGATGCAGATGCCATTTTAGACATGCTGCTGAATGGAGATGTGTCAGATATTGATTTATCATCAGATGAATAATCATTTCCTGATGTAGAATCCTACTGTACTTCAAGAGAGAAGGAAGTGAGAGTGGGGGCTGACAAAATAAACAGGGGAGAAACCAATGGTGAGTCAACTGCAAATAATGAAAGTGGTGTGTGCAGTGACAATGATAACAACGATAGTGATATTCAAGTCAGTGATCAACTTACCAACAATGAGCTCAGTGATGTAAAATACATTTTGTCAGAAAAAAAGGGCATCAAGTGGCGTCATCATCCTCCCTCTATACTGGATTCATATTACGAATGGGAACAATGTACTGAAGAACAGGAAATATTTTCTACTTGAACTTATTTCAGCTTGTACATTACCAATGATCTGTTCAGTACTATGGCTGATATGACAAACCTATATGCCTTGCAGAGTGGAACAATTAGCAATTTCAAACAAACTACACCAGCGGAAATCCAACTCTTGTTTGGGCTTCATATAATTATGGGAACTCTAAAATTTCCTAGAGTCCGAATGTATTGGGACACAACATTGAAAATGCAATTATTCTTGGCCGGTATGCCCAGAAATAGATTCTTCCAACTCAGAACAAATTTATATCTTGTAAACAACATGGCTATACCAGCAGACAATAAAGACAAGTTCTATAAAGTTCGGCCTATATATACTGCCATCCGTAACAGATGTCTGGATACCTCGAATAGAAAACGAGGCCAACCATCTGCCACATCTCCAGATACACCTGTTCAAAGACGACGACAAGAAACTAGGCCTCCTAAAGAGATTCAGTATGATGGAACACAACACTTGCCTCTTCGTGAAAGTGGTGCACTGCCTACCAAGTGCAAATTTCCGGGATGCAAGGGACGTTCATGAATAAAATGTGAAAAATGTAACGTACATCTTTGTTTGTCAAAGGAAAAAAAGTGTTTCCATCCATTTCATGTCAATTAGAACCGCATAATGAACATAATTCCTGACTCATTTCATTTTTAATTAAAACTATGGTGAATTTTGCATGTATTTTGTGTGTAAATGATTTCAAATTTATGTGTAATGTTTAACTAAATTAGTTTTATCTGCTATGATTTCAGTGTTGATTGAGACCCAGTGTACACAAATGTGTACAAAATTTTTTCTAAAATGGTAACATATATTTTTTGAAATGTTGCTTCTAAAATCATTAAAAAATCATCCAAGTCCACTACAGTATTTAAAAAAAATTTCCTTCCTCCAGAAAAAATTCGGGTCTGAAAGGGTTAATGTATTACACAAACTAAAAAATAATTTAAAGCCCCAAGAGAAGATTCCATCAGTCTAGAGCTGTTTAAATACATAAGCAAGTCATTTAAACATAGGTTCATAAGTTTCTTAAATGTGATTTGATCAGGAGATGATTTACCCGTGAGCTGGACTAAATCAATTGTTATTCATATTTTCAAAACAGGATATCTGAAAAAATGTGGTGACTCCTGAGCAGTAATCTTACTAAACTCTGCATACAAAATGTTTGCCAACATCATTAAAAATAAATTATACAGACACTGTGGACTCATCAAAGCTGAAGAGCCAAATGGCTTTAAAAAAAAGAAAAAAAAGGGGGGGGGGGGGGAAGAAACCATGGAATTCAATCTAGAAACAAGTACTGCCTTCATCAACTTCAAAGAAATTTTTGATAAAGTTAACAGAAACAAATTATTACAGATTCTGGCAAATGAACATGTTCCCCAGCAACTTACTGATAACGTACATTACTGGGAAAAAATACAACACCCTCAAGGGCTGTGTTCAGTGGCACCAGGGCATAATATGTGTATGCTGAGTGGTTGTAATGTTAGCGATTCATCTGTCACGGTCATCGGTGATCTGACAGTGCTCAGGAGGCCCGTCTGCAGGCAGCAGCTGTGCCGATTTTAGAGGTGGACAGTGTTTGCCATGCTCATTCTAGGGTGCAGCCACGCCTCACCGACGAGTACTTACTCCCATTGTATAGCGTCAGCCATACGAACTGTGTCGCACTGTGGGCCGGCAGGAAGCTGTATCCATGTACCGACAGATTGCCGCACCTGTGAGAAACGTCGTGTTGGTGGCATGTCACCATTTTCCACAGGGGTCTGTGGAATGTTGCCACCCCTGTAGACCAGAAGTAGTATGGACTGCATCAAGATCAGTGCATCGTGCGAGTGGTGGCGACCGATCGGATGTCATCTGGAGATGAAAACCGGGCACGCATCATACCTGCTGTGAAATCTGGTATGATGGGCAGTCTGCCTACAGCAGGATTAAGATCACATATTCCTAGGAACCACCAACACCATGACATCACCAAGTGTGGATACTCTATTGCTGTGAAGGAATTGACTGGAGTGCGGAATGGTGCTCTGTGATTAAAATAGGTTCTGTCTGTATGTGACTAATACATCTACATCTATATTATACTCCACAAGCCACCTAACGGTGGGTGGCAGAGGGTACTTTTTTTACCACTAACTGAGCTGAGCCCTCTGTGTTGGAGGCGTGGCAAAAATGATTGTCGATAAGCCTCTGTATTGGCTCTAATTTCTCGAATTTTCTCCTCATGGTCACTATGTGAGAAGCACTCTCTCGAAATTTCGGCAGTAAATCCCTCCGTGATGCACAGTGCCTCTTTTGTAACACCTCCCAATGTACACGTAGTTTGTTGAGCATCTGCATAACACTCTCGTGCCAGCTAAACGATCCTGTGATGAAACATTGCACTCTTCATTGGATCTTCTCTCTCTCTTCTATCAGTCCTATCTGGTATGGATGCCAAATGGATGAACAGTACTCAACAATGGGTTGAACAAGCACCTTTTAAGTCTTTTCCTTTGTGGATGAGTTACTTTTCCTTAGGATTCTTCCTATCACTCTGAATTTGGCAATTGCTTTTCCTACTATTTCTTTTATGTGGTCATTCCACTTAAGGCCACTCCAGATAGTTACTCCTAGATATATTACAGCAGATACTGTTCCCAGCAGTTATCAATAGTGTAGCTGTATAGTAGTGGATTTCTTTTCAACGTATGCGCAATATGTTACATTTATTTGTGTTCAGGGTTAACTGTCAAGAGCCTGCACCATTCATCAATTCTCTGGAGGTCATTCTGCAAACTGTTACTATCTTCTGGCATTGCCATTTTGTTATAGACAACCACATCATCTGTGAACAGTCTTAGAGAGCATCCGATGCCTTCTACTATATTTTTTATGTATAATGTAGACAGTAATGGTCCTATAACACTTCCTAGTGGTACATCAGAAATTGATTCTGTTCCATTAAGGGCGACATGTTGAGTTCTACCTACAAGGAAGTCTCAAATCTAGTAGCAAATCTGCTCCAATACTCAAAAAGCTCATATTTTTTCACTAAATGACAGTGCGGGATGGTGTCAAATGCCTTCCTGAAGTCAAGGAACATGGTATCAACCTGAGTGCCATTGTCTGCGGCACTGGGGATCTCATGGAGCAACAGAACAAGCTGTCTTGCAGGATCTCTGTTTGCGGAATCCATGTTGATTTTTATAGAGGAGATTTTCCTTTTCTAAGAACGTTATACTTCTTGAGTACAAAACATGTTCCATAATTCTATAACAGATTGATGTCAACGATGTAGGTCTATAATTGAGTGCATCTGCTCTACAGCCCTTCCAAAAAGGCAGGAATGACCTCCGCTTTTATCCAGTCAGCTGATGAAGCTTTACTTTCAAATTTGTTGAATGCAACTCTCATTGTTCTCCTTACGCCCATTTTTGCTTCGTTCAGCTTTTGTTTGTCAGCTAGGCTTTTACTTTTCTCGATTCTGAGGAGAAGTTCTCTGTTTATGGAGCAGTTTCCTAACACGGCTATTTGGTGGTTCTTTCTCATTCCGTAACACCTTACTCAGAACATATTTGTTCACGACATATTGCACGATTCCTTTGAATTTTTTCCGTTTGTTTTTCTCATCTCCAAATTTTTGATGCTGATTGCTAAGCCAATAGTAGTACATTTTTTCGGCATGGACCTGGTGAGCTGCCTATACCAGAATGCATTTGCCCAAGACACACAGTACCCATCCTAGGCTTCACAGGGTGGGGAGCCATCAGTTACAACTGGCCGTCACATTTGGTGTTTCTGCAGGGTAAAGTAACTGGTGCCTGCTACACTGCAGAGGCTGTTATTGCCATGATACTGCCACTTCTTTGACAGGTAGGTGATGTGCTTATCCATCAGGACAATGCACATCCACATACAGCAGCTGCAATGCGGCACATTGTGTGTGGTGCACAACAGACCTGGCCAGCAAAATCGCCAGATCTCTCACCAATCGAACACGTACGAGAGACGATTAGCAGGTTGTTACTCATTTTCCGGAGCCTGTAAGAGCCACTGCTCAATTGTGACAAAATGCACAAAAAGATCGGTACAATCCAGTGCGGGATGCCATTAATGTGCGTTAACTACTTGACACCTCCCTTGTAAATAAAACATTTTTGTCCTTGAGGACATTGCATTTTTATAAAATTTAAAGAATATCTGTGTTAAGAAAGAGGGCAACCTGTCAGAGTGGGGGCAGAATACATGCAGGAGTACAACAGGGATGCAGTGTCACTCTAGTCTTGTTTATTACAATATTGTGAAAAGGAAAGTTGCCACTCACCATATAGCAGAGATGCTGAGTCGCAGATAGGCACGACAAAAACACTGTCACTTTCGGCAAGTAAGGCCTTCGTCAAAATTAGACGACAAACACGCACGCACACACTCATGCAAATGCAACTCGCACACACGTGACTGCAGTCTCAGACAACTGAGGCCTCAGTTGCCTGAGACTGCTGTCATGTGCGTGTGAGTTGAGTTTGTGTGTGTGTGTGTGTGTGTGTGTGTGTGTGTGTGTGTGTGTGTGTGTGTGTGTTTTTGCCATCTGATTTTGACGAAGGCCTTACCAGCCGAAAGCTACAATGTGACAGTTTTTGTTGTGCCTATCTGCTATTCAGCATCTCTGCTATATGGTGAGTGGCAACTTTCCTTTTCACAATATTCTTACATTCCATCCTGGATTTTCCATTGTTATAGTCTTGTTTATTATGTATATGACTAAAATCACCCATAAGTGGGGACAAATGTCAACTGCTTTATTTAAATCAACAGAAACACAAAGCTACGTACTTTACTTTTGCAGATAATTTACCTCTTGCATCTCCAGAGGATGACCTGTAGTGTTCTGCACACAATTTACAGATTATATCTGAGAAATACAGCATGGTCATTGTCACCGAAGCAACTGTGGCTTTCTGCAGAAAGTACCCAGTACAAAGCAAGAAAAAATGAAATCGTTACATATTTCGGCCGCTATAAACTATCCTTTCTGGAAAGAAAAAACAGAGACATACCTGAAAAAGCCACCATGAATCAATGGAGTCATTAGTAGTGTAATGAAACTTTCCCTAATACAGAAGCAATCCAGAACACCTTTATACGACATTGTCAAGACCTGTGCTGTATTATGGCAGTGAAGCCTGGACAATAAAGGCAAAAAAAAACAAAAAGACTAACAGCCTGTAAAACGTAATTCTTGAGATGAACGCCTGGTCACATCAAATGGGATCACAAATCGAATGAAGACATTTCGGAGGAGCTTAAAATGGAATCCATCACTCATTATATTCATAACTACCAAAGCAACTGGATGAATTACATACAACGAATGAGCTCAAGGAGGATCTCAAAATTGATACTACATTAACACACCAACATGTACTATCAATAGGTTGACCAATGGAAAGATGGCAGGAAAACTTCCTGATGAGACTGTAACAGATTGACACTTTGAAAGAAGAAGAAGAAGAAGAAGAAGAAGAAGATGATGATGATAAAGAAAGAACCTTCTTTCTATAAACTGAAGTTTTGCTGCTTGTTCTATTATCATTCTGTTCTGTCTATAACTTTCAGTGTTATTGGAGCTATTTTCATCAACATGGCTGACAATTAACACTGCAATACCAGGAACAATATAAAATAAAAACATTACTTTTCCACATATATGGTATGGTAAGAATAACACGTGATTAAATTTGTAGGTTATTTGGGATATATATGGTGTGTTATTCCTAGCTACTTTTTGGGAGAGGGAGGGGGGGGGGAGGGAGAGGGAGAGAGGGAGGGAGAGAGAGAGAGAGAGAGAGAGAGAGAGAGAGAGAGAGAGAGAGGGGGGGGGGGTGTCGTATGGGGGGAAGGAGAGTGGTGGAAGAGGTCAGTACACAATTTGGATGGGGAAGGAGAGATGTCGTCAGAATGGAAAAGGGAAAAGGTAATGTCAGGCAGTGGTAAACATGTTAGTGGAGGTCTAGGCCAGGAGGATTGTCAGAGCACAGAATATGCTGGAGAGACAATTAAAACTTGTGTAGTTCAGAGAAAATTGTGCTAGAAGGAATTAAAAGTCTCTTCCTTGCAGCCTTGCTACCTGTGGATGGCACATCTACAGAGAAAAGTAGGAGTTCTCAGAATGTACCAATAACCACACCAGACCCATTATTGACAGCCTATATCCCATCCCCCCCCATGAACCATGGACCTTGCCGTTGGTGGGGAGGCTTGCGTGCCTCAGCGATACAGATGGCCGTACCGTAGGTGCAACTACAATGGAGGGGTATCTGTTGAGAGGCCAGACAAACGTGTGGTTCCGGAAGAGGGGCAGCAGCTTTTTCAGTAGTTGCAGGGGCAACAGTCTGGATGATTGCCTGATCTGGCCTTGTAACAATAACCAAAACGGCCTTGCTGTGCTGGTACTGCGAACGGCTGAAAGCAAGGGGAAACTACAGCCGTAATTTTTCCCGAGGACATGCAGCTTTACTGTATGGTTAAATGATGATGGCGTCCTCTTGGGTAAAATATTCCGGAGGTAAAATAGTCCCTCATTCGGATCTCCAGGCGGGGACTACTCAGGAGGACACTGTTATCAGGAGACAGGAAACTGGCTTTTTACGGATCGGAGCGTGGAATGTCAGATCCCTTAATCGAGCAGGCAGGTTAGAAAATTTAAAAAGGGAAATGGATAGGTTAAAGTTAGATATAGTGGGAATTAGTGAAGTTCGGTGGCAGGAGGAAAAAGACTTTTGGTCAGGTGAATACAGGGTTATAAATACAAAATCAAATGGAGGTAATGCAGGAGTAGGTTTAATAATGAATAAAAAATTAGGCGTGCGGGTAAGCTACTACAAACAGCAGAGTGAACGCATTATTGTGGCCAAAATAGACACGAAGCCCACGCCTAGTACAGTAGTGCAAGTTTATATGCCAACTAGCTCTGCAGATGATGAAGAAATTGATGAAATGTATGAAGAAATTATTCAGATAGTGAAGGGAGACGAAAATTTAATAGTCATGGGTGACTGGAATTCGAGTGTAGGAAAAGGAAGAGAAGGAAACATAGGTGAATATGGACTGGGCTAAGAAATGAAAGAGGAAGCCGTCTGGTAGAATTTTGCACAGAGCATAACTTAATCATAGCTAACACTTGGTTCAAGAATCATAAAAGAAGGTTGTATACATGGAAGAATCCCGGAGATACCAAAAGGTATCAGATAGATTATATAACGGTAAGACAGAGATTTAGGAACCAGGTTTTAAATTGTAAGACATTTCCAGGGGCAGATGTGGACTCTGACCACAATCTATTGGTTATGAACTGCAGATTAAAACTGAAGAAACTGCAAAAAGGTGGGAATTTAAGGAGATGGGACCTGGATAAACTGAAAGAACCAGAGGTTGTAGAGAGTTTCAGGGAGAGCATAAGGGAACAATTGTCAGCTGTGGGGGAAAGAAGTACAGTAGAAGAAGAATGGGTAGCTCTGAGGGATAAAGTAGTGAAGGCAGCAGAGGATCAAGTAGGTAAAAAGACGAGGGCTAGTAGAAATCCTTGGGTAACAGAAGAAATATTGAATTTAACTGATGAAAGGAGAAAATATAAAAACACAGTAAATAAAACAGGCAAAAAGGAATACAAACATCTCAAAAATGAGATCAACAGGAAGTGCAAAATGGCTAAGCAGGGATGGCTAGAGGACAAATTTAAGGATGTAGAGGCTTATCTCACTAGGGGTAAGATAGATACTGCCTACAGGAAAATTAAAAGAGACCTTTGGAGAAAAGAGAACCACTTGTATGAATATCAAGAGCTCTGATGGAAACCCAGTTCTAACCAAAGAAGGGAAAGCAGAAAGATGGAAGGAGTATATAGAGTGTCTGTACAAGGGTGATGTACTTGAGGACAATATTATAGAAATGGAAGAGAAAGTAGATGAAGATGAAATGGGAGATATGATACTGCGTGAAGAGTTTGACAGAGCACTGAAAGACCTGAGTCGAAACAAGGCCCCGGGAGTAGACAACATTCCATTAGAACTACTGACGGCCTTGGGAGAGCCAGTCCTAACAAAACTCTACCATCTGGTGAGGAAGATGTATGAGACAGGTGAAGTACCCTCAGACTTCAAGAAGAATATAGTAATTCCAATCCCAAAGAAAGCAGGTGTTGACGGATGTGAAAATTACCGAACTATCAGTTTAATAAGTCACGGCTGCAAAATACTAACACGAATTCTTTACAGACGAATGGAAAAACTGGTAGAAGCCGACATCGGGGAAGATCAGTTTGGATTCTGTAGAAATATTGGGACACGTGAGGCAATACTGACCTTATGACTTATCTTAGAAGAAAGATTAAGGAAAGGCAAACCTAAGTTTCTAGCATTTGTAGACTTAAGAGAAAGCTTTTGACAATGTTGACTGGAATACTCTCTTCCAAATTCTAAAGGTGGCAGGGGTAAAATACAGGGAGCGAAGGGCTATTTACAATTTGTACAGAAATCAGATGGCAGTTATAAGAGTCGAGGGGCATGAAAGGGAAGCAGCAGTTGGGAAGGGAGTGAGACAGGGTTGTAGCCTCTCCCCAATGTTATTCAATCTGTATATTGAGCAAGCAGTAAAGGAAACAAAAGAAAAATTCGGAGTAGGTATTAAAATCCATGGAGAAGAAATAAAAACTTTGAGGTTCGCCGATGACATTGTAATTCTGTCAGAGACAGCAAAGGACTTGGAAGAGCAGTTGAATGGAATGAACAGTGTCTTGAAAGGAGGATATAAGATGAACATCAACAAAAGCAAAACGAGGATAATGGAATGTAGTCGAATTAAATCGGGTGATGCTGAGGGAATTAGATTAGGAAATGAGACACTTAAAGTAGTAAAGGAGTTTTGCTATTTCGAGAGCAAAATAACTGATGATGGTCGAAGTAGAGAAGGTATAAAATGTAGACTGGCAATGGGAAGGAATGTGTTTCTGAAGAAGAGAAATTTGTTAACATCGAGTGTCAGGAAGTCGTTTCTGAAAGTATTTGTATGGAGTGTAGCCATGTATGGAAGTGAAACATGGACGATAAACAGTTTGGACAGGAAGAGAATAGAAGCTTTCGAAATGTGGTGCTACAGAAGAATGCTGAAGATGAAATGGGTAGATCACATAACTAATGAGGAGGGTATTGAATAGAATTGGGGAGAAGAGGAGTTTGTGGCACAACTTGACGAGAAGAAGGGACCGGTTGGTAGGACATGTTCTGAGGCATCAAGGGATCACAAATTTAGCATTGGAGGGGAGCATGGAGGGTAAAAATCGTAGAGGGAGACCAAGAGATGAATACATTAAGCAGATTCAGAAGGATGTAGGTTGCAGCAGGTACTGGGAGATGAAGAAACTTGCACAGGATAGGGTAGCATGGAGAGCTGCATCAAACCAGTCTCAGGACTGAAGACAACAACAACAACAACAACAACAACATATCCCGTCCAACTCATCCATAAACAGATCTCCTCCTCTGGTACCCGTAAATATGTTAACCAGCCACTGACCAGCTCTCATCTGATTACTCAGTATCACTTTGGCCTCGAAAAACTCAACCACATCCTTCACCAACCACGGCTTTGACTACCTCTCATCGTGACCTGAGATGACGTATATCCTACCCACATCAACCAAAATAACGTTCAGCAGTCCACCTAACTTACAGAATATCCTTGTCCATCCCCAATCCAATCGTGCACCCCATATGCCATCCCCGTGTGGTTGGCCCAGGTGTAAGACCTGGGCCACACACCCTCCCACAACCTCCAATTCCAGCCCAGTCACAACTATTTCTTAGACAATAAAAAGCAGGGCCATGTGTAAAAGCAGCCATGTTACGTATCAGCTATGCTGCATTACTGTACAGCATTTTATATGGGCACAAGAAGTAACCAGCTGCTTATTCCCACGAATGGCTACCATGAAACTGTGGCAATCTAGGAACTTCGCCTTCCATTTACCGAACACACTGCGCACCACAACAGAAAAGACTTCAACAGCTGTTTGCATACGCCATTTGGATACTCCCTTCTAGCAATAGTTTCTCCAAACTATGGAAGTGGGAATTGTTTCCCTAACATACCTTCTCTCTTGCAATCCCTCTGGCCTAAACATCCCCTAACATGTTCTCCATTCCAGATTGTGTACTGCATTCTCTCGTCACTCTTCTTCCCCCATGCAGGTATAGCATCAGCACCCACCTCCCTTTTCCATCCCTCACCCTTTCTCTGTCTCCATCTTCATTTCCACCTTCCTCTCCTTTTACCCCTCCACTCTTTCTCTCTCTCTTTGATGCTCTACCCTCTGTATTCCTTTCAACATATTGTGCAGCTGCCAAATAACCTGTCAAAAGACCTACCTCTTTCCTACTACCCTCTCCTTATAGCCTTCCTTACAGCCCTCCCACTTACTTCAGCCCAGACAACTGCTTTCAGTTATCAATAATCAGTCTCACTTTAGCCATGGCAATGTGTGTTTAAGTGTCTGTGTGACTAGAGTTTCCTGTTATGTTTTTCTACTGTCTTCACATCGGCCCTCTATAAGTGAGTTGCTACCTTTCCCATATTTCCCATATCAGTCTGGCATCCGCTTTTCTTATCATTTTAGGTCACTTCAGCTAGTTCCTCTTAGGTATTTTACGGTAGTTGCACTTTCCACCAGTTTGCCACCAACAGTGTAATTGTCAGTACTGGATTTCTACTGTGTAGGCAAAATATGTCACATTTATTTGGGTTCAGGATCAATCACCAGTTCGTGCACCATTCATCAGTCCTCTGTACGTCACAACTGACTTGTTGCAGAAGCACTTCGGGTAAATAAATATTTCACTGAAAACACTCATCGGATTCTGAATGATCAGTTGCAACTGAGCACAACCCAACTAAGTTTCATGTGGTCCAGTCAACCAACCACACATTCCAAGACCTCAGTCTAATGACTGTACTCTTCTCCACAAACTTGTACCACAAGATAATTGTCATACAACTTAACTTGCTTTTCCTCACAATCTACAGAGTTATACCCACACAGTCTGTATACTTTAATACTGCGTGTGTTTGCTATGCACTATGTTTACTACTATCCATCTTGTAAACTAATTTAGCATCATAATTTAACACATTTGTTGTATAACAAGAGCGATGAATGCTCAATTTGACATTTATCACCTAATACACTGGCAGGAAAAAAATTAGTACACCCTTTCAGAGGTTTCCAATTCACTCAAGATTAACTGCTGCAACAGTAAATATGGAGTACATGAACTGAGTACATTTACAGATGAATAGCACAAGTGGTTTTCAGGCACCAGGTATCAACATATGCTGAAACACCCATATTAGTATTTGGTGTAGTCTCCACGGGCAGCAATGCAGGCACCAACTCTGACGTCCAGTCAATCGTACAGATGGCAAATACTGTCCTAGGATACATTATGCCACGCTCGCTTGACCTGTTCACGTAGTTTTGTAAGAGCTGTTGGTTGACAAGTTGCACTAATCACTTCTCATCCCATCCCATCACATCCCACATGTGCTCAATTGGATACAAATGGGTACATCATGCTGGCCAGGAAATTGTTGCACATCTCGCTGAGCACACCGAGTTTCACGGGCAGTGTGAGGGTGAGCATTATCCTGTTGGAACAACATATCACCTTCCTGCTGCAAGAATGGCAAAAGAATGGGTCTAGCAACATTCTGTATGTACCAAGTGCTGGTTAGCATCCCCTCCAGAAACACAAGAGGTGAACAAGAGCTGTAACTTATCGCACCCCAGACCATTAAGACCTGCGGGCCAGTCTGTCTCAGATGAATGCACTATGACAAAGTGCTCACCAGATCTTCGTTGTCCAAGTAAATGACTATCACTTACATGCTGGCAGGATCTGCTTTCATTGCGGAAGACTACAGAGTGCCATTCCATCTTCAAAGGTATTCTCTGATGGCATCAGTCCAACCATGCAAGACTGCATGTTGATACTGTGGCACGAGTGGAAACAGGCTGGAGGTGTGTGCACCCGTAGTCACTCTACTGATAACAGGTTCGCAACACTTCGTGTTGACTCGTCTGGACTCACAGGCGTGCTGTGGTAACTGTACAGTCTGCCACTGCTGCCCTTATTATGACGATCCTGCTGAAGTCTGTGCTGCACGGACATCGAGAACTTCATCTATGGGTGCGAGAATGTTCTCACGACTACCAGCTTTGTTTGCACAACTGATGTCATCTTTCCAGGTGTATTATCCCCCCCTCCCCCCAACCCTCCTCCCTAGCAGTGCATCATGAGCATTGATTCTGTGTGTGTCAATAGTATCTGTCTTTATCACATTTGTCTTCACACATTAGTGTAAGCCAAAACCAGTCTGAAATAAACAAATATTAATAAAACAAAAGTGCAGTTTGTTGTTGAACTTCAAATAAAAAGTCTGCAGAAACCTTTTTAAAAGTCTTGAGATTTTTACACTCACTGCCCAACGTGTCTGATCCTTAATAGTTTTTGTTGCTGATAAAATCAGTTTCAGCTGAAATGCGACTTAGCCTATCATTATGCAAGACAAAAAAATAATTTGCATTTAAAGTTTGCCTCTTTGTATGGGGTTCAGAATGGGAAGAAATTTGACAGGCTCCCATCTGACATAAAACAGGAAATTGTAAATACCTACCAACTGAAACAAAAATCAGAAATATACTTCATTATCACACTCTTTACAAATTATCTGAATACCTATGTTCATGGATTGAAAACTTTTTTCAGCTAAACAGCGAGTAGCAGTGTTCATTGCAAATCTGCACAACAAGTAGTAATGTAGGCCTACTGCACACAGTATGCAGTATTTACAGACATAATGTGCCAACCGAATGCTGTCATCCTCTGCCAATGACCTTTACAGAGATAAAGTCAGTTGTGGCAAAGAATAACAACTAGTTTGTTCTACTACTGTAATTAAAGTTTTCATTACTTTTTCTGAATTGTAACTGATTAGAAATCCTACGAGGAAACACGTACTGCGGACTTGCAATTAAAACATTTAATTTTTTAGAACATCTCCATGATAATGCAGATATGCACTACATGTAAGTCATACTGCACATTTTAGTGTGATAAACATTTTTATTCTTAAGGCCTCGTTGTTCCAAGATATAAATTCACACAACTTTGTCAAATAAAAAGTAGTAAAGTATGTCGACACTGGGATTTCTTTCTTTCCGATAGTTGCATGACATGAATGGTGAAATACACTAAACTGGGTTTATTTTTCTAACATAAGACAAATTCTACATAAGCGTGCAGTCAGAGTGTTACGTATCGTAAACAGCCAACATCCCGCACATATCTCTACAGGGATCTAATGATTCTCACACTTACATTTAATCCCTGCTGATATTCGTGGTTCATAATAAGAGTACACATGAGGTGAACTGTGATACAACCACAATACTAGAAGTACGGTTACAGGATACAAAAACCAAGAGTAAAAAAAGTATGTTAGTACTCACTCACATAATGTTCAGAGTACACACACAACTATTTAAATTCTATGACTTCGCTTTTCTCAATAAACATGTATAAACTAATTGAGAAGTGAGAGTATGTTAGCATTGATCACTGCTTGTCTACTTCATCAAAGTGGCTTTTGGTGCCTGCTTCTGCCTTGTCATGTTTACTTATTCCACATTGTTGGCTGGATTTATAGAGCACAAAGCGTAAATGAACATATGGAATGAGGTAAATTTACATTATGTATATAATGTACTCCAATGTATAAGGATTATGTTCTGGTTGTTAACTTGTCCAAACACCATATCTGTAATGGGTTTTGTGCTCTTTGGTGGAAAAAACTTAAGAGTTGAAAATTTGTATCAATCTGTATGTTGTCTGCAAATTTCCCCTGTTCTTGTATGGTTAACTACAGTATTTGTATTGGAAGAAAAGTTCACTTGAGAAGACTATAAAATTATGACACAGAATGGTTGGCAAGTACTAAACATCATGCGATGAAAACCCTTAGTACAACTGACAGGCATGTAAAACTAGGAGCAATGATTATAGCTTTTGGAACTATTAGTTATTTCTTCGGGGGGGGGGATACCGTAATTAGTCGAATCTAAGCCACACTCGAATCTAAGCCGCACCTGAAAAATGAGACTCGAAATTGAGGAAAAAATTTTTTACCGAAGCTAATCCGCACCTGAAATTTGAGAATTGAAATTCAAGGGGAGAGAAAAGTTTTAGACTGCACCTCCAAATCAAAACAAAGTTGGTCCATTGTAACATGAGACACAATTTAGGTCAAATGAATGAAGATACAGTAACAGTAGTTTGGTTAGAGTCGTAAGCTTAACAGTAAAACTTTACCAAGCAGCCATTGCTATGTGCCAAGCACTCCGTCCGTATTTATACGGGTACCCTTCCTTTTTCACGTGCTTCGTCTGGTTAGAATCGATTGCTTATTTTGCTTTAATCTGATAAGTGCCATTGTCTTTGTTACAGGTTTTTACGTCATTCTAAGCTGAAACTGCATTATTGTACCGTGTCATGCATTGTTTGTCGCATTCTGATAATGAGTGTTTACAACCTGTCGTCGCTCGCAGCATGGCTTGCTACCGCCACTTACAATAAAAAAGAAGAATTGTCTCATTAGCGAAACAATGGCAAGAGACTGCTATTTGTTGTTACTTACACTGCTGCTTTATTTGATAATGATCAACATGAACCAAATAAGACTGCGTATGATAGAAGATGTTCTGAACGAGAGTTTACCGAAAAATTTTCTCCGTTTGAAAATCTTTGCAGACGCCTCTTTAGTACATTACATTCTGCACAGAAATTAGTCAGCTTAGATTTAAAAATCTAGTCAGTTGCCGTGCTTCATTTCTGACTGTATCACTATTCAGCATAAGAATAATATGAATATAAACATGACAGGATATGTATATTCTTCCGCGTTTGCTGTTTTCTCACTCTAGTATCATAGTTTATCAGGCAGACACGATTTAAATGAGATAGCAGCAAACACGAAAAAATACATGGCATAATGTTTACATCCTTCTACCTTTTCTTTTAATTTATTTACTGACGCAGAGGTTTTGGCACCAGTATTTATCTTTGTGCCTCCAAAGCACACCTGTCTAGCGTTACATATATTTGACGGCAGAAGTTGGCACCCACCAACATTTTTCAGAACTTCCACTTACTTTGCACTCAATTCTAAGCCGCAGGCGGAGTTTTGGATTACAAAAACCAGAAAAAAAAGTGCGGCTTAGATTCGAGTAAATACGGTAGGCTGGGGATGATTAGAAAGGAAAGGTAGGTCACTCAGGCCCTACGATCAGCACTCACCTGTTGTAGGAATGTTGGTCGATTTAGGGTGGTCAACAGCATCTTAACAGAGCCCTTACTGGGTATCAACATAAACAGTATCTAATTGAGAATAGCCAGACATTCCTGAGTAATGCGAAAGCAGTACATCTTTGCCCAGTATAGTGGATTTGTTTCTTAAGTGTGTCTTTCCCCTGTGACAAAAATATATACTACCCAATCAAAAGTATCCGTACATAATGGAGAACTGACTTCCAAATGTCGTGAAACGCAGACCCACCACTGTGAAATGAGGTGAGGTGTACTCCGTTGTCAGTATAAAAGCAGTAACAGCAGAATGGATCAGCCAGAAGAGCACAGTGACCTCAGACACGGACTAGCCATTAGATTTCACATCAGTAACACATCCGTCAGGGATAGTTCAACCCTTCTAAAGTTACTCCAGCCAACTATTGGTAACGCGATTCTGAAGTGGAAATGTGAAGAAACAACCAGCCAGACGTCACGTACCGACGGAGAGGGACTGACGAACTTCGCGGAGAGTGTTTGCAAAAAAATTGTGTGGAATCACAGAAACGAACTGCTCGTGGGCACCGAAGTGCTCCGAGCAGTCCAGCTAGCACAATTAGTTTGTGTAGGGAGTTAAAAAGAATGGGTTACAATGGTCAAGCAGCTCCTTATTAGCCACACATTTCTGCAGTCAGTGCTAAGTAAGCAGTGCTAGAGCGATCCCAAGGGACTGAGTACGACTGCAAACGAGCGAGTTGGAGTGACGAATCACATTATATCCTGTGGCAATCGGATGTGTCTGGAGAATGCCTAGAGAACATAACCTGCCGCTGTGTAGAGTGCCGACAGTGAAGTACGGAGGAGATGATGTTGCAGTATGATGTTTTTCATGGTTAGGGTGTGGTCCCCTAATGCTAAATGCAACATGATACGAACACATTTTACAGCATTGTGTACTGCATGCAGTAGACGAACAGGTCAGAGATGACTGAAATGACAATGCAATCGTGAAGCAGTAACTCTGAGGTACTGGTCTGTTGACAGTAACATTCATTCATGAAATGTACTGGCCTGACAAGAGTCCTGACCTGCACCCAATGGAACACCTTCAGGACGAGGTAGAAGGTAGACTCAGCTCCAGAGCCCAGCGTCCGACATCACTGCCTTCCGTTTTTTCAGCTCTCGAGGAAGAATAGGCTGCCATTCTTCTGCAGTCACCCACCTCAAGTGTCCTCAGCAGAGGTCAAGATGTCTAAAGTGAAGGGTGGGCGCGTACCGTACTAAACGTCCACTGTTACATGTCTGGACTCGCATAAGATAATGTATACAACAATAAAATCTTTATACAGACTTAAGGTTGAAGAAAAACTTTTGAAAACAGTCTAGAGTAGAAGATTTCTTGCACTCTGTCAATGTTAAAATAATTTTGGGGTTCTGAAGAAGTCTGTCACATACCTGGCACCTGATCCTGGGATATGACACATTCAGATCCACAAGACATTCTTTGACACGAATATCTAATGGCTCGGTCACGTGTAGCCACTCTGAAAGATCCACAATAAGGTTTGTTCAGTCCACAACACTGTGCGCCTGAGGTAATGCTAATATTTTCAGAGCCTGTCTTGCCACGATGAGGTGTTGCTGTATTTGAAGTGACAGTTTTCCAGTCCCCACAAACAAACTTTAAACTGGGCTGGTAAAACGGGAGCCCGCCGATAGTCTGATAAACTCTTAGTGGATACCACTTGGCATCATGAAGTAGAAGGCTGATCCATAAACGACTTATGTGATCTACACAGTGGGATGTTACACACATTCTATAAAAATCGCTTAGAGAGAAACTGTCTACAGCTTACATCTTTCTGCTGTAGCATTTCAAAATGTTCAAAGATTTTGCACCATTTGTTCTCAGGCCTTTCAGGTGACACACACAGGTTAGTTGTGTTGAATATTAGGCCCGGAAATCTTACACATTCCTTAAAATCAAAATCAGTGTCTTCTACTTTTAGCTCTGCTTGGTTAAAATTAAAATGTAGGTGGCTGAAATTTACACAGACAGTATTATCTGATGAGAACCTAAAACCAGTTGCCTTATCCCATTTTCCAGGCTCCCGATGGTCACCAGTAGTTGAGACGTGGTGGCTGCAAGATTGGACAAAGAACAAACAGAAAGTGGCAAAATCATCCATATACAATAACAGAAAATGGCAAAATCATCCATATACAATAAACTTTTAATAGAATTCCTGACTGTGGATGAGATGTCATCAATAGTTATTGCAAAAAGTGTTACACTTTGCACTACACCTTCAGGAACTACTCTCTCCTGGATAAGGCAGTCCGACAGGAAATTGCCAATGTGGTAACTGAAGCACAGGTCATTGAGGAAAGACTGAATACGATCTGGCAGGCACTCCCATAGTCTCCAGTCATAAGTTGGCGAAGTATGTTATATTCACACTGAAATGGATAGATTGCTACTCAACTTGTAGGAGATTGCACTGACTCACTGACAGGCACAATAGAAGAACAATTCACATGCATACGACTACTCTTTCCAGTCACTGTGGCCTGACTAATTCTAATATTACTGTTATTCCATCCTGAGCCTCCTACTGTTTGCTTTTATGTCTGATTGCTTTCATATTTTTTTTACCAGATCAGACTGTACTGGGAGAGGCTAGATGGTTTTACAATTCAAGGATCCATAAGACTCTGCAGTTAAAAGCAAGAGCAATGCTCTGTTAACTGTTAAGAGCTGGTATGATCTTTGCCAAGGATGAGGGATGACAAAGATAAAGGGGGAGGTGTTAGAGATGATGACAGAGTGAGAAATGGATGTTGGTAAAGAGGAAGAGCAGTGAAATAAACAGTGCAATTAAGAACAAGGACAAATAGTAGTTGGGGAAAAACTGGAGAGGGAGGGGGGGGGGGGGAGAGAGAGAGAGAGAGAGAGAGAGAGAGAGAGAGAGAGAGAGAGAGAGAGATTGGGGGGACAGATGCAGTACACAGAAACATAGAATGAAGAGGGGGGGGGGGGGGGGGGCATGAGTGCGTTTTGCCTCAAGCACTCAATCCTTCCCAATACATTTTTATTATTTTTAAACAACTGTTTTCTTTTTTCAACATTTCAATGCTTCCTTGTTTTGTTTCTGTCTTTACGTCTACTTCATTTCAATTGGGGCATTACAATCTCAAAGCATAAATAGTAATTAAATTTAAACTGTCCTCAAATACTGAGGCAAACAACTTTTGTTAAACACCAAAATGCACTATAATGAAACTAAAAATGTATTCAAGTGTTATGAAAATTTATTGAAGTATTGCACAACATCTAGTGATAAGTATTTGTTTCTTTTCTTTTTTAACTTGTTGCGGCAGCAGTAAGATCCTTAGAAGACAACATAAGTACGTCATAAGTACGTTTTACATTGACTATAACAGCTCAAAAATGTGAGAATGGAACTGCAGCACTCTAAATGATTCCACAGCAAAAGATGCAAGGCTTTTGTCAAGGGTAAATTCAAGAAATTAAAAATACAATATATTGTTCATAAAATTATTTTTATGATGTACATTTCTGGGAAACACAGATACAAGTAAGTCTCAAAAAAATCTGTTACTATTTAAAACTTTTATGTTACATAAAGGTAATTATAATTATTTTCTATTTATATATATATATGTATATATTATATATACCTCTCCAATAAAACCTTCATTCTCATGACAAATGTATCTGAAGATACCGATAGGATATCAGTCCCCTACAACGTCTATTTTTAGTAAACCACTCACAACAAGTCCACAAAACAGGAATATTTACATGTAGAATATATATTCATTTGCTTACAAAATTAAAAAAAAAATCCTTCATGCAAGCCTGTGTTGACAGAGAAACAAGCAAAAGATGCTTTACATAAGACTAGTAGACAACTCCAAAACAATGCCAAATAACAACTATTATGTGGGTATAAAACGATTTATTGGTTCTTTCTTAAATCACTGTGTTAAATTTCACAGAGGTTTCCTTTTTTCTCAAAATATCACAATATTTATACATGCAACAATGTGCAGTGTCAAATATGCACACACAGAAGTACTGACAGAAAGTTTCTCATTGTGAGTGGCCAAACAATGTGTAACTTTGTCACATTTATTAGGATATGACTGCGTGTCTACAGATTGTTATTACATTTGCCATTCCATTGCATTTCTTTTTATTTTTTGTCTGTTTGGTACTAAACTCATTACACAAAGGAAAGTGGGTTATACAACAGTTCAAGCTGTAAGGTATCACAGATGGCACATTTACGGTGTTCGACCTTTGAAGAAGTGCACGTTACTTGTACCATCACACATAAATACTACAGTCTTATTTCCAAATACAGCATTTATAGAATTGGAACTCATCAACCTTCAACACATCTGCCTGGTACAGTGACGGTCTTCCACCTACAAAATGAAGGGATCCCCTTTCCCTTGCGTAATATTAAGAAATTCTGCTTCTATTTTTTTTGTTATTACTTATCACTTTAAACTCATAACTGTTTAACATTACATACTTTTATTATATTTATACACGAGGAAACAAGAAAAAAATCCTTAGTCAACTATACAAGCATCTGAATCTGACGTGACTTATCATGACTACTTCTGCATAATTAACTGTGGCTATTTAAATTCTTTTCCGATAATATTCATTTACATCTAATAGCACGAAAACACACGGCTTCTGGGACAAACTTCCTACACGGAAGATCTTTGCGTGGAGTTCATTTTTTTTAAATATTTATAATAACAGCAGTCTCTAATGAAGCAGGAGATATAGTACTATGTCGTTCCTCTTTAGTGGTACTCTCTCGCCGACTCAGCCCTTAAGACACACACGAGGAAAAGTCACAGAACGGCAGGAAGAGAAAAGTAAAATCCAAAATCAAACTGCTGCAAGCCACTACTCCACAAAGAGCTGCTATCGGAGTCGCCACCTAGCTCAGGAACAGCGGCAAATCGAACCGAACAAACTCTCAGGATAATAACGATAAACAATTCCCACATCAGTTAGGCTAAGTTTTGTACTTATGAAACACGGTACCACAGGAAACTGTGGGAATTCTGATACTGTGACACTACAATTTCACTCTGGATGCTAACCGTGACAGTAACCTCAATCCAGCAACACTCAAACTCTTTAACAAGATCTCCAAGCATTATAAGCTGCAACATTGAAATCACATGGCACAATTAAAGAATAGCTTCGATACAGTGAAAACAGTATGCCAATGGCGGTTGAGAATGAATCAATATGTACATTCCTTACCATCTACAGGTAAGACCAAGAAAAATCTTATTCATCACAGAAAATACACAATTCCTCTGATCAATATCAAAAACAACTGCTAAAGGAAAAATTTACAAAATAATGTCATAGCAACTGCATTTATTCTGTCAATGTTAGACCCATATAAAAGTACAATTCTTCATCATCTTGTATAAATTTAAATCACGATCAAAGCGGCCCAGGATACAAACAATATTTATTCAAATTTTGTCAAACTGTTCAGTTTTTCAAGTCACTGTTCCCCAGTGAGATCAAATTATACATGTGCATCATTTAACCATAAATTATATAAATTAAACAGACATCAGGACAAATATTGCTAAATAAATTGACCAATTAGCATCAATATTTGTACACTGGTAAAATATAATGCCATGGCCATAAAAAGGATGGCAACTGCCACACTAGTATATACACTATCTCCGCGCATCTTTTTTTTTTTTAAAAAAAAAGGAAACTGACTGTAGTCCAGCAGAGTGGCACTGGTATCTAAAACATTTCCTGCCTAATTAAAACAATCACATACATGACTTCAATAAGCCAACCGATAAATCAATTTTCTTACACATATCTAATGCCAAGTTTTTTAAAGGCTAATTATACATTCCATTCAGCAGGTACTTTTCATTTACAGTAAAATGCCAACATTTTTTTAAAAAAGTTAGTAACAATCATAAGATCCAAAGACTACAGCAGGAGATGAAATATTCTTAGAAACAAAAAGTAAAAAAGGTAATAATTATAAAATGAAATAAAATATTCGGACAAATGCCCACGACTACGCCCTGTAGCAGCTGTTCCTCTTCTCCCTCCTCACCCTTCTCTGCGTTCCAGTGCCTCCTTACGTGGTCTGTTCACACCTCTGCCAACTGCCCTCAACCTCACCCTCACGAAAGGCAAACAAGCACCTAGGCCATGCTCGTCGAAGCGGCCGTCGCCGCAGATCCGCCGCCTCCGCTGCTCGGAGCGCCGGCTCCGACACCTCCGGCGTCGTTGCCCGCCCCTCCGGAGCTGCCGGCACCTTCGGTTACACTACTCCCCGTGCCAACAGCTCCCCCACTGCCTGGGTTGGCACCCGCCGTGGCGTCTGACACGGCACCGCTCGCTCCACCCGCTTCCTGTATGTGGCGCGGGATGAGGATGGGGTTTAGAGATGGCTGGATGCTTAGCTCTGTAACAGACACAAATATAGAATTTCAAATTAGTACAGTGTTAAGATGTACAAGCAGGTAGTGAGTGCTTTTCAGCAGGAACTATGGACCAACCAACCCAAGTGCCTGGAGAAATAATGGGTCATGCTGTAAAGTAAATGCAAACACTGCGATACTGCAGAATACGACTCACACAAGCCAACCTACAACTCGACAAACATGTATGTTGCAATTTTTTTATTATTTCTCTGAGAAGTTTCTTTCATGTATTTAGTAAATGTACAACTTAAAAATCTACCAATAATAAACACATAAAAAGCGATGTATTGCAGTGTCACTTAAATTCATGTTTTTCTCCTAAAATATCTTCAGTTTTGTAGAAGTATTATTTACTGACAGGATGAACACACAAATTAATATTCAAATACTTGTGGGCAAATGTTGAAGCACTTTATAAGCACGAAAAATGTTAAAAAGAGTAAAGTGAGAGATAACGGTGAGAGATTTTGGGTTTGGCCAGAAAAATTAAAATTAATCAAAAATTATGATCGTAATTACACTAATTGTAAAGTTACTTGGCTTCTTGTTGTTGTGGTCTTCAGTCCAGAGACTGGTTTGATGCAGCCCTCCATATTACTCTATCCTGTGCGTGCTGCTTCATCTCCAAGTAACTACTGCAACCTACATCCTTCTGAATATCTACGATAATACCCTCCATGCTTCCCTCCAATACTAAATTGGTGATCCCTTGATGCCTCAGAACATGTCCTACCAACTGATCCCTTCCTCTAGTCAGGTTGTGCCACAAATTTCTCTTCTGCCCATTTCTATTTAGTACCACCTCATTAGTTATGTAGTTGCGTGATCTACCCATCTAATCTTCAGCTTTCTTCTGTAGCACCACATTTCGAAAGCTTCTATTCTCTTCTTGTCTAAACTAGTTATCGTCCATGTTTCACTTCCATACATGGCTACACTCCATACAAATATTTTCAGAAAAGACTTCCTGACACTTAAATCTACACTATGTTAACAAATTTCTCTTATTCAAAAATGCTTTCCTTGCCATTTCCAGTCTACATTTTATATCCCCTCTACTTCGACCACCATCAGTTATTTTGCTCCCCTAATAGCAAAACTCGTTTACTACTCTAAGTGTGTCATTTCCTATCCTACTTCCCCCAGTATCACCTGATTTAATTCGACTACATTCCATTATCCTCATTTTCCTATTGTTAATGTTCATCTTATATCCTCCTTTCAAGACACTGTCCATTCTGTTCAACTGCTCTTCCAGTTCCTTTGCTGTCTCACAGAATTACAATGTCATTGGCAAACCTCAAAGTTTTTATTTCTTCTCCATGGATTTTAATTCCTATTTCAAATTTTTCTTTTGTTTTCTTTACTGCTTGCTCAATATACAGAATGAATAACGTTGGGGATAGGCTACAACCCTGCCTCACCCCCTCCCCAACCACTGCTTCCCTTTCATGCCCCTCGACTCTTATAACTGCCATCTGGTTTCTGTACAAATTGTAAATAGCCTTTCGCTCCCTGTGTTTGAACCCTGGCACTTTCAGAATCTGAAAGGGAGTATTCCAGTCAACATTGTCAAAAGCTTTCTCCAAGTCTACAAATGCTATATAAACATAGCTTTGCCTTTCCTTAATCTATTTTCTAAGGTAAGACATACAGTCAGAATTGTCTGATGTGTTCCAACATTTCTATGGAATCCAAACTGATCCTCCCCGAGGTCGGCTTCTACCAGTTTTTCCATTCATCTGTAAAAAATTCATATAGTATTTTGCAGCCATTAAACCGATAGTTTGATAATTTCCACATCTGTCAACACCTGCTTCCTCTGGGATTTGAATTATTATATTCTTCTTAAAGTCTGCTCACCAGATGGTAGAGTTTTGTCAGGGCTGGCTCTCCCAAGGCTATCAGTATCTCTAACAGAACGTTGTCTACTCCTGGGGCCCTATTTGGCTTAGGTCTTTCAGTGCTCTGTCAAACTCTTCACGCAGTATCATATCTCCCATTTCATATTCTTCTACCTCCTCTTCCATTTCCATAACATTGTCCTCAAGAACATTTCCCTTGTACAGACCCTCTATATACTCCTTCCACCTTTCTGCTTTCCCTTCTTTGCTTAGAACGGTTCCCATATGAACTCTTGATATTCATACAGGTGGTTCTCTTTTCTCCAAAGGTCTCTAATTTTCCTGTAGGCAGTATCTATTTTACCCCTCGTGATATACGCCTCTACATTCTTACATTTGTCCTCTAGCCATCCCTGTTTAGCCACTTTGAACTTCTTGTCGATCTTATTTTTGAGATGTTTGTATTCATTTTTGCCTACTTCATTTACTGCATTTTTATATTTTCTCCTTTCATCATTAAATTCAATATCTCTTCTGTTACCCAAGGATTTCTATTAGCCCTCATCTTTTTACCTACTTGATCCTCTGCTGCCTTTACAATTTCATCTTTCAAAGCTATCGATTCTTCTTCTCCTGTATTTCTTTCCCCCATTCTTGTCAATCCTTCCCTAATGCTCTCTTTGAAACTCTACAACCTCTGGTTCTTTCAATTTATCCAGATTGAAGCTCCTTAAATTCCCACTTTTTCGCAGTTTCCTCAGCTTTAATCAACAGTTCATAACCAACAGAACGTGGTCAGCGTCCACATATGCCCCTGGAAATGTTTTAGAATTTAAAATCTGGCTCCTAAATCTCTGTCTTACCATTATATAATTTATCTGAAACCTTCCAGTGTCTCCCGGCCTCTTCCACGTATACAACCTTCTTTCACGATTTTTAAACCAAATGCAAAATTCTACCAGGTGGCTTCCTCTTTCATCACTTATCCCAAATTCCATATTCGCCTATAACTTCACCTTCTCTTCCTTTTCCTACTATCAAATTCCAGTCCCCCATGACCATTAAATTTTTTCTCCCTTCACTATCGGAATAATTTCTTTTATCTTATCATACATTTCTTCAATCTCTTCGTCGTCTGTGGAGCGAGTTAGCATATGAACTTTTACTACTGTGGTAGGCGTGGGCTTTGTGCCTATCTTGGCTACAATAATGCGTTCCCTATGCTCTTTGTAGTAACTTACCTGCCTCCTATTTTTTATTCATTACTCCTGCATTACCCCTACTACTTGGCTTCTGGAAACTTAATTACATGGTAAGCTGTAATAAAGATGAGCATGTGTTGATTGTCAATAAGTTATAAATATTAAAGCAGCTGTTAGCACAGGTCTCACTACCGTGTTATAATGACTAATTTCAGTTCAGCTCGTTGTTGTTGAAGACAGGACTTTAATTTGTATGCAAAGTGGAATCAGTCATTGTAGAAAATTCTGAATTTTGTTTATCACACATTGAAAGACTAAATGGAGAGAGAAAAAAATTCTCTGTCAGGTTATTTCTTTCAATTAAGGAACTTCGATCAGACTATTTAGCACAGAAGGTAGGTATCGCTATTGTTCTAACAATATCCATTTCATCATTGGCACATGATATGTTTCCTTTAGTCTTGATAGCAAAATCATCCATCAAATGAAATTATTCATAATATTTATCAAAATTCAGTTTTTCATAAAGGAAACAATAAGATATTGTGTTACAAAACCCGGGACAGTCTGTTGCTCATCACAACTAGAACTCTGCCTACACCAGAAAAAAATCTGAAGCATAATGAATATTCTAGCATAGTAGCAGTCAACAATGTTCATATAGCACAGCAAAGAGATTTGACGCTTCCATCATCGGGCTAACAACATTTTAATCATCTCGTGAAAGTAACTAAAACACATGTAGCAAACTTCACAATGTATTACACATTGGACATAATGTTCACTTCCCTTTCCAATCACCCAACTCTCTTCTGTTTGCCAATCCCATTACAACTTCCACTTGCACACCAGTCTGCGTCGCCTTCACTGTATTATGATCCCAAACGTTCCTTACAAAAGTTGGCGAGGGGATTATATGACCTCAGGAAAAATTTCCAAACGAACAAAAAGCAACATTTTAAATGTTAAAACAGATTTTCACACAAACAATATAGTGAAATATAGCCTAAAACCATAGTTGGGAACAGGAAGATTAAGTCTGAGAAATCGGGTGTATACAAGATGCAGTGTACAACGTGTGACGTTAGACATATTGGATGCAGAGGGAGAACTTTGTAAGGGAGAACTTTCTCCCTCAGATACAGGGAACATAAGGACGCATCATTCAGGCTAGGTAGTCATGGCAAGTCAACAATAGCTAGTCACGTTTTCACATCCGGCCACGCATTAAAAATAACTACAACTTACAAGTATTGCCCCAAGTTGTGATGCATGCACCGTGCTGTACCACAGTCATCAGCTGATGCGCTGTGGGTTGCCGGTTCGAACTGTATCACCAGCAAATATTTGTTATTTAGTATTTATCTTTTGTAGAAGGTTCTCAAAATTCTTTACGTTTGTAACGTTTGCATATCCTGAAATATTCGATGCCTGTGTAAATTAGCAGCACTCTCTGCTCAGGAAACACTTCTGTCTCTATGCTGGTGTCAGTAATGAACATACTTCCAATGCTAAATGTTGTAGTGCACTGATGACACTCTTGGATTTGGACCTTGGTGCACTGTTTGGTGGAGACACCAGGTACTTCAAAACTTCTACTTCACGTATCTGCAAACCTCTGCATCACCACGGCTCCAATTAGGCAATGTAAAAGCTGTCACCTGCATTGACAGGAACCTAAATATGTGCAGTACATTATACCTAAGATCTGTATATTCAGGAGATAGAAGATCCTAAAACAGCATTAACTCATCTACACATCTGGCATCCTTTAGCATTTTCCAGAAAGGTTGGTCATGAACTGATAAATGGCTGAAAGGACCAAGTTGTCAAACACAGCTGGTGGTATGGCACGGTGCATTTGGCAAACAGGGTTCGAGAGCAACGAAGAGAAGCTCAAAGGTGACAGAAATCCAGGAGAAAAAAAAAAAAAAAATTTTTTTTGGCAACGATCACTGGCGAGTCCATTTAGTGAAAGAACAATTAAAGAGCACAGGGCCAACATCCTGAGGAAGCAACGCAGTGTTACAGAGAGAATGATTTGGCCTTATGCCACATTGTGAAATTGTATACGACAGATGCAAACAAAATCTCTCACTTCACGAAATGTGTAGCAGGAGATGCGTGCTGAGGAATGTCACACCTATAAAGGATTTCATCAGCTGGTGCTAGCACACTGAGGAAATGCAACAGGTAATACACTGATTACAGAAGTATGAATGACTCCCAAATGTTGTCCCTAGAGCAGTTGTGGAAGACCACATGACCTTGCAACTCTCACACGTGATGTAATAAGGGAGTAGATACAGCAGTTGATGGCAGCCAGAAATGTTGGACCGAGTACAGAAGAGACAGCATCCATCAATGTCGATTCTGTGTGTCAGGAGATAACATTAAAATAGTAGTATACAGAGGTGGCAAAAAATAACGTAACTGATAGAAATAACCGGTTACTGAGAAGTAACGGTTACTGTGATAACCGTTCCTCTGATTCTGGCAGTTATTTCAATAACTGTTTAGTGTCAACAGTGCCTCGCGCCATCTGTTGACCGAAGATCGTACTGCGCATTTGGAAGGCGTTCTATAGACCATGGGAATAACTGTGAGACTGCGCGCCATCTGTTGATAAGAACTGTGTACTATTTCGTGGGCCTTCGTTACTTTTAGCATAAACAATTAAATAAAGTTAATATCCGAGCCATGGCTGATAGGAGCTGCAGTACAGGCATTAACAAGTACGGTCGTTCCCTTAAGCCACCGCCTTACGTGTTAATTTAGCTTGGATGGGTAGTAGAAGGAAAGTTACTTAGGAATTCGAGCGACTATGGAAATAACTGTCAGAGACCGGTATTCTCCTCTGGCAGTTATCGTTATTGGCTCGTAGTTCTAGTTCTCTGGTAGTTATCGGTCTACCACTACAGATAACCTTGAAGCTGGTAACGGAATAACTGTGTGTCTAGACGTTCCTGACTCGGTGACTCCAGTTAAAGGTCGTAGTTCCAGGTGATATTTCCAGAGAGGATAGTAACTGGAGCGAAGAAATATTTTCGTACTGCTACAGAAATAGCCGCTGGCCATCGCGAATGACAAATAACATGTCAGAAAGTATAACATAATATAGTGGAATATAATAATTATTATCCTCATCATTTGTCAGGAGATTGTCAAAATATGTGAATATACCACAGTAACTGCTAATATTTACAGAATTGGTACACTGACAGAATAAAACACAGTTACGTACTTTTAATAAATTTATCGTACACAGAATACCCGATCTTGACTGTTGCAACCAAGTGCTGTCAAAACTGAAATATAGCAGAATTTTTACCTAAGCTGGTCTATCAGTCTCTGTTACGATATTCATCTACAGAGTAGAAGGAGGGGTCAATGGAAGCGTCTGATTCCACCCGTCTGCTTCGACGTAAAGGTGTTGTGGTGTGTGAATGTCATTACGGCACGGTGTTTATGAGTTGGTTTGTGTGTGTGTGTGTGTGTGTGTGTGTGTGGGGGGGGGGGGGGGGGGGGGGGGGGGGGGGGGGGGGAGGGGGGCTGTCGATCTAGGTTGCAGTGCCGGAATTTGCTGGTGGTAATTAATTTTTTTTTTCCAGCTGTGATGTTTTGTGTATTTATGATGTATTGAATGTGATTTAATTTATGTAGGGATGATTGATTTGTGGGACTTTTGGGATTGTGGTTTTATTTTTCGCAGTTGTAGGTGTTTTTTGGCATCAGTAGCTGTGGTGGACCTATATAGGTCACCGGAAAATGGACCGATTCCCATTTTCATAGTTGTGTGTGTTTGATGTTTTAGTATCGTCATCTGAGGTTGACCTACATAGGTCAAGGGAAATGTCTGACTCCAATTTTCGTACTTTTAGTTGTGGGTATTGGTGTTTTGGTATTGTCACCTATAGTTGACCTATATTGTTCAAGGGAAGTGTCCGATTCCTGCAGATTTTTGTTGGTGTAGCAGAATGCTGTAATTTTTTTTTTCTTTTTGTTTTCTTTTTGTTGTATTTGGCTATATTTTGTGTTTTGTGGATAATTTGTGAATATTTTTTTACTAGCTTGTCCTCACCCTAAAACCCCCAACTTCCCGCAGTTGTCCCATTGGTTTGATTGTATTTTTGGTGGGAAATGTTACTGTATTATTTATATGTATCTTCGTGTTTGTTGCCATGTGTATGTAGTGACGTCATAGACACACTTAAAATAGCCATTTCCGGCATATTGATGACGGGTGGAATCAGACACTTCTGTATCAAATAGTCTTTTCAAAACACACTGTAAACCGTGCCTTATCTGAAACCAAGTTTTTAATGGTTGCTGACTTGCTGGCAGTTTATTGAAAATGCATGTTTCCTGCATATTGGACCCCTTTTGGACCAAGGTAAGTAATTTTAGGTCTTTACGTAGATTGCTGTTCCCATTTCTAGTACTGATATTATGTATTAAGCTATTTGTTGGAAATACTTGTAACAAATTTCATAAAGGAATAAATATACTAGGAAGCAGTGGTTAGAATACAAAGTTTCCTTGAACAGGTTCCTACATGATGTTCTTGAATTGATACCACAAACGATTTTTATTACACACTTTTACATGCGAAAAACTTCTGCTACGTTTTGATAAGTTCCCACAAAATATGCTCCCTTATGAAATAACAGAATGAAAAAAATGTGGGTATGCCCTTCCCAACTGAATTTATTATCGAGTTGTAGCCCCAGAAATGTAACTCTGTCAACCTATTTCGATCTGCATGTCTTCATATGTTATAAAACATGCTGTCGCTGGAGAAATCGAGCAGTTTTGCAAATCTGACATAAAACTTGGGATTAGCGTACTCACACTTTACCCAATAGGACTAGCTTTTACAGCACAGGAGTAAACGAATCTGTCACATTACGTATATTTTTTTGTTGTATTATAAGGCTGTACACTTTATTCTATTATGTGAGCAGCACAAGAAATTAAGCTTCGAATTTAACCTACAGTACTCAGTTTACATATTACTTCATACTTAAAAACGCATGTTGTTAACATTTTACTTAAACAGTGCTTTGGCGAAGTTCCGCGTACTTTCTGTCGCAGCTGCGAAGATAATATTTCTAATAGCGACCGATAACCTACAAACATATAATATGAAACACTAATAATCGTTCTAACATCAACTAAAATGTACCCGGAGTTAATAAGCTAAGGTTATGACACGATTCATACGACATTCCTGCTATTTCACACTACTCGCAGTTATACTGATAACTAAACTGATGGATTCCAACTATGTCGTTATTTAACTGTCGGAGTTATCGGTATTCGCTAGCGAAAAATAACTTGGCAGTTATTAATAATGGTTAACGATAACGGTTATCAAAGAATAACTGGAAACTGTGATAACGGTTACTCCAGAATAACCGTTTGGCCCACCTCTAGTAGTATAAGACCAACATTTAGCACCAATCTCTGCCACAAGTCGAATGCACTGTGAAGAATGGACCCAGCTCACTCAGGATTATGTCGTAGCCTTCAAACAACAATCCGGCATTTGAGCAATGCACATACAACTGACTCCTCCACGAAGTTTAATGCCCACAGAAGGACAGACATTTGGAGGACACAAGACAACATGCCAGCATGTTTCTGCTGTGGTGTACCCAAGACATTTGTATGCTGCTTCAGAGAAAGATCACTATTATGCTACATGTCACACACCACAATTTTATTCACGCAAGTCAGATGGAGATGACTGTTGTCAACATGTAGTTTGAAGCCTATCACCTCTCCCTGGACGAGGTCGCACTACAATATGTCACTGATGTTCTCAATTCTTGTACAGAGGTACCAACTGCTCGCCTAGGAAAATTGAGACATGTGACCATCTATGGAGCTGAAGCTGCCACAGATGACATACTTCCACAGATGACACTTACCTACACGTCAGGAAATCTCATCGACGTTGATCACTAACATCGAACTTGTCCAGCAACTAGTCAACTTGAGGGTTCCTTTCCCTGTAATGCTGAATGCTTATCACCAGCTAAAGAAAACTATATTCCATGAAAACAACTATGCTGAAAGTAGCAAATGGGAAATATGTCCAGCCGACAGAAATATATGCCAATGATAGAACGTATGCCTTCAAATTTGTTGTTTTAACAGAATGATGTCTTCATGTTATTCTTGGACAGTGCTTTTGGCAGGCATCACAACCAGTCTGACTGTGGAAAATCAGGGCTCAAGACTGACGAAGCTATTCTGACAAGCGCACATAACAAAGCTTGCTCTAGCCAGTTGTTTGCAATTGAAGACATTATCTTGCCATCAAAGAGACTAGATCCAGTCTTCAAATTTATAAATATGAAGACACAATTTCAGAGGCTTTATGGTTCTCATACAGATATGATTTCATGAATACAGACTGAAGCATAAGTGAAATTTTGTACCAAGGCCAGGAATCACTGTCACCAGCAGCCACTAAATCCACAAGTGTATGATTACAGATAGGTGACAAATCACTCATTAGCAAACCACCAAAAATTACCTACAAGTTATCTTCCAGAGATAATGTGGAATGACCACATAAAACAAATGGTAGAATAAGCAGATGTGAGATTGAGAGTCACTAAGAAAATCTTAAGGAATTTAGGTCACAGATAGGCAAAAGAAAAAGACTTAACAAGTAAGCTTTCCACCCAAAGGCCTCCTTCCGAATTAAACAACACAACTCTCTCTCTCTCTCTCTCTCTCTCTCTCTCTCTCTCTCTCTCTCTCTCTCTACCCCCCCCCCCCCCCCCAATCCCTCTCCCCCACCCACCCTTACCACTCCCAACACTCCTACCTTCTACATGCTTCCTGAAGTCCATAAACCCAACCACCTAGGACATCCTATTGTGGTCGCTTACTATGCCTCCAAGGAGGGACTCTCCTAGACCAACATCTCCAGGCTATTACCTGCAATCTACTCTCCTATATGGAAGATACCAACCACTTCCTCCACTGACTCAACAGTTACTGTTCCTCTACCACATGGTGCCCTGCCCATCACTATTGATGCCACCTCCCTTTGCACTAACATCCCTAATGCCCATGGCCTCGCCACTATTCAGCTGTTGAGAATTTTTCTGGGTTGTATCGCTGTGGTCCATGGAACTCTTCAACATGCCACTATTGAACACTACCTTCCACAACACCTAGTGGATTCCAGGCCTATAACGTCCCTCCTGACCAACTATATCTTCACCCACAATTACTTCTCCTTTGAAAGCATATCCTACAAACAAATTTGGGGTACAGCAATGGGCACCTGCATGACACTATCTTGTGCAAATCTATGAGAGGAATCATTCCTAATCAAAGAGAATCCCAAACCATTCACTTGGTTCAGATTCACTGATGACATCTTTGTGATTTGGATTGAGGTTAAGGACACCCTACCCACATTCCTCCAGAAACTCAATACCTTCTATGCCATTTCGCTTCATCTGGTCCTCCTCAACCCAACAAGCAGTCTTCCTTTATGTTGACCATCTCAAAGATGGCTACATCAGTACATCCATCCATATCAAAGCTACCAACCACTAGCAATACCTCCACTTCGACAGCTGCCACCCATTCCATACCAAGAAGTCCCCCTTCCATCCTTCCATACAGCTTAGCCACCCACAGTCGTCACATCTGTAGCGATGATCAGTCCTCCTCAAAATATATCAAAGGTTTCACAGAGGTCTTCACGGACCATAACTACCATCCCATCCTTGTACAAAAGCAGATCTCTATCTGTCAAGTCACCCAACTCCTCCCAAGGTCCCAAAGTCCAGCCATGGAGGAGCATTCCCCTTGTGACTCAGGACCATCCTGGACTGGAGCAACTGAATCACATCCTCCACCATTGTTTTGACCATCTCTTGTTGTGCCCTAAAATGAAGAACGTTCTACCCACTATCCTTCGCACCCCTCCCACAATGGTATTCCGCCACCCACCAAACCCACGTAATCCATCCCTCCACAACCCCTGCTCTCAACCTCTTGCCTCACGGCTCATATCCCTGTAATAGATCTAGATGACAAACCTGACTCTTACATGCTCCCGCCACCACCTATTCCAGTCTGGGCACAAGCATGACCTATACCATCAAAGGCAGGGCTGTGTTCTACATGGGCATGACAACCAACTGTCTGTCCATATGAATGGCTACCAATAAACTGGCCAAGGAACAGCTGCACCACTCAGTTGCTGAGCACGCTGCCCAACAGAATGTTCTTCATTTTAATGACTGCATCACAGCCTGTCCCCTCTGGATCCTGCTTGTATGCTCCCAAAAGCATCACTTTACCCTCCCCCACGCCTACCCTGCTATCCCTCATCCTCTCTGCCCCAGCCTCACCACCACCACCACCACCACCACCACCACCACCACCAATCCTCCTCCTGATCCTCCCCCCCCCCACCCCCCCCACCCCCCCCGACTGCTTCTCCCACTGTGCGCAGGTGCTTACAGTCTGGCCTCGGCAGCCACAGAAAGCAGCCACGTGTGTGTGTGTGTGTGTGTGTGTGTGTGTGTGTGTGTGTGTGTGTGTGTGTGTTGTCTGGGGGAAGGCCTTTTGGCCAAAAGCTTTCTTGTAGAACTGTCTTTCCTGTTGGGCCTATCTGCAACCACACAATGCGTAGCAATCTATCCTTTTCATAATATGGTCATTATTCCATCCTGGATTTAATTCATCCATGGAAGAAGTGGCAAACAAAACACACTTTTGACCGATTCAGGAGTACTGTTCATCAGGCTGGGACCATTACCAAGTTGGATAAATAAAGGAGGTAGATGAGATCCAACGAAGAATGGCATGCTACATCATGGGATCACTTAGTCAGCATTACAGAGATGCTTAACAAAAATAGTACAGACACTACACGAGAGACATTTTGCATCACACGGAAATTTAATGTTGAAATTCCGAGACTGCATTCCAGGAAGTGCGAGGCACTTTATTATTTCATCCTACACAGCTCACAGAATGACCACTAAGTGAAACTCTGATAATTTGGAACTAATATGAATGTTTACCAACAGTCATTTTTCCCATGTGCCATTCACAAATACACTCCTGGAAATGGAAAAAAGAACACATTGACACCGGTGTGTCAGACCCACCATACTTGCTCCGGACACTGCGAGAGGGCTGTACAAGCAATGATCACACGCACGGCACAGCGGACACACCAGGAACCGCGGTGTTGGCCGTCGAATGGCGCTAGCTGCGCAGCATTTGTGCACCGCCGCCGTCAGTGTCAGCCAGTTTGCCGTGGCATACGGAGCTCCATCGCAGTCTTTAACACTGGTAGCATGCCGCGACAGCGTGGACGTGAACCGTATGTGCACTTGACGGACTTTGAGCGAGGGCGTATAGTGGGCATGCGGGAGGCCGGGAGGACATACCGCCGAATTGCTCAACACGTGGGGCGTGAGGTCTCCACAGTACATCGATGTTGTCGCCAGTGGTCGGCGGAAGGTGCACGTGCCCGTCGACCTGGGACCGGACCGGACCGACGCACGGATGCACGCCAAGACCGTAGGATCCTACGCAGTGCCGTAGGGGACCGCACCGCCACTTCCCAGCAAATTAGGGACACTGTTGCTCCTGGGGTATCGGCGAGGACCATTCGCAACCGTCTCCATGAAGCTGGGCTACGGTCCCACACACCGTTAGGCCGTCTTCCGCTCACGCCCCAACATCGTGCAGCCCGCCTCCAGTGGTGTCGCGACAGGCGTGAATGGAGGGACGAATGGAGACGTGTCGTCTTCAGCGATGAGAGTCGCTTCTGCTTTGGTGCCAATGATGGTCGTATGCGTGTTTGGCGCCGTGCAGGTGAGCGCCACAATCAGGACTGCATACGACCGAGGCACACAGGGCCAACACCCGGCATCATGGTGTGGGGAGCGATCTCCTACACTGGCCGTACACCACTGGTGATCGTCGAGGGGACACTGAATAGTGCACGGTACATCCAAACCGTCATCGAACCCATCGTTCTACCATTCCTAGACCGGCAAGGGAACTTGCTGTTCCAACAGGACAATGCACGTCCGCATGTATCCCGTGCCACTCAACGTGCTCTAGAAGGTGTACGTCAACTACCCTGGCCAGCAAGATCTCCGGATCTGTCCCCCATTGAGCATGTTTGGGACTGGATGAAGCGTCGTCTCACGCGGTCTGCACGTTCAGCACGAACGCTGGTTCAACTGAGGCGCCAGGTGGAAATGGCATGGCAAGCCGTTCCACAGGACTACATCCAGCATCTCTACGATCGTCTCCATGGGAGAATAGCAGCCTGCATTGCTGCGAAAGGTGGATACACACTGTACTAGTGCCGACATTGTGCATGCTCTGTTGCCTGTGTCTATGTGTCTGTGGTTCTGTCAGTGTGATCATGTGATGTTATCTGACCCCAGGAATGTGTCAATAAAGTTTCCCCTTCCTGGGACAATGAATTCACGGTGTTCTTATTTCAATTTCCAGGAGTGTAGAATAAGGAAAGGGGGGGGGGGGGGGAGAGCAGGGGTGGGAGGGGGGATCTAAGAGTGGTACCATAAGTATCCTCTGCCATGCACATTATTGAAGATATTTGCATAGGAACAGCCAAACCAGTTCCAAAGGGGCAGTGCAGTCCACTGATGTAGAATTCTGCTCTGCCACCACTACAGCTACGTATGTATTGTTGACATTGTCAGTCTGGAAAGGGGGGGGGATCTGCAGTGTATGACAATTTTAGAAAACTTAACAAGCCAAAATCACTAAAAAAAACATTTGTTTTGGATTATCTGTTTTGACAGAAAATATTTTACAATCATGATATTCCAACTTGTTACATAATCTATGGAATGAAAAGTACCTTAGCCTTTAAAATCTTTACAACATATTGTGCATCAGTGTTGCGAGTGGCTTTACACTGCATATGCACTTCCCACTGCTACGAAAATCACTACACATCAGTAAGTCAAATATAAAAGTCAGTCATCCATCCAACCCCTTCCAGCACCACAGTGCCCTCATTCCACTATCTCTCACAGTCTTTCTTTTCTCCTCTTCTGCTAACCCCCCCCCCCCCTCCCCACCTCTCCCCTGCCCCCCGTCGAACCTCCCAACCACGTAGCAACCCTACCCTGTCTCCACCTCGTCCCTGCGCACTCCCCAGCAGTACTTCACTGTTCCCACTCCAACCCACTATCTCTACCCCTCCCCACCCCAGCATTCTCCTTACCCCACCCAGTCGCCACTCCCATCATGCACTGGTGCTGCTGCTCGTAGTGTGGCTTCAGTTGCCAGAGACTGCAGTGTCGTGTGTGTGTGTGTGTGTGTGTGTGTGTGTGTGTGTGTGTGAGAGAGAGAGAGAGAGAGAGAGAGAGAGAGAGAGAGAGAGAGAGAGAGAAGGCCTTATTGGCCGAAAGCTTATTTGTGGCAGTCTTTTTATTGTGCCTATCTGCGACTAGCATCGCCGCTATATGGTGAGTAGCAACTTTACTTTTCATAATATTGTTACATTTTGTCCTGTATTTTCCACTGTTTGATAAAAGTATTATGTATGTACATAATCATAACTATACTGTGCAGGTTACTAAAGTCAAGAGTGAAATTACTTGATAGTTGACACTTCACTTGTTGGAGGTGTCTTCCTCCAGTAACAGCACCTCAACAACACACTTTAACTGTTATCATTTCATTTCCTTTCCTCTCTCTCTCTCTTCTCTCTCTCTCTCTCTCTCTCTCTCTCACACACACACCACACACACACACCAATTATGGTAACAAAATACGCAGATTTTTTACACGCAACTGGCCAAAGACTACTGGAATCTTTTGCACAAGAGGCGATTCGCTTTCACATATTCAATTATCATTACAGAGGTTGGCGAACAGTATGTAAACTTCATATGACATGGTGTTAAACCAATGTTTTGAAGGCAGAAAATGATCGTTGCAACTGTTTCTGTAGATAAATAAATATGACAATGTCATTGTAAAGTTTTCCGAAATGCGTTGATAATGTCACAGTCTGTGATGCAAAAGGTTCTTGGTGTATCACCAGGTGATGATACATTTTTTCCTTTTTTTTCTTAAATCTTTACTAAAATGAGTGATCATTATTTTCAATTAATTGATTTCAATCTCTTTTTTCAATTTTTAATCTTTCTTTGCATCATTTTCATCATCGTATTGGTTTTTTTATTTGCTCTTATTTTTCTTCTATCAACATCTTTTCTTTTAGAATCTGCCTGTATTGCCTGTAATTTGTAAACTAGTTTCAACCAGGACTGCTCATTGGTTGATATTGCATTATCTCACACAGCAAAAACCTTCGCTTTTTCTGTTTCGAGTTAGTTTGTACAGGTCAGCTTTAATCGCCACGAGCAAAGTGAGCACAATTAATAGTCCTGCCGCAGGTTGCTGACAGCTGGTTTCTCAGGTACATTGCACATTAAGAGGTTGTTATTAGGTTAGGATGCGAGTGTAAATTGAGAGCTACAAAATACATTGTCTGCCGCAGTTCAGTCATAGGTCGTTCAAAATCAGCTGCGGGTAGTGTTTCTTGCATTCCCGATACCTGATGGTGGCAGCTTCCATCATTGGTCCGTGTTACATGAGCAGCATTTCAATATTAGAGAAGGAAAGTTGCTACTCACCACATAGTGGAGATGCCGAGCCGCGATAGGCATAACAAAAAGATTCACACAATTATAGCTTTCGGTCATTAAGGCCTTTGTCAGCGAAACACACACACACACACACACACACACACACACACACACACACACACACACACCTACCTGCAGTCTCATAACTGAAACCACACTGTGAGCAGCAGCACCAGTGCATGATGGGAGTGGTGACTGGGTGGGGGTAAGGAGGAGGCTGGGGTGGGGAGAGGGGGGGGGGGATAGTATGGTGGGGATGGCAGATAGTGAAGTGCTGCAGTTTAGATGGAGGGCAGGAGAGAAGGCGGGGACGAAGTAGAAGAAAGGAGAGAAATAAAACGAAATTAAAAGGCTGGGTGCAGCGGTGAAATGACAGCTGTGTAGTGCTGGAATGGAAACGGAGGGGCTGGTGTGTGAGGACAGTGAATAACGAAGGTTGAGGCCAGGAGGGTTACGGGAACATAGGATGTATTGCGGGGAAAGTTCCCACCTGTGCAATTCAGAAAAGCTGGTTGGTGGGAAGGATCCATATGGCACAGGCTGTGAAGCAGTCACGGAGATGAGGGATATCATATTTGGCAGTGTGTTCAGCAACAGGATGGTCCACTCAGACAGCTTGGTGGTTGTCATGCCTACATAGAATGCAGCACAGTGGTTGGAGCTTAGCTTGTAAATCACATGACTGGTTTCACAGGTAGCCCTGCCTTTGATGGGATAGGTGATGCTACTGACCGGACTGGAGTATGTGATGGTAGGAGAATGTATGAGATAGGTCTTGCATCTAGGTCTATTGCAGGGGTATGAGCCGTGAGGTAAGGGGTTGGGAGCAGGGGTTGTGCAAGGATGGACGAGTATATTGTGTTGTTTGGCGGATGGCGGAATACCACTGTAGGAGGGGTGGGGAGGATAGTGGGCAGGACGTTTCTTATTTCAGGACAAGACGAGAGGTAATCGAAACCCTGGCGGAGAATGTAATTTAGTTGCTCCAGTCCCGGATGGTACTGAGTTACGAGGGGAATGCTCCTCTGTGGGACTTTGGGAGGTGGTGGGAGACTTGAAAGATAAGGCATGGGAGATTTGTTTTTGCACAAGGTTGGGAGGATAATTACAGTTAGTGAAGGCTTCAGTGAGACCCTCGGTATATTTTGTGAGGAACTGCTCGTCACTGCAGATGCTACGACCACGGGTGGCTAGGCTGTACTGCTGGTGGTTAGTAGGTTTGATATGGACGAAGGTACTGATGCAGCCATCTCCGAGTTGGAGATCAACATCTAGGAAGGTGGCTTGTTGGATTGAGTAGGACCATGTGAAGCAAATGGGGGAGAAGTTTTTGAGGTTCTGGAAGAATGTGGATAGGGTGTCCTCACCTTCAACCCAGATAGCAAAGATGTCATCAATGAATCTGAACCTGGTGAGGGGTTTAGGATTCTGGGCTTTTAGGAAGGATTCCTCTAGATGGCCCATGAACAGGCTGGCATAGGATGGTGCCAAGCAGGCGCTCATAGCTGCACCCGAGATTTGTTTGTAGATAATGCCTTCAAAGGAGAAGTAATTGTGGGTGAGGATATAGTTGGTTATTGCGACTAGGAAGGAGGTAGTTGGTTTGGAATCCACAGGGCATCTGGAAAGGTAGTGTTTAATAGCAGTAAGGTCATGGGCATTAGGAAACCACCACAACACGGCACTACTCAGCTTCTTCTGTGACAATGTAGTTATGTTTGCAGTTGTACATAATCCTTTTACATTTGGCATGCCAATATATAGTGATCTCCGTGTTATTTGGAAGTGCATATGCAATGTGAAGCCACTTGCAACATTGATGACCAATATGGTGTCAAAATTTTAAAGCATAAGGAATTATAATTCTGTAGGGTATGTAACACGGCAGTTTATCAAGTTGTAATATCATGACTGTAAAATATTTTTCTATCAATTTCTGTTCACCCTCTTGCATATCTGATGACAGCATATAGGTTCTGTTGAAACTGCTCATCCAATAAAATGTTTTTAGTGATCTTGGCTTTTGACTTTTGACTTTTTTTCAGTTATAATGCAGGTACTATCGAACTGTCAATAGGATCTTGTGACTGATGAATATTGTCAGTGAGTGTCAGCCGTTCTGCACCAATTTTTGGATGCCTACAAATCCTGAAGGGAGAAAAGACAGAGCAAGCAGCCCATGATAAAACACTGGCAATCATCCACCAATTAGCCAGCAATTGTGTAGGGTGTTGCTACCTGGACAATGTACAATTTGGGAGGAAGGGGAAAAGATGCTGCAAGGTGATATCACTAAACATTCAGATTGTCCTTTCTCTTCCTTTGATCTTTATGAAGGAGGAGGACGGCACACGAAGTTTGAGACAAGTACCACCAACTGAATAAAAATATGAAAAAAGATATCTACCCATTGCCACACAGTGATGATGACTTACTGTTCTCGCCTGCAAGAACTACTGCAGGGAGATGGCAAATTTTCTGGAACCAATGTGCAAAAGAGATATTTCCTCGTCTTTAAAAAAGTGCTAACAAATTCTCCAGTCTTAGCACTGAGAGACGAGAATGACGATGCAGAGCACCACACCGACGGGGTAGCAGTTATGGGTTAGGCCCAGTTCCAGTGCAAATCGGAGATAATGTACTCAACAACAGAGAAAGAGTGCTTCGTAGTTGTTTGGGCTATCGAGTTCCGACTGTAATTATTTGGCGAACCATTCACTGGTTGTCAGATCATTATTCTGACTTAATAGCATGAATAATCCATCGGGCCGGATGGTGAGATGGTCACTCAGGCTTCAGGAGTATGAAATCACAATAGTAAACAAAATTGGACACAAACATCGGTATATGACAGCCTTTCAGGGAATCCTTTGGCACACCACATCAGCATGGATGAAAGCTCTGTCGTGACTCAATTAAATGATGTTGCTGCTGAATAGAGGGAAAAGCTAGCATTGCTGAAAACCATAGAAGCCTTGAATGGAGAACCAACCAAACAAGAATACTGATTAATAAAAGGAACACTGTATACAAGGAACAATGATCCAAAGGGGTGGAAATACATCATCATCACCCCAGCTCATCCACAGCCAGCTGTCCAGAAGTATTTCCGAGACGCTCTGACATCTGTTCACCTGGAACTTGTGCAGATGGTAGACAAGAATCAGATGCATGTCTGCACTGACTACCTCACCCAGCATGCTGTCGTCAAAGTTATCAACTTTGCCATGTTCCTTGAAGGTGGTTATCTTTTGAAGCACAAATGATCCTCGTGATTATTTCTGATCATCGAAATGTTTTCGAGTAGAGACTAATATGAGGGGTAACTTCACATTGTGATAGCACACACAGAACAATGACAGCTTATCACTCACAGACAAACAGACAGACAGACAGACAGACAGACAGACAGCCTCACAGAATGATTTAATGAAACATTGGCGGACATGCTCTCGATCTACAACGATGTGTAACAGAGACCGGGATTTAATACAGCTCTCCGTGACATTCGCATGTGCAGCAACATAGCAAAGTGAGGTGCTACAGGCTACTTCACTCACGTTTGCAAGGCCGAAATGATGAGATATACCCATAAATCAATTATCAGCAATAAAGAGATATGTTGTTCCCGTTTCAACCAAATGATACTTAGAATGACTACATGGAACTGCTCATCATCAGGATTGGAAAAGCAGACAGCTGGCTCCCGTGCACACCACAGACACTTAAGAAAAGGAGAAAAGCATGCTAGAATACAAAGCACCAGTCAGTGAAGCACATTTCAGGAGACTCTGTATAGATTTTTATGCCTGTGCAGAAACTGGGACTATCAGAAAAATTACTATAATGCTACTTTGCACTCTATCATATGCTTAGTTGCTTTTTGGATTTCACAAGGATTATGACACTTCAGCAAAGGCACAAAAGCAAAGAGTGTGTGTGCCGATCCATTGTGGACACGGGACAGCAACTGGTCAAATATTTAACAACATTCACCAACCAGCTGTGTAATTGAGATGTTATTTTATTTTTGTTACCAGTTTCAGCAATTCATTACGCCATCTTCAAAGACTCGACTAAGAGTTGCAGTCAAGTCTTTGAGGGAAGCACAGGAGCTATGAATTCCCAACATCCAGAAACAAACAGTTCCAGTATGCCAATACTGATTATTTTTTTACATGTGTTTATGGGGCCTCAAGATGGCATAATGAATTGCCAAAACTGGTAGTGAAGATACAATAAAATCAAATAACATCTCAACTGCATGGCTGTTTGGCAAATTTCATTGTTACATAAAAGAGACAATGTCTATGCCTTCTGTACGAAGCTCAATGAGAGTCCTGAGGTGCAGTTCAATGGTGGTGGCTTCTTTTTCAAAGAAACTAACCACTTGCTCAACAGTTGTGAAGATTTGACAGGAGGGGGCTACCTCTGATGCTCATCACAGTGAAGAGGATGCGAAAGTAACTCAAGCGCAAGGATCCTCCAGCAATTCCAGAGCACCATTGAAAAGATCTAGATCTAGGATGATGTATTCAGCTCCAATGAGAACTTCTGGAACAGCGAGGCACTGTTTCTTCAGGAGAGGGAGCAATGCCACGAGCTATGCTGCACGCAGTAGTGCTGTCGGTCACCAGAGGAATCCAGATCATCAGAAAATACTTGTAATTTAGTATTCATTGTCATTTATCATTTCTAAAATGTTCTGGAAATTAGTATGTTTACATTCTCTGGAAAATCTTCTGTTTGTATAAATGACAGAACTCTCTGTCCGAAAGGTAATTATTTTCCGTCTGCACGTTTGTGTCATTATAAAGATGTTTTCAGTGCTACATGGAGTACCTCATTACCGAAACTGCTTTTAGATTTGCACTCTAACGTGGTTGTGTGACAACATCACACTCTGAACAGATAGCAAAGGAATGGAAGAAAGCATGACCTACAAAAGAAGCTTGAAATAATTGTTCCTGAAGTCAAATATGAAACTGTTCTAATTGTGTAAACGGGGGTTGGCAAGACTGAATGTTTTAACAGCTTTCAACCTTTCCAAATAAGAATATAAAAGTCCTTAAGTAGGTTACAGATATGATAGAAACAGAATTGAACATAGAACTTCAAATTCTTTAAGGTGCATCTGGAACTGAGCAAAGAGAAAGTGACAACCTGACAGCATTTGCACTGTGTCTTTCTGAGCATAGCAGCATGTGGGTCTCTGAGTGGGATCAACTGTAATTTGGTCGGAAAGGATGCCGAGAGGTAGAAGGATGTCGACAACGAGGTCATCACAGGCAGAGCACAAGCTCGGTCGGGGAAGGAAATCGGCCACGACCTTTCGAAAGGAACCATCCTGGCATTTGTCTGCAGCTGCTTCTTCTTCTTCTTCTTCTTCTTCTTCTTCTTCATCATCATCATCATCATCATCATCATCATTTGTCCCATTCAGTAGCAGGTTCCACGGAGTGGATTTGCTTTCTCCATTTCCAATCATGGGCCATTTTTGGATAAACATTTACCGCATTCAGGTCATTGTGCAGTGTGTCAGCTCATGCTGTCGGGGTCGTCTCTCTGATCCCTTTCCTGCGACTTCCATTGTGTGTGCTGCCTCTGTGACAGTATCGCCCTCTGCGTGCAGCATACGACCGAGCCATCGCAAAGGCCTTTCTCGCATTTTCTTCTGGATCGGTCGACCACAAAATGTTTCCTAAAAGCATCGTTCGAAACATGATCCAGTAGAGTAATGCCACTTGCCCATCCGAGCAACTTAGTCTCCTCAGTGGACTCCTACTCTGACACGAAAGTTATTTGACGCTACTGCAGCAACCTGGACATAGCTGCTCCTCTCTACACACTGATGCCGCATCCAGTTAACGAGGTACTCAGATTGCCACAACTTGAAGCGCTAATCACATTATTTCGTGTGGTACATGATCAAAAACATTTCTGAGGTCTAGAAAAGCAAGATGAATTTATCTGGAGTGATCTAGAGAAATCAAGGAAAACCTGAATCTCTATGACCAGAAGCAGATTTGACTCACTGTCCTCCCGAATGAGAGTCCAGTGTGCTAATAACTGTGATGCAGAGTGGTGTTCATCTGCAGGTTGTGAAGGTACTGTCCAAGGCGACAGAAGTTAGCGATTGTAAACTGAGATAAAAACTTGCTGTCCAAACTACTCTTTTATTGTAATAACTACTGTGTGTCTGTGGCAATTTTAGTCACACAATCTTCACACTGACATCATCACAATCAGAGCCTCAAATCTCTAGATGCGCTGCTGTGCTATACGAGCACTGCTTTGTAGAGTATGGAAAACTAACTCACATACACAGAAATTAACAATAATATTAAATCAAGAATAAATTAATTTTTTTTGTTGTTTACAAAAACACCTTTGCTCCTTATACATTTGATTTCCATAGTCGGAAAGACAACACTACTGAGTGCTCCATTTCTGTTCTCATTACTGACCAACTGACTGGGTCAAACAATATTGCGCTTTAACTCTTTGAGGATATTTTCTGTTGCGATCCATCCCAGGCCCATAAATGGACTTTTTAAGTAGCAGGTAACAACCAGCAAGAACAAAGTCGTAGGTTTAAATAAAGTCATACAAACGACTACATCCCAGAAATTTATATGTCAAAGCTTTATGAGAAGGGGGCAGGGGAGGAGGGAGGGAGGAGAGAGAGGTGGGACAGAGGAACGAGGAGGCAGCTTCAAAATTTCATGTCCAGAGAAACGGTTATGGGAAAAATAATAATAATGATAATGATAATAATAATAATAAGAAGAAGAAGAAGAAGAAGAAGAAGAAGACAGCTGTATGTGCTTCCCGGTGTTTTACCGAATTACTTTTTCTGTTTTATGCACAACATTTTGGCAAAGGGCTCAGTCATCATCATTAAGTCTGGTCAGAGTCCAGGCAGCAAGTACACATAAAATCAAAACTTCCAGCAACTGACGAAAATAGCTGGGTTGATCATCGAAACATTGTGAATAAAACTGAAACAGCTACAGTAATCATTCGTGCCTATAAAACCTGCCAAGTAAGATGATGTAATGGAGTGGGGGGTGTACAAGACAAAGTGAACAACAGTATGCAGTATGAAGTATGAAAGAGTGGAAGGAGAAAGAACAAAAGGAAGGTGAAAAGTAAATCATTTTACTTCAGTGACACTTACCATGCTCTGTGAAATTGAACAGCGGTGGTAACTCACGGCCGTTGGGAAGTCGAGTGTTAGGCTCCCGGAGCTCATCAAAGAAAGTGTGAGCACATGCCTGCAGCGGTGATGTACGCGACGACGGTGTATACTCCAGAAGACGTGACACCAAATCGATTGCCTCTGGTGGAGTGCGCGCACGGAATACCTTAAACAATGGAGATTTTATGAATCAATAACAATGTATACAATTTATTTTCAATATGTGTACCAGCATCTTTCATAGCAGAAAGAGTGGATGAAGTGAGATCGGTAAACTAGAGAGTAAGTTATAGTAATGCACCAAATACATATTTCTGTAAAGCACGGCACATTCCGTAATGCCATTCATTCCTAAGCCGTTCTTATTTCCTTAGAGATTGAATGATGTGCTGCTCAGACACTACAGTGTTGACATACCACAAGCGTACAATAATGTTATGACACCATGAAATGTAGAAAAAGGGAGCATCCACTTACTTTGATATCATGTCAACACTAAGTAACTGGCATTTATTTTTCTGTAGCAGTTTACTTTTGGGCAAGAATTACCTCGAAAATATTAAAACCATTTATAAGCTATGTTTTCCATTTTTTTAAAATTCAAACAGTAATTTGTGTTTTGCAGATTACTATGATATTTTCTTTGCATGAGGAAATTTCATTTTACAAAAAAACTTTATATTAAAAATTTTGGAGGACCTACAGTTTACACAGATTTGAAGTACTTAGTTCCTTGCTTGCAGAAATGTATGTTATTTTATCTAATACACAATAACTGGGCCTTTATTTCCTTTGAAGGCTTAACTATTCATATAAAAATGTAATAGCCAACACTGTTTACATTCTGTGCCAACAACGTACAATCTCATTATATAAAATTTTTAAAGTCATATGAATCATTGAAAGGTACATGGAAACATTGTTAATTATGTATTTAACTAAATCAACTCAATACGTGAAGCATCCATTGATTTCAAACACTACTCTACTACTGACTGAAGAGAGGAGAACACTGAAGAAATGTGACATATGAACTGCTGAAGACAAAGTAGCATACAAAGTACTATGCCATGTAACTACCAAACCACTTAGTCACAGTATCTCACCAGTATTTGTGAGAAATAACTGGCATCAAAAGCTAAACCAAATGCGTGACCTCTTCAAGAAGATAAACAGCACTACCCAAGAGTTCAAACCATGCAGCGGTGCTGGAAGTTGTACCTGGCAATCTTATTGGTGACAAGAAAGAAGCAATAGTTAGGTGTAAATAATGATGTGCAATCCTGTACTGCAAAGGAAATAATGTTAAGGAAGAAATTATTTGCATGGAATAATATAGAACAAGATGTTCCACTCAGTGAAACTGAGAATGTAATCAAGCATTTCAAAAAGCAACAAAAGCCCAGGTAAAGACAATTTTTCCAGAGAAATGCTGACTGTGATGGGATGGAAGGCATGCACGCTGTCATTTAATAAGTAACTTTGTAACTGCAACAACTGGACATCTGTTCCAATTCCTCTTTGCAAAAAAGGATCAGTTAGGGACCACTATAATTATAACACTATAGCATTAATATCACACACTGGCAAAGTAGTTCTGTAAACGATGAATCAACATAAAAAAAATTCCTGCAAACTCAAAATTCTGCAGAACAAGCAAGTTATGTGACTGCAAAGGCATTCTGAAGCAGACAACTGAGGAAGTCTTGAGCCCTATGTCCATATATACATTTGTTTCCTAGATTATAAAAAGAAGTCTATGTTCACGTGGGACAAGCTGCGACATGTGCTCAATTAGTGTGAGGTTCCACAGGACCTATCATTACCAAAAGGTCTTTGTAACAACCACCCACAACCATAAACGTGGATATTAAATACTCGAGATTTTTTTTAATGTGACAAATGGGAGTCAGAAAGGTCGTACTGACACCTGTGTTTTGTAACATCTGTGCAGAGTATGTGATTAGCAACACACTGGTTGGCTGGGATGGCAGAATTTTCATTGGCAGCAGGAAAATCAACAACATATGCTCTGCAAATGATACTATCCTAACTGCAGAAACTGAGGGACTTTTTTAATCTTTTTCCCAGAGTGAAGACTATTAGTTTAAATTTCGGCCTAAGAGATAAACATGGTTGTTAAGAGAGAAGGTTTAGACTGAATCTGACTAACAGATTGCTTGAAGGATTTGCAAGTAGTGAATGATACTGTATATCAAGGACTCTGATCAGTGACACAGGAAAATTTGATAAAGAAATAAAATGGCAAATTACCCTTGGGTGAGCTGTGATGGTTAAACTTGCAAAGATCTGGCACAACTGGGCAATACCCAAAACAATGTGTTTGATGGAAGAATTGGTGTTTCCTGTGTTCTTGCATGGCTGTGAGATTGGGCCACGAAAGTTAGTGACAAGAGTCAAATTTATGCCTTGCAGATATAGTGTCGGTGGAAGACTTTTGCATACCATCGACAGAAGAATGAATTGATGCTTCCGTTACAGAAGAATTTAGCATCTTACCTGGCCAGTTGAAGCTACTCCCAGTTCCTTAGGCACATTCTGAAAAGAGGATAATTTAAGAAGGCCATCTTGCAACCCAAACGTCAAGTCATAAGACCAAGAGGAAGGAAGAGCAACACGTCAATGGTCGGATGAAGTGAAGAAGATTACTGGCCTACCTCTTGACATTATATTAAGAGGAGTTGAAAATTGACGTGGATGGAAACACCTAGTCAATGGTTCAGTTACTTAATAAATGAATGAAAAATTGATGTCATAACATTCGGCAATGCATAAACTGACTAATAATGATTAACTAAATTATGTTAGCATAAGCTTATTTAAATAAATTTTGAAGTAATGCTCCAAAATAGACTAAATATAATCCACCATACAAGGTGGAGGGGAAGTTATTAGATGGTATTGTCAGTAGTAGCAAGTAAAGCACTGGCAAGCAGTGTCTAAGATTATGAGCAGCACTTACCACCAAATTAACTGTTATTTGTTAAGGTTCGGTAAGAAGCTTTGTTACGTGTCTAGCTGGAATTCTGCATAATTTGGCAGGAAATTAACATTTTTGTATGAAACATAAAGACTTCAGCGAGTTCCTTTTGGGGCAATTGCCCACCGATGTGCTTATTATCGCATAAATTCCAGTAATACTCCAAGGTTATTGACACTGACATTATTTACAAGAAAACTTATTTTGATCGGAAAAATTTACTGAAATGAATGAAAATCCAGGAGCAACTGAATAGGGAAAAACATTCAATCAGCACACTGAAGACAATATTTGTAAGAAATTTCTGGAAAGGAACTAATTAACAAGTTCCGAGCGCTGCACTTGTTATTTTCATCGGCCTTCACAGCTAGAGTTTTTCGCTGTATCAGTACGTGCCACAGATTTGTTAAAGCTATTTCAATGCTGATCTATAAATTTTTGATCAGACAAGAAGAAAAATATTCTTATCTTTTGGAAACACAAAACACATTTAACACACACGTACACTCTTACTACCACTGTTGCATGAGGAGCTTATAATAATTTTAGGAGTTAATTAGGTTAATGCAACGGACAAACAATTCAACTTTCGCATAGTCCGTAGAAGAGATGATATTTCTGTACCAAAACCAGAACCTTGCCTTTTGTGGGCAATGCTCTTGCAGACCGAGCTCGAGCCCAACTTATTACCTACCCTCAACCACTTTCTGAAGTATGTAGAATCTCTCTCTTCCACGTCTTGACAGATTAGCACTTCTGCAAGAAGACTATCGTGGATGATCATACTTATATACCTGCCCCCGTTCAGCTGCAGATGAGGTATTTGTCCTCTGATTTTTTGTACATTCTTTCTATTCTGGAACTATCAGTATTTCAATGGGAACAGAGTTTCGAATCCACAGTGCTTGTCCAATTCATTTGCCACAAGCTTTCTTTCTCCGTTCGTGCTGCATGTTAATACATACACAAACTACATATTTAACTAATTTTTGGAGTCTCACTGAGTGCGAGTGTGACAAAAAAAGGTGAACTATTGTGCCAAAGACATTCATTCATAAAATGACACAGCGGCAGAAACAACAAAAAGGCAAATGGTTCTTATGCTACAACTAACTATAGAAACAAATAGGTTTCTACTTAACAAGTGGCAGGAGAGAGAGGTAAAAGTCAGATAGCAACAGACTGGTAAGACAGAAGGATCTGTACTTTGAAAAAACTGTGGTTATGTTATTATCCAAATGAACCAGTCTCCATTGCACCATTATATACAGAAATTTTTCTATCTGTGTTCTTAGGTGAACTGGGGCTTGATGATCGTGACATCCAACTGGACGGAAGTCTGCACTAGAACCAAAGAGTTGGTGTCTGTCTATGTTCAGCTGTCAGAAGAAGAATTTTCAGTTGTGGAAAAGGAGTTCACCAGGGCTGCATTCTCTCCTTACTACTTTTCAATGACTATTCTGAAAAGATTTTCCAAGATGCTCTAGACGGAAAGTACCAAGAATGGTGATTGATTGTGTTATCATGAGATACAGATGATAACACTATCAAGCAACAACCTTAGAAGACCTCCAAGAACTACTAGGCAGTGTTCCTGAAAAGAGCAACAGAAGAACAAAATGAGTAGCTGTCAGCAGAGAATGAGGTGAAATTCAGGGCGCTCATTGACTCAATAATGACAAGATCGGAAGGGTTTCATCATTTAAATATTTTGGGTGCGAAATCAATGATAACTGGGACTCCTATTAAGAAATTCGCTGCAGAATCAAACGGGCCAGAAGTTCTTTCCAGAAAAGAAGGAAATTTGACTAGCCACGACAAACAGACTACTCCTTGCACTCTATTACTCTGATGCTGTGTGTTCAGCATCCTACTCTACAAAGAGTAGTCATGGACACTTACCACCATACTAGGTAAGAACTGGAAGGTGTTTGAAATGTGGGCATATTGAAGGATATTGAGGATACTGTGGGCAGATAAGGTCACAACAGTAGCAGTTCTGGGGCACATGAACAGAGATTTTGAAATTTTTAATACCAAAAGAAGGAAACACTAATAATTTTGCCATATAAGGCAGAACAACAAATAATACAGCCAGCTTCAAATAATACTTGAAGCAAAGATTGATAGTAGATGTAGTCCAGGAAGAAGACTATTCTGGCTAACAAACTTGAGACTTTGGTTTGGACTGAGCACAGAATTGCTGTTCAGAAAAACCACAGACAAACAACATGGAGGACAAGGCACTTTAAGAGACTAGGAAGAACTTTTAAGACATTTTCTACAACCGAAATTTTTTGTTATGTTTAAGCACAATACGTAAATATAATATTAGTTTACTGTCAGGGATGACAGGTATGTTTTGTTTTAGTTGCTTTGGTAGGCCTTGGACTCTGGGGAAACTGCAGTGCATTCATTTTGTTGTGTCATTATCAGTTTTATTCCCTCTTTTACAGGGCAAAAATAAATACACCACAGGTTGCCAAGTTTACTTCAGGTTCATGTCTCAAGATTTTGGAAGACAATCTTCAATTACTCATTCTATTAACGAGCTCACCCCATTTTTTGTTCCATTTTGGTAGACTTGATCTACAGTTATCCGATTGGTTCCTAAATTGGTCCAATCCGTCACTTCAATCATTCTGAGAAATATTATTTTCCACAGCCTGAACTCTGTTCTTTTATTTATGATCCTCGACTGACTCACAATAAACTGAACAATCATGGTGTGTTGAAATTTCAATTTATTTATTTCCATGTTATACTTCAAGGAATCAACTACTGCCTCTCCAGTATACATATGTGCATGATTTTGTCTGTTTCCTCAACATTCTTAGACCATTGAACTTTGATTTCGTAGTCTAAGGAGTTAAACTGTTTAACTTATCATAACGCTTCTTCATTAAGAATAATATTTCCTCTTATCTTAATTTCCCACAAAAGACACAGTTTTAGATTTCTGCTATTGATATCTTCGTGTTATATTGTTAACATATTATGTCCACAGGCATATTTCTTCTTTGATGTAATCCTCTTACTGCCAAAGCATGGCTTATTAAAATAGCATTCCTACCTATTTGAAACTAGCATCAATCCAGCTTTTCAGCCCAAGTAAATGGTGCCATCTTTGTGCATGCTTATTACAGCACATGTCAAATGTAATACATGACCTCTTATTCCCATTATTCCACAAGTCTTATCAAAAGCTTTTATAAGGTATATGGAGGCTAAGTGGGTTTTGTGTCAGATTCTCTTCAATTTTGTTAGTTATCTTTTTAAGAAAAACTGGATTTATAGTGTGGATGAGAGCAGCAGTGTCCCCAAGTCTTTAGATTGGCAGTTTCAAAATTCTTATCCTTCAAGTCGGACAACGGTGAATGTGGATATAGTATACCTGAATTCAAGAAGAGAATATTCTTTTATTTTCAACTAAACTTCTCTATATCTGGGACCATGTTGGCTATAAATGGTACAACACTGCATCGATCACCAACATAATTTTATTCATCATCATATGACACACTTAGAAAAAATCCCATCCCCAGATCTATGACATGATATATAGAGATATAAGACATGTCAACTACAGCAGCAGAAGACCGCTACATTGTGCAATAGGCAAGAAGAGACCCATGTCTAACAGCAGTGCAAGTGCAAGAACACAATAAGAGATCTATGTCAAACAGGAGGTGAAATTGCCACATATTTAACAGGACTACAAGGCTCACAACCAAATTTGGCTCAGCAACTGCACGGGGACGGTCCCTTTACCCAGCAATTCGTATGTCGTGTTCTGTCGATACCCACACATCAGCAATACCGTGTGTGATCGTGCCACGAACATAGGGAACTGGACCAATGACGAGTGGGGTCGCATGTCCTTTTTGGATGAGAGCAGCTTCAGTTTGAGTAGTGATTCCGGATGCACACTGATGGAGTGGAAGGTGGGAACACATAATGCAACCAGGAACATTGTCGAACCTAATCATTTTTATGCTCCAGGTCTTATGGTGTGGGCAGGCATAATGTTGCATGGGTGTGCTGACTTCCAAATCTTTGAACACATTACTTTCACCGATCAATGTTACTGTGATACTGCAATCCTTCCCCATGAGAGTCTTTTTGGGATGCATTCGGCCCCATTTCATTTTTACGGATGAATTTGTGCGACCACATCAAATAGCACAGGTGGAGCAGCTCTTGGAATGAGAGGCTTTTCAGCGAATGGACTAACCTGCCTACTCCCCAGCCCCTTGTCTTCCCATTCATTGGAAACACAGATTGCAGCATGTCCACAGGCACCAGCAACCACCTAGCAGTTGATAACCATGCTGATGTAAGAGTGAAATGCCCAAACACAAGAACTCATTACCAATCTTGTGACCAGCATGGAAGCACGGTGCAGAGCATGCATTGCCTCCACGATGATTACACACCATATTAAGAACCATTTCCCAGCTTTTGTAATGACCAGGGAACCATCAAAGCTGAATGACTTCAATATAATTATTGTTTTCGAATAAAAGTGTCATTCCTGTTCATTTCACTGCATGCTTCTTTCAGTTACCTTCTGTGGCACACTGCAGCAGTTCTTTCTACGTATTGTCCAAGTTTCATCAAGCTATGTTACTTGCTGTAGCACATTTTGCGACACGTTACTTTCATGTTTAAGTTTTGCACATCATTTTGTATCTATTTGCAGGCTATTGTCAAGTGCTATAGCTATGACAGGAGTATATCTACACATTACTAGTGCCTTGGTACTTATACAGGACTTGAGAACGGCCTCTTCGGCCGAAATTTGTTAATTGTGTAAAACGTATTAAATAAAAATGCTTGCAAATCAAACAGACGAAGTAGAACCAGGTCTCCAAATTTATTTCACTTTATATTCAGCACTATCACTATAAAGTGCAATTTTCATAATGTCACAGCCTTGGCTGTGTATTGTTTTTGTTGAATACTTGACTGGCATCCCATTGATGTTTTCAAGTGTAATTGCAATCCAGCAGAGGACATCTAACTTGCTATTAGGCAACAAATGTCAATGGTTCCTTTCATTCTTAATAAATGTCCCTGCCTCTTCCTTCCATCTGCTTTTTTATTAAAACTTCATTTTTATTGATTTTCTTATAACTATGATCTCATTCTGTACTATTTTTATTTAGTACAAATTTTTATACTTTGCTATTTTCCATATGCTCCACTTTCTTATATTCAAATCCCAGAAATGTTGAGCACTGCAGCTACAGACTTGGTGGTAGAGATAAAAACCATTTTGTTAGCAATTATTTTTCTTGTACATAGAATTTAAATCATATATTTAATTTTTATAAATGTTTGGCATGTAGCAATTATGCCTGATGTCATAGGACCTAACTTACATAAGTAGTTTTTAATAAGTATTTGCCACATCATCATCTTACGTCAGAGGCGTTACCTTCACTACTGCAACCTACTTGTGAAACTGTTTTCCTTGTGAAGCTTCCAACTTATGTCTGTTACATCACTATTTCAATTTACTCTTTTTAATGTGTCGTCTTATATTTCAGCCAACGATCTGATGGTTTGATTCTCACAAAATGTGTCACATGACTACAAATAAAATTAATTTGGTGGTCAAGATGAGTGTTTTACCATTTGGAGAAGATGCTGCCTATCTAAGTTTTCCAATTGTGTCAATCTGACAAAGATAAAGGCAACACAGAGAGGGGCTAAACAAACTATGTACTTTTTCTTTACTACGAACGGCATCCTTGAAGCAGACAGTGCAATTTTGCAGGCTGCTGGGCAAGCTGTGCCTTCCTAAGCATAGAGATGATGATGATGATGATGATGATGATGATGATGATGATGATTATTATTATGATTGTGGGGCACTCAACTGCACAATCCTAAGTGCCCATACAAAGTCCCAGTTTTTTCACAGTCTAATTTTTACACAGTCTGATCGAGCCACTGTAACGAATGATGATGGTGACAACACACCCATTCCCCAAGCAGGTAGAGAACTACCCCTCTAAACCCATCCACTGCAGCTATTTATTCTGTACTTCCTTTCCCATTTTTTGGCTCTCTCTTTTTAAACAGATCAGTCTGTGTCTATGTTCAACTGCTCTTATTAACTCCTCATACTTGTACAGCCTAAACACCACCTTCAATATACTGTTACATAATTTAATTGAAATGGCCCCACCACTCCGAACCAAATTATTCCTTGCAACACTTTTACTCTTCCCTGCACTAACTGCTGCGGGAATACTTCTCGTTGGCTAGTTCACAGAAACTTCAATTTCCCTTCACATTACACCACTTTTATCAAGTGACTAGCATCTCCATTATCATACACAGTTGCATCGTAATGAAACTTCTTCAGGATGACCACCCTCCTCAGACTTACAACATGTCTTCTGTCAAATTCAGTTATTTGCTTGTGTTTATATGAAGAACTCTCAGTTTGCAAGGCAAAATAAGCTATTACCTTAGGATTCAAGACAAACCTTACACCATTCTGGGTTATCTGTTACTGTTTATGATCTCAGGATGTATGTTTACTTCTGCAACAGTATTATCCCATGTGACATCAGCTGCCTAGATTTTGGAATTATTCTTTTAACTGGAGAATGGCATGAAACAGTCAACTGTAGTTCCTTATACTTCACTATGTGATATTGTTTATGGCTGTGTAGTGACAAGGACAATGGCAAAATCTAAAACAATTACAATTTAAACATATAAATTAAGAGTTTCCAATGATAGTCAAACATACAACACACCATATAACACAGTTATCAAGGGAATATTGAAGTAAGTAACTATATGCAGTAGTCCAGGTTTGTCAGTTTTGACGGAAAAATAAAAAGGAATACGGCTTAATGTGCCAGTCCAAAATGGCATTTATTTCATGTTGTCAAAACACAGTGTTCACGCACACACATGGAACACTCAACACACAAAATAAAAAACTAAACTAAGAAACCATATGAAGATAATGGCAAACTTCAAATGTAACACTGCAATAGGCTTTACATTATGCACACAAAGGTATCCTGTGCAGAAGACTGCAAAAATTTAGAACTGAAATACTTTTCTGAGAGCTATGCTTTGACTGTACACTAAAATTGTGAACTGTCATTTTTAATTATCTTCAATATTAATCCATCTTTTCTTCTCTCTCTCTCTCTCTCTCTCTCCCTCCCCCCCCCCCACTGTGTGTGTGTGTGTGTGTGTGTGTGTGTGTGTGTGTGTGTCAGAAGTATTGGCTTGGGTGTGATTTCTTGTCATGTACCAAATACGAATATATGAAAACTAATTTGTGTAGCTTATTCTGTAAGAATGAAGACGTAATATGCTCATCCCCACGAGGTAAGAAACAACTGATAATAGATACCAAAGAGTGGTCATATACAAATATCAGAAATGAAGGCAGTTGCAGAATGACTTTATAATGATTCATCAATTCACACAATGTGTTCCATAATTCACATAGTGAGAAACAGCCTTCAGGGATGTAAAACATTAGAAGTAGTTTTATCACTTTGGAAAGAGACACTTAGATTAAAGAGACTATGAACATAATGCATGTATCAGGCAATGTGACAACATAAAACAAAAATGTTTTCACCATCAAATCCAGGTGACAGAACTGTTTCTCAGTAACTTGTACTAACACAAAAGAGGAAGTCATTCAGCTCACCATTGTCAAAAGACATACAAATTAAAATAACTACTAGTACTGCCACTACTGAAACATCAAAACTAAAATTAAAACTGAAATATTTTGTTCACTTTGAAAATTACAGCACACAGCAATCAAATTACTTGATGTCACAGATTGTGGAAGGAAACTGTGGTTCTCAGCAAGACACACTGCCTCTCCCTCCCCCCACTCCCTCAATCTTCTAATTGAAGTAACTTGAAAACTACACACACACACACACACACACACACACACACACACACACAGAGAGAGAGAGAGAGAGAGAGAGAGAGAGAGAGAGAGAGACGGACAGAGACAGAGAAAGAGAATACAAACACTTATCTGATCAGAAGTACCTGGACACTGCTATGTAACATAGAGTTGGCCTGGCCACTAGATGTCACAAGAGGTGGACCCGCTAGTATAAAAAGAGGTGATGAGTACTGTGTTGCGCGTAGATAAACATTAAAAGCAGAATGGGTCAGTTGGGAGAGCTCCTCGACTTCGTATATCGACAAGTCACTGGATATTACTTGAGCAACACGTCCGTGAAGGACATTTCAATCCTCCTCAAACGGCCCCAGTCAGAGTAGGTGATGTGGTTGTGAAATAGAAAGGCAAAAGAACCACCACAGCTACACTAGTACCAGATCTCACACATTTATCTCTAACAATCTTGATGTCGACGGGATGTGAAGTCTCTTTCTTGTGTATCGACAGGCAGCGGCCATTGACCACTGTGGAGGATGGTCGTAAAAAGGAAACTCTCACAAAATCACTCTCGAGTTTCTACATGCTACAAGCTGTCCTGTAACACAGTGACTGCGTGTAAGGATTTAGAAAGAAAGGTCAAGCAGCTGCTCGTAAGCCACAAATTTCTGCAGGTGGCGCAGGGACACTGTACAGAGGATGACTGAAAACAAGTAGTTTGGAGAGATGAACTGCACTATCCCCTGTGCATTCTGATAGAAGTGTATGTGACTGGCAAAGACTTGCGTCACCACGTATAGCGGTGACAATGAAGTACAGAGGAGATGGTGTTACAGTAGTGACGCTCTTTTCACGCTTGCCGTGTTGTCCCGTAATTTCATTTAAGAATATTCTAAATGCGGAAAGATACAAGCACACTTTACAGCACCATATTCTACATATGGTAGAGTAACAGCGTAGAGGTGAAAGTAACATTCCTCAAATGGGCTGATTTGTCCAGAGTCCTGAACCCAATGGAACTCCTTTGGGATAAGTCAGGAAGTCAACTTTGCTCCAGACACGAATGTCCAACATCCCTAACTACTCTGGTCTCAGATCGTTACAAAAAATCTGTCTGTCATTTCTCCAGAGAGTTCAGACACTTCGTGTAAAGTGTCCTCAGCCGAGTTCAAGTTGACAAAGGCAAAGGGCCGACATGCTGCTATAACAGATGTCTGGTTACTTTTGATCAGATGGTGTAGATGCAATATTACATCTTTACTGTCACAGTTGCAGTATATCGAGCACGATTTTGTCAAAATATGTAGTTCACTACAGAATTTCACTGTAAATAAACAAAAATTCTACAAAATTACTCTAGAAAGCTTAACAATAACTGCCTAGCCACATCTCTAAAGCTTTTGGTAAGAAAATCAATCTATAAAAAGCATACAACGCAAAAACAAAGAGGTGCCATCAAGAGTAACTGTCAATGTTGCTGCAAAATTGCGGCTCGCGAATACTACTAAAAGCCTCTGCCAGTTCACTCCGGTAAATCATTCTAGGTATTACACAGCAATAAATAATGTGATGAGTAAGGCATCCAGTTCCAGCCGAGAAATAAAGCTGCGGGCTAGTGTACAGTGTAAACTGGTCAATGGGACGCAACACTCCACACCTCATGTTACAGTGGATCATCATCACAAAACTCAGTGCACGCTTCTGCAATACCAAACACAACCCACACATGTGGCAGTATCTTTCTTGAAGAGGATGGAATAGGCAGGGTGTACCACACTGGACACTTCCATTTACATTTCTCTCAAACTGTCAACAGATTTTTTTCTCAGGGAAAGCAATAAATACATTCCTCCTATCCTACCAAACACTTTACAGTTTATGACGTCCCCATGCTAGAAAACTGAGACTGCACTTAGCGTACTCATGTAAATCAGATGCCGTGGCAGTAAAATGTGGGGAATATATATCAACAAAATCCCATGTCCTTTTATAGGGAGATTCCATCTTACAAAACAATCAACTGCTTGCGTAACACACATATCACATTTATTGTCTGCAGGATATATTATTTGGGAGACTGGGTGGGGAGATTGAGAGGGCCAAACAAGTAGGGTTCGCAACAAATAAGAATCTCTTTGTCAGGATGATACTGATCATAATAGTCAAATTGCAAAAAATTGTGTTCATGCTTCACAGTTTTTTTTCATTTCGGAGTTGCAAATGTTCTGCACCAAATGTTCTAATACTGCTCAAGCATCAATTAGCCAGCAGCCAAGCATTTACTACACTTTCTTTCCATACAGGAGTAGGAAAAACACACAATGAATTATGAACTGATACGGAGAGAGAGAGAGAGAGAGAGAGAGAGAGAGAAAATAACCAGTAGATTCCTGCACTTCTTTACAACGTATGATTACAATGATGCTGAAGGACAGTTAACTGCCTGTACATTCTCACCGGAAATGACATAATTACCGATGTCGGACATTGATATCTTGCACTTCAGAACTAAGAATAGAACTATTCTCCATCTCCCATCCTTCCTCCTCCCTTTCAGTTTTTTGAAGCGAAAAAATGTCTGTATCATCTCCACCAACCTCATCATTAATAATTCAATGACAAAAACAAAATAAAATATAAAAAAAATAAAAAGGAAAAACCAAGAAACAAAACGTAACTAGAAACAACAAAGAAAACTGCCATTATTTTTGTATCAGAAATCATATTGTACTACTGACAGCTGCAATGAAGAACTCTTATTATTGCTAATAGGTCTGAATGTCAGAAATTGTCACAAGTACGGGAAAGTTTATCATCACAGTATTTATGTGGATACAGGCCCAACATTCAACCATACTCTACATAATGCACTTCACATCAGTACCTGATAAATGCTCAACACTGTTCAGAGGTCGGAATGGCATCAATAACTAAATGATACACCACACCCCTGCATTGACATTTGTGGTTCAGATGTCTAGAACCATTGTTCTCTTACTTTACAAGTACTCAGAAATTGGGTGCATTAGAATGTGTGTGTGTGTGTGTGTGTGTGTGTGTGTGTGTGTGTGTGTGTGCGCGCGCGTTAGGTTAGGTTCTGATACTTAGTTTGCTTTTTTGAGATTCTTTACAATAGTGTCAAAATGATTCATAAAAATTTCTGTAACTGAATAACTTAGTGCTTCTGATTATTATTATTGTTATTGTTATTATTATTATTATTATTATTATTATTATTATTAAAAACATAAAAATTGTAAATTTATTATGGAATTCACTAAATTAAGAAATATTTATTACCTTTTACTGCTTTCGAATTATGTCTACTATTAAAAATATGATATAACTTTATCAGTAGTAGTAATGGAGGATATGAGACAATTTGTGGTTTAATTGAAATGAAAGATGAAAAAGTTCAGAAATTTGCTGCTCCAACTTCCCTCGACTAAGTGTTTGGCAGTTTATACTGATAAATTTCTGTAAAGTAGTCACACGGTTTTCATTAAAAGTTGCTACTGCTGAGATATGGAGTGTGTCGAAGTTTTTCACATTTAGTTTGGGGAGAAGAGAAATGTGTTTTTTTCTCAGGAGTTGAAGAACTCATATTTAAGTCAGAAATCTAACATGTTTGGACCTAGATATTACTGGAGACACCTCTCAGGATGGCATTTTCACCCAGTTGTTAAGAAGACATTGTACCCAATTAGTTTTGTTAGGTTTGTTTTCACTATCACTTGGAAATTTTCAGAAGACCTATTTCCACTAAACTGTATATTTATATAATAGAGGGAAACATTCCACATGGGAAAAATATACTTGAATTTTGTGTGTATGTTTGTGTGTCTATCGACCTGCCAGCACTTTCGTTTGGTAAGTCACATCATCTTTGTTTTTAGATAAACTGTATATTTATGTTTATTTGAACAACTATTGGTCAGTTTAAGCTACAAAGGCATTTTGTAGAGAAGATTTGCATGGATTATGTCATATGATATACAAACAACAACCAGGGGATCTAACTGTACAATACAACACATATTTAGATTTCCCGGTTGTTTGGATGTTCCATATGTGTTGATTGTACACTTGAAAATGGCTTTGAAGCTTAAACAAAAACAAATATACTGTCTTAGCAGAAATAGTGTTATCTTTCAAAATTTTAATTTAATTCAAATCACTGAAATGTAACTAATAGAGTCAATGCAGATGAAATCAATGAAGTGCAATGTGTGAAATGACATCAGTGACAGCCTTTCACCAATACAGAACCTATAACATGATAAATGTGTTGTGACAAACAAAAATTTGTGTCAGACCATGACTCACACCCAGATTTCCTGCCTTAACCATTGGGGGATCTGAGCACCTCTCCAAAACTAACTTTCATTGCCACCGATTTTATTACTTTCGAGGTTTACTGACAATATTTCATGTCATAGCACTTTCACCGATTTTTGCATAATTTAAAGACTGAACTCCGTTCATCGTAAGAATAAACCTCATGTAAATATTACACTATGTATTATTCTGCATTTCTGGAACCTTATTGGATTTCGTTTCATGTGGAGCAGAAGCCAATCTGTCTCGAGTACAGTCAAGTAAGATAATAAGGATACATCTTATGCTGTGTGTTACACGTAGATCGACTTGGCGATAATATGGGGTAGCAGCTTTACCGGCACAATTAACTTTGAGAGCACTGGCCAGCCACCTGGTCCAACTAACCTGCAGTGATGTGAACAGTAAAGACGTAAAAAGAAATGAGCAAAAAAATAGTATAGCCTCAAAGGTCATTTAATTTTCGAACAGAAAGAAATAATGGTAAACCTCAGGTGCTGCACTTCTTAGGTGATCTGATCTGAGCTAACATAGTACTGCAAATACGAGGGTTATTCCAAAAGTAAGGTCCGATTCGCCGTAACTATTGAAATTTGGCGCCAATGACAAAACACGCATGCGCGCCGACTCCCGGCAAGCCTTTCGCGTCAAACGCCGCCATTCGCTTTGTTACTGTTGCTGAGTGTAGTTCACAGTGTCACTTTACAATGTTTAAGACAATTGATCAGCCCGCCGATTGTGAAGTAAGGGCAGTGATACGGTTTTTGTCTGCAAGAAACAATTCAGCGGCGGAAATCCATCGGCAGATTACTGAAGTGTACGGTCCTAACATAATGAGCGACAGTAAAGTGCGCAAGTGGGTGCGAGCTTTTAATGAAGGACGGGATAATGTGCACGATGAACCACGGTGTGGCCGACCATCAGTGATTTCAGACGATTTGGTCAATGCGGTTGACACAAACATTCGTGAAGATCGCCGATTCACTATTACAGACGTAGACATGCATTTTCCGAATGTGAGTAGAACAACTTTGTACAGAATTGTGTCTGAACATTTGAAGTTTCACAAATTGTGTGCCTGTTGGGTTCCCAGGCTGCTTACTGAGCCCCAACGAATGAAAAGAATGGCTTTTGCTCTTGATTTTTTGGAGCGATATCATAAGGAAGGTGACAGTCTTTTAGACAATGTTGTCACAGGGGATGAGACACGGGTTTCTCACATCACTCCAGAGTCTAAACGTCAGTCAATGCAATGGCGTCACACGTCATCGCCAGTCAAGGTCAAGGCAAAGCAGACAATCTCAACACGTAAGGTTATGGCGACTGTGTTCTGGGATAGACGTGGAGTATTGTTAGTCGACTTTATGGAGAGAGGAACAACGATTAATAAAGCCACCTACTGCACTACCCTGACTAAACTTCGACGTGCAATCCAGAATAAGCGACGTGGTCTTTTGTCGTCTGGAATCTTGTTGTTGCATGACAATGCCAGACCCCACACTGCAAATGAAACGCAAGCTCTGATCAAGAAATTTGGATGGGAACAGATGGACCATCCTCCTTACAGTCCGGACCTGGCGCCAAGTGATTTCCACCTGTTCCGTTACTTAAAGGAGTTTCTCGGCGGCAAGCGCTTCGACACAGATGATGAAGTGAAAGAAGCAGTTAAGGACTGGTTATCGTCACAGGCGGCCGATTTCTATAACATGGGCATTCAAAAGCTTGTTGAACGATGTGACAAATGTTTAAATAAGTATGGAAGTTATGTAGAAAAATAGATAAAGATGTAAGGAATGTAAATAAAACAATTGTTTTGAAAAAACATTTTAGTTTTGATTTTTTTTTATAACCGGACTTTACTTTTGGAATAACCCTCGTAATACAAGAGTGATGAAAATTTCTGACTTTAACAAGGGTAACTTTTTCACATGAGCTGTGTGTGGTGTAAAAGCGCACTTCTGGGATTTCAGAATGCAGTTAAATATTGAAGCCGCTGAAGGTATTATAGTCATTCGCCTGGTGATCTCAGAATTTCTTCCAACGGACTCTGAAAAAAAGCAGTACCTTTCAGTACTGCTACGCTGATAACGATGAGATCAACAACAGAATCCCAAGGCGTCAGAAAGTCCACACTTATCACTCTGGCTCGTGCGAGACAAAATCTATCCTATAAAACAGAGGGCATATTCAAACAAAGAGTATTTGATTTTTCATTTTTCTCCAAACAATTGTGTAAAGTTTTCTTGACTTCAAAATTTTTAACAATTTTTTTTTTATAACATATTGATTGCTAAGAATGTGTATTTGCAATGGAAACCAGAATTCTGCATGTGCTATGTAATTAGAAACGAGAAGACTTGGATTTTTCTTTAAAAAAATGATGGTGAAGTATGAGTTAATTACCACATATTGATGAATATCATATTTAAATGATTCAGGTATTAAAAAAAAGTTATTGAGTTTTGAACCACTGCTCACTAGTCTGCGCGATCATCGACCAACGACACCACCGATTATGCCCAGCTTGCAACTAAAGCTGTGGCCGTTTTATTTATTATAGTGTATTCCACAACGAATTTCAAAGCTTTTTTTTCTCTTTAATGTTGTGAGAAATATTAAGAAAAAGTTGTTTCTAGCCATTAATGGTGTTCCGCACGCACGTTCTACTATGAAGCAGAAAGCAGTGTCATCCATTTTCGCGGTACATATGAACAGTGATACAATCGGAGAACAAGTAGGGCGTGCAGAGACTGAGTGTAGACGATTTTTTAAATAAAAATTACACATTATTAAGAAAAATATTTATGGCTGTTAATACATTAGAATGTCCAAGTTTCATTTACAGTGACGAAGTAATAAATATCTAATACATAAGTTGGACATACTTCCAAAAGCGGAAGAACACCAGTACACCAGAGCTACAGCTGATAACCAATCATCACATTTGTGTTTTTTTACATCAGGTTTATTCTTACTACGAATGGAGTATAGTGACATGGAAGCTAGCAAATGCTGCTGTAATGTGAATTACAAGTGGAAACATCAGTGACAATTAAGGTTTGATTCAGCCCTGAAGAAGCACTCAGATGGGTTGAGAGAATGTTTGTGTAAAGCAAACAATTCATGTTTGTTGTTGACCGACACATTTTCATTTGTAACTACAAAAACTGAGATATTGCTGTGCAGTATGAGTAATGTAACAGGGATAACTGTTAATTCCATCAACATAAAATATCTGAACAAGATTCACAGTTAAGAAACTTTATGCTCTCTTCAACTTTTTTAAAATGGAGCTTTTGTCCATGGGTACAAAAACAAAACAGCCCGTACCCTGGCACATTTTAGTCATAATGGGTTCTAATTACTGGTTAGCATCATTCTGAAACAGGTGGGACAGCCTTTGTCTCATCCTCTTTCAACCAGCAAATAACTTTGGGAAACCTATTTCCTAGGTGTGTCTCTCAACACTGATACCCTAAGGATGACAATTTGAGTGTAGTAAATGCTTATAATTGTGACAGCGTATGTGGCATTTAATCTGTACACTTTTACTACACAAGTAGTTTTTTGAAGCTGGATGCTGGATACTAAAAACCACAGAAGCAAGATAACCTGCAGATATGGTCCAGTGAGTACTTCCAATGCTCAGCAGTGGTACACCTTTGTTAACAAAGCAAGACAGCACCACACGCCAAACTGCAGATAATCAAATCGAGGGATGGAAAAAATTACACTTTGCAAACTTCCCTTACTTACTCTAATTTTCTGATGTTCTGTAGAACATTTTGGTAAAGACATTCGCTCCAGCAAGCACTGCAACCCGCAATATGATACTTCCATTTCAGTATACAAAAATACAAAGCAATTTAAACAAGTCAAATGCACATTACTAATTAATATCGGAGAAGATATTTCGTCACCAAACAACAAGGAAAATACAAGAACACACAGATGATTTACATGTACATTACAGTATAACTCTTTAAATGGATCCAGGCATTAACTCACCATCCTTAATTACTTACAATCCAGGTACATGTCATGATTATTCTGAAGTATGTACATAAAAAAACTGTCTTTTGGCTTTGCTGAGAGCAGACCTATTTTCAGAACAAATTATAGAATTTAGTTCCACCTCTTCAGTAAGATACTAATTATTCTTAAGCCACTTTCCATCCCCAAAGCAAGCCTGGCCACACAGTAATTACGATTTCAATAAAATAATAACCCACTGATGTTTTAGCTTTTCTTGCAAGTTTCCTTAAGACGTTACATTACCCTGAAAAATTACGCAGGTGTTTATCAGTCCTACACATTTCTGTCAGTTTCTGTCTATGCCAGATTATTTCTTATTATTATTTTAAAATTTTTCCTTGCCTATTTGTACACAAATAGTATTAGATGATTTTATTATGGGATCATAGGGCTACTTCTAAAACAAATAATACAGAAATTACGTTTGTTAAAGTAGACGGATAAGGTAAATTTGATTCTGATCACTATCAGTTTAAAAGTAAAATTAATTTTTTGCTTTGTGAAAATACGAAAGTCTCATAAAAACAATAAAAATACAACAGAGATCAACTTACCATAACACAAGAAACAACACAACAATTCCAAGATGAAATAACGTAACCGAACATGCCAACTGGTAAGAGCCACCTAAGCAAACCAGCACTTCAGCATACGAGAAGAGAAAATGATAGAACAATGAGAGCAAAAAACAAGTTACAGCAAAATCAGAAAACTAGAGAAAGTGGAAAAGATCTGGAACCATGGAACAAACTGAACAACTTAAACAACGAAGATAAAAAAAATCAATGATAACACAGAGTCAGAAGATCACTTGAAATTTACTGAAACTAAAGAAAATTTTGCAATAAGTAATTCTACAGATTTTCACCAGATATTCTGAAATAAATTAAAAGGCTGTATGCAAAATATTCTCATGAACTGTTACAGTGCCCAAGATTACAGCCATAAATCGGAATTCTTAGATTTTAGCAATGTGAGTTATGATAGATCGCTTCTCACCACTAAGAGGAACTGCTGAGCAGCAGATAGACCCATTTAAAAGTGGATAGTTAGATTTTCTTCTTTTAGCTTTCACACAAAGCAGCCCCCCCCCCCCCCCCACACACACACACACAAACACACATACTGGAGTGGTAACAATGACTGCTGATGTGGGTAGTTGTGGCAGATGGATGGGGTGAGGAGGAGGGGATAGTGGAGTACGAGGAGGTGTCTCGTTGAAGCCTTCACACATAGAAATCACTGTCCAGAATCAGGTCCCCTGCACCTTACTGTCCGCAACGATTTGACCAGTACTGTCATGTCCAGAAATGAGAAATGTCCTTTGCAATATCCTCCAACAATGGTGTTTCACAATTCATCCAGCCTACACAGTGTCACTGTCTGTCCTTATCCCCACCCCTGGTTCTAACCCCTTACACCATAACTTATCCTCCAACAATCACCTAGTCCAGTCCTGTCGAAGGCATTTCCTACCCCATCAAAGGTAGGGTCACCTCAGAAAGCAGCAACGTGACCTACAAACTAAGCTGCAAACACTGTGCTGAATTCTAATGTGGATGTGACCATTAACGAGCTGTCCCTCTCCACGAATGGCCACCACCAAACTGCGGCCGATAATAAACTGGATGACACAACTGCCGAGTGTGCCACACGGCGCTGTGTGCTTGACTTCAGTGACTACTTCACAGCTCATACCACCTGAATTCTATGCAACTGCTTGACAATTCATACAGTGAACAGTTTTTCAAAATACAGGTGTTAAAAATATGAAAAAAAACTGAATGAAATGTCCAATGGTCTACTGCAGCTGTATTTGTTTAGGTCACTTATAAAACCATACAACCAATTTCACAACTTGGAAGTTCCATCTGCTGATACGAATGTAAGTGGTATGTCATAGGCTACAGAATGCCACAGAGTAACAACTGGTGCAGCTAGGTTACACTTTTAGCCCCCCCCCCCCCACTCCCCCTTGCAAATGATAAAAAGCCATCGCCAATTGATAAAAGGACTATCATCGAAGACGAATATCACATTTGCGTTAAGTCACGTCTGCAGTGACATCATCTCAATACCCAGACGGCAGCCACAGCATATGTTTCAACAACACACAGGGCGCTCTTAGCTTATTTTGTCAGCTGCTGTGTTGGTGGCAATAGACATGAGCGTGCCACCTTTTGTCACTACAGGGCGCAGTACTTGCCGGAATAACATCAATGAAGGGGCACTTTGTTGCTCGATACAGGCCGACAAGAGCATATTTTAACAGGAAAGTGTACAGTTCGAGACTTGACACAGATGTGACATTCGTCACCGACTATGATCTTTTTATCAATTGATGCTTGTTTTTTATTGTTTTGAGGGGGGCTAAAAACTTAACCCAGCCTTGCCAATTGTTACTCTGTGGCACTCTGTAACCTATGACATAGCATTTATATTTGCACCATAAGATGGAACTTTAAAGTTGTGAAACCGGTTATATGGGTTTATAAGTGACCTGAAAAAATGCACCTACAGCAGACCATTGGACATTTCCTTCAGTTTCATTTTAATAGTTGTAACATCTGTATTTTAAAAACTGTTCACTGTATAAATTGTCATAAAATCATGTGTAACTATTTTAGCTGTGATTGCACCACTTTTAAAATTATCTGCATTTGTATTCTTTCCACTGACAAACTTTTCTGAATTGCAAAGGTGGGAACTATCCCTGCTACATAACCTTCACTCTTGTAATCTCGGACTTTGGTACCCTTATCCTACACTGACCTCCATCATTTTCCTGCTAACACGCCAGCCTCATACTTGCCTCCTATCCCCGTCTTCCTCTCTTCTCCAATTTTCTCCCCCCCCCCCCCCTCCAAATCACAGCCTCCTGATACAGCACCTGTCAACCCACCATCCTGTCCCTGCACACTGCAGCATGTCCTCCACACTTACCATGTTATCTTCTCCCCATCCCATGCCTATTCTTTAACACCACTACCCACCCAAGCACCTGGAAATGACTGCAGTCATGTGTGCAAGTTGTGCTTGTATGAAAGCCCGTGTGTGTGTGTGTGTGTGTGTGTGTGTGTGTGTGTGTGTGTGTGTGTGTGTGTGTGAGAGAGAGAGAGAGAGAGAGAGAGAGAGAGAGAGAGAGAGAGAGAGAGAACATGCACCCATGCATCTTATAAGGAGTTTGCCCAACAGCTTTAAAAAACCAAATAGTCTATTTTTAAACGTGTCTGCCTGTCGCTGAGTGCCTCCTCCAGTTGTAATAGCAGTCTATCCTAATTCGAACTGTTATTCCATCTCAGATTGTCCATTGTTTATTTCTTAGATTTTTGTGAGGATCAAGGGAATATACCATCAACCGTGAAAGAAATCAGACAAGCAATTAAAACTCTGAAAAATAACAAGGCCAGTATGGAAAACTCCATAACAACTGGAATTCTGAAATCACAAAGATTATAAAACATCTGCAACTTATTTACAGAAGATTTTGGAAGAATAGAATGTCATCTTAATACATCTTCTTCACAAGAAAGGTGATAAAAAGAGACATCAATACTACAGAGGAGCCTCTCTCTTACTGGCTGGCTATAAAGTATCTTACATGGGGAAGAGAAAAAAAATTCCAAGTAGACTATTCAATTATTATAATCTGTCACTTACTACCGAAATCTAACGACACAGCTGTAACATTTAAGGATTCTAAAAAGACGCCTGACTCTTAACGGAGAACTCCGGACAAAGTAATTCAAGGATTTTGTATTTGAACTGAACTGGGAACTCCAATCTGTGAAATGCTTACAGTCTTTAAAGTGTAGTTCATGAGGAATATCTTTAAGAGCTTTAAAATAAATACACTTTTAACAATAAATGATGGCTTATCTCTAGTCCTTTTCAAATGTGTATTAGAAGAAATAGTACAGATCTGGAATGAAAATGTGATAGATTATTGAATGTACTGAACAAAACTGGTGTGAGTGAAACAGTGAACTGCCTGGCATTTGCCGATGATTTTGCTATACTTTCTTAAAATCCAGCAGATGAAGAAATTGGGCACTCAATGATGACTTTTCCAAATCACTCTGCTAGGACACTGCTGTACCATCTAGACCGTATGGCCTGCCAAATACCCACAAAGAATGCACGTGACTAATAGTGAGCAACATTACGGCACCGACATATCCCCTGGCTAAGCGTGTGATTTATCTGGTGGGCTCTCGCATCTGCAAGTGTACACATATACACACACGTACCAAGCTTGGCTGACGGAGCTAAGGCTGCAGGAGTCCAACATTCCAACATTACGGGCCACTCTGATGTCGTCCAACTTCTCATTTGAGTCCCCTGTGAAGACTTCGTAAAATTAATCGACTAGTTCAGCCCTAAGCCGACACAGCTTTTTTTACACACATTCTGACATCGACCTATTTTTTTTTTCCAACAGAATATACTACGAGCAAAGCGATGGCATAGCCACGGGCAGGCCCCTTCAGTCAGTTGTAGCAAAGTTGTTCACAGTGTTCAAGAGCAGCGAGCATTGCAAATTGCTTAGATAGACTGGCGTGTTTCTTTCCGTATGTCGACACTTTTGTCATCTGGCCACATCGCCTAGAAAAACTATAGAAATTCTTAGAATATTTGGGTTCTTTCCACGAAAACATTCAGTTTTCCATGGCAATCTTCCTTTCCTTGACGTTCTAGCTCAGCACAGGCTCAACAGCTAACTTGCTCGCTATGTACACTGTAAGCCAAAGCGTGCAGATTTATACCTCACGCCTCTAGCTGCCATCATTCCTCGTAGAACAACAGCGTGCACTGGGCACACTTAAGTCTGATGGCAAATATTTGGCACATGGAATCCATCTTCCACAAGAATGGAAGTGCAACCAACAGATTCGGATGGCCCTGTGAAGCAGGACCTCTAAGAATGAGGTAGAGGCAGAAGAAAATGAGAAGACCGCTTTCGCACCATTTGTTGCCAACATATCTTCAAAAAATGGGAAGACTAATGCAAAATCATCACACAAAGCCAATTTTCCACTTGCCAGTCAAAATACGAACTTTATTAGTGACAGTGAAAGATGACACGAGTAAAAAAAGTGATGTACTGTGTTCCATGTGTATGCAGAAGAACGTATACTGGACAAACAATCCACAGAACTGAAGACTGATATACAGAATACGAGTGCCAGACCTGCTTACTGTAGCCCCGTTAGTCTACAATAGCAGAACACTGCATTGAAAATTGCTACCACTGATAAATTTTGGGACTGCATTGGCAAAGAAGCAACTGAAATATGTCTGACAATTTGACTGATAAAGACAGAGGCTTCCATCTGAACAAGGCATTTGAGCCAATACTAAGCCCCATCACAGCAAAATGTGACATCCAGACATGATGTGTGACAGGGACAATGGACAGGAGGAAACAGACATCCCCCCCCCCCCTCACCACCACCACCACCACCACCACCACCACAGCATTGGGCTGGCGAGGCCGGAACTCTGGACCAGCAAGTATAAATACTGCCAGCACGTAGCACCACCTGACAATGTTGGAACAATTGTTAGCTGAAATATTGTGGATTTTCAACAACTGGATCTGGCACTACACCTGAGAGCCTTGGAAGTATGGTAGAGTGTCTCTCTGTTCTTTATTTTAGGACTATGGTTCTGTGCCTTGTGAAGGTACATAATAAATTTTAATGTTCATATGCATTTACAAATAAGAGGTATACAGACCTTGTTAAAATCAAGTGGGATCTCTTGCAGATTCAAACCTACACAAAATGACACGACACAACACGACATGACACCAAATACTGGATGAAATTTTAAGGATCAAGTAAGCTAACAGTCAGGCACATCAGTGTACTGCTGAAGTATGTTAATTTGGTAAATTGTGAAGTAAGTTCCAGCCTACATTTAGTGTATTGCAATCCCTACTCTTGTTCTGGTGTAGAGATGTTGATACAGACCCCAAAATGAGGATAATTTTTTTTAAATTAAACATGTGACTCAAGAGCTATAAAAATATCATGCATTTGTAACAAAATAAACTGCCTGCACATTTCAGTAAATTATCTTGTCTCTCTGGCCATTAAACTTTTTCCAGAATGCCTGAGTACTCTGTCTACTGCTTGGTTTATAATTAATTCCACCTTCCAGAAAAACTTATCAGCCTGTTGAGGGCTTCCAATACTGAGCAAATCCAAATTTACCACAGGCCATATGCTAGACGCTAAACACTACTTAATGAATGAGAATGGGGGTATCTTACAACAATGTAACAAAAATCTTTTAGTAATTAGTAGGCAACATTGAGCCACCAAGAACAAAACGAGTCCAACAGGGCCTGAAAAAAAATTGCAATTTGAACAAGAGTTGACAGATGCTGACTGGGAAACAACAAATTGAAATATTTTCTGAAACTAGCAAACCTATTCCTCTAAACTGCAATTACCCCTCTTCCATCTCTCAGTTTTCCTACACTGACCATAGTTTTAACATACAAGACTGCTATTTCCCACAAATGAAAAGTAAATGCGGTCCAAAGTTTGGTGTCAGTTTACATATTGTTTATTATCATCATCTAAGAACACAACATAATCACCAGCCAAGAAAGTAGAAATATTTAACTACACATAAAGAAGCACTGTGCTAACATCTCAGATTAAATTCAGTAAACGTAAACTGAACAGTGCAGATGAAATTATTTAAAAGTGACATCTCCAGTAACTGCTGTAATTACAGAGCTCACTTTCTAGGCTTACCTTCTGCCACGGGTGAGACTTTATCTGCGGAAATTTGAACTCTGTGTAGTTAGGGTTCATCTCACGTATCTGTTCACGTGTCGGTGTTCCGAGCACCTTTATGATTTCAACCAACTGGTCGACGCCAGAATCACCTGGGAATATGGGCTGACCCAGGAGCAATTCTGCTAACACGCATCCAGCACTCCATACATCTGCAAAGAATCCACACACACTTACTGTTTGGATGCTTAGTTAGGCAAACGTACACGACAGCCAGTAGGAGGTAAAATATAATTTCTTATACTGCAAAATTTACATGTAGTTATATATATAATTAATTCTTTTCAAGACTGTACACTTTATTTTACCAAGCAGATTATTATCTAAGGGCCTGACACACACTGCACTCACGAGCGGCAGACAGTATCTTACAAGTTAAAGAAGATTAGTTTCCCCTTTTAGAATGATATTTGTAAATGTTACTGTTATTTTCCAGCTAAAATTAATTTTTAAGAAACCACTGTTCCCTCCCATATCTGTGTAGATGAATTGTGAGCCAAATGCTAAATCTACATTTCACGTCCAACTGATTGCTTCCTCCTGCGCAATATTTTAATTTCTGTTACATTATTTACTAGTGTAATGAATGATATTACATGAATAACATGAAGACACCCATTTTTATAACCATGTTTAACATTATAAATAACAAAATTACTAACTAAATTTGTATCAAACTCGACATGTGAGAATACAGGACTCTCACAAAAGGTTAAAAAGAAAGTGCACGAAATTGTATCACATGATGAAAGAAATATTTTATATATAATACCTAAATTGAGCTGTTTTAGCCATATAAATGTGTACTTAAAATCAATTCACTGTTACGAATAAAACAATTTTGAACACTGGAATAAAATGATTTTTACAAAACATACCTATTTTGGTGGTGTAGTCAATGGCCCCAAATATGAGCTCCGGAGCACGGTAATAGCGTGAGCAGATGTACGACACATTTGGCTCACCCTTTACCAGATTCTTGGCACTGCCAAAGTCACACAGTTTGAGAACACCTGTCTCCGGGTCCAGCAACAAGTTCTGAGGTTTTATATCCCGATGGCAGATGCCTAATGAGTGAATGTACGCCAAGCTTCGAAACAGTTGGTACATGTACAACTGCAATGAGAAAGAAAGAAATACTGAAGTCTTGTATAGAACATTAATTTCAAAAAAAGCAGGATATGACCGACTAGAACAAATGGTGAATGGAGTGAGATGGTGAGGGAAACAATGGAAGAGAACTTCATGCAGAAGATCTCAGAAAAGTCAAGAGTGTGGTAAGGACACGTAAAGACAATGGGAGTTGACGAGATACTGGGGCAAACTTGTGAAATAACACGAGGAAAGAAACCAAGAGGGAGAGAGATCGTTAAGAGTGAAGGGATCTGTGGACAAGAGAGGAGAAGACTGGGATAGATGGAGAGGCTTATGTTCGAAGCAGACACAGTCACGGACTTTACACTGTAGAAGATGATGAATAACTGGAAATAAACCATTTATTTTAAAATTTTAGTGTATTTGTGATATTCATACTTCAATGTATTTATGCACGTATGTCCTTTCCTTGTGTCGTGGGGAGTCGACTGGAATCTTTGACAATGTAATACTGTGTTTTTCGTTTGAGGCAGATGACACGATCTACGTGAGCAACTGTGAAAAGATCTATTTTCTTTCATGCCTTATTATAAACCATTTATCAAACAATAGAAAAACTCAGGATGGAATGTAACAATATCATGAAAAGGATAATAGCAGGAACTATCTTTTTCATAACAGTGTTATAAACCACTTATTCAATACTACTAAAAAATAAAATACATAGTAAGATTAAAATTGTGTAGGCTAATGCCAAATCAAGTCCAACGTTGTGCGACTGTCACCACAGTGATTTGTACTTAACCAGAGCTCTGCATCTTCGCTCAGCTCCTCCACGTGGGAGATTCTTGATCAGTATTATACTTTAAACAATAGACAATGTTCTAACATTTCCTCACTTTTGTTTAATATGTATGTTGAATAAATCCTCACAGAATAACTACTTATGCCTATTTTCCCCTACTCATGTGAACCCCTTTTTGTTTTAAAGTCATTTTTCTAATTCAAACACATTCAAATATATTGCAACACAGTTTAACAATGGCACTTACCTTAATAAAACTAGTAGGTATAGTTTGCTTAGATTTACTGTAATGCCTTGCAACTTTGTACACAGTCTCTGGTATATACTCCAGTACAAGATTCAAGTAAACTTCATCTTTCTGAAACACAAAGAATAAACAAACCTTAAGAAAGATTATGTATATCCTACTCTCTAAAAGTAGTCATTCACTAGGTCTTTCCTGTGCATGTGCAAATGCAAGAAATACATCTATAACCACATTTCTTGTACACTATATTTGCTCCACAGATCGTGGGCATCAGGAAAGGATAACCTGTTCAACGTACTGAGAAACAAAAATCTGTCTAAACTAAAATACCCTAAAGGTGAATGGAACTGTAGTAAATGTTGTTATGAAACATTCCGGAAGATTAAATGAGCCATCCAGGCACATCCTAAGAGTTCAATCTGCCACTACCTATTATCCTATTATCCTATTATTATTATTATTATTATTACTCTTAACAGATTAAACTGTTGGAAAAAGTCAATTCTACTCCAGATAACTCCCAGCTTCCTCAGAAGCAGACCTGGTGACTGATGCGATTTTACAGTACTTTAGAAATAATATGGACGGACTGCAACAGTACTAGTCTCTTATTTCAACATCTTTACTACAACCTGGGAATCTAGCCACAGCACTCTTCCAGTTACGTTGTATTAAACCAAGGGCATCAATGATGATGATGATACCAATTACATTGATGAAACACATATGACAATCTCTGAAGAACATGTTTAACAACTAAAGCACAATGAACACCACCGCAGCACGAATTACTCGAAGAAGTTTCTATAATGACATTTGACAATCTTCAAATATTATTAACCCTCACATTATCAAGCGGGGTATTCTGACTACCCCAGGTTGATTTTTTCCCTATAATAATGTTATCTGAAGGGCCACATGCCTGTGGTTTCATGACTTTGTACTAAAATGATTGACGTTGAATTCACACTCTCGACTGTAAGTTTTTTGGCTTTATCATCGTTATTCAAGTCATTTATTGGTGGGATTGTGACACTACCCCACTTGGTATGAAACGTCTTATTTTCTTATTTGTAGAAAAAGAAGATTTTTGGAAATATATCTGTCATTCATCTTCTTTGTTGAGTTTTGCCATAGATCCAATGTTTGTTATTGTTGCTGGTTACTATTGTTGAGTTGAATTTGACATTCACTGTTGAGCTGACATTACACGAGTCAGTATTTCATCCGCAAGTAATGATGTCCAAAGGACTTTCTAGTGTAGAGATCATGGAAATTTTATACAATTCTGATGTCAGTGATGATGAAAATGAACTGAACATTGATAATGAACTGAATGAAGCTATGGAACCTCTTCACGAAGACCATATCATAGCATCAGATGAAGCTGATGATGAAATATCAGAAGACACTACACATTCACGTGAAGAAGAAGAAGAATAAGAAGAGGATGAAGAAAAAGAAAAAGACGACGAAGACACAGGAAATTTGTTTGTTTCTAGAAGTGGACTACAATTTTCTAGTGAACCACCAAAAGGTGGGTTGTGTCGACATCGCAATATTTCGAACATAACCCCTGGTCCAGTGAATGATAGAAAAACAATCAAAACAATAACAGTCATTTTTATTATTTATCTCACAGGAAATAGTGAGCATCCTTGTAGAAGAAATGAACAGGGAAGCCAAACGCGTAATTTCTTTGTGGAATGCAGCTCATTCTTCGAACAAAACAACATTGAGAGATATAAATGCAACTGAAGTGTACACTGTATTAGCAATTCTGATAGGAGCTGGTCGAACTCGTGGACATTGCACAAGTGCTTCCAATCTGTGGGGAGGTAGTGTTGCCTTTCAGCAACTATTCATTTCTGCTGCCATGTCAAGAAACCGATTTTTGTCTATACTGGAATTCTTATGATTTGACAACAGAGACTCAAGAGCACAGAGAATTGAAGAAACCAAGGACAAGGAACAAGCCATCAGGGTAGTGTTTGACAAATTTCAATCTACCTTGTGGAAGAACTTCTATCCTTATGAATACGTGACTATTGATGAACGATTAGCAATGTACCGAGGAAACTGCCTTTTTGGGTTTATATGAAGAGCAAGCCTGGCAAGTATGGCATTAAAATTTGGGTTTTTGATGTGAAGACATCTTACTTATTACAGATTCAAATCTACACAGGAATGGTGGACAATACTCAGGAAGCGAATCAAGGACAGTGAGTTGTTTCAGATCTGATGGAACCATTACTGAATAAAGGTCATGGTGTAACAACTGATAATTTTTTCTCCAGTTTTCCACCTGATGCTGAACTACTAAAATGAAACATGACATTGGTTGGTACCTTGGGTTCCAATAATAAAGAGATTCCGAAGGAGTTCTTGCCAAACAGAAAGAGAGAAGTTCACTCTACAATGTTTGGTTTCACAAATGATTTTAACACTAGTTTCCTGTGTTCGAAAGAAGGGAAATGCAGTAATACTACTCTCTACTCAGCATAATGAGAGACAAGCGAGTGGAAGAAAGTGAACAAAAACCCGAAATCATACTGCGCTACAACAAAACCAAAGGTGCTGTAGATAATGGGGACAAAATGACAAGAGAATACAGTGAGGAACGAGGTGGTGGCCACTAAGAATCTTCATGGAAGTGATAGATATTGCAGCACTGAATGCATACATTCTGTACACTCAAAGATTTCCTGAATGGCAGAAGAATAACCAAAGCCGACTTAAATTCTTCACGACTGAACTGGCATTTGGACTCGGCAAAGGCAACATGGAAGAAAGAGCCAAAAAGGTCAACGGTCTTCATAAAGATGTACAAGATGCACCGAAAACTTGTGGTATTGCAATTCCTACAGCAGTGATCCAGACCCAGTGTTCCAAGCTACCAACGCCACAACGATGGCAAGATTGCAAGAGAAATGAAGATTGGAAAACAAGATTCTGTTGTGTAACGTGCAAGAAAACTGTTTGTAACACACACAGAGAAGAAACTGTTACTGAGAAGTGCATGCAGTGAAAAATGTACTTGACTGCAAAGTTTACAAAAATCTTATTTTACTGAAGTGACTGTTGAGGTACATAGATTATTAATTTTCTGTTCGTTGAGTACTGAATTTAGTGAAAGATATAAAAATTTTTTTGTACTTTGTATTTGTGATCTGTTTAAATACTTATAATAACCTGAAAAGCTGTTTTTCAATACTAAATAAACCCATTCAATGGAAATAACGAAATCTGAGAACAAATATTACAATAACACACTAAACTCTTTTGGGGTAGTCCAAACACCCCGCTTGGTAAAATAGAGGTGTGAAAAAGCTTGGTAACCGGAGGGTTAACACACATATATATGGCAACACTGCAGTGACAAAGAATTTATGAACGAAACAAGAAATATAATTCGTTCGGGGAGATGTATCTATGCAGGGTCTCGGCTAATACTTGGCAGTATCATAAAAAGTATGTCAGTGAGTGACAAAAGAATCTACAAAATAAATTATGCCATCAAAGAACAGTGTGATTGACTTTGAACTGTTTTCATAGACCCAAACAAATTTCTGAGTGAAAACTGCCTTGGAAAGGCATTTAAACATTAGGGTCTGTAACACTCAGCAGAATGCTTACAGATATCTGCAAAATAATCAGAAAAAAGGGAAACTAATAAGCACCACACAAGAAAGGAGGGACTACAGAATACCCTCTCAGAATGCAGCCCACAACATGCAAGAAAACTTATTTAGAAGTACTACATCAGAATATTCAGTACGTTGGTAACAAGGAACTAGAAGCAGAAGTTCTAAGTGAAATACAACCAGACATACTATGTATCAGTGAACATGGTCTAACTGAAACCCAGAAAGCTTAACGTGATAATAAAGGACTATATCTTATCCAGCCCCTAAGGACTGCAGACAATAAAGATGTGAGATTACCTATAACTACAGAAAAAGACTTTGAAATTACTGATGACGTTGATTGTTTTGTGTGTATAGATCACCAGGTGGCAACATTAGCATTTTTCTGGAAAAAAAATTTTGGCCAACTTACTAAGGATGAATAAGAATGTTATATGTGGAGACTTCAATACTGACATGGGAAAAAGAATCAAAACTGAGACAAGATTTTGAAGAACTGTTAATACAATATAATATGGAGGCAACAGTATCAGCACCAGCAAGAGTGACTTCTCAAAGTCAGACAGTTATTGACAATGTCATTACTCATATTAGTGGGTCTAACCGAGTCACATGTAGTCCAAACAGAAATATCTTATCATCATGGACAGCTGATCTGCTTCTGCAGATGTAAGGACATCATATCTGAACCGAAACAAACAACCAAAGAAATTAAGATCATCCATGAACAAAATATTAACATCTTCAAAACAATATGGAGCAGGGAAACCTAGAATGAAGCCCTACAATGCAGAATGTAAATGAAAAATACGATTCATTTATTACAACAATTAAACATTTTAACATAGCATTCTCCAAAGTAAAGACACAAGAAAAGATGCAGATCAGACAAAGTGGATTACTAGTGACATAATTATAACTGCGAAGCAAGCTGCAGGATCTGAGACCAAGGGGTGAAGCTGAAAATTATAAAATGCTATACAAGAAGTATAGAAAAATAAAACTAGAGGCAAAATCAAGAGCAATTAATGCTACCATAATGAACTCAATGATACTAACTGATGATGAAAGACAAGAAAAAAGCTGGATCAAACAAAGAAACATATCACGTTAATGAAAATTATCAACACAGTGGTTACAGATGGTAGAGAAATAGCTAACATATTCAATGGTAACTACATAAATGTGGTAGAGAACTTAAAATTTGAAAAAAAAGGTCCACAAAAGAAAGTTATAATAAAAAAGTTATCATAAAAATGAAGCAGTCATGTTCTTGAAACCAGTCACAGAAGATGAACTGACAAAAACAGTACAGGAACAGAAGCTGAAGTCCAAGAAATCAGCTGGTGATGACAAAATATCGTATTGTGTAATAAAGCAAGTAAGTGAACAAATAATCTCAGCATTGCTGGACATAGCAAACAGCTCTCTCAGAGATGGAATTCTTCCAGAAAAACTGAAGATAAGCAGGGTGGTAGCAGTGTACATGGATGGGGATAAGGACAACCCCCACTACTACAGGCCAGTTTCACTGATATCAGGTTTCTCAAAAATCCTGGAAATGCTTATGCATAATAGATTAGTTGATTTATCTGGGCAAATACAACATTCTCATACCATTAGGGGGCACGGTTTCAGAGTAGAGCAATTGATTCCGCAATTGCCAGTCTGACAAAATACATTACATAGTTGTACCTGCACTGTTTGTGGATCTCTCCGAAGCATTCCACACTCTTGACCATGAAATACTGATAAGAAAATTGGAAACTATGGTATCCGAGGGCAAACAGGGCACGCAACAGGAAACAATATGTATCAATAGGGGATGCATATCAGTCAGAAACCAAAACCATCAAATACAGTATGGAGTGCCACAGGGATCAGTAATAGGCCCATTGCTCTTTAACAAACAGATTAATGACATAGGTATTGAAGAGAAAGAGAAGAAAATATTGTGTGCAGATGACATGACAATATTGAACAATGACCAAACTTATCATACAATGTAGGCTTTTGCAGCCGATATTGTCTTCACTTAAAACTTTTGGGCTGACAGGCTGAGATCGATGTCTAAAACTCTGCCCTGAAGTTTTGTCTCAGACTGTGGGAGAAATCCTCCAAGGTAAAGCAGCAGTTCGCCATTTTACCTCGGAGGATGTCTCCTGCTATCAGGAGGGTGGGGTTTATACATCGACCACGGCCTATCAGCCCGGAAGTTTTAAGTGAATGACCAAACTGTGGCATAGCATGAGAGAGGAGCATACATATCTGCAAACACCACAATTCAGCAGTGGCTCCTGGAAAATGGACTTGTTATAAACCTAAAAGAGACTTGTATGCAGTGTTCGGAAGTGCACATGGGTTTAGAGGTGGATGAAATGAGACTAGGAGAATTAGAATCCACTAGATTACTAGGCATTATTGTGGATAACAAGCTAAAATGGAAACAACATATTAATTCTGCCTGTAAGAAACTCAGCATCATATTTACAATGAGGCAGCTAGCACAGTATGCAGACAAACAGCTTCTGTGTACAGTATACCATGGACTCTTCAAACCATACCTGCAGTATGGAGTGGTAGTATGGGGGAACTCAACCATTCAGAATCATATTAAGAAGAAAGACTTCTGAAACATGCAGAAACTGCTTCAAAAGGCTAAGCATCTTAACTTTTTCCTCATTGCACATGTATAAACTATAGTATATGTCACAAAAGAACCACCTCTGTAATAACAGCAGCAGCAATTTGAAACTGATCTCAATGAACACAACATTTGAGTCACAAACACCCATACAGTTACTTGTATGATCATTATTGTTGCAATGCATTAAATTATGACTCACATGCTAAACAAGTATGCAAACAAGTTTTCTTAGTTATTTTGAAAGGGATGTGGATAAAGGCAGAAGAGAGAGAAGTTACTTTCGGTGAATGGTCTGTAAGTCACTTAGAGAATTGGAGCTGACGATTACATTACACTGCGTATTACACTTAAACTTAACATTTGGATCAGAATAACAACTGAATACAGAAAGTGACAATAGTAAGCAAACACAGTATTGTCACAGTAGTAACTGGTGAACAGTCCCAAACTGAGTACATTCGCACAACTTCTGTTAACACGCAGTATTGTGTTTATGTGCAAGAATGTGATCGACTTATTACTTTTCTCCTCAGTTTAACTGCTAGCTTCAGAAATTATGCTGCATCAAACAAATATGGCACACAGGAAAACAAAGCACACAATAATGACAAATTACAACTGTAGCCTTTCACAGCAGTTTGTTATCTAAAGCCGAAAAGAGAAATAAAACAATGAATATGACAGAACAGAAATGAAAAGAGATAACTTATTCCTCAATTAGTTGCTGCTATGACAGCTGCATTAGAAACAACTAGAAACCAATCGCTGTGTTATTCTGATAGCCAACTCCTGAACACACTATCATGGAAGCGCTTACTCTGACAAATCAGTATAAATAATTTTGGTGCCCATCTAAAAACACGTAAGGCACTTGTTTAATAATAAAATTGTGTACATACGATTTCTTGTACTTTGTTAAATTCAGAAACAGTCTGGCTCTCAATAGCAATTGGAGAGCATGGTGTAGCAGGCCTGAATGTATTAACAGAAAGTTAGGGAAAACAAGATCAAGTTGTTCTAGTCACAAATATTCTTTTTGTCCTCCAGTTTAAAAACTTATTTTCAGAACAAGATTGTTCTCCTACATTTTAAAAACTGTGTTTTGTAAATAAGTTCACAGTCTGGGAGCTGCAGGGTGATCGAGCTCTGTGTGCATATCTGGCCGTCCCCTTGCTGTGAGTCAAACTATTAAGGTAGTATGGTCATGCATAGCTGTACACACATCCTAATCTGGCTTCGACTGAACAAAACCTACCTACCTACCTACCTACCTACCTACCTCTCTCTCTCTCTCTCTCTCTCTCTCTCTCTCTCTCTCTCTCTCTGTGTGTGTGTGTGTGCGTGTGTGTGTGTGTAGAATTACTCTGGTAAGTAAGGACAGACTGTTTTTGCTGTTATAGTTGTCTCCATATCCAATGTTGACTACAACATTCTAACAAAGCAAGACATATCCTGTGTATTACTCATTTTCGAAGTACTCCTAGAGTGGAACAGCAATTAGAACAATTTGTCCTAGCAACAGTAACCAAGAAAGTTATGCTCTGAGATTGGATATGTCCTACCAGGAAATGGAATAAATGGGGCGTAAACTGAACACAAAGCAGGAAAGAAAAAGAGGGTTGGTCGAGAGGTGACAGGAATGAGCTGGAAAGTTACTGAGAACAATCATCTGTCGGCTAGAGTGTGACATTAGCATTCATCTCATTTTGCTGTCACTACTGCTAGGACATCACTACCATCCTCATATAGATTACTCTCATGTTATAAAAACTTCTGTAGGAACCAGCATAACACAGTTAAGTTGCAAGCAAAACTATTCAAGTTCATGACCTCACTGGATCTTCCTGCTGGATGCAAAATTTATAATTCAGGGTTCCAAGAGCAGTGCACAAGCTTTCAGGTATTCCCTTCAAAATGTGAGATTATGGTGTTCCATACCATTATATACACAAAAAAAATTAGTCAACTGAAAAAACCAGCAATTGTACCACCGTAAATCTTTTGGATATAAGAGCTTTTATAGGAGATGACCCAACTGAGAAGTGTGAGCTGCAAAAGAAATTCCGGCGAGCAGCAATGGGGACATTACAACCTGTAAGTAGCCCTGTTGTTTCTTTTGCACTGTACTCCCACCCTTTCTCCCACAGGTCACATTTGTATTAGTTTGATGAACAAGTTACTAGCATTAATAAGTTTCTTGTGGTGGCCATTTTCACAGTAGCTGTATATAAGTTACAGTAGTTTAAAAGAATAATGCAATTTGCACGCTGCTCAGTAAATCTCTTTTTATTTAACTTGAGCACCCAGATGCATTTTGCCTTAAGATACAAGGTACCTTTAGTAAGTGTCCTGAAATTTTACACAATTTTTTAAGCAAAACTTGAGAATGTTGCCATCAGTTACAGAAACAAATGACATTGTAGATGCACAAAATGGCAGCTATAGTCTTATATTCTGTAAACAGTTACCACAGCAAAAAACTGCAAACTTTAAACCAGTGTATCACATGAGAGAAAGTGGTTTGGCTTACAAATAATGGATTACATGCTGATCTGCAACTACTTTTCCATTTTGCTATAAAAACTTCAATGAACTATCTTAAATTTATAACCTATACATACAAACGATAAAATATACTGACAAATGAAAAAACTGTGTAATATTTCTAAATATCCACTGAAAATACCTTTTAATTAAGGCAAAACAAATGATACTGAGTGACTATGTTATTCTGAATTACGATGCAATGTTCCTTTGGGCATGCATGCCCGGAGGAACACAGCACTGTTATTCTGAGTAACACAGGCACTACAATATTGTGTTTATTTGTCAATCACCAGACAAGTGACCTTCAAGTAAAATGTCTCCCCCGTACAGGAACACGCATAATGGGTATACGAGTATAGGTTGCAGAGACACAGTTGACAACATCTGAAAGTTTGTGTCTCACCACGAGTCCTGCTCAGATAGCGAAACTGTAATGCGACCACTGGGGGAAAGCGGAAAATCCAGGTTCGAGTCCAAGTCCGACACAAATTTTCGTGGTCACCATTTGATTATACGGCTGATGGTTGTCTATATTCATAACTGCAAATAAATTTTATGTACTTTGTGTAAGGCAAAACATGTCTGGTTGCACAAATTAAACAAGAAAACTTAATGTGCAGCATGCAAAATGCATTTTTCTTTTGAAATACTGCTCTGTAGTATAGTTTCACATTTTTCTCACCAAACACAATTTCCCCTAAATGATTTCTCCACATGTCTGCAACACATAATATTCAGCACCACAAAACCTGACCATTCACATTGAAAAATATTGTATCGATACAGCAAAATTAGCAGAACAATAAAGAAGTATTTTAATGGCTATGACATTCAACAACAACATCCTGTAATGTGTGTCAACCCACCCACCCACCCACCCACACACACACACACCCACAGACAGACAGAGAGAGAGAGAGAGAGAGAGAGAGAGAGAGAGAGAGAGAGAGAGAGAGAGAGAGAGAACATCTGATCGGCTCTGAGGTGCATATTATAAAAATAAATATTTTCATATGTATGAAACTTCAAACATTTGAAACCTCTGAATAACAATAAAAATAGCATTATTTAAAAATTCACAGATATGGAAAATGGGTATGTTTTCTTTATAAAAGTTTGAACAATGTTTATAAACAAAACTAAAGGAAGGTTAACAATATGAGTGCATATTTCCACTTCAGTATTACTGCTGTATTGATAAACACAGGAGATACACAAAATTCTTCCCAAGTTAAAATGACGAGCTGTTAAGTGTTAAATACCTTGTCACCACTAGAATAGAAGAAGTACTTCAGTTTCACTATGTTACAATGTTCCAGGCGCCGCATAATTTGCAACTCCCGATTCTGAAAATAAAAAAATAAAATAGCAAGTAAAACTTATTTGAATGTCACAGAATTTTTGTCTAAGTAATAACTGAACCTCTATAAAGTCAAGAAATGTTGAACAATTTCTGGGAATTTCCACTTTTTAACATACTTAAAGGTCTGAATTAATTTCTAAATTGTCTATGAGAATATGCAAAATCATTTTGACTTTTCTGTAACAGATTCAGTATAAAGAAGAGAAAAGTATTTTTTTTCAGAAATTAATCGAACAATATACATTGCAAATTTATTGTTTTCACTAATAACACAACTTAACTCTTGCACTGATTAGGTGAATCAAGAATGAAAATGACTTGACATAGTGATGGTGCAGAAAAAATGTTAATACCACTACAGCTGCCTCATATTAATCTAGAACTTTCTCTCATTGCCATGAGCACCAATTTATTCATACAATGCACTTTTAACATCTATGGTAGCCAAATTGTTAATTAAATGCATCCGTTTTACAACAATCAGTATACAGCATTCCATGAGGAAAGATCAGTATCTCAGTCGATGACAGGAATGGTCATAAGTACGTGCATGGTTTCTTTCTATGACAAGACAAAGTTACTAAATCTCTACCACCATGTAACACATGTGTGAGGCAACATCTGTATCACACATCCCATATCAATGACTGGCCACAACTGCTCCACTATCTGTCTACCGTGACCTTCAGACACAACATAATTAGATTTTCAGTTATGAGGGTGGCTGAAGATATAGGCATCCAGAACAATCCAGAAGCAAACTGAGTAAGCAAAATGAACTGCTTCACTAAACTGATGTAGCTGCCTTCACAAAGGATCACTAAGATGGACTAATAGAAGCAAAACATTCTCTTGCAACGATGAAAGCACATTCGCGTATTTTGTGATGTATATTTATTATTTATTTTTGAAACCGTTTTATGAACTCTTAGTTAGCCACATTGAGATTTGTCCACAGCAGATATAAAAGGCTGTAAATTAAGTTCTACTTCTGTCACAATGCCTTTATTAATAATGGCACCAGTTTCTAAGAATCAACCTTTCCCCTTTTGGAATATTGACATGGACAATTATAGGAATTATGGAAACCGATAAGCTAATTGATATCAAATTTTACTTAGTTTATTAGCTTCAATAGCCCATACGCAGTGCACAAAACAATATTCTGCAGCACCTAAACCAAAAACTTAAAAGCCCTTCTTGCCCATGCTATGCATAAGATCAATGGTATTATATACTTTGACTGCAATGCAATCCATCCAACAGTTTCCTGATAAGTTCCTTTAATAAACTTTTCATCCTTTTAAAAGTCCATCACCTACCTGTCCTAGCTGTTCACTTTCAATTGCAGTTTTACTAGTTATCCCTTTATGTACCCTAAAACTGACCCACACTGAACACAAAGCTAATTTAACAACTGCTGCAATTCCTTTTGCCTTTTAATGTCCACGAGATGCTTTTGTAGTAATATTGAGCCAATTCTCCATTGTCATTCCAATAGCTATTACAACAACTGTCTGAAGTTGCACAGGAAGAACATTTATTTACTGATGACTAGTCGTCCATTGTCAAATCAGCAATAAGAAAGTATTGCATTACATTAGTTATACAAATGGAAAATTGACCATGAAATCAATAACTGTGATAAGGTCACATGGCCTCCACATATCCTCATTACTGACTGTAAGAGGGCTCCAACAGTTAGCAATGTGCAAACATGGAGGCCCATTATCTGTTACCACAATTATTGATTTCATGGCCAATTTTTCACTTGTATGAATGATGCAACCCAAGACTTACCATCTCATAATGGACAAACAGTTCATAACCAGTCATTAATAAATAAAGTTATTCCTGTACAATTTGAGGCAGTGCTCATAACAGTTAGTGAAAAAAAAAGTGCAGACTTATAGGCAGCATTATAGGGATGCAGTCAACCTAGTTATGTTGCAAACATGACTGAAAAAAATTAAATAAGCCTTAATTATCATCCTTAGTTTTATTTATGTTTTCATCATCACTGTCAATCTTATCTTTCTTGTGGTCTACTCCAGTCTGTCCTTATGTCAAAACGAAAATCTTATCTTATTTCAAATCCAGCTCATTTAAATATTGTATAATTGTGTTTCTCATATAACTGATAGTGTGTTATCTAAACTCATGTGTAGAAAGTGCTTCAATTGTGTGCAACTCACAAATCTCAGTCTACCTTTTTCTTCATTAAGTTAGTACCTTCCTTCTACTTCTAATATGAACCTTGATGTAATTTAGTTACTGAAAGGCAATATGGCAGGTTGCACTTCAAGTTCATGATGATATGACCTCTCGATGTCAAGTTTCCTGATGCCACAGCACAACTGAAATTGGCAGTTGGAAAGTTATGACCACATTGCAAAGGATAATCAACCATGTTAATATACTTGAAAATGGATAATTACTCATCCAGAGCTTTTAGGATTATTGATAAAGGGAATGATGCAGAGGCAGAATTTTATTTTCTGTATTATCAACTTCTAAAACATTTAAAACAAATAATAAGCAGCATATGGTAATGAAATGCAGTTCCATTAAATCAGGCAAGGAGTGAGAGGAGAGGTGAGGGAGGGGCAGAGTAGTAGTAGTAGTAGTAGTAGTAGTGGTGGTGGTGGTGGTGGTGGTAGTGTGAGTTTGTTAGACAATGAAGCAAAGTAGCATACAAAAATAAAAATGTGGTCATAAATAACTACCATTATGCCATGTGAATATTATTTTCCTTTGAATTATTTTTATCACCGACTGATACACTGACCTTTCTTCAATGTATTACCTGTGTTCAGGAAACTAAGGACAAATACTTTTTTGATATTCCATACAGACCTTGAACCTCTTATCCTGGAGCACCTTCTTGATGGCCACCATCTCTCCTGTATCACATAGCTTGGCCTGATAGACAACGCCAAAGCTGCCATTCCCAATGACTTTTGTGTCCGTATAGGACACTTCCTGCGGTCTGTCGGGACCCTGGCCAGGGGTTGCTACTACTGTAGTCACCTTGCTGCCATCTTTGCCTGAAAAACATGTTTAAGTAAGGAGACACACAATCAATCAGTTCATTATGTGACACGGTAAACAGGCTACTCATATGATCACATGGTTTTTGACACAAAAATAAAGAGTCACAAAAACAGGCAAACTAGACATACAATGTACACACTTCAGGCATACAGTACATGATGATGAAATTGTGAACATTCACAGTAAATCCCATGTAGCTTACACAGCTGGGCAAAAGAAAACAAATGCTACCTGAATACAAAACAGAATGGAATTTAACAGAGAAACAAAACTGATATCTTATGGAAAATGGTAAAAAAATATAATTTACAAAACGGATAATAAAGAAGAATGTAACAACAGAGGGAAATCAGTGACAGAGTGGCAAGAACATCATCAAAAAAAAAAAAAAGTAACGATGCCCCCTCCTACACACACACACACACACACACACACACACACACACACACACACACACACACACACACACACACACACAATTTTTTCCGGATTCCTGCAGAAATGACATTCAAACTGTTTCAACTATGGCACAGAAAATTTATACATGCCATATAATTATTAAAATTCATATGACATGTGCTTCAGACAGTCAGAACTGCAATTCTGGTGACGTTGAGGGCGAAGTGTTCCGTGACTAAAACCTAGTACCTAAGAAAGGTAAAAACATTTTCACTTACACTCAAATTAAATTAAGACTATCAACATTAAATGTGAACTGAGTACTTATTAGTCACCATTTTCACCCAAGAATACTGTCTCATCAGCTCCCATTTGTGTAAACAAGAGATTACATGACAAGAATTTATTTGGATACAATTTATTATTATTTACTCACAGACTTACGTGTGTCCAGGACAACTGTTTGACGTCAAAATCACAAGGAATATACTATACTGATACCAAGATCCTCTAAACAAATATTTTTTCCACTTTGACTGGATTCCATTTGGTTTCTTAATTTAATAATAAAACGGAATCACTGAGATGTTGTCAAAATTTCATAGCTCTGAATGAGAAGACAGGACAAGCCCAAATCAAAAGATCTAATAAATACTGTGGAAGACATGCTGTGATCACATCTGTAACTCCTGCAAGATGAAATGGCGTGAAGTATAATTTGTATTTATCACACTTTGTAACATTTTATTGCTTAGAATTTGATCTAACTTCATGTTTCTTGATGGAGCCAGCATCAGCAGTAATCAGCTAAAAACAGTAACTTGCTGAGAGATCAGAAGGTAACAGGAGTTTTTAAAAAAAAATGAACCAGAAATGCCTTACCCGAAACAAAGTGACTGTCACAAGAAAACTTATAAACCAGTGTAATCAACAAAAAGAGGGAAAGTTTATTATAACAGATGCATCTTTGTTTTACATTTCATAGAATGAGTTTAGGCTTCTTTTTACTGATGATTTCAGCCACTTCACACACACACACACACACACACACACACACACACACACACACACACACACAAAATATCCAAAAATTACCATGACATTTCTGTGATCCTGATACTGCAGGAAGGTAAAACACTGTTTATTAAGTTGTGATAAAAGTTAAAGTACACCCAAGCAATCTCCTCATATGTGAGCAGATTCCTTGTCTCACAAAGCTTCAGACAGAGTTTCAGTGTTGTGGACCGGTCTTTTTAATTTTGTCTCTTGCCAAGCAGGAGGAAAAGCAGCCACGTACCAGGTTAATTTGTAGTAAAAGCAGAAACACTGTTATGGGTTTCAGGGATATTACACCAGTCACAAAAACTGTATCAAGGGGCACACAGGGGTACTAAAAGTCTCACACTATACCTATCAACACAACTGCAAACCAAGTACTATCACTACTACTCCATAGACCTCAGCAATCATGGATTTCACAGGGCTTTCGAGACTGAAAATTTTCTTCCTCAAAGTTATCAACTAACGAGAGAGTTTCACTTCACACGAGTTGGGTAAAAGTATGAAAGTAATTGAATTTAATATTTTTCCTTTGTTAGAAATCCCAGGAGACTTATTATACATTAGACTACAAAATTTTGATTCTCATTACTGAACCATTCTCCACCAGATATTTTTTTCAACTGAATAGGGGAGGAATCTGTACCTTCCCACTCTCCACTTACAGTTAATTGGTTCCACAACAGTCCAATGAAATGGAACTCCAATTTCAGACTTCAGAAACCTAAGCCTGAAGTATATTTCTGAAAGTGCCGTCCCAGGTAATGACTTTCAATACACTGAAATTTTGTTGTTGAAATAATACTCATTTTACTACATCCACTACATGATACACACAAAATCAAATGGGCATCTACAGTCACGCCATTACAGGAAGATGTGCACATGTGATCATGTACCTACACCACAAAACTTCGAAATACTACCAAACCAGACACCCGATTGAAACAATCTTTCTTTACCTCCTTCCGTATGCTTCACAATAGCTTGCAATACTGCTAACCTCTGAGCATTTCTCTTTTCTGATCCTGAAAATGCAAAGTGAAGAATTGCTCATGAACTACTACTTTTTCTGCAGTAGGTAAATGATTATTACACACAAGTCCAGTATCTAATGGACACTACAATGCCACAGAATGAAATTGAAAGCTTTAGTCTTCTACTACCAAGTACTAGTGGTACTGGAAGCAGAAAACACGAACAGTAAAATGTCTGAATATGCATCTTCTACAATCAATACAGCACACTGTACAAAGTATATTTTCAAATATCACAAGCTAAGTTTTAATGTGAAACCCTTGGGCTCAATAGTTTACTTTAGCACTCTGCTACACGTTTTACAAATGTCAGATAGGGAAACACACACAATTCCTAAGTGAATCTATTTCTTGTATCTATGCGGTCATCACTGGGTCCAAAGATCATCACATCAAAAAGTGTTTGTACACACCATTACAATTTCAGTAATTGCTGTACTGTCTGAAGTCTGTAACCAGACCAAATCTAATTCTAAAATTTTATCACTGAAATGATTAAGACAAAAATTTAGCATCATATTTAATTTTACCTATTCAATTTTAAATACTTTGTATAATTATTGACTGAATTTAAAAATTTAAAATGCCATCATGACCTACTCATTGAGAGGTATCATCTTGTGTTAAATCTTTATCATAATAAGGCAAGTATTGCTGCTAGAAACTTTGTATATGTCTTGAGGCAGTGTAGTTCACAACATAAAGTACCCACACTATGAAACTTCCTGGCAGATTAAAACTGTGTGCTGGACCGAGACTCGAACTCAGGACCTTTGCCTTTCGCGGGCAAGTGCTCTACCAACTGAGCTACGCAAGCACGACTCAAGGCCCGTCCTCACAGCTTTACTTCTGCCAGTACCTCGTCTCCTACCTTCCAAACTTAAGAGAAGCTCTCCTGCGAGAGCAGCCCGCGAAAGGCAAAGGTCCCGAGTTTGAGTCTCGGTCCGGCACACATTTTTAATTTGCCAGGAAGTTTCATATCAGCGCACACTCCGCTGCAGAGTGAAAATCTCATTCTGTACCCAGACTATATTCATCCAGCATCTGACAATGAGAGAGCTTAGGAACTTCCTGCAAAGTTTACGCACATGATTTGAACACATTACGAAACTCATTCTCTGACACTACTTTGAAATGATGAAAGATGACAGTTTATCATTTAGTATGTTTTCACTACTCATGCAGTAAATGATCCAACAAATATGCTAACCTTCAAAATTCAAGTAGGTTTTTTTTTAATATATCTGCAGCAAATCAGTCAAAATGTCAAATTTTGTTATATAATTTTATTTAATTTTACAGAATGTTGTTTACCTCGAAGGGACACTTCACACAACATGATTCCCCCAGCAATATGACAGTAGGAGACAGAGTTATGGAAGAGACAGGCTATACAAAAGCCTATTGCCAAGCATTACAACCCTCTATGTATCACTCACACAGGGATTGTGAGGATAAGATTAGAACAATTACTGCACTTACAGAGGCATTCCAACGATCATTCTTCCCATGCTCCATACGTGAATGGGACAGGAAGAAACCCTAACCAAGTGGTACGATGGAGCATACCATCTGCGGTGTACCTCAGTGGTTTTTAGAGTATAGAAGTACAGGGTTATTACAAATGATTGAAGCGATTTCACAGCTCTACAATAACTTTATTATTTGAGATATTTTCACTATGCTTTGCACACACATACAAAAACTCAAAAAGTTTTTTTAGGCATTCACAAATGTTCGATATGTTCCCTTTAGTGATTCGGCAGACATCAAGCCGATAATCAAGTTCTTCCCACACTCTGCGCAGCATGTCCCCATCAATGAGTTCGAAAGCATCGTTGATGCGAGCTCGCAGTTCTGGCACGTTTCTTGGTAGAGGAGGTTTAAACACTGAATCTTTCACATAACCCCACAGAAAGAAATCGCATGGGGTTAAGTCGGGAGAGTGTGGAGGCCATGACATGAATTGCTGATCATGATCTCCACCACCACCGATCCATCGGTTTTCCAATCTCCTGTTTAAGAAATGCCGAACATCATGATGGAAGTGCGGTGAAGCACCGTCCTGTTGAAAGATGAAGTCGGCGCTGTCGGTCTCCAGTTCTGGCATGAGCCAATTTTCCGCGGGCTACGCGTGAAACTTGCCCGCACGCGTTCAACCGTTTCTTCGCTCACTGCAGGCCGACCCGTTGATTTCCCTTTACAGAGGCATCCAGAAGCTTTAAACTGCGCATACCATCGCCGAATGGAGTTAGCAGTTGGTGGATCTTTGTTGAACTTCGTCCTGAAGTGTCGTTGCACTGTTATGACTGACTGATGTGAGTGCATTTCAAGCACGACATACGCTTTCTCGGCTCCTGTCGCCATTTTGTCTCACTGCGCTCTCGAGCGTTCTGACGGCAGAAACCTGAAGTGCGGCTTCAGCCGAACAAAACTTTATGAGTTTTTCTACGTGTGTGTAGTGTGTCGTGACCATATGTTAATGAATGGAGCTACAGTGAATTTATGAAATCGCTTCAATCATTTGTAATAGCCCTGTAGATGTAGTGCCCCAAATATGTAACCAAATAAAAAGCAGGGAAGACAGATCAAAACATACACCGAATACTGTTCCGGCCACTGGTGTCACAAAGCAACTGGTTCACCGTTAAAACTGCCAGAGCAAGAAAATTTTCATATCGGTGTATTTTTCTCAGTAATTTCATGTCGTATCTATGAAAAGAGTCATATCACTGAATTCGTCTCCTACTCATCCACCAGTCTGGTACAAATAAATATCATAATACCATTTGAATACTAGTATCCTAATAATTTTAATTTTTAATACAATGTCGAAGTTCATTTGAATCCAGATATGAGGACCATTTGAAGCACGGTCGGATCTAAACCTATACGCTGGCTGCCAATACTATCTAACGCCTGTCCAACTCACCTTCGTTGACAACTCTTGTCGGCAAAAAGTTAACGCAGAACAGGGAATCAGTGCTCATAAAGCGGTTACGGCATCGATGATTTCAGCCGTAAATAGGAATATTAAAAAGGGTAGGAAGATTTTTCTGTTTAGAAAAAGTGACAAAAAGCAGATTTCAGAGTACCTGTTGGCTCAACACAAAAGTTTTGTCTCAAGTACTGATAGTGTTGAGGATCAGTGGACGAAGTTCAAAACCATCGTACAATATGCGTTAGATGAGTATGTGCTAAGCAAGATCGTAAGAGATGGAAAAGAGCCACCGTGGTTCAACAACCGAGTTAGAAAACTGCTGCGGAAGCAAAGGGAACTTCACAGCAAACATAAACATAGCCAAAGCCTTGCAGACAAACAAAAATTACGCGAAGCGAAATGTAGTGTGAAGAGAGCTATGCGAGAGGCGTTCAATGAATTCGAAAGTAAAATTCTATGTACTGACTTGGCAGAAAATCCTAAGAAATTTTGGTCTTATGTCAAAGCGGTAGGTGGATCAAAACAAAATGTCCAGACACTCTGTGACCAAAATGGTACTGAAACAGAGGATGACAGACTAAAGGCCGAGATACTGAATGTCTTTTTCCAAAGTTGTTTCAAGGAGGAAGATTGCACTGTAGTTCCTTCTCTAGATTGTCGCACAGATGACAAAATGGTAGATATCGAATTAGACGACAGAGGGATAGAGAAACAATTAAAATCGCTCAAAAGAGGAAAGGCCTCTGGACCTGATGGGATACCAGTTCAATTTTACACAGAGTACGCGAAGGAACTTGCCCCCCTTCTTGCAGCGGTGTACCGTAGGTCTCTAGAAGAGCGTAGCGTTCCAAAGGATTGGAAAAGGGCACAGGTCATCCCCGTTTTCAAGAAGGGACGTCGAACAGATGTGCAGAACTATAGACCTATATCTCTAACGTCGATCAGTTGTAGAATTTTGGAACACGTATTGTGTTCGAGTATAATGACTTTTCTGGAGACTAGAAATCTACTCTGTAGGAATCAGCATGGGTTTCGAAAAAGACGGTCATGTGAAACCCAGCTCGCGCTATTCGTCCACGAGACTCAGAGGGCCATAGACACGGGTTCACAGGTAGATGCCGTGTTTCTTGACTTCCGCAAGGCGTTCGATACAGTTCCCCACAGTCGTTTAATGAACAAAGTAAGAGCATATGGACTATCAGACCAATTGTGTGATTGGATTGAGGAGTTCCTAGATAACAGGACGCAGCATGTTATTCTCAATGGAGAGAAGTCTTCCGAAGTAAGAGTAATTTCAGGTGTGCCGCAGGGGAGTGTCATAGGACCGTTGCTATTCACAATATACATAAATGACCTGGTGGATGACATCGGAAGTTCACTGAGGCTTTTTGCAGATGATGCTGTGGTGTATCGAGAGGTTGTAACAATGGAAAATTGTACTGAAATGCAGGAGGATCTGCAGCGAATTGACGCATGGTGCAGGGAATGGCAACTGAATCTCAATGTAGACAAGTGTAATGTGCTGCGAATACACAGAAAGATAGATCCTTTATCATTTAGCTACAAAATAGCAGGTCAGCAACTGGAAGCAGTTAATACCATAAATTATCTGGGAGTACGCATTAGGAGTGATTTAAAATGGAATGATCATATAATGTTGATTGTCGGTAAAGCGGATGCCAGACTGAGATTCATTGGAAGAATCCTAAGGAAATGCAATCCGAAAACAAAGGAAGTAGGTTACAGTATGCTTGTTCGCCCACTGCTTGAATACTGCTCAGCAGTGTGGGATCCGTACCAGATAGGGTTGATACAAGACATAGAGAAGATCCAACGGAGAGCAGCGCGCTTCGTTACAGGATCATTTAGTAATCGCGAAAGCGTTACGGAGATGATAAACTCCAGTGGAAGACTCTGCAGGAGAGACGCTCAGTAGCTCGGTACGGGCTTTTGTCAAAGTTTCGAGAACATACCTTCACCGAAGAGTCAAGCAGTATATTGCTCTCTCCTACGTATATCTCGCGAAGAGACCATGAGGATAAAATCAGAGAGATTAGAGCCCACACAGAGGCATACCGACAATCCTTCTTTCCACGAACAATACGAGACTGGAATAGAAGGGAGAACCGATAGAGGTACTGAAGGTACCCTCCGCCACACACCGTCAGGTGGCTTGCGGAGTATGGATGTAGATGTAGAAGTTTCTAAAAATGACTATCCCTTTTCAAGAAGATTTACTCTTGTTGCCTAGGGAACATCTGAAATCCAGAAGACCAGTATATGCTGGTGGAGTCCAAATACTCTCCAGCAGATTCAACTGGAATGTTGAATGGAAACAGGAGTAACAAGCCATTAAAATCCAGAACCGAGGACATCCCGACTGGCAAAGGTTTCAGAATTTCTCATCTTAGTGAATCTGTACACGGTATGTGCAAATACAACAAGTACATGTGGGGGCTTTGCACTGACAGCAAGTTTGATTGTTGTGATACTCAGATAACCACCAGCCACACTATAAATGGGTGCCCCCCACAGACGTTTCGGTGGTGGTTACAGGAGTCTACATGAAACACCCGACGAAAAGCTCCATTTTATTGAGTCTTCCAACATTGCTGCGTAGCCTGTTCCTGCGTAGCCTGGTCCGCTCAACGTTTATAGAATATAAGTAGCTGCATGTATGTACTTTTTGTTGTAAAATAATTTTGTTGTTCCAACTGAGGCACACGAGATTTGATTTTCCGTAATATAAACGGACTTGACATCTGGAATCAAACAACCTTCACGTCACATTAACAAAAATACAGTTCGCATGAAAAGGAAACTGCGATATTGCAGTCGGCTTCGACCAGTGACGTAGTGAATATGCGACAAACGATGTAAACAGTGAATATAGCGTCATATCACTGGCGGTATTTTGAAACAAACAACAAATGTAGGTTTAATGACGAGAACTTACTACACTGGGGGAAAAATTGGTGAAATTAAAATTATCATCATCAGTCACAGCTCTACTGCAATTGAGGATCCAACAAAAACCGAAATAAATCTAATCTAGTGTTGGAAAATACACAGCTTACATAATTCACGTGGAAACCGCTGTACGCAATTACGAATACATGTACATTTTAATTGTCTATCGTAAAGAACACGAATCGAGGGAAAAAAAAGGACTCAGATGTGTAGGGGGACCACGATACGAATTTTTCTAAAAAATATATTAATCCTAAATAAATACTGATATGGGGACTGAATATTTAAATTACCACTGAAACAGAAAGATTATTTTGTTTTTAATAAAAAAACATTAAAAACATAACGCGCACCAAAAAATGAGGAAGAAGACATTACCACATGTCACTGATTAGTAGAGCAAATTACTATCTACTAGATGGTTCTTGCAGATACAACAGTTACGTACGGCACTCCATAGAAGCTTAAATTTTGAATGGATTACCACTGCCGTTCGGTAATGTAATATGATCAACATACAGCAATATGATACACTATTATTAAGTTCGGTTATCCCTATTGACGATGCATGCGAAAACGTACACAGAATTCCGGCATTTAAATGCCTAAAAATAGGTAAAAAACGAACACTGCATTATTAAAAACGTTGATGCGACCGGCCAACCATAGTATTTTGACGTCTACGGGGCTACGTAACCGAACATGTCAAAAATGAAAGATCTACGCGGTGTCGTGTGAAAGCAGCTTTCGCACGTGCAAGAAAAGGAAGCAAAGCGCCTCAGAATTTTCTTTGGGAAATGGAAGTTCAAACTTACTTTTTTCTGAGAAGTTCTTTCCTACAGGGCTCATGGTAATGGTCGACAGGCTTCACAGCCCGTTCAAGGGCCGAAGCCGAAGTCGCCACTGCATTGTTGAACAGAGGACAGTCGGGACCAAGGAGCACTGACTACGCACGGAGCAAAGAGTAAAACTCGAAAAGTAGCCTCACTTTTACAAGAAATGCTCCTTTATATTGACATTTCCCGGGGATAAACATTTTAGTTTTTGTACGAGCAGTCAACTAGCGACAAGATCGCTACTTTTACGAAAAAAGCGAGAAAAAACCTGTTTACCGAGTTTACCGAAAAAAAGTATTATGGGGGGGGGGGGGCGGGTTCCCCATCATTTTGGCTCAATGTATTCTGTACATGGCTACACTATTCAAATGCCAGTTTAATTTGCAATCTATTGATGTATTAAATTATCGGACGTCGTTATTCGCATTTATCAGATGAAACAAAATAGATTAAAATCGCTCAGTTACTCAGAAGTGGAGCTTTCATTTTTACATTCTTGCTCACACTGCAGCATATTTCGCACGCTTATTAACAATCACAACATGTTTGTACATTTGAGTACTTAAATAGGTGGAGAAATCGCCCGCGGCGGAACACGCACTGAGAGACCGACCATATAACAAAATTAGCCGACACGCAGGTTCTCGCTGTGGAGAGGAGCTACGACAACAGTATTAGAAAACTACAAACATGACAATTTCAACAAGAAAAAAGAAGGCCTCAAGTTCAACAGAAGACGGATTCTAGTGCTGCGTGAGCGAATGTTGCACATAACAAGGAGAGAACTAATAGAGATGTAATGAAGAGTTAAAGCCCCTCACACGGTGACTGCAAAGCGCCATCGCAAAAACCTGAAACATGGCGTAAGGACTGCATTACACAGTAATCTATGTCACGGATCATTCACAAGACTTGATCGTGTACTGGAAGTACTTAATGGTATCTTTTGTGGACGTTAAGAGTGCTGTTATAGCTTTTATAAAAGTGAGTCACAATGTTCCATTACAAATAGTCTGCCAAATTGTCGTTACAGCTAGCTCGAGCCTGGTATTTCGAGCTAGCAAACAGATCTCAACCGAAATGCCACCTCGATACAGGCAACATATTTATGGAGAGAATCTAAACGAAGTGTAATTCTTGTAACAAAAGTAAGTCGTTTTTTCGGCATGGTAAACTTACGCACTTAACCCAGTCTTATAATTAATATGAACAGAAATGAAATCTGCAGTGCAAAACCAAATTTAGCTTATTTACATGTTTAAAAAATATAAATACAGTTTACAAATTAGCATAGCAAATCATCTATATTACTAAACGGCGGGTATCCTATCTAGCGCCTTCCAGGGTCACAAAAATTTGATAGTTAATATTTAATTACTGACTGAATTTAAAATGCTGTCATGATCTGCTCATGAGAAATGCCTAACACAACAAGTACTGGTAAAAACAGCGTATGTCTCTTGAAACGGAGCAGCTCACCGTGCGAAAATGCCTATACTACTTTCATACAGCATTTGAGAATCAGAGCCTTAGCAACTTCCAACAAACTTCACACGCAGCTTCAACCACTGTCTAAGCCTTTTCTCGCAGATACCCCGCACAAAATGCAGCAAAACATCAGCATCAGATTTTAATTTATTACTCCTTTACTATTATCTCTATTCGCTACACATTTTTCAGGCAGTTTTGGTTTCGACTACATTAGTCCTTGGGCGAATTATCCAACCATAATAATAAAATCTACATAATTAGGATTTTGTTTCTTCAGCTATAAATCTTTTACGTGCTTAACTTCAAACAGTCAACACATTAACTCATTTCAGATCTCTGAAGCTGTTTTAAACGTGAGAGTTCCATTCTTTAAAGAATCAGGGGTGCGGTTTCTTGTGTACGTATTAAGTTTGGTTGGAACTACTCGAAGTGTCTCAGAGTCAGTCTTTATATAGACAGGTTTCATTGTGGCTGCTATCAAATAAATATACGGCGGGAATAAGTATATTAACGGCCCTTGCCGGGTCATCGACTACTTTTAAATAACGATACTGATCGTCAGCAACCAGATTAACTACATGGACAAATAGAAATTCCCACTAACATCCATCGTTTCGGATTGCTTTCTCACTTCATCTTCTTCACAACACCCCAGAAACCCCGGGCCCCTGGGTGTGTTTGAGATGGCTTAATCGCAACAATAAAGAATGTTTTGTTAGTCGGTCACCTACGGACCACGATAAGCTTACAACCATGGCAGTTGTCGGTTTTTTTCTTTTTTCATTAAGTCAGATGTTTTTCAACAATGCACTGTGTCCAGCACGTTGTTAAAATGACTATTTGATACCGGTTCTTTTCTCTTCTCGAAAAGTACCAAACGTTCCTACAGTTAATTAGAAGATGCGTGTGTTTTGTTTATTTTCCAGTTGTACAACCATTTTTTTTTCCTTTTAAACTAACGATTTGGAGTCAAAGGTGTTGAAGACCCTCCATTTGGCTGAAACTGTTCCAAGCGGACTTACGGTTACAAGTCACCACTTTCCAACTCCAACCCCCCCCCCCCCCAAGCATGAGTGATAGTGACAAGCCCCCACGGGAAATGTCTCCTGGTACCAAGGCATCGTGGTTCGATGGCTCAGTGGTAACATGGTAGACTACAGATCCAAGTGCCTGTAGCTCGAACCGAGGTCAGAGGATTTCTATCACTTACCATTTCTTGCACCACCGGAGATGCTTGTTAACAAGAAAAATGCTGACTTTTACTATGGTTCCTAGTCCACGCATATCCTCCTATAACTGAATGGGTAAATAATTTCTAAGGTCAGAGGAACGCAAAAACTGGTTTGATTCACCCCTTCACGCTGCTATCCCTGCAACCTACAAACACTAATTTGCTCAGTCAAGTCTTTAGTTTCCGCCTACAATTTTTATCCCACACATTTCAATCCATCACCGAACTATTCTACAAGGTTTCGGGATTGCAGCCGGATCATGTTGACTTCTTACCGAAATATTTGGGCTGGAAATCGTTCAACTATCTTCAGGTAAGTCAACATGATCCGGCTGCAATCTCGAAACCTCACAGAATATTCAGTTCGCTAGGAAAACTTCAAGAATCACACCAAACTGATGGTTTCTTGATCCTTCAGGTTCTGTCCTATCAGCTGATCCCTTACTTTAGTCCGGCTGTGCCACAAATTTCTTTCCCCTATTCCATTCAGCGCTTTCATTATCTATTTGATCTACGCACATAAGCTTAAACATTCTTCTGTAGTACCGCATTCAAAAAGTTTCGATTAGCTTCTTGTTTGAACTGTTTATCATCCAAGTATCACTTCCGCATGACGCTGCACTTAAAGAGAAATACATTCAGAAAGCGTATCCTAACACTTAAATTTATATTCAGTGTTACCATATTTTTCGATGGCAGGGAAAAAAAACCTCGTAACTTCATCTGTCTGAGAGAACTTAATCCCAGTAACCAATAACTCCATAATCAAAGAGATTTGAAATGTATTTACCTCTTTAATTTGTCAAGTAAATTACTATACAGTTACTACGTTGCTACGTGCGTATCAGTTCATATTTTTTAAAACCGTTTTTGCTTCACCTGCAAAATTTAACAAACTGGATGCCATGGTTATTTTTTCCAGAAAAGCATTTCTCACTATCGCCATTCTGAATTTTACATCCCCTCTGCTTCGGCTATCAGTTACTTTGCTGATCAAGCATCAGCATTCAGCTAATGCCTGCTAACTGCCAATTCCACAGAGATTCATTTGCACAATACTCAGGAACTGTACACCAACAACTGAGACAGCTTGCAAAGTCCTCGTTCGACCAATGCTTTAATACTGCTCGTCAGTCTGAGACCGCTACCAGACAGAACTGATAGAGGGAAGAGATAAGGTCGAAAGAGAAGACTGTTTCGTTACAGGTTCCTCAAGTAAGCGCGAAGGTGTCACGGCCATTTTCATCCAAATGCACTGGCGAACGCTTCAAGAGACCAGTTGGGCATCACCGTGTGGTTTATTGGTAAAAATTTCAGCTGATACATTGCTTCTTCCTACGCGTACGTCGCGAAAAGACAGAATATAAAATAAGACAGACTGGAGCTCACACGGGGGCCTCAAAACTAACTACCTTCTCGTGCACCATTCAGGAGCGAAGCGGAACATAGTGGCGCGGTGGGAGGGTGGGTAAATGTCACTGCTACACAGAGCACCCTCCGCCACACACCATCACGTGGCTTGCTGAGTACAGTTGACGATGTGCTACTTATAGCGTGTCGCTACCTTATGTAACAGCCAGATTCGACTATATTACATACCTACAGTATACTGCTAAATGTAAATGGTTAAAACGGTTGCCCAGTGCCTGGTGCAGGTCGCCTAGCTAACAGCTTCCAGGGGCAACAAATATTTCACTTTCAGTATTTCATAAAATTATTGGCCGAATTTAAAAAAAAATTGACGATCAGTTAAAATCTACTCATCAAGGAGTGTAAGGATTAACACAATACATGAAGTAGAGGGTGCGCCTGGAAAGTTTGGTGAATGCTCTCGGGACATAAACACGAGTTACAAACAAAATACCTTTACTGGTCTTCAAAGTAGTCGCCATCGGCTACAACATACCTCTGATATCGACAGTGAAGCTGAAGCTGTTGGAAACGCAGCAGACGCTTCTTGTGGGACCGCTCGAAGCACCGCGGTTACGCGTTGTTGGATGTCTGCAACGTCTGGATGCTCATCGTCTCGCTCAATGCAAGCTGACTGTTCGACACCAGATATGGTGCGGGCAGAATTCTTTTTGGTTTCCACGTCTTAGATTAACCCTGCAAGGCTTTAGCTCTGCAGACGTTGCGCGTGGCCAGAATGCTTCGAGCGATTACAAAAGGAGCGTCTGCTGACAGTTTCCAACAGCTTCAGCTTCACAGTCTTACTTTGTAACTAACAGTGACTATTTTGAAGACCATTAAAGGTATTATGTTTGTAACAGCTGTGCCCTTTATTGTACAAATCCATTTACGGAACCTTCCAGACGCATCTTGGATTAAAGTCACAAACTGTGCATACAGGCTCAGCAAGGAAGAAAGACACATGCTTTGGGAGGCGACAGTATTAGTGATTCTGAACAAAAAAACTTCAGACATACGAGTATGCCCTATTCCGAATGATTTCCGAGATACACACATTTAAACTACTTCGTTATTTATTTTCTTTGTAATTCAAACAGTGTGATTATTTACGATGTACCACAGTAATGTAAAGGAAGTTGAGACGAACAATATGATGTTTGACACGTGTCGGTAAACTACCTCAAACTGGCCTACAAAACCTACGTCGCATGCATGTTTTCACGCAAATTATTAGTTCTAGAGGAAAAAATGAATAGGACATTTTTTGTAGGGAATTTAATGTAGTTTAATTTTTCACTGCGACACAATACCTCTGGAGGTTACTGTTTCCTAATTATGGAGGAAAAAAGTACTAAGAGAGATTTAAATGTCTTCTGCCTCGGAAACAATTCGGAGTAGGAAGTAGGAGCACAGACATTTTCCGTTCAGAATCACTATAACACCACTGTCACCCGTCAAAACAAGTACTTTTCCACCTGAGCCCTGTATGTTTTGAGGCTGCGTAAAGCATGGCGCGAAAATTACGTTATCGTCATCCAATAATTGAGAATGACTGCGTGTAGCAACTTCCAACAAACTTTATACATTATTTCAAATCTATTCTGAACTATTTCTCGCAGACACCCTTCCCACCCCAAAAAACAAATAATGGAAGGGGGAAGTTCACTCTCGCTGTCCACGCAGTAAACAGCATCAAGCACGATCTTTTACTTATTTACTACCAACTCCATCCGCAACTCATTTTGCAGACAGAGAACATAAGTACCAGTGCAAAATTATATCCTTGTAGGACAAACATATAAGGACATAAATACCGAGATGTTTGGATCGGCTTTTATACGTAGGCGCTGGGAATGAAATGAAATGATCGTGTGGCACTGTCGACCGGGAGGCCCCACCCGGGGAAGTTCGCCGCCGGGGTGGGGGCAAGTCTTATTTCAGGTGACGCCACACTGGGCGACTTGAGCGTCTGTGATGAGGACAACACAAACCCAGTCCACGGGAGGAGGAAATTTCCAGCCCGGTCGGAAATCGAACCCTGGGGGGTGGAGTTACTGGTAGATAAGTGTTAGCACAAAACCAGTAGATACGTATTAGGGCTATAGTGTTAGGTAGTGGCTCTCGCGCCCTCGATTAGGTCGGTGACGTCCGTCATCCGCACTGGACTCGAGGCTCCCGGCGCCGACGCTGTCTCTCCCGCAGGGCGGTGGCCGCAGTAGGCATTGCGGGCCGCTATCGAGCGCCGAGTCGCCCGACGATGGATAGATCGAACACGTGCGCCCAGAGCAGGGACGCACGCCTGCGACCACACTCCGCCACAGCGGCACACCGAAAACGAAAGGGGGGTAGATAAACAGTGCGGCGGGCGGTGCGTGAGAATCCCTGCCACCTGTGACGGCACGGAACGCGTGTAAGTGTGTGTGTGTGTGTGTGTGTGTGTGTGTGTGTGTGTGTGTGTGTGTGTGTCGCGCGCGTGCGCACCGATAAAGGTACTGTAGTTTTTTTTTTAATGAGTAATTTTTGTTCGTAAAATTTGCCGCCAGGAACGAGTAAAGAACACATGAGAACTACTACAGCCGCGTGTCGTGGCCAGGGGTATTCGAGTACGTGCAGCGAAAGACTTGCGCCCACCTGGTCTACACGGTAGTGTCTCGATGTCGTCGCTGGACGTCCGTTATATTCCAGAAAGCCACCAACCACTGTCCGGAAATACTTTCACGAACTGACGCAGCAATGAAGTATAATACTTCATTTATTTTAAAATGATTTCTCTGCCAGTTCTAAGAAATAATTAAAGAACAAGGAAATTATGGTAACAGTAATAAATTAAAAACTTAACGATTCACTCATAGTATTCAATAAAAATAGAAAGTAGCTGATCTGTTGGCTGTTTCTACATAACCCGCCGTTGAAAACGGAGAAATTAACACTGTCAATTTACCATTTCGCACAGACTGTTGGTAGTGCCCAAATAAGGGAGAACAGATAGAGGTACTCAAGGTACCCTCCGCCACACACAGTCAGGTGGCTTGCGGAGTATAGATGTAGATATTATCTCCGATTACAACATGATTTCTGAGCAGAGTTCCCAATAAATTAGAATCAACAGGTGAATACTGCTGATTTTTTGTAGTACTCAACCTCTTACCACTTTTTCGTGAAAAAACAGCAAACCGTGGACATTGTATTTAATATTTTGATTCTTCGTAACTTGAAACTGTTTGTGAGGGAGTCAAATTTTTTCCAACTTTGTTTGATTTTTGCGTTTATTACAGGAAATAATACAAATAAATAACCGCCAACCTTCTACTTCGTAAACCAGTTATTTTGAGCGGCATCAACAGTGAAACTGGCGTGACAGAAAAGGTATAACCGAAAACCGGTTGTTTCAGTCATAATCGCCATCCGTAGGAAGGCTATGATGAAACTGAGTACTAATATTTTGAGATTACGGTAAACTTGTTTATAAATGTGTTTACAAAAAAGCAACTTAAAGTGTATATGAATACAATATTTCGCAATGATGTGGAACGTGTCACTTTAACACAAGTTTTCTTTAGACAAAACAATTATGTTTAATTTTTTTTACAGCTACTACTACATATCTAAAAATTCATCTATTGAGTAGAGGGAGTTGCCATTCAGAAATACGCGAGAGTGTAAGGACATGAAATGGATGTGGTAATTGAGAAGGGTGTGTGGGAGAGTTGTCAATAAATGAAAAAGCAAGCGATAAAAAACCCAAGAGAGGTTTTGTAAAGGGTAAAAAGTCTAGAGATAAGAAATAAAAAAAATGAGGTTTGCTAGTGACACTGTAAATCTATCACGCATAGGAAACGACTGAGAAGAGCAGTTGAATGGAATGAACAGATTCTTGAAAAAGAGATCGTAACACGAGCAACGAAAGTAGAACAAAAAAAATGCTGATTCGAGGCATTTTGCTTCGGAACACTAGATCCGCAGCTGTATAGTACTCAGAAAATTTGTTAAGTTTTTTTTTTTATTTTGTCCGTCTCATTTGCATGTACGAGTGTTGCTCACAAAGTAATGCCCCGCATTTTTTTTCTCAGCCGAAAACAGTAGTACGACTGTGAAACGTTACGTATGTGTTATTTGAAGTCTCGTAAGTGAGTGCCCCATCTTTCCGTCACTTCCGACAGATAGCGTGCCTGCAAGACAGTTTCAAAATGGCGTCTACAGGTAATGTACGTTATATGCAGCTTGCTGTCATTGATTTTTCAATGTAGAGAAAGAACCTGTGAGGAATATTCAAAAACGCTTGCGCAAAGTCTATGGAGCATCTGCTGTCGACAGAGATACAGTTAGTCGCTGGGCACGAAGGGTGAGGTCCACGATTTGCAGCGGTAGAGGAGACCATCCATGGCTGTCACACCCGACAAGTTGCAGCGACCTGATGTCATCTGCGAGGACACATTAAAGGATGCCATTCACGGAAGACATTTTGAGGACGACGAGGAGGGGATTCACACAGTGAAACACTGGCTCCGCAACCAGGGCAAGGAAAGGTACCGACAGGGCATACACGCACTTGTTTCGCGCTGGAGGAAGGCCATAGAAAGGGATGGACATTAGTGGAAAGATCGGATGTGTAGATACAACACCATTCTTTCGTGTAATTCTCATTATGTTCAATAAAGAACAGTTGAAAAAATGTGATGCATTACTTTCTAAGCAACCCTCGTATATACAATTTCTGTTGCAGTGGTGACCGGTTTCTCAAGCCACACACCTTGGTATTAATTTTAACTAGTCATACAAATGGTGCCAAAAGGCAGGAATAGCTTCTGTACAGAAATTCTAACTGTGGGCAACAAGTGCTCTCATTGATAAGATTATGTGTCTACCGTTACATGCTATTGCTAGTATGTGTCTACTATTACGGTAGACACACAGGCTATCTTATCAATGAGAGTACTTGTTGCTCACAGTTCAAATTTCTGTACAGAAGCTATTCTTGCCTTTTGGCACCATATTACATGACTAGTTACGGTTAATACTAGTGTGTGGTTTGGGAATGGGCGTGTCATACCGAAAGTGATAACCACTGCAGCGAAAGCTTTTTTTTGTCATCAAATAATATATAACTTCCACAAAGGTAGTGGAATATAAACGAATTGAAGCAAGGGATGTTGAGGAATTAAGATTTGGAAATGACTCACTAATGGTAATAGGCGAGTTTTACTATTTGCCCTGAAAAATAATTCAGACTGAAACTAGCAAGAAAATAATTTCTGAAAAAGAAGAAATTGTTGAAAACGCATAGAAATGTAATATTTTCAACATTTCGCGGCCCTGTCAACAACTCTAAAATATTAATTTTAAATTAACAACAACCTCAGTTGCAATGTTTACCAAGGTTTCAGTTGGGATAACCCAACCTTCTTCAAAATAAAAGGATTTGTTCATAATCTTAGTTCCTTTTATTCTGAAGAAGGTTGGGTTATCCCAACTGCAACCTAAGTAAATCTAGGTAAACATTGCAACTGAGGCTGTTGTTAATTTAAAATTAGCATACAAATTTACAGTGTTAGGAAATCCTTCCTACTGAAGTCATCAGAAGATCAAATTGGAAAATGGTTTACACAAGCTATCTACATGGTGTGGAAAGTAGCAATGCACTCCACACAATAAAAAGTGCGAGCATTAAAGAACATCCGATTTCGGTTACATGGTAAATTAGAGAAATATAAAGGTTGTAGAGTCACCTGAACACCCATGTATTACAATTAAGAACATCCTGAATGGAACTATCACATAGAAAATGTAGGGAAGACTAACCAAAGACTACGTTTTATTGGCAGAAACTCAGTTCAATAAATCTAATAAAGAGACTGCCTCTACCACTACGGTCATTCGTCCTCTGCTGGAGTACTGCTGAGCTGTATGGGATCCTTACCAGGCAGCACTGACTGAGTATATCGAAAACTTTTAAGACAACTCGTTTTGTATTATGGCGGAGTAGAGGGAAGAGTGTTACGGATATGACAAGCGAGATGGGATGTCAATCATTAAAACAGTGGTGTTTTTCGTTGCAGCGAGATCTTGTCAGAAAATTTCAGTCACCAACTTTCCCCTCTGACTGAAAATGTTTTGTCGACTCTCACCTACTAATGGAGAAATGATCATCGTAAGACTTTCTACGCATTGTACAAAATTTGAGTATTGTACTTGACAATGGCGTAAGGCCGAATTTGTTATAGCAATATAAGTTTGTACTGGCAAATTGCGGAAGTAAGATTCAAACAATACGAGAAATCGGGGGTCCGCAGGGAAAAATATGTCGCTGTTCATTCCTCCCACGTTTTTCGAGATTAGAACGGTCGAGAAATAGTCAAAGCCGCTGTATGGAACTCCTAAGAGTTGCAGAGCGGCCGGAACACACCTACTGGCAGCGCCGAACAACTCCGTGTGAGCCCAGTTTCTGAGGTCGGGGCGCAGCCCGCCCTGCCCCACCGTCGCCAGGACGACAATGGAGCAGCGGCCTTTCTTCCACAGTCCTCGCTCAGAATCGATTCCGCACCGCTCGTCACGCACCCGTATCGATCCTGCAGGTCTGTCACGAAATAAGCAGGCCGTACCTTTGCTGCGCACATTATGGACGACTTTTCTGGTTGTTCGTTTTCTGACCAGCTTAAGTATACAGTGACACCAACTCCAAAGAACGCGAGGTGCGAATATAAATGAAAACAGTTTAGTAAGGTCACTGATACGAATCATTTACAGGAGAGTGTACAATCTGACAGATGCCGACCACGAGGAAAATTTACGTCTACACACGTGTTCCGCAAGCCACTGTACAGTACACAGAGGGTATCTTCTACCACTACTAGTCATTTCCTCTGCTGTAAAGCGAGGGAGAAACGACTGCCTAAAACCATCCGTACGAGCACTAGTTTCTCTCATATTATCTTCGCAGTCCTAACGCGGAATGTACTTCCTAAAATTCCGCAACACTGCCTCGCGACGAAAGGGGCGCCGTCTTCCCAGTTGAGTTACCAAAGGATATCGGTAACCAGTTGAGTTCCCGAAGCATATCGTTAATACCTGCGTGCTACATACCTCAATGACACTACTTGGCTGCAGTTACAGATTCCTGTGAAACAAATCCTTATACCTACAGTGCCTGTACGTCGAAATGTCCCCGTATGTTAACGCTGCTACCCGTCTGGAAACCCGTTTTAGTGCAACACACCAGGTAACAAGGAAAAGCAGCTCAACTTTCCTATGTGCCGAGTACGGACTAAAACTCTGAACCTCTGCTTTCGAGGTCAGTGCTATTACGAACTAAGCTGCGCAGCTACAGCCACGCGACATATTCACTTCCGCCAGTACCTCTTCTCATTCTCAAACTTCACAAACGCTTAATGATGTGCTTCCAACCGTTCGGCCGGGATGTTCTTTCCATTCTACAGAAGACCTAGAACACCATTTATCACTCACAGAGAAAACCTCACAAAACCTCTCCTGCATGTATCGGTGGACTATCGTGACGGAATGGCGAACTCACAGCCCAGGTAATGTTTCCAGAATGACTCTTTCACTCTGCAGCGGAGTGGGACCTGTACCCAATGGCATAATGTTCTGAATGGCCAAACTTTGGGCCAATGTTTTGGATTAAATTCCAAATCTCTCTGCAATGTCTCATGCGATGAGGACATGTCTCTCACTGTTGTTGGTGACTGACTGTCAAATGGGATAGTTAAGCGCAGTGGCCCACTCTGTGCTCTTCGTGGGTGGGTAGTATGTGTGCCAGAAAAAAAATTATATATATATAATATATATATATATATATATATATATATATATATATATATATATATATATATCTCCTAGCCCCATGCAGATTGCTAAGCCCATACAGGCAGTTCCGCAAATTTATGTTTGCAAATTTGTAATAGCTACACTATGTGATCAAAAGTATGCGGACACCGGAAGGTTACTTGGTGGAACGGCAGCCCATTCTTCACAGAGTGCTGCACTGAGAAGAGGTATCTATGTCCGTCGGCGAGGCCTGGCATGAAGTCGACGTTCCAAAACAATTCAAAGGTGTTCTATAGGATTCACGTCAGGACTGTGCAGACCAGTGCATTACAGGGATGTTATTGTCGTGTAGCTACTCCGCCAAAAGCCGTGCATTGTGAACAGGTGCTCGGTCTTGTTGAAAGATGCAGTCATCATCGCCGAATTGCTATTCAACAGTGGGAAGCAAGAAGGTTACTAAAACATAACAAGGGGTACAAGCCCCCTACATGAAAAACACGACCACACCATAATACCACAGCCTCCGAATTTTAATTTTGACCTCCCGCCTAACTGTCATAGTACTTGCAGCGGATTCTGATGCAGTTTGGAATTCCTGTGTCATGGTCTGGTTAGACGTCTACCTATTACACATTACGACCCTCTTCAACTGTCGGCGGTCTCTGTCAGTCAACACACTAGGTTGCCGAATTGCTATTCAACAGTGGGAAGCAAGAAGGTTACTAAAACATAACAAGGGGTACAAGCCCCCTACATGAAAAACACGACCACACCATAATACCACAGCCTCCGAATTTTAATTTTGACCTCCCGCCTAACTGTCATAGTACTTGCAGCGGATTCTGATGCAGTTTGGAATTCCTGTGTCATGGTCTGGTTAGACGTCTACCTATTACACATTACGACCCTCTTCAACTGTCGGCGGTCTCTGTCAGTCAACACACTAGGTCGGCCTGTATGCTTTTGTGCTGCACGTGTCCCTTCACGTTTCTACTTCACTATGACATAGGAAACAGTGGACTTGGGATGTTTAGGAGAGTGGAAATCTCGCGTACAGACGTATGACACAAGTGACACCCAATCATCTGACCACGTTCGAAGTCCGTGAGTTCCGCAGAGCGCCCCATTCTGTACTATCATAATGTCTAATGAGTACTGAGGTCGGTGATATGGAGTGTCTGGCAGCAGGTGGCAGCACAATGCACCTAATAAGAAAAATGTTTTGTGGGTGTCCGGATACTTTTAATCACAAAGTGTATGAAAATACTTTTAAGATTTATAACGCAAACCCAGGGGGGCACGTAACAGGTACCCGATGCATGAATTGTTCACCTCCTAAATATCTATTTCACGTCCGTTATAAATCTTGCAATTATTTTCATAGCTAATAAAAATTCAAAATCGGGAAGTTTCAGAACTGTCTGTCTGAGATAAGGAATTTGTGTTGGGCTAGGATAAATTTTATACTTTTGGCTCCATTTAAAAACGCGTAATACTAAAAATTTATTTTATTTGAGTAATTATTTTCTGCTTTTTAGTCTTGTGTGCGTTACATTTCTCAATAGATGGGCAACGAAGATGGGCAACGAAGATGGCAAGACAGAATGACGAAGTTCAAACGAGTAACCCTCGAGCGAAAACCTAAGTAGCGGAATCTGAGACCAAACGAACTGTCTGTGTGCGTGTGACGAGAACGATACGAGACGATAGCTAAAGGCAGGGCCGCGGAGCGGTTGGCTTTATCATGAAGCTGCGAGCACTAATTCCCCACCAGCGCTGCAGATGCTATACTAGTGATCGCAGTGCCGCCTAGCGGCAGCCATCAAATTCCGCACATACCGCCTGTAACGAATTCCATCCCCGCGCAACACAATGGTCCTGCAATGCACCCGACACGTCAGGCGTTACGAATACGTTCCACGACCACCCCTGTGAGTAAGACAGACAAGAAAGCGAGTTAATACTGCACAGTTATTCAGTTCTGAGTTATGTTTTTAAGTCTGTATCTCACTGGAAGTTAGTTTAAAATCAATTGCGAAATTTGTAGCGAACGGCCAGACAGCCAAGAAAGCGACCTAATAAAAACGAGTTAAAAAAAACACTGCACACTACTGAACTCGTCTGTCACTTATGTGAAACATTCAAGGCAACAGTCAATGTCCACGAAGGAACGCAGCCCAGTGACGTGTAAATGAAGGCAGCCTTTCCGAATGAGGCAGAAAGAAATACCGCTTCACCCCCATAGAGCACTTACCGTGGGCGGAAGCGCGTTGAGGTATTTTTAGCGTGGACAGGCGATCGCGCGATTTCAACACGCTGCCGTGCGTTCCACTTGCGGGATTATAAGGCCAGCCGCGCTGCTATTAATATATGCGATGGCCAATATAAAGCGGCCGGATGGTACTACGGGATCACGCCAAAGTTACAGTAACTGCCGCCCAAACTAACCAACGGGAGTTTCCGTAAGTTAACGATTAACAGAAGTTCTTTAAACCAGTCGTTATCGCTCGAGAAATACTTTGCAAAGCGTGGCATCAAACCTTGTATAATACTGAAACACATACACAGCGGGGCCCAGGTGAGCTTAAAAAGTCCCTCTCCAACGAAGTGGTCGTCGACGGGCAAAGGGAAACCTCCATCCACCAACTTGGCAGGCACTTTCTGTGGTCATTAACATCCAAGATGCTTATCTGTACCTTGGTGAGCTCATTTGGTGCGCATTAAAGTGCAATAAAAGTATTTTGAAGAAAAAGGGAAGGAAACGCTGTCCGTCACTTGGATTGTGGCCATCGAAAATAAAATACTTAAGAGTCCTCCTTCCTACCTATGCTCCTCCTTGTTCATTCTTCCACTATCGATTCATTCTTGTTCTTTCTTTCGGTACGGGTTCATTGTTGTTCCTTCTTCCAGTAACGGTTCCTTTCTCTGTTATCGGTTCCTTTTTCTCCGTCGTTTGTTCCATGTGACACACATTTATTAGGAAAGTGTTGGATCCTTGTTTTAGTTTTGTGGAACACAGCCACTATAGCTCTGTTTCCCTTTTTCTTCAAAATTCTTTTATTGCACTTTAATGCGTGTCAAATGAGCTCGCCAAGATACAGATAAGCATCTCGGATGTAACGACTACGGAAAGTGCCTTATAAGTTGATAGATGGCGGTTTCCCGTTGCCCGTAGGTAACATCGCGTCGACGACCACTTCTTTGGAGAGGAACTTTTTAACTTCACCTGGACCCCGCTGTGTATATGTTTAAGGATCCTTGCTTTGTACAGTTTGTGGTCTAGTGGTTAGCGCTGCTGTCTCTAGACTGCAGCGTCCCATGTTCGATCCCCATCGAAGTGTGAGATTTTCTTCACTCGGAGACGGGGTTTTTGTGCTGTCCTTATCAGTTCATCTCGGCTTCATTCCAAAGACAAGCAAGTTGCCTTAATGGCGTCAAATTGAAAGACTTGCACCAGGCGGCCGAATTACAAACGGGATCTCCCGACAAATACACTGCCACACGATCTTGTCATTTCAAGGATATTGACTGATGCGACCTCAAGCAATTTAGAAACAGTGTGGTAAAACATCGCTAAATAACCGGAAGTTAACAGTCAAATCGAGGCATGTGTTTTGGATTTCACGACGGTGGACAGACGTTAAACGCTAATCACCCTTTCTTCATAATTTAGACACTTCTCCCGGTTTTCGTACAATAAACAACAGCGTTGCTTGGGTTTGTATTCCAATCCTGTTAGTCATGTCCATCACTTCCTATCTCTCTCTGTCAACCTCCTCCTCCTCCCTCTCCCAGTCATCTCATCCTCTTTCCTTCCCCTGTCCATTTGCCCCTTTCACTTTCTCTGTAAACCGCCACCTCCCCCTATCTGGCCCATTTCCTCTTCCTACCTTCTTTCTCCAACTTCTTACCCCTACCCCAATAGCAGACTGGTGGTTCTTACCCGCACACTACTTCTTTCCAGATAGTAACTAATATGTCTACCAAGTTTGGTTGAATTCGGTAGAGTGGTTTACAAGGAGCTGTTTACCCGCGGCTTTGCCACAATACACACGTGATTTTTCACATATACTCGACATATTCTACCCATATTCCATTTGTATCTGTCGCGAATTTCGCCCTGCAGTTTAATTTTCACGCAGCCCAACCTTTACGTCGTCATATCTTTTTAACATGTATCGTACCAAAGATACAACTTTGCAGGTATATTCAGTGGTATATTTGGATACTGTCTGCGAAAATTGTTACGAATAGTGCCAGTAGTATAAACGTAATAAATTAAAACGCCATGCATGATGCGGCATCTTTCCATGCATCTCAGTGTTTATGACGTCATATCTCTAACTACGTATAATACAACGATGTATTTGTGTTGGTGCATTTAGTGGCATATGTAGATACTGTCTGCGAAATATGTTGCGAATAGAGTTAGCAGCAAAAACGCAATAAATTTGAATGTCATGCATGATGCGACAATTTTTCACGCATCTAATTGTTTATGACGTCATATCTTCTGAAGTATTGTAGGTATGTGATTCTTACCCCCATTGTGATTGCTGTGTGACAATAAGGATTGTGTGTACTACATGTGGTTGAAATCTATCAAGTGGTTTAGTACTCGCATAGATATATACCTTTTTATAAGTATTGATAGTAGCCTATATGGACAGGTGAATAACCTTCCCAGATATCTCTGACGCTTTGTCCTACTTTATTTGCACGAATTCGTCGAAGCGGTCATGTCTCACCTGCATAGCCAGCATAACGTGTACCAACGGTAGCCGCACAGATTTTGAAGCCTTAACCGCATAACTCTGAGCGATAACCTATTTGGACATTTTTTTAAAAATTCTGTCCATTTCTTTTCCTTGTAAACACGTTCTGGCTTAAACTGTCTTAGTTTCGGAGAAATTCGAAATAATATTTTTGTCGTCGAATTTATCAGCCTGAGGGAAGGCTTCTTGATTCTGCCTAACACGCAGTTTCACATCCGTTTTCTAAAATACGTCAAGTGTATACCTCGGAGAAGAGGGCGACCGATTCTACGTCATCTGTATACGACTTCTGTTACTGTCGCCAACTCAAATTTTCATTTTTATTCGGGCTCCAATCGCAACGTCACAAAAGGTAATGAGAAATCCAGTATCGTGTCTCTGACGCCTGTTGTGTTACGGCGGCATTGTGGATGCTGCCATTGTTATAAAGAAACGGTTACTGAGAAGATATTGACAGCCTGGAGTTACAATTTCCAGTAGACACGATCTGCTGTGGAAACCAGTATTAGTACCGTGTTGCATAAGACGAACGGACGATTGAACAATCATCTACGACACACCAACACAGTATACTTTGGTGTGAATTGGCTCGTCAACTAGTAGACTCCTAGGAAAGATTGTTTGTCCACTGGCCAGATTGTGCAGTAGGAATTACACACAGCTATTTAATTGACCATTCGCTCCGACCGAATAACTAAAACGAAGTGTTGATTAAATTAAATGTATACAGAGGTAATTGGGTATGTTACTTACAAATGGAGCGAGGAATTTGGGGGGGGGGGGGGGGGAAATCAATGAAACTTGTATTAAAATTTTTGGATTCTTCTCCCGTTAAATCTGGATACTGGTTTTTACTGTCATTTAAGTACGACCAACCACAGTGGCGTCGTTATGTATGTAGCGGTGGTACTTTCACGTTTTACTGCTTCCGATTTTGTGAAGTGGTAAGAATCATAGTTTAGAGAATTTGTAACTGAACTTTACACCGTGCAATGTCACAAACTATTTCTGTACCTATAGCCATGCTTTGTTAGCCACAGAAGTGCATGGTGGGGTGTACTTCCCAATGTATCACGCACTGGATTTTGTCTTTCCATTCGTATGTGAAGCGCGTAGAATGCGTGCTTAAATGCCTCTATGAGCACTGTCATTATTCTGCTCTCCACGATCACAACGGAAGCGATATGGAGGGGATCATTGTATATATTCCTGGATTCCTCATTCAATAGTAGCTCTTCAAACTTTGTACGTCTGCCTTTGGCGGTATAGTTGGCGTCTATTTACCATAACTTGCCGTGACGCTCTCCCATTGTTCAAACAAACCAATGACCATTCGTGCTGCCCTTCCTTGCACATCTTCAGGACCCCCTGCTTAACATATCTGGTATATGTCCCACGTATAATATCTAAGTCGTCGTCTTTACAGAGTGCATTTTCCAGAATCCTACCAATGAACCCAGCCTGCCTCCTGCTTAACGTACGACAGGGTATGAAATTAATTGTACCCAGGTTTTTGTACGAGTTGAGTGATTCCAATTGTGACTCACTGTAACTTTAGTCATTGAATTTGTGTTTTGTGTTTAGCGAAGTGCACATTGTTTAACAATTTAAGTGAGATGGCAATCTCTGCACCATTATGAAATCAATCAGCAAAGTATTCAATTAGATTTTGACAAGATTTCAGGCAGAACAACATACAGCGGCGAAAAAATTTTCCTATCGGATCACAAAAAAAGGTGAAAATGCTCCTGTTTATTGGATGAAAAATGAGGCAACAGCTGTCTTATTGTACATTCTTCAGCACCTTTAAAAATTTACCCAAAAATGTGAACATATTCGCGCTCTTTTTATCATGCAACTCATCTCTCACTCCCACAAGCTTCCCTAAACGTAACTCGCTCGCACTCACCACTCCCACTTGCCAATGCTTTCACTCATTCAACCCAACTCTGCCATTATCTCTCTGTGTCTCTCTAAATGTCACAGTGTCCTTTGGACTGCCTAATATTAGTGCTTCCTCTCACCGTCACTTCTCTCAATGTTACTATCTCATTCATTCCCTCCCTCTGCTGCTGTCTCTTCTGTCACTATATCATCCACCACTGGCTCTCACCCACTTCTACTTTCTCTGACTATCTCTCCCACCTACACTGTCTCCTTCACTCTTTTCCTAGCACTGTTCTGTCACTATCAACTGCGTTCCACTGCCACCGTGTCCCTGTCTTTCTCTAACACTACCACTGTCTCCTTCTTCTATACGACAACCAATGTCAACAATCTTGCAGTATTTATTACTTTTTCGTCTATTTTACCACTACCACTGCCTTCCCTCGGCATAAAAAAGGGTGAATATATTCGCACGCCGAAATCTGTGGGAAATTTTTTTTAAAGGTGCTGAAGAAGATAGAATGAGGCAGCTGGTCCCCCACTTTTCAGCCAGTCTCTCAAAAAAAGAGGAGCATATTAGCCTTTTTTGAGCTGCACAGTTATTTTTCCACTGGTTCCTCTTTTCCCTGTAACAGCAGAGCATATCACTCATATGGAAAGAACTTTATGGGTCACTAAAATTTTGATAGTTTGCTTATGTGAAATTGAAATAACGCAGAACTAATTTTACACCTCAGACCCGCTTTTATGTGCCGATGTTAACGGCGACACTGTACAGCATATTTCTCCGTGCTACAGCACTTTATAAACTATATTTTCGTCTAACACCGGATCTTACGTGAGTATTTTACATGTACAAGTAGGGTAACTTTGAACCTCTATCTCGGAATCGGATAATCATATAAAGAAAATTTCAACGTTGTTCGAGATCGGGATTTTAGGAATATGTTGGAAAAATTACACCCATTTGCTGTGCATGACCATCTTGGAATGCGCGGCTCGGTTATGGGACACACAAACCATGTTTTTTTTTTGTTTTCTCCGGAACCGCCCATAAACTGAATGGTTCTCCATAAGCCCCTAAGACTCACCGTAGACCACATCTAATGGAAGCAGAACCAACCGATTTGCTCCATTTGCCTAAGCAGCAGGAAGTGTGTAATATTCTAACGTTGACCCTGTACTGTAGGTTAGTGATAGTAAGACAATCCTTCAGTTGGGTATACAAATGGTCTCCGCCCCAAGGGATACCCGAAACACATGATCTTACCTTCCCATCACTAATGGAACCCGAGCTATGAGCTCCGGGAGAGCCCCGTTTTTAAGCGCGGCGTTTTGGAACATACAGTATTAGTTAGCGCATCCTGTATTATCTACGAAATCTGAGGTTAATAGTACAGTTGCCTGCCAGGTGATTTAAAAACAATGCGAACAGCAAGCGTCCCAACACATTTCCCTGAATCACGCCTGAAGATTGTGTTTAATAATTTCATAATGCCGAAATTGCAATAATAGCAGGTATTACAATCCCGACAGCAATTAGAGAATGACACCGTTCAAACGATGTATTGTAAAACACACACACACACACACACACACACACACACACACACACACACACACAGAGAGAGAGAGAGAGAGAGAGAGAAGAAGAAGAAGGAGGAGGAGATGCTCCGAAATATGCCGCATTACAAACCCAGTATTTAACGGTGTCCCATTGTGATCTCCAGTATCTCAATAACCCCCCCCCCCCCCTCCCTACGTGCCCTATTGGTCCACACGGTTTCCTCTGGCAGCAGGCCAGCCGCATTGGTAGGGGATTATTTCGCGCGCCAACTCCGCAGGTTGGCCAGCTCGGGGCTTCCCCGGACAGCCACAATCACAGACGGGGCTTCTTTTATATAAGGTCGCCACCCGCTGCAGGCCTGCATTCCTGTCACTCCTACAGACCACGCTTCATATTTCGTGTTTCGTAGACAATTTCACCAAACAGCTTGTCCAACCTTCCACGTAATTCGCGACTAGAAGAGGGAACCGTGAATGTGGGAGTTGTCAGTGGTATACAAGGTACTTTCCACTACACACCATTAAAGTGATGTACAACGTACAGGCGCGGTTTTACAGCAAGTACTGTTTTAAAATAAAATTAAAAACAACTAATATTGCAACAATCTTACTTTTTATATGAAAGTCCGGACGTTAATCCACTTTTCAACCACCTATGTTAAGGCATTTATCGTACCGTACCACGAACTTCTGAAATACATCCTCATATACCTGACTTCTGATTTTTTTTAATTTCTTTTTTTTTAACCAGTCCGGCGGTCACGTTTCGACACCGTCGTCTTTCTCGTAGCGCTGATCGACGAGTTGCTTCTTTTAGTGGAAGAACAACAAATTAGTCACTAGGGCTATACGGAGGGGACAAAATTGTTCCCAACCACACGATGCGATGAGATACAGAGTGCGGTGAGCCATAGGGGGACGGGCACTTCCTCGCAGCAAAACCGTCCCTTCACTGAGCATGACACGCATTTTGTCTTAAATTTCACGGTTCAGTGTCTTTAAGATCTCACAACTGCCTGCACTGACTATGCTACCTCCAGGTAAAAAAACGACATGGAAAACACCCTGCCCATCCCAAACCACAGAGCACACGAGTTTTCGGACTGAATTAGTTTGCTGCAACTAAAGGTTTTTGGTGCATATTGAATGCCCCATCGCAAGGATTGTTGTTTGGATTCGGTGAAACGTCAGTAACCCATGTTTCGACACCAGACACAGTTTAGCTTAAAAACCTATTCCCTTCGAAGCAGTACCTCTAGAGGAAACCAGATACATTGACTTAACGACTGGTTCTGTGAAGCTCATTCGGCATTTTTGGAACCCAGCTGTGCCCAAATTCAGACACTGTACGCGTTCTGTCGCAGTTTCATACAGAAAAGTTCTTACAACATGAGGAAAGGTGTCAGATGATGAAATCGTGTAGCATATTTCTTCTCGGACTTTTTTTATCGATTTTTGCACCAGATAATCATCAATGACGGACGGTAGCCCATTTCGTTCCTCATCGTGTACATCTGTAAGGCCATCTTTAAATGCTCTATACTATTTTCCAACCATTCCAGCGCTCATAGTGTTTTCTCTACATTCTTCACTCATCTTTCGTTGAATTCTGGGCAGTTTTCACATTTCTTGCGTTATTTCACCGTCGGCGGCATTTTCAGTCTGCTGACTCGTTGTAAACAAGTATAAATAATTACCTCAGTTTATGTGTAATTCTATGTTCGTAGCAGGCGCCACTGGCTTCTAACACTTCACATTTCGACAGTATGCTGTCACCATCAGGAACACATCTATCAAACAATACTGTTTTGCATGACTGTAGTACGTACCACTCGTACGATATTTATGCTGTTCGTGCAAGAAAGGATGAGCGACGAAGTTTTGTCCAGAAATTAATAGTGGCTTACAAATACAGCAATTTCACCTCTGAAACCACTGTTAATGCGAAAAACGTCTAGTTTCACTGTGGTTCGGAATGCATATTAAACTGTAGGGACTCCATTACAAGCTCGGTCATTCAGTTCAAAGGGCGAAGAAAGGTAACTGTATACCAACCACAATAGGACCATGCCTACTAGAGCACTTCGTTGTTCAAAAAACCTTCGGAATTATAGATTTCTCGACATAACTTCGCCACTTAGCCATACTGGCACACTCGACAAAACATCGTACCTGTGGCGTAAGTAGTCACACAAAATGGCGTTTAACTGATACGTGCGCAATAGCAGCATGTTGGCGAAAGATGTCCGGCTGAAGTACATGTCGCTGTTAAACCTGCGTGAGGTACCCCTTTGTATATGTTCATAAAGTCTGTTCTTAGGGATAGTAAATGGTATCTACCTTTAATTACAACTTTTGGGTCAGCTAAACCTATCTACGGCGTCGTCCCGTGGCGCACAGATAATGTCGATGTGCGAGGTCACACATGCAAGAATAGAGAGACAACGAAACTTCGAGAATATTTTTTGCATCTATATTTCTTTCTGGGATGTAGGTTGTGGCGATAGACTGATCCGCAGCGTAGCTCAAGGTATAGGTTAGGTTGGAAGGGGACAATACCTGGTGGTGAGTTCGCGAAGCCAACGAATGTGAAATTAATTCTTAGCTGTGACATAACGGCTTTGTAGCATAGCCCAAGGCCTACATAGGATGAAAGGTGACTCCTTGGTTGGAAGTACAGGAAGCGGTGTCTAACGCTTCACGTAACTGAATGTCCTAGTATCTGTAGTCACAGGTGTCAGAAATGAGTCTTAATTACATCCTGTAACATTCGGGCGTCTCCTGGCGAAGACGCATCTGATAAGCTTTCTGTCAACGGAGACCTAAAAACAGACGTTTCTTTTCTCCACAGACAGGGCGCTTTCTTCTATAGAGTGTGGACAGACATTCCTGTGGAAAGAAATAAACATCCGAAAACTACGACGTAAACTAAAACAGAAAACTACCTGAAGAAAATGAAGCTGTTTACGCAAATAATGCTTACTTAAACTTGACACAGATTTGAGATGAGGAGTTCAATGTGCTGAGAGAATTATATTAGTACATGAGACATCGAAGACAGTGGTATTTTCCTACTGGAGGGGTAAAATACGTGACGATGGCTGAAGATAGAGATTAGAAAAAGCAGACTGGCAATAGCAAGAAAAGAGTTTCAGAAAATGAGTAAATTTGTTAACATCTAATATAAGTGTAGGTGCTAAACAAATTTCTGAAGGTACTTGCCTGGAGTGTCGCTCGTACGAAAGTGAAACGTATGTGGCAAACAGTACAAACAAGAAGATAATAGAAACTTTTGGAACTTAACGTTACCAAACAATGCTGAAGATTAGATGGGTAGATCGAGTAAGTAGTGAGGACGTATTATATATAATCGGGGAAAAATAGGTGACATATTGATAGGATGCCTCCTGAGGCGTTAAGGTATAGATAATTTGAGGCGACCAAGTTTTGAATACAGTAAGCTAGTTCAAGTGCAGTAGTTACACGGAGATGAGGAGTCTTGTGCTGGAGGGCTGCATCAATCCAGTCTTCAGACTGAGGACCACCACAATTACTGACACACGCGCCCAAAATTACGTGTCTTGATGCGCATTATCATTTTCCGAAACTTCTTTCGATAACACGAAATAAAACGTTAATTTCTTACGTGGTTCACCTTTTACGTACCTGGACAATTATCCAGGAGAAGCATTTCAACAAAAGGGAAGCACTGCCGAAGTGCTAGAACCAATGCCGCTGCAACGAACCTAGAGTTACGAACAAACTGAGCTATAATTGTGTTATCTCGAATATGGAATAAATAGAGAAAAAGTGAGTGAGACATGGTAGTGAATATATTTGACACTGTCAGAATAGGAAAACGCGATCGGTAGCAGATAATCAAATTTAAAATTATAAAAATTTTAAAAGCCCTCTTTCTGTATATTGTCTATCGCATTTAACATCAAATTTATTTTCTTTTTTATTTGTTTTTTACAAAATGATGACTAATTTCGACATCTTAACTACTATCTTTAGATCAGTAGCAGTGTAGAACATCGTTGCATCGTCGATACCATTTTAAATCATCAGGTAAAATATGTTATGTCACAGATAGTGTTGTTATACGTAACAGATTTTACTTGAAGATTTAAAATAATGTTCTGGACGATGCAACGGTACTGTACAATTCTGGTGATCCGGAGAGCCGGCCGCGGTGGTCTAGCGGTTCTGGCGCTGCAGTCCGGAACCGCGGGACTGCTACGGTCGCAGGTTCGAATCCTGCCTCGGGCATGGGTGTGTGTGATGTCCTTAGGTTAGTTAGGTTTAAGTAGTTCTAAGTTCTAGGGGACTTATGACCTAAGATGTTGAGTCCCATAGTGCTCAGAACCATTTTTTTGATCCGGAGATGGTAGTCAAGCAATCGAAATCAGTCATCACTTTGAAATAAGTTTTTGATGTTACATTCGATTCAGACAATACACAGAAATTTTTTGAATGCTTTGTAGTGTATTTTTATAATTTTACATTTGATTATAGACATCAGAGCCGCTCGAATTGTGAAGGGTACAGGGCTTTTTGTAAACAGGAACAGCTGCTTAAGTCAATGATCAATGCAGAGTAATGTTTGGAGCACAGATCTCAATGGGCGCCAAACATGGGCAACAGGGAAGACAAATGAAACAATGACAAGCTTTTGAAATGTGGCGTTGCAGGATATGACGACTCGATCGAATAATGAATTAAGACATCCTGCAACGTGGAAAAATGTATAGTACACAATCGAGAGAATGTTAAGGCCTATTTTAAGACACGGGTCGATGCTGAAGGGGCAGTGAATGGCATTTCTCCTCACTTCAGACTTGCAATATCTGTACTTGTATTTCCGGGTGGCTGTCAGTAAACATGAAGACAGATGACTAATATGGGAAACGAGTGAGCCCTCGCGCCTCCAGACGCCGTCAGATGGCAGCACTGACGCAACGTGGGGATTCGCCGGAACGTGACGTCAGGCGCGCTGCTCGATACGGGCGGGCCGGCACCCGTGACGTCAGCGCATGAGAGCAGTGGGGCGCGGCCTTGGCGCAGCCACCCGAGGAGCGGCCTCTGCTGTATCGTGCAGTTCTGCAGAGTACAGGGCTGACGGAGGACGAGGGTGGCATATACCGAGTACTGGAGGAGGAGGAGGAGGAGGAGGAGGAGGAGGACGTGCAGGTGGGCAGCATGTACAGTGTACAGAGCTGGAAGGCGATCGTGGCAGGTACAGAGTGTAATGAACTGGGCTAGGAGAAGATGGCGGCATGTACGTAGTATACAGGGCTGGAACACGCGTAGCTGGTGTTGACGGTTGGAACATGAAAGTGACCTATATTTGACCAGGGTGGAAGAGGAAGGTGGCACGTACAGCGTACAGCGCTGGGAGGATTGGATTGCACGAACAGTGTAAATGGTGGGAAAGAATGGACGGCACGTACTGTGATATACACAGCTGGGACGAAAGGGCTGCATGTCGAATGTACAGTGTACAAGGCTAAGCGACGCCTCTGCTGTCCGAAAAAGGGAAAGGACCAGCCATCATACTACTTGGCCTCAGACTAGCACATCTTTACAGATGAACTGGTACTTGCCTGTATCCTTTATACAAGGCTTGTGTTAATAACTCCACACGTTCGACACTGGTGTGGCGCAATCATCATAGTTGGATACACCGCTCCTTCGATATTATGTGCCATTCCCTGTAGAAAGGTGACGGTATATGGAAGTGGACTTTGTTTTGACTGGCGTGTTGCAGTCTGTCTTCCCAGAGTTCATATCTAGGTAAACTTAGTCTACTTATTCACTTGCATCTATCTTTGCACCATATCGTTGACTAAGAGCCCAATAACGATCATCTGAGTATGTGATTGGCTCGATAAATATTCGACTAACACAATACCTTACGCTATATTGGGCGGCGAATGATTCACATCAATGAATGTAACGTCGGGTATGCCAATAGGAGTGTAATGGGACTTCAGAAGGTCGCAACGCACACAAACGATTTATCAAATACGATCGGCAGCATTATTACATTGTTGTGCTATTGTCTACAGGCAAGTATCACCGTCGGAGGAAAGGAGGGCAAACGCAGAAAGACTTACATCAAAATATCTGTTACGAATGGCAGCTCTCTCTTTTTAAGTGTGAGTAAAGGCAAGATAATGTCTATACTAATGAGGAAAAACGCCCCATGTCGCAGTCAACTGTCGACTTAACGCACTGGCCCAGTACTGGTGCCACCTCTGTCAGTCTTTGAACTGTCTGGTTTCGGGCACCCTTCACCTGCCGCTTGGCTGTGGGCGGACACCGTCAGACGTTTATTGTTCCGTGTGGGTAAGCTGAGCCCCAAGCGTCACTGGCGAAAAGAAATATCTCGCGTGGCTGACTTGTGTATAGGCGCCATTTGCATCCAAACAGGCCCGCAAAGAGCCACCACCTTCCTTTGTAGTCGACTCGGGCCAAAGGCTGCGTTTGAGATGCGGCGTTACCAGACTGACAGACTGCGAATCAGATCCCGCGCTAGTCTATGGGATACAAACACAATCAGTGAACGAGAGAAATAAGAGCAGTAGAGAATTTCGTGAAAGGGACGATTCTACACCAAGGTAAACCTTAACAGCAGCACGGTTTGAATGCCAGTATGTAATACGTGTGTAATTAGAAAAACTATGAAGCTTAAGGAAAAAAAGATTTCAGTACTGAAGTGAAAAAAAATCACGTTCACACAAAAATACTCACTAGCATCGGTGGTAACCCCACGCGTCTTCTTGTTAGACGAAGTAATGAGGGCTATTGACGGGGGATCTCGACCTGATAGCATATTTGTAGATGTTTGATGATAACTACGTCAACAGCCTTTGCTAAATTTTTTAATGAAATCATTTCTACTTTTGGCTATTAAAATATCAGTTTTTAACAAGCTGTCATTTTCAAGCACTCAGTAATATAAAGCTGTGCCATGCTGTGTAAGAGCATTTGCATGAAGTGGTGTAAATTTATCAGCTGTTCCACAGCTGGTAAAATAACGATGTAGATAATGAAGTTTAAATCCGTGTAGCAGGCATGGTAAGTGGATCACAACAGCTTTTGTGACGGAGATCATACGAAAAGTTAAAAAAAGGCAGCTAATTTTTTTAGTATCGCCAAATAGGAAAGAGTGTCACGATACGGTAAGCCAGTTCGGGTTAAAACAAAGGCGTTTTTTTCGTTCAGGCGAGATTTTTCACAGAATTTAAATCACCAACTGTCTTCTCTGAATGCGAAAATATTTTGCTGCCTATCATCTACATACGGGGAAATGCCCATTACAAAGAAGGACAGAAACCACAGCACGCAGTCTTGGGTGTTCGTTCATTCGATGTGCTAGTCCAAAGTTTTGGTTAAACCGATAGACTGATAGTCGAATCAACCCCATAGACAGGAGTTGAAGGCGGCATGGAATACGACTTGGTTCAAAATGGTTCAAATGGCTCTGAGCACTATGGGACTCAACTTCTGAGGTCATTAGTCCCCTAGAACTTAGAACTAGTTAAACCTAAGGACATCACACACATCCATGCCCGAGGCAGGATTCGAACCTGCGACCGTAGCGGTCTCGCGGTTCCAGACTGCAGCGCCTAGAACCGCACAGCCACTTCGGCCGGCTACGACTTGGTGTTTAGTAGCATGCTGCAGTTCGTCTCCCAACGATCGTGTATTGATTAGTAGTCTACAACGAAACAGTGTGTCTAACACGAGAGATATTTCCTGAATACGCTCTAGGATCCTCCAACAGACAGACGTCCGCGGTAGTGGTCTGTAATTCTGCGCATTCATGAACTGAGTGACCCCTGCAACCGCGCGGATGGATAATACTCCCATCATCTTTGTCACCAATTTGTTCCAAAATGGAAGAGTAGTTACCTAAACCTCTTACACAAGTTATTCTCACACGCTGAAACCTTTCAAAATCTTTCGTGGGATACAGGGCGTGACCTCCCCTTGCTAGTAAAGCAACGAAGACATTCCTTGACGGGCAGTATTACTTGATCAGCTGAAAATAATTTCCTCGATAAATTTATTATAAGGATGAAAACCCAGAATGTGGCCTCTAAAGTCCTCTTCCAGGACATCAAACATTCTCCTGCTTCGATGGAGTCGAGCTCGTCTTGCATGAACCACATCTTGTCGAAATCAGGGTCACTTTGGATAATGGGGAAGAAATCATCTTCCAATTAATTCACGTACCTCTCGGTAGTCACCATGTGACTGGACACCACACAGTCACCCGTTGAGGCTGAAGAGACAACTCAATCGCCAAATGCAGATTCTCAGACCCCCAAATGGGCCAGTTTTGCTTACTGACGAACTCACCCAACTGAAAGTGGGCTTCGCCGCTAAACCAAACCATACATGTACATACTAATTCCCATCAAACTCCGCGGCCAACCGTGCAGTTTGAACGTCCTACCGTAAACCGTTCAGAAGTTTTGACTATTTTATTTCATATAGTTCAACAATTATCACCCTGTACATCAACTTTAATTTGTTCACCGTTGTGAAGTTTTTGTCTCCCACTATAATTTTTACGTCGCATATTTCCCTCCTTTATCAGATCAAATATTTCTTGATTCCCTTAACTTACGAATATACTCTCCACATGCGATTCAGTCTCTTTGATTAGTTACCCATCAAATGTATATATTTCTGCGTTTCGGGATTTTTCTGAAACCAATTTCAAAGGCTCCTATTCTCTTGTATGAACTGTTCATCGAACACGTTTCGTTTCTGCATAAGAGAACAGGTCAGATATATACTACCATCATGAAGTAATTCCCAACACACATTTATATTCGATATTAACAAATACCTCGTTTTCAGAAATGTTTTTCGTGCTGTAGCTAGTCTGCGTTTTATATACTCTCTATCTCGTCCATCGCCCGTTATTCTTCCACCCAAACAGCAAATCTCGTCTACATTTTTAATGTCTTATTTCCTACTCTAAGCTCCTCGTCTGCATCCTGTTACCCTTGATTTACGTTTGTTAATGGTCCTCTTGTAACCCTTCCAAGAGATCCATTCTGTTCAAGTGCTATTCCTAGCCGTCTGCAATCTTTGACAGAACTGTGTCATCGACAAACGTCAAAGTTTTTATTTATTCACACTAAGCTTTAATTACTGATTACCTTTCCAAATTTCTTTGGCTGTTTATACTGCCTGCCCAGTACACCGATTGAATGACGTCAGGGATAGACAGCAGCCCTGACTTACTCCTATCTCACTACTGGTTCCCTTTCATGTCCTTCGACATGAAAATTCTGACAATTGCGGAGATAAAATACGGAGAGTGGATGATTATTTACAAGTTGTACACAAACCAAAGAGTATCTTGCAGTCAACACAGTGAAATGCTTTCTGTAAGTAACGTCTCTGGATAACGTCGTAAGTTGCATGACGCTTTTCGCGGAACGCTAGAAAATTGTATCACTATGCAGGAATACCTGCAGAGGTTCGACGGCAGGTGCAGGGATTGACAACCGACTCAACATACATGCAAAGCACTGCGACTAAATAGGCATAAGTAAATTTTATTTAAACGACCGCAGATCACTGGAAGCAGTGACACCCACAGAGTATCTAGGAATATGAGTAATGAGCGAAGTAAAATGGAACACGCGTGTAAGACAAATCGCAGGTAACGCGGAGACAAAGATTCATCGGAAGAATCCTCGTCCACCCACAACGGAGGTATCTTACCAAACACTCGTAGGACCAATACATAAATATTGCTCGTTAAAATGGGATCCGCGACAATAGGATTCATAGAAAAAAATAGAGAAAAACCAATGGTTCATTTAGTACGCGCGAGAGCATGGCGGAGATGAGCGACCAACTGCAGTGGCAGACGCTGCAAGAGATGCGTCACTGCGTGATTTACTGTTGAAGTGGCGAGAGCGCACGTTTCCTGGAAGAGTCAATCAGTATGTTGCTTCCTCATAAGTACACCTCGCAAAATGGTAAAATCAGAGAGATTCTAGTTCACACGCATGCTTTGCAACAAGCGTTCTTGCCGCGAGCTATTCGCAACTGGAACAGAAAACGGGGAATTGACAGCGGTATACAAAGTACCCTACGCCACACACCGTAAGGTTGCTTGCAGACTGTACAAAAGCTATTGACGTAGGTTTGCCTTTCTTCAACCTATCTTGTAAGATATAGGCAGGTTCAGTGTTGCCTCCCATGTTTTCTCGCCCCTCCTGATCTTTACCGAGCTGGGCTTCTTTCACATCTCACATTCTTCTGTACGTAATTCGTGTCACCTCGTTGGGACGGTACACTGTGGTGAGGGGCGGTTGTCTCACTGCTCCCTCTGCCTTCCCCGCAGTCTCTGGCGTTCAGACGACGCTGTGGGGAAATGCAAAGGACACCGCAGAGTCAGACCAGCCGCCGGCAATTTTCTTTTTCCGCCGTGGAGCCGTGTGTGGGTGCGGTGGCGCACGTGTTGCACCTCGCCTCCGGGAACAGAGATGCGCGCCGTCCGCCAGCTGATATAAAATTCCATTAGGCGTTTCTCTCGCAGGGGCATTGCTCTCCTGTAGCGACCTGCGGCGCTTTGTGTGTGTGTGTGTGTGTGTGTGTGTGTGTGTGTGTGTGTGTGTCGTTCCCTTACACTACCCCTTCTCACTGAGAGGCGCCGTAGAACCACTGCGACTGAGATGGCGCCCTACTATTACTGCGCTCCTGTTCTGCAAGGTCCAAATTGCAAGTCCCGTCACCTGGCACAGTTACTTACGCGAATGTCTGAGCACATTCGAAGTCGAAAATAACAAATTTTTTTCAGATGAAGATTCTATCCATAAATCAACGCGGATTTACAAAACATCGCTCGTGCGAAGTTCAGCTTGCCCTTTTTTGCACACGCTATCTTGCTTTTGACAATGTTGACTGGAATACTCTCTTACAAATTCTGAAGGTGGCAGGGGTAAAATGAAGAGAGCGAAAGGCTATTTACAATTTGTACAGAAACCAGATGGCAGTTATAAGAGTCGAGGGGCATGAAAGGGAAGCAGTGGTTGGGAAGGGAGTGAGAAAGGGTTGTAGCCTCTCCCCGATGTTGTTCAATCTGTATATTGAGCAAGCAGTGGAGGAAACAAAAGAAAAGTTCGGAGTAGGTATTAAAATCCATGGAGAAGAAATGAAAACTTTGAGGTTCGCCGATGATAATGTAATTCTGTCAGAGACAGCAAAGGACTTGGAAGAGCAGTTGAACGGAATGGACAGTGTCTTGAAAGGAGGATATAAGATGAACATCAACAAAAGCAAAACGAGGATAATGGAACGTAGTCGAACTAAGTCTTGTGATGCTGAGGGAATTAGATTAGGAAATGAGACAAAGTAGTAAAGGAGTTTTGCTATTTGGGGAGCAAAATAACTGATGATGGCCGAAGTAGAGAGAAGAATGCTGAAGATTAGATGGGTAGATCACATAACTAATGAGGAGGTATTGAATAGGATTGGAGAGAAGAGAAGTTTGTGGCACAGCTTGACTAGAAGACGGGAGGTTGGTAGGACATGTTCTGAGACAGCGAGGGATCACCAATTTAGTATTGGAGGGCAGCGTGGAGGGTTAAAATCGTAGAGAGAGACCAAGAGATGAATACACTAAGCAGACTCAGAAGGATGCAGGCTGCAGTAGGTACTGGGAGACGATGAAGCTTCCACAGGATAGAGTAGCATGGAAAGCTGCATCAAACCAGTCTCAGGACTGAAGACCACAACAACAACAACAACAACAACAACAACATCATCTTGCGAACCATGAATGAAGGGCAACAAGGAGACTCCGCATTCCTAGATTTCCGTAAAGCCTTTGACACGGGGCTGCTCTGGAGTGTGTTCACGAAGGTCCAAGCTTACAGAATAAGTTCTAAAGATACGTGAATGCATGAAAGACTTCTTAAAGGAACAGATCCTAGTACGTTGGGCTGGAGGTGAAATGTACATCAGAGACAACAGTGTAGTTAGGAGTGCCTCACGGAAATGTGATGGGATCGCTCGTATTGTTTATATCCACATACCTGCCAAAGTTTGGAAACGACTATCAGTAAAACATACGGGCGATAAAAGAATCTAACAATTTTCGACATAGCCCGGCTTGACAAAAATAATACTTCTGGGATAGAAAACACAACAACTCGTGCTTTAAACAGGATATTTCAATGAATTCATATCTACTTAAATACAAGCCAATGATTTGTAGATTAACATAACGATCAAGAAAAAATCCATGTTAAACAGCAGCAGGCGTGGTGAATATTTGTTTAGAGCACACATAACAGGACTTCCTTCATAAATTAAGCAGATATGCGATAATTAAAAAAGATTCACGCAATAAAACTTGTTCAACGTAACACAGGTACGAAGTAATATAATACACACTGCAAATCACGTGCTAGTTCGACTTTAACGTCATAGTCGTGGCTTTCTTAGCTTCCTGCAAAAAGGCACGAGAAAATCTTTTGTCGCAACGGGGACCAGAACTCCTGGTCTTCAAAACAGAAAGACTCCAGCAATTGACTGTACACGGATGATCTGAACTCTGCTCTATTTTTCTCCACAACGCTGAAAACATGTTCGCGTTGTGCACTGCTGTGGGGCACGGTGAGAATATATAGAATTACTCTAGAAGAGCATTACTTCACGAGTCCATCGGCTCCATGAATTCCTGGTATTTGTGCCCAACTGGAATCACTTGCAGCATCTTCATTTGCAGTCAGTGTCACCTACCTGAAGAGCTGTGAACTGCCTTGCATAACACGATTGGACACTTTTCCAAGAAAAAAACGAATTGAAGAAAACTGTTCATCTTCAATTTTGTCTAACCTAGCAACTTCAGTGTGCTTTAACTCATCATCCTTGAGTGGAAACTTATTGTTGATGTAATCACAGGCAGTACGAAAATGGTTCGAATGGCTCTGAGCACTTTGCGACTCAACTGCTGAGGTCATCAGTCGCCTAGAACTTAGAACTAATTAAACCTAACTAACCTAAGGACATCACACACATCCACGCCCGAGGCAGGATTCGAAGCTGCGGCCGGAGCGGTCGCTCGGCTCTAGACTGTAGCGCCTAGAACCTCACGGCCACTCCAGCCAGCACAGGCAGTACAAAAGTAGTTTTTTACTGATGAAAGGAAAGGGATTTATCTGTATTTTGGAGGAGTCAATTATTCACTATGTTCGAAGTATGAATGCCAATAACTAACTCATCATCACTTGTTTGAATCAAGTTGTACTCCACTTCAAACTATGAGGAGCTTTTGACAACTTCGGCCTTAACAAACTTGGTGAACACTTGCTTTAGGAAATCCACTAGAAGCTCTAACAAAAGTGAACTTGTGGTGAAGAAGTCTAAAGGAAAACATTCAATTTGTCAAATATAAGAATAGTCATATGAAGGAAAGTGCAAAAGGCCTTGTTCAAGTATGAGGACAGGAACACAAACTATTTTTCCTCACGTGTTGCAGCAGATGTCTTACTTTTTAGGATGGGTTTGTCACATTTGGAAGAATATGCTACTCTTTTAGGGGCATGTGTAGGAACAGAATCAAGAATTCTGTTCTTCTGATACTCTTTGCATCCATTCTGTTGAACTCTAGGTATGTAGAAAGATGACAAGCTTGAGGAAATTTTGTGAGTACATAATGTTTGTTACTCATGAAGAAAGAAGGAAGCGGATCTCATTGGTCTCGTAATCTATCGGAACACTTACCTAAGGATAATCATCTAGTATATGCATACTTTATAATTTTCTTTCCCTCTTTATTTGCAAGTTCTGAAATTTCTGAACGTGTTCTTTTCTTTCGACTCTCTTCTCTAAGAAATCAATTACATCAACAAAGATCTCATCCACGTTAAGTGGCAATTTTCCAGCACCTCTTTCAGATGCCAGATTAATAATGTGTCACATTTAACCTATGATTGCAATACCAGGTTGAACTTTCTGCAGAACTGCTGAAACCCTATTTTTTGGTTCCTATCATAACAGCAGTGGTGTCTAAGCAGAAAGTCACAGTTTTCAGTTGGTATGTCATGAGAATTCAGCTGTGGTAACATCAGGTTACCCGTGCATCGCCCTGTTGAGTCCCTGTCTAACGCTGGTATGGGTAGCACAGTGCCCACTACTTTTTCCCGCGGAATATCATAGACTGTTAGAACAACAGGATACAACTTGGCATTCGTATCACTGCTTCCATCCGTTGCCGAAGATAATGGTCCGTTATGAAGGCACTTAATAACTTCAGATGGTGCTTTTTTTGCCTTTTTTATCTATAATGCATGTCGTTACCGTGCGATAACAGATTTCTTTCCAACTTCTGATGTGGGAATCATCATCTTAAATAAAGTACCAGCATTATCAGCCGCATTTATGGGTACGTTGTGTTCCACCAAACAGGAAGTAAACACACGCACACGCACAAGCGAACGGAGCGGAACAAAGAATTTGTTGGAGCGGAACCTGTCGACACGGAACATTCACATGTGAGAACTGTTATCCCGGGTTTAAATTCATTTCCAATGACGACACAAACATCACACGGTTAAAAATACCGATCATATCAAAGAATGAGTTACCGACTATCTTAGACTTGCCTTCGACTCACATAAACGATCAGCCGCGAGGGATTAGCCGAGCGGTCTAAGCGGCTGCAGCCATGGACCGTGCGACTGATCCCGGCGGAGGTTCGAGTCCTCCATCGTGTGTGTGTGTGTGTGTGTGTGTGTGTGTGTGTGTGTGTGTGTGTGTCCTTAGGATAATTTATGTTAAGTAGTGTGTAAGCTTAGGGACTGATGACCTTAGCAGTTAAGTCCCATAAGATTTCACGCACATTTGAACATTTTTTTTTTTAACGCTCAATTGTATGGAAGTGGGGTGATTATCGAATTTTAACGTTTCAAATCTTTGTCCGCAGAGTCTTAAAATGACATCGTCCACCCGTAAAACCGTAAAATGCTGCAATTTCCGTAAATTTTACGGAAATACCGTAGAAGTTGGCGGGTTTGTGTACATAATGTGACGGACAGGGTGAGCAGCAGTCTCAGACTGTCTGCTGATGAAGTGGTGTATGGGAGTGGGTTTTCGTTGAGTAACTATAGGAGAATACAAGATGACACACCAAATTTCTAGTTGATATGATGAATGGGAGGTTGCTGTAACGGTGTAAAAAATTTACGTTAATGAAGATGAGGAGTGAAAACTGAAATAGATATTGCGATGCGCTTTTGTCAACCAATCATGGGTCGTGTCACCTGATCTCGCCAGCCAATGATGGCAGATAATCAGAGCATACGTCATGCGATGTACTCAGCCAATAGCAACATCATCGTTGAGCAGTGCGAACACACAAATAGGTAAAGTTATTGGTCTAATTTAATACACATACGACATAACTACAAGAAGGCTAAGCTTTCACTTATAATACTGGTCGTCAAATTTTTTTTTGCTGTTTTCCTTTCCGACGGTGTGATTAGGCAGAGTCCTAAGAAGACAGCTTAAATTGCAGTAGCTGAATACTTCTGACAAGCAAGATTATAAATTTCACTGCGGTGCATCGAACATATGGTGTCTTACGTGGCTGAATACATTTCTTGTCGAACACTTCGACTTTTCCATAGAAAAGCAATTACGCGCTCAATTCCTCAGGAACTCGCTTCGCACTTTGTTTGAAGGGTAATTATACTTTTTCCGTCGTTACTGCACTATCTGTAGTCTATGAAACAACTAAAATAAACATGAAAAATAGCCCTGAAACTTTGTTTCAAGGAATATCAAACACTGATATTAAATAATGTCATAAATGTCTGGTCTTCTGCGTCTGAAATTTTTCTAAGTCAGCTCTGATTCGATCAGGAACCGTGTGCACGGCGACCGTACTTTTCAAGGAAGGAGAAGCAGTCAGTACGAATCCCATTAATAATAATAATAATAATAAATAACAATAATAATAATAATATTACAAATCTAGATATCGGCTATAAATAGCCATCTTCAGTGCATTTTCGTTACTACTCAACAGAACTGCCGCGGGTCTGTCGAGTTGTAACGAAAATGCCCTTAAGATAGATATTTATAGCCGAAATCTAGATTTGAAAGTATAATAAAAATTAATGGTATTGCGACTAACTGTAGCGTGCCTCTCCTTACATTTTTCTGGGTGGGTGGCTCTCAAAGTGTTAAGTTTTGAATGAAATTCAAACACACTATGATTTAAGAAATTCATCACACGTTCTCACATGTAACACAATTCAACGTGCGTACAAGGAAATTTACTTTGAAAGTAACGCTTCTCAAACCACCATAAGCAATATTTTCGCGCGACCTACAACAAACGTTAACAACTGTGACGTCACGCTCATCGAAATAAGGCCCACGAAAGAGACGCATTGAAAGCAGTTTGTCGTTAGGAAGTATTGCATAGTCTCTGACCAATTTTGCTGTCGGTAGATGCTTGTGTGTGCACCGTTTTTTGTTGTACATGCAGCAATTTCTTTGCAACTAAACTTTTATTTTGGTGTTATTCTCTCGTTTGTGTTTTACTGCTTCAGTATTATTCCGCAGTAGCAGGATAAATGAACAATTTTTTGGTACAGTTACTTGTTCTTAACAGTCATAATTACAAAAAATTCCAGGAAGCCAGGGTTGTTGTCGGATTTCTCCAGTATAAAAAATTTCACGTATTCTTCCCCGATTTGTTAGGACCCACATACCCAGAAGTCTACCGCCTGGGACGCGAAAATTAGAAACTAATTCGAAAATTAAGTAGAAATAGGATTACACGGGAAATTCCATAAATAATGTACATTTTTTTTAATTACTCCCTTTTTCGTTATCTCTTTACAGGGCTAAATTGTAGTCTCCCTGCTTCTCTATGACTGAGTCCCTACGTCTCGGAAGCTCTATTATTCCGTCAAAGACACCACTTATGTTCATCTGTCGACTGGCTCGGCTAACGGTGGTAGAGAGCTCTTCCAGAGAAGGATAACGACGTACATGCAAAGGTTTTCTTCAACTTCGGGAACAAGTCGATGTCAGGTGGACTCATGTGCGAGCTGTAGGAAGGATGCGGTAACATTTCCCATCTGTATCGCCGAAGGTTTTGGGCTACAATATTGCCGATACGCGGGCGAGCACTGTTCTGGTGAATGAGTGCCCCAACCTCGAGCAACTGAGGTCGAGTTTTGCGCATTTTTCTCCGTAGTTTTTTCATGAAGTTACGATAATACACCGCTGCGACACTTATTCCATACAGGACTGTCATGATAATTACTTTGTGATCTTAAGCAAAAAGTTATTATTTGCTTGAGCTTCAATTGAATGCATCGAAATATTTTTGGACGTGGAGAATCTGAAGCTCTCCATTCATTGGACTAAGATTTCAACTTTGGTTCAAAGTCTCTAATCCACGTTTCATCATTAGCAATTAGAATTTTTGAGCAAGGTCGCTATGTGAAGGCGTTTCTGTTTCTCTTCAGCAGTCAAACACGGTGGGATCCATCTCGCAGAAATTTTTATTTTCTTCAAATCATTTGTCGGAACACCAAGTACTGATGTTGGGAATGTCCTCTGGCTTCAGAGTTTCTCCCAAGTCGCACTGCAGTCTCCAAGAGCACCTGCCACAAGCTTCGTACTTCGTTCAACTGTTTACGTTTTCAGCCTTCCTGGTCTATGTTCATACGACCACAACGAAAACGTGACGCTGTACTATGGTCTACTGTAAACACACCACAAACCTCAGTTAACCCATTGTGGATGTCTGTCGGATTTTTGCTGGGTGAACTTTCGATCTTTATGTACGACCTCTGGTCTTCAACAGTCACGGTACCAGAGACCCCTGCAGGCTCCATTTCTACTCGTCGCCAATTTGGTGTTAAAGAGTACACAGCGAAGAAATAAATGCACGCGCTTCTTTTCCAAGCTCCCAACCACATCTGACGTAATTTTCACTGTTGTTGCATCAAAGAATGGACAGTAAGAGAGTCCGGTGAATTATTTATGAAATGTCTCTCGTAAGAACGAACAATCTTACTGGACGTTTGAACGGCGCCGTGTGTCAGCAGGCTGACTTTGTAGCCGCGGCGGTCCTGCAGGTGGCCGGGCTCCCACGTCCAGGCCGCCTCTCTGGCGACAGACTCGCCTGCGCCGGCGCACCGATCGATGGGTCGACCTCGGCGCCACACGGACGCCGTCGCTGCATTTCTGCTCGCACTGCTAGCCTGGCTGCCATCCCGACCCAGTGACGTCACGTACCAGTGCTTCGTGTCCCGGACGACGCAGATTTAAGTCTCTATGGGGCGGACGGTACATCAGTTTCACCTTCTCCTTCTCCATTCACGAATGGCGCGGGGGAAGAACAGGTGCTCTGAACATCCCACAAAGCTGATTAGTGAAGGCAAATAAGGCATTTACGACCAAAAAACTAGCAGGGTGGCAGTCAGCAAATTAGACGTCTCAAGGTCACACCAAAGCCCTGCCATGTATGGCGGTTACCGCTGAAACTACTTGTTTCCGGTTAAAACATTTTTTTACGCCAGTTTAACCTGACTTAAATCCGCTCAAAATAACCGGATTCGAATTTACCGATTTCCGGGTTGTTATTCCTATTATTTCTGTAACGAACGTAGAAGTCAAACAAAGATTGAAAAAATTAGGTTCCCTAGGTTTCGAGATACATAGAATCAAAATATTAAATTAGCAATAAAAGAAAGCTTAGTCCGTCCACTGTTCGCCGCTTTTCTCGAAAAAATGGTATGTCGCTGAATATTACAAGAAAATCACCAGTGTTATTAACCTACTGATTTTAACTGTTTGAAACTCTACTCAGAAATCGTAATCGGGGACCATACCACTATCAGGATAAACACTGAGGATCGAGAATTCAGTTTTACGTGTTAATTTGTTCGTTTTCTAGAGCTACAAGCATATAAAGGCATATAATGTGGACACACACAGCAGATCAGCTACCTTCTGTTTTTGTGTACTATGATCAATTTTTTAAATTTAGTATAGTTATCATAAATTCCTTCCTCTTACTATTTCATAGAAATAGCAGAAAACCTATAATCTTTTAAAGCGAATGAAGCATTGCAATTCGTTGTTACATCACCTCGCAAAAATATTTCCGAGCTAGGGTTAATGCCATTCTGCGTACAGACCAGGTGGGGACAAGTCTTGCACACTGCACGGCACACGGCAACAGGGACGTTATTGTCTCACCAATGCTGTTCCGAGTCTTGTGCCAGTGGTTCCCAACCTGGGGTAATTACCCCCTGAGGGGTAAAATGTAATTTTCTGTGGGGTAAAAAACGAAAGGAATCGATTGGGTTTTGGTTACGAAAATAAACCATCTTTAAAAGCTTACTGTTATCGTTCATCTTCGTCACACAGGCCACCTATTACACTCTTACTTTATATTTTGCACCACGCGTCTATGAGAGCAAAACTGGGACACATACATCACATACGCTTAAATATTTAATGAAATTGACTTCTCCGAGTTGTTGCTGGTTCCCATAGTAGATAGAAATTGGTTCATTACTCATTTTGCAACAATAAACTAACTAATGGACAGGACAACGCAACAGTAAGTATATAATGGCTATTACAAAAGGTAGGTCATAGACTAATAATAATATCTGTAATTATTATTATTATTACTATTATTGCCAGTGTTACGGCTCAAAGCACTGACAGCCTGAAGTCTTACAATTTCTGCCAGTTCAGAAGTATGCAGCCCAGCAATCAAGTGATTTACAAGCAGGAGACAATGTACACAATTTTAATTTGATTTTAGATAGGGGTGCAGGATGTGGGTGAACAAGTGCCGCTAGGGAGAGAAGTGGTGCAGAGACAGCATGTTCTGTAACAAGTGTCCATCCTTAATGTGGCTAGTTAGCATTCCCGCCCCACAATGCGAAAGCGCATCCGGTACTAAGGTTACATAGAAGCCGAGAGGCAACGTTGCAATACGAGCTGAACTGCAATTGGATGGGTTATGGTGTTCGAGATGTAGTGCTACTCAGCGGTGTTCAAAATCAGGAGTGATAAGGCAAGAAGTGAGGATAGGAACATGTGGAAAACATTAGCAAGAAGAAGGGACAGCATGACAGGCTGTGTGTTAACATATCAAAGAGCAAGGAAGCTGTAGGAGAAGACCAGATATTGCAATACATCCAACAAGTAACGGATTATGTTGGATGAAATTGCTGTTCTGGATGAGCCGTATCAAACCTGGCAGAAGACTTTTGATCCAAGGAAAACCCCCATTAGATGCTGATTTTTCTCGAGCTGCCATTTCGCGAGACATACGTAAGAGATATGTTGCCTGACTCTTCTTGGAACGTACTCTCTCGAAGTTTCAGGAGCAAACCTCTTCATGAACTACGCTTCTCTTGCAGCATCTGCTACTGGTTGACAAGAGTCTAGCGCTAAGTAAGCGAACCTGTGACGACAGGCGTCGCTCTTCGTTAGGTCTCCTCTCTCTTTAACTAAACCTACTTGAATAGGACTGATTAACAATATTCAAAAACAGACTGAACCTCTTCTTTAGTGGAAGAAATTAATTTTCTCAAGATTCTTCCAACGGATTTCAGCCAGCCATATGCTTTTCCGACTATCTGTTTCATATGGCCCTTCCACTTCAGGTCGTTTAGATAGGTACTTCTACTGTAGTTACCGTTCCAGTTATTTGTTTGCAGCAGTGTATTTCTTCGCGTGTCCGTCATCTGAGAAAGTGCAACAGAAGCTTACGGAAGCGCTTGGACCAGTACACTGTAGACAAGCAACTTTGGCCAAATCCTATGACAACGAGACAACTCGAGGGAACTGAACGTCGTGACGAGGTATTTTGTGCATCTTAGATCACAGTACATCCGTCTTAGTCAATTCAACATTTCTCTGGCTCCTTGTAATCTACATTTCTTCCACAGTAGCGCTAATCTTTGATTCCGTTAGTCATCGCCCAGGCAACATAAGCATAAAGATTCCATTGACACCATTAGCTTCCCAGTTTGACAAAATCCGAAAGCTACCGCCACTACTACGAAGCACAACAGCTTTTTCTCACTCGTGTATTTTGTGGTGCACACAGAAGGGCTTCGCGAATGGTCACAGGTGTGCTTCATTCACGGGAGGGCGGTAAGGTGAAGCTGAGAACCCTGAATTGGCAGACGCTTGAAGACAGACGTCAATTATGCCGCGGCAACCTACTTACACAGTTTCGAGAACCAATATTAACCATTTCACTACCGTTGGGACGTATGTGTCCTACGACAGGTTATCAGGAAACCAGCAGGAATTTGATTCATAGCAAGAACATGTATCAATGTCCCACTTGTGAAGTGAATTCTTATACTTACTGATTCCACCTGCAGGTTGGTTGAGCTATCATCAAATTTCGCAGGTAACCCTCTGCTCGCTAGAACTAGTTCGCGTCTGCAGATAGGCAATCCAATGAACAGGGTTGCAATGCGAGCTACTGTCACGCCTTCCCAGACAATTCGTACGTCTGAACTGAACGCACTTACTGACGTTAGCCTCGCCGCATCTGTAATTTGAGTTAACACTTTCGAGACGGGCCTCAGTCCACGCAGTTCGGGCAGTTGGACGTCTGCTTTTAAGACTTTTCCAACGCTAATACCATTGTAACCATAAACCAAATAAATTCGTGTGATGTGTCATTTGAGTAAATGAAACATGCTTTATCTGTCTTCGTAAAGTGTGGATGATGAGGTAGTAAAATTAGGAGATTAACGAATGCTTTTAATAAACCCTGTTTTTATTCCGAGAAGAATTTAGCTGAATATATGTTTTGAAGCAGCTCTGCGTCGCATGGGCTCAACAACAAGTCCTTGGAAGCCCCCTGCATAAATACTGCGCCATACTGCCGCCACATCCACCGAGCGAGGTAGCACAGTGGTTACCATACTGGATTCTCATTCGGAAGGACGATCCTTCAAACCCGCGTCCATCCTGATTTAGATTTTCCGTGATTTCATTAAATCGCTCCGGACAAATGCCGCGAAGATTCCTTTAAAAGGACACCACCGACTTCCTTCCTCATCCTTCCCTAATTCGATGTGACTGGTAACGTCGCTGTTCGGCCCCCTTCCCCCAAATCAACCAACCTCTACAGCCGTGTGAAAGTGTTTGAAGATCGTATCTGTTTTTTCGGACATCGGTGACCATGCAGCTCTCTAGAATGGAATGATAATTAAATCAAGACCCTAAGCTGTCGACATGTGTTGATATACATCAACGGGGACAGTTGAAAATGTGTGCCCCGACCGGGACTCTAACCCGGGAACTCCTGCTTACATGGCAGACGCTCTATCCAGCTGAGCTACCGAGGGCAAAGAGGATTTATCCCTTGCGCGCTCCCCGTGGAGACCCACATTCCCAGATTAATGTTCACACACTACATTCGTAGTGCCCCTGCCAACTACACTCATTACTCGCGGCAGACAATCTTACCGAGTCCCGTAAGAGTTCGGGAAATGCGTGTGCATCCAGCACAGAAGGAGGTCAATGGCCGGTTAGCCTTAACTACATGAAGATGGTACGAGTCCCGGTTGGGGCACACATTTTCAACTGTCGCCGTTGATGAATATCAACGCCTGTAGACAAAAAAATGGTTCAAATGGCTCTGAGCACTATGGGACTTAACTGCTGTGGTCCTCAGTTCCCCTAGAACTTAGAACTACTTAAACCTAACTAACCTAAGGACATCACAAACATCCATGCCCGAGACAGGATTCGAACCTGCGACCGTAGCAGTCGGGCGGTTCCGGACTGTAGCGCCTAGAACCGCTCGGCCACTCCGGCCGGCGCAAGCCGATAGCTTAGGATCTTGATTTAATTATCATGCGAAAGTGTTGCCAGTGCAGGATTTTGTGCACCAACTGATATCTCGATTACGCCCCATGAGTGTTCAACAGGATTCATGTCGGGCGATCTGGATGCCCAAATAGTAGGCTCGAAATGTCCAGAATGTTCTTCAAATCAGTTGCGACCCGGTGGCGTGGCATTGTTGTTTGGGAACATGAAGTCCGTGAATGGCTGCAAATGGTCTCTAAGTAGACGAACGTAACCATCTGCAGACAATAATGGGTTCAGTTGGACAAGAAGACCCCCACTCCATATAAACACATCCCGCATCATTTCGGAGCCACCACCAGCTTGCACAGTGCCTTTTTGACGGCTTGGTTCTGTAGCTTTGTGATATCAGCACCACACACTAACCATACCATCAGCTCTTACCAACTGTAATCGGGACTCATCTGACCAGGCCACCGTTTTCCTTTCGTCTACGGTCGAAGCGATATGGTCACGAGCACAGGAGAAGAGCAGCAAGCGATGTTGTCCTGTTAGTAAAGGAACTCGCGTCGATCGTCTGTTGCATAGCCCATTACAGCCGAATTTCGCCGCACTGTCCCAAGCAACACGTTCGTCGTACTTCCCACTGTGATTTATGTGGTTATTTCATGGGGTGTTGCTTTTTTGTTAGCACAGAGAACTCGACGCAAATGCCGCTGCTCTGGGTAGTGAAGTGGGAGGCCGTCGACCATTGTGTTGTTCGTGGTTAGAGGTAATGCCTGAAATGTGGTATTTTCGGCACACTCTTGACACCGTTGATCTCTGAATATTTTATTCCCTAACGATTTCCAAAATATGTCCCATGCGTCTAGCTCCTACTACAATTCCGCATTCAAAGTCTTAAGTCTCGCCGTGCGGCGATAATTACGTCGTAAACTTTCCCACATGAATCACCTGAGAACAATTGACAACTCTGCCGATGCACTGCCCTTTCATACCTATGTATGAGATATTACCGCCATCCGTTGATGTGCATATCGCCATTCCAGGACTTTTGTCACTTCAGTGTAAATGTAATAAATTCATGTGTCGTGTCATCTGAAACAATGAAACCAATATTTTTAGTATTCGTAGAAGACGGATTAGAAACTAGTAAAATGAGTAGGTACATAAACTGTTTTACTAATCTACGTTTTTATTCCGAAAGAAAAAGGGGTAGAATTCTGTCCACATGTTGTATGTTTTATACCACTCAGACGTACAATGAGCCACGTTACTATCTGGACACCACTAGGGCGTTTCGTTTCGGGACTTTTTTCCCTTCTGACTTACTGGTATGGACTCAACGCAGAGTAGCAACATACAAGGTGTATTCAAAAATTCCGAGGCACTCCTAATTTTTCGCCTATGGTGTGTGGGAGCGAAACGCAGTTGGCATCCCTGTACACGCCTGTGTTTAATGTGTACCTGCCGGAAGTTTCATTGTTGTATTGAGTTGAACGTTGTGTCACACAGTTTGCGAATTTCGAGATGGCACAGTTAGGGAGCAACGCGGCTGCATTGAATTTTGCGAGAAGCTTCAAAAAACCTTTACCGACACACAATAAATGATGCAGGAATCCAACGGTGAAGAGTGCTTAAGCCGTACTCGGTGTTACGATTGGTACACACGGTTTCAAAATGGCCAGATGGAAGTTAAATACTGATCCTCCTTCAGGAACGTCAACGAACTTCTGCGTGTCAATCGAAAACTGACTGTCCGAGAGACTGCGGAAGAATGTAATATTTCAGTTGGAGCAGGTCATGAAATCTTGACACAGCATCTTGGAATGCATCGTGTTGCCGCCAAGTTCGTCCCACGGCTCATGAGTCAAGGCCAGAAAGACCTTCGCCTCGCAATATGTGAAGAGTTTTTGGATCGTGCAAATGAGAACGAGATGTTCCTTACGAGAATCATAATTGTTGATGAGATGTGGGTCTACAGTTGATGATGTTGAGATGAAGGTTAAATTTTCATAATGGGTTGGGAAAGGTTCTTCGAGACAAAAAAAAGCTCGCCAAGTCAAATGTTAAAGCCATTCCGTTAGTTTTCTTTGATTTTGTATAATTAGCTCATCATGAATTCGTGCCACGGAGACAAACGCTTAATCGATGGTACCATCGGGACGTGTTGCGACGCCTGCGAGAAAATTTGAGGGGGAAACGGCCTGAAATGTGGCGAGACAATTCATGGCTCTTGTATCACGATAAACCACCCGCACATTAATCCGTGTTGGTGCGTGAATATTGCACAAAAAACGAAATCACTGTGCTGCTTCATCCTCCGTACTCTCCACACCTAGCCCCTGCGGACTTTTTTTTTTTTATTTCCAAAGTTCAAACTCCCCTTCAAAGGACAAAGGTTTGCAAACACGGACGAAATAAAAGAAAATTAGCGGATTCAGCAAGGGGCATACCAAGACTGCTTGCAGAAGCGGAAACTGCTTTGGGAGCCATGTATCAATTGTGGCGGACAGTATTTCGAAGGAGACCATGCACAATGAGAGTGAGTGGGAGAGAGAGAGAGAGAGAGAGAGAGAGAGAGAGAGAGAATTCCTAAGTAAACAAACTGCTGAGGTCATCGGTCCCTAGGCTTACACAGTACTTAAAACTAACTTATGCTAAGGCCAACACACACACACACACACACACGAGGGAAGACTCGAATCTACGACGGAATGATGCACAAAAAGTAAATGGTAAACAAGGAGCTGTATTCGAGTACGGGTGCGTCAGAATTCTAACACTACGCTGCCGGACAATGTAGAGACCCTGCCGTGTGCTGGCTACGTGGTTACCGATAGAATGATGGAAGTGCAACGGCACCTACGCATTGCACGAGCAAGACTACGGCGCCGCCGCCTCACTAACTGCCGCTGCACGAGTCCTACTCCAGTCCGGAGTAAACCTGCTAAAAACTTTGACAGATGCTTTATTCACTGTTGTGCGTCCCCTTTTCTGTATGTCTTATAATTTTGGGGCAGCCGTCATCTGAAGTCCAAGATATACATATGAATACTCCGGTATGTCACACCCTTCCCTGCGTTGGAAAACGAAGTGGCATGAAATACTGTTTTTCATACGACTATGGAGTTAATTAAAATAAACATACATTAGCTACTACGACTGGCAAGAACTGCAGTTAAAGAGTAGAATGAAAAATATATTCTTCATCCGCTAGATATCGTTCTTGCAGTGACGGCACAAACACGATCCTGAGAGCGCGCGTCTTCTTGCGGCGCTCTATACAAGATTGGAACGGATAGCGAAAACCTAACATGTGGTACAACGCTAACTATCGTCTGCTGTGTGTTTCACATCTGCTTGTGGAGTATGTATGAAGATGAAGGATAACAAATTTTGAAGAGGAGCCACTTACTGAATGAGTGGGACCACATATAGGAATGAACAAATGGCATCAGCTCAGAGATTCAATTTGTTGCAACCTTATCTACAACACTTGATACATACTGTCCGCAATGAAAGGGGGAAAAAAAAGCGCTGATAACGTGTATCTGACCCAAATCTCTCTCTTCCGTGCAGTCTGTAAGGATAATGGTGTTAATAACTGAACGAAACTATAAGAGCTGTGTATTGAATTCTACGTTGAGATATTCGTAGTTAAGAGTGCAGGTGTGCAGGTTGAAGTAACGGAACGAACAGAGCACATTATGTTTCACCGAGCATCTGCCGCCGAACACCGAACGCTGGCTCGAGTGCAAATATAGACCTGGCTGCATACATCTCAAATGTTCCTATAAAAAGGAAGATCGTACCCTTGTTACGATACACTATCTGATCGAAAGTATTCAGACAGCGGAACTGATCACTAGATGTCACGTGGGGGCGAACCCCGTCAGAAGGTTGTGTTGTCAGTGGTGACTTCACAGTTTCCAGACACCATTTGTCTTTTATAAAGTGATGTATTACGATAGAGAAAAGAGCCTGTGACCACTGAAGACAGTGCCTCAGGTTACCATAAAGACGTAACAACAAGCACGTGTCGTGTTAACATATGAAAAAAAACACCTAATGGAGGTTGAAACCTTCGAAACGCGTTAGGGATATAAATAAGCAGTAACAGGTCACAGTATACTTGTTTCTTTCGAGAATTGTAAGTTGTAAGCTGATGTGTTGCTAGATCGCTCTCACTGGAACCAAACATCTTTTACTAACCTTCGCGTTTTCTACTAGGTTCTGATACTCCCTAGTTAGTTCAAATGTATGTGAATTCCTAAGGGACGAAACTGCTGAGGTCATCGGTCGCTAGACTTTTAAACTAACTTATGCAAAGAACAAAACACGCACGCGCGCCCGAGGGAGGACTCTGACCTCCGGCGGGAGGGACCGCGCAATCCGTGACATGGCGCCTCAAACCACAGGTCCTTGTTAGTTAAATCTGTAATATACAATATTCGATATTGCTAAAATATAAGTGCGCTCTTTGTGAGGAGTGCGTTTGTTCGGTTGGCTTGATCAACTAAGAATGGCCTTAGCGTTTTAGTATAAAGTGAGACTGACGGAATAATCTTTATATTACGTGTGTAACTATTATAAATTTGTACGTGCACTATTTGTAATGCAACTTTCATCATCCGATGGCGTTACTGACCGGGAACGATACTTTCCTTTCTGGCTTCCGTGTTCATGGATAATAAAGTTTATACTGATGTACACTACAGACGGAACAACACGACTATCGTATAGACAAAGGAGGAAATATGCGTTTTAACAGCTCTGACGTAGGAATTTTACGCCCGTCCATTTCGTAAACGGTGTGATTTGAGAGCCAGACACAACCGACATCCGCCGCTGGAGACGTTGCGATCGCTTATACCACGCTGAGCAACGTGTACCGTACGCCCTAGTGGCATCGTTTCTGAGCGCTCATCAGCACGTTGAATTCGGCACGCTCAACGGTGACGTTCGAAAGCACAGTCAGTGTGCTGACGGTTTAACAGTTGTCCGAGTCTGAAAATTTGAACCCGTATAAGAATATGGATACGGGATTGGCAAATTAGAGAGACCTGTTACCTGATGTTTCAAAACAGGTCGTACATCTTATAACTTTCATTTTTCACCTTTTTGCAGTTTTCTTTCTTTGGTTTTATCTAACACATTTAAAAAGAATAATACTTTTCAAAATAATAATTTAAGGTTGAAATATAAATAAAATTTTGTTGTTCAGACGGGAAGGAAACGCACAGGGACGGGGTCTGCACTGCTGCTATCGTACATTCCTCCGCTACTACGCATTACCGCATGCCTTATCAGCGGAACAGCGGCTGCCTCTCTCGAACCGGTCACGGGCTATCAATTACTTATCTGATACGCCTACCACCCGCAGCCAACTGGCTCTATGTGAGTGTAGCGCGATGAGCTGCCAGAAGATACGCCGTGAGGGAAACGCTCACCGAAGCCGCTGATGTCTGATCATTCAAATATCTATCTTGCTACAACCGTTCGTAGAATTACGACGTACTTACGGCGAACTTACACAGCGGAACCAGTAACAGAAAAGATAGCCAGCAATCAGAACGATCGCTTAGCACGTAGAAAAAAGTGCTTTCTTCTTTTCATCCCAGAAAGTCAATGAGTCGTTAACCAGATACAATTTGAACTAAGTTTGAAACACGTTATATGTGATTTCCTGCATATGCTTTTATAGTTTTGTTCCGTTCTGAGTAACTGTTGATACACCGTCAAATGCGGAGTTATAATGAACTAAGCACAATGCTGTTAACAAACGGAACAACAAAAAGTATGAATTAGGAAAACTAATGTCAAGTTAGAGAATCAACAAATGACAAGCTCATGCCACTGACAGTGAATACATAAAGCCGACCCGAACCCTAATATCAGCAGCTTATGGGCTATGTGGCACAAACAAAGAACAACTTTTGGTCAATGTTTATTCATCTCTGTATTGGTTTAGAAATAAAATGTGTGGGGACGAAAATAGGGGTTATCATAATCATATAATTCACTTAAGGACAGTGACAGCTCAAACGCAATACTTAAGTAAACTCTACTTTAAGAATTAATTTTATAGAACTTTTACTGGAATAGTGTAAGCTCTTTTTCAAATTTCAAGTTCGGCAGTAAATTATGTGTTTTTCGACTTGGGTCTCTTTTCTCGCCAGTATGCGATATGGCGTGACAGGCACTTTATACGGGAATATTTCGACTGTAACATTTTTCTTCAGTTAAGTACATTTTTATATGAACGTAATACTGCTTCTTATATATTTTCTCGAAACTGTCCAGAACTAAGAGTGATTCCGTCATGTCATTTTGCAACAGACACTGTCACTCTTACGGAAATGTAGTTGCAAATGAGAGAATACAACTGTTACCATATTTCTACTGTCGACTACGTTAGTCGGAAGAGAACTTTGGCTGTGAAACGCGATGAATGAAAGTAGCGAAAGTAAACTGACGACCCACGCAAGCAAAGTCGTATCATTGTGAGTGTTCGAGGGACCTGTAAGATATACACTTTGAAAGATCTTTATTGCATATGTAAAATGCTACTAGTCGTATGGAGTACTTTCTGGTCGAAGTCTCGAAGCAGAAAAAGTCCAACGTAAACAAAAGAGGAAAAGTATTGCAACAGGCGAAATGGCTACTCTGTGTGTCAGAGCAACACGAATACAATGGAAACAAAAATTTGCCATCACCTGTAACAAGGCTGCTCAGTCTTGCACATTAAAAAGACCACCAGAACGGCTGTGAAGGGATATTATTGTGGAAAAAAACCAACGTTTTTTTAAAATCTCTTACTGAAGAGACCATTCTATACACACTGTATTGTTAGGTAAACAGGTTAGAACGTCCGTTACTTACTAATAATAAATAATTTCTTGCGATTTCGTGGTCTGGTGCAAGTCCATCAATTAGACGCAACTTTGGCGTCGTGAGTGCCACTAACCTACCCCCGTTATCCAGCGGTGGAAAGGGGACCCACACTTGGAAGTGTCATCCAAACTACGTGTAGTTTCTGCACATCCCCACACAACTGAGAGGTCGAATTCTACGTTAAAAAACAGCCTAAAAATCCGTAGTCCGACACGGGATTCGATCAAGAACCCCGTGACAACGACAATAATAATTTAATCAGTTTATTCCTAATGTTTCGAGAAAGACTGGGCTGTTTTCGTACGCATCACAAAAGGAAAGAACTGCAACCAGCCACATGTTTTGACCAATGCTTATTCTGCTCTGACTGGTTTCGGAACTGAGCCCATCGCCAGACTAGCGAGGATTTCTTGCTCAAATTTCACATTATTTTGGTCTACAGAAAAGATTTTTTTCTTTATGGATTACAGCATGTGTGTTTCAATCAATTATATGTTAAACTATTGGTCAAGAAGTGTGGCTTCTTGTAATTTTTCCCTTTAGCGATATCTATAAAATATAACATTTAATGGTATCAATGTTTTACCTGACCGGGCTTCAAGAAAATCATTCGCTTTATCTGTGTAATACAGTTTTCGAAATTTGTTTGGAGATTGCAAGACACTACAACTGCATTTCAGGAGAAGAAGCTTAAGTCTATGGCTACCCGCCCTGAAAAAAATTATAAATACTCACAAGTAGCTTTCACTTTATGATACTGTAGTTGCATTATTAAGGGTCGGATGGGAAACTGTTAAACAATTTGGTCTTTGTGTTTAAAATTTGGTGTTTGTTCTGAATTTTGTCAAACAACATTACTTGAGAACTGTGGTGATACAGAATATCATATACAATATTTATAACGTACAACAGCAAACAATCAAAATTCGGTTTTGGTTTACTTTATCAAAGAAGTTCCATTACCGCTTTCGATTTTATACGTTCATACTCAGACGGCTTGCATTATTTTACGAGAACACATGGTACATTGATTTGAAGGTGAAATGCCTCCGTGAGCCGCATTGTTTCAACGCCTTTCTCCAACGCGTAACTAAGTTAAACCAAGGTAATTTGTGTTGTTGCCCAACGAACGTTCATAAGAATGACCCACACCAAGTATGTGAAAACATGAATGTTATATTCGTTGGATAGGTCGCTTCGGTTCGCGGTTAATGGACGAAACAAGAATGTCATCAGTTCCTGCGGCAAGAGGTCGATCATCTGGAGTTAACGTCGTCCACCAGACATTTGCTCTTATTATGAAAGTAGGTAGGTCATTGAAAGCAATACTGATGATAAAAATGAGAAAAAATTTACGGTGAAGTGTATGGGTCGGGCCGGTACGTAGGTCAGAGCAGACGAGAGTATTATTCGTTGGCGAAAGACGATGAAGCTGTATGTTCCAGCTGGTCTTATCACGCCAACTCACCTCCTGACCAATGTATAATGTCTATTGATAAAAGTGCGATAACCGTCCACGCAAAAAGTATGAAATAAATTCGAGACCAGTAATGGAGCATTTCCAAGAAAGTAAACCAAACCCAAATTTAGGCTGCTTGCTGCTGTACGTAATCAGCGTTTTGTTGTTTTTAGTTGTTCAGCCGAACGACTAAACTAGAAAAGTTCCTTAGAATGTGTACAAAGTGTTTCTTAAAACATGGACGCAAGGTAGAAGAAATCCTCAAACAGCTGTGGCAGCATTATAAACATTTATTAATCACAATGAAAAAATGTGTATGCAGAGAATTTAGATATTTAAAATGCTTGTGAGATGAGGTCATTTAGCTAACGTAGCTTCACACATGTTTCGTCACGACGATTGTTAAAAATGAAGTTTTCTGAAGCACATTCAGTCTGAGTATGTAACACAGCCCCAAGTATCCGATTAAAACACACGATCTGCAGCTTCCCATATATTCAGGATTTTTTAATATAAAAAAAATTTCCATGAATGTAATTTTGGGTATGTCCCTCCCTCCTTAACACGGCCAGAATTAGGTTCGCCCAGATCTTCCTCTCAATTTCAGTTCTCTCCTAGCTAACGACGGTAACTGTAAGACAACGCCTATAAGAAGAAAAAGAAGCGTACAGTGTGTGAATAGCACATCATGTAAGTATTAAGGGCTAATATTAAAAGGCGATATGAAATGGGACGATCGCGTAAAATCAGTATTAGAGGGGGTGAATCGAAGACTTAGATTTGTTGAAGACGTCCTGGGAAAGTCTGGCGCATTAATAAAGGAAATCACATGCCAGATACTATTATTCCCATGTTTCGAGTCAGATCAGTATAGCGCACGCAAAAGATGAACAAAAATACTCTGGAAACCAGAACCGGAATTCTTATAAGAAAGACGACGCATTTCTCGCGAAAACCAGTCGGACAAATTTAGAAAGCCTGTATTCGATGAAGACTGCGCGACCGTTATGCTGTCACCACTGCATAGTTTTTGTACGAATAATGAGAATAGGTAAGAGATTAGGGTGGGTACAGAGGCAATGGACAGGCATTTGTCCCTCGCTCAATCCTCGAGTGGGAAAGAGAAGGAAACTGTTGATATTGGTATGATGCACCCTCCGCCGTGCAGGGTACTCTAACTGGCGGTGTATTCATGCATATGAAGAGCTCGCCGATGTACAGGGCTCCCCAGTGGGTTACCTCTCTGGTGCAGAAGTGCAGCACCTCTGCGGGTGGAAGCCCTCAATCCGCGTCCAGAGCCAGACCTGGACACCATCGGCCGCGTCGCGCTCCCACCAGCTGTGCCTATGTAACGGTGCAGCCAGTCGCGCGCTCGCTCCAGGTCTGAAGAGTGACGCGCCCCCATAGCCAGGCCTTGACTCAGCAGTGGGCACACCTCATCAGCTGCTCGCTGCAGACGGCACTCGACTGGGCGATGATACTTCACTGCACAGCGGCCGAGCAAGTTACGACACTGCCCCACCCCGATTCCCTTCTCAACAGCGATTGAAGGCAATCTCATCACGTGATTCTAGATCATAACGTTGGACTGAACTTCTCAGAGAGAACTATATCTCTAATAAAGAATGCGAATCCTGGGATTAATTTATTTTAGCTAATTGTTCAATAGTGGAATGGAAACCGTAACAGAGATTGAAATCCTTGGACGAAAGTTGACTGAGTTTACGCGGAACGATGTTACGAAAGTTAGGGAACATGTATCAGTATTCGGAGAAGACTCTGCGACCATTCTGCTGCCACCACAGTACACATGGTGTCCGCTTTAACTAAAGACGACTAAATATCTCGAAAACGACACATCGCACGAAAACTATGTTATAGGTGAAAAGTTGGTGCTGTCTGCTCCAACTTGCCACCTCATAACCACCCCTCCTGCTTGGTCGGGGTAAACTTCGTATTTTCGAATGGGAACCTCCTTTTCTATTACATATTCGGATTCTACACCGAAAGAATACGAACGTTTCTCTCAGACCATCGTTTCCTATTCGTAATAGATGGCACTGTAATCGACAAGTTTCAAGCGTGCCTGTTTTTGTAATTAAGAATCGACGCATTTCATTCTACAGTTCATTTATGATGTACACGTAAACTTTCGTGTTCTAACGACATATGTATGTACGAAATTTACTTCAGTGTTGCAAATTTTATTGTACAGCACAATATGGCTAGCACGTCCAGTATCTGGTTGGAAACTACATTTAGCGTGATTCACTAACTGCGTGGATGTAATAGTTTTGCGTTCGCATCGGTAAGTTTGGTTCCGGCCAATCCCCTTGCATCTCACCATAACTGTATTTCACAGTGCGCTTAAGTTGTGTGCATGCATTCCACGCACGAATTTATAAATGTATCGAAATGGAAGACCGTCAGTTTGACTATTTATTGTGAATTGCAACTATGGTCGTATGCAACGGGAGTCATCGCGATCAACCATCCCGATGGAAACAGGAAACTATTATACCCACGTCGTCGTTCCTGTATCACACTAAACGTAGTTTATAGCCAGACACTGAAAAGGCTAACAATATAGAACTGAACAATCAAATTCACAATACTACAGTAAATTATTAACATAAATACCAACCCTTAAACACAAAGGTTTACATTTACATCGTCGATGAAATGTAGAATCAAATGCGTCGGTTTTCAACTCAAAAAAGGCACACTTTATATTTGTCGATTGCAGCGCCATCCGCCACGAACCGAAAACAAGGGTATGAGTAAACCTTAACTCCTTTTGGCGTAGAACCTTAATATGCAGTAAAAATGGGGGTTCTCATTTGAAAATTCAAAGCTAACCCCGCACACACAGGAGCGGCGGTTAGGAGATGGCAAGTATAAGCACAGGCAAGTGTCCACTTTCGCCTAGAGCATATTTTTCGTACGGTGCGTCGTTTTCGAGATATTTAGTTGTATCGAGATGAAACAACTACCCCGTATTTCGCGTAGAAATAACGAGAATACAGTAAGAGAGAGTGTGTCACGTGTAGAGGAATACGGGTTCTTTCGTGCCTCGTTCAATACGCAAGTAGAGAACTTTAAGGGAGGACGAAAGTGATTCCGACACTACACGAGGTATAGGGACAGTCATTTTCTCGCTTGGACTGGTTGAGGGAGGACCAGTATTTGAACAAAGTGCTCTCCGCCAAGCACTGCACAGTGGACGTGCAGACAGAACTCCGTTGCGCCTCGCATCCACGACGCACGAAGGCGCGCCCGAGTGACCAACCTCGGCGACTTTTCTGGCTCCCGCCCACGAACACGTGGTTGCGTAGCTTGCTGCCGCTGCAAGGTCGGGCGTATGTCACCGGAAGTCCACCGCTTCTCCCCGAAGAGAGAACGTACCTTTGTTCTCGCCGATCGCAGTCAGGGGCTGCGGTCGCCACAGAAGTGCCGCCCGCTCACGGAGCTTCGCTGTGGAAATGCAACCTCCTGGAACAGCTCGCTCAGTTTCCATCTCCCCAACCGGACAGAAAAGGAAGGATAACTTCCGACTGTCCGTACACTCCCCGGAAAGTTAAAGCACTAACTCATCCATTTTACTGGTTGTTGAGCTCCGCAGCCGAGAATTAGATTATACTACGAAAAACAGCAACCAGCGACTTTATGTATTTTCATTTATACCAATAAGAGTTTCCGGTTTTCGCCAATCTTCAGCTAGCAGAATGCGTATTTCAGTCTTCTGTTAGTACATCGTTAAAACGTCGACGCAATTTGGATGGTCCAGCTGAACTGTGCAAAACAACAATTTCCACTAGCTACTGTACTTCACGAGTTTTATGTTTACCTGTTAGATATACGTACTGTTTTCTCTGCTCCTTGTTGTCCCGATTTTCGCATTTATAATCGTGGCACAAAAACTTTGTCAGTTGTATGATGCGCAAACAGTACTTGAAGAACATGCAACTAACAATAGCTCTGACCGTAGATATAATTTTCCAATGTAAACGAAGACGGTAGGTGGCAACATACAAGGTGTTTATGTCACGATTATAAATGCGAAAATTGGAACAACAATCAAAGCAAAAAGTAAGTACATCTAACAAGCAATATAACGTAAATCTATCATTCGTGGAGTACGGTATAGTAGCTAAATGAAATTGTTAGTTTGCACAGGCAGTTGCAGCATCCAAATTGCTGATTATGCATCACGCCAAACGGAGAAGGCTGAAAGACCGAAACGCGCACAGGAACAATAGCTTACGTAAAGTGGCTGGTGACTGTGTCGCTTAAAATAATAAAGTTACAACACCTTTGAGCGCAGGATGTTAAATTCTGGTTTCGAGAACATGTACATCCGTACTTATGAACCACTTTCCATTGTACCACGTACTAGAATTTTTTTCCGTTCTGTATTGAGTACGGGATGATTGATCACTTAAGTGTATCTTTGCCCACTATAATTAGTCTAATCTTTGCCCTCGCGTTCATTGCGGCAGCGATGCGTAGCGGATTTTACAATATTTCTTGAGTCCTGGTTCTTGTGTTTAGGCTTTCGTGTTATGGCTTCCGTCTCCAAGTGTGTGTGTGTGTGTGTGTGTGTGTGTGTGTGTGGTTTCAACACATTTCCGTCACGGTCTTCGATTAACTACCTTTCGCGCTCCCCTATTGCGTAGTTTCGATGTCCTTTGTTAAACCTATTTGGTACGGGATCTACAAACTTGAGCAACATTCTAGGAAGCTCGCACGAGTGTTTTGTACGCAGTCCCCTTCGTAGGCAGGTTCATTAATACGATACTTCGGAAGAACAGCAGCAGACTGTGGCACGCGTTGCCTACGTACGACTAGTCGTCATTGGGCAATACGTATCTGAGTTCTGGTAAGAGCAAAATTGTACATTTTTGAACATTTAACCCCTGCACCATTTGGAAATCTTATCAGTATCGCAATGAATATTTGTGGAGCTTTTTTCGTATAATGCTACTTTCGAGACAACATTATCTACAAAATACCTAGTGTTATTTCTAATATTGTCTATCAGATCAACGACATACAACGTCAATAACGAATATGTTCTAAAACTGTAGCAGGCTCATGAAACGAACTTTTGATTTCATGGTCGAGCGGCTGCTCATAAGCCAAACATCACGCCGGTAAATGTCAAACGACGCCCCGCTTGGTGTAAGGGGCGTAAACATTGGACGATTGAACAGTGGAAAAACGTAGTGTGGAATGGCGAATCACCGCACACAATGTGGCGATCCGATGGCAGGGTGTGGGTGTGGCGAATGCCCGGTGAACGTTATCTCCCAGCATGTGTAGTGCCAACAGTAAAATTCGGAGGCAGTGGTGTCATGGTGTGGTGGTGTTTTCCATGTAGGGGGATTGCACCCCTTGTTGTTTTGCGTTGCACAATCACAGCACAGACCTACATTGATGTTTTAGGCACCTTCTTGCTTCCCACTGTTGAAGCGCAATTCGGCGATGATAACCATCTTTCAACTAGATCGACCACCTGTTCATAATGCACGGCTTGTGGCGGAGTGGTTACACGACAATAACATCCCTGTAATGGACTGGCCTGCACAGAGTCCTGACCTGAATCCTACAGAACATCTTTGGGATGTTTTCGAACGCCGACTTCGTGCCAGGCATTACCGACCGAAACCGATACCTCTAGTCAGTGCAGCACTCCGTGAAGAATGGGCTGCCATTCCGCAAGAAACCTTCCAGCACCTGATTGAACGTATGCCTGCGAGAGTAGAAGCCGTCAACAAGGCTAAGGGTGGGCCAACAGCATAGTGAATTCCAGCATTAAGTCAATTTCTGCCACGTGTCCGGATACTTTTGATCAGACGGTGTATCTCGGCATTTGCCTTGGGCGCTTTCGGGCAAAGCGCGCAAACGTGAATCTGGTTGGCCGGACGCCCTTCTCAATGCTAGACCGGAGTCCAAAGCACGATGCCACCTCGCTGGGCGGGTACTGCGAGAAGAGCGCGCGCTTTTTGCGTCAGTGGAAGTGTTACGGGAAGTGTATCGTGTGAGACGTCCACAAAAACAGGATATTGCGGCAAAAACGGGACTTGCCCACTCGGGGCACGGAGACTGCCATTTGCCTGACGTCCTGGTGGGCGTGCCTTGTAAGACCGCAGCCTTCTCCTTAAAGCGTCAGCGCTGAGGATGCTCTTCCATCACGGAAAACTTTCCGTCTCTTCCCCACAGTAGGCACTGGGCGTCACAGGTTGCCCAGCACCAGAAGGTTATGTAAACCAAATAACGTTCTTTTCGTGTGAGTGGTATCGCGGTCAGCAAGTAACTGTGCAAAAACTATGCAAAATCAAACACCTGAATCGCGCAAGTAGCGCCGATATCTCGTGTCAGGAATCTTAACAGTTTACAGAATCACCATAAGCTTCTTAAGATACTGTCCGCTATAAATTCCACTTGCCTGAAAATTGCAAAAAAATACATTATATTACACGCACACGTGCTATTCGGGTAATACGGCTGGCTCAATACCATATCCAAAAATTTATGACAAACAACAAAAATTACTTGTTGCCCTTCATTATTATTTCTGATGTGTTACCAATGGTATTTATTATTTTTCACTAATTTTCGTAGTTTTTAAGAACGACGGCAATGGACGACGAGCCTCAAACTCGAGAATCATCTCGACACAGTTGCGACGCAAACCAACTACCGAACGAACCCTGCTTCGATACGGGACTCTTTAGGATTGAAGAAAATAATGCCTCTAGGCAATCGATGATCTGCAATTACGAAACATCTGTGTTGCGATGTTACTTGATATATAGGGGCCGACATTGGGTTAAGACAAGTATTACAGATCACGGACTACTGAATGATCTCCGTGTGGCATTTGTTGAAGATTACGTTTGAGAGAGAATAAAATTCTTATAGGGTATATGACCGTTTGTTTTTCCATGTGTAAAGTTCTCCGATGTTTCGGCCACTGCCGCAAATGGCCTTCCTCAGGGTACTTTTGTTAAATTTGATAGATACCATGCTGAAGGCCATTGGCAACAGTGGCCTTAACGTTGTACAATTTCACACACTGACAATATGGTAACATACCTAGAGGAATTTTAGGGACTGTGACCATGGTCGCGGAAGCCGACTTTTATACTATTCGCAGAGCTTATTCAACAGCAACCTTTCTGTCCTTGACTAAACTATCGAGTTAATTCTGAAGCGTAGTACGCGTCGTTAGTCGTTCAATGTGCTGGCGCAATGATAAGGCGCACTCAACTTACAGAAAGATAACTTATCGTGCGCTCGTAGTGACGTTCAGACGACCCCCCCCCCCCCTCTCTCTCTCTCTCTCTCTCTCTCTCTCTCTCTCTCTCTCCCTCCCTCCCTACCTCCCCCCAACTGCTCTCTGGTGATCCTCTTTAGCAAATAAGATCACCAGACAAAATGAAAAGAATAAAAGGTCAACCACATGAAGCACAGAAGAGTATCGTCACGATCGCCACAGGGCGCACAGGATGGGAGGGTGAACAGCAGTCAGTGGTTATTTGCTGATGATGCTGTGTTTTATTAAATGGTGTCGAAAATTTGTGACTGCAGGATGACGCAAAATTTCTACCTGGTGTAATGAATAACATTAGTGCTGTCCTGCCTGACAGACTCACGTCGTTGTAACATCTGGCCACAACGTTGCGAAGCGATTGGGATGGAACAAGCATGTGAGGACTGAGGTAGGGAAGGCGAATGATCAACTTAGGTTTATTGGAAGAATTTTAGGAAAATGTGGTTCACCTGAAAAGAACACCGCTTATAGGACGCTGATGCGACCTGTTCATGAATACTACTTGACTGTTCGGGACATGTGCCAGGTCGGATTATAGGAAGACATCGAAGCATCTCAGAGGCAGGCTGCTGGATTTATTATGGACAGGTTCGCAAATCATCCAGGTGTAACCGTAGATGCTTCGGGAACTCATACGGGGATTCTTGAGGGAAGACGACGTTCTTCTTGAGGAACGCTACTGGCAAGGGAAACACCCCATCGCATCCCCCTCAGATTCAGTGGTTAGATAGCCCATTGGACAGCCCTTCAATAACTGAACACAGACCAAGCATGAAAACAGGAAGAAGGTGTACTGAACTGAAAAGGAAGCAAAATAGAAACAGTGAACGGTCCAAGGTCAAGATGTGCAACATTGAGCGACATCGAATTACCGTCGTGTCGTGGTCATGGTGTTCCACTGCGAAGAGGAAAATCTGGTTTATATTCTCCCTCATGCCTCATTTTTTGACAAAATTAAGAACTCTCCATCCGGTCATTGACGTGTCTGCTCACTGTATTTAAATCTCTCTCTGTATCGGGGTGTAACGAACGAACCTCCAGACGTATGTACCTCCTATTTCTAATACACAAATAGAACATGTAATGCCTCTTCGGTTCCATTTTGGAAGTTTCGACTTTGTAATTCCTTCGTTGTAAAATGGTTCAAATGGCTCTGAGCACTATGGGACTCAACATCTTAGGTCATAAGTCCCCTAGAACTTAGAACTACTTAAACCTAACTAACCTAAGGACATCACACACACCCATGCCCGAGGCAGGATTCGAACCTGCGACCGTAGCAGTCCCGCGGTTCCGGACTGCAGCGCCAGAACCGCTAGACCACCGCGGCCGGCCCTTCGTTGTAACACAGTTCACACATGTTTGTTTGTTCGTTCGTTTGCTTGTTTGTTTGTTTCTCATTTCTGTGAGAAGTCTATGAGGCATCTTGCCTGCTCACACTATTCATCACATTTACTTGTGACGGTAATATATTCGTACCACATGACTCATATTCTATAACCAATGTGTAGTGTGACAATTGCCAAGACTAAAGGAAGAGAACAGACACGTCAATGACCGGGCGGATAGTTCATAAATATGTGGAAAAAAGAAAAAGGCACGAGATAGATTCGAACACGGACCTCCCGCTTTGTAGTACAACACCGTGACTACACAACCATGACGACGTCGTCACTCGACGTTGCCCATCTTGAGCTTGTACCGTTCACTATTTCTATTTCTTTTTTCATAGTTTAGTCCATCTTGTTTTCATGCTTGATCTGTGTTCGGTTTTTGACGGGCTATCCGCTGGGGATGCGAGGGGGAGTTTCCCATGTGAGAAAATTTACAGAATCGTATTATCATCTGCAAACAATTTAAGAGGGCAGCTCAGATTGGCTCCTAAATCATTTATGTACATTAGGAACAGCAGAGTGCCTTTAACGCTTCCTTGAGAAACCCTAGCAATCACTTCAGTGTCACTCGATAATTTTCCGTCAGTTACTACGAACTGTGACTTTTCTGACAGGAAATCACGAATCCAGTCGGACAACTGAGACGATACTTATTAAGTACACAATTTTATTAGAAGCCGCTTCTGAGGAACTGCGTCAATAGCTTTCTGAAAATCTGGAATCAAATTGAGATCCCCCGTCGATGGCACTCATTACTTCGTGTGATTGAAGAGCTAGTTGTGTTTCACAAGGACGATATTTCTAAATCAGTGCTGGTCGCGTGTCAATAGACGTACTTCAATTACACGTACCGTATATGTTCCAAAATCCTAAAGCAAATCGACATTGATGATGTGGGGTATGTGATTCAGAAGATTACTTTTATTTTCTTCTCTCTTGTGTATTGGTGTGATCTGTTCCACTTTCCAGACTTTTCTTCGAGCAAACGGTTCTGCTACAAACGGAGCAGTGTCATCAGGATTCACACACAGCGTAGTCACGGGCATGTCGAAACTCGGAAGCTCACTTCTGCTATTCTTCCACTCTCCTGATCGGATCGTATTACTGCGCTCAATCCATACAACCCACTGGGAATTACACACTTCACGGCTACGACTTAGTCATTTGTAGAGGCTCAAGATGACCGCGTACTACAGTTCTAACATAATCTACAGCGAGGGTGTTTCAAGCCTTGGACGCTTAACAGGGGCATGTTACGCCGGGCAACGTTTCAATGTTTTATTTTCTCACTACACTGTCTTAAAATTTGTTTAATTAGTTACTTCCCATGTTGTGCTAGGAAATGCAACTGAATTTCTTTGGAAATAAATTATTTGTTGCAAGTCAAACTACTTTATTTTATCAGTCCTGTAGTACTACACGTGTAATGGATCACGGTCTTTTAGATCCGTTAGCGAACCAGACACCTTTCCACCAATTTATTTACGTTTTACGTGAATGGCGCGTTAAAGTAGGTAAATTACTGATAAGTTATCGATCTGGCACAATTATACTCTTTGGTGAGAGGTCAGAAGTATTGCAAAAACTAAAGTCGATACTCAATTGATAGTGTGTTTATCAATGCCGAAAGACTTTCAGATGAACATGTTTTGCTTCATAAACAGTACGTATGTATGATACCATGCTACCTGTAAGAGAGAAAAGATCGTCATCAGAAGTGACAAATTTTGAATTATCTGAATGAGTTGAAGATGAATCTCACTCTGAATATGAATATAGCAGAGATTGAGACACTAGCAGTTGTCAAGATAACGGACCAACGTCTTCTAGCATCCCAAAGGAAGCAAGCGGCGAAGAATTAACACTACAGAATTGCTTATTTCCTTATTGGTCACAGCGGAACTAAGCAGAATAATAAGCAATACACAGGAGTACAAAATGGCATGAAAATGCCACCTGGTCCAGTAAGAAACAACGAATATCCACTTGAAATGAAAGCTTCCACGACCAGAGATGTTTTATAATCAAATTTTTGTCTGAAAGACAATGTGCCAATACGTTGTGTGGCCAAAAGGGACACTTAAGGTCTTTGCACCACTTAGATGAAAAACGTAAAAACAAACGAGAGAACATTGTATAATATAAATTCTCTTCACAGGAAGGCACCGTACGCACACTTGAAAAGACAGTCATGAAGGTGGTAAGTAGAGGAGAATAAGCAACCCATGGCTCCAAAAATAAAGTTCCACAAGCCACCGCACGTTGTGGAATTACTCGCTAACAGACGAAGATTGCACACCACAAAAAGTTGCTTCATGTGCCCACATAGATTACATCGATGAAGTGGACAATCACTCTGCACATGCACAAAAACTATATGCAAATAACAGTTCGAAATTTTTGTGCATTTTTTACGGCCTTGATTCGTCTGCTCTAGTCAATTTAGACAAGTTGAGTTGTTATTATAGAATAATACAATAGAGTTCAATATTTGAACAATAGTACAGTGGTTATACAAGGATTACTATAATTTGTTGTTATATGAAGGGTGTTTTGCCCTTTCAGATATTTTCTTTCTTCACTCGTCTGAAATCAGTCTTCCTGCACCCCTTTTATTGATCTTCGTTTGTAGTCTGGTCTGTGTGTCTTGCTGTATTCTGGTTTTCTCCGTTTTTCTTTTTTGGTCACCTACTGTAATTTGGAGTTCTCTTTCATTTTCCTTAATTTCTCTGATCTATTTAATGTTGCTCTTACTATTCCGCAATTTTTCTATTATTCCCTAACTAATTCCGTTTTCTGGTGATGTCCTATGAAGGACATACATTTCTTCTTGATCGTGCTCATTATTGGTTCAATTTTCTTGTATGCCGTTTCTTTCGAAGCTACGTCTGTTATTTTTTAAGAGGCTAGTCTTCTGTTGTGGATCAGTAAAACAGAGTTAGTTATTCCATCCAGGAAAACTGTAGCGTGGTTTGTAACATTTTAGTTTATATTATATTAAAATAGAAGTCTCATCATCATCATCATAAATGCTTTCTTATAATGTGTCAACTCCTTAAATAACATTTAGTATTTGTTTTAATATAGGGATCCTGCAGACCTCCTTTCATGCGTTTTTGTTTAGTCCAACGACTCGTGCCTCCAAGGGTTAAGGGAGGTGACACTGTCCGGCGAGCTTTCGTGTACATGAGCTGCTGGTTACAAATGACCATTTGTGTCACCTCTCGCTACCTCCAGTAACGCAATCTGCCGGCAGCTGGCGTGCGCGCGTCACAACGGCAGAAATAGTCCCCATTTTGCGCATCACTGCAGCCGTGTCCCGGCGTCCCCATGCCTCAGGGCAACGTGAACGGATTATGCCATTTGCCGGCGCAATAAACGCGCCAAACTGAGTTAGGCCCTGCGCCGTGCGTGTCGCTCCCCCCCCCCCCCCCCCCCTAGTCCTCCGCCACTCTAGTCCCCCTCCACCCCATGCCACTCTGGCCGCTCCCAAACACTAAACTCGTTTAGCGCGCTCTCCGTTCAGAACCTGGCCGCGCAATCTCGCTCGACGCTATCGCAATGTTTCTCGGCCAGCGCCGGACAACGGAAATTGCGCGTTAACTGCGTTATTTCGGACTCCCAGAAGGCTCGCGCGCACTACTGTCAGCTCTTTAGCGCTGCTGGGGACACAATGTGGCCCACTCCACACAAGAACCTGGACGTGGGCCGTCTTCTCACGGGGCGTGTGTTGGTGAGCGTTGTAAGCCTAAAGACACAAAAAGGAAACTGTAGTTGAATGGTTTAAGACAGCATTGTAGCCTCTCACCGATGTTATGCAATCTGCGACCTGAGCAAGCAGCGGCAGAAACTAAGGAGAAATATGGGATGATAATATGGGGGTTGGGTGAAGAAATAGAAGCTTTGCAGTTTGTCGAAGACGTAATAGTTCTGTCAGAGACGACAAAGAACTTGGGACGGAATGGATGCTTTGAAAATAGGTAGTAAGATGGTCAACGAAAGTAAAAAATGTGATAGATGAAGAACTGAGACACTAAAACCAGTATATGAGTTTTGCTATTGGGACAGCAATGTAAATAACGATGGCAGAAGTAAGTATTCTGAAATTCAGAATTGCAATCCCAGAAGAATCTGACAAATCTACACTCCTTTTATGTTCCACGGGGCCTGCGGCGTAGTATAAATCACTAAGAGAGACACTCTGCTGTGTGATATTTTTATTTATTTCCTTTTCACTTCGGATCGGTTTCGACTAAACTGCCATTATCGAGTGAAATATACACTGTTTAGACGGACTGACAAGCATACTACGTCGTTGGAAATTTATTTGGACTTCGTTCTACATTTGCTGAACTAAGGTGGTAATTTGTTGTGGCAGCACATTGTCAGTTTTGCTGCTACGATCTTTAAGCCATGTGAGGAACTTTCTTCTGGTCTGGCTTGTGTAGAAATTATTACATCTGTTACAAGTGATTCTGTATATACCAGGGATAGTATAGACTGGTGGTTTTGTGTTACCCGATCGTAATTTCAGTTTGAGGTTGTTAATAGTCAGGTAAGCTAGCTATATAGTTTTAGCTCTGATTAATGCGTTAATCTTGTCCGAAATCGGACCCGTATAAGCAGTTTGTATTTTATTTTCTTTCTAAATATTGTTTCCTTGCTTAGTCTTATTTCGCCAATTAGAAGCGAAGAACTTATGTTCCACGTTGTTAAGGAAAATGTCCGCGACTGTACTTGCTACACTCAATCTTGACAAATCTCTCTTAGTGTTGGAAAGTTCTTTCTGGAGATTTATATGGAGAGTTGCTTCGTACGAAAATGAAGCGTGGATTATTACCATTTGAGAAGGGAACAGAAGTTTTTGAAATGCAGTGCTACAAGAAAACGCCGAACATTAGACCGGTAGACGTATCACAAACTGCGACATGGTCGCGAATGGAACAGTGACCCGAAAATGTAGAATAAATTTCTTTTACTTCACGTCTCTGGTCACAAACTTGTAAGTTATATTAAACAAGTACTGAATCCATCGGGGGAGATAAGGAATTTTAGCCAACTTCGGTTTAAGATGGGATTGCTCGATAGGATTCATGCTGAGGCATCAAGGAATCGTCAATTTGGTAATGAAGGGAAGTATGGCGGACAAATATTGTTGATGGAGATCCAGGCTTGAAGACATAATCGCATTCAAATGCACGTAAGTTGCAATATTGATGCAGAGATGAAGAGACTTGCACAGGACAGAGCAGCTTGGACAGCTGCACCAAACCACACTTCGAACTGAAGATCCCAACCGTACCAAACGCTGTGACCGGTTGCGGTGCACAAAAAAACTGATTTTCAATCATGCCCTATTAATTTTTTGCCTACAAAGAAGCATTCTTCGGACTGTTCTGCAGATGAAATGTTGTCAATCGATGAAAGTTTTAGATCAGGCCAACCTGAAAATTAATGCCGGCCTGCGCAGCCGCGGACTGCGCATGCTATAGCATGTTCGGTGGCGTTCAATTCTGAGCTAAGCCGGCATGGGTGACACTCGCTGCCAATATTTGGCCGGCGACGAGAGGCGGTGGCGTGAAGGTTTTGAGCAGCAGCCTCTGCGCCAAAGCCTCGAATCAAATTCCAAACCTGTCCGCAGTGTATATCACACTGCCGATGTTCAATATTCGTCAGCTGGTTGGGGACGTTACGCTCGGCAGTCCCGTCGGTGCGTTTCCAATGGAGTTGGACTATCTGCCGCCACTGTGTTACACCCTCTCCCTTCCGTCATCACCATCACACAAACACACCTACACTACAAAAAGACACGTGCGCACAACTCTCGTGTAACCACAAGGAAAAGGTCGAAGGGACGCGGAGTAAGAACATTCGTGCAATTTGTCAGGTTGTCTCGGTGAAACAGACTAATGTAGTCCTCCCGAGTGTTCAGTCGAGTTGCTATTTCCATTTTTCGTTTTTTCTGTTGTGCGTTCTCGCTACCGGGACTGCAACCAGATTGAACCACTGCTTGTGTCACGCCGCAGAGTTAGATTTCCGACGCCCACTACGCCCTTCGATGTTCTACAGAGCCTGGTATTATGATGTGCCAAACGAAGTGTGTCAGCGTTTTTTACGGCCGGCGAGTTTTTAATAAATTGAGTGACGGACCCCACGCTTGTTTAAACTGAAACCACCGTACCTGTTTATTAAGTTTCCTAACATCTTAATTCGATAGACTCCGTAATTACGTTGTCACAGAAATTAGGCGTGTGCACCACAGTAACAAAGAATGTTTTATCCAGGCACCGAGTACACGTAACAGCAAAACTCGCAGCATGCCAAGACCGCTTGGTCGGTCTTCGAAATATTGTGGGAAAAAATAAAAACATAAAAATGCACTTGCTATATTTTACAGGCATAAACAGGGAAACCAAAAGTTCTAATATTTTATAGTAATAAAGTGATATCGACTGAAGATAAAACACAGGTGTCTAAAATATATTTGGGAAAACGAACAAAAGGGTTTTCTGCAGAGGATGTAGTTTTGGAGCCCTACATCTTCATCTAAATACTTACCTCCTCAAGCCATCGTACGGTGCCTGTCGGTGGGTCGCCTGTACCACTACTATACATTTCCTTTCCTGTTCCACTTGCAAATACAGGGAGGGAAAAACTTAAGTCTATATATCTTCGTATGAGCCCCAATTTTATCTTCGCGTTCCTCACGCGATACGTATATTGGCCAATTCGCAGCAGTAGAATCATTCTGCAATCTGCTTCAAATTTCGGCACTCTACTTTTGCTCAATAGTGTTCCTCGAAAATAGTGTCGCCTTCTCTTAAGAGATTGGCATTTGAGTTGCAGAAGCAACTCCGTAATACTTGCGCGCAAACCTACCAGTAAGCAAGTCGAGCAGCCCACCTCTGAATTGCTTCGATGTCTTCGTTTAATCCGACCTGGTGTGATCTCAAACACTCCAGCAGTTCTCAATAAATGTCTCTTACAGATGAACCACACTTATCCAAAATTCTCCCTGTAAACTCAAACTTTATTGAAACTTCATGGCAGATTAAAACTGTGTGCCCGACCGAGACTCGAACTCGGGACCTTTGCCTTCCGCGGGGCCGGCCGAAGTGGCCGTGCGGTTAAAGGCGCTGCAGTCTGGAACCGCAAGACCGCTACGGTCGCAGGTTCGAATCCTGCCTCGGGCATGGATGTTTGTGATGTCCTTAGGTTAGCTAGGTTTAACTAGTTCTAAGTTCTAGGGGACTAATGACCTCAGCAGTTGAGTCCCATAGTGCTCAGAGCCATTTGAACCTTCCGCGGGCAAGTGCTCCACCATCTGAGCTACCGAAGCACGACTCACACCCGGTACTCACAGCTTTACTTCTGCCAGTATCTCGTCTCATTCAAACTTTATTTTTAACTGGTTTCCCCCGTATCTTCCACACTGATCTCAAACTTTATTTATACAAGATCAGAGGGGGGTACAAGCAGTTACTGACTGAATGTAACATCTGAAGACGTTTATATTTCAATCTCAATTTCTTTATTTATTAAAAATGCAGCAGCACCTTTAATAACTACCTATCCTTCCTCGACATTTTACTGCAATAAATCTTGACTCGTACCCATATTTTTTGTGTCTTCGACCCGACGGGGATTTGAAACTGCACATTTTCACACACCTGCATCCTCAAAAATAAAAAAAAGCCCTAAAGAGAAAAGCACTTATCGACCAAATAAAGAGGGGGCAACAGAGATATAAGAGTGACTATATAGAAAAAAAGACTTCTAAATAGAGTATGTCGTAGCCTAATCACTGTAGAGGAGACAATCGCTCAGCACCCCCACATCACCGTTTTGTCATTAGTTACTACGAGTATTACAGAAGGTTTCGCCACGTCCTGAAGTGAGTGTGACGGCGCGGCGAACGAGAGAACGCGGAGTGCCGCTCGTTTAGTCATCGCCTTCAGCTTCGAGCGTCAAAACCTATGACTCACCGCCGGCGTCCACCAAACGCATTTTCAACGCCGATGCCCACTCAGCGACCACAATAAGCCCATTAACGGATACAATAATTTCATCGGAAGACAAAGGCCGGTCATCGCAGGGGCAACCATGAGTATCTCTGAGATCGCGTAATCAAAGAAGTGATACAAAATAAGATCTTGGGAAACGCCCTCAATATACAGGGTGAACATGAAGTCCGGGAACAATTTCAATTATTTATTGGGTAAGAACTAAACATTGTACAGATGTCATACATATTGCACCTCGAAGAGAAACTCTTAAGTTTCTCTTACAAACATTCGAGATGCGAACTAAAAGTGATCCGTCAGACGTCAATACGGTAACAGAATTCTTGCTATATCCATCCCAGCACTGTATCGTCAACAGTGACTTCCCGTACTCTCTCCCGGAGCTCTACTACATCACGTGGTAGAGGCGGTACATGCACCAGATCTTCAATGTAACCCCACAGAAAAAAATCTCACGGAGTGACATCTGGTGGTCGGCGAGGCCATGTCGTAAAACAGCTGTCCCCTCCTGTAGCACGGTCGATCCATCGATGCGGCCTCTCCGTGTTCAGGTACACACGAACTTCACGATGAAAATCGGGTGGAGCCCCATCCTGCTGAAAGATGAACGGAGGGAGAGTCCGATTGCACTTGAGGTATCAGCCATTGCAACATGTCGAAATAGGAATATCCAGTGACAGTTTTCGACGTGACAAGGCACATAAAACATTTATCTTTGGGGTATCACCGTCAAATTCAATGCATTCCTGTGTATGCTTTGTACCCCAGACTCGACAATTATGCCTGTTCACTTTCCCATTAGTGTGAAAAGTGCCTTCGTCGCTAAAAATTAAGCGATCAATAATGCTATCCCCATCCTCATTCAATTGTTGCAACTGCGAACAAAACTGAAAACGCTTGTTTTGACGTCGCCACTGAGCTTCTGCACTAGCTCCAATTTGAATGGTTCATTCATTTCACTCACACTCGGACGTCCGCTTCTCTTTGCCGGGCACAAGCAACCCGTCGTAACGAATTTGTTGTGCCAGTGGTAAATGGCCTTCCTTGTTGGTGGCTTCTCACCGTATTTAAATATCCGCTGGACAGCTGTAGCACACTTGTTTTTGTCGAACTCCAACATACAGAAAGCTTGCTCCGCACTTGAACTCGCCATATTTGCGACAAGCGCAGACTATCGCCAAATTACCAAACTACGCTGTGGCGATATACATGAAAAAAAAAACCTCTTAACTTTCAGGGTTTCTCTTCAAAACGACATATGCATGATATCTGTAAACTGTTTTGTTCTTGTGCAATAAATAATTGAAAGTGTTCCCGGAATTTATGTAAACTCTGTAGACGGCAACCTGCAAATGCAACTCAGTTGGTTATGCCTACGTGGACAGCAAAAATAAAATCAGTGGACAATTGTACCTTTCGAAAGATAAGTAAGTTAACACGGCAGCCTGGATTTTCCGTTTATGTGGAGTGAGAAGACTCGCATAGGGGCATCTGGCACAGGCAAACCCGCCCACATATACCGATCGCATTATGGCACGCTAAAAGTGGGATATAAAACTCAGCTTCACTGCGAAGGAATCGAGAGGCAGTTTGGAACGACCACTGCCAGATTGATATTCGACCACGGCACCTTGACATGATTAATCAAAACGAAGAACCTGACATCGTGATATTACGAAGTAAGTGATAAACTAACAGAGGCTCTCAGGTGGCTTTAACACTTAGGGTTGATGGCACAAGGCGATGTCACGAAACGAACACTTCATGTTTTCAGCAGGAACGCGAATAGAAGAGTTAGATTTGTTGGCAGGATGCTGTGAAGTGCAAGCATCATGTAAGGAAAGAACATACAAACAACTGGTGCGACTTCCTAGTAAAGCTCACGTGTTTGGGGCCTTTAATAGTTTGATCACAGCAGTCGTCAAAGTACATCTTCATTCCGCAATCCACATAAACGGTGCCACTTCCGAAAGGTGCACGAGAAGAACGACTGTCAATGAGCTCCAATTTCCCTTATTCTCAAGTCTTAGTCATTTCACGAGATGTGTGGGAGAAAAAGTGTTGGCCGATTTTTCTCGGAATGTAGGCTCTCTGAACAGGAATTCTCCCCACGATGCACAATTTCCCCTCCCCATCCCTCCCCTCCCCCTCCTACCGGCCCCCTTTTGTTCCTACTAGTTCTGAAAGCAGTACCGAGATTATCTCCACTCGCCAGTCTAGGTTATAGGAGAATTAACAGAATGCTCAGCGAACTTATCGTAAGAAACATACCAACATTTTTACGAGAATCTTTGGACAAATCTCGAGTTCTGTTTCCCGAAATGGGCAATACAAGCCACTGACTACGTCGCGTATCTCGGGCAGGTATGATGAGAATAAGCAGAGAGAGGTCCTACGGCGTCATTCCAGATAGGGACTAGAAATGTGTTTGATTTAAATGGTACATATCCTTGTGACACATTAATCCACTCCTCTCCTTCAAATCCATTTCCTAAATGAGGCCATTCCCACATACTCCGTTGGAAAAGCTCTTGTTCATACAGCTGGAGGGATGATGACGATCACACAGAGGAGGAGCACAAATAGACACGCAGAGAATCGACACTGGTCGCGTCAAATATTAACTGTTAAGAGTTAATCACTATCTGTTACTGGAATACTTCACCGACCGTAATCTGCTTATCAGAAACATTTACCTTTCCTCGCTCTTCGGCCTCATTATCTGGTAATTTATCTCAAAGACACGAATTCATGTTTCCATCTCTTGTCATTTCTTCGTCAGCGATACTGTGAGTGATAATGTGTGTTAAGCTAATGGCCGTAACCTGTTTTCTCTATACTGTAAAACGTGGCTGAGGAATGAGAGCAATCAACGCAAGCCTTTCCACCTCTACGCCAGTGAATGTCTTCTACTTAGCGTGAACCAGCACTACAGATTTCTGCCTGTTGTGATGGGCCCGTAATATTGCACATTGCCGCAACTTACTAAATGCCGTTGCTGTCCTATGCTGAGCAGATAAATCGGCGGAGGTATTACGTAATGACGGAACGACGTTCAGACTGTCTGCAGAAGATGAAGCAACTCCACTGTCAGTTCTCCGGCACCACTACAGGCCTCATTACCAGACAGCGTCTCGTATGACTGTCACCAATTTATCTGCGTGGTAAGGGACCTCACGTGGAAATAACATTCAAAACTCGCTCACGAAGGGCAGAGCATTTTGGAATAGGCGCAAAAGCAAACCTAGTGGCTCTGTGCGTGTGGAGATAAATAAAAATCTCATTGCTTCCCCATCATGGAGCCGACGGCGGACTTAAATGAGTTAGGGGGTCCAGAAAGATTTTAGTACTCCAGTACGACGGAAAGAGTACTGTAGGCTGTTTTCACATCATTCTACGACATTTTATCGGAGCATTGGAACTGTATGCACGCGCACATTTAAGAGTCCATACCAGACGGCAACCTCGTCAGCTCTCCGTTCTACACTGGACTCGCATTCAGGACATTGACAGTTAAATTCACGTCCGCCCATAGAGATTTACATTTGCCGTTTTTCCCCTCGAGCACTTAGAGAAATACTGGGATGGCTCATTTGAAAAGGACATTCGGTTTCCTTGCCCATTAATACCCCATTCGGGCATTAACTCAGTCTCTAACAACCTCTTCGTAGACGAGACTAAGATTTAATCTTCTTCCTCCCCCCCTCACCCTACTTTCTACCAGCTTTCCCCCCCCCTTTTTTTTTTTTTTTTTTTGCAGAGAGGACGCTGGAACTTAATTGTATGTAAAGTTGTCGATAGATGTAACTTTGAGTGGGACTCAGGAAACATTGGATGCTTTGCTGTAAATGTTGTGTGTTAACGGCATTACGGACAATATTACCAGCAACCTCAGAGATTATGATGCAGTTATCTCTAATAAAGTACTATCTGAAAGAAGCTGCACAAATATTCAGGCAAGACCTTGATAAGTTTTCAAAGCATTGCAAATACAGGCAACTTGTTTTAAGTATAAGGAAATGTAAAATTTTGCACTTCACAAAACGAAAGGCCCTGGTATCCTGTGACTGTAATGTCAGTGAGTCACAGCTGTAATCGGCCAGCTCATACAAAAACCTGGGTGTAGCACTTTCTGATATTTCCATTTCATATACTTACATAGGACCAATCATGCGCAAAACAAGTGGTAGACTTGGGTTTATTGGTACAATGCTGAGAAACCGCAGTGTGCCAACAAAGGAGATTACATAATCACTCTCCAGACCCAAACCGAATAGGACTAACGAGCGAAGTTGAACGTAAACATAATTCACCTTGTATAAAAGGAAAATTCGCATTATTTCCCGGACAAGTTAGAAATTTAATCAGTTATGACGTCATGCTCATCGAAACGAGACAGACTTCGAAAGCAGTTTGTTGTTACTAAGTCTTGCACAGTCTTTCACACATTTTCCTGTTATTAGACGCTTATGTGTACACCGTTTGTTGTTATAAATGGCGTATTTCCTTTGCAACTAAAGTTTTATTTTGGAGTTATTCTCTCGTTTACGTTTTGATGCTGCAGTATTAATCTGCCGTAGCGCCCGAAAGTAAAGTTCTTTGTTAGAGTTCAATTCTTACCTCTTAAAATTACAAAAATTTAACTGAAAACTAAAATAAATTCTTGTAATTCTAAAAACATCCCGGGTTTCTCGCGAATTTCCCGGTTGTTCCGGAGCGTATAAACCCTGGATGATCACGCGCAGAGCCATTTAAAAAGTGATTCCTCCCGTGCTCCACGCGCGAATGAAACGCGAAAAATCCCCAAAAACTGGTACAGTGGGACGTACCCTAAGCCATACACTTCAGTGATTTTCGGAGTATTAATGTAGAAATCTACACAGTTGCAGTCAACCATAGTCCAGAAACAAATGTGCAATACTAGAATAATAAAATGATTAACACCATTTGTCACACACTTTCAGCAGCTTAGTTTCCAACCGCAAAATTCTTTGCTCACATTTCCTAATATTTGTTGTCTAATGGAAGATAAAATTAGTTGAAAAATGTGAGTAGTTTTTCTGACCAAGCGAGTCGGAGCAGTGCTTAAGGCTGTGGACTCGCAACGGAGACGAACGGGATTCAAATTCTCAAAAACGAATTCAGATTTTCCGTGATTTTCTTAAAATAAGAGCGAATGTTAATGTTCTTCTGCAAATACCATGGCAGCTCACGGACTCACATGGCAGCTCACCGGCTAACGCACTTTTAACCGACTTTACAAAATGCATTTCAAAGTCTTCACTTCGTATAAAACGCCTATGACTGAGCAACGTACAATCCTACTGTACCCTCATAGCCTTGAAGTGTCAAAGTAATTTCATTCCTTTGAAAAATAAGAATTTACAATAGCGCAATTTCAGTTTAATTGTTCCACTCTGTACCTGGTGTCCCCTATACAGTTGGGAGGGTCTAAAGGACGACTGCAAAATGGTCCGTCTGTGTGACGGGAAATTCGTGTGGACCCAGTAGAATTCCAGGAAAGGTACAGGACCTCCTGAAATCCGACTCCAGAACCCTAGCGACTCCTGTCGTGGTGACCGATGTATGTGGTCACGCAACTTTTAAAAATACCACGACAGTCGTAAAGCGCAGCAGAGTCCCGACGACTCAGGATACACACAGTTACGAAATTTACGACGTTCACGCCCCCCAGGGTGGGCGGGTGAATCAGCTTCTTTACTCAGCAACAGCCAGACAAGGTTAGAATCGACGGTTTGGAACTGTGGAAAATGATACTACTAAGCAATTCCAGCTGAAAAAAAATACGCACACGTCTGCTATTAACCGTGAACTCCGATGCCATGCAGTTCCAAACATTCTGCTATACACTTTGCTCTGCATATTGAGTTAAGGAGATGGCACTGGGCTTCAGAAATAATTCGGCGTAGGGTCTCCTGAGAGAACACAGCATGTATGGTAATAGGAAAATCTGACAAGGGTGAAAAATTGGAGCAACAGAAGCAAAAACGTCCCAGAAAACATGTGTCCGCAGGAGAGTCGTTTGCGAAAGACTGCGAATATTTGTTTACGAGCCGTCATTGATTCCATACTGAAGTTTTTGCCTGCGTAGAACAAACGTATTAACAGACGACAATGTAATTGCAGTCTAGAGTGGGAACGCGTTCGCTTCGGTCGACTAGTCGTGGGTCAGCGAGTAACCGGGGCTGACGGTATATGCAGAACTGACCTGAAAGCATTGACTGGATTGCGACTACGTCACCGCTGCAGTTGTTTACTGTAACGGCGCCGCATATTTCCGATAACGACCAAGTGCAGTAACATCTTTGTACTGTAAACTTTTCTATTAAGCCCACATCTAACTTCGGTCAAATATCACCCAAAACATACCTAAAATATAGCAATATCTAATAAATATAATATAAAATGTAATAATTTGATACGAAACAGATTTTATTAGCGGTTTTCTACATTTATGATAACTCAAAATGTTTTCTTTGTTTGCTTGCAGCATTTGGTATTGTGTGCGCATCCCGCTTTGTGTACCAGTAAATGCGCGTTAGCTGCCGTGTAGACCCTACAGCAAAAGGTGTTGTGTTCTGCATGGTTTCTCGCGGAGCCGAAGTCTCTTACAGTGGTATATCGTCGTTTTCAGACCTCTACCAACTGACTAAGGATCCGGTTACCACTGGGACAACCTGTTTTCGGATATGTGTTTTTTCTGAACAGTTTTAATTGGACTGTTAAAACCGCTAATAATAACCGATTTTTTAAAGAACAAGGTACACAGAATCAAAATATTAAATGAAACACGCTGACAGAAGAAAAAAGTCTGCTCAAGGTTTGGCTCTTTTCTCGAAATGACAAATATTTGGCTACCGGAAAAAATTACTATTGTTATTCAATTTTTTGACACACTGCTCAAAAATCATGCTGTAATCAGGGATCATATCACCACTTGGATATTACGAATAGTGAGTGCTGGAAAGTGAAAAATGAGATTGAAGACCTGTAAATTAGCCCATTTTCAAAGCAGATAAAAGCATGTTATGTAGATACAGGCAGCACATCACCTTCTTCCTGTTTTTAATGTACACTATGAATGAACTTAAGTTTTCAGTTTTCTCCTTGTATTACGTCACATGTTTGTTCAGGCGTGGGGGGGGCGGCAAAAATTGTAAAGGCAGACAAAGGAATGGACAAAGTAAGGAGGTTAAGATGGAAGTAGTTTGCAGTGGATATTTATTAAGGAAGAGGCTTGCACAGGATAGACCAGCATGCGAGCCACATCAAACCCGTCTTGGGATTGAAAACAGTAACGTAATAAATAGATAAAACTTTCACGGGTGAAAGTATACGGCAGCACAAGCAAAAACGTTCCATTGCGCATTACTCCACAAACGAGCCGTTTGCGAGATATAGTTGAAAATAGAGTTTTCTGCCAATAAACCACGTCTTACTTGCACTGCAGCATTACCGTCAGAAAACCCGAGTTTCCACGATGATAACGCGTCGCCAGGAAAACATGAAGACCTATGTCTGCGAGAAGTTTTCACTGACTTCAGTATGAAATATTAATTTATACAAATTTTTTGAGATGTAAACTTCGTGATCAATTTCGATAGCTGCAGGAACGCTGCGGCGCAAGTCTGACAGTTCGCTCACTGTCTGGTACACTTGATTCGTGATAAAAAAAAAAAAAAAAGGCCCACAGAAAAAAAAGTTACGTAATGTCCGGGTCAATCGACTGTAACCTGTGGTGGCCTGACATCGAAAGCAAATTCCGAGTTTCCCAAATCAGCTTGTTCTGTTTCTTCATCGTTGAGTGTTACGACTGCAATCCAGTAAAACACTTGAAGAGACGTGGGATACAGGTTAGATGTCTGTCACGCCACGAATGGCGCGTACATCGAGGTGTACTGCATACGTAAAAAATGTTGGGTTACAGAGTTATAGAAACAAACCGTCAACAAATACCTGAATTATTTCCCAAGTTATTACAGTTATTATAATAATGTTTATCTCGAACACACTGTTTTAACACTGCTTCAGGAATTTACAATTAACTGTTCACTTACACCTGTCAAAGGTCACATGTCGTCCTCTCCTTTGGATGCCACACTGCAGTCGCCTCTGCGGTAAGTTACTAATTATTTCGAACACCCCCGGATCATCTCGTAAAATACTTCTTTTGAGAGATGAGCCCCTACAGAAAAATCCAGAGGACTGAGGTCAGGTGATCTTTGAGGCCAAGGCGCACATCCAGTTGGGCCTATCCAACTTCGACAGTATTCGCGCCTTAGATGTCATCCGTGCCGCATCTCGAATGTACTACATTCCCCACCCATGGGCCAAGGGTACGATTTGAGCCCACTTACATGGAGACTTGTCCGCTGCTCGTGGTCTCGCGGTAGCGTTCTCGCTTCCCGAGCACAGAGTCCCGGGTTCGATTCCCGGCGGGGTCAGGGATTTTTCTTGTCTCGAGATGACTGGGTGTTGTAGTGTCCATCATCATCATCATCTCCATCATTCATCCCCATTACGGTCGGACGAAGGCAATGGCAAACCACCTCCATTAGGACCTTGCCTAGTAAAGCGGTGCGGGCCTCCCACATTGTTCCCTTACGCTCTGTAAAGAAGCATGGGACTTCATTTCCATTTTCACATGGAGACTTGATCACACACAAACACGAACGCACACACGCACACCATGGTTTAACGTCTTGCCGACGACTACTACATTAGATACGCAGCTGAGGCTACGCTTGGGTAAGGGAAAACAAGTAAATGACTGTGGTTCAAATGGATCTGAGCACTATGGGGCTCAACTGCTGAGGTCATTAGTCCCCTAGAACTTAGAACTAGTTAAACCTAACTAACCTAAGGACATCACAAACATCCATGCCCGAGGCAGGATTCGAACCGGCGACCGTAGCGGTCTTGCGGTTCCAGACTGCAGCGCCTTTAACCGCACGGCCACTTCGGCCGGCTAAATGACTGTGCTCTTTCGAAGGAACCATCCTGGCATTTTCGTTAGATGTCTTAGGGATACCATGGAAAACCTGCATCTGGATGGCAGGACGGGGATTTGCACCGGTGTCCTCCCGAATACCATCATAGTGTGTTACGACTGTCCTCATCTCGCTCTCGGTCCTTGGTGTGGACAATGAGCAGTCTGGCGTATACGTTCCCACAGTTAAGGAAATCACAGTCTGTCCAACACCTCAGCGTCTCCAGGAATACACGGGTTATGAGCGTTTCCTGTCGTTTACTTTAAAGGAAGTGATGCAACAGTGTTACTAATACAGAGTGTGGCAATGGATGATAAACAACTGGAAGAATGGAGAACAAATGCAAGGACATTAGTTCAGCCGTAATACGGGCAACTTATGGGTATTAGAGTCTTTATTACATTAGCATGAGATTATATAAATGCATCGTATGTTCTGCAGCACTTCTAAGAAGGTGTTATTGTTAAGTTTTTAGTCCTAAACAGCATTCTGCATATTGGTGAAAATATAACATCATGACACTAGCAGTCATAAAGAGAGAGAGGAATTTTAAATAGTTATGAGATGAACTGTTGATAATGCAACGAAGAAATCTTCGTACTAATCGTCAGCGTACAAATTGTGGTTTGAATACCGCAGTGTTTTACTAGCCACGCTTCCTTTGGAGGTGGTACACCCTTAGCTTCCTCCGACATTGAACTGACACGTAAAGGAAGGAAGATTGGGTAAGCATCCCGTCGACATCGATGTCATTAGAGAAGGAGCACAAGCTCTCATTATGTCAAGGGTGGGGAAGGAAATCGGCCATGTCCTTTTTAAAGAACTATCCCAGCATTTGCCTAGAGCGACTTAGGGAAATCACGGAAAATCTAAATCTGCAAGGCCGTCCTCCCGAATGTGAGTTCAGTGTGTTAACAACAACGCCACCTCGCTCGATGAACTGGCAGGTACCGATGGGGTCCGGCAGTTTAAGGTGGACTCCGAACCGTGGAGCACGTTGACTTTTTTTTTTTTTTTTTTTTTTTTTTTTTTTTACATACACAAACCATTACCAGAGGTTCAGTAAGTTGTACGTGCCAAAACGTTCTAAGACAGGGTGATAACTGAACCGCGGCCCTTTGTATGTGTAGTTTACCACAGAACTATATTTAACTACTACTTTCCTGACAGGCCGAGGAGCATTGGTTTAGCGCCCAGAAGCACTGAGGAGTTTTTTTCAGTAATTTAAAACGACAGCATCGAGGAGGATGAGGTGGGTATCTGAATACGTATTAACACCTGATCAATAGAGGAAGCGAATGGTGTCTGGATAGCTTTGGTTCTGGTCATGTACGGAAAATAAAGAGGAAAGCTGAGGAAATAGGAGTGGGGATTAATGTGTGGGAAGACCAGACGCGACGGAAACGCTGAGCCCTAGGCGTGTGTGTGTGTGTGTGTGTGTGTGTGTGTGTGTGTGTGTGTGTGAGTGAGTGAGTGAAAGAGAGAGAGAGAGAGAGAGAGAGAGAGAGATATTATCTGTTAGTTATTAAGAATGAAATGCCTAAGAAGGCGAAAAAAATGCTAACCTCTTCTGGGTACATACTTCACTGATCGCGGTATAGATGCACGGAGAGACTGCCTTTAGTAGGAAACTGGACAAGTTCCAGCACAAATTACATGCTAATGAGGTCCGATTGCGAAAGTTGTAGTGTGATTTTAAGTACCATATTCCAATGAGGACACCTGGTGCATCCAATGAGGGCACCTCGTGCATCCATAGTATGTTTCAAATATGCTGCGCGTACTTTTCTCTAGAACCTCTCAAGATTAAAGTTCATTTTTGCGGTATGTATACCATTCGATATACAACAATGTTATACTGACGCGCAGCGATCCCAGGGAGAACTGTGGCTTTATCTAGAGATAAACAGCAGAAGAGACAAACAAAGGGCGCGGTATATTATTCCAATCAATGAGGAACATACGAAATGACGGTACTGTTCCTTTAGCATCTGATTGGGAATTGGACGAGCTATGTGAGGATTGGCAAAAATCCAACTGATTATTGTTCAGCACGGATCCCCAGGAAGATCCGGTTCTTCTGGTATTCATAACCAGCTCTACACTACATGGGCGTCCACCGTGTGCGCAGCTATAGACTGGGAACTCACGTATGGCCTGTCGGAGCTTCCTGAGAAAGGTGCGCAGGTTGCCGGCGGCAGGCGCGGGGGCGGCGGTGGGCGGCAGGTCTGGGCCGGGGGCGATGCCTTGGGAGGCGGTCAGCGCCTCCTTGACGGCCAGGTGCTCGCGCCGAGACCGCACCACTGCCGTGTCCGCCATCTGGTGCCAGGCGGCCGCCCCTCCCGAGCGCTGGCCGCGGGGCAGCACCAGCGAACGCTCCTCCAGGTTGGGCGCCATAGCTCTCTGCTGCCGCCGACTCTCCAGCACAGAGGGGTCCGCAATCCAGCAGGGGAGGGTCGGCGAAGCTGGTCCAGATGGATAACAACTGCCACTCGATCACCGGGAAGGGGAGGGGGATTCTTCCAACGACAGGCTCCACGAGACGAGGCGATTCCAGCAGTGTCTACAAGGCTGTCGCAGATGCGATCGACGTAGCTACTGGTACTCGAGCAAAAGGGGTCCCGATAGTGACCACGACAGGCTCGAGGAGATGAGTGTAGATGCGACCAAGGTAACGTCGACGATGCTGGTCCAGATGGGAACCATCTGGCACTACCATAAGTGGGTGGTGTCCTCAATGCGACCACGGTATGTCTCTGAAGAAGCAGGTCCACAAGGCTTGTCGAGATGTGATTGGCGTCGTGACCGGCACTCACGGTAATGCGAACAAGACGGTCTCAATGAGGCGAGACCGCATGTAACTTGGGCACTTTATCATAACTCTACACACCTCTAATACACAGATGCACTCAGACGCCACACAAATTCTAACGTGATCTACACGTCAATATCGTGAAATGCGCAAAAGCGTGCTCATCACTGAAGACACACCACTTTCTTCAATTGCTTAATTTCACACAGGCGCAAGAACCCAAACAGCACAAAGATAGTGTCACTACGAGACGCCAATATCACCAAGCTGTGTTTACAGCGACAGTCCACTGCGAGTGCACCCAGCCGTCGATCTTCTTAAGCACTCATCCTCAACTGGCGCAGGCAATACAGAACTTTCAAAGCAGTCCACTAGTTTTAGTGTGTACCACCGATGGTTCACTCCCACCTTCGAGTTTGCCAGCCCGTACAGAACATTATCGCTGCCGCGAGCACTGACAACCGGAGAGGTTACCACTGCAGAAGCGACGTCATCAGCGATATCGCCATTCAATGGGACGCACACTCGAGTGGCGCGTTTCCTCGGGAACTGCTCTTTTTATCGGACGATGGGAAGTCCGTCACTGATTCTCCAACTGCGTAACGCGCCTTTATCTTCTCTCTGGCGACCGCTCGCGGTCTCACCACACACTGTAGCACCCGTAAATCCTTGCACGCCGACTTCTGAATGAACGAGATTTGTCTGGAGTAGCTTTAGCAGACTGTCACATCCGCACTGCTACTGGAAGCTCGAATGGAAATGTGTTCCGCCCACGCACAGCACCACACTGCAAGACATAATGGGATTACACGTCTAGTACAAAAACCTAAACCTCTGCCTGTCAATAGACTGGAGTGCTCTCGCTGAAGGTGTTACTTACTAAAATGTTTCTCTGCAACTGAGGCAATGCGTCGGTATTGGCATCGTACAACAGCAGAACAAAGCACTGATTAAGTAAACAGAGACAGTTGTAACAGATGAAACGATACTTATATTCACCTTCGATCTCTACTAGTAAGTCAAGCAATGAAATGCACTATTTAAGGTGGCACGAAGGGGCGAACAGAGGGTTTCACTGTAGTTCAGGACACGATGGAGATAAAAAAACCAGGGCAAGAGTATCCTACAGATCTACGATAGTTGTCTGAAGGATGGAATGACGCTATCCAACTGTTTATGATGAAGTTTCCTGCAGTGGTTTGAGTTTGCTACAGAGTACTAACAGCGTGTCATGAATGAAGGGAAACAGTTAAGCTGAAAGTAGCAGCTGTGAAATAAGGTTTCTGCTGAAGAGCCCTACAGAAATAGAAGCTTCATACGATTATCTAGCCAACTGTATAATTTTTCGGCTCTCGCTCAGCGAAAACCCTGGTGTCAAGGTTGTGACAAGAGAAGGAAAAAGCTGCGCCGATATCTCGTCTGGGCGTTTTGCCAGATGATAACGACTGACGCCTTCGTCGATCGCTAGCTGCTTATTATCCACGCGCTGAGAAACTGGCGCCTGTAGCAACAGTGCCCTAAGGACAAGTGCAACGTTAGAATTTCAAACCAGTGGCCACCGAGTATCTGCGAAGTATTCTGCGACTGCGTACATCACAACTTGACGCTCGAACACAGCAAATAAAGTAGCTGCACAGTAGTCTCGAGATCACACGACGAATGATTGGCACACTCGACTGCCCTGCAGCACTCTGACGTCACGCGCTCGCAGCAACGGCGTTGGCACAGATAACAGATGACTGGACGCGGCAGGATTTCGCACTGCACTGCACTGCTCCGAGCTCCCCGCTGCCGACACACACACTCGCGACGTTTCCCCCTACCCACGGCTCAAGCAAGGCTTCTTGGGCGGCAGTCGTGCGGTTTAAAAAACACTTGGCTGTGCGCACGCGCGAACGCGCAGCGTTCTTACCAGTTCCCGCCACGAGCCCATGGGACCCGCCGAAGATCACGGTGCATGAACTGACGGACTTAGCGATCATGTTCGTTCGTGTATTTTGTATGTGATGTCACTGGCAGTCTTCGATTTTCTTTATTTGAAGGCACCAATTTCTTAATGCAGTACGACATAATACTAAATTAAAAAATTATAAAATAAAATTTCTTCCAAAATTTCCGAGGGCCGTAAGTACAACTTATTTTGCTGTCGTTGACATAGTCGCCGCTCCGAAGTATAAAAACGGGATTTGGAAACAAACGGAACAAGGGGGTGTATGGAAAACTAAGAATATTAACAGACACAATGAGAAAGCGGAACATTACTTTTTATTATCGCATGAAGTAATGGATAACAAGACGCCGACAAAAAAATATTCAACTTCATTCACAAAAATCCGAAATCCAAATTTCATGGTTTATGGAAGTCACGAAAAGTATAGAGGAATTGGGAATAACACACAAAGACACAGGAAAACGACATGAATTCAAGGAAAAGTACAAGAAATCACGGGTTCCCAGTACAAAACACTGAAGAGTAGAGGAGATGGACAGAAGAAAGAGAACCACACAGAAGAATAAATTAATTCAAGGGAAACCTAAAATAGGGAAAATAATGTTTTACATCATCTATTTCAAGTGGATTGTGTTGGCCAAATTCGAACAATAATAATAACAACAACGAACAGCTGAGTGTGTAGCGTCGAAGTCTACTAATCTCAAGTCACTGGTTCGAATCTCTCCACTATTAAGTCTTTTTACTTTAAGTTCTCTATTTATCAATAAATGGAAATGTTAATTGACAAATACTGATTAATTGTATTTAATAAACATATCACTGTATTTTTTGTTGCTGATCGTATAAAAGAAAATTTAATGGAGACATGCGCTATGCCTAATTCTTAACTAAAAGAGTCATATAGATTAGTTCTACTGCTCAATCACTAAAAATAAAAACTTATTTTTATCTATTTGGCGTTTCAAATTTTGATACATATCACACTATCTTCTTCGCGCGATTAATAATTAAAAATATAAATATGCTATGTTTATTAAAACTGCGATTCAATATTTGTTAATTAACGTTTTCATTTGTTTACAAAAATGCACCTTGAAGTAGAAAGATATTACTAGCGAGATTCGAACCAAACATTTTGAGCGATTACTAGAGCTACACCCTGAGCTACAGCAGTCTACATTCGTGAACTCCACATATTTTGTACTTAACAGCGCTCGAAAATGTAATCTGCAAAAGCGATTTTTTCCAGTTTCTTGCAGAAATGCGTTGTACTGCTTTCGGAACTCAATGGCCACGCATTGAGCTTCAAGTAATGTTAGTATGGGAAAAATCGAAGACCGTAGAGTAGATCGTAAGATTACTTTGTAACCTTAAATCGACAGTTTATAAACAAAAATTGCCATTATATGGGGTAGCAAACAAAAACTTGTGACTCCGTTGACGATTTCTTGGCAGGGCACACCTATCTTGGATGGGAGGACAGCGACACAATGATATACCGATAACTCGAGGTGTACCGCCAGGGAAGTGTTTTGGGATCCTTGCTGCTGAAATTATGTTGATGAACTTCCAGACAAAATTAATAGTGATCCCAAACTTTTCGTATATGATGCGGTTATCTGTAAGGAACCGCTATTTGGAAAAGCTGTACAAATGTGCAGCAATATTACGCTAATATTTCAAAGTGATGCAGAGACTGGCAATTTGAATGTAATTCCATTTAAATGTCCAGGAATGTAAAATTGTGCACTTCGGAAAACAAACAAAACTTATTAGCCTACTCTTACTTTTGAACCGTACTGTTTTTGTGAAAATTGTTTTACTGTTTAATACGTCCTACATAATGAATACAATGTTTATACACTCCTAAACTGTTTAATCTGTATCTCCATACAAAGCCGTTGCATTTTGTACGCTAAGGGTCAGGGCTATCTTAACAGCTTCTGAGACGCTTGGAGACTCGCAACGACGGCGTCATTTAAACGCTGTACGACAGAGGGACATCGTGCTAGGCTTTCAGTGGTTATGAGATGCGAGCGTGTCCGCTGTTAACAGCTCACACGGGCGCGGGGCCGTATGGCGACGCTGCACGAACGAATATTACAAAATTTGCGCGGAACCAAACCAGAAATTGGTTACTTTCTTCGCGTTACTGTGTTCGTTACTCATTCACGATGAAGCGACTGGACGGATTTGGATGGACATTGGAATGGAGGTAGCCAATGATATGAATTAACACATACGTAGGTTACCTTCTTAAAAAAAAAAAAACTTCCCTTTTCAAACACACCAAGAAAAATGATATTTTCCAGAAAAATGATATTTTCCACGCTAGGCCTGTCCAATCTTGATATTATTTACTCCCTTTTGCTGTCAAATCTGGTAATTCACTATACGGTGACGTAAAAAAATTTTCCTCGAGTAAACGAGCGAGTTGTCAGCGACGAGTATTGTCACCTTCACCTTTCGTTTTAAACTTCTTTTTCTTCTTCGATGTCGCGCGGTGTGGTAGGCCGCATGTGGCTCGCAACTCAGTACGTCGAACAGAGAACTTCTGTGATGGCGCATACGAGTGGATTGTAGGTTTCGGCATTAACATTCCTATATTAATAGATGTTTAACCGCGACTAATACCGCGGGACGCAGCTAATTAATAATAATAATAAATTGGCGAAGTTCATTTATAGTGTAATACGGGCCCAAGTCTAAGCTGCGACTGGGAAGACGCGCAGACTGCACCCTGGAGCCGCCGCCGGGTTGTGTAAGCAGCGAGGAGCAGGGCGTCTAACCAGTTGGCTGAGCCGATGTGCAAACACGCTCAGCACGATCTCTTAACAGCCGCCTTAAGCTGAAGCCGACACCGCCTGCGCCTGTTGCACAGCATTTCGAAACGACTAGCGACACTTAACATTAAGGGTCTACGCAGCTGGTGTCAATAGTTCGCTGTCATCTACACGAAAGTAAGTATTTACAAATATAACAACATAAAGACAGAGTAAAAGCGTGAACTGATATCGTTATTGTTTAAGGACGTCACACGGCAAAGTCATCAGCACTAGGGCTATAATAAAAAACAGCGGGCACCGAAGAGTGCAGTGTCTGTACGGGGTGACTGACATGCGCAAGATACGACATCTACAATCTGCTTAATACATCGAATCTATATATCACGGCGAATATTACCACGAATACCATACAATAACGTCAGCCGTTCGTGGTTTGTTGGTTAGCGTCACTGCCTCCTCATCGGGAGGGAGGGGGGGGGGGGGGGGCACTGTTTGGTTCCCTGCTGGTCGAATATCTCTTTTCGCTCGGGGACTGGGTATTTCTGTAGTAGACGACTGTAGACAATCATTTAATATCATCTTCATCACAGCGACGCGCCGGTCGCCGAAATGGCGTCAAATAGAAAAAAGTTGCACCATGCAGCCTAACAAAGCCAGACGACGTCTGTCGACCAATACGAGTAATGCCATACAATCATTTCATTTCACAATGGCAGAATATTTCACTGAGATACTGATCTGTGGTAACAATTCTTCAGAAACAGGGCACTGCTGTTTCTATTACGCTTCTTCACGATAGGGAGAAATACAGAATTAAGACGATACCGGCAATGAGACTCCGTGCTATCAAAATTCTTCCCGAAAGTTCTAAGAGATTTATCAGATTCTTACACTTCAAAACCAAAAAGGGACAACGAATACACTTGCGTTTTGCTGATTCCACTATTGTTTCTCTTGCGTGCAGATAAACTACAATAACGAGTGGAAGATTTTTTTTTTTTAAATTTGTGGTAAGGTCTTATGGGACCAAACTAAGCTTACACACTACTTAATCCAACTTACGCTATAGACGACACACACCCTAATGACCGAGGGAGGACTCTAACCTCCGACTGGATGAGCGGCACGGACCGTGACAAGACGCCTCACATCGCGCGGCTACTCGCGTGGCAAGAAATAGTGTGTTCAACTTCCCGTCGACGACAAGATCACTGCAGTCTGAGCACAAGCTTCGGATTGGAAAAACTAAAAATGACGAAAGTAATAGGCCGCGCTCTTTCAAAGGGAACATAGCGCAGCATTTCTTTTAATGCTATGGCGGGTTGTCACAGTAACTCATTGCCAAACATCTCGTTTGGAGAGGTCTCGATGGCTGGACGAAATACATTTCAACTGATGGCAGAACTCTCTATTTTCTATATTTGCCGATGACACTGTTCGTCTAGCCAGCGGCGAAAACTAACTTGCTAATCTACTAGACCTTAGTCTTATCACACGGATTACACGTCTATCTTTGCAAGCAGAAACTCCTGATCGAAGGCCATATGTCCGATATTCGAAGAGGATAGGTGCAAATCATAAGTCGATTAAAGTAACTGGAAGTCTTGCGTTCTTTCACCTATATTAGGCCAAGCGTCTGCCACATGCCAAGTTGTGAAGATCAGCAGGTGGATCAAGCTAGGGCGAGCGGGTATGAAGCAGCTTACCTCTATCTGGGAGAACAGAGCGGAACAACACGAAGATCCAGCAGGTATCAACACTCGTGATTTTAGTCTTCATTTACGGTTGCGGCTAGAGACAAGCAGCATAGTGATGCATTTCAGCTTTGGTGCTGGCGCACGATGCTGCGCATATAATGGACCGAAAGAACTTTTGCGTCCATTACTAAGCAACACAGTATCTCCCCAGGCGCGTTTCTTCTATCAAAAAATTCTCTAGTTATTTGGGCTATAAAAACAAAAATTATGAAAGGTAAGACCGAGGGGGAGCGAGAAAGCAGATGGACAGATCAAAACGATTCCAAGTTTACCTCTTCAGTAACGCTAAGAGAAACCGATAATCGTCCGGGTTGGCGAGGCTTTGTTAACAGGTTCGCCACTTATGACTACTTGGCGAGGTCGGAAAACAAATTCCGGTCGGCGATCTGAAACGTTGCCCTCCCGAATGCGAGAAAGAGCGTGCTAACCACTGCGCCACCGTCTTCGGTAGAACTTACAGCAAGTCTGAAAGCTGGCTTCAAAATCAAATCAATAGGACTAAAACAATGTAAAAATACCGCACGGAAAAGGAAATAGCGCAGATTACTAATGAAGTCACATAACCAATGGACGAGTCTGCTTATTTAAAGGGACTTCAACACAGCGACTGGATGGGCAATAAACAAATATTATAATTTTTTTTAATTGACAAATTGTCAGATGTTTCGTAAACTGATCTGTCTAAAAATAAGAAACAAAACAGATCAAAGAAACCTTTGAAGCGTTTAAATGACGCTCGAAATCATGTATGGTGGCTGAGATGCTCAAATGTTAGCGACGTGTGATCACACAGAGATATTCTATGAGGCAAATGTCCTCTACTACTATTTAAAATGCTCAGTCACACATTGACTTTCAACCAGCACCTCATACGCTATAGGTGATTTTATGGATCATTCCAAAGCGCGTCGAATTTTTCTCTAATCTATTTTATTTTTTACTCTTGGAAAAATAATTTCCCACACGTTTGTCCGGTTTTTTTCAATTCTGTTCAGAAAGCATGAAATGTGTTTACGTATCGAACGGTTTATTATTATTATTATTATTATTATTATTATTATTATTATTGACTTTTTTTTCTCAGACTTAAGTCTGGTTAAAAATGGAACGTGACACGGACCTCGGTCAAGCGTGACTTCCTTGTAACTGTATGGTATATGTTATATTGCATTTAGGAACTTTCGGGTAATTGAACAAGTATCAATAATTACAGATTTTTGTAATTGTATATATATGTTTGGATGTAGCTGTATTGCATTGATGTACTGGTGAATATTGTGAGGTATGACTCCTGTAGTTGATAGTATAATTGGGATAATGTCGACTTTATCCTGATGCCACATGTCCTTGACTTCCTCAGCCAGTTGGATGTATTTTTCAATTTTTTCCCCTGTTTTCTTCTGTATATTTGTTGTGTTGGGTATGGATATTTCAATTAGTTGTGTTAATTTCTTCTTTTTATTGGTGAGTATGATGTCAGGTTTGTTATGTGGTGTTGTTTTATCTGTTATAATCGTTCTGTTCCAGTATAATTTGTATTCATCATTCTCCAGTACATTTTGTGGTGTGTACTTGTATGTGGGAACGTGTTGTTTTATTAGTTTATGTTTTATGGCAAGTTGTTGATGTATTATTTTTGCTACATTGTCATGTCTTCTGGGGTATTCTGTATTTGCTAGTATTGTACATCCGCTTGTGATGTGATCTACTGTTTCTATTTGTTGTTTGCAAAGTCTGCATTTATCTGTTGTGGTGTTGGGATCTTTAATAATATGCTTGCTGTAATATCTGGTGTTTATTGTTTGATCCTGTATTGCGATCATGAATCCTTCCGTCTCACTGTATATATTGCCTTTCCTTAGCCATGTGTTGGATGCGTCTTGATCGATGTGTGGCTGTGTCAGATGATACGGGTGCTTGCCGTGTAGTGTTTTCTTTTTCCAATTTACTTTCTTTGTATCTGTTGATATTATGTGATCTAAAGGGTTGTAGAAGTGGTTATGAAATTGCAATGGTGTAGCTGATGTATTTATATGAGTGATTGCTTTGTGTATTTTGCTAGTTTCTGCTCGTTCTAGAAAGAATTTTCTTAAATTGTCTACCTGTCCATAATGTAGGTTTTTTATATCTATAAATCCCCTTCCACCTTCCTTTCTGCTTAATGTGAATCTCTCTGTTGCTGAATGTATGTGATGTATTCTATATTTGTGGCATTGTGATCGTGTAAGTGTATTGAGTGCTTCTAGGTCTGTGTCACTCCATTTCACTACTCCAAATGAGTAGGTCAATACTGGTATAGCATAAGTATTTATAGCTTTTGTCTTGTTTCTTGCTGTCAATTCTGTTTTCAGTATTTTTGTTAGTCTTTGTCTATATTTTTCTTTTAGTTCTTCTTTAATATTTGTATTATCTATTCCTATTTTTTGTCTGTATCCTAGGTATTTATAGGCATCTGTTTTTTCCATCGCTTCTATGCAGTCGCTGTGGTTCTCCAATATGTAATCTTCTTGTTTAGTGTGTTTGCCCTTGACTATGCTATTTTTCTTACATTTGTCTGTTCCAAAAGCCATATTTATATCATTGCTGAATACTTCTGTTATCTTTAGTAATTGGTTGAGTTGTTGATTTGTTGCTGCCAGTAGTTTTAGATCATCCATGTATAGCAAATGTGTGATTTTGTGTGGATATGTTCCAGTAATATTGTATCCATAATTTGTATTATTTAGCATGTTGGATAGTGGGTTCAGAGCAAGACAGAACCAGAAAGGACTTAATGAGTCTCCTTGGTATATTCCACGCTTAATCTGTATTGGCTGTGATGTGATGCTATCTGAATTTGTTTGGATATTAAGTGTGGTTTTCCAGTTTTTCATTACTGTGTTTAGAAAGTGTATCAATTTAGGATCTACTTTGTATATTTCCAAAATCTGTAGTAACCATGAGTGGGGTACACTATCAAAGGCTTTTTGGTAATCAATGTATGCGTAGTGTAGGGACCTTTGTTTAGTTTTAGCTTGATATGTCACCTCTGTATCAATTATCAGTTGCTCTTTACATCCTCGTGCTCCTTTGCAGCAGCCTTTTTGTTCTTCATTTATAATTTTGTTCTGTGTTGTATGTGTCATTAATTTCTGTGTGATGACTGAAGTTAATATTTTGTATATTGTTGGTAGGCATGTTATGGGGCGATATTTAGCTGGGTTTGCTGTGTCTGCTTGATCTTTAGGTTTCAGATAGGTTATTCCATGTGCAAGTGTATCAGGGAATGTGTATGGGTCTGCAATGTAACTGTTAAATAATTTAGTTAGATGTGAATGCGTTGAGGTGAACTTCTTTAGCCAGTAATTTGCTATTTTATCATTTCCAGGGGCTTTCCAATTGTGTGTAGAATTAATTGCTCGGGTGACTTCATGTTGCAAAATTATCACTTCAGGCATTTGTGGTATCATCTTGTATGTGTCTGTTTCTGCTTGTATCCACCGTGCATGCCTGTTATGTTGTACCGGGTTTGACCATATGCTGCTCCAGAAGTGTTCCATGTCTGTTATGTTTGGTGGATTGTCTATTTTAATGTGTGTGTTATCCATTGTTTGGTAAAATCTCTTTTGGTTTGTGTTGAATGTTTGGTTTTGTTTCCTTCTATTTTCACTTTTTTTGTATCTTCTAAGTCGTTTGGCCAATGCTTGCAATTTCTGCTTTTTTTCATCTAATTGCTCTATTGCTTCTTGTTGTGAGATTTTACCTAACCTTTTTCGTTTTTTGTCTGATATTTCATTTCTTATAAATTGTGTTAGCTGTCCGATGTCTTTTCTCAGTTTTTCTATTCTGATCTGTAACCTGTGTTGCCATGCTGGTTTTGTGCGTTTCTTCTGTGTGTTGGTTTGTTCTGATCTCTGCCTAGTGTGTATATTTAGTGTAGTGAGTGCTCCTATATAAACCAGTAGTTGTAACTCTTCCATAGTTGTGTTTTCATTTATTTTGTTGTGTATGATTGTGTTGATAGTTTTTATTGTTGTTTCGACTTGTGGGTTATTTGGCGGTCTATGCAAGAATGGTCTAATGTCTGTATTTGTGTCTTTGTATTCTATATATGTCAGCTGAAATTTCTCTTCTATATCTAACACGTGTGTCTCTTCGTGTTCTATTTGTGCTTGTTCTGGTGGCTCTCTTAAGATTTCGTTTTCCTCTGATTGTTTAATTGATGCGTGTTGGTCTTTGTTTGTTTGCTCTGGGATGTTTGAGTCCATTACTGTGTTTTCTTCTTCTTCTGATTGCACATTATTTTGTTCCAGTATTTGTTGTACTTGTTGTTTGATGTTTTCTAATTCTGACTGGGGTATCCTGTTATTTTTGATTATTACACGGATCTGATCAGCTAGTCGTTGTTCTGTTAAAAATTTTAATTCCGGGTATCTGGTAATAAATGTTGTGTATACTTGTGATCTGTATCCAGTTGTGTTGGTTCCTAGGTTTGTTGCTTGGTAATAACAGAACATGAGGTGTCGATTTACTTCATCTGACCATCTCATCCTCTGTCTTTGTTTTCCTTCTAGGGTGGTTGCAGGAAGCATATCCTGCAAAACACCTCTATTCGGATTTAAATCATTTTCCATGTGGCTAGCAGTGTCGTTACCATTGTGGGCGGGCATAGGGTTCAAGCGTCGTCCCCGACCATGACGGCGCTTGTCCGAGGCTTCTTTAGTTCTGTCCTGAACCAAGTAATCACACTAAAAGGGGGGTTAGCCCTATTAGTGGTTTGTTCTTTTCGTCGCCTTTTACGACTGGCAGAACATACCGGAGGCCTATTCTTTTCCCGGGCCTCCACGGGGGTTATTATTATTATTATTATTATTATTATTATTATTATTATTAGCATATAGATCAATAGAGTAGAGAAGTTTCAATTTATGCTGTGATTTGATATTTCTGACACTTCATTTACAAATCTAGTAGCAGCTGTTCTTGAAATATTGCAATTTTTCCCTCAATTACTAAGTTTTTCTTAATTACACAGATTACTTTCAAGAAATTAAAATCTTTTTTTTAAAAAAAACTAGATTTTACACTAGTCAATTTGATATCCAATTTGTCAACTCCTACTCTTCGTTTGGCTATGAAAATTCAGATAAAATCCATTGCGTAATTTTTATATCTCGCTCCGCTCAAACATTTGGCCAAAAATGGTCTGGAGCACTTTTCCTAAACTAAATAGGATTTCTGAAACCAAGTTTCATATGTGACAGAGAAATGAAGGCTTACCCTATCTGGATTACTGGAAGACATGGAATCTTAATTAAAACAAAACTCGAAAGCCGAGAACTGCAGGGAGTTTATGGAAATTCTCCTTTGGTAATACATGTAACAGCCTCTGTTCAGCAATGCGGAATGGAGAAACTAATTTCAGTTCAGCGATTTTTTTAACTCGTCGGGAGGAGAATGAAGTGATTATTTTTATAGTCAAAACATTCGTGTAGAGCCGGGAAATTTGCTGGAGGTGAAGAGAATTTTGACGAAACAGTGTAATTTCACTTCCATTCTCAACACCGCATAATGATGGAACTAAATTAGTGTTTACGGCGGGCTTCAGCTATACACATTTCATTTGGCGAGGATGCGAAGCACTGTTAAATTGTCCGAACGATACTTCATTTTATTACCACGTATACTTTTGCACAACCCACTCGTGGAACCGGCACGTTATTTATGAAATCTGTGGAAGAAAGAAAGGAATAGCGAATAGATCCGAAAGGCACGGTTTTGATTCAGTCTCACCGCAGCGACAAGCATGTATTCAGTTCTTGATCCTGCTGAGCAACAGTCATATAATAATCTTTAAATGAACAAACCGCCATTTGGCTGTACTGTTGTTCATTTAATAACGACCTAGGTCTCGGTCTTTTATGTCATTAACATATATTGCTGGACATTAAGCTCAAAATTGGCCATAAATTAAAAATATTGGCTCCCCACGAAATGCCAAGATAACGATTTTACAATGGCAGTTCGTGGGGTGCCTGCTTTGAGCTTGATGTCCTGCAATATATGTTAATGACGAACTCAATCACTTGAAAATGGCATATAAGGCCGAAACCTACGTCGTAATTAAATGAACAACAATAGAGTCAAATGGCGGTGTGCTCATTAAAAAAGAATGTATTTCATGGACTGCCAATCTCAATGAAAATCAGAATAAACGGCGAATTTATCAAAACGTTAATGCGTGTAGTTTGGTTCCACATTTCAATCAGGCAATCAAAGAGTAGGTAGTGGGACTTACGTCATTCCTCCACATTTTTATGGGATTAAGACAATGCGATTAAATGAACCAGCGTAAGTTCGGTATGATACTTGTGTGTTCGTCACGCCGGAAGCGTACGACGGGCAGGTTAACAATGAAAACTGTCAGATGTGGTTGGGAGCTCGAGGAAGAAGCACGTGTTTTCGTTTCTTCGCTGCCATCAACTTGGCGAGGGTAGAATTGGATCCTGCAGGGGTCACGGTTATTGCGACTGTTGAAAACCAGAGGTCGTACATCAAGATCGAAAGTTCACGCAGCAAACACCCGACACAAATCCACAGTTTGTGGTGAGTTTACAGTAGGCAGTAGTACAGCGTCACGTTAGGGTAATAGTTTTCGTGGTGGTTGTATGCACACGACTATAATCCAAGCGCCGGAAGGCCACAAACGTAATCAGTTGAATGAAGTGTGAAACTTGTGGCACATGCTCTTTAAGATCGCAGTGCGACTTGTGAGAAACACTCTGAAGCCACGAGAATTCCCGTTAGTCAGTAAACCGCATTTTGACACATGATTTGAAGAAGATAAAAATTTCTGCGGGATGGATCCCACACTATCTGACTCCTGAAGACAAACAAAAAATGGCTCTGAGCACTGTCGGACTTAACTGCTGTGACATCAGTCCCCTAGAACTTAGTACTACTTAAACCTAACTAACCTAAGGACATCACACACATCCATGCCCGAGGCAGGATTCGAACCTGCGACCGTAGCGGTCACACTGTAGAAGAAAAACGTCTGCACATAAGAACCTCGGTGAAACGACGATTCGACCGTGAAAGTCAAGAATTCTTGTGTCGAATTGTCGGTATTGATGAATCGTGAATTAGAGACTTTGAATTGGAGTTGAAATCACAGTCCAATGACTAGATATCTTCAGATTCTACACGTCCAAAAATATTTCGACTCGCTCGATCGAACCTCAAGCAAATGCTGATTTTTTGCTTATGATCGAGAAATTATCTTCACAAATAGTCCCATGTGGAACAAGTGTCGCAGCAGCGTATTACTGTAACCTTGAGCAAAACCTGTGCAGAAAAATGCACAAAACTCGACCACAGTTGCTCGAGGCCGGGCCACTCGTTCTCCAGAACAATGTTCGCCGGCATACCGGCAATATTGTAGCCCAAAACCTTCGCGAATGCAGACGGGAAGTGTTGCCGCATCCTTTCTACAGCACGCACGTGAGTCCACCTGACATCGACTTGTTCCCGAAGTTGAAAAAACCTTTGCATGTACGTCGTTATCTTTGTCTGGAAGACAGCCGAACGGAAGTGGTGGCCTGGATGGAACAACAGAGCTTGCGAGACGTTGGCACTCACGTTAGAGAGAAGCAGGGAGACTCAAGGGAGGACTGTAACGAGACAGCGAAAAAAATTGAGTAAAAGATAGTGTACATTATTCATGAAATATCTGTCGCACGTGGACACGCCTGTTGTCACATTGGAAAACGGGTACGTCCATGAAAAAGTAGAAGAAAGGGCAACACCTTGTCAGAGAAAATATTTAAGTAAAATATCCTGCTTCATGTCCATGTCCACGGCAATGTGAATAAGATGTAATGGAACGAAATATATTTTTTTCGTTTAGTTGCTTGCGGCGATTATCTATTAAAAGCCATGTCCATTTCCGACTTGGGAAGCAGCGAACGGCCAGTTAGCAGTGGTCTGGAAACAGCTAACTGGACTCGCTCCAAAAACAGTCTGCGCCGCACCGAACGACCGACAGCCAAACCGGAAAAGGGCAATAATCAACGCGGCGAAACAGAGCAGGAAACGGCGCAACTGTGTCTACGTTGGCTGTTGGTATTATCACTAGTAACTACTTGACAAAAAGAAGGATCAATTCACGTACATGAAAAAAAGATGATTGTGTGCCCCCCCCCCCCACACACACACACACACGCACACACACACACACACACACACACACACACACACACACACACACACAGAGAGAGAGAGAGAGAGAGAGAGAGAGAGAGAGAGAGAGAGAGAGAGAGAGAAGGTTTGGATGGAGAGAGGTGTAACTGGTGACTGACGTGAAATGCGCGCAGTAAAAGCTATTATGACATGACGGGGGTATTCTGAGAAAACGGAGGCGGAACGGAGGTATTTTGGTCCGCGGGCCGCTATTCCCGACCGTGGCCTCGCAGCTGTGGCTTTCCAGTGTCTTGTTGGAGATCTGCGCGAGCGTTTCAGTCGCACGTGTTCTGCCTCCCGCTGCCGACAGCTCCTGCTTGCACGGCGCCATCTCTGTAACGCTCCCAGTTTCAACAGAGAAACACATACACGATAGACGGAACTGCCAACTTGGTAAACACCGTCCTATACCGGCATCCCAGATTTTCTCCGCGTGAATGCTTCGCGCAATCGTCTAGACCACAACTCCGCACAACAAATTCCCAAGTCACTGAAGATGCAACATACGGTGGACTTAGGGAATGAAGTCGAGATGTTTAAAACCACAGCTTGCCTGTCATACGTAATATGTCTTCTGCGAATTCAGAACCGCCTATTATACAAACAACTTTGCTTTTTAATACCGTAACTATTTTCGGCACCTTTGTATCACCAGTAAAAACATTTTGTGACATAAAACCCTGCATTACGGTAAAGTACTGTGGAACTAGCTGTACATTACTGTACTGCTTGCCACAGCTGTTTTCGGACGATCTGCCCTCGTCTGCATGATTGTTTTCGTAGAAATACAACAGCGCGGTATATGTTTTAATGGACCACACTGGCAAGTTTCAGTTAATGCTGAAGACAACATGCACAGAGATTTTATACAGCCTGAAATTACATTAGAAGCTTGACAGCTTTTAGCGAAATTTAATTCCGGGGAGTGAACAGCATGTCATCTGCAGCACAAATTGTAGCTTGCCAGTGTAGTTTATCAAAAACATGTCCCGTGTTTCTGTTTGTTATTGGGGTGGTAGTGTGGGTGGTTTAGGGCACAAAACAGCTGAGGTCATAAGCGTCCGTGTCATAACTGCCGGATGAAGTTGACGTCGATAATACTCAGAGCCCAATCGATGGGAGTAAAGCGATAGCTAAAACCAATCACTTTCCCTTTGAGGAGGACGCATATACGGCTGAAAATTAAATTTCCTTCACCATATTACTACGACGAATAAAAAGTGAAACGCAATCTACAGCTGGTGCTGTATCTCCTAAAATATCTGATAATTCAGATGGTAAACATACATTAAAGCACGAACGGTTATAAAATCGGCACTGGGTCATAAAATGGCGCACTGGCAATGGCTGGTTGTAGTAAGCACAGAGTGTTGGGGGGGGGGGGGGGGGGTCTCTGCTTAACATAAGACAGTGACGGAAACGACAGTGACCAATACGGAGCCGAGCTGAAAGTATGTCCTCGGGGCGAGTGGAAGTCGTCCAAGCCACCGGGAGGTTTTAATTTCCCAGAGTTTGTTCCCATATGGAGGAGACCAGTGTTCACGCCAGAGGATCACAATGTTCTTACGTGCAGCAACACAGAGGTCATCTAGAGGGACATAATAGCTAAAAGGCCTAGGTAGTCGGCTGCAGCCTTGGCAGCAGCATCGGTAGCTTCATTCCCCGACACTCCGATGTGACCAGTGAACCAAATGCACATCAGGTTGGCTCCATAATCACAGAGCGAGTGGAGGCATTCGTGGATTCGTTGTACTAAGGTGCGGTATGTGTATAGTACACGGAGGCTCTGGATGGCACTAAGTGAATCGTAACATAATACACAGCTCACAAGCCTATGTCTTCGGATGGTCTAGAAGCTAGTATCTAAATTGTTTGCTGCCAATGACAAAGGCACATCCGACACAACAGTTTGTCTTAGAGCCATCAGCGTAAAGTAAGGTGGTGTCTCCAAGTTGCGTGCAAAGTTCGAGAAACTTACAGCGATAGATTGAATTTAGAATAGTGTCCCCGGGAAGTGAACTAAGTCCAAGATGGACGAGGACCTCTGCACGAAGCCAAGGCGTTTAAAGGCTCTCATGCAGTGGGAACGTGGTAGGTAGCGCAAGGTGAAGCTTTCGAAGCACTATACGAAAACGAACACCGGGAGGCAATAAAGATGTTGCGCTTACCCTAGTTACCAATAAAGGAGGCATAGAATGGATGGTTGGGCATTAAGGACAGACGACAAGCGCATCTGTTGAGGAGATCATCACGCCGATATGAGAGCGGTAGTTCGGCAACGTTTGGATAGACTCGTAACTGGGCTAGTATATAAAGCTCCAGTGGACAAAAATATGCCTTGATGGTGGATTGTGTTGAGATGGTGTAAAATAAACGGTCGTTCAGATAACTAAACGAGACACCCATAAACCATTTTTGAACGGAGAGGGGACTGGTATAAGCGGAGGATGATTTTTCCGATCCGCTCCCCATGAAGTACCGTTTAAAACACGTAGGATATTTAGAGATCGGGTACAGCGTGCTGCCAGATAAGACATGTGGGAGGACCAACAGTGTTTCCTATCGAGCGTGAGCCCCTAGAATTTCGTGGTTTCCACGGACGGAAGAGCAACAGGACCGATATGTAAGGTCCGTGGAAGGAACTCCTTGCGCCGCCAGAAGTTCAGGCAGTTTTTTCAGTGGAAAAGTCTTTGTCGATGATCCACGAGTAAAGTCGGTCGAGCCATCGCTGAATCTTTACTCGAGCAAACAGGTCCGTTGAGAGCTGCAGTTGATCGCAAAGTCTGATAGGCCTGGCGGGAGAGTTTCTGCGTGTGTTTCTACAACAGATCGTGCAGATGAGGACAGATTCCACAACAATTATCTACGGGACGTTATACAATAGTGTGAAGAAGGACCCACAGAACATAACATTCTAGATGATGATTGGTTTGTGGGGCACTCAAATGCGCGGTCATCAGCGCACGTACGAAGTCCCACTTTTACACAGTCCAGTTTTTTACGTGATCCCTTCTAGCCACTGTCACGGATGATGATGATGAGAGGACAACACAAACACGAAGTCCTCAGGCAGAGAAAATCCCCTACATGGCCGGGAATCCAATCCGGGACCACGTGATCCAGAGGCAGCAACGGTAGCCACTAGACAACGAGCTACCGGACATAACATTCTAGAAAATTGGATCTGAATAAAAGTAAACACTGAGGTTCACACAATGGTGCCGAGGCACGACTGGGTAAGAAAAAGAACAGCTGTTTACACCGTAGGCAGACCTGATTTCCTATACGTAGTACCCAAACAAGGTTGCTGTTTGAGTTACGAAAGCAAACGCTGATAAGCCGTACCTTCAACAAACATAAAATCAAAGAATTTCTGCCCATCACTGAGACGCAACCACTTCTTCGTTCTATACAGGATGAATTAAGAGTGCAGCATCAGTGCCATCTTCAGACACTGTTCAATATCGTTTAAGGCTAACTGCGAGTTCTGCTTCTACTGATGTTTACGTAGTCTGTCAAAGAGTAGCAAACAATTTCTTCCCTTCGCATGGCCTTAGGACCTCGTCCGCTTGCTACGTCGCTGTAATTTCATTAAAATAAATACACAAAATTCGGTCGGACTACGGCGGGTGAGTGTACAAGGAACGACTGCTAGCTGCCAGACACATTTGGGCAAATTATTTTACACATGCTGGCGTTTTTTTTGAAGTCCGTGACTGTTATTCAATTAAGCACTGCCAAGGGAGAACGCTACCAGCCACTAATACTGTTCAGAAGTTTTATTTTTCTACCACGACGGGCTTTGGACCATTACGCCTGACTGAGGTGACTACACGTGTTTCAGCCCCTCTAGTTTCATGAAGTTCCGATAGGTGCCGGCGCTATACGTAGCCTCTAAAATGGCGTTTGTAGCAGAGCTGCGTGCCAAGCAGAGCTCTCATTCAGTTTCTTTTGGCGGGAAACCGAGCATAGATATTTACAGGCGCTTGCCGAATGTCTACGGAGACCTGGCAGTGAACAAAAGCACGGCGAGTCGTTGGGCAAGGCGTGTGTCGTCATTGGAATAGGGTTGCGCAAACCTGTCCCACATCCCGCGTGCTGGCCAGCCGGACACAGCTGTGACCCCTGCAATGTTAGAAAGTGCGAACACATTCATTCGTGATGAGAAGACCTCACCCCTCCACTGGACGTCTCTGTTGGTAGTGCTGACACACTCATCCACCAATTGGGGCGCTGAGAGGGGTGTGCCCGCTAAGTTGCTCGCCGCCTAACAGAAGACCATCTCGCAGCTTCGGATTTTTATCTGTTTGACCTAATGAAGCAGGAGCAGTACGTGGACGACGGGGAGGTTACTGATGCACCAAGACGTCGGTTCCGGCGTCGACCAGTAGAGTCGTACCATGCGGGCATACGGGCTCACCCAGCAATGTGGCATAAGGCTGTCGCATTGAACGGAGATTATGTTGAAGAATAGGATTTCGTAGCCAAAACAGTGGGGAATATCTGATGTATTGGAATCCTGAACAAAACAAACTTGCTTTCAGAAAAAAATGTGCTGCATTGCTTATTTAACGCCCCTTGTAGAATGTCAGAAGCAAACTGGAAAGTTACTTTTTGCCCCTCCACTTTAGTTTCCTTTCCTATATTCTCGCTCTCGTCTCAATCTACGCTTCCCATTCAGGTCCGTCGACACTTGCAACTGCAGTATGGTTTCTGTACAGGTTCGAGATCACTCTTCGCTTGCTGTACATTTTCCTTCTACCTTCAGCATTTCGAAGAGTATATAATGGCCCTAATCCAGTTATCGCAATAAAATAAAGCTTTTCGAAAGTACTTGTGATGCCTAGTTTCTCGTTCCCTCTCAATAATTCTCAAGCTGAACTCTATCAAATAAGCGTAGGCATTAGAGAGGGAGAAGAACTAACACGCACAGCAAATGTTTTCTGGTGGGAGAGGAAGCTAGGCAACGAGTTGAGAAGTGAGTGTCGGCCGTTTGCCGTCGGCGTGCCAGGTGGATAAGTCGCCTATCCTGAGTTACGTAAAGGCGTGCGCGCTAGGCGAGGATTTGCGAGTCCCAAGGTTACAAACACTGCAAGCTCACTATCAAAGCTCAGTCCTCTGACGTGAACTACTTGGTTTCGAGGCAAATTACGCCTGCCACACATCACAACCTCAACCTACATTCGCTCCTATACTGCGCATTTGTTCATCGAGTGAGAACACGTAACGCTAGTTACATCTTAATACACTGATGAGCCGAAACATTGCGACACTGGCCATCACGACGGTAAATGCAATATGGTGGAGCTGTGAGCTGGTGACGCTGTAAAGAGGAGCAGAGAGGAATGGGAATTCACTCTAGTGGCTACAGGGGCCGTGAATGGGATAATTCACATGGGCGACTTTCGCAAAGAAGAGATTGTTACGGCCCGGCGCCTGGGAAAGAGCATTTCGGAAACGGCGACAACGTCGACTGTCCGCATGCTGCTGCCGTGAGTATTTATGGAAAACTATGGAAGGGCGGTGAAACCACGTGCAGGCGTGAAGGTGTTAGATGTCCGCGCCTCATCACATAAAGTGGACGCCGGAGCTTGCCGTCTCTAAGCAGTACAGGCGGCGCGGCAGCTATCTGTGGCGTACAGCGCTGGTGCAGGCGCACAACGTTCAGCGCACATTGTTGAACATGGTGCTCCCCACAGCACACGACCCAACTGTGCCGTCAACTACGATCGCAATGGGCATTTCATAGACCGTAGATCAAGGTAAACGTGTCGCCTGGTCGCACGGATCTCGTTTCTTGTTGCACCCGGTCATCCAGGCGAACGGCTGTTAGAAACATGCACCGCGCCACGGCCACTGTCTGGTGAGGGCAATATTAGGCAATGAGGGTGGGGGGTGGGGGGGAAGGAACAATCACCTGGGTTTACATGAGACCTGAATGCACTATAACATGTCGAGTACGTGACCATTATTGTGGGCTACCTGCTTCCCTTCACGTTTTGTATGTTACCCGACGGCGACGGAACATTCCATCTGGATCACTGTGTGTCACGAGCCTAGAGCCGTACTAAAGTGGTCTGAAGAGCACTATATAGGACTCACGCTGATGTCTTGCTGATCAGAGGCCGATTGAACATAACTGCGGCGCCAACAGACGCCAGCTATGCGCTCACAAACAACCGACGCGCAATTTGCGGGAATGCGTCACCTGTGCGTACACAACTGGAGCCATATACAGGTTGGCCCATGAAATGATTCAACATTTTTTTTCTGGTATTAGTTTTTTAGGATATCAGTAGGCTTTCAATAAAGTTTCGCTGTATCACTGAACGCATGTAGCTGATACCAGTTAAAACACAGTGCAATTGCAGGACTGAACGGGTTCAGACAGGAAGCTACAGGACACGCATGAAGAGATAAGCGAATTTTAATACCTCTGAAGTAGGATAAATAAAGCAGAAAGGTAGAGAAAAGATGTAGCAACGATAGCACAATGTTCCACCCCTTTTTCTACGCCTTGTCCAACAGTACCTAGCACAAACGTTTACTGAGCGATGGGCTGGTGGAGGAACTATAATAGCACTCCGTCCCTGTTAACCGCCCCTTATTACCTTGGTTTTTTGGCTATCGTGACATTTGAAGTATTGATACATTCCACACATACCGACAAAGTGCACACGCTACAATAGTGTGGTACGCATGTGTCCAAATTTAAGGGCAGCGGGGTGTACCTGTATGCTTCATAATTCTCCGAGGAGTCTGCCGACGAACGTGTGCGAAGGAATATTAGACAGACTGAGCACTTTCTCTAGCGTCAACATCGCACAGATTTGTTGCTATATCGAAAAGTAATTTACCGGATTTTTGTACGTATTACTGTTCTTCCTAGTTCTGACCGGAAATATATGCAGGTGAACTCAAACTCCGTCCGAACAGGCCACAGGAAGCCCAACGGTACCGTCCGACATCGCGTTATCCTCAGCCGATAGGCGTCACTGGATGCAGTTATGGAGAGGCGTGTGATCGGAACATCTTTCTCCCTCTTGTTGTCAGCTTTCGTGACCGGAGGCACAACTCCTCGGTCAAGTAGCTTCTCAACTGCCTCACAGGGGCTGACTGCAGCCCGCTTGCCAACAGCGATCGGGATATCCCGTCGGTCACCCATCCAAGTACTAGCCAAGCCCGACAGTGCTGAACATCGGTGATACGAAGGAAATCTGTGTTACCACTGCGGCATAGCCGTTGACCATATCTAGGTGAACCAAGGAATATACTAATGAAAAAAATCGCAACGCCAAGGAGTTGTGCAACATAAACGAAAGTTAGTAGGCGAGTATCTACATCTGACATGGTCTGTTCAATATCAGGGTGGAAACCAGGTTTGCTATAATAAATACACACTGTAACGATCGTGAGCGTTAGTTACCTTTGAGATTGGATGTTGTGAGTTGATATGCTTTTAAGGAGACAAAGACGATATCATCAACACCTCACGGAGTTCGAGTGACATCATGTAATAGGAAAACGTGAGGCTGGATGTTCGTTCTGGGATACTGCAGAAAGAGTTGGCAGTAATGTAGCCACTGTACCTGATTGCTGGGAGAGGTGGTCATGAGAATGTAAAATCGCAAGACGACTGGGTTCCAGACTTATCTGGCACTACTAAGAGGGAACACCACCGTGTTCGGTGTATGGCTCTGGCGCATCGTACTGCATCTGAAAGGGTCATTTGAGCAGTAGGTGGCACTGTACTGACACATCGAACCGCTGCAAGGTGATTACTTCAACGACGGCTTCGAGCCAGATGCCCATCCCTCCCCCCCTGCATCGCGCATTTCATTGACCCCAGACCACAGTCGTCTGCGACTTCAGTGGTGTTAAGCGAGAGCTCACTGACGGGCAGAGTACCGGTACCGGTGACGGCCGTAGGGCCTACAACCAACCTCTCTGCGTGCTAGATACACTGGATGTACACACAGAGTAATGGTCTTGGGTGCGATTTCATATGACAGCAGGAGCACTCTGGTGGTTATCCTAGGCACTCTGACTGAAAATGTGTATGTTAATCTGGTGATTCAGCCTGTTGTGCTGCCATTCATGAACAGCTTTCCAGAGGGTACTTTCCAACGTGATAACGCTCGTCCACATACCGCTGTTATAAACATACACGCCCTACGCTATACGTCGACATGTTGCCTTGGGCTGCTCGATCGCCAGATGTCTCCAACAAGCACATAAGGGACATCAACGGACAACTCCAGCGACATCGGCTAACAGCACTAACCGCCCCTGTATTGATCGACCATGTGTAACAGGCATTGAATTCCATGACATATGGCACCTGCAGAACACAATGGATGCATGTCCTCATGCTTGCAATCAACAGTCTCGCGGTTATTAAAGTACCAGCATTTCACATTTGCAATGGCTTATGTATAAGTTACATTAACCTGTGATCTTGGAATGTTACCTAAAGAAATGTATTCCCAGAATTTCACGACTCTACTTATTTTTTGGTGTTGCATTTTTTCCTTCGGTGTATTTACAAGACGACGTGGGAACTTATGTGCAAACGGGAATCCTCTGAAACACGAGTACACAGACCTCGTGTACTACTCAAGCCACATTATGGTCTAGGTCGGAGTATGCTTTGTCTACCACTGCCTGTGATCCTTTCGCTGTCGCAGCCCCGATCAGTGCGCGAAAATAAGCTTATGTGTAAGTTCATGGTCTTTTCGCGAGACATACGTAGGTCGAAGTAATACATTGACGTACGCTGTCGAACTTTTAACAGTAGTCGACACAATGATGCACAATGCTTCTCTCGTAGCGTTTGCTACTGCAGTTGGTGGGCACTTCCGTGACTCTATCGTGCTCACCAAATGGACTTTTAACGAAACTGGCTGCTCTTCTTTGGATCTTACCTGTTTTCCATCTTAATTAGTATTTCGTAAGGATCCTGAGTGACGAACAACTTTGCGGTATCGGCAGAAAAAAAGTATTGTAAGCCACCTCCCCGTGGGTGTACAGCACTTTTTGTGGAGTGTTCCAATGAATCTTAGTCTGGCATTTGCCTTACGTACGGTTAGTTTTATGTGGTTGTTGCACTTTCAATCGCTCCGTACACATTCCCGATATTTAATGGTTGTGACAGCTCGCGAGGATTGTTCGGCAATATCATGTAACACTGGAGAATTCATCCTATTTATGAGCAAGATGTTACATATATTGTATCGACTGCAAATCCCTGCACCAAGCGTCAGCAGGGTACAGGTGTTGCTGCGCAACGCTACGATTTCCTAGCGCTGGGACAACGAGGTCATTAGAGACGGAGCACAAGCTCGGATTAGGGAAGGATGGGGAAGGAAATCGGCCGTGCCCTTTCTAAGGAACCATCCCGGCATTTGCCTGAAGCGATTTAGGGAAATCACAGAAAACCTAAATCAGGACGGCTGGGCGCGGGATTGAACCGTCGTCCTCCCGAATGCGAGTCCAGTGTGCTAACAGCCTCGTCGAACCTTCGATATAGCCGCAGTATCGTTTATACACCGATACCACACACTGGCCGGAGAATCGCGCCTGTTAGCTACGCCCCGTGAACTAGTGTGTGAGAAACGTCGATGACGCAAGAGTGCCGCCGCCCCCCCCCCCCCCCCCAACGAGAACGATTCAAATCGCCGCCGCTGCACGCGCCTGCGACACAGCAACCGCCTGCTCAGTTTTTTCATCGGTCGGGCGGTGCCTGTTGGCCGGGGACGCGTCACATTTCATTTCACAGGCCTCTTCTCGCCGCTTACTGCACACATCCGGGCTTTTTCAGGTCATTTAACCCGGCAGAAGTAAAAACGCTCTACTCTCAAGGTCCTGTTTCGCTCGAATTACTTCCTTTGCTATTTTCTGAAACTTTGTGATCTCTGTCAGCCCAAGTGTCGTCCACGGCCAGGCGTTCCTGTTAGGCAAAGCAGCGGTGGTGACTTTGCTTGAAGAGTGTTCAACGGCGTGGATTTTTTTTTTTTTTTAGGGTGGGAGTCAGGTAACTAAACAACGAGGTCTTCAGTCCCTTATTCAAGGGAAAATACGTCAGAGGTTAATGGGTACCTTGCGGAATGGTCCTCTTACATTTTCTTCATATTTACAGCATTTGAAGGCCAGTGCCCAGTCATCAATTTCCTATAGTATTACACATTTCTCAAAAAACTTGAAAAACCGCCTTTAAGAATTCGAACATTTCCGAGCAATTAAAAATACAAAACGTTTGTAACCTACTAGTGTAGGTTGGTTGGTTGGTTGGTTAATTGGTTCATTGATTGATTTGGAGGAGGGGAACGAACAGGAAGGTGATCGGTCCCATCGGATTAGGGAAAGATGAGGAAAGAGTCGGCTGTGGACTTTCAGAGGAACCATCCTGGCATTTGTCTGAAGCGCGATATAAGGAAATCGCGGAAACCAAATCAGAATGGCCTGACGCGGGGTTGAACTCTCGTCCTCTGGAACGCGAGTCCAGTGTGCCAACCACTGCGCCACCTCGCTCGCTACCTACTAATGTTGTACTCCGTAAAAATATTAATATAGCTGTCCATAGCTATGTAGACATCATAAAAGCCTTTCGGCATTGTTGCAAACTTTTATGTGCATTCCATATTAACAAACAGATCTACTGATTAAAAATACTCAAATTCCTCAATAATAATTTAATTTTTAATTACTATTAGAATAAAATTGACAGTATCCACAAAACATTAATATTTCGTAGAAAAATAAGTGACGTCAAATAGCAAACTAAAGTTTTTATTTGTAGAAATTGAATACTATTATTTACATGTTTAATTTTTTTATTTAATAATATACTTCGGCTGTTTGTATCTAACTGTAATTTATTACGGTCCGACTAGTAATTAAAAATAAGTTTTTTTTATTGAAAAAGAGCCCCCAATATTTGTTATCATTTCTATTTCTCAATAAATATGGAGTTCAAAATAAAATTTAAAAATACGCTGTTGCCAGTAAGATTAGAACTTTTTTTAGTGGCACCGATCGTTACCTTAGGAATTTTACACAGTTAATTCAACTACACAAATAGTTTAATAGGGGATGGCAGAACAGGAATACTGAAAAATATAACAAAATAAACATGCAAGTTGGTAAATAATAAAAAACGACTATTTTTACTGGAGTCTTTCTGTTTCCATAATTATGATCCTTGTCTGCTGGCGATATTCGCAGCGGGTTTTTTGCGACCGAGAGCAGCTACTTTCATGATTAGAAGCCCTTTATGCAGCGCAGTCAGCTATCCATAACTACGGTAGTAAGTTGCAAGTTTTTTCTAAGCTCTTGGAGATCTAATCATCAAAGGCGGCGTCTTTTTTTTGAGGGGGGGAGAAGGGGGAATGGGGGAGGGGGAAAGCCAGGTGGTACTGCTCAACCCTTAACGCTTGAGTTGCGATCTCTCAAACCGTGCGAAAATTTTCGAATTCGCTCTGTCAGTTCTGGTGGAACGCTTCCATACCCTTCCTACCGTCCTTAAATTGCCAGCCCTGCAATGTTTTGCAACCCGTTGCGTCATCGCTTTCTTTGTTCATTGCTGACATGTTACTGAAACCACATTGTGATACACAACTGTTTTTTTTTCAGTATGGTAAAAAATGTGTTCGCAGAAACGTGTCAGTTTTAAGATGTAGCTCAAGACATAAAATACATCATGATAATAGCCAGTGATCACAGTTCTGCTAGCATAGATTCATTCTGGGAATCTCTCTTTCTCGAACATATTAATTAAAGTATTAGTTGAAATCACATATTATTTGAAAGATGGTTGAAATGTAGATCCCAGGAAGGACAATTTTGCGAACTTCCTTTTTCCACCTGTCGAGGGCGATTTTTATGTTCAAGTTTAAACTGTGGAATTCAGTTTTACGAGAAAATTTACTTTCTACAGTGCTACCGTAATTTTTGCGCATGAAAAATTCAGGTTTCTAATAGCTCGTTAATGTGCACTATTTGAAAAAGCTGACAAAAGTATTTTATTTTGTGTGGTAAAAAGTAAAGTACAGCGCGCCTCATTTAGTACAACACAATAAACAAGGAGTATTTAAACAATACTTAAATAACTCTAAAATTGGGTGTTACGTGACTTAATAATTTCATACGATTTGCGCCTTAAATCTCGGTCAAACATAGGGATGCGAAACACACCGGGTTGTGACATACATTACAGAAAATCCACCTCACGACTTAAGGGGATACGAAGAAAATCGGACAGATCGGTTTCAAACCGCAGCACAAGGCGGAGAGATGGTCAAATACGCACGCAGCAGGCTGTGACGCGGGGTTGGGACGGCACGACCGGCCCTCTCGCCTGCCTCTATTTATAGGCGTTACGCGGCGGCGGCGGCCGCGAACGCGTGTGCACTGGCGCGGCCAAAACGCGAAGGGAGGTCCGAGGGCGGCCGGAGGCCGGCGTGCGCTGAGCGGCCGCTAGGGCCGCCGCCCCCGCATCGCGCCCAGCCCTGGGGGCTGGGGCGCCGACGGCGCCGCCTCGCCCCACACCGCTCGAAAATAGACAGCACGTGCACTTCGGCGTCGCTCCGATGTCTGCCAACGGTCTGGACAAAATTCGCGAGAGACACGTTCTTTTCAAGTGCACTCCGGCAGAGAGAGGAAAACTGATGCAAGAGGCGTCGGCCGATGGCGTGCGAACACGCAATGCACAATGCATAAAATCCTACAAAATATTCTGCATTGCTATCCATACAAAATCACCCATGTCCTGGAGTTGCTTCCTGCTGACCTACCAGCAAACTTTCGCTCCAGAACATCTAGGGTGATACGCGTCCGTGTCAAAACTGTAGAACACGAAGACAAAGAGAGGAGTTACAAACGACAACGCGTCACTGCGACTCGACGGACGAGAGGACAGCTAAAAACAGGGACTTGGTGAAGTGTCCATAAAATACGCCGTAGAGGCAACGGAGGTCCCGGACTAAAGATGCCACGACGGATAAAAAGTAAAACGCCGTAGACAGCCCGCGCGTCGTTCACTGAAACGGCCGATAACTCAGGCGGCAATCACAAACGAGTACGAGTGTTAAGTAGTTAAAAACAGAATTTCGTCAGGAAATGGCGGTCCGTGAAAAGTTGAGCGCAATGTGCACAAAGTAGTGGGGAAGCACCACTTAAATGGCGATGGCTAAATGGACAGTGCCCAATACGTAAACTAGCTGAAGTGATCACCTCATGGCGAGAGCGCCGAGAGAAGTCCTAGCTGCTGGGAGATGCTTAATAACTCTGAGCTTGTTCCCATGAATGGAGGTCTAGTGATGATGCCAAAGTGACACCACCTGCTGATTTTATTTATTTAGAGTATGGCTGTTAAGTACATTTCAGTTTTGGATCACGTTATTCTGCATTACGTAACATTACATATATTCACAAACATCTAGCCCTTGTATATACTCAATGTATTTTTGGGATGCATGAGGAATTCTTCAAGTCTCCACTGAACGCTCTGGCACTGCATTCATCTCTGTTGTCTTGGATGGTCTGCTTAGGCGTGCTGCAGTCACATGCTGGCGAAGACAGCAGTCCCCATTTGAAGAGTCAGCACATCTTCCATGCCCAGTTCTTTGTCGGTCGACAATTGACCAGATCTTGCGGGGCTCATCAAAACCAGGAACTGCCTCAGTAACACAAGGCATTAGGTGGCAAGTTGTTGGGGCATTTTGAGCCATTGTCTTCGCCAAGAGTTCATGTCAGCCCCACTGAGGCTGTCGAGAGCAACATGCGGATCTTGACACAGAGATCATCGCAGGGAATGTAACAACTAGTGGGCTGAGGTACGAGAACTGCTGTCTTGGCGGAGGTGTCAGCGGCCTCGTTTCCTGTCAGGCCCACCTGACCAGAAACCCACATAAACATCACAGTGCCTCCATCACGAGAGCAAGTGACAGTTTTCTTGGATCTATTGAATTAAGGGATGGGCGGTGTCCAGTGGCGAGCGAGTGTACAGTGAATAGCCACTGATCTCTCTGAACAGACGAAGCCCAATTCGAAGGACACGTCAACATACGAAGAATTGCGGAATATGGGCAACGGAAAGTCCCCCCCCCCCCCCCCCCCACACACACACACCCACCAACGGTTACCACTTTACTCTGTAAAATTGACTCTGTTGTGTGGGCTGATGGCATCGTTTACCATACGGCCACAGTTTTTTAAGGAGATAGGCCCCTGTCACTTCTACCTTCACTGTTAAAAGCTATGAGTCTCTTGTGCGTAACGTCATCCCAACCCTTCAACAGCGTGATGTGTGGACACCATCGTTTTGGCCGCGCGGTGTGTGTGTGTGTGTGTGTGTGTGTGTGTGTGTGTGTGTGTGTGTTAAATAGTGCGTAAGCCTATGGCCGGTGACCTCAGCAGTTTGGTCCCATAGGACGTTACCACAAATCACCTATTAAAAAATTCCAATACCATCATTTTTATGCAAAATGGCGCCCCTCCGCACACTGCACAGCCACTATGACGCGGCTACTGTAGAGGCATTTTGAAAAATTATCAGCCGTGATTTCTGGCTGTGGAGTTATATGAGAGACCCCGTGCTCTGTGCTCCAGTCACGAACGTAGCAGGATGGCAGGTACGCACTGAGCATCGCTTTGAACGTGACGCCTGAGCATGCCGATCTGCTGTGAAACATTGTTTCTTGCTTTGAACTTGTTGCAGAAAACGGCGGACAGCATACTGAGCATGCATTGCGCCGGTCTCACGACGATTAAAAACCAACTTAATCGTTGCTTTTTACGCAGTTTTTGCCGTGAGGACAATTAAGAACAGATTTTTTCCCATCCGATGTGGTACGACCTTGCCATGGTGGACGGCTTACAGCGTCATATGGTGGGAAGAATTTTCGTTACTTTACTTCCACAACGTTTCCCCCTTCTTCCGTAACATTCTGTTCAGACTAACCAGAAGTCTTTTATTTTTTCAGGGCTTTCAAACTGGAACTTTCATTACAAACACCCTGTATATATACAAAAGTGGTGTGATGTGCTGGCCATCGCTGCAAAAAGAGCTCTCCATAGCGTCATCAGCCGCTCTTCCATTTCATTCAGTGAAACAATACACGTGCCGCACGTCGTCCAACTCGACATCAGCAAACCTATTGGTATTGCTGATTATCACTTTAGCGTACATTAACACTGCCGAAAAAGCTAACCCGAGGCAGAACCGAACAGCGCTGAATGCAAGCTTGAGGGAAAAAGTAAACAGTGCAATGTGGTTCTCAACAGCAAGTTTTGTGAGCAAATGGGACACGTTAGTTCCCAGATATCGCGCATAGCGTATAGCGTCGAGATTTGCGCTGTTTTTGTAGATAATTTCAGTGTACTACAGACCCAAAGATAAATGTGTGTAAGAAATCAAACGAAATGTAGCTTCTCTGTAAGTTGCCACCGGAGACGATGGGTCCCTTGCACCAAAATACCGGAATAAATTTTCTCTAAACTGACCCCGAAATTTAGTCGGCGAGTATAGATCCACCCTGCAGGCGGTCTAGCACGGCAGATCGGGCGCGGCGAGAAGAGGTTTGCAGTGAATCCTTAGGTGAAAGCAAGGCCATCAGGAGTCTATCTTAACCCTAGAATATTAAGGGGGTGGGGGTTGTTTTCTTTGCTACTAAACGATCGTAAATTGTGCTACTGCTAATTTATTCAAAGGAAGTCATAATTTGTAGGTTATGCCTTAATTAAAATTATTCGATCTACAATGGTATGTTACGTACCAAAGTGTGCACAAAATAAGGGGAGGTCCCCGCCCGTAGGATCGACTTTTTCGCACCACCTGAGCGGTGATGCAGAAGCCGCAGCTATCAAACCCCGCTGTCGTTCACCCTGGTGGGCCCTTATTTGTTCACTGACGAAAAAAACTTCGTAATATCACGTGACGCTCTTCAGCTTTCAAACAGAGACGCCTAAAACATAGATTGCGCAGTAACGGTTGAAGTACAGTCATCATGCACATAATGCTGTGGGTTCGAATATTGTCAGGTGATTTGAATTATATTTTTAAATCGTTATCGAAATGACCTATCAATAATTTTATTCAGTTAACTGGATTCAATTTTATGTCTATTGCTTTGTAACATTTTACAAATGCTCTCATTTCTATCATTCTTTATCCACTTGGGATCTTTGTGCATGTGAACTTAATAATTTTTATTTATCTATCATAATTAAATATTTGAAACTGCCAATCTATTGGTTAAAAATCTATTTACACAGACTTTGCAATTGTGTCGAATGTATTTTTCTTTGCAAGATGCACATTTTTTGGATAGCTAACGTTATAAAAGCATTTAAAACAATTCTTGCTCGACCACGAATAATTTAACGCAAATGAAGAGTAAACGAAAGAATGCATGATAAATAAAACGAAATCTAAACGAAGTGAAGAACAGAAATCAGTAATGCAGTAGCATGGACAAAAAACAGGATGATAAAATGGAAGAAATTAAATAGAATTTAATACATAAAAATAATTAAAATCACAAGCTCAATGATTCTAAATGGAGAAGAGAATGATAGGATGAGAAAATAGGAATTTGAAGAAGTTAATACTTTTTTTAAAAATGATGTGACAAAGCAACAGAAATAAACTTCATTTACCCCAATTAATTGAATAAAAATAATGATCAAAGTCGTTTCGATAAAGATTTCAAAATAAAATGTTTCAAAGCACCTGATGAGATTGATACCGCAACCTCTTGCATGAGAGGCCTGTAACTTAAACGTTAATAGTAAAAAATGAGGCAAAAATATATTTCCGTCGGGTGTACATCGTGTTGTCGTCTTACTCTGTGTATTTCTAGTTTACGATACTTCTAGAAAAATTACGGACGGAACAGTTGTTTACAAGTTGAGGAGTGTAACTATATCCGGTTTGGTTAATAAATTACCAGCGCGCAGGCAGTTAAGTAATGTTTTTGAGTCACGCGAGTTCGGAAAAAGGGCGACCGAACCAATAACACCTCACAAAGACCTAGCCGACTTGCATGCACTTCAATCATTCTGCTTTGCAGCTCACTCTAAACTTTAAAGAATCAAACACATGGAACTCTTTAAGGCATGATAAGCGAAAGACTAAACACCAGATTAAATTCTGACATGAAGTTAATTTATTAAAAAACGAAAAGCCATGGAGTTCAGATCACGAAACAGCCTTTTCCTAGTAAATGAATCTCTTTCCTCACATACATCTATGTCACGTTACATATATATGCTGGTAACGAGCTTCGCATTACTCACAGGAACAATATAGTAAGTTAATATACCAAGCAGCAGCATAAAAAAAACTGCAACCCAAGGCTGTAAGCCCGACCCCATCCTTTACCACATACGTCAGCCTAATAGTAGTCCGCACAGAAAATACATAACTTAATATCCTAGAACAATTATAAATATCGTTAGCATCAGCATTGCAAATTAAACGAATAAACTGAGGAACAGCCACATTTTTTTAGCAATATCAGAATATAATTTTTCCTAAAGAAGCAAGAATTGAATAGCTGGAACATCTTTTTTTACATCAGCTCACATCTGATACCTCCACAAATAATTTCTTTTTCGAATGACACCCGAGTATGAATAATAATGTAACATCTTCGTATCATCTTCGAAATAGCAACATCTGTGTATACGTGGAAATTTATAAACTTTCAATTCGGATTTCGGCCTGTTTCAATTTTGTTTATATATAGTCTACTCACACCATTCCTAAAATGTGTAATTATGGCTGGGAACAGTAATTCTAGTCTTTGTTATTAGTTCCGAAAAAATTGTAGACAATGTTGCATGCTGTACTATTAAAGAGCACATAGGTGTGCTCTTTAACAGGACCAGATATAATTTCTTTTCAAAAAATTATGTAGACTGTTCAAACACTTGAAGATAATTCCCTAGGGCTCGAAATGCACCTTGTATGGAAATAAAAATCGAGATGTGTGACAGAAGGCTTCTCTATATTTTACAAAGTAATACAGTCACAGCAATAACACTGATAACAGTGCACAACATAACGCCTATTTAGCTTTCTTCTAGTTTCATTTAGGTATAAAGATCGGGAACAGTGTTTGCTTACACACTTCTCCATGAGCAATGTCTCCACACTCATATTGGGAAACACATGTAGAAATATTAACGGTATTGACTTTATTGCTACCAAAAGGAACACCACGGCTACCCAGTTTACCAGCCTCGCCGAGAGATTGGGTGTAAAACATATGAAACGACTTCGGGGACGAAATTGTGAAGACGGGTAACTTGCGAGTGGTGAAGGAGGACGAGTTCTGAACGGCAGCCAGGCCAGAAAGTGAGGAAATATAAAGCGCCTTTTGATGTGAGTGCATCATCCGCCGAAGAAACTAACGATACGGGGGTGATTATCTGTTGTCAGCCGGGCAAGCGTATACCTGAGAACGTTCGTCACACAAGTATGAGCTGCGCAAGGTTGGACAATGTGACGTTTTGAGTGCCGGGAAGTGTTAACGCCTGCTTCGTCATGCACGTGTTAGCGAGGTGTTAATTCCCAAAATTAGGAAGTACGACAACGAAATGCAAGCCTGTCCAGGTGTCCAATTAAAAACACGAAACGACTGCTTCGATGAAGGTCATTTACTCTTTGGATGATCACCCTCCAAACAAATAAGGGGGGTTGGGGGGTTTGGAAACCTTCTAAGTTGAAGAAATTAAATACATTTTCTTCTGATCTTGTATGTACGTATGTATGTAGAATTGTCGGTTGCTAAACAGCGTGGTCATAAGCCTTTATTCAATACCGTGGCATTGGTGTATGAGTAATTATTCTTGTTAAAACGAAAAGCAAGAACCACAGTAATAAATTTCGGAAAATCGCACCCCAAGACTAATCTCATCTATCAATTTATAACAAAGAGGCCACAGTAAGGCACTAAGCTGGTTTACTTAACTAGGGATTAATACCTGCGGCGTTAAATTCATTTCAATACATTTGGTCGTTAAAAATCATTCATCTAGATTCCTTGTATATAAGAATGTAAACTGGCACATAAAAAATCGCAGACTCAAACAATTCTGTTCTAAACATGCATTGTTTCTTTATAAAGCTGTCCGAACGAAATACATCATTAAGTCAATCTTTGAAAAATAGAATTATTCAGTGTGCGGTCAATAAGAACAATATGCGGCGCTCTTCCACAATCACAATCTTCTTTTCTGAAACACTGCATATTCCTTGTATGAAAAACGTTACAGAAAATGCCTCAATGACAGGAAAACTAAATTTGGAACCAAGCGTAGATCGATTATTCTTGGCAAGCCCTATTCCATAGAAATAATTTCTCATTTAAGAACTTCTCGCTTTGGCAGTGCTAAATATTGCACACTCCCGTTAATATATTTTGCCATTACAATTATTATTTAATTTCGTTTCGAGAAACGAACTACCCTAGCAACGTTATTAGACATACGCTATGACGTTTCAGGTAAGCTATCGGCATCGGTCATCCAAACAACACCCTCAAAATTTTTTCGATACTTTAGTGTTAAGTCAGCCAGTAACACAAACTATTTAGTCCTAGTATTTGTAGCATGATACTGAGCAATTGGTCACGGCAGTAACTGTGCACTAAAGTCTTTTGTTAACGATAGTTATCTTATTTGGTAAGCATAGTTTAAGAATGTTTAACTGTGCGCGCAGGCGTGACCTCAGTCCTTAGTTCGGTTGACGCAGTCTGCCGTGTACGTGAGAATTCATATTCTCGCTCTGAGGTGAGCTATATAGCGCAGTGCAGCAGTCTAACAGCCTGCTAGTCCTAGTACGAGCACTGGTTTGTGTTCGGATACTGGGCTTTATTTCAGTCGAGTGGTTTTGTTTCTGGCGCGTAATCGCCATTGACAACGATCTGGCCTATGTTCGTGATTTTGTCCCCCTTGCACTTCCTACTGGGACGAAATTTGGAACTGTTATTAAAAATTCATTTTATTTGCTAAGAATATTCATTTTTTCCTATTGAAAAAGCAAGGGGAAATAAATGGAAACGTTGCACAAAATGCTTGGTTTGTTATCACGAAATATGCCCTTCAACTACCCAGACACGCAGATTCGTATGTGGCATGCTTATAAGGCTGAAAATAACCTTAAAACATTGTTCATTCCTGGCCTTCAAGTGATTTATAATAGCGAACGTATTTGGCCACGTTATAATGGAAACAAACATTTAATAATATTTTGAGAATTACGGGTGACGGAATTGTTAATACTTCTCTATTTGTGTTTTTGCAGCGTTAATGTTCATGTCAAATACTGGTTTTAGTATTTTATAACAATTTAACTGTATGCTGTCTTCAAGTGGAGAACAAACTCTGGAATATACATACCAATTTTGTAGCCTCTTACATAACCTTCCAGGTCATGTAAGAATATGAATTTCACTTTCAGACTGGAATTGCTGTAAAATTCTATTTAGTCAGTAGACTGATGGTCATCTATATATCTAACATATGAACAGCATTACAATTCTTCTCAATTCACGCCAAATGCCTAAACTGAACTAAAATTACGCCATCTGTAAACATTGCCACCTACATCATGTCCATGAACGATATTGACCCCTATTAGCGAGAGTTGTCATATGACGTCTGCAACATTAGTAGTTATCGACAAAATGTGGTATGTGGTTCACGAACTTTTTCAAGGATGATACCGAAAGAGATCTACAGTCCGTGCAGCGACCCCTCCGAAGCATTTCCTTACTAAGTACTACGTAACAGGGAGGAACTTCTAACCAGCCCAACTTCCGCTTCCCGTATTCTTCATACGCCTGCTCCCATTACCAGGTCGATATTGTTATCAAGTTACAAAGCAAGTAATTTTGTGACTGGTGTAATTCCGTTTTTTCTGCCCATCTATCGTTCCCGTTTTATGCACCATATTTCGACGACCGACGGAGCCTGTTAGGAGTCCAGGCAGCGAGAACAGCAAAAATCGCAACACCTGAAGAAGATGGCTGGCTCTGTCGTCGAAATATTAGAAGGGGGCACAACAACATGGCACAACACCCGGGAATACACCGTAGATCAATCAGCCCGAGAAAACCGCAGGTCGCATTACGTCATTATTCTCCTTCATAAAAAACCATGTACGTCAATAGGACGATTAGAAGAAACTGTTGACAAGCTCAGACTGACTGGTGGAGTACTGCTAAATTATTTATATCTACGTGAGACACTGTTTACAAAATACTGTTTGGTAAACTGTGGAGCACTGCTCAAATGTGGGAGATCTGTATTAGGGAGCAGCGAGCTCCTTTTGTATATAGGGTGAGGCAGTAATACAGGCCGCACCATATATATATATATATATATATATATATATATATATTCAGATGAATAAACATATCGAGGTGTGGTTTCAGACAAGTTATAAAGGGCAAACTGGCGAATTTCCTGATGTTTGCAAGTAATTTTTATCATTTATAGCCACCGAATTACGACACTGACTTTTTTTTAAACAGAATCACGTATTTTTGTGGCACTGGAAAGAAGCTTCAAAGAGAATTTCAACGACATAACATATACGAAATTTAATCAAATAGCATCAAGATAAGGGCACCGCAAACCACTGTCCTGCCGTCTGACGAGGAGCTTCCACAAACGTCTGCCCCATTACAACACGTACCTGAGGTACGATTTGTGTTTATTATCGCGGCTCTCATACCACGTCCTCAAAATTTTGACACTGAGCACTGCTACACGCTGTAAAGCGCTTCTGTCGAAACAATACTGCACGCTAAATTTCGTCTGGAGTTGAAATGCAACACAGGCCCTGTTATGAGGCATTTCATGACTTCTGAAGTCGCCTCTTTTTCCTAATAGAACTCTTCTTTTACTTTGCGCCACAGACAAAAGTATAGAATTGTTAAGTTTGGTCAGTCTGCCCATTATTTAGAGTTTCCTGAATGACCGTTCCAGTGGTCTCGAAAAGTTCTTTTAACTGGGGAATGGGAAGGCATCAGTCATGTAGGCACCCCACTGAATGCCTTAGGTGCAGTGTGAGGTCTTCCAGCACCTGCACTAGCAGCACATCTTTGGAACTTTAGATACTTGAATGTATTTAGATTCAAATCCATTAATAATATGATTATGATTTGAGGTGAGGTGAGTGGCGCTCACCATGATGGTCATCAGCGCCCTGACGAAAAAGCATGCCACTCTCATGGGCGGGGAAGAAGGCTGTCCCTACATGCAGAGCAGTTTATAGTGTATTATGTCTGTCTACCTTCCCCACCAATTTAGGGATGAGACTTGACAGTTCACAAAATTTCACCACTCTTTCAACACTGGAATCTTAACTGCGAGGATGGTGGGCAGATCACCATCGAGACTGAAGGCTGCCTTAATGTTGGTATACAGAGCACACGTCAAATATGCTGAACTGAAAGTGGCACTCCACAAACTTCAAAGAGTGGCGGATCCTCACGCCAGAGGAGGAAGCCAGGTGTCAAAGGCCTATGTCCAATGCGCAGTATGGTAAGCAGAACCTCCTACCAACGGTGAGGCTGACATGAAGTCCGCCATTCCTGTGAGGTCGACCTGAGTGACCGCTGTATGTTTCCCTGTATCCCGATGTGGCTAGGTACCCAGCAGAAGATCACCTCCTTGCCACGGTGTTGGAGGCGCTGTAAGTCACGGATGAACTGAATCAGCTGGTCTACTGGATACATCTGATGAAGTCCTTGTAGTGCACAAAGCGAGTCCAAACAGACAAGGAACCTTGTACGGTGATGTCTGTGAATCCTCTCCAGTGCTGTCAGAATGCCATATAAATCCGCATCATAATTTGTAAATTGTTCCGGAAGATGCACTTTAAAAACCCTATCGGGGAAAACAGCACAATAACCGAGGACAGTCTCTTGCTGGGATTCATCTGTATAAACAACGATAAAACTGTGGTACGTACTTAAAATGGACGAGGGGTTGGGTTCTTTGGGGAAGAGACCAAACTGCGAGGTCATCGGTCTCATCGGATTAGGGAAGGACCGGGAAGGAAGTCGGCCGTGCCCTTTCGAAGAAACCATCCCGGCAGTTGCCTGGAGTCGGGAAACCTAAATCAGGATGGCCAGACGCAAAATGGACGAAACAGAGTTGTAAAAACATAATCTGAAGTACGAGTTTTTTTGTACTGTATCAAGCATAAAATCACTTTGGGCCTCTGAAAACACCACGGCGGCAGTGCGTTTAATCCCTGGCTGTGTATTTTGATGTCTGATAGATCCAGATCATTGAGTGTCTGTAGCAAGTATCCCAAATGAGTTGGTCGCATGGGGCCGATTCCTGAACAGCCGTTTAAAGGTGGGATTGACCATCGCACTAATATACCAATGACTGTGGTGGCGCGGAGACTTTCAAAATGTCGACGAATCCAGAGTGGTGGTTCACTAGCCTCTGAAGACAGACGCGGAACTGGGCTGGTACGAAAAGACCCTGTCGATATCCAAATGCCCCCATGGTGGACAGCTTCTAACGTCTTGAGGTAAGAAGTACGGGCTGATCCGTAGACCACGCTGCCGTAATGTAAACGTGATCGAACAAATGCCCTCAAACTGCAGGAGGTGGAACCTGTCAGCTCCCCATGTTTTTTCGATAAGGCATTTCAAAATATTGAATGACTGGAAGCTCTTTTTTGTAGACCTTTCAGGTATGGGAGCCACGTTAACTTCGAAGCAAACAAACCCAAAAGGCGTAAAGTTTCTTGAAAACTGTAAAATATTGTCCACCACCGTGAGCACTGGTTGGTTAAAACTTCGACGAGTACGGTTAAAATTGACACATGTAGTCTTCCCTGGTTTGCGGATTTGTGTGATCATTGGTCCTTTCAGACAGACGAACGGGCAGGAATGCGGGGACTGTGCGTACATCAGATCTGGAGGACCGCGTTCTACAGCATATTGAGGAGAACCCTTGTACAAGTTCCAGGCCAAGTGACCCGCCAACATGGTGTAAGCCAAAGTAAGAATGTGTGTGTGCTGCATGACAGCCGCCATCACGGAGGCCACGCTGAACGTCTGTTGTGGCATGGATGCCAAGCAACTCAATATTGTGTTCCGGGACGATCTGTTGTCGTGGCACGCACACCAATCATTTTCCGGACACACATTCATAGGGCCCTTTTTCCTCTATTTCCAGTCAGGAATCCGCCCCTGCAGTTTGTAGGTTTTATTAATGTTCACCCTATATAATTTTGTAGTTTTGCATAAGCTCTTTGTAACAGCGTATTTCGGAGTTCCATTGCCCACCTCAACCACTGTGCGGTCGTAAAGTGTAAGTGGAGTGCGATAATATGTGGAAATACATCTAATTTTAAATGTGTGACGTACACCGGTATTAACGATGATGGTTGTACTGGCTTTATGTAAAGACAATTGCACTCACAATCACACTGCCAGTGGACGCCACTACTAAGAATGGCATATATGGGGCATCGCTGAATTTTTGTACAGTAAGATTTTATTAACCCCAGCATATTTTATGATGTAATATGTTACTGAGTGACTTTTAACCGGTCGTTAACTCAGTAAATTCTGTTTCTGTTAATGTCCACTCATAAAATGTACAACACTGCGGCAATGAAAACCGTTAACTAATGTATTATGTTTTCGACCCTAAAGTTTCATGGCACACCGTAAAGCCACACCAGGAACCACGCCCCTCCGACTGAACAGCGCGCTGTGACGCCCGCTACTCCCCGGGTGGGGAGCGGACATATTCCCGGCGGCTGCGCAAACGGTATTTCCAGCCGCCTCGGGTGACAAACATAATTATCGCCTGTCGTCAGCAGCCATCTGCGCCGCATCCAATTGGTGTAGCTTTCCGGTCGTCTAAAGCCACTGTTTCCCCCTGAAGCCGTCTGCCGCAACTCCAACACTACATTCCCGGCGGGGTCAGGGATTTTTCACCTGCCTCGAATTGTCACCATTTCATTATCATTCGTGAAAGTGGCGAGACTGGACTGAGCAAAGGTTGGGAATTTGTACGGGCGCTGATAAACGCGCAGTTGAGTGTCCCACAAACCAAACATCATCATCCGATACTACACAGGCGCCATGGTCGACTGACATTTGATGACACCTTCATGGCGTAACACTAACAGCGGAAAAGGTCATTCGGAGGAGCACTTAGGTTTCGACGCGGGTACTTGTTGAATACAAACATGAAACGCTGTCAAGTTTCACTGCACCGGTTTTATAGGCGTACACAGACATCAATTTCCGTACACTTTAGCACAGCCAACAGTACTCGAAATACTGCGTTTTGGAGAAATCTTTAATTCAGTGTATGTCGTAATACGAAACCCACTATATATGGCATGTTAGCTTCGGAAACAATGAAATAATCATGGCGGCTGCTCGGTCTGCTTCTGTCATCCAGCCGTGAAACTTCGTCAACCAATCACACCACAAGGCACATGACATTGGTTTTTTTTTTCTCCTTCTCGCAACAATTTAAGCTGTGCTGTTAGGTCCTAACCTAACCGCAACCTAAGTCAAGTTTTCAGTGCCGTGGTTGACTGACAAGCCAACCGAGCAGCTGCGATTTTTTTTCCAGTATTTGCATAGCTAACATGCCACACGTGGTGGTCGTATTTATACTTGCGTATTACGAAAATTTGCATTACAGAGCTAAAGCGTGACATCGGCGTACAAAACCGGTACTAATTCCACTAGCATGCTTGTGCTCTTGAAGGAAATCACAGGATAGGAAAGCGAGTTTAGAATCAGAATTTCAGAATTACCGAAATTGCCTCAACGTCGTATTATCTTATGATGGTTGACCTATGGCTGCCTTTTTAAATACGCGGATCGTCACGTAAAGGGCGGAATGCACGACGTGGAAGAAACAGTACAGCAGTGGCCGCCTCTACTGTAAGGTTCGACCTGCTATCCCAAGACGATGACTTGCTCATTAAACATGTCTTAAGCCGTTTACATTCCTCCTTGGGCAGTTTTTGACATTATTTAGGAATTACCTAACTTCCCCCTTTGCCACTATCATGCTATACCACAATAAAAATAATCTTTTTTTGTCATCGGTATTCTGACTGGTCTGTCCCCTCCGGATAGTAAAGCGCGTTGAAGTGCCCCTTCCAAAACCCTGCGAGATGCGCCGGCCCCAGCGGATTAACGACCACGGCCGGTTTAGGCGGTTTCTCGCACCTACGCGAATACTGGACTGTTATCCATGTCTCGCCTCAGATGCTTACAACGCAAACATTTAGAAAACATTCTCATGTGATTTACTTCAGACGTAGACAGATGGGGTACACTTACAGGAAGAACGTCCCGCCGCTCACAGTCAAACGGCTCCAATATCATAACAATGGCGATAATAATAATAAAGTGCTCTGACTCTTCTGATGAGGCCCGCCACACATTCTTTTGTGCCAATCTCTTCATCTCAAGCACTTCCACTCAACATCCACAATTCTTTGTTGAATGTATTCCAATCTCTGTCTTCTCCTGCAGTCATTGCTCTATACAGCTCCCTGAAGTACCATGCAAACTGTCTCCTGATTTAATAACAAATGCCCTATTACCTGTCCCGTCTTCTTGTCAGTGTTTTCAGCGCTTAATGGGTGTATCAGTGTGTGGGAAAAATCAACATTTGATGACGTTCCTAATAATTATTTCTTGCAACCACGGTACGTATCGGCACAAGTTGCAAAGATGTAAAAAATGTCCTGTCAACGGATCACATCCTTTAGTCAAATCGGGTCATAAAATTCTTTTCTCCCCAATTCTATCAATTCTATTCGGACCCACCTAATTAGTTACGAAATCTACCCATCTGATGGCTCTGAGCACTATGGGACTTAACTGCTGTGGTCATCAGTCCCCTAGAACTTAGAACTACTTAAACCTAACTAACCTAAGGACATCACACACATCCATGCCCGTGGCAGGATTCGAACCTGCGACCGTAGCGGTCGCGCAGTTCTAGACTGTAGCGCCTAGGGCCGTCCGGAGTGGCCGAGCGGTTCTAGGCGCTACAGTCTGGAACCGCGCAACCGCTACGGTTGCAGGTTCGAATCCTGCCTCGGGCATGTATGTGTGTGATGTCCTTAGGTTAGTTACGTTTAAGTAGTTCTAAGCTCTAGGGGACTTATGACCTCAGCAGTTGAGTCCCATAGTGCTCAGAGCCATTTGAACCATTCTTGTAGCGCCCAGAACCGCTCGGCCACTCCGGCCGGCTACCCAGCTGATTTTCATTTTCTGTAGCGCCATATTTCAAAAGCTTCTGTGCTCCTCTCGTCTGAACTGTCAATCGTCCACCTCCACTTTCGTACAAGGCTACACTCAAGACAAATGCCTTCACGAAGACTTCGTAACACTTTTCAGAAATACTATTCTTACTATTGTCATACCGCATCTTATATCCTATCCACTCAGGTCTTATTCGAGTAAGAACTGAAGTGGAAACACACATGGCGAGGTAGAAGTCTTAAAATCAAATATACATGTACTTCCGTTGTGGAAACTTCCTCAGTCACCTCCACACGACAGGCGCCAGAGACTCCCGAACTTGCTCGTGTGACAACGCCAAGGCGCCATTTAAATTTCTCATTATTTTAGACTGAATGGTATGGCGATCAGCAATTAACACTGTTCATGAGTTTATGCTGATTTCTCTCCGTCACGGCTATTCTCGCATCATAAAACTTACAAAATAGTGGATACTGTAAACTGGGCGTGCATGTAACTGTGTGCGTAATCCCACGATGAGTAGCTGTATCGTACACCGTACTATCAGGCGATGGTGCCGATTCTATACGTTCTCTAAAAACGTTTAAGTACTTTGAGCAGGCCGGAAGTCTTAGTAGTTTGCTTCCGACGCTACACCCTGAACTACCAACATTCGTCCATTTACAACACGAACAATAAAACGGCTGATATGGAACCGCCTGCAGTCATTTTTTCTTTCTTTGTACTACTGTGCATTTTCGGTCTCGGGCGATTGTCAAGCATCTGCCGCAAGATCAGTGTTGTACGATAGTAGAAAAGTAATGAAAATACGACAGCTGCAAGCTGTACACAATCATTTAAAACAATATTTGTCACTGCTGCGGGTGCATGTTCAATGGAGAAATAGCTGATACTTGGCTTTTGTTCTTAGTCATACATGACTACTGAACATGGTCAGCACACTTTGCCATTAATGTACTTTTACTCCACGGAATTACTTGTCATAAGATTTCGGCTAAATTTCGTCTGAAGGTAACTTCTGGACGAGTCGGTGCTTTATACTACCACGTAGAAACACCCACGTGCTAAGTCGGAAATAGGAGGTCGTTAAATTTTCATTAGCTCGAGGGCAACTGCACGGTTAATTTAACAACGGATGTTTTATTCTTATCTGTTTCACAGACTGCTCACAATTCCACACACACTACGGCATGGGCGAGACAAACTGTCAAACGGAGCAGCTAAACCACGATGCAAGATGGAAATTTGAATCACGACTTTTTTCGAAGATGAGGCTTGCACCTTATCTACTCCAATACCCCAGCAACATTTTTCTTTCCTGTATTTGATGATTCACGTTTTGTCGGCCTTTCACACGTGTGCGATTTCCTTAAGACTGACTCGCTCAACAACGAGAGAAGCAAGGAATCCAGTGATCGAGCAAACCTATGCCTGTGGCTCGGAATATAGCTCACAGTATTAGTGTTTAACGCCGGCGACGACATCATTAGAGATTGCGCAAATAATCGGAACTGGAGAGCGACAGAAAGCAAATCGGCAGTGTCCTCTTCAAAGGAACCATCTAGGAATTTGCTTCAGTCAAAATCGTAGTGAACCTGAATCTCAATGGATTTGAACCGTCGTCCTGCCGACTCTCAAAAGCTACTGAAGACTATTAGATCAATAGCTGAAATATTATGCAAGAAACTGAAATCCTGAACTCAAGCAGATGCACGGAAATGTGAATTATCTTAAAAATTGTGACTGTGCTTCATCGATTCTATTCCTCGCATATAATAAAAATCAATAATATGCGATGCGGTCTCAAAAATTTTGTGAGCATACAGGCTGGCTAAAACCTTTTACAACAAAAAGTGTGTGTTCTGCAATACCAAACTCAGAGACCACAATACTGCGGTCAAAATAGATTGCCTATGTGCCAGTGAATGCCTCTCAATCCAGTACAATCTGTATATAAGAAATTGAAGAGCCTGGAAAGGAGAATCTGTGAAAGATAATGGGTGCAATCAAGACTTGGTCCGGCTGGGAACTTTGGAGCAATAAAGGAGTCTACCAGAATGTGGAGATCTGAGACCACACGTAAAAAGAGGCTGGTATTTCGTGGACACTTGTTTGGAACGGACGAAAGTACACTATCCTAACAAATATTTACCTCTGGAACAGGAACATACCACAACGTGGATTAAAGAAGCTAGAGAAGACCTTGAGAGGTCCAACATCCCGGAAGTCCTCATGCTGGAATGGGAAAAATATCGAAACAGAACAAGAAGACTGAAAGGATGTTAAGTCGAAAGAAGAACTACAAAAACACGAAGAACGTAGACGGTAGAACAAAAGCGACAACATAGCGACCGTCTGAAGCAGAAGTTTTGCGTGATCTTAAGAGGTCAGTTCACCAAGAATTAGTAGTAGTAGTAGTAGTAGTAATACACTAACGTACACTGTCACAGTCTTAGTAGGAGTGGTACGGTCGGATCGGCATCCACTGACGTATTCGGGAAGTAGCAATTACAAACCCTGTCCGGCTATTCAAATAATTTTTCGGTGGTTTCCTTAAATCGCTTAAGGCAAATGCCGGAATGGTTAGTTTTAAAGGACACGGGCGATTTCTATCTTCACCCACCCCCCTCCCCCAACTACAGCTTGTGTTCCGATTCTAATTATGTCGTCGTCCGACAGTACGGCAAATCCTGAATTTACTTCCTATTTATAGGAACGTGGCTGTGGAAAAGCTTAGTTACTGGGATGAGACTATCTCGTACAGTTGTCCGGTAAAACCACGCATTCATTACACCTGTCATCTTTCCGCATTTTACATTTGGTTAACAACGTTACACGAGATGTTAAAAGTGTTTTCGCTTAACACTTTCTGAAACATGTGGTTTATGTGCGTACTTTTTCATATGGTACTGTACTCGTGCAATAAATGCTACGACAGCAGATTTTGAGTAAACTGTCAACACGAGACGGAAGACAGTGGGGTTAAGTTAGGTTTCCATGGATGTCACGTAATCCGTTCTCTCCAACTACGCAGTGTTCTGGGTTACGCGCATTACGGTGTCCTGAACAAACTAAATGTGCAATATGAGTGGATAGTCATAAAAAAATTTGAAAGGCTTGTCACGTTTCACGACGTCGCCTGAACAAGAGAACGCCTATACCCTCAGTGGGGGAATCTTTAACTGTTACTTGCATAAGACGAGCACTCTACAATGCTAACTCCTCTCGCTGGTAGCTGAAGCCACGCGTAGAAGATCAGTGTCCTGTCCCTCGTCTGCTGATAGCAAGCTTCATAACATTTTCGTGACTGAAGACAGTTTTGCCACAGATATGTTGTGGACTTCATAGCTTAGTACCTGTCACCTCCAGTCACTCAGTTTTACAATAATGCAGGGCATCTCCATCAGATACGAGTACACACACTTCTCGGATACTAAACAGAGTTTCCGTAACACGTTTCCGATTGTAGCGATGCATTAGTAGGTTTTTAATTATGGGAGCGAGACATGGACATTGAACGGATGAATAATTGAGGTTTTGCCCAGCGAGCAATCGAGCGTGCTTGTTCGAAATAAACACAGGTGGCAGGCAAACAACAGTTGGATCAAGGAACGTACTGAAGGTGAAAATGAAATTATAGCTGCAATGATAATGATATAGGCGGGACATGTACCGAGGCGAATGGATGGAAGACGGTCCAAGGAACTTACCTGCTGAATTCAAAGAGATAAGAAAAGAAGACAACCTGAAGGAACTAATGCATGTGAAATTACAGAAAACCTCCATCCAACAGAGCGTGTCAAAGGGGTGATTATACGTAACTAGCACGGAAAGATAGCCTCTATCCAAAAGTACGTTTGAATACCACAGTACTCAACTAGACACGACCCTATCGCAGATGCTATGTGCCCTTTCCTTCCTCCGACCGTCCAACACATTGACACAGTCATTTACAGCGGACATACAATTTAATGTAGACACATCCCTTTTTTCACATCTTAATATGAAAACTGTCAAGCTGCAGAGTAGTTTGTAGTGCATGTCAAACTGTAGGTCTTCCTATACATAGCTGGGTCAGTAAGTCGGTGGTCGGAGGAAGGAAAGGGCAAACAACCACAAAATAATATGACCGTGCCAAGAAAAGTGCTACTGTGTTCAAACCAAACCTTGGGTTTGAAAACGCAATTTTTGGCGGCGACATTCTTTGATAATCGCTTAACCGATTTCTTGTCGCATTAGATTTGTAATCAGTCCCAATCTTTCGACATCATCAGGAGTTACTGTAAGCCGTGCGATACTTTATGTAGTTCACCAAATTATGATGGAGACACCACGAAGTCACAGAACTTCCATACGCTACTAGAGATTGGTTCAAACGGCTCTGAGCACTATGGCACTTAACTTCTAAGGTCAGCAGTCCCCTAGAACTTAGAACTACTTAAACCTGACTGACATCACACACATCCATGCCCGAGGCAGGATTTGAACCTACGACCGTAGCGGTCGCGCGATTCCAGACTGTAGCGCCTAGAACCGCTCGGCCACCCCGGCCGGATACTAGAGATTATTTCGATATCTTTGATGGGCGCTTGAAGCTAAGAGGCAACAGAAGCTGTCGGCCACCATCTAACGAAATTAATATCGCTACCATTTTTCATCCGTCATAGACGCCATGACGTCTCGATGACGTAATTCGGCCAACTAAACGATGTACCACACGACTCAAGATTTCAGTGGAGGAAGTCGTCGAAACCTTGAGACTGCACACAAAACTGACGCGGTGAGGCATTTATCCGAACCTTAGGTTGAGAGTGTACTGCTCAGTATTTAAGTACTGTCTCATATTTTTCGATATACTCTACCTTGTGGTACGTATGTAGTAGGGTAGGCAGCTCTTTTTACTGGTACTGCCCATGTATATCGTGCAGCTACATTATCAACTGCGAAATATGGATGATAATTAAATATGAAGACGGACTGGAGAAAGTCACTCATATTTTCAGTGACCCCATAACCTCGACGACAAATCTCTAATCACCACGACTGAACCATACCCGCTACCAACGGGAGCACTCCAGCACTGACCGGCGCTTGTAGGTTTCCAATTACCTCTAGAGTTGAAGGTGCAGCTCTCACCACCACAGAATAAACAGATTCACTTTGACAGTCGCACAAGAGAAAGATCCAGAGGAGCAGTCACGATGACGGGTGCACACGACCGCGGGCCACGGGCAGGTGGTCGTACCTGCTGGACGCAACACGCGAGCGGCGCTAGCAGCCGGCCGTCCGCCTTCCCGGATACAGCAGGCGGTGGAGCGCGGCGGACGACTCGGAGTCGGAGCGAGCGAACGAGTGCGTGGGCCCAGCCGGCTCTCCCCTCCACCACGACTGGAGGTCTCAAGCCCCAGCTGGCGCCCAGAAGAACGCCAGACCCGCGCCGCCTTCCTGCACCACGGCCACCCGACACGACGCGGCTAGTGCGCATGCGCGACCCGCCAATTCCGACCAGCGTCACGCTGCCACTGTGCGGTTCGTGTCGTGTCAAGCCGGCCTCGAAACGCTCGACCGTGAGTGTTTCTGCGACTGCCGCGCACCCCTACTGCACGCTAGAGTTGGGCAACACGATTCTTTTTCCCGATTCGATCTCACATTGCGAATCGATTCCTACGATTCGTTCACGATTCATTCTAGTCTGCGATGGCACGATTCTTACGGAATGCTAAAAGTTCTACATCTTACTCACAGATGGCAGGACATGTCTGAAATTGTCAATGGGGTTAGAATCGAACTGTGTCATGATAAGATATGCCAAAAATAGTTTATTTATGAGTAAACATGCATATGACGTTACAAGTGTGATTCTCGATTTATACGTGTAATGCCTTAATTGATGAAAGCTGACGTCGGCGCGGTGGCAGATGGTACCGATAGTAAACGGGAAATGCCTTCACGCTCGTTCCCGTCAGCAACCGCCAAGTCAGCTAGGTTTTCACGAGTAATACTACGGCCCACGAACTTCGTTTGTTCGTTCCGAGCTTCCTTTGTTCACACGCATCCTCCACTTGACTGCCATCTGTCGGTCGTTATCATTCGGCACGACTCGGCATAATTCGGAAGTTGCCTTCGAAGCACAGCGTACTAAGAATCAATGAATCGTTGGAACTTGGAATCGTCACGACTCTGAAACATGCAATCGTTCTTCAGATTCTTTTGAACGACGATTCGTCCGTATCACGATTCGATTCTTACAATTCTTTATTTAGAGTCGTTCAAATGAACGACTCATTCACGAATCGCCACAACTCTACTGCACGCTGGCAACCGACCGAGTGTACGTGGCAGCGGCGTAATTGTAAACTCCAGTTAGCCTTCAAATATCATCCTAGTGTTGGACAGAATCGAGAGGCCTGTTCTTGAGAATCAAAAATGATTCCAATACACACTCAAGAATCGCGCTTTGTGATCGCTGATGAGTGGGACGAGGGTGGTAACGGCCGCCAGGGAGGGAAGGAGGGAGAGAGAACCTACAGACATCGCAATAGAGAGAGACAGATATAGCAACAGAGGCACAGAAACGGGAAGACAGGCAGACGCACAGAAACAGGGAGACAGGCAGGAAAAAAGACACACACACAAATGGAGGGATAGAAATAGAAAGCAAGTAATACAAGAAACTTGGCAAACTTTCGGAAAAAGAATTGGACGTGGAGCAAACAGTGAAGGAAACAGTGGAAAAATTTAGAAAAGGGAAAGTTTAAGGAGAAGAAACGAAAACTACAAGACTGACTTTTAGATGATATAGTAATTCTGTCAGAGATGGCAAAGAACTTGGAAGATCTGTTTGTGAAGATAAAAGATTACGAGATGAGTAACAAAAACAAAAAAAGGGTAATGGCATATCGTCGAATTTCATCACATGATTGAGGGAATTAGATAAGAAAATGAAACACTGAAAGTAATGGACCAGCTTTGCTATTTATTTGTCCAGCCAAATTACAGACGATGGCCAGACACATAAAATGCTGATCGGCAATAGCAAAAATGATTTTCTGAAAGAGAAAAGCGAGTTAACTTTGAGTAGAAATGGATGTATTAGAAATTCTTTATAGTGTATCCTAATGGAAGTGAAATGGACTGTAAGCAGTCGAGACGAGAATAGTATGGAAATGGAAATGCCGTGTGGCTAGGGCCTCCCGTCGAGTAGACCGTTCGCCTGGTGCAAGTCTTTCGAGTTGACGCCACTTCGGCGACTTGCGTGTCGATGGGGATGAAATGATGATGAAAGACACACAACACCCAGTCATCACGAGGCAGAGAATATCCCTGGCCCCGCCGGGAATCGAACCCGGGACCCCGTGCGCGGGAAGCGAGAACGCTACCGCAAGACCACGAGCTCCGGACACGAGAATAGTAAATTCTGAAATGTTGTGCCACAGAAGAATGTTGAAGATCAAAAGAGTAGATAGGGTAACTAATAAAGAGGTACCGAATGGGGCAATAGAGGAAAATACACTCATCGTCATAAATTAAAGGATAATGCTGATACATGGTGAAACAACGCTCTGGTGGGCGGTTTGTGGGTTTAAATCACCTCAGGGTATGACCATTCGCATTTAATCTGCGCTCGTCGCCGGTGGCGCTGGCAGCAGTCCACATACGCAGAGGTGTGTTGGTGCAGACGTTTTCAGACGTGCTAATGGTGACTTGAAAATGGCTCAGAGAACACATGTTGATGACGTTAGGAGGGGTAGAATACTAGGGCGACTGGAGGCTGGTCAAACACAGCAAGTCGTAGCACGGGCCCTCCGTGTGCCACAAAGTGTGATCTCGAAGATTATGGCAACGATTCCAGCAGACAGGAAACGTGTCCAGGCGCTACAGTACGGGACGTCCGCAGTGTACAACGCCACAAGAAGACCGATATCTCACCATCAGTGCCCGCAGACAGCCACGGAGTACTTCAGGTAGCCTTGCTCGGGACCTTACTGCAACCACTGGAACAGTTGTCTCCAGACACACAGTCTACAGACGACTGAACAGACATGGTTTATTCGGCCGGAGACCTTCAAGGTGCATTCCACTGACCCCTGGTGTCAAGAACACAGTACATGGTCATTGGAACAGTGGTCCCTAGTTATGTTCACGAACGAGTCCAGGTATAGTCTGAACAGTGATTCCCGCCGGGTTTTCATCTGGCCCGAACCAGGAACCAGATACCAGCCCCTGTATGGAGGTCGTTGTTCGATGGTGTGGGGTGGAATTATGATTGGTACACGTACATCCCTGCATGTCTTTGAAAGAGGAACTGTAACAGGTCAGGTGTATCGGGACGTCATTTTGCACCAGTATGTCCGCCTTTTCAGGGGTGCAGTGGGTCCCACCTTTCTCCTGATGGATGATAACGCACGGCCCCACCGAGCTGCCATCGTGTAGGAGTACCTTGAAACAGAAGATATCAGGCGAATGGAGTGGCCTGCCTGTTCTTCAGACCTAAACCTCATCCAGCACGTCTGGGATGCTCTCGGTCGACGTATCGCTGCACGTCTTCAAACCCCTAAGACGCTTCAGGAGCTCCTGACAGGCAATGGTACAAGAATGGGAGACTACACCCCAACAGCTGCTCGACTACCTGATCCAGAGTATGCAAACCCGTTGTGCGGCCTGTGTACTTGTGCATGGTGATCATATCCCATATTGATGTCGGGGTACATGCGCACGAAACAGTGGTATTTTGTAGAACATGTGTTTCGGAACGGTTTTCTCAACTTATCACCAATACCGTGGACTTACAGATCTGTGTCGTGTGTGTTCCGTATGTGCCTATGCTATTAGGGCCATGGTACCACATTCTGCAATTATCTTTAATTTATGAGCATGAGTATAGTTACATGGGACATCTTAACTAAACTAAGGGATAGTTCGGTACAGCACTCCGGGGCATCAAGAAATAGTTTATTTGGTAATGAAAAAGGGTATTGGGTAAAAATTGTACGGGGAAAGAAGGCTCGATTACAGCGAGCAAATTTTGGCGTATGCAGGTTGCCGTAATTACGCCGACACGAAGAAAGCATGGCAGACTAGCGTGGAGAGCTGCGTCAAACTGACTGTGGACGTGTGTGTGTGTGTGTGTGTGTGTGTGTGTGTGTGTGTGTGTGTGTGTGTGTGTGTGAGGGCGCGCGCGCACGCACGCTCATCTGATATGTTCCTTGACGTTATTCATCAGACAGAGTCCTTGGAGCTCGGTTTGGACTGAGGTCGCTGGAAGGGTACTAGCGCGAGATCTGGCGGCCTCTGATAAGCTTGCTTTCTGTTTTCACACGGCCATGGCGTGCAGCTCTTTGGACGGGCGGTGGGAAAGACGGATATAAGTCGCCAAGGCCGGCACGCCAGATCTTCGCCCGAGATGCCCCGGATTTCTGTGGCGCTCTGGGACCTGTCATGCGACACAGTCACGCCTGACGACAGTCTCTGGTAGCGTACGCCATCACAACGTTCCGTCAGACAAGCTGAGAAAGGTTCCACGGCAAGCGACACAATAAGAAATCTCCAGACGAAGTTGTTTCAAAAATCGGGAATGTGGTACCTTATGGAAGTCCAATAAATCACTTCTAGTCACCGACGTTTTTCTCTAATCCCGCAACAGACCAAGCGGGAAACAGGAGAGGGATTTTTGGTGATACTGCGGCAACTGAAAGAACCAATTAATTCTCGAGTTGTGTGTCTCCTGCAGTGGTTTTGTATATTTATTGCGCGGTCGTTAAAGAAATATTTAAAAAACAAAAGCCCAATTGAGGTCCTGGCAGTACGCCGCCTGGTATACTACGTCATATATTTTGATGGATTTATTTCTTGTTGCTTTTCATAAAGTGAACTCTATAAATTCTCAAAAATGTACCCTTAGCAAATCTCTCATAATCACATTCTTCGGATGCCGGAAGACGTCTTGAGTTAACCTGATGAAGACTTTATTCCAGAACGAGCCCATTCAAAATCTGAAGATAATCTTTTGGTTTGGTTTGATTTGTGGGGCGCTCAACAGCGCGGTCATCAGAGCCCGTACAAAGTCCAATTTTTTCACAGTCCAATCTAGCTACTGTCACGAATGATGATGAAATGACGAGGACAACACAAACACCCAGTCCCCGGACTGAGAAAATCCCCAACCGGGCCGGGAATCGCACACGGGACCTCGTGATCCACAGATAGCAACGCTAGCCACTTAGACCACGAGCTCTGGACGGAAGATAATCTTGAAGAGAATACAGAAGAAAATAACACTGCCAGTGAAAATTCCGATGGGGATTACCATAAGGATTACGAGTTTATTGCAAAGTCAGAACGAAAAAGAAAAAAGTTCAGTCTCACCAGTGACTTGCTGTCCTCGATATAATTTTGTCAGAGGAGCTCTCGGGCCGATGCTCGCAAGTGATCCAGCATCCACAATGGTCGAAATTTTAAACATGTTCCATGATGACCAAACTGTGGATACTACATGCACCATCACCAATGGTCAAGTGTCACGTGTTGGTCAGCATTACAATACAAATACTGCTCTGAAATGAATAAGACTTTGAACAGAAGCAGATTCCGTCAGTTTGAGAGCGTTTTTTAGTGTGCCACAGATTCCTGGAGCTCTTCGCTGATGCAGAACGTCAACACTTCTTATTTAATCTAAATACACTTTTAACCCTGGCGTGGTCGCGCAGGGTCTGACAGACGCCAACTGCACTTCATTCACTCAACCGTTACATTGGCGGACGTGTGGTGCCATCTACCTTTCAGTTAACTAAATACAGACGTATTCAGCTCATCAATATCGCATTAGTCGCCGAACAGTGTTGGAGGGAAGAGAGTGTTTCCGGAGCTGCATCGCTGGAGTCCACCAGACGCCACGCGACCTTTGCTGTTACTGACGGTATATACTGAATTTTTTATTTAATGTAGTAGTTGCTAACAGGTATTTTTTTTTACCTTCAGATCCAACATGAGTTCGCAGAAGACCTACAATTTGGAAAATGAACGTGAGAGGGAAATTGTACTCCGGCTGTTGTTCGAGGAAAATGATTAATCGGATGATGAGTTTGATATTTACTGTGATGTGGAAGAAGACAGTGTGGAAACAAGAAAAGGAGATTCGAACAATGAGCAAGATGCGGACTCCAGTGAGAGTGACAGTGACGATCATGTTGTGAATGTTTTCTAGGAAGAAACAAATCCACAAAACGGTCAAAAGTGTGTCCCCCAAAAATGTTCGTACTCTACGACAAAACATTGTTACTCATTTACCAAAGTGAAAGGAGCCGCTAAGAATGCCAGAAACCGATGGAAAGTTGGGAATTATTTTTCGATGGTGAATTACTTTCTAGTATTGTTGCTCACACAAATACAAAGATTTCTGAAGTGCAAAAAAATTATCCCACAGATAGGGATGCTCAACTGACAGACGCATACGAAGTAAAAGCTGTGTTAGGAATACTGTATTTATGTGCTGCAAGAAAAGATAACCATACTAACACCCAAGATACATGGACAGCCAATGAAATAGGAATTATGCCATCTGGTAATGGCTGAAAAACGATTTAGGTTCCTGTTGTGTTGCTTGAGGTTCGACAACAAGGATACGCGAGGGGATAGGAAGAAGGAGGATAATTTGCCGCCATACGAGTTTCCTTCCTTTGCGGAAAATTGTAAAAATGCTTATTCTGTTGGGGAGTACTGTACTACTGATGAAAAGCTGGAAGCTTTCAAGGGCAAGTGTTTCTTCCGAAACTACATCCCTAGCGAACCAAAGTAGTATTGGCTGAAAATATTTGCTTTGGTGGGTGCTAGGATGTATTACACAGCCAATCTGGAAATTTACGCTGGTAAGGAGCCTACAGGGTCATTTGCAGTTGGCAACAAACCAACACATGTTGTGAAACGTCTCACTAATGAGATCTCAGGAACTTGACTAATATAACTGTAGACAATTGGTTCATATCATCAGAATTAGCTGATTACTTGCTTCTCAAGAATCTTACTCTGGTTGGAACTATGAGGAAGAATAAACCTGAGATTCCGCCAGAGTTTACGCAAACAAACAGGGAATTAAGAACACACTGGGTTTCAGAAAACTCAGCTCTAATGTCATATGTCGCCAAGAAAAACAAGATTGTTCTGATACTATCCACAATGCATCACAATAACGCAATTTATGCCACTTCTGGCTATAAGAAAAAGCCAGAAATGATAACATTTTATAATGCATCCAAATAAGGAGTTGATACTGTCGATCAGCTATGCAGCACCTACAATGTATCAAGAAAAACCAACAGATGGCCATGATAAACATTGCAGGTATAAATGCGCAAGTAATATACCATGCAAATAACAGCACTGCTCGCACCAGGCGCAGTGGTTTTCTGAAACTTCTGGCACGTAATCTAGCTGACGATTACTTGCGTCAACGTTCATTTCATTATAGCTTGGGTATAACAGATAATCATCTACATTGTACACTCGTATTTATCTAAGTTTACTTCTGCGATTATTCCTTTCCATCGCCCCCTCAACAGTTTCCAGCAAAGACCCACGTTGTAATTATAAGCCTAACAATCACTGCCCACATTCATTATCAGCTGTATTGAAGGGGTGAAAAATTGCTTACATATTTATGAGAAAAATGCAGTGAAACTTCTAACTCTAATTGGGGCGAGTTATAGTCAGAATTATGGAAATGTTTCCTAAAATATTTATTTATTTACACGTCACGTTCCATAGGACCAAATTGAGCAGCAAATCTTCAAGGTCATGGAACGTGTCAGTACATGTAATTACAATATAAAAAAATGTTTATGAAGCCGAAAAATGTCAAGCCACAAGTTTAAGTTATCGCAATCAACAATACAACAAGAATCAGCTTAATTTTTCAAGGAACTCCTCGACAGAATTGAAGGAGTGACCCGTGAGGAAACTCTTCATTTTCGATTTGAAAGCGCGTGGATTACTGCTAAGATTTTTGAATTCGAGCGGTAGCTTATTGAAAATGGATGCAGCAGTATACTGCACACCTTTCTGCAAAAAAGTTAAGAAAGTCCGATCCCAATGCAGGTTTGATTTCTGCCGAGTATTAACCGAGTGAAAGCTGCTTATTCCTCGGAATAAACTAATATTATTAACAAGAAACGACAACAAGGAATATACGTATTGAGAAGCCGATGTCAAAATACCCAGACTCGTGAACAGAGGTCGTGAATTAACACCTATTATTGCCCGAACCGCCCGTTTCTGGACCAAAAATATCCTTTTAGAATGAGAACAGTTACACCAAAATATAATACCATACGACATACGCGAATAAAAATAAGCAAAGTACACAAATTTTCGTGTCGAACGATCACTCGCTTCAGACACGTTCGAATAGTAAAAATGGCAGCAATAAGTCTTTGAAAAAGTTCCTGAACGTGGGCTTTCCATGACAGTGTACTATCTATCTGAACACCTAGAAATTTGAACTGTTCAGTTTCTGTAATCATATGCCCTTTCTGTGAAATTAAAAGTCAGGTTTTGTTGAATTGTGTGTTAGAAACAGTAAAAACTGAGTCTTCCTGTGATTTAGCGCTAGTTCATTTTCTACAAGCCATGAACTTACGTCATGAACTGCACTATTTGAAGCTGAGACAATGTTGCACTCAACATCCTTTACTACTAAGCTAGTGTCACCAGCAAACAAATATTTTAGAGTTACCCGTAATAGTAGAGGGCATATCATTTATATCAATACGAAACAGAAGTGGCCCCCAACACTGATACCTGGGGGTAAACGCCCCCCCCCCCCATCCCCCCGCCCTCCCCCCCCCCACTTGACTGTACCTCACATCACAGCCATTCTCAACACTGTGAATAATGACCTTTTGCTGTCTGTTGCTAAAGTAAGAGATGAACAAATTGTGAGCTACTCCCCATATTCCGTAATCAACACAATCAAATGCCTTAGTTGAATTAAAAAATATGCCTAGCGTTCGAAACCTTTTGTTTAACCCATCCAGTACCTCACAGAGAAAAGAGAATATAGCATTTTCAGTTGTTAAACGACTTCTAAAACCGAACTGTACATTTGATAGCAAATCGTGATATAAAATGATCAATTATCCTTACATACACAGCCTTTACAATAACTTTAGCAGACAATGATGGCTCAGAAACAGGTCTAAAATTGTCTACATTATCCCTTTCTTCGTTTTTATAAAGCGGCTTCACTACTGAGTAGTTTAATCGTTCAGGAAACTGACCATTCCTAAAGGAAAAATTACAAATATGGCTAAATACGGGGCTAACATGTGCAGCACAGTACTTTAATATTCTGCTAGACACTCCATCATATCCACGAGAGTCCTTAGTTTTCAGTGATAATTACTGACTCAAACTCCCCCTTGTCTGTATCACAACAGGAATTTTTATTTAATTCACCAGCAATGCTCAGAAAATGATTGTTAAATACTGTACATATATCTGATTTATCAGTAACAGAAATATTTTTACTACGAACTGACTTTATATCGTCGACCTTGTGCTGCTGACCAGACCACTTCCTTCACAACTGACCATACGGTTTTAATTTTATCCTATGAATTAGCTATTCTATTTGCATAATACATACTCTTTGCCTTCCTAATAGCAATTTTAAGCACCTCACAATGCCGTTTGTAATGGGCTACTGTAGCTTGATTGTGACTACCTCTAACATTTAGATATAATTCGCACTTTGTTCTACAAGATATCCTTATCCCACTAGTCAGCCACCAAGGCTGCCTATTACTGTTAGTACCCCATTTAGAACGTTCCAACGGAAAGCAACTCTCAAATAGCATGAGAAATGTGTTAGGGAAAGCATTATATTTTATGTTATCGGCACTATAACATTTTACGTTATCGGCACTATAAACATCCTGCCACTCTTGTTCCCTGACAAGGTTTAAAAAACTCTCTATTAGTAATGGATTAATTTTCCTACATAGTTTGTAAGTACATGTGAAATTTGCTATTATTGGCAATGTGGTATACTGAGTGCCTAGTGGTCTAACAAAAACTGCATCAAATGTCTGTCCTGCTGTCCCGTGTATTCCAAAATAATCCAGTTTAATCTAAGTTGTAGGCGTGAGCCAATTGCGGATTTCCGTTTTTAACAGACTTACTTTATTTACTAGATGTCAGACACTAATTATGTCTGCACTTAAGCTTTGCCCAAATGCCTTTCTTTTAGAGAGACTGTACCGATTATGCATAGACATTCTCAGAGATCCCGCGACCTTACTGGCCAAGGTAGGGTTTGCCGCGCCTAGACAAGCAGCAGACATTCCGAATTAGGTTGCCCCGCACAGTCTGCATTGATATATTTAAGTTATTATGTCTTCCAGTAATCTAACTGGCACCCGATATGTTCCAATGGGTACAGATCCGGCACATTTGCTGGTCAAGACATCTATGGGAGTTCCCTGTAATGCCCCTCAAACCACTGTACCACGATTCTAACCGTGCAACATGGGCAGTTATCCTACTGGACGATGTCATTGTCGCACGGGGAGACTTCAAGCATGAAACGATGCAAGTGGTCCGCAATGATGTTCACGTAGTTCACTGCTGTTATGATGCCTTCGATTACCATCACAGGTCCCATGGAAACCCAACTCAGTGAACCGCATAGCATAGTTCTGCTCTGAACTGCACGCATCTGTGGGGCGGTGCATGTTGTGTGTAGCCATTCGCTTGGATAACGGTGTGTAAGGACCCAACCATCGATCTGGTGTAACAAGAAATGCGATTCATTCGACAGGCTACACGTGTCTATCTTCATGGATGGACTGAATTTTCTGAGCGCCGTTCCAGTGAATCTCGGACTGTTGCTGCTGTTCCACTGTACGTCACTCTGTACGTGTACTCACAGATGTGGATGATTTCAGTGATTATCCCGCGATCCTGCGATCACATAGTAATGTGTCTGTGCCTATTTGCCCGCAATACGTTAAATTTGTGTATGTTTCAGGTCAACTGTCAATCCGAGCACTGTATGTCGAATTTCTGCACGTCTCCTGCATTTAGCTACGACACAGAAGTCCATCAATTACACCAGCAGAAAAAAAAAAAACTAAGAACTCGGAAAGGGAGATGGCCACTCGAGTCTGATACTCGAAACTATGGCTGAAGTTGAATTCCCGGCATCTTTTAAGGGTGTCCCCTTTCCACAAATTTTTCGCGTCCCTACTGCGACGGAGCTTTGGATTAATAGCGCGTATGAAGGGACACTTCCAAAGAGCGGTCTGTTTGGCAAATGTGCACGAGGGAGAGCAGAAATAAAAGCGTGGGTCCTACGGATGGAGCGAGAACTGCACCGGATGGAAACAAAAGAGGGCGTGGGAGGGGTACGGTAAGCTATGTCTCGGTAGCGGTGATCAGGGCGTGTCCCTGATGGGGGCGTTCCAATTACTGTAAAAGGCAAGCTGCCCTCCCTAACCTGTCAGTTGGACGAGGAGTACACTCTACACAGCAGCTGTGCGCTGCTACTGCTCTCATACAGATATCGAAGTGACGGGTTTTATTAGCTTAACATCATCGGCGACGTTGACTAGAGAAGGCACGGATACGTTTCGAAACTATCGAACGCCGAGTCACGCTCGTAAACAGCTGACCAGAATAGTACAAAGGAGATACAACAAAAAATTTATGACGAAGGTAAGTTTTTATTTAGCTGGGAAAAAGGTACAAGAGAATCAATTCTCACTTCAAACTTACCATGAGATATTACGGATTACTCTCCTCCGCACCCTTGAAAAAACTGAAGATTTACGAAACTTTGAAATTTTTAACACAGCAGTGCCCGAGTACATAGCATTTAAGTCTTGAGATTGTGATGTTCCTGGTTCGAATTTCGCTTCAAGCAATTATTTTTTCTTCTGTATTTTGTTGACAAATGGAACGCTAATAAATATTGACAATTTTTAGTATAGTAACCTTTTTTTATCTCTAATGACTAATCGTATGAAGATGTAAATATTCACAACAAATTAAAACGTGGTACAAAAACTTAATATATCAAACAGACAGTAATATATTTTATATCTAGAGAGAAAACTTTTTCCCAATTTGACAGTAAGACGTTTCGAATATCTGTATGAAATTTGAATTCACATTCTTAATAGCAGCAACTAAAAGTAAAAAGGTGCTATTTTTAATAAGATTATACTATTCAATAGTTCAATATTTGTTAATCGTCACTTTCACTGTGATAAATACAGAATTTAAACAGCAGTAAAGAATTACAATGCAGCTACCGGAGGTAATGTTGACCAGCTAGAAATCTATCTGCGATTCTTTTTTTATCGCATTGGGAACCTGATGTGCGACTCCTGAATTATTGTTGTTGCTGTTGTTGGTTAGGGCGCTCGACATTATGATTATCAGGCCCTTACAACTTCTGTGTGAGACGAATCAGGTTACAATATATAGACCAGAAAAGCCACGGAATAGCAAGTCCAGAAAAAGTGATTAGCCGATCACTAACATAATAACCATCCTCTGCAGCGAACCATCCTCTGCAGCACGCGTGGATAACCGTGGTTTCAATCCGGCCTGCAAAAGAAATTTTGGTGGGGTACGGGAGAGGGGAGCATTTTTCCAATTTGACTTCTGTATAATACATGCGATTGTGTTACATTCAAGCGATTTAGACTTTTAAACTTTTTAGAATGAACAAAGACGATATTACAATTTAGTGTTTCAGGAACAACCCATGCCTATGCAGTCATTAGAAGAATTTGTCCAAAAATAATTAAAAAATGCTTGCCAATAGTATTTTTGGATATTAATAAACTAAATTTGAAACACTCTCGTGACCTGCCCGTGGCCAAAAATAGCCAAGTTTCTCCTAATTTGTTGTTCACTGCTATTGCCTGTCTCACTGCCGTATTTTTTTATGGTCTTTCGTTCCTAACATTGTCCGTTCTGGACGTATTACAATACTGTAACTATTAAAATGTATAATGAATTAGTTGCTTTTATATGCGTTTCTTTTTCCACGATGACATTTCAAGATGCTTGGCGCCCCATTGCCAGATTTACGTGTCGTTAACATATCTTTGCTAACGCCTTAGCAGAATTTTGCAATGGAATTTTTTGAGACAGCTATTGTAAAATGTCGTACGTAAAGAAACAATGTTCACGAGATTGTAAATAAATGTAAACATCTGAAGATGGGGTGAACGTAAAATGAATGTACTCTCAAAAACCTGTGTTTTGCGTCATAATTTGTTGACGTAGCATATTGAGAAAGGAATGCCATTAATATAGGTGCGTTACCCAATAAACGTTAACGTCGGGAACACAAGAGTTTTAGCTTAAGAGCTAGGAGCGGTGCTGTCGCGATCCGACCCTAGCTTACGTACGTGAATCTGGCCCGAGGTCACCACAGGTTGCCCGTGACTGCTCTACACACACTAAATCTTCTGCCGATCAGCTTAGGTAGGTTAACAACTGTTTAGCGACCAGTTTTTGTTAGGTGACCTGGTCTGAAAATGGCCTATAACGGCTGAAATCGTTTATCGAAAAATAAACACTATTTTGGTGTGGACTGCGTTACTCAATTACGGCTCTTGGATAAATCTGTGCGACCGTAAAGGACCTGAGCGCCACGACAGTTGCGGGATAATTACGAGACTGGCGCGCAGCTTACGTGCTGGCTCGCACGTCCCCTGGCTGGGTCGCGCCGCACGCCGGGACCGCACTGCACTGGCGCCCGCCTGCCTTTTTACGGGAGTGTGGGCGCGGTTCAGCGACTGGCGGCAAGTGGCGCCAGCACGCCACTACCTGCAAGAGCCCATGCTAGCTGCCACAGTCACGCTGCCGACCGCGTGTAGACAGGGCGCTCGGCGAAAGGTACCTCTGCACGCCGTCTTATCTTCTCTCTGTGGGCTCTATTTGTTCACTAGTTCCGTCCCCGGACCATTGGTGTAAATTGTTCATGAAAAGCTAAGTCATTATCTTAAAACTACGATAACTATCAATCAGGTTTCGCAAGACACCGTAGAGTAGTTACTGACGACGTCAAACATGCAATGGACAGAAGTGATGCCATCACTTTAACACATTTTGATTTCAGCAAAGCTTTCGATACGTTTGATTTCTGTATTAACATATACATCATTCTCCAAATCACAGTTACGTGTCTGGTGAAAGGTTCATCGAACCACCGTTCCAATCCAAACCGTGCTGGAACGGGGGGAGGGGGGCGGGGGGAGAAAGGGACACTTAAGTCTTTCCGTGCGATCTGATTTATTGTATAATTACCATCTCTCCCTATGTAGAAGGGCGCCAACAAAATATTTTCACACTTCGAGGAGAAAGTCTGGGATTGAAATTTCATGAGAAGATCCTGCACCGCAAAGGAAACTCCTTTGTTTTGATGATTGCGCCCCCCCACCCCCAATTCTCGTATCATATGCGTGGCACACGATAATACAAAACGAGCTACCTCCTTTGAACTTTTCCGATGTCCTCCATCAACATTATCAAATGTGGATCCTACATCGTGCAGCAGTACTCCAAAAGAGAACGGATAAGTGTAGTCTAAGTGTAGTTAGTAGCCCGTTACATTTTCTAAGTGTTCTGCCAAGGAAGCACAGTCTTTGGTTTGCTTTCCCCATAACATTACCTATGTGATCGTTTTAATTGAAGTTATGACTAACTTATCTCTAGTTACTTAGTTGAACTAACAGCCTTTAGATTTGTGTAATTTATCACGTAACCAAAATTTAGCGCATTCCTTTTGGTACTGTTATGCATAACTTCGCACTTTCCATTATTTATTTCGCACCATTGAGAGATCTTGTCTACATCATACTGAAATTCGTTTTTACTATCTGATGACTTCATAAGACGGTAAATGACATCATATGCAGATAATCTACGCGTGCTGCTCAAATTGTCTCCTAAATCGTTTATGTATATCGGCTACAGCAGAGGGCCTATAATACGCCAGATATTAGTTCTGTGTACTCGCTGACAGGAAATCATGCATCCAGGAGCACAACGGAGACGATACTCCGTAGGCTGGTGAGGAATGGTGTCAAAATAATCTAAAAATATGAAATCAATTTGACATTCCCCGTCAATAGCACTCATTACTTCGCGAGAACTGAGTTACTCATGTTGGCAGTTTATTCGAATTCTGGAATATTCACTTCTCTTTTCTTTGGTGAAGGGATTTCGGAAAACCGCGTCGAATAACTGTGCTTTAGTGGCACTGTGATCGTGACATCACCACTGCTATCACTCGGGGACGGTATTGATTGCAGCTTGCCACTGGCGTAGTTTACATACGACCAGAATATCTTTTAGTTCTCTGTCAGATTTCGAGACCGTTTTGTTGTAGAAACTACTAAAAGCATCTCGCTTTGACGTTCATGCTACACTTCGAGCTTCTGTCAAACTTGGCCAATCCTGTAGATTGTGTGTTCTTTTAAACTTGGCATTCTTTTTTCGTTGCTTTTGAAACAGTGCCCCGCCTTGTTCTGTGCAACAAAGAGGATCATTACCATATCTTCTTTTTCATACAAATAAAAGAGCTGAATTTCTCAGACAGAAATACTGCAGTTCGGCAGCTACCTCAGAAACAGATGTTGGACGGGGAAGTTATGAAAAAAATGTGTTGCGTGCTGTCTGAAGTCCCTTCAGGTTCCGTTCAAATGGCTCTGAGCAATATGGGACTTAACAGCTATGGTCATCAGTACCCTAGAACTTAGAACTACTTAAACCTAACTAACCTAAGGACATCACAACACCCAGTCATCACGCCAGGTTCCGTTCTTGATCCACTGTTTCTCTCGTTGTCTATCAATGATAATTATCTGTGCGAAACAATTACCACTTACGTACAACTGGACATCGTCAGCATTTAAGTGCCAGCTTTATGAACATTGGTGCTGCCATAACAGGCACGAATGACGGTCGTTTTTGTCTACCACGATGGCAGAAATCCGCTGAAGTACAAAATCATATGACTGACTTCGACTTGCAGTAGAATTCTAGAATATATAATGTGTTGGAACACTGAACTACGGCAAAGAAAACGTATTACTGACTAATAGGCAACACGAATTCAGAAAATATTGTCCTTGTGAAACACAATTAGCTATTTATTTACATTAAGTACTGAGTGCCAGACAGGGGACCTCAGATTGATTCCATATTTCTATATTCCCTGAAGGCTTTTGACACCGTTCCTCACAAGCGAATTCTAACAAAACTGCACGCCTAGGAGGTATCGTGTCAGCTGCGCGACTGGATTCGTGATGTTCCGAGTTAAGAGGTCACGGTTCGTAGTAACCGACGGAAAGTCATCGAGTAAAACAGAAATGATATCTGCTTCCCCCAAGGAAGTGTTATAGGCCGTCTCCTGTTCCTAATCTATACGATTTATTAATCAATCCAAGCATTCCTCCTGGACAGTTTACGGATGATGCTGCAATTTACCGTCCCGTAATGTCATCACAAGGTCAAAATCAACTGCAAAATGATTTAGCCAAGGTATGTTTATGAAATACGGCAACTGCCTATAAATAATGAAAAGCGCAAGGTTCTTCACACGCGTACTGAAAGAAATCCGCTAAAATTTCGGTAACACGTTAAATCTCACAAGCCTAAAGACTGTCGATTGAACTAAATACTTAGGGATTACAATTGCGAATAACTTTAAATTGGAACGATCAAATGGATAACGTCGTGGGGAAAGCGAACTAAAGACTGCAATTTATCTACAGAACACTTAGAAAATGCAACACGCCACACATTGAACTAGTCATCCGAACTGAGACTGATCTAATCAGTTTATAACCATTCCTACTTCCGCCTCGATTCGGGACAAAAGAACAAGAAGAAATAGAAGAACAACCTGGACTTAGAGACAGCAGCAAAAAATTTGATCGGATAACCACGCAGGAGTGGTAAAATCGAGGCTCTGAAAGCAATACTGGCGCCATAGATGAGAAATAATTCGAAGAGAAGTAAAAGTTTATGGGTCGGGCCGGTAACTAGGGCAGAGGACAAGAGAATTTTCCCAGGACTCGTCTGTGGCAAGAGAAAGTCCGCCCGCGTCTGACTGCCGCCGTACCGACTAATGGCGAAGACAGTTACAAAGTAAAGAACGCTTTCTATCAGGGAGATTCGTAACGGCAGAAACGAGAAGGCTAAATACTAATGATAGGAGATGTGCAGACAACAATAAAGCAAGGTGAGAGGAATAATCGGCCAAGCACCAGCAACAGTGGGGTCAAGCGAATGTCCTTTGGGAGCCCTCTCCTCCACAGCCGTCCGATCCCTGATCGTTGCAGTCAAAATATTAGAGGGGGGGACATGACCCACTGTTCATCGGAGTGCTACTCCTACAACGGAAAATATGGTGCGGCAGAAGAAAAGGCGCTAAGCGCATCTAATAGCAATTAAAACAGAGTTAATGTTGAATGACCAATGCATCTGGCAAATATGAGCCCTAAATTCTATGATTTTCTAGTCGTAGTCATTTCGAGAGATGTATGTGGGAAGGAGGTATATGTCGCCCGACTCGGCGCAGATTATCTACTCAAGGAATTTCATCCTTTCAGTGATGAACATCGCCTCTCTTGTAGTGTCTGCCAATGGACTTTGTTGAGCTTTCCCGTAACGTTCTCGCGCTTGCTTAACCAACCTCTATCGAAACGTGCCGCCACTCTTTGAATATTTTCGCCACAGACTCTCTTCTGTTTGCTCTTTTAAACCACCCCGATAAAAATCCCAGACGGACGAGCAACACTAAAATCGGCCGCACGGCTGTCTTGAAAGTTATACACACTCTACGGAAAGAAGACGCGCCACGAAGGAATTATCCAAATGGGACGCAAATCAGAAGAAAATGGAGGATTTATTCAAGAAAAAGAGCTTCATAAACTGATCGAGTCAATAATGCGTTGGTCCACTTCTGGCCATTATGAACGCAGTTATTCGGCTTGACTGTTGTTGGTTGTGCTCCTGAGGGATATCGAGCCAGATTCTGTCCAACTGGCGCGTCAGATCGTCAAAATCCCGATATGGCTGGAGGCCTCTGCCCACAATGCTCCAAACGTTCTCAGAGATCCGGCGACCTTACTGGCCAAGGTTGGGTTTGGGAAGTGCCGAGACAAGCAGAAGACACTCCGATTTAAGTTGCTCTGCACAGTCTGTATAGATATTTAACAGCCATTATGTCTTCCAGTAACTGATCACCAATAGCGTGATCTAATTGTAATGGCACTTTCACTTACTTATGCGCTATATGTAACATTTACTTACGATAAGGATTAACTGCCAGTACTTATTCGAAGCGTCTATCCCCTGCAGCTTTTCCTTCATTTCGCTGCAGTTTTCGGGCGTTGCAACTTTCCTTATAGGCAACATCATCACGCGCGGTTAATTTAATGGAACTTACGATATTCAGTACCAAACCATTTACACAGGGTGTTTACAGACTAGAAGCAGCTGTAGTCAGAGCTAGAAGAGACGATCGTATAATGGTATGTCCGGAAACCTATACCTGTTAAGATATGGACCAATCTACTATCTCATTTCCCTCTATCACGTAAAAGCAGACAGTGCTACATGTGGTTTTCAAGGATCCTGAAACACCCTTAAGCCCTTCTTCGCAATGAGCCATGCGTACCTAGTTCGATTCATATCGCGTCACATGGTCACACTTCCTGTAACGTCTACAAACTGTCGATGGGTTTTAAAAGTCTCCATTCCCAGAAATCTAATTGATTCAGGTCCGTGAATCGGATGGCTATGCTACCGGAGCTGCTCGGGAAATCCATAGCCATTGAAACGTTTTGTCGCAAGATCCATGGAAAATGGCGTGGTGCCCCGATGTGCAGAAGCCACAGTCGTCGTCTTTCTGCGAGGGTTATGTCCTCCAACAGCGCTGGTAACGCATCGCGAAGGGATCTGTTTCGTATAGGATATGTCCTATGAGTCTGTCACTGACAACTCCTGCCCATACATTCCTACTGAAGCGATCCTGATGCCGCAAATCCATGACCGGTCGAGGATTTGCATCTGCTCACACGTGCTTGTTGTCATAATTTACTACACCGATTCTTGTGAATCCTGCCTACACCACCTAATAGAACACATTAGTCAAAAGTACAACGGCCGATATCTCAACAGGTGTGGGTTTCCAGATACACAATTTTAGGGACTTTTCTTCTAGTTTTACCAAATCTACCTCCTTTACAAATACATCACTGTTTTTTATAGAAAACTCTGTACACATCGTGCAGTGTAAAGGCCATACGCGAGGGAAGTTGCAGCCATTGCGTCTCAAAAACAGATGACTCAAGTCATTGAGATCTTAACACGCCTTCTCTATGAGACACACACGCGGTTACGCTCTGCATTCAGTTCCAGGCAACGTACAAAATTTATAATTCAATAGACTGTGATACAGCAATTTTTTTTTTCGAAATCTCTCGTGACGTAACATGTCAAACATATGAGAAGCAAAGGCGAATGTGGAGTGTCCTAGGTGAGATACATGGTGTGTTTGCATTTTCTGTAACGATACCAAAAACTCCTTAATTCGCACATATACTCATCCTCCAGTGCCTGAAACTCTTGTTTGTACCCCGCGATTGTGGTCTGCATAGCTAAGTGCACACAAAACTGGAGCGACGAAGTACAGTAATCAGACAGATATCCGTCACATACCGACCAGAGCCGCTGTGCTGCCCTCCGGACGTTCCAGGGACTGTTGCAACCCGCGCCACACACTGACACAGTCACTTGACTCATTTACCAACTTTTGCCAGCCCTCCGCACTTCTCTTCCATGTGAACCACTTTTGCCAAAGCGGCACTTCTGTTTTCTTGGTGTCTGGATTGGAGCACACGACACCGTCGACATTAGCAGCTAAGCAGGAATGACAAAAATTCTTCGCAAATCTACTAAGACAAACTATAAAGAGCGTCTACGAAAAATAATTTAAAATTAAAATAATACTAAATGAAATAAAGCATGATACCAAAACTTATAAAGGTCTCTACATGGACACTATTTTGTGCAAAACTAATTGAAAAAATATATTTCCAAGAGTAAACATAGGAGGGAATGTCCGCCTTATATAGCACACAAATTACTTGTATTTCACCCATACAGATTCTCAGCACCTTATGTGTTATCTTCACTAATAATAATTATTATTATAACAGTAATTATTATTTTTTCGAGGCGTTCTTCCGACAATTTACTTCCTGTACTCTTTCCGTGCGTTTTTGTTGGAGTGTTTTTTATGTTTCTGAACAGTTCTCGATAACAAATAAGTTACCGTGTATGATTTCCACTTCTGTACAATATTTTTCAGATTCAGTGACCCATCCCGTCTCGTTTTTGCCACTGTTTGCTATCTCTAAGATTTGCCTTGTACACATTTTCCTGTTTGAAACAGCTTTCCACACAAGTCAATCCTGTGCAAGTCTCTATTGTGACCTACATTCACTGTACCTGTTACGGTATGCGACAGTCTTCCTCTGCAATTTGAGCCCCCACCTCCCAATCCTAAACTGACTATTCCTTAATGCGTCAATGGTACGTCCTATTAACCTATTACTTCCTTCAACTAAGTTATGCCTTTTTAAAAAAAAAATTAAATTAGAGTCAGTACCTCTTCATTACTTACTCGATCTATACATATAATCTTCGGTCTCCTCCTGTAGCGCCTCGTTTCAAAATGTTTGCTGCTCTCTTCTCGTCTATACTGCCTATTGCCCCCATTGCACTTCCGTACAAATCTCGCACGACACACAAATGCCTTCAGAAAAAGACTTCCGAACTCTTGAATGTGTATCAGATGCAAAATTTTTCATTTTCATAAATATTTTTCTTGCCGTTGCCAGTCCGGCGTTCTATATTTTCTATACTTCGGCCATTGTCAGTTATTGCTGCCCACTAAAATTCCCCCCAGCGTCGCCTAATTTAAATAGCTACATTCCATTAGTTTACTTATTCCCGTCCACCATCAAGTAACACGTGTAACTGCAGGAGCAGTGTTTCTCCATAGTACAGCAAAATAAAAGGAGTCTTAATAGTTTAAACATCAGCAGCGAGCGAGATGTCGGAACACGTCCAATAAAACTGTACACAGAACGACAGCAACAAACCATTACAAGCTATTACAAACAGTGCAAATGTTGCACATGACGCTACCAGCACAAAATAACTGATAGTTTTATTTCAGGCAGGACAGTAGTGATGAAAAGACAATGAAGATGAGACGAAGTGTTTAAACATGTATAGGCAATAGTAAAATAAATGAACTGCGTATTGCGTAAGGACGAAATTCCCTCCAATTTTTCTTTGCGTAAGCAGCTATTTGCTTACTCCGTTCATTTTCTTTTTCATCTCATAGACAACGTCCCAACTTACAACGCTCCACAAAGTCATTAGTGGTATTCCTTTTACGATTTGTAAATGAAAACACTTAGCACTAAGTATCAATATACAATGGTCGCTTACTTCTACACAGGGTGTTGCACTATTCCTTCTACAGGCTTATAGGGTTGGCAGAGGCGATTCAGGAGATAAAGTTTTGACAAGGACCCCATGCCTCGAATTGGGCCATTTGGATGTAAAAGTATAAAGATCGGATCACTTTCAAATTTCCCGCTTCACGGTATGCACACTACAGGGATCCGGGCTCTGAACTATGTGCTCTATAGGAACTAGGCAATTTCGAGTACGTGTCGTCGGGTTCTCTTCTACGTCCTCTTCCAAGTCGGAGAGAGAAGCGGATCTGTGGAACGCTGGTCAGGCCTCATAGTTCCGAAAGCACCAGTTTCTCGCAGCCGCTGTTGTAGTCGGACGAAAATGGATTGTGACGTCATAATTACTACAGGGACTGACGGCGGCGCGCTCTTCTCACAAGAGAACCTCCCCATCGCACCCCCCTCAGATTTAGTTATAAGTTGGCACAGTGGATATGCCTTGAAAACCTGAACACAGACCAATCGAGAAAACAGGAAGAAGTTGTGTGGAACTATGAAAAAAATAAGCAAAATATACAAACTGAGTAGTCCATGCGCAAGATAAGCAACATCAAGGATAATGTGAGCTCAGCAGCGCCGCGGTCACGTGGTTAGCGTGAGCAGCTGCGGAACCAGAGGTCCTTGGTTCAAGTCTTTCCTCGAATGAAAAGTTTACTTTGTTTATTTTCGCAAAGTTATGATCTGTCCGTTCGTTCATTGACGTCTCTGTTCACTGTAATAAGTTTAGTGTATGTGTTTTGCGACCGTACCGCAAGACCGTGCGATTAGTAGACGAAAGGACGTGCCTCTCCAATGGGAACCGAAAACATTTGATCGCAAGGTCATAGGTCAACCGATTCCTCCACAGGAAAACACATCTGATATATTCTATACGACACTGGTGACGGCATGTGCGTCACATGACAGGAATATGTTGTCGACCCACCTAACTTGTACACTTGGCAAATGGGTAAAAAGATTCTTCTACCTTGCCCGATTTAGGTTTTCTTGTGGATGTGATAATCACTCCCAAAAAAAGTGATGAAAACATAAGAGTTTGTCACATAAACTGAAAATAAAAAATTAAACTTTTCACTCGAGGGAAAACTTGAACCAAGGACCTCTCGTTCTGTAGCTAACCACGGGACCACGGCACTCCTGAGCTCACATTACCCTAAATGTTGCCTATCTTGCGGATAAACTACTCATTTTGTAGAATGAGATTTTTCACTCTGCAGCGGAGTGAGCGCTGATATGAAACTTCCTGGCAGATTAAAACTGTGTGCCCGACCGCGACTCGAACTCGGGACCTTTGCCTTTCGCGGGCAAGTGCTCTACCAACTGAGCTACCGAAGCACGACTCACACCCGGTCTCACAGCCTTACTTCTGCCAGTATCTCGTCTCCTACGTTCCAAACTTTACGGAAGCTCTCCTGCGAACCTTGCAGAACTAGCACTCCCGAAAGAAAGGATACTGTGGAGACATGGCTTAGCCACAGCCTGGGGGATGTTTACAGAATGAGATTTTCACTCTGCAGCGGAGTGTGCGCTGATATGAAACTTCCTGGCAGATTAAAACTGTGTGCCCGACCGAGACTCGAACTTGGGACCTTTGCCTTTCGCGGGCAAGTGCTCTACTTTTTTACTCATTTTGTATATCTTGCTTATTTTTTTCGTAGTTCCACACAACTTCTTCCAGTTTTCTCGATTGATCTGTGTTCAGTTTTTCAAGACCTATCGACTGTGCCAACTTATAACGAAATCTGAGGGGGTTGCGATGTGGAGGTTCCCTTGTCAGTACGTGTGCGAACTGCGAAGCGACAGATTTGAAAGCGATCCGAACTTCATACACACTTTATATCCAAGTGGTTCATTCTGGATATGCATTCCTTATCAAAACTAAGTCCCCTCTACAACCTCCAGACCTTGTATGAGAAGTTTTTGGACACTACTAACGGCACTGCAAATTAGCACACAACAAACTGTGACAGAACTCGCTTTCAAGCTTCTCGTGCCCTGACGCGAAGATACAGGGCGAACTAAATACTCTAGACGTAACTGTTTGTGCAGGCGTGTTCATCAGTATAGGTAAACCTGACAGGTAAGCCGTAACGTGTGCGGAGCGCTTTAGAAAACACACACACAATAAGCAAAATGCCAGCGCTCACGGTTCCAGAAACCAACACGCGGAATCCATCTGGGATGGGTGCACGCGTTGCTGCAGCACGACGTCCACAACAGGTACCGCGGTGGCCTCGGACCGGAAGAACCCACTCTGGCGAAACGTAATCTCAGAAGCATACAGGGCTGAGGGAGGCAAAAGTACGCCAGCCCTAAGACGCAACAGGTACTCAGCCGCATGCGAAATGGATACGCGGTGGCTGGACCAGTTCCAACAGCCGAACACAACTCTGGGAACACGGGCGTATGGTGAATTTAACGCGCGGCCAGCTCGCCTGTCAGGTTCCAGCAAATTACTACTTTATATATTTTACGCAAAACGATGGCCCTATCAAGTTTTGCCAAAATTATCCTGTTAGATACGTAATGAAAAATTTGCCTTGTAATCCTTAAATAATAAGTTTATTCTTATAGTTAAAAGATTCTGTAAGTCATTAACTTGTTGCATTTCCGACGCATATTATGTGCAGAACATAAGGCAGCTGAGATCTCTGCTTGTCCGAAACTCATACCGTTGCTTACTGTGTAATCTATTCAATGAAGAAAAACACACGTTACACGTAAAGCGTATGTTTGAAGATACAGCTGTGGTGAAGGATATTGTGAAACGTCAGTGTGAACGAAGTTTACTGTGGAATACGTGCATGTTGCTTACATTTCAACACCTTTGTTTCCTCTTAAAAATGAGTTAAGGACCGAAACGACAGAAAATCTCGTTTACTAGAACAAATTTAAGTTCAGAAACCTGAACTACTTTGTGTGTTTTCAACTGCAAGAACTTCAGAATCTCTTACTAGTTGGATAGAAGTCATCGGCTTCTGTATCGACAGTGGTGCCAACTACTCACACACTATCTCGCCAAAAGTATCCGTACAACCCTACGTAAAGCGGAATTGATCTCTAGATATCTTGAGATGTGGACCCGCCGGTATAAAAGGAGGCGAGGAGTGTTGTCTTGTTAGTTGAGCAGCAGACACAGAAGAAAGGATCGGTCAGCAGAGCTCAGAGATTTCGAACGTGGACTATTCACTGGATATGATCTCGGCAACAGATCATTTAGAGACATTTCAAAACGTCTAAGGCTGCTCAGATCGATTATTCGAGATGGGATTGTAAATTGGGAACGCGAAGGAAGAACCACAACTAAACTGACACCGGACACATATGTATTTACGGACATGGAAAGTCCAGTGCTGCGGCGGGTGATTCTAAAAGATCGAATGAAATCAGCGGAAGGAATCAATCGGGAATTCCAAACTACTACGAGCAGTCCTGTTAGAACAATGATTGTGCGTAAGGAGAAGAAGAATGCGAAGCCACTGACAATGGAAGACTGGAAACGAGTGGTTTGGTTTCATCACTCGTGCTGCACCCTATGACAATCCGACAGAAGGGTTTGGATGTGCCGAATGCCTGGAGAACATTACCTTCCACCATGTGTAGTGCCAACAGTAAAGCACGGGAGTTTGTGTTATGATATGGTGGTGTTTCTCGTGATTAGGTACAGGTCCCCTTATTGCGATTAAGAAAACGTTTAATGCATAAGGATAAGAACACTTTTTCAGCGGTGTGTATTGCACACAGCAGGGGAACAGTTCGGAGACGATGGCTGTATCAGCGTGATAGGGCACGCTGTCTTAAAGCAGCCTCCCTGAGTTAATGGTTCGCGGACGGTAACATTCCTGAAATGGAACGGCCTGCCCACAGTCCCGTCCTGCATCTAATGCAACACAAACTCCACAAACATCCGGGTACCTCACTGATAATTACCCCGAGTTCCAGTTGTCATGAAGACTACGGGTGTACACATCCCGTATAAATGTCCACCAATCTATGTCCAACTGCTTCTGATCAGACAGTACAGACAAGGCAGACAAACTGGGCATATCTTCGTTTGCTCGAGTGAAACTCTGCATACAGGGTGATACACCTAAAACTTTTAACCCTAAACACTTCTGAAAGAGAAGGTACTGTTGCTGTGCCGAACGTATACAAGAAAAGGTGGCACGAATGGTTAAAGGTTTGTTCCAGTCACGCGAGGAAGTCACGGAAACGTTGAAAATTTGAATCGGCGTACTGTTGAAGAGAGAGAAAAAAATATCACGTGAAAGCCTACTTAGCAAATTTAAAGAAAGATTGTTAACTGAGGAACTGAGATACTCGTCAGCCTCCTACGCATCGCTCCGGCATGGACCGCGAGGGCAGCGTTACACTAATTACAGGACACACAGAAGCATTTAAGCAGTAGTTTGTCTCGCGCTCCATACGCGATTGGGAAGGGAAGACACCGGTACGTACTTTATCACGATAAGTACCCTCTGTCGTGCACTTCTTTGAGGTACAGAACATATGTTCGGCATTGGGATTACGCTTGATAGCGCCAGCCGGTTGGGCAGCCAGAGCTGACAGCGCTATTAGCAGACTGGTCCTTCCCCGAGTCGTCAACGGGGAAGGAACCAACACTGACCGTGCCCACGGGCCCGGCCGCGTCCTGCGCCGTTGTGTTAGGCCGGCTATTCTGGGCGTAGTCAGTCACTGGTGTGGGGGCGCGGCTGAGTGGTTGGGCCACTTGGCTGGTCTGCTGTCGATTACGCCACGCGCTAGGTGGTGCCATCTGGTGACTGGACCAAATTTGAGACTCTGGTTCAAAAATCACGCAAGAGGATCAGACGGAAATAACACGAACTCCGTCGAGACTGACGGTATAAATGTGGCGAAGACAAATCTCTTCAAGTACCTTAGCTCAAAAATCACCGCCGACGGCTCACTCGCTTCCCAAGTCACAATCCGCTTTAGCAATGCCTGGATCGAATGGCGAACAATGATTGGTGTGCTTTGTGATAAGATAGTGGACCGGTTCGAGCCGAAAACATACCGCTCTGCAATCTGCCCAGTTGCCTTGACCGCAACAAAATAGGAAGGACATTTAATAAGTAACGCAACACACTTTTTTCTCGGCCAATACGTAGAATACTCCCGCTTTAGCGCCTTTCGTTTCATGAACTTTCGAGAGATGACGGCGCTATACGTAGCCTTCAAAGTGGCGTCTTGAACGAAGAGGTAGGGGGGTGGGGGGAGCTCCAAAGCAGAAGACTGTCAAGTTTCTTTCGGCGGAAAGACAGTTCATCGTAGATATTCATAGGCGCTTGCTGGGCGAGGCGTCAGTCATCATCGCAACACGGTCGCTCAAACCTGTCCGATCCGCCGCGTGCCGGCCGGCCGCACAGAGCTGCGACTCCTACAATACTGGAAATGTCTGCGCAGCCGAGAGTAGCTCACAAAACTTCATTTCACTGTTCTTCCTCATCCACTCAATAGCCCGGTCTCGCATCTTCCGACTTTCGTCAGTTTGGCCCAATGAAGGATGCGCTCCGCGGAAACCAGGACGTGGATGATGGGGAGGTTACTGCTGCAGCAAGACGTTGGCTCTGACGTCGACCAGTAGAGTGGTAACACGCGGACATTCAGGCTCTGCCAGTAAGGTAAAATCACTGACCCGTGGTGATAGCCGAGCGCGTTAGCACGCCGCTTCGGAACGGCCCCGGATCGAAAGAGCGGCGGATGACAGACGGTGTGCCGGCCAGCCTGGATGTGATTTTAGGCAGTTTGTCACATCCCACAAGGCGAATACCCAAGCAGAGCTTCAATTATACGAGTCTTAAACATTTCGAATACGTCTCATACTTTCACAAGGGGTAACACTAGACGCAGACAGATGGGGTATATATCTCCGTCCGAAGGGGAGGGGAGAAAGGGCGGCGCTGGGAAAAGCATCCAGCTACCGTCTACTACCAACAGAGGCAACTCCAAGAAGAAGCATGGAAAACCTCAACAGTTGAAGACAATGTAATTTTCATACGGATCGTTAAGTTTCTGACGTCGTATCTCCTGAACTGCGTATCGTACAACCATAATTTTGCACGTAGCTTCAGTGGTGTATGAGGATACCGCCTCCAATGTATGTTGCAAATAGCGTGAATAGCAAAGAAGTAGTAAATTACAACGGCATGTCCCATTCTGAAGTTTTACTGCATGAACAGCAAGAATATAATAAGCGTTTTACTTTTTTCCTTTCATGTTGGCAGGTGTCAGCGAGAAAGTTCCCAGAAGGTTTAGAAATTATAAGTTTGTTGGAGTTCAGTAAGTGCTCTCATTCTCAAACACTGCTCGAATACAGTCACGAATTACGCTGCCTCAAGACATACGCGTTGGTTGACCAGGTGACGGTTGTAGGCGCTCAGTAGTACACTGGGGTGACAGAAGTCATGGGATAGCGATATGCACATGAACAGATGTCGGCAGTAGCGCGTACAACAAGGTATAAAACAGCAGAGCATTAGCGGACCTGTCACTTGTATTCAGGCGATTCACATGAAAAGCTTTCCGACATGATTATGGCCGCAGAACAGGAATTGACAGACATCGGATGAGGAATAGTAGTTGTAAAGAGACATATGGGACATTCCCTTTCGGAAATTGTTAGGAAATTCAATATTCCAAGGTACACAGTGTCACGAGTTTGCAGAGAATACGAAATTTCAGGCGTTACCTCTCACCACGGACAACGCAGTGAACGAGAACCTTCACTTACCGACTGAGAGCAGCGGCATTTGCGTGGAGTTCGTAATGCTAAAACACAAACAACACTGCGTTACATAGCCGCAAAAGTCAACGTGGGACGTACGACGAACGTATCCCATTAGGATAGTGCGGCGAAGTTTGGCGTTAATGGAATATGGCAGCAAACGACCAACGCGAATGCGCATCACCTGCAGCGCCTCCCCTGGAATCGTGACGATATCGGTTGGACCCTGGACGACTGGAAAACCTTGGCCTGCTCTGTTGAGTCCCGATTTCAGTTGGTAAGAGCTGGTGGTAGGATTAGTGTGTGGCGCAGACGCCCCGAGTCCACGCTCCCAAGTTGTCAACAAGGCACTGTGTAAGCTGGTGGCGGCTTCATAATGGTGTGGGCTGTGTTTACATTAAATTAATTGGGTCCTCTGGTTCAACTGAATCGACCTTTGACTGGAAATGGTTATGTTCGGCTACTCTGAGGCCATCTGCAGTCGTTCATTGAATTTTATATGCCAAGCAACGATGTCATGTCACCGTGCCACAGCCGTTCGCAATTGGTTTGAAGGACCTTCCAGACAACTCCAGCGAATGATTTGGCCACATACGAGGGCTGTTCAATAAATAATGATCATAATTTTTTTTTTACAAAATACCTTTACTCATTCCTATAATTTTGATGTTCCTTCTCAAATTAGTCTACCATGAATGAGATGCACTTGTCCCAGCGTTTCTGCCACTCTTCAAATACATGCTGGAAACCATTTTTTTGAGAGGTCCTTAAAAATTGTCTCCGCAGCCTCCACCACTGCTTCTGATGATCGCTAATGCCTCCCACAAAGGCGTTTCTTCATGTTAGGGAAAAGACAAAAAGTCACATTGGGCTAAATCCGGACTATAGGGAGGATGACGGATGGACTTCACGTTGATTTTTCTAAGATATTCAGCAACAACAATGGCGCATTATAGTGGTGCAGCATCCAGCCTGCTTCAGGGAAATGTGGTCTTTTGCGCCTGATACGGACTTGGAATGTTTTCAGGACATCCCTGTAGTATTGTCCAGTTACTGATGTGTGTGCAGATACAACATCCTGATGAACCATTGCATGAGTATCAAAGAATGAGATGGCCTTAACTTTCCCATCAGAAGCAACCACTTTTGCTTTTTTGGGGGGTTGGTGATGAACGAGATTTCCACACCTGAGCTTTGCGGTTTCCTCTCAGGATCAAACTGATGTAGCCTAGTTTGCTCAGCAGTGATTACATTTGAAAGAAACTCCGGATCTTCCTCTAACATCAACTTTAACTGCATGCAGGCCTGCACGCGAATGCCCTTTTGTTCGGGAATCAACAGTCTTGGAACCCATCGCGAAGAAACGTGTCATGTGTAATTTTCGTATCACCAACGTGTGGGTGGCACCCCATGAAATGTTCAATATTTCAGAAAATTATCTTCTGGTAATTCGCCGATCCTCTCTCACAATGACAGCAGCAATGTTTATGTTTTCTTCTGAAAGAACAGTAACCGGAGCACCGGATCCACCTTCCTTCGAAATTGATTGTCTCCCCTCTTTGAACATTTTAAACCACCTTCGAGCGGTGCTGCAGGGAAGAACAGACCCTCCAAAGGTCTCCTGTAACATTGTATAGGCCTCAGCTGAAAATTGTTGAGACGAAAGCAGAATTTCGAAGCCGCATATTGTTCCTCGCGTGTTACCTTCACTGCAGCAGTAAGCGATACTGAACATGTCTGACCTCGCCTGCCTCTCACAGGCGGGAACCAGGAGTAATAACAATGAAACTACTACGCCGTGTTTGTTGCACATTAAGGTAAATTTTAGGGCGAGAAATTATGACCATAAAAAATTATGATCATTCTTTATTGAACAGCCCTCGCAGATGGCCCGACATGAATCCCATCGAACATTTATGGGATATAATCGCACTGTCAGCTCCTGCACAAAACCCTGCACCGGCATCACCTTAGCAATTATTGGTGGCTATAGGGGCAACATTGATCAATATTTCCAACGACTTGAGTTGATGCCACGTCGGGTTGGTACAAGACGCCTGGTAGAAGGTGGTCCGATAATACCGGGTGATCAACAAGTCAGCATAAATTTGAAAACTGAATAAATCACGGAATAATGAAGATAGAGAGGTACAAATTGACACACATGCTTGGAATGACATAGGGTTTTATTAGAACCAAAAAATGTCCGACAGATGGCGCTTCATCTGATCAGAATGGCAATAATTAGCATAACAGAGTAAGACAAAGCAAATATGATGTTCTTTACAGGAAATGCTCAATATGTCCATCATTCCTCAACAATAGCTGTAGTCGAGGAATAATGTTGTGAACAGCACTGTAAAACATGTCCGGAGTTATGGTGAGGCATTCGCGTCGGATGTTGTCTTTCAGCATCCCTAGAGATGTCGGTCGATCACGATACACTTGCGACTTCAGGTAACCCCAAAGCCAATAATCGCACGGACTGAGGTCTGGGGACCTGGGAGGCCAAGCATGACGAAAGTGGCGGCTGAGCACACGATCATCACCAAACGACGCACGCAGAAGATCTTTCACGCGTCTAGCAATATTGGGTGGAGCGCCATCCTGCATAAACATCGTACGTTGCAGCAGGTGTTTATCAGCCAGGCTGAGGATGATGCGATTCTGTAACATATCGGCGTACCTCTCATCCGTCACGGTAGCAGTTACCTCTAAGATAAAAGGCCCGATAACGGTAGATGTGGTAAATCCAACCCATACCGTGACTTTCTCGTCGCGCAATGGAGTTTCCACGACAGTTCTAGGATTTTCGGTAGCCCAAATTCTGCAGTTGTGGGCGTTGACAGACCCTCGGAACGCGAAATGAGTTTCGTAGGTCCACAAAACGATACTCAACCCATCATCTTCCGCCATCTTTTGAAACGCCGACACCGCAAATGCCCTCCGCTTCACTAAATCGCCAGGTAACAGTTAATGATGCCGACGGATTTTGTACGGATAGCATGGCCTAAGTGCCAACCAAACAGTAGAATATGGAATGCCGGTGCGACGGGCGACTGCACGAGCGCTGACTTCCCCGTGCATGGACGAACCCGCTACAGTCTCCATTTCTTCCTGAACTGTCTCGGCAGCATTACGCCTTGTGCTCGGTCGGCCACTACGGGGTCTGTCGTCTAAACAAGCCGTGGCTTCGAACTTCGAAATCATTCTCGCCACAGCTGCATTTGTCAACGGACCTTTACCCGTTCGAATACCCTTCCTATGGCGATAGGATCGTAACGCTGAACTAGCACATTCCCCATTCTGATAATACAGCTTCACTAAAAGCGCCTTTTCACGTAATGTCAACGTGCTGCGACTGCTGGCGCATCTGATTCTCTCATTACAGCTCCTTTTATACACGATTGTCATGCGTAGTCACTGACGTTTTGCTGTCCAGCACCATCTGTCGGACACTTTGTGAACTTTTGTATTTTTTTCTTCTAATAAAACCCCATGTCATTCCAAGCATGTGTGTCAATTCTTACCTCTCTATCTACATTATTCCGTGGTTTATTACGTTTTCAAATTTATACTGACTTTTTGATCCCCGGTATATTAGGAATTATCCCATGACTTCCGTTACCTCAGTGAATAGGTTAGGAGAAACAGCTTGGCCCCGCTCTGGCAGTATAGTAGCTGAAGGAACAAGAAATCGAATGGAGAAGGGTGCAGCTTATTCGCATTTTCAAGGATGATCGCAGAAAAGTGTGCACAGATGTAGGCCATATGGGGAATGCCAACATGTCGTAGGATTGTAGAACAGTCGTGGAATTTGAGAAGATTCACATGAAGTCTATTTCGTTGGCTTCATCTGAGCGTATCTTTCGGGACGCAATTCGTAAACAGGGAAGTGTAACACGACACCGGTACAGACGTAGGCAGCGTTCTGGGCAGAGAGGAGACGGCCTGCTTCGGCCTCGGCGCCCCAGTGCGAGATATGCGCAGCCATTAACAGCAATTACAGCGCGTTGCCAGTCAGCTGGCACCCGTGACGCTGAGCCGGCCAGCCCTTTTAACTCTGCTGACGTCGCTCCAGTAATGACGACGCGGTTGCGCAACCCGCCTGCGCAACCACGCACGGCCGCGTTCCAGACCTCCGCCAAACGACACCCACCACCGCTCGCTGCCAGAGCACTGGGAGACCTCTCCACAAAACAGGACGGCCTCCCTAACGGCTTCCATCGCAACCAAAGTTCTCTCGCCAATACTTCGTATAATTACCGACAGAATTTAAAATATGCCCTAGAGTACTCATTAAGAGCTATTATCTTAAGTTAAAGCTTCAATATATTAAGTATTAAAGTTAGATACCTTATTACGTCTAGGGGCAGCTACACTCATCCAGTGTTTGAGAATGGGAGCACTTAATTCCAACAAACTGTGCACATAACTGCAAACCTTTTCGGAAGTTTCCCGTTGACATCTTACACCAAAGAATAATAGAAGGAAAAAGAAGTTCATCATTTAGAAGGAATCACTCGACGCTCCACATTCTGTGTACCACGCAATCACAATATTGGCTGCTAATGGCAATAGCGTGCGGGATTGGAGGTATTCAATGGTGAGCACAGCATGAAGCTACGGATCGTAGTCTAAGAGCTTAGCCGACGAGTAACTCACAATAGTGCTACAGTGTTAGTGGTCTTGATACAAAGTACCAATGACGACAATAAAGCAAACATTGCATTATATCAACCACAGCATTTGCCAAAGCCGACATTTCGGCAGAAAGGAACCCAAAATATTTCTCAGAGTGAGGAAGAAGTGACAGAAGAAATATTAGCCTTTCTGCAAGATGAGTCAGTGGAATGTGTGGTGTCATACATGCCCGACTGCACGGGCAATGTACAGCAGGACTACAATGATGCCGATACGTTCTTAACAAGTGAAAGTGATACTGAAACAGTTGTCGAATGACATACGTGCTTAACAAGTGAAAGTGATTGGAACAGTTGTCGAGCCATGTGGTTCATCATCCTTGTTAGACAGGGAGCAACCAATCCCGTATCCAGTGAAACATACTAAAGGACAATAGTTGTCCAAGGAGCGGGTACTGAACATAATTGCGTATATGGAAGATCATCCGCAGCTTAGTAAAAAAACCATTTTGAAGAGATTTCGTGTAACTCCGCAGCAATATGACCGTGCATTGCATAAAAATAACTACGAATATGTAAGGGAAGGCAAGGCGCCCTTGTTTATGCTCGATTTAATTTACTGGATTTGCATGATTATAACCTACTACGTTATGCACGTCAAATTGCCCGCGATACAGATTTCAAAAGAAGCAGTTACATATCAGTGCTACAGCACTGGAAGACGAAATTTCAAACAAGGCGTCGACTTTGACGATGCACAGCGAACTGTTGAATCGACCCGATGCTTTATGGTATGCGTGATCTTGCAAACGCAGTAGGGAATATTTATGTCTACGGCAAGCAAGAGCGGGAAAATGAGCGTAAGAGAACTACGACTATGGCACGAGCACTGCTTTTGGCCAATAGCTAGTCAAAACAGCTTGCTTTTACTTGATTCCTATTCTGTGTATGACAGTCATATTCTTTTAGAGCAAACTATCCCTCCCGGAAAGCTGGATGTCTGTTCTTCCGTGCCTATAAGACATTATCACACTATCTGCAACTACGCCTTAAAGGGTAGCCGTTTTCGTGATAAGCTCTACGACAGACCTTCGGTCGCATGCCATCACATTCCATTGTTTCTCATAACCCCGTTACACCAATATTATTCTGTATGTGTTCTTTAAGAGTGGATACGTAACTGAACGCCCTGCACGGCTTGTAACTGCCAAGGAGTTCCCTTTCGATCTTGAAAGTGCAAAGCTTTGTGATAGTGTGGTCCTCATTTTTCAATCGGTCTTCATGGTGCAAGTTAATGGATTGTTCTGAACATTTCTTAAATGTTGGCGAAGTCTATTTTGTGAAGCTGTCGATGAAGTTGAACTTTAGCATTAGACGTGACGTTTTAATTTATTACTTCTTTGATACTCACTCTATTCGTAACACATTTTGCAGGCAGTATCCACATACGTCCCTGAATGTATCTGCAAAAAGTACATCATTCTACGACACACAGTTCGGGACGTACGACGTTTTGTACTTGGAAGTCCCTTCTCTTTCAGGAGGTGGGTGGGGGGCGTTTACTGCAGTAAGACGAAGAACATAAAAACAAGTCGCCTAAGAAACTTAAACGTTTCCAATAGCTTTTCGGTACAAAACGTTTCTGGGATTTTTAACAACCACCGGTAGCAGTGTACGTGGCGTATATACTGTGATGTGCTAGTTCGATCCTCATTAGCGGCGACTTTATATAAAAATTAAATTCTTTCTTTACTGGAAAATGGAGAAGTTTCATTACCAAACATAGAATCATAATGTTTTAGTAAAAATATTTTTTTTTTACTTTTAATCACCAACCAGAGGTTGTTCGACTGATGCTCTGCCCATTCTCCACATATCTAAGCCACTGAAAAAACACGGTCAGGCCTTCCGTCGATACTGGCACCCCAACAATTGCCAGCCACTACAATTGATGAGCTCTGGCATAGTGTTGAAGCAGAACGTAATGAGGAACCAGCATCTTGCATGCTAGCTCAGTTCCGCCCGATGCCCAACCTGCTGAGCCCTGTTATGTCTGCCATAGGTGGAAACCGTATGCAAAATTTCGCACCATGTACAACTCCAAAGATCCTTCAAACTTGTAACACTCTTTCTACTGTACTTTATAAGAACAATAAGCAAAATTTTCCTTATTTGCTACCCCACCTGCTGTAATGGCTAGAACCGTACAACGACTGCTGAGCTTTTTGCTTTCCATTTACCTCTCGTCCTTAATGCGCATGTCTTTTGGGCTAGTGCATGTCTGAGTTCAATAAGTCGCACATGGACCAGGAAACACGACTGCCGACTACGCCGGTAAGTCGATATGAAGGCGCTATCGACCGGCACGGGCAACCGGGGAAGTGGCGCGCTGCGACGCGGCGCCGCACTAACAAGGCCGAGTAGTCGCCTCCCGTATCGCAGCCGCACGCACACGAATACGCGAACACACCTCTCTGCGGCCAAGGGCGGCCCGCATGCCACGGCGTTTCGCAGTTATCGACCCGCAACCGGCGACTATTTATACCTGTGACACGTCACAGCCGCGTTGTAAATCGCCTGAAAAGCCCTCTTGTCCTCTTCCGCTTTTAAGCGTGGGGTCAATGACCAGTCTGTACAGAAGATACAGTCCCTGCGGCAAGGAAGCGACACAACTTCCTCCGTGCAGCTACGCGCTCCAGCTGGCTACACAGGCAATATCCACTCCGCAGCTGAACACACTAGTTAGCTGCTCACACACTTTTGAGCGGGTGCCAGATTCTTGTCAAGAAGTCTGATCAGGTTACGATGTTCGCAGACGACACAGTTCTGTACAGGGACTCACAGTCGCGACCAGAAGTCGCGCATTTTTAACGTGCGTTTTCACCACATCAAACTTGTTAATGAACGTCCTAGCATACGGAAAAGATGTGAATCTCCATCTGAATCTACATCACATTCCGCGAGCCACCTAATGGTATGTGACAGAGGGTACTTTTGTACCACTAACTGAGCCCTTCAATCCGTTCCACTGGCGAATAGAGCTTGGGAAGAATTATTGTCGGTAAGCCTCTGTATTGGCTGTAATTTCTCAAATTTTCTCCTCGTGGTCATTAAGCGAGACGTGAGATAAAGTAATATGTCGTCCAACTTTCCCGGAAAAGGTCGTCTCAAAATTTCCAAAGTATATATCTTCGTGATTCACGACTTATCTCTTGTAACATCTGTCAGTGACTTTGTTGAGCATCTCCGTGACTCTCTCCCGGTGGCTAAACGATCCCCTGACGAAATGCGCCGCTCTTTGTTGGATCTTCTCTATATTTCCTATCAGTCCTCCTCTCTCTTTTTTATCAGTCCTAACTGGTAGGGATCCCAGGTAGATGAACACTACTCAAGAACAAGCGCCTTAAGCCACTTCCTTCGTGGATAAATTACATTTCCTTAAGACACTTCTTATGAATCTGAACCTGGCATCTGTTTTTCCCACCTTTTGTTCTATGTGTCAATCCACTTGTCGCTCCGGCTACTTACTCCTAGATATTTTACGGTAGATACTGCTTCCAGCGGTTTGTCATCAACAGTGTAGCTGTACAGCAATTGATTTCTTTTCCTATGTATACGCAATGTTAGATTTATTTACGTTTAGGATCAATGAATGGCTCAAACACTAAGTAGCAGAATCTGGTAAGTTGACGTGGACGGCCAGTGCTGATCAAAATCGACAGTACCGTCAGGAGTGCCCCAAGGTGTCATCTATACAGCGTGGCTCAAAACTTTTCGGTCAAGTTGAAACACGTGATAGTGGTCCACAACCGATTATACAGGGTGTTTCAAAATGAATACATTGGTTTTAAGGCTTCGTAGCACATATTACATTCACCTTACAATTATAAATAATACACCAAATGAAAGAGTAACGTAAACGGTTTTTCTTACAACTATTCAGTGTTAACACCGATCACACATCCAGTCGATAGGGGCATTGTTCCGAAACCTTTATCAAAGTGTCAGGAGTAACTGCTGCAATAACACTGTTTCTAAAGCCTGATACATCAGCAGCTGGATCGGAGGCACATACACATGATCGCGTCAGATAGTGTGTGAACGTGGAGGTCATGCATAAAATGCTGTCTCAACCGGCCCCTTGCGCCCAATCCACCGGTCGGGTACAACGTCGTTTAACCGGTCGCGTACTGAGTTATGCCAGGGACGCGGCGCACTATCTTGCTCATAAATAAACATGTGTTGTTCAGCTTCTTCCCATTGAGGAACGGGCCATAGCTGTAGCACATCAAGATAAGAAACATCAGTTACTGTTGATTCACCGAAAAAGAAAGGCCCATAAACTTTCCGCGGGGAAATTTCTTGGCGCTAAGCGTGAAAGACTCGCTCATAGTTGCATCCCCGTTTGACTGGTCCACGTTACCCAGTGTTCCTCCGAGACGTGCTGCCACAGTTCTTTGAGATTGTACCCCTTGACGTCGTTGAAAGGATGTGGTTTCAACACGATTGTGCACCAGCACACTTCGATGTCAACGTCCAGGGGCACCTGAACAACACGTACCCTAATACTTGGATTGGAAGTATAGGCCCTGTCCCAGGATCAGCGCTATCGCCACGTATCACAGCTTTGGACTTTTCCCTCTGGGGTTACGTAGAGACACTGGCGCACGAAACTGATGGAGACTTGCTCGCTAGGATCCAAGACGCCTGTCTCCCGGTACAACAGACACCAGGGATCTTTGTGAGTGGGGGTTGCTTGCATTGAGACTGGCTGTCGTCACTTGGAACAATCACTACGAGCTACGTTGTTATGCACTGTACGCAGTGTATGTCCGTAACACAGTAAATATACATTTTCTACCACTGGTTCCCTATATCAATACAATCGGTTGTGGACCCACTATCACCTGTTTTATCTTGACCCAAAAGGTTTGAGACACTGTATACGACGGGGAGTAAATGAAAACGTTAAAAATGTAATTAAAAATCAACGGGTGTCGCCACTGTTCTGTAATTTGTTAGGACTGTTACCAATGACGTAAGGAATTTCGTACAGGCGGTAGCGTGCTACAGAAAAGAGGAACGTGGTTTCAATACTAGTACAAAATGGCTGTCTTGCTTGCTACGTGCACCAAGAAAGAATAGTGTTTTGACATATGTTTTCCGTGCACTGGAGGCACGAAACCTATTGAAATCCACTGAGCCGGCCGGGGTGGGCGAGCGGTTTAGGCGCTACAGGCTGGAACCGCGCCACCGCTACGGTCGCAGGTTCGAATCCTGCCTCGGGCATGGGTGTGTGTGATGTCCTTAGGTTAGTTAGGTTTAAGTAGTTCTAGGTTCTAGGGGACTGATGACCTCAGATGTTAAGTCCCATACTGCTCAGAGCCATTTGAAATCCATTGATGAATGAAGGTCCAGTACGGTGATGCATGTCTATCACTGCATTAAGTGTAAGAGTGGCGTAGGAAGTTCACAAGTTGCGTGACTTCTGCGACACGCACAGCGTTAACATCAAAGTTTACTGCAGCAGTTGAAGCCACTGTGATGGAGAATCGCAGGTGATTGCGGACGAAATAGCCGCAAATATGAACATCAGTCATGCCTCAGGACATCATATTTATTAGGTGCTTAAGTTTCACCAAGTGTCTGCATGACGGGTGCCATGGCAGCTCACTACAGAACTGAAAGAACGATAATTGCCACGTCCACCACACTCACCAGACCTCGCATCGAGTGATTATCTTATCTGTGGACCACTCAAACAGGCGATGGGAGGAGAGAAGTTTAGTTTCAATGAAGAGGTGCAGCAGGTAATGCACGAGTGGCTCCGCACACCAGCAATTTTTTTTTTTTTTTAAAGAGAAATCCGAGCTGCAGGAGGTGTGCTGAACTACAAGAAGACTGCGGCGACAAATACTACACTTATGTTTCACTTTGTAAAATAAAGAACACTAAAAAATGTTTAAGTTTTTCATTAGATTCTCCCTCGTACATTAACGATCTGATAGGTAGGGTAAGCAGCGATCTGCAACTTTCGCTGCTTCTGCTGCTAATGATTATTATGATGACGTGTACAGGTAAGTATCGTTGTTGAGTAACTAAGCGGACACAGGATGACAATTGCTTTTGGTGTGATGAATGACAGCTATAAATGTGCAAAAATGGAAATTGCTGAGATTAGTAGGGGGAACTCCTGTATTAGTGGTGTGCTGCTTGACACAATCATGTTGATTAATATTGAGGCGTAACGTTGCGAAGTGATATGAAATGGGATGAGTACGTACGGTCAGTAGCTGCACTGGCGAACGATCTACTTCGGTTTATTGGGAGAATTCCAAGAAAATGTTGCTGATCTTCAAAGGAGACAGCGAAGAGAAGACTTGAGCGACCTATTCTTGCGCACTGTTCAAGTGTTTGAGATACGGATCGGATTAAATTAAGTTACAAGGCGTGCTGTTGGTTTTGTTGCTGGTAAGATCGATCAACACCCGAGTGATACGACCTTGGTCGGTGAAATCAAATGGGGAAACCTTGGAGAGAAGATGATCATCGTTTCGCGAAAAGCTGTTGATAAAGTTTTGGTAAGTGGCATCAGCGACAGACTTAAGGACGATCCTACCGTCTCGAACGCATGTCTCGTTTAAGGGCCCCAATGACGAGAAATCTCAGCTCGTACAGAAGCTTATAAGAGAGTGGTTGGATAAGTCTGGTAAGTATCTTTGAAAGAATGAAACATTTTTGTTGCGCCTTCGTGGTTGGTAAGTTTGATTATTCCGAGGACCGTATACGTAATTTCAGCAATTAACAGTGTACAGCTCATTTTTGACAAGCATCTGATCCGGTTAGTGTGTCCACTGCGACTGAAAATGGAGAAACAGTTTCGTGCTATTATTAAATATTTTCATTTGAAGGGTTGGACTGCCACACCGAGCAAAACAGAGCTGGATGAAGTCCCCATGGACTGTGCACCATAACAGAACACCATTTACTTTTCGATCAGTGAATTTAAACGTAGTCTGACAAGCAACGAAGAGGACGCGCGCTCCGGGCATCCAGTTGAGGTGATCACATAGGAAACTATTGTCAAAATACGTGATATGGTAATGCAAGAAGGCCGGATAAAAATTCGTGAGATTGCCAAGATTGCAGGCGTCTCAACTGAGCGAGAGCATAATATCCTGTACAGAGAAATGGCTACGGGGAAGCTGTGTGCGATGTGGATGCCGCGATTGCTCACAGTCGACCAAAAGCACATCCGGCACACCATTTCAACACATTGGCTGGCGACTTTTAACTGCAATCAGCAAGACTTTTTGCACCAGTTTGCGACTGTTGGTGAAACCTGGATCTATCATTACACAATAGAGTGAAAACGGCAGGCAAAAACAATGGACGAAGGCAGGTGATCATGCAACGAAGAATGCAAAGAACATTTGGTCAGCTGGTAAGGTGGTTGCCACTGTTTTTGCGATTCCCAAGGAATAATCCTCATAGATTACTTGAGAAAAAGGCAGAACCATAACTGGACGCCATTATGCTCATTGTTGGAGCCTCTGAAACTTCCGTTAACTGAAAAAATAGCAAGGCCGGCGCGCAAAATAGTAGTCTTTCACCGGATAGTTCACCGTCCCGCACATCAGCCATAACAGCGAAAGTGCGTCAACTGGACTTTGAACTGGTTCCTCATCCTTCCTGTTCAGTTTAGCCCCAAGTAACTTCCTCCTGTTCCCTAACTTGAAGCTCTGGCTTGCTGGAAAGAAATTTTCATCGAATGAAGAAGTGATAGTTGCAGCAACGAGTATTTAGCAGAGTATGAAATAACCTATTTTTTCGATGGGATGAAAGAGCTGAAGGATCGCTGGACCAAGTGTATATCCCTCAAAGACTAAATAGAGAAGGTCAGTTTATTACGAAACAAACACTTTTTCTTGCTTTTTTTATCTGACTTATCAAACCACACTCGAATAGTCGTTTTACCCTCGTTCAATTCGTGAGTGGAGCAGGCAAGCGAATGACCAGCAGTGTCACAAGGTACCCACTGCCGAACACAGTACGGGTACTTGGGTACCATAGATGTTGATGGGAACTATTATCGAAATCCGCGAATGATGAGTCAGGTGAACGAATCTCCCGGCTTCGGTTCTCGGTTAATGACCTCTAAATGAATACGTGTTTCCTCTGTGAATGTCGAAAATATGATTTCAATCGCGCTCTGTGTAACTGCCTTACGTTCTTCAGCGCCTCAGAGGTCGCATTTTACGTCGATGGCGGGGAGACGAAGAACGGCTCCGCCGGTGAGGAGAACGACATCCGCCGGGGGCTCTTCCGCGCGCCCCTCTAAATTTCCCTTTCCTTCCGCGAGGACAGGAAATTTACGAGCGAACCGACGGAGCGGCGATGTGAATTTTTCAGCGAACGTCGGGCACCGCAGGTAGCGAGCAGCAAGTTGTTTTATGGGGCGCGCCGCTGATGCGTTGTCCTCATACCATACCGCGCCCTCCTACAAAGTGCTGCGGCTAATGAGGATGGATAGTGCGGGAAGGAGCCCGCTAGCGTCGCCCAGGGACCGGTATCCGGGCCGCTTCAGAGTTCACTGAGCCAAGCGTTAGACCCGTCAAAAAGGCGAGCGCTATTTGGCCAAAAAAATGTACGTGCATTTATTAGAGCGAGCTTTCATTACCAGTTCGAGTTTCTGTTAAAGACGGTGAAAGTCTTGGAAAACCAGTTGAACGAGTTTGACAGTGTCTTCTGAAAAAGCTTCATCAAGAGAAGACTAATAAGGGTAATGGAATGACGTCGAATTAAATGTGGTGGTGGTGGTGGTGGTGGTGGTGGTGGTGGTGGTGGTGCGAGAACTGGATTAGGGAATAAGACTCAATGTAGTGGAAAACATTTGCTATTTGGGAAGCAAGGTAACTCACCATGGATTTTATACATCGACTGAACACTTTGCGTCTCGAACCAGCTGACTTTTAGTGAGTTTCGATGTGGTCTCTTTGTTCACACGAGTACCTTTGGTGGACTCATTACAGCTTATAGGAACTAAGTTGGAGGAGGGCATCTAACATCTATTCAGATATGTGCTTACCTCGACGTACTTTTTATTGAACGAACAATATATTGAGCAGTCTGACCTTTGTCTCCCATAGTAGCCAAACTTTTTAAGGAAGACTTCGAGGACAAAGCACTTCAGTCAGCGGTGTTGAAACCTAAATGTTTCTGGATGTATGTGGACGACACTTTTGTAGTTTGGACACACGGAACAGCAACGCTTCCTGCATTTCTGGAACACCTTAACTCTCTCCATCCCAGTATTTGCTTCACCGTGGAAATGGAGAAAAATGGAGACCTCCCGTTTTTATGGCTTGGTCCGGAGGATGAAAGATGTTTCCTTAGGTGACAGTGTGTTTCGCAAACCAACTCACACTGAACTATAAGAGCTGCCATCACCCACCTCAACACAGTGACGTGTTGCGGACTCTCGTTCATAGGGCTAAAATTATCGCTGATGCAGGGAGCTTATCGGCAGAACTTAACCATCTTCGCTCTGTGTTTGTGCAAAACGGGTACTCTGATAAACAGATCCGTAGTGCATTTAGACCTGCACGCACTAAACCTCAAGACCAGCCAGAAGAAACAGAGAACTGCACAAGGATGGGTTTTCTACCGTGTGTAGGTGGCGTGTCCTTTGGTAAGATTTGCAGATTGTTCATAAAGTATCAAATAAAATGTGTCTTCCGCCCTCCAGCGCGAGTTCGAAATGTGCTAGGTTCTGTTAAAGACTACCTGCGTCTAAGGAGACAAGGGATATATAAAATCCCGTGCCACTGTGGGAAATCATACATTGGGCAGACGTGTCGCAGTGTTAAGGATAGATACGCTGAACATAGACGCCACACCAGACTGGATCAGCCAGAAAAATGTGCTGTGGCTGAACAATGTCTTGACACAGGACACAGTATGAACTACGGAGGGATAAAGGTCCTTTCGTCTGCTTCCACTATCATTAAAGAAGCATTCGAATTTCGTATAAGTAACGACCTGATCAATAGACACGTGATTTCAACTCAGGAAGGCATGGGAACCAGCACTGGCGGTACTAACTCACCGTCGGCCACAGTCTAACGAATCCGAATCAACACAGAAGGAGACTCACAGTCCGCACACTTAAACTGGGCGCAAACACACTGCCCGCGCGCACGCTGGTCGCCTATTTGCAGCCGTGCATTTCCCGCGTTGCGAATGAGAAGCCCGTGGTCCGTTTGTACGGCAGGGGCACTGGGTGTCGCCGTGCTCTATAATTCGTCTACAATGACGTTATAGCCTTAACCCTTGGCGCCTGCGCTTTTCTAGCGAGTCAACGTATATATTGGCGAGCCGTTGCAGTAACACGTCAGTAAACACCTAAGATGACCAGCAGCTGTCTCGTCGAAATATTGTGAGCTTTCACAACACTGTCCGACGCGACGCCCGTGAACCAATGATGCAGTGATTCACCAGAGTTGAAGTAATGAGTATATATAATTTAAACTTACCATGAGAAGTTCCTAGGGGTGGGATAGACTTTCTGGAACCACTTACGCGGTGTTGTAGGTTAGGATCCCAGATATCCCACCCTGCAGCCATGCATCCTGGTGGGGCCGCGTTTACGAAAACGAGATGGAAAAAACTTCGTAATTTTGAGTGGTGCTTTAGGGTCTCAAAATTTGGCAGTAGTATGTAAAGTGGGGCTGTTGTGAAGTGGTTAGCACACGAGCCTTACGTGCGAAAGTTTGTACAAATGCACCTTTTCTGAATTGTAATCGTCATACTAACATTTAAAATACAAATTCCTGTTGCACTACGGACAAAATACCACAGATGAAGATTTAAACGAAACAAGGGATTATTAATAAATGCGTAAAATAAGGGATAGAAACAGTGAGTGCAATAACAGGGACGAAAATATAAGCTTGTCGTATGAAAGAAATAAAATCGAAATTAATACGAACAAAATTACATGCTCAAACATTCCAAATTACAGGAAGAAAAGGAGTCAAATGTAAAATTTAGTAAGACAAAGGGTTACGAATTTTAAAAAAACACATTTAAATCAATTAACTTAATAAATGACAAAACCAAAGGCATTTTGACAACTACTGAAAAAAATTCCAGTACCTCTCGAGGTTTGAACCCAAAACTTCCAGCACATCGGGCTCATATGCCAACCGCTACGCTGCAGAACACATCACACGAAATCACGAAATATTTTTCGTCGACTACTCGCAAACGAGGGCCCACCACGGTGGATGGCTGCAGGGTGCTTCCTTAAACCTACAGTACCGTACAGATGGTTTCGAGAACGCGCTCCTCACAATGAATCCCTCAGCTTTGGCGTAAGCATCGAAGCCCACCGAGTATCATGTACTTTGCGCTCCCTGAGCACTCTTGGCAGTAATATACCGTATTCCTCCTCTTCCCTAGCTTCCATGTTCTTTCGGAGTGCCAAAATTAACAGGTTGCTAGATCGATCACTGCACTGCGTGTTTTCACTTTGCTGCTGCCGTGCCGCACTGCACCGCGCCCGTAATAGCAAAACGTTCCTCGCAGCGCGCTGCAGCTCGCGTCGCGCCAGTGAACCACACAATACTGCTCTCGTCCAGAGGAAACTAAAAATAAATTCAAACCTTTCTGAAACTTTATTTCACTTTGACCCCCCTTCCACAAATAATGTGAAGGGAAAAATGATGTCGCCTACTATATTCTGGATGTAGATTTGCTACAAAGTCAGTGTCACAGTGACATTTTAATGTATTACTTCACTGTTACTATTGGCCAGTAGTTTTGCACTCGTCATCGACATGTACTACTGAAGCCAACTATAAAATAATGTTGTTGTACGACACACAGTTTAGAAGATATGGTGTGATAAATACTGAGTAGCACTGAATAGCACAAAATACTTTGGAATTAAGGTGTCAGAACACAGTTCCAGCATCACTGTTATGCACAGTTGTTAAACTATAAGAAACATCGTTTTCATTTTTTTTTACTTTCGGACGCACACCACCACGCCCTGCGGCCCGCATCTGACATATAAAGACGCGCAGGACGCCGGGATAAATTTGCGCTTCTAAGACAACGTAGTTTTACGGGCAGAGGCGGGAGCCTTCTTGCGGCGCCACTGATCTGCTACTATCTGCCGTGGCCGGCAACTGCTCTGCCCGCTTGTAGTTGCCGAAGACCGACACGGGCCGTTGCCGTACGTGGAGCCTATTAGCCGCGGGGCACTGGAGGCGCCGCCTCTCTCCCGATGGACCGCACGTGCCCTAAGGCACCAAAGTTCAGTAACTTCCTGCGACAATACAGTCAACATCTGGTTTGTCGCTGTGCGTTACAACGTTGTTACATTTGTAAGAAGTAAATACACTCAGTCGGAAAAGTATTCGGTCAGCACGTAACGGCGCATATTTTTGCAGTTTGCCGCATGAACAAATACAGAAATTGCACTTTGTAATGTATTTGGGACTCTGGGTACGATGTCGCAACGTGAAACACGCGTCAAATACGAAGAATTGTTGTTGGACATGTGTCTGTTGCGTAATATTTCCTGAAATACGGCATGGGAAGGTGCAACAAAAGTATTCGGACAAAGGCGAACAACATGAGAGAATAGTTCATTCCGAGACGCACAGAGGGTGAAGCGACTGCAGTGTGTCCGACATTTCCGCGAGACGACAGCGATGATTAGTAAACACGTATCTCGACCCTGTGCAGGTGGACGATGGGACGCAGAGGGAAGTGACCTACGTTCGAGCAAAGGCAACTTGTTTATCGTCACGCGAAGGGGAACGTATGCCCAGCAGGCTGGAGGAGGTATTGAAAATGAAAGTTGGACCCACAAGGTATTGACATTTTCGTCGTACAACTTACGAACATTTATTGGACAGTGTCCGAATACTTTTGTAGCAGCAGGGTGTGCAGGATGTTTCATTTTTGTTGTTAATTTTTCTGTTATTTATGTTTTGGAAACGAAGTAATACAATAATTCTTTTGTAATTAATGTTGTTACGCATATATATTGCTAATAAATATGTTTGCGTTTAATAGTGTTTCTCGAGTACTCATTGTGAAACCTCCCACTGTCCGAATACTTTTTGCGACTGAGTGTACGTATGGAAACACCAAGCAAGGTAGGCCGAAACGTGAGGGAAATCAACAAGCTCTTCGAAAGTACAATGAATACAGAAGACCTACTTTTTGATACCTGCAATCTGGGAGGCCACGAGAGCAGCGTATTCTGTCAAAAACAGAGAAACTGATTTCTTGGTACAATATTGTAAAGAATGCCATTCGAGAATTCGAGGACAAACCCGTGAACGAGAAAAATGTTTCAAGGCGAATTTCGCTTCTTCAATACAGGGACAGATGTCATCTCGAGACCTGATACTAGCTTCATTGCTTTCAATTGATTCATGAAGACAAATACAAATTGAGGGATACAGTGAACAAGCCAGACTGCTCACGTGCATTATTATTTATGAAAGTGTAAGAGCAAACATTGACTAACGTAGTCAAGCAAATCGTAAAACGACGATTTCCACATTCTAAGATAACTGAAAAATTTACTGTCGTCCGCACTTGGATCGTAGAACAATAATACAATCCTACGGTCGTTCGAGTAATGTACATCGATGAGACAAAACCTTATGACCACCTGTTCAATAGCGTGTTCACTTTTCAAGGTCAGTACAACATATATTCTGCCTGGCATGGATTCTTTCAAATCCATGACAGGTTTCCAGAAGCATGTGGCATCAGATGTCTACGCACAGGTCAAGCGATTTCCGCAAGTTACGGGATGGTGGTTTATAGGCCCATAGCTGGCGACCGATGTCTTCCAATGGGTACAGATCAGGCACATTTGCTGGTCAAGACATCTATGTGAGTTCACTATAATGCCCCTCAAACGACTGCAGCACGATTCTGACTTTGCAACAAAAACAGTTTTCTTGCTAGAAGATGTCGAAGGGGGAGACCTCAAGCATGAAACGATCCAGGTGGTCCACAATAATGTTCACGTAATTCACTGCTGCCATGATGCCTTTGCTTACCACCACAGTTTCCATGGAAGCCCAGCTCAATATACCCCTTAGCAGAATTCTGCCCTCACTGGCCTGCGTCCGTGGTGCGTTGGTTGGTTGGTTGGTTTGGAGTGAAAGAGTCTGGACTACAAGGTCTTCAGCCGATAAGTGGAAAACCAGGAGTGGTGGTCAAACGAAAGCGCCGAAGGGCAAATTCTGGAAAGCCGAAGTGTAATTAATGCAATAAAAACACAGAAAAATGCACTGAAAAAAGACAGCACAAACCAGTCGTTAAAAGATCAGTGGCAACAAGGCATGAAAAATGGGAAATGAAAAAGAATAAAGATAATAAAAAGGTGGGAAGGATAGAGGCCACTCTGAGCCACCGAGCAAGGGCCGCCAAGGGACCCATGGAAGGGTGGGAGGTTGGATGGGAGGGGGGGGGGGAGGAGCAGGAGGAGGGTGCCCCACCAACCCCTCAGGTGGTCACTGAGGCCAAAAAGTGCTAATAATGAACAGAAACCACATTCGCGGGCAAAACGTAACATCAGGTCAGCTGAGTTAACGTCGTCTGGTTGCATCAGAGAAGCGTGTGAGGAAGATTAAGATGCCACCTCAAAGCAGCCACATTGGGGCAGTCTACGAGTAAGTGGGCCACCATCAGGCGGGCTGCGAATCGGCAGAGGGGGAGATCCTTTTTAACAAATGGCTCCATACATCATTAGCTACATATTTGTATCAATGATTATAAACTAGTCTAACTCGCAAAAAATTTATGTTAACTTTTAATGGCGCGTTTCGGGATAACATTCCCACAAAAAAAAGGACAGATGGTCAGAAGTGCTTTATTATTTGTACCAATCGGGGGCAGTAATGCTGTGTAGAACTGAGCGACATAAGGTGACGCATCGTGCTTTGATATGACAATACTCATTGATCTAACGATGGGGTAGGTCATGAGAAGTTCGAAATAAGGAGAAATTCTTAGCGACCAAGAAAAGTGTGTAATCATTAGTACCCCACACTGTTGGAGATCCTCTCAAAGACTTCTCGTCGAAGTTGGCGAGGTAAGCATCATATCATATATTCTAACAAATAGCCCCATACATCACCTGTGGCTGTGTTAATCAACGTTAGCTGCCGCGTCCCGCGTGAGGGCGGCTTAAAGCTCGACTGCAGTAAGCCGGTTCGAGTGGATGTAGGATACAGTAGTTACTGAGAGACTAAGTGGCTTGCGCAGGACAGACCGGCATGGGAAGGTCCATCGAACTAGTCTTCGGACTGACGAAGTAGACAATACGGCAGATGGATTCTAGCCCACGCTTCAAACAGTTGCGACTCAATCATCAGAAATATGGCGAAAATTGGAATGCGTGTTAGCAGTTTCGATAGAAATTCCGGCTGCGGACTTAAATTTGAAAGCAATTTTTGCGACATCTTGTTCTTCTAACTTACACATACACTTTTTAGGGGGGTGAGGCTGCATTGTAGGTAGCAGTGAGAACACACTTTCCAACCCGAGCCCTGGCAGGCGTTCGATAGTAGGAGTCTCCGAACGTGGCACGACCGTCGCTGGAATCGATGTGCAGCCCGCGGCGTGACGTCAGCCCGGACGACGGGTGGGCAGACAGCGCGTCCCGCACCAAATTATTAACTGGCCGTTCTTGTCGGCACTGCCCGATGACCCCATCAGCTGTTCGATGCGCTCAGCACAGCAACGCCGTCCCTCTGCTGCACCGAACCCGCGGCACGACGCAGTCGCCTTTGGTGTGCGCCTCCTTCCCGCAAGGCGATGAAAGCTACCATAAACCGAACAGTACGAGTCTCCAAAATAGTTTCATTTAGTCGCAACAATTCTTTTAGATTCGATCGAAATTTATATTTATTGACGTTTATCGCAGTTGTCAGACAAGTGTCTATACGAGACGCTGCAGCCGTCAGTTGATTGATTGGACGGTGTACACCCAAACATGAGATTTACAGTGGAGGTGGAGAAGGACGAAGTTAGATTTGTTCGTTGAACGTCAATCAGATGGACGAGTCGGCTATTCTGTGTGCAGGAAACAGGACGCATACAGATCTGAATCTCAAAGGGCGTAGCTTTCACCATCCAGCTCAGAAGAAGGTTATGCTCGACTTCTTAGTACACAGAACGGGGAATATTTCGCTGAAGGACCACATCGGCTGTGAGACTGATCATCCCAAGACAGTGATCAGAAGCTCCAGGTATTCTGTCCGTAATATTAGATCAACGCTGTCGAGGAAACCGCGGCCGTTAAACAAGCCAAGAGGACCAAGACACAGAGCGGATTCCATTCCGCGGTGCAGTACTAGCAAGACAGAGGCCTAAAACGTCAAGGAATCAGAGCGGTCTTACAGGCGCCCAGAAAAATTAAATGCTGCGATCAGTGCCGGAATATATAACATTTCACACGAGTGCTCAAATGGTTCAAATGGCTCTAAGCACTATGAGACTTATCTCAGCCGGCCGGGGTGGCCGAGTGGTTCTAGGCGCTACAGTCTGGAACCGCGCGACCGCTACGGTCGCAGGTTCGAATCCTGCCTCGGGCATGGATGTGTGTGATGTCCTTAGGTTGGTTAGGTTTAAGTAGTTCTAAGTTCAAGGGGACTGATGACCTCAGAAGTTACGTCCCATAGTGCTCAGAGCCATTTCTGAACTTAACCTCTGAGGTCATCAGTCCCCTAGACTTAGAACTACTTAAACCTAACTAACCTAAGGACATCACACACATCCATGCCCGACGCAGGATTCGAACCTGCGACCGTAGCAGCAGCGCGGTTCCGGACTAAAGCGCCTAGAACCGCTCGGCCACAGCGGCCGGCTCACGCGAGTGTGTGACGAGTTATACGGGCCGGTCTAAGCCAAATGTCACCGATAGCTGTGTCCATCATCAACGTCAACTTAAATAAAGGTTTTTGGATAAATCAGTGGTTGCTGAGCACAGCCTGTTAAATAAGCACAAGGTTGGTTTGAAGGAATGAATACTTCCTCACGCATCGACTCTTGCTAAAGCGGCTGAAATTAGACTTCGTGAAAACATCTTCAATAGACACCGGATATGCACTTAGGAATGCATGGAAGCGTGCACTTTATGAAGAGAAAGCACAGAGGAACATTTCTCCCAGTTTACAGCCTGGTGCGAGGGATGGCGCTGAAGCAACGCTGGATAGAGGGGCAAACAAAATACACGGAGGCAGAGGGCGCCACCTCTGTGGGTGCTATTTCTGTGTTGTAATGACGGGAGTCGAAAGCTTGGAATTTTATCCGAATTTGATGCGGTCAGTAAAGCGAGAACATTTTATGCAAGTCATAATAATATAATGAATACTTTAATAATTACGTACATACTACCTAATCAAAAGTGTCCGGACATTTGTTACTGGACATTAATATAGGGTGTGCGACAACCCGTCGGTGTTATGGCGGCTTGAACTCTGCTGTGGTATCGTTCAATGAGGAGTCTGAATGACTCGACCAATGGCATTCCAAAAAATTAGTGTCGCGGGACGCTGGGACATGGAAGTAGACTTCCTCTCATTCCAAAGGTATTGCATTGGATTCAGGTCGGGAATCAGAGGAGGCCAGTCCATTACACGAAAGTTGTCCACAAACCTTTGCCTCAGATACACTATGTGATCAAAACTATCCAGACACCACCCAAAACATACGTTTTTCATATTAGGTGCATTGTGCTGCACCTACTGTCAGATACTCCACATCAGCGACCTCAGTAGTCATTAGACATCGTGACAGTAGAATGGGACGTTCCCCACAACTCACGGACTTCGAACGTGGTCAGATGATTGAATGTCACTTGTGTCATACGTCCGTACGCGAGATTTCCATACTCCTAAACATCCCTAGGTCCACTGTTTCCGATGTGATACTGATGTGGAAATGTGAAGGGACACGTACAGCACAAAAGCGTACAGGCCGACCTCGTCTGTTGACTAACAGAGACCACCGACAGTTGAAGAGGGTTGTAATGTGTAATAGGCAGACATCTATTCAGACCATTACACAGGAATTCCAAACTGCATCAGGATCCACTGCAAGTACTATTACAGTTAGGCTAGAGGTGAGAAAACTTGGACTTCATGGTCGAGAGCTGCTCATAAGCCACACGTCACGCCGAAAAATGCCAAAGACGCCTCGCTTGATTAAGGAGCGTAAACATTGGACGACTGAACAGTGGGAAAACGTTGTGTGGAGTGAACGAATCACGCTTCACAATGTGGCGATCCGATGGCAGGATGTGGGTATGGCGAATTCCCGGTGAACGTCATCTGCCAGGGTGTGTAATGCCAACAGCAATATTCGAAGGCGGTGATGTCATGGTGTGGTGTGGTCGTGTTTTTCATGTAGGGGGCTTGCGCCCCTTGTTGTTTTGCGCGGCACTATCACAGCACAGGCCTATATTGATATTTTAAGCACGTTCTTGCTTCACATTGTTGATGGGCAATTCGGGAATGCCATCTTTCAACACGATAGAGCTTCTGTTGATGATGCACGGTCTGTGGCGGAGTGGTTACACGACATAACATCTTGACCAGAGTCGTACAGAACACTTTCTGTATGTTTCGGAACGCCGACTTCGTGCCAGGCCTCACCGACCGACATCGATACTACTTCTCAGTGCAGCACTCCGTGAAGAATGGGCTGCCATTCCCAACGAACCTTCCAGCACCTGAATTAACGTATGCCTGCGAGAGTGGAAGCTCTCATCGTGGCTAAGGGTGGGCTAACACCATACTGAATTCCAGCATTACCGATGGAGGGTGCCACGAACTTGTGAGCCCTTTTCAGCCAGGTGTCCAGATACTTTTGATCATATAGTGTATGCTTCTTTATAGCGGTGTGGTGCATTGTTTCGCTGGTATAGGTACAATTCGAAGACGACGATTAATTCTACTACACGCGCTGCGAACACGGTTAAACGTGTTCATGTCGTTCCGCATTTAGCGTTTTCTTAAGCGTCATAACGGGAGCAAACCCGAATGTTTGCAATACATCTACCGTTCCCCACGCATTCGCCAAACCAAAACCACTCCATAGAACTGGCACAGGATATAGTGCGATTCGTGACCTCGAATCACTGGTTTCCATTCGTCTACTGTCCACTGGCGCCATCTGATTGAGGAGCTGCTCCACTTCTGTACCCCATCTTTTTAATTCGCTACGCAGATTCACTGTTCTTGCTGAACTGCTCGTAGCGCTTCGGAAGTCAGGATTAATTACATCTGCTGATTCCATGGGACATTTCGCAGCCACACACTCCGCAACGCTCGACAGTCGCTGTCCGTCAGTACACGAGCTGCGCCGGGTCTCTGTTAAGCTACGGTCGTTCGTTCGCAATCACGTCACCAACAGTCGCCTTGGGTAGCTGCTGAAGAGCTGAAACGTCCCTGATGGATCTGGTACTCAGCTGACATCTTGTGACGAGTCTACATTAGAAACCACTGGACCTCCTGACTGACCTACTCTGCTGTTACTGCTCCTCTACTGACTACGCAATACTCCCCGCCTCCTTTCATACTTACGGCTCCGCCCCGTGATATCTACTGGTCAGTTCATTAGATAGGGCTATCCGGATAGTTTTGGACAAACAGTGTAAAAATCAAGTTTCTAGGAGATCTAGCAGCGGCCATCGCTGCAAGATATAGTTATTCGTACCTGCACAGCAACTGATACCGTCTTTCCAGATTCTTTACTTATATAGCCTCCCGCCGGCCTCGGCAACTTCTGTCTTGACTGGATGCAAAATAAAATCGTGCGCGACTCTTGCTAGGGTAACTCCCCATCGTCGCTCACTCAGATTTAGTGGTAAGAGTGACCTGTGGAAGCCTGCACACAGATCAAGCATGATAACAGGAAGAAGGTGTACCGAACTGTGCAGAAAAGCAAAACAGAAACAGGTGGTCACAGTGCCACTGGATAGTTACGTACCTAGTTGCATAGAATATTTTTATGCACTAAAGATGGGAAGAGCCGAAACGGGTAATTGTCTAGTATACGACCTATGAGATCAAGACCGACCTTTATAAATAAAGTGCCATAACAGGATCGCGGACTGATTTATAGACAAAGTCTCCAACTGATTTCAGTCAGTGTGTTCCAGTTCCGTATTATGGATCGAAGCGGGAACTGTGACACTGCCGACGACGCATGATCGGACGTCCCAGTGTAGTGTATGGTAGCAATTTACATAAGCGACACCGCAGCTTCAACAGCTGAGCTGTTTCATGTAAACTGTAGGTGGAGATCGGGGGGACAAAGGAAAGGGAAGGGAAGGAATTAAGTATATCAGCTGCATCGGCATTTTACGCAGAATCAGCAGAGCGACGAGTGAAAATGTGTGCCGGACCGGGAATTTAACCCGGGATTCTCCTGGTTACCATGCAATTGCGCTAACCACCGCGCCACCCGGGACACACTGTTTATCGCTCCCTGGCTGACCGACACCCCCGTCTAGCGCCACCTATTCGCAGCCCCCGTACACATCCTCTGTGCTCGTGGAGCATTCCACAGAATGCAGGACTTTTCCTAAGAAACCCAAATTATAACGAAAAGTGCCGATGTGTGTCAACTTTAAATTCAACATACTGAATACAATTTTGGTGAAATTTGCAGTTATGAGTTGGCAGCACTCAATCATGATGGCTACCTGTAGATTTTTCTGAAGCAAACAAAACCCCATCAATTTTGAGGCCTTGTCAGCAGGCAGCAAGGATCTTTAGAAATTTATGTCGCTTATTTTATGCATAGCAAGTACTCGACAACACATTAACAGTATTCAATTTAATGTTTTTCATAATTATGAACCGAAATTATGCCGGAAGTAGTTAATTTCGGTTCATAATTATGAAAAACATTAAATTGAATACTGTTAATGTGTTGTCGAGTACTTGCTATGCATAAAATAAGCGACATAAATTTCTAAAGATCCTTGTTGCCTGCTGACAAGGCCTCAAAATTGATGGGGTTTTGTTTGCTTCAGAAAAATCTACAGGTAGCCATCTTGATTGAGTGCTGCCAACTCATAACTGCAAATTTCACCAAAATTGTGCATATCCTTCAATAATTTCACTTCTTTTATTTATAGCTTCAAGTTATAAAACTGCCATAATTTTTCAAGATTTTTACCTAATTTCTATTACAGGTTATGTTAGGTATAAAGTGTGTCCTATCCGTGACAATTACGATTTTTATGTTGCCTTTTTTGTACAGATCTTTGTGTGTGTTTATGCATTCGTTATATCTGGAACATGTAGCGTATTATCAATGAAGGCTCTTTGTAGGGATACACAATGTCAAAGACAGCTAGTACAAGTCGGATGCAAAAGATGCGTGAACGACTAAAACATGGAAAGCCAGCTTTTCAAAAACTCGAAGACAATCTGATCTCACTATTAAGGAAGTTGAAGAGGCACCCTCTGTCACTGGGAAACACCGTATGGAGAACAACACGAGCATTGCCCACATCACCGAGGAAGAAAATGGCAGCTTTAACGTGCTTCGCAGAACGTGCCACTTTCTCACCATCGACGACAGAAGTGCATCATTCTTATGCAAAATCTGATGTGTCTTATTCAAAACAGATTTCTACTTCAGTCCGAATTTTGTAGCTTGCGAACAAAGAATGTTTTCAGAAGTAAAATAACTCCATCCGATCAGTGAGGTGCAGAGTACATGAAGCCTTAAAATACAGTTATTCAAACTCTTTCTGGGAGAAAACACTGTGTGATATGAAAATCAATTCTGCTTGCTCCCAAAATAGGTGTGAAGCCTACTGTAATGGCAAACTTTTGGTGATTCCAGGAAACAGCGATGATGAAGTTATCTGGGAATGCTGAAAAATCTATGATCAAAGATTAAAACTTTCTTCTAAAGAAGGGCAGGTTGGAGACCTATTTCAAGCCACGTCACAAGAACTGCCAAGCTTTAAAGCCCATCCAAGTTTCAAACGAATACAGTCTGCTGCAGTGTTCGAGAATGATAAACTAGAAACCAGTGATACCCGCTTTTTTCAGATCGATTTTGCCATGCCTTTCTCGTGTGAATACCAGAATTACCAGAATGAAATTGTGTGACTGCACTTTGGTCCAGAGTAAATGTTCTGTTATCCACAACGACCTTATTCTTTAAAGGCAAATGTGAAACGTTCTTTATTTATTCCAACACTAAGAATATATACAAAAACACAGTTTTTACGTTCACTGATTTCTTTCATTGTAATATGTTCAATACAGAACAACCGAACACTAAACAAGCTTCTGAAGTAATAGTATTGAGTCATGGTCCTGCGTGTGAGTTCAAAAAGACATACATGGCCGAAGTTATATACTTGCTCTCCCAGATATATAGCATAAATTTTTCCACGAATGTATTTCGCAACATCCATTGTTCGTGAGAAAATTATGCGCCAAGGAGAAAATTTCCCGCACATTGAGAGTGCAAAAGACTTTACTGATCTTCCTGCAATAATGGTGACTAATACAAGCATCTTTTTCGTTGACGAAAAATTCATCAAGAAACAAAATTGAAAAAGAATTTCCTTGGGTGGATGCTCTACCAATCCCTGGAATTTCATCATTTTACATACTGAAATGAAATGGACAGACCACACAGTGTGACACAAATGCTCTTTCTCCAGATAATGTTACTTTCGGAGCTGACATTAGTACAGTGTATTTGATGGACCTATCTATCAACCAGTGGGTTATAGTTCATTACCATGGTGTTCACTACAGAGGAGAAATAACACTTTTATCATGACCCCATAAGAGTTTATGTCATGCACGTATCAAAGATTCTCAGTTTCTTCAGATGACCAAAAGAAAGGGATGAGATGACTTACAACCATGATGATATTGCGAAGATAATTCCTGGACCAGCACTTACTTATAACAGGGGACTATATAAATTTCTAGACAGTTAACAATTTTGGTCATTTTAATGTTACAATATTGGAACTTTAACAAATAAGTTATGCTGTTTTCTTTGGTAAACAAAGAAAAAAATGAGAATGCACATGATGCCCCAAAAGTGACAGTGGCCTATTACTTACTATTTCCAATTTGTTCACCCTTTAATATTAGTATTATATGGTGAATACGTAGGCTGCAATAGGTACTGGGAGCTGAAGCTTGCACAGGATAGAATAGCATGGAGAGCTGCATCAAACCAGTCTCAGGACTGAAAACAACAACATGGTGAATACGTAGCAAATATTCTGTAGTTTTTAACAAAAAATTCTATTACAATAAAACGTTCTTAGCTTCAGAGTTTTTAAATACAAATGAGAAAAAAATTTAATGTCCAATGATCACATCCCACATGTGACAGTTTAATTTCTTTCAGTATGTCAGATACCCAAATAAATTCCAAAAATTAATTCCTGTAAATAACAGTTATTTTTAGACAATTTTCGTTAGCGCATTCTCTTTTTAAAGCAGAATAATAAAGTACCAATAAAGAGAGTGCAAATGTCCCACATGTGGCCGTGGGAAGCTCCTCGTTAATTTCAGATTCCCGCTGGAGGTCTAACGTGAATGTGGATATGCAATGAAGGTTTTGTATTCACTGCCCATCGAGGCGACTCAGTTATGTGAATGCGTGGTGAATTTTCTTTCGGGCATGCCCCATCTGATTTTTATGGAGAATTAACGCGTCAAGTGCACAGAACACATTTAGTTCTACAAAACTTCTTGCCGATACTGGTTTGCGCACGCGAGCAGAGTGGCAGTCTTTTCAACTGCTCGCTCGGTCGCTTGCCTGCTTCCTTCCGTCGTCCGGTCTGCTTGCCGGAGTCGATATGATGAAGGCGGACAGAAGTAGCGGCGCTGCGAGGAAATGGGGTCGTGCCCTGGCGGAGACAGACTGCTGCGGGCAGTAATTGGGTGAGCGGCAAACTCGTCCCGTAACGGCATTACCGCCGCGCGGCAGCGAGACACAGTTGCACCGCCGCCTCCAACCTGCTCCCCTCTCCCTCCTCCAGAGCAGGGGCTGGGCAGGTGTCTGCTTCTTGTTGCCCCGGACAGAGTCGCTCAGAAGACGATGCCGGCTTTTACGGCTACCATTTTCATCCTTAGTTATATGGATATTAGGTAGAGGTCCCAAGGGGTGGAACCAACCATACAGTGCTGTGTGTCAGGTTCCAGGTATCTCACCCTGCAGCTATTCACCCTGGTGGGGCCTCGTTTGCGAGTAGTCAAAACAAAAAATCTCTATTTATAGTCACTGACTATACGCACTAGTACCAGAAGATTATCAATAACTTGCGAACCCAGCAACGCTTCGCAATTGCTAAATAGGTATGGGAACTGGACACACATTGCTCTATTCCCAAATCCTCCCACTATCTCCTCCCCCTTCCCCCCTCTCTCTCTCTCAGCATTTCCCCCTTCTCACTATTACCTCCACCACCTCTCTCTGTCAGTCCTTGAACCTTGGTTATTATTGCAAACACAATCTTCATCGGAGACTGAAGTTGCTTAAAATGAGTGGGTGACTCGGTTGGTATAACTGGTATACGTGGTATGAGAGACACCTCTCCAGCTTCTGGATCTGCGAGGATAGTATCTTCAATTACAGAACTATTATAATCATAAAGCCAATAAGCTATAAATACAACTTCCTATTTTCTGTAAAATCGACGGCGAGGAAGAAAACAACACGTTGTGTAAACAATATATAGCGAGAAACAATTTGTCTAATGGTTTACACACCGTTCTGTAGTAGCTGAAAGTGACTGCGATTAAAGTCGAAACCGCTTATTCTCACAATACAGCATCTTCTGTAGAGTATAGTGTAAAAATTTGAAATAACTCCGTCAAGAGCTTTACGAGATTCTGGCAATAACATTTCCCCTTTATATTATACATATATATTTATATATTCAAAATATACGGGCTACATATGTCAATGTTCATTAGAGTATCGACTACAAATCTGAAGTCAAGCGGTCAAGAACTTATCAAAATTTTAGCTGACAACGTTTTCCCTTTATATACTACATACATATTTAGGTATCAGTTATACTTTAAAAACATGTGGCCTAGGTCCTTCAGAGTTTTCGATAAAGTATCGTGTAAAAACTTTAAATTTACCAAGAACATTTCCAGATTTAAAAAAAAATACCGATTTGGTTTATATAGCTGTATATATTTAAAAGCCGCGTGGCGCCGTAGCCAAGTCCTTGAATTATTTGACTGGTATGCTGAAGGTTGTGGGTACGAAATCCGACGGATGGAATCAATTATCCTTTGCTCTAAAGAAACAACTGCGATCGTTATTTTAACTAAATAAATAGGGTTAAACATAATTTCTGTCGATTGTAATCCTTTGTAGCGTCAGTTTTATGATACTATTAATAGTTCCAGTTAATACCAAGGTGTGTGGTTTGAGAATGGGCCGGTCAGCCCGAACCCGGTAACCACTGCAACGAAAATTTTAAATTAATGCAACTGGGACGGGTGAAAAACTATGCGGTCTCCTCCACATTAACTTTATTCACTTCCTTTTAATCGTTTTTCGTTTGCAATCTGTCCACGCGATTTTAAATATTTTTACTTATTATAGGAATACTTAAATGTTTGTACATGTCTGTCAATTAAAAATGATTACAAAATTTATCAAAATTTTATTTTTAGTTATTAAATGTAAATTTTATGGATGGTAAACGTCACGTAAACATTTAAAACAAATTCTTCTATCACCATGAGGGCGGATGAAGGTTTGAACGAAACAAGGTTTGTAAATAAAACGAAATTCAAACAAAATAAGTCATAAATTGCGATTGCAATAACATGGACGATAATATACAATGACGAAAGTGTGAAATTAAATCAAACTAAATACAAGAAAATACTTAAAATTACACAAAGATACGAAATGAAAACCGAATAAAAGTAAAAAAGAGATCAAATAGAAAAGTTAGTATGGTGATTAAAATGACTCGGGAAACGATTAGAAATAAAAGTATGTTACAGCAATTTATTGATTTAAAATAACTATCGAAACCGTTTCGCAAAAAACCTAGAACGGTATATTGCACACGTCGAGATTGAAACACAAATTCAGCGTACATGCCAAATACTTAACCAATACGCTATGGTGCCTTTTTGAAACTGATAAATTCAACGTCTTAGTCATCAAGAAATTCTGAAATTTTGTTCTGTCTATTAGTCGCATACGAGGGTCTCCCAGGATTAATGGCTGCAGTGTGAGATATCTGGAACCCTAAGCTACACCGCTGCAGAGGTAGCTTCAACAAGTCAATCCAAACCCCGGGGTGCTCCCCTTGGAAGGCCGTTTTCTGTGCCTACGGGTTAGTTTCGTAATGCTGTCAACGCGTCGTTAACGAAGTGAAATTGTCTTTACGTAACGGCAGGATACACGAAGTCCGCTGCATATGCGGTGAAATGGACGTACGAACTATTAAAGGAAGCATATGCATCCGGCTTAAAGAATGGAAGAGCAAATGTCACTTAGGGAAGACGTGTGAGTCAGCAGAATCAACGAACTCAGACCGCTCAATGGGACAGCTACCCGATTACATACGCAGAACGCGAAAGAACTAGCCCATCTTCTAGCCACAGCGTACAGTACGTCGCTGGAGGAGCGAAACCTTGCCAGTGGGGAAAACAAAAAAACCCAGACAGACACGTGATTCCCATTATCAAGAAGTGTATCGAACGTGTGTATCAACCTGTAGGCCTACTTCGCTGTCTTTTTTATTTTGTGGCACTGTGGAACACGCTTTACGTTCGCTTACCGACATTTTCCTCTGCTTGAATCAACGCGGATTCCGCAAACAAAGATCGTGCAACATCCAGCTCGCTCTGTTCGTCAACGAAACCCAGAAGGTAGCACATACCGGCGCCCGGGTCGATGCAGTGTTCCTCGACTAAACAAAATATAAGCTTACGCAGTTCAGATCAGCTATGTGACTGGATTAAGAAGTACCTAGCAAACTCAACACATGTTCTTAACGGAGTAAGGACAGGAACAGTCTGAAAAACTTTGTAAAAAAAAATTCGAAAAAATTACGTCGTTTCAAAGTTAATTATCACTGAAGTTACACTATCAGTCCGTTGCGCGCGCAAATTCGAGTGGCTCGCCAGATACAGTACATTCAGTTATTCTCATAGCGTAGGTGATAGCGCACGGGACAGCTTAGTCTTTGGCTTGGGTTCGATCCTTATTACCTGTCCCATTTCCCATTTTTGTAACGCTCTCTTGTTCGAAAGGAGAACACGATTGGGGCCACCGTCTCTGGATGGCTGCTTGAACTTGTGCGCGTAACAGCGTGATTCGCTGAATTCAATGCTAACTCTGAAACGGCGCAACATATCTATTTTTTCTCAGCACAACCTAGCCTGTAACATTCTTGCACGTTTTTGAGACTGTTTGTGGACACCCTGTATACAAAAGACCTTGTGCACAACGTCGGGTGTCCCATGACACTTTTTACGGATGATAGTGCCGTATACAGAAGTAGGCTAAGGTGGTTGTTTCATTATTTACACGGCAGTCGAAACAAAAGCAAATCGTTATATTACTGGCTATAAGAATCAGCTATTCCACTGTATATTTCCATCATCGCTAACGACAGGCGTCATCCACATACACTTCGAGGTTGGAGTCTGGGATGCCCTTAGTAAAGTCTACCCGGCACATCTTATCACACTAGTCCTTGCTGAAAACTAGTTGTAGCGATGATGGAAGGGAAAAAAAATGGGCAAATCTAGATGCAGGTTTACAAAGCAGATCGTCCATGATTTGTGCTGCAACATTACGGCCCAGTGCACCAACTCTGATTAAAAATTAACGGCGGTAAAGTCTGCATTTAACCCGGTTAAACGCAAAATTCTGGTGCATCGACCTCGACAACAGTTAAACGAGCGAGTTGACAGAGGTTAAACTTCACCGTGGCTCACACTCCGTTTTCTCGAAATGGCAAGGGTTTTATATGCGGACGGTATTAAGATGGCGTTTCGATGTATTGAAGGCAGCATACAAAAACCCTCTGCGTAAGGTAAACATAGGAGGGTTCATTATTATATGGATTAAATTTATCGGAAGTAGAATTAAATTGTGCGTCCAAATGTGACATTGTTTTTCTCTAACAAGTGCATCACACGACAATCTGATTTTTCTAAGTTTTTATATTTGTGGTATAAATACCTACCCCAAAGTAGTTCGATGCAACTTTCAAAAATTCTCGAGAAAATGACTTAAGTTTCCGACCATGTTTAATACAAACATAAAAAAAGTTTTGCATCACCTCGGTTCCGAGAGTTCCAGAACTTGTACAGAAAATTGTAAGAGATCAATAAAATCATTTCCTCCCTTTTTATTGCTCATGAAAACTACATATTGCATGTTGTGCACCATACAGCGAGACCTTGAGAAATGGTAGTCCAGATTGCTGTATACACCGGTACCTCTAATATCCAGTAGCACGCCCTCTTGCATTGATGTATGCCTGTATTCGACGTGGCATACTATCCCCAACTTCATCAAGGCACTGTTGGTCCAGATTGTCTCACTCCTCAACGGCGATTCGGTGCAGAACCCTCAGAGTGGTTGGTGGGTCACCTCGTCCATCAACAGCCCTTTTCAATTTATCCCAGGCATGTTCGGTAGAGTTCATGTCTGGAGAACATGCTGGCCACTAGTCGAGGGATGTCGCTGTCCTGAAGGAAGTCATTCATGCACGATGGGGGTAACAACTGTCTTCCATAAAGACGAATGTCTCGCCAATATGCTGCCGATATGATTGCACTATTGGTCGGAGGATCGCATTCACGTATCGTATAGTCGTTACGGCGCTTTCCATGACCATCAGCGGCGTACGTCGGCCCCACAAAATGCCACCCCAAAACAGCATGGAACCTCCACATTGCTGCACTCGCTGGACAGAGGCGTTCAGCTTGACCGGGTTGCCTCCAAACACCTATGACAATTGGTTGAAGGCATGCGACACTTCCCGGTGAAGAGAACGTGATGCCAATACTGTGCCGTCCATTCGGCATGTTGTTGGGCCCATCTGTACCGCGCTGCATCGTGTCACGGTTGCAAAGATGGACCTCGCCATGGACGTCGGGAGTGAAGATGCGCATCGTGCAGCCTATTGCGCACAGTTTGAGTCTTAACACGACGTCCTGTGGTTGCACGGAAATCATCATTCAACATGGCGGTGTTGCTGTCAGGGTTCACCCGAGCCATAATACGTAGGTAGCGGTCATCGACTGCAGTAACAGCCCTTGGGCGGCCTGAGCGAGGCATGTCATCGACAGTTCCCGTCCCTCTGTATTTCCTCCATGTCCAAACAACATCGTTTTGGTTCACTGCGAGACGTCTGGACACTTCCCTTACTGAGAGCCCTGCGGACGCTATCGAACAGCGGTACTGACCGTCTACGCATTGTTGAACTACATCCTGGCGGAATGACTAGAACTGATCGGCTGTCGGACCCCCTCCGTCTAACAGGCGCTGCTCATGCATGGTTGTTTACATCTTTGGGCAGGTTTAGTGACATCTCTGAACATTCAAACGGACTGTGTCTGTGATACAATAACCACAGTCAACGTCTATCTTCAGGAGTTCTGGGAACCGGGGTAATGCAAAACGTTTTGACGTGTGTATGTGGCTGTGTGGTACCGTGTACGCTTACTGCGTGAATGACCTGGGGCCAATTGCAGGTAGATTCAATTTTTTTAAAAAAAATACTGGCGCATGTTGTATGAGCACTACCTGAAGTGGAAAATAAAAAGATACAAAAATTGTAGTTTTTTAAATTATACAATCTTGGTTAACAATTTTATATAAAGGACCAGCAATTATGAATTTTGTTTGCAGTATATAGTTTGAATTAAGAGGACGTGTAGTTTTCATAAAAATGACAATTAAGTGTGTTAACTAGCATCAATTTGATAAATTTTGTATTTAAATGGCATGGGTATTCGAACTGAACGAGAAAAAAGGGGAAAAAAGTAAGACCCAAACCAGACACTGTACATTATTTCTTTTATACTGCAGTTGTCAGTTGCTTTATTTTCAAGAACGGATGGATTCGCACTGGCCAACTCGGAAAGTATACCCATCCCGTACTTCGGAAAAATTGTTGTTCTCTTTTTTTTTCATTTCGCCAAATATAAACGGACTAGCATCGAGGTATAAACACACGTCTGCTTGCTGACGAAAGTGACAGCGTGTGACACTGATGGCACTCACCAGCGATCGTCTAGAAATCTCCTGCGTAAAGGCGGCCCTGTACCAACTCGTGTCTCTTAACATCATTACACCTTCGGGGTGCCTTCCACAGTAATACACGGAGGTAACCGCAGTCAAATGCACGTTAAGGGACCCGAAAACGAGTATACAATTTGCGAAACTAGCTATGCTTGCAAATATTTGATCGTGTACGGTGGCGGTGATTGGTTTGTGGGGTGCTCAACTGCGCAATCATCAGCGCCCGTACAAAGTCCCAATTTTTACACAGTCCAATCTAGCCACTGTCACGAATTATGATGAAATGATGAGGACAACACAAAACCCAGACCCCGGGCAGAGGAAATCTCCACCTGGAGGAGAATCGAACCAGGGACCCCATGATCCAGAGGCAGCAACGCTAGTCACTAGTGTATGATGCTGTTTGCAATATTTGTGAAGCACAGATTGTGTCTGATGTGTTTGCTAGAAATTCTGATTGACGCAAAGTGGAGGACTTTATGTCTATGTTTCGCAGCATATGTGAAGTGAAAAGTTGTATATTACAATTCTCATTGTATTGCGAGCTCCTACAACTATGGAAACTACGATCAAGGATAAAAAGAAAATAGTGCCGACAATTATCAAAATTATAGAGGTATCACATCCTTCCCAGACAAACGCTATGCAGGGAGAGGTTATGAACAATTTTTTTTTTACACATGACATACAAGCAGGAGTACAATGAAATAAAAGAAATCGAAGTTCTCCGGTTCTTCTACGGATGGTGTGTGCTGTATGTTACCACATTGTGGTATTTTAATGAACTGCCATTAGAGGTCCAAGAAGAGAATAAATTTTCGCATACTTGCGTCTTCTTTACAGTGTGAGGGAGAAGTAACTCTAAACCAATTATTAAACGTTCCACACTGCCCATCGGCACGAAGTTGATGTGCTAGTCAGGTTCTGAGTGTAGCCTTCCCATTAATAGAGTTACTCTCTCATTCCCTGACCAAGCGTCTTGTTTTCTTCTTCTTATTGTTCTTTAAACATAGTGCCAGAGGCAGTGTTAGAAACGCTTTATCTGCATTTGTAGCCATTCCCACTAGTGCCAACATAACTCTACACGAAAAGCGTCTGCTCCAAAGGTAAGGTTAAACTGCCAAGCTTTCTAGGTACTCCGGCGGCTTGGTTGCTTCATCCGTAGGGAATCTGACACACAAATTTTACGGGGACGTTAACAACTTTTTTAAAAGATTCATTGTCCATTCGAAGAAAGTTGATGTAATCATAGGGTTCTGAGAGAAATATTTCCTTTAGCAGATATTCATGGGTAAACCTCTCATTTTAAGCCATTCCCTCGACCAGCAGTCTTCTTCTTCAAACACAGTTTGAAAGTCAGTGCCAGGGTTGCTTTGCATTTGTCGCCGTTCTCACTACTGTCAAAACGAACACGAACAGCGTCTAACTAAGGTTAAACTGACGTCGTTTGTACGCATACAGGCTTGTCTTGACAATCCGAGGCTAGATAAGCGTGCGTTTGACAAACAAGGTTGCTCGTTTACTGGCGCCTTTAGGCTGACGACTGTTTATTGACGGACCATTACCGTCGGTGCACGGCACACACATTTGTAACGCCGTTTGCTTTTAATGGTGACCACGCGACCTCTGTCATCTTGATTTTTGACCGAGGTTGGTGCACTCTGCCATTTCCTTGGGCGGATAGGACAGCTGAGAAGCAACAGTAATTGAGTACTGCTCTCCAACAAACGTTGGAGTTTGCGAGTCCGTGACACGTGGCGAGTGATTACACCCGGTGAGGTGGTGCCTGAACGTTGAAGCGACCCTGTACAGCGCACGCCTGTGGTATAGCGAAGGCGAAACCGCGACCTCGGCAGCAGCGGGCGCCGTCCGCCGCTGCACGCAGGCAGCCCCGGGCTATTCCGAGCGGCCGCTTTGTCTACGCGCGCTGAAAACTTTACGAGGGCCCATTAGCTGGGCGCCCTGCGCCGCTCCCCACCAGTTAATTGGGCTCCCTACACCTCGCCGGCCCTCCAGCTTCGGGTGCTGCCTCCGCTGACCACTGGCTAAACAACCGACACCACGCGAAAGGAACGAGACAGGGGAGGAGGTATTTATGCACAAATAATTAGCAGGGAGGATATAAAATGTAGACTTGAAATAGCGAGAAAAGACTTTTCTCGAAAATGAGAAAGTCGGCAACCTGCACAGCCTAAAAAATGCAACACCATTAATAGTCCAGCCAAATACTATACAGGGTGAAAAGTATTTAAACCGACAAACTCTGGGAGGTTGTAGCCAACATCAAAACAAATATTTTCCCCTAATGTCATTTTTTCCTGTGAGGAGTATTTGAACCGGTAGAGGAAGATTTCTCTGGCGGCAAATTATTTAAGCCAACAAACACTTTTCCACATTTTGACCAAGAGACAACACATTAATACAACCCAATTTCTATTACAGTAGATTTTCAGAAATGCCTCCATTGACATGTAAACAAAATGTTACACCGTCGGATCATGTTCTGTCTGACACGGGCAAACACCCCAGGAGTATCCTGAATTGTTCCTGCTACTGCTGCTGCTACTACCCGGGCAACCAGATCATCTTCTGGTGCAACAGGAGTTGCGTAAACAAGGTTGCGCATCTCTCCCCACACAAAAAAGTCCAGAGGGGACATATCTGGGGATCGAGCAGGTCATGGTACAGGACCACCTCTGCCAATCCACGTTCCTGGGAACCGTCGGTCCAGGAAGCGACGCACACGACGACTGGAATGTGCCGGCGCCCCGTCGTTTTGGAACCACATGCGTTGTCTTCTAGGGAGCGGGATGTGTTCCAGCAATTCTGGCAATGCTCTGGCGAGAAAATTGTAATAGTGCCTACCATTTAATGGCCCAGGTAGCAGATACGGCCCAATTACAGTGTCCCCAACAACACCGACCCACACATTAACGAAGAACCGCACTTGATGAGCGCTAGTAACTGTGGCATGTGGGTTATCCTCACTCCAAACATGTGAATTGTGCATGTTGAAGACTCCATCACGCCCGAACGTTGCTTCATCGGTAAACAACACAGAGGGTCGAAATGTAGGATGCATTTCACACTGTCCCAGGTACCACTGCGAAAACTGTGTTCTGGGTGGATAATCAACTGGTTCCAGGTTGTGAACACGTAAGTGAAATGGACGTAACAACTGCTCTCGAAGGACTGTTCTTACCATCGTCTGATTCATCCCCATGTTACGTGTAATTGCACGAGTGCTGATTTAAGTGCTGCAAGGCAGCTTCCTCAAATTGCAGCGTTCTAACCGTGCGACGGCGCCCTGTCCAGGTAATCTTCTAAATGACCCGACCCCACGCAGACGCTGGTACACAGCTGCAAAGGTCGTATGATGCGGAATACGGCGATTAGGATATTGTTGTTGATAAACCCGCTGTGGAACTCGTCCGTTGTGGTGCGCTACGTAGTACGTAATACGGTCTCCACCGGTTTAAATAATTCTCATAGGAAAAAATGACACTGCGGAAAAATACTTGTTTTGATGTGCCTTACAACCTCCCAGAGTTTGTCGGTTTAAATACTTTTTACCCTGTATACACCTTGCAAAAGGTGCAGTATCAGATCAATTTTGTAACTAGTTCATACGTTTGGAAAGATTGGAAAACCAAGTTTCGCCAACAAATTTTGTTGGCTAACTTTCAGTATTAAAAAAACTGACAATTTCGGATTTTTCAGTTTTTACGCTTCCGTACCTCAATCGGTAAAAACGGAACCATCGCTGTATAACTTTGTCCCTAGTCCGTCAGTCAAAAACCTCTTTCCTCGGGAATGGAGGAATGGGTAGACGTATCAAGTTGAAATTTATGTCACATAATAACAAGAGAAACTCCCCATAGCACTATCATTAGATTTAGTGGTAAGAGGGCCTAGTGTACAGCCCATCAAATACTGACAGGGTGTATACGGGGACAAGGAAAAAAAATTCCCGGATTATTGCCGGATTTCTCCCGGATATCCCGTTTAAAAAATACGCTTTTTCCCGGGCGAAAATACACATTTTCTGTGCTAAGTGACAGATTTTCCGTAGATTTTCCCTCGGAACTGTAAAACTTATCAATTCTTTGAATGGTTAACGTTTTATACAATCGCGTAGAACTTCCCGAAAAAAAAAAAAAAAAAAAGACTGGCAGAGAAGTTTTGGAGAGACTTAATAAAAAATAAAAATAAATAAAAGGAGAGAAGTGTTGGAAAGACCTTTGATTTGCAGCAACATATACGTTGCATATTTTCTTATTACAAAAGTATAAATTCGAATAGCACCAAACACAGCGCGTTAGTTTGCGGAGCGTTGAAACCGAGGTTGCGATGTCATTTTGTAAGCGAGTCATATCTCAAGCCACGAGATCTCGTCAGCCGATGACAGCAGCTATTCAGAGCATAGGACACGTGTTATAGTCAGCCAATAGCAAGATCACTGGTTAAATAGCGCGAACACGCAAGAGGAAAAGTTAACGGTTTACATTAATGTACACAGTACCGTATATCTACAATAAAAGCTAAGCTTTCACATATAATATTATGTCTCTAAGATTAACACGCTACAACAGAAGCTTAGCTTTCACATGTAATATTGATCTTTTTTGCGTGTGTTATACTTTAAGATACATCACACAAATGTGCCAGTAAATTTAATATTATGACATAAATGTCTCGGCTCGAAATTCTTGTAAGTGGCTGGGCCTCAAACTGTTCAGTTTCGAACCCTCTGTGATTTAGATATCCAACCCACTTTCTCACACGTAACATAATTCAACTTGCGTAAAAAGAAATTTACTTTGAAAGTAAAGCTTTTCTAACCACCGTTCGCAATACTATCCGAAGACTGTTAGAAATAGGTTCGATTTACCAGTTTCCAGAGAGCGCCAGAAAACAGGCATTATTGTGCGTGTGCAACTGCAGTGGTGTAGGAAGCCCGTATGTTCGTGTGTATAAAGCACTAAAAGAGCTTACATTACACCATAAAAGAAACAGGGCATCAGAGGGTACTCCAAAGAGCATCGGAATTTCGTAAACCATACTAAAATGCATAATTCGGCTTGAAATGCGAATTGGCTTTTTCCAGATTCACAATGAAGTATGTCCCATCTGATACTAAGCTTTCCAGTGTGGCTTTTGGGATGTAAATTTTCTTGGAGTACCAGTACTCTACGATCTCATTTTTTGTTCTTTATTATGGCATAATGCCATGTATGGCAGAAGATGATAACGTGCACTTGAAATTCAGCGAAAAGTTGGAACTAGCCAATACTGTAGAATGAAACACTTCGTTTCAAATAAAATGATTGCCTTAGCGGAAAGATTAATAAAGCCAAATTTCTTTAGCAAACTTGCAAAAATAACTTCACTGTTCTGCAAGGCAATTAATGCTTGACTGCTACTAACTTGAAAATAAAATAAAATCAGAAAACTGAAATTAATAATATATTTTTGCCCTCCATAATTATGTGAATGTATTTTAATTCACTTGATAGCTTCCCCGCCACAGAAATCCGTTTTGTTTTCATTTGACTTGGGAGCTGTACACGAAGAGAAGCAGCGAAATCACTTAACGTAAACACGCGTCACGTGGAGGTTAACCCCCTCCCCACTACAACTCTGACAACTCTGTGCAAGCGTGAATCTGGCAGCTATGGCGCGCGAGAAAAATTTTTCTCGTTTGCATCTGGCTGCTTGCTACTGTGACCGACACAGTTAACAGTCAAACTTCAAGTAGCGGGAGAAGGTACTGCTTATACGCGAGTCAAATGCGCATGCGCAACACACCGCTGGCAATTGGTCAAACGAACCTAATGTGAACAGTTGTGACGTCATGCTCATAGCAAGCAGTTTACTGTTACGAAGAATTACAGTCTGCGCCCTACGGCCTTTGACATATTTTTGCTATTTGCAAACGCTTGTGCGTGCACGGTTTTTTGTTGTTGTAAATTGCACATTTCCTTTGTCACTAAAGTTTTATTTTTTTCCCCTCTCGTTTATATTTTAAGCAGTATCATTCTCCAGTAGCAGCATACAATAACATTCTTTGCTAGAGAATCAATTCTGCAGCCAAAATTAAAAAAAAATTAACTGAAAGCTAAAACAATGAAAAATTCCCGGAATTCCGAAAAATTCCCGGGTTTTTCCCGGTTTTCTCCCGGATGAAAAAATTCCCGGGTTTTTCCCGGATTTCCCGGTTGTCCCGGGTCGTATACACCCTGCACTGAACAAAGATCAAGCATGGAAACAGGAAGGTGTACTGAACTGGAGAGGGAGAGAGCAATGGCGTCGTCGTTAAGTGGTCACGATGTTGGACTGTCAAGCGGGCGAGCCGTGTTCAAACCTCCCGCGTGCCAAAAACTTTTGATGTTCGCTGTATTCATATTTATGTCTGTGGCTTGGTGTAACGTCTGCTTACAACAGTGAGGTGTAAGGAAGGGACCTATAATGACAGTTAATTTTGTACAAGTACTCTATTAGCAGCCGAAAGGAAGTGGCTTTCGAATGGGAACCGCAAAGTTTGATGACAAGGCGACAAGTCAACCGAATCCTCCGCCGGGAAACACGTCTTACGTGTCATACACGACTTGGTGACAGTACGTGCCATATGATGGGAATCTCTTGCCGAAGCACCTAATTTCTACGCCTGGTGAGTCCGTAAGATATGCCTCCTTGCCCGATTTAGGTGTTCGTATCAATATGATCACTCCCAAGGAAACGATGAAAACAGTTTGTCACATAAGCTGTAACAAAGGAACGCAACAGTTTCCCAATCTCACAGTCTCCATGTGCTATGCTCTGTCAAAACATACGTTTTTGAAGTTGTCTTCCGTTTCGGAAGCTCTGGCGCCTGAATTCCTTTGTTGTAACATAGTTCACATACACACAAATGGGAAAATTGACCTGACACTATTGGTAGGTACTGAATGTAATGTTAGCGACCCTATAATTATGTGCTGGCCATGCTGCAAAGTGATATGTTCAGTTCAAATGTATAACATATAATATACAGTATTTATACTATATTAATAGAAACTGAAATAAAAGTATTCAAAAATTAAAGATTTGCTATTTTGCTCAGAGTCTGAAAATATCGTTATTTCTTGACGTGCTGTAGCTGCTAAGGTATTGAGAGCAGAAAAAAGCTGTAACCAAATTTTTAGAAAATTTTGTGCTCGTTTGAAAACAATACAGACGCAAAAGGGTTGTGAACAATTTTTGAAAAACTGAAAAACTCTGTAATTTTCGAAGTTTCTTGACTATAGAATGTTTGCAAAACTTGGTTTTCCAATCTTTCGAATCACATGAACGAACGCTAAAAAGCCTTCTACTCTATCCACCAACGTATAGCCTTTTATCCACCTATCAGAATGGACTGTAAGGAAACCTTCATACCACTGGCAAGCGATGCGCGAGGTAGTTCATCATAACAGGAGTATATGGTAAATTCAGACCAAATGAAACTGAAATAGCCGCACCAATACACAGACAGCGTACACTGCTCGCAGGTTTTGGTTGGTTGTATGGTTAACGGGACCAAACCCTTGCGCCGTCAGTCCCTTTTTCCTTGAAAAGACAGGTCTGTATGACTGTAGATCACAGCCTACCGTGAAAAACCCATGGGAAGAAAACCCAAGGTCTACCAATGTTAGTGAAGCTGACGTAAGCGACAAAAAGAAGAAATGGAGGCAGAGGAAGTTCTGTGCGCCACAATGAAGTGTGTGTGTGGGGTACCAGTATTCAAGAGAAAAAGATCAATTCATGCCAGCTAATTTTCGAGGTCTTTATTGAGGCCAGTAAACATGGTTCCACCTAAGAAAGGGATTCTGTTGAAATCACCCAAGATTAGGAAAGGTGGAGGAATTGAAAAACCAATGTGAACAGTATGTTCTGCGACTCTTCACTATCGGAAGGGAGGCAAGCATTGCAGATGGTATTGCCCTGAAATGTCCTTACCCGAACAGCCACAGCCCCCAAATTTGTATTAAGAGGCAGCAGTTCGCTATATCCTAAATCAAATGTCTAGAACATACGTACAAACTCCAGGCACCTTATCGCAGGCAGCACGATTCTTGTAATATCCCCAGTATCTACGAAGAGGTGTGGTTTGCGTTGCTGGAAATCAATTCTTCTGGAGGGCAATGCAGAAGGCAGGTAAACTGCTTAAAAGAAGTCGCAGCTTAGCCAGATGGCGGAAAAACTGCTACAATTCCACTGGAAAATGATGCTGTCCATATACAGTGAGGCAATGAAGGGACCAAGGAGACAGGTTATGCCTTAGGACCACCTGCTGTCATTGGTGTGACCCAGGGTCTCAAGGGCCGCCGGAATCTCAACCTCTGCCACAGCAGCGGAACAGGAGGGATCTCGTGGTGTGGGGGGCCACCGGAATATCTGTCTTACTGGAGGACCACTTCCTGTCTTTCCTCTCCTTACATGATTTCGATGATTGCAAGAGCTTCTCTGAATCAGTTTCAGGTAAAGATGATGATCGCAAAGCCCTGCTGTCAGCAGCCTTTGGCTCCATCAGCCACTGACTGGTGTCCCGTTGCACACCGGAGGAAACCGTGCCCCAGAGGGACCCCTTCGTGGCGAGAAAAGCTGGAGGAAGGTGATTTGTCGCTGGCTTGGAGGTAGGGGGCCAATGTCCCTAATGGATGGGAAGCCATTGACCCCAAAGTAGGTGTGGGGAGAAGCAGCTAGAGGGGAGCCCCCATCCATCACGGGACCAGGCATGGTTAAGCAGTCCTGAGGGCTGCAGGAGGTGTAACGGGTAGGTGAACCATAGCCAAAAGGGGCAACTTGGAACGAAGCTTTTGAGGGGTAGTTGGCTTCTATCTTCAAGTGTCTTCCAATTAATCCTTTTACGAGACCCTGGTAAATATGCGTACCACTAGTAAATAACTGGAATTACTGTGTTTAACTTTTCTCCCGATTCACTGTAATCAATATTTATCTACCCTCCCACCCCCAGTTGCCGCAGACTTCCTGTATAAATACATAATAAACTGAGCAGCTTTATTCCTTGATATTCCGAACGAGTACATACTGACTTTTATTTCACTATTATGCTGAAAAAACCCTCTTGATACTTAAAACGTTAAGGGATTTCAACATTTCCGCGACTCTCTCCCGTGGGTGAAATGACTTACGATCATTCGCATTCAATTCAACACGAAACACTAAGGTAGCCCGTCTGGAATTTTACTGTATATATTGAATTTTCTGTACGTATTGAAAGAAGGGCAGCATGAATGATCATAAGTGTCTGAGTTTTGGGAGAGTGCCACTGAAATGATGAAAATTCTTAACTCGCAGACATTTGATGTTAAAGACGCCAACTACATCGCGAAAGCCTGCTGACAAGTTTCTGGAAGCAGTATATACATATCGCCCCATATGGGCTTCGAAGATAAGACTGGTCTAACTACAGGGTACACAGAGGTGTTTAAGCGATCAGTCTTCCTGCACTCTATACGCCGCTGGAAGTAATTCTAATATATGGACTCACAGGAAATACTCCTCCGCCACCGACTTGCTGGGTGCAGGCCCAGAAGGTTGTTACGGCATTTGGAGAGGGTTGCCGATGACACGATGCACCGAGAGAATAATGAAACAAAGCAAGTAATAAAGAAACATCTACTTGTCGATTATGTCGAAACTTCTGACAACTCGCTCAGGAGAATGTTGTGGGGACAAGGTGAGACGCACCTCTCCACTTACTGAGAATAATCCAACGAATGTACCATTACTCCAAAATTACCAATGAAGGGAAAGAGAATCTTAAAATAACAAATCCAGGCTTACAAAAAGGATGCAATTTGTCTCTCCCGAAGAAGACATACCGAAAAAAAATTGCACGATGCAGTTATGTCAATCGAACCATATAGAGAACTATGAATACAAAGCCGAGATGAGAAACCTAATAAGCACTGCAAAACAATGGCAATACCATCTATACTTTATGGCAGTGAGACTGAATAACAGCTGGAAATGAACGAAGAATACAAGCTAGGGAAATCAAGTTTTGACGAAGGGCAGCTGGCTATAGACTGATAAGGTGTAGAACAGACAATAACTAGGAACAGATCACAGGGTATAACAAAGAGATCCTACCACAATAATGAATGAAAATAGCTACATTAATAATGAATTATCGGCCAACAAGGAAAACATCAATAGGTTGATCAAAGAAGAGCTGGAGAGAACAAAAACTGAACCACAGACAATAGAGGCACTGAACAATAGGACCTAACAGACATATCTAACACTTTAAGGAAGAGGGCCTAGTTTTCCATCAGAACGAAAGGAAAACCAAGAGTACGCCTATGAACAACGCGCAGGCGGCTGTTGCCAAATGTAGATCCGAGGACGGCGGAGGATAGTAGGCAACGTTCCAATGGGAGCCGTATTGCCGAAGAAGATAAATTTCTTCGCCGCGTAGTCCTGCGTTTGCTTAATTCGCACACAAGGCGACTGCAGGGTGACAGATGTGGCCGAGGATCCGCAAGCAGGGGCGGGGCTGCTCGCGTTATCGAACAGCCAGCGGCCGGTGGCGCGGCGGGAGGGGGGGGGGGGGGGGGGGAGAGAGATAGGGGTGAGGAGGGTAGAGACTGACGACGAGGGTAGGAGGGAGAGGGTGTGCGGGGGGCACCACGCCCAGAAACACTGCGGACCACCTGTTCCGCATCAGTCCACCACATCCTGTCCCACGGGCCCAAAAAAATATGTAAGGAACAAATGTGCGCACTGTCCACTCGCATTTATCGTGCAAGAATTAGCAGAACTGTAAAATCCAAAAGCTACGCAAAATAAAAAAATGAAATTAAGGAAAACAGCAAACCGGGGAGAAAGCGAAAATCGAGCCATTAAGCTCACAATGTCTCAAAAGCGAAGCTTACACCTATTAGTTCACACTAATGTGGGATATGCCTACTCTTCGCCTTTACAACGGTTTGTAGTCTGCTTGGCACACTTTCAATGATGTCTGGGGGATAGTAGCCTATTCTTCCTCAAGAGCTCAGACCAGAGAAGGTAGCCATGTTGGACACTGGGGTATGGTGCGAAGACTACGTTTTAGTATACCTAAAGGTCTCCAACTGGGTTCAGGTCGCGACTCTGGGCAGGCCAGTCCATTTCAAGAATGTTATGTCCCTAAAACATTTCCCCATGCTAGTTTATTGCAATGTGGACATCATGGTGATGATACAAAGAGTCATCGTCTCCGAACTGTTCATCTACTGTACTCAGTACGCAATGTCGTGAAATTTATTGATATTCTTTCCCCATTTATCCGTAAGTGCAATAAGGGGACCCCACACTGACCACGAAGAAACATTCAAATACCATAAGAGCACCTCCTCCATACCGTGCTCCAGGTATTCGCCAAACCTAAACCCCTGCATCGGATTGGCAAACCGTAGTGTGAGTCATCACTACAAATCAAGCGTTTCCAATCATCCACAGTCCAGAGACGTCGCTCTTTATCCACAGCTGGTACTGGCTAAAGAAATGCTAGCTTACGAGGCCATTCTACACCATTCTCGATAACTCCTCACGCACAGTCACTGTGGTAGCTGGTCTGCTGGTTGCACTTTGGAACTCAGGATTGTTCCCTTCCACTGATTTCGTGCGATGTTTTAGAACCACCCTCCGCAATGCTCTATGATCCCTGTCCGTCGGTGGTCTTTGTTTAGCTGTGGTTGTTCCTTCGTATTTCCATTTCAAAATCGCATCACCAACTATCGACTTAGGCACCTTTAGGTTTCAAATATCCCAGATGGATCTGATACTCAGGTGACATCCTACGAGTAGTCCAGGTAGGAAGTCAATGACCTCTCCTGGTCGACCCATTCTACTGTTACTACTTCTCCGCTAACACAATACTCCTTTTATACTGACACGTCTGTCTCTCGTTACCTCGATTGATAGGATAGTATACCTTATTTCTGTGATGAATCAGTTTTTGTTGCAGATGGTCTAACAGAATGCATACAACAGGAGAACAAACCGCCACTGCTTGTGCCTGCTTCCATGCCTTGAAATACGAACCGGTGCAGGAAAATATCACACGTAAATTTAGCAAGCCAGGTCCCACAAGGATGGAAACAGAAATTTGGCTAAATGCAAACGAACGGGTGATGGTGTAGAATGTTATTTGAGGAGGGGGGGGGGGGGTTCATAACTCAAGAAATGGGGAACGCATTGAGGATGTGATCGACGGCGCACCTCTCCATCTACCCGGATTACTGTGTAGGGAGGTCATTACCCAAATACGTAGACTGGAAAATCCTGAGACACATTAACGGGAATAAAACGCCCATATTCTGCGTAAGCTTGATGCTGAAGATTGTGGATAATGAGATTCTCATGCGAATTGTGTTCAGTAATGAAGCATCGCTTCGTGTGCGAATTGACACATTTGCTGACTCTGGGCATAGGGGCGATCACACGCACTGCATGAGCGGGAACGAGACCCCCACTTCCAACCCCTACACCAAAGTGAATGTGTCGATAGGGATAACAAAGACCACCGTCTACGTGTAGACACACACACACACACACACACACACACACACACACACACACACACACACACACACAGACAGACAGAAGGATCAAAGCCCCGCATCCTGGTGCAAAATGGACTAACCGGGAGCGACCGACCACTCCTATCCTCTGCCAATGGCGTCATATGGATGTGGCTTGGAGAAGGATGAGGGTCAGCACATTGCTCTCCCGATCATAGGACACGTTCCTCCATACGTTAGAAATCTTTCAGGAGCCACAGATAGTACAATAAGGAATGATTAAGGACTCAGCTGTTTTACTGTAGGACGGGGTACCGCTTTATTTTGGCTTAGCTGTCCGTAAATACTTTGATGCACCTTCCCTGGTTAGATGGCTTAGTGGTTCTCAAAGGTTTTGGGTTTCTCGCCTTGCAGACAAAATTTTCATTGCGTGGTATTCTATAAAGGCTAAGTTCTAGCCAGTGAAGACTAACAGCGTAGCATAATTAAAACCACGGATTACACGCGGTGGATCAGATCTCTCTAGCCATGTTTCAGGCTCTGGACGTGCGCTGGTAGTTACGTCAAGATTTGGCAGCAGTCACATTGTGATATACTGATTTTTGGTCGTATTGTGGCAGATGTTGCATTATACGAGGTCTGTAAAAAATCAGCAACATTTGTAATTACGCGCCAATGGTGTGTTGGGAGCGAAATGCGGCTTGCATCCCTGCGCACGCCTATGTTTAATTTGTACCCACCGGAAATTTCATTGCTGTATGTCTGTTAGTTATTGTTCAGTGGTGTACTGAGTAGAGCGTTGTGTCGCACAGTTTGCGAATTTCGAGGTGGCAGAGTTAAAGGAGCAACGCGTCCGCGTTAAATTTTGCGTGGAACTCGGGAAAACCTTTAGAGACACACCAAATGAGGCAGGAAGCGAACGGCGAAGAGTATTTCAAACTGTACTCTATGTTAAGAACCGTTCTCACGGTTTAAAAATGGCCGGACAGAAGTCTTTTTTGTGGTTTTAGGGCGCACAACTAGAGACCCTCGTTGAGGACGCTCTTCGGCGTCTATCGGCGACGCTCGCCAGGAATGTCAACGAAATTGTGCGTGTCAATCGAAGACTGAGTGTCCGAGAGATTTCAAAAGAATGTTACATTTCAGTTCGATCATGTCATGAAATCCTGACACAGCGTCTTTGAATGCCCCATGTTGCCGCCAAGTTCGTCCCACGGCTCACTAGTCAAAACCGGAAAGCCGTTCTCCTCGCAATCTGTGTGGAGCTTTTGGATCGCGCAAGTGAGAACGAGATGTGCCTTAAGCGAATCATATCTGGTGACGAGATGTGGGTCTACGGTTATGATGTTGAGACCAAGGTACGATTTCACAATGCGTCGAGAAAGGTTCTCAAAGACCAAAAAAGCTCGTCAGGTCAGGTTAAATGTCAAAGCCATGCTGAAACTTTTGACTTTGAAGGATTAGTTCTTCACGAGCTCGTACCACAGGAACAAATCGTTAATCGATGGTACTATCGGGATGTGTCGCTACGTCTGCGAGAAAATGTGAGAAGGAAACGGCCTGAAATGTGGCGAGACAATTCATGGCTCTTGCACCACGACAAAGCAGCGGCACTTTCATCCCTGCTGGTGCGTGACTGTAGCACAAAAAAACGAAATCACTGTACTGCCTCATCCTCCGTAATCTCTAGACCTGGCTCCTGCGGACCCCTTTTATTTCCAAAGTTGAAAACCCCGTTGAAAATGCAAAGATTTGCAACGATAGATGAAATGAAAGAAAACTGGCAGACGGCGCTTCGCGCGATCCAGAAAGAGGCGTACCGGAAGTGGAAACGGCATTGGGAGCCAAGTATCAATTGTGGAGGGGAATATTTCGAAGGAAGTCAAGCACAGTAAGTACAAGGTACGCGTAGAAAAATTTGTGGACAAAGTTCCGGAATTTTTTTGAACAGACCTCGTACACTACAGAAGTTTATATAAATTTGAGTTTTCTGAGAAGTCTAGAGAGATTTTATGTCCAACATGTATATCTAAAAGCAACAAGAAGAGTTTACTGGAGTGGAAACCAGTCTCAGAACGGATAATAGCCGCACGCTTTAAAACAAATGTGCGATATGTCACTGTAATTCAATGCTATGCACCTACTGAAATAGCTAAACGAGAATTAAAAGATACATTTCATACAGAGCTTAATGGAGTCCTTAGACAAATTCCACGGACGTAAAAATTTTAATGGGTTACTTTAACGCAAAAGTCGGTTCAGAAAATGAAGGGCTTTAACATATCATGGGTGTGCATGGCGTGGGCATCAGGAATGTAAATGGCGAACTGTTGACAGATACGTGCGCTGAACATGACCTAGTCATTGGAGACACATTTCCACATCTTAACTGCCATAAGATAACGTGGGTTTCTCCAGACACCGTTACCGAAAATCAAATAGACCACATAGTCATAAGCCGCAAGTTCCGACACACACTGTCAGATGTCAGAAATAGAAGAGGAGCAGACGTTGGAAGTGACCACCACCTAGTTTCGGCGGAATTCAGACTGAAGATAGTGGCAAATAGAACCAAGCTCAATCACAGGTGCAATAAAATAGATGTGGCAAGGTTAAAAGACCAACACATAAAAGAAACATTTGCCCTTAAACTACAAAAGAGATTCCAGGTCCTCTCTGAAGAAAACTTTATGGAAGAGGGTATCGAAACACGTTGGCAAAAAATCAAAGACAGTTATTTAGATGTGGGGGAAAAAAATCTTAGGATTTAACGCACATCAAAGGAAGGAATGGATCTCCGATGCTACACGGAATGAAATCAGCTACAGGAAGAAACTAAAACTTAAGTTAAATCTTTGTACGACAAGATCGCAGAACGAAGCGCATAAAGAATACACGGAGGCGAAAAATAGTGAAAATATGGCTACGTCGAGATAAAAGGAAATGGATAGATGAGCAAACAAAATTAGCAGAACAGGCAGCAAGACAAGGAAATATGAAAGAGCTCTACAATATAACCAAACGGCTGTCAATGAAGAACTTCAGACGTGAAGGGCCAGTTATGAATAAGGACGGTGTGATGCTTACAACAGGCACAGCTATAGAGATGGGAGGAGCACTTCAAGGAACTGTTAAATTGTGAAGACAACCAAGAGGAATAGGTAAGAAATGTTCCAGAGGAAGTCGAAGACGATCAAGATATAAATTTGCAGTCCCCCACAATGGACGAAATTTCAAAACACTAAAGAATACAAAGGCTCCAGGCCTAGAATGCTCCATCCCTTGCTGAAGCAATTTGGCTTGAAGAGAAATCTCCAAAGGAGTGGAAAAATGGTTTGGTAGTAAAGCGCCCAAAAAAGAGAAATTTGTCAGACTGTAACAACTGGTGTGTTATTACACTGTTGTCAGTGCCCAAGGTCCTCACCAGAATTATTTTAAACAGAATTAAAGAGACTCTTGAAAAGCGGCTGCGTACAGAACAGGCCGATTTTAGGGCACAACGCAGTTGTGTTTATCTTATTAACACTCTTAGGATCATTTTAGAGCAAGGCAAAGAATTCCAAGCAACCATGTACCTGGCGTTCATTGATTTTCAAAAGGCCTTCGATTCCGTAAAACAAAGTGCTCTGGCAGGTGTTACGGAAGTATGGCATACCACAGAAGATCTAAAACATGATAAAATATCTATATGATGGCTACAGATGTTACGTACTCCACAAGGGAAATATGACAGAGCCCATATAAGTAACAACTGGAGTCCGGCAGGGTTGCATTTTATCACCAACACTTTTTCTACTTGTTCTAGTCTCAGTTATGAGAAGAGTCACAGCAGGCATGAGACGAGGAATCCAGTGGGGGATCCCTGAACGTATGGAGGATTTGGATTTTGCAGGCGACATAGTTTTATTAGCTCAAAGGCTGACTGTTATGCAAGCTAAATTAAACTTGCTGAAAGAAGAAGAGACTGCTGGCCTCAAGATAAATAGAGGCAAAACAAAGGAAATGAGAGAAAATTCAGGGAACATGGAGGTGCCACTGGTAATAGGGGAGCAGCGAGTGGAGACTGTCAACTCATTCCTGTACCTGGGTAGTATAGCGACGGAAGATTGTGGAGCCGGCCGGGGTGACCAAGTGGTTCTAGGCGCTACAGTTTGGAACCGCGTGACCGCTACGGTAGCAGGTTCGAATCCTGCATCTGGCACGGATGTGTGTCATGTCCTTGGGTTAGTTAGGTTTAAGTAGTTCTAAGTTCTAGGGGACTGATGACCTCAGATGTTAAGTCCCATAGTGCTCAGAGCCATTTGAAGATGGTGGAGCTGGAGATACGTGAAAAACCGCATTAAAAAGGCAAATGCTGCCTTCATACAATTGTAGCCAATGTGGAAAAATAGATATATCACATACAAAACAAAAATCCGTATTTTTAATACAAATGTTAAGGCTGTCCTCCTTTACGCCAGTGAAAGCTGGAAAATAGATAAAGAGATAACATCCCAGTTATAAAGCTTCATAAATAGATGTCTTCGACGCATCATGAATATCTAGTGGCCAGAAAAAATATGTAATGAGGAGCTCTGGCGAATAACAAACCAGATACCTATAGAAGACCAGATACACGAGAGAGAGAGAGAGAGAGAGAGAGAGAGAGAGAGAGAGAGAGAGAGAGAGAGAGAGTGCGGTTGGTTGGGGCACACCTTGATAAAACCAGATGGAGCGATGGAGAAAAAAGTATTGGAATGGAATCCCCAGGGAACAAGGAAGAGAGGGGTACGTAGAAGAGGGCAGTGGATGCCCGATTCTCCAATAGGGGCCAAAGGAATTAAGTCATGTATGTGTATACTAGATGGAACAATCGCTGTTCTCGTACGAAGTGGTTTGCAAAATGCTAGTGTTTCCAAGAACTGAGGTAGGCTACAAATTTTTACCAGTTTGTATATTATACGAAAGCGTCAGTTGTCGAGCAGTACCGTTAGCGCAAACGGCTTGAGAACCGCATCCAGTGTGACTGATTTCGCTTTTGGAGATGTCTTTGTCCTAGCTCATCCAACAACAAGTCTCGACGTGCTAAAGCGAAGCTGTCCTGAACTCTAATACTGGTTTGATCACTGCGCAGCTTTATTGGACACTGTATTGAAGGTTGCATGCCTTCACTTTCTTCCAACCTTCGAACTGTCTTACCCGCTAAGTTTTATGTGAACTCCAAACCACGGTTCCACTTGGTGCTTTTTCACGCGCACCGATAATTGCTGATGAGTGAAAGAAGCGATAAGCGACGAAAACCGTAGATTTGACTGGAGATTTAATACCAGATCTTCGGGCTAACGTTCTTATACTTACCGCTAGCTGCAGAAACACATTTTGGTTTCTAGGACAGCAGGTGTCCACGGAGGTTAAGTGAAACGCAATATTGCCACTGAGAGTAATGAGTAGAACGTTCTCCTGCTCATGCTGTATCTCTGACACCTCTGAGGGCTCAGATGTGTCACACACTGAACCGTAATGGGGTTAAAAAACTGACATTTGGTTCGAAAGTGGCGCACCGACAGTGGTTCGTTACAGTGAAGAAGGGCAGTGTAGGGTCGTCGCTTAATGAACTGTGATAATTGAAAATGTGCCATCAAGGGATCATCAATTTAGTACTGGAGGGCAGCATGGAGGGTAAAAATCGTAGAGGGAGACCAAGAGATGAACACACTAAACAGATTCAGAAGGATGTAGGTTACAGTAGGTATTGGGAGATGAAGAATCTTGCGCAGGGTAGAGCAGCATGAAGAGCTGCAGCAAACCAGTCTCTGGACTGAAGACCACAACAACAACAATTGAAAGTATGTAGCCTAGTTAAAATTATGTCCTCGTGGAGAGATGGACCAGAGAGAGTCGTCCAAGCTTGCGCTTGTTCCCACAGACGCACAACCGTTTTTGTTGTGCCACAGTGCTTGAACGTTCCTACGTGTAGCAACGGTAAGATCATCCCAAGAAGCAGATTTGTTAAAAGGTCTGACCAGTAGCAGCGTTGGCACCATTATCAGCTGCTCCATTTACCGACACACTGACATGTCCAGGAACCCAGACGAACGACACATTGGTGCCTGCATTTGCAGGCGAGTGAAGGCATTACTGGATCCGTTTTACCACAGGGTGATAAGTGTGTGTCGCACAGAGGCTCTATGGAGCTCTGAGGGGAATCAGGGCATACGACAGGCTTCGAGATCCCGTGTCGCTGGATGTACGAGGTGGCCATACAAAGCGTGAACAGATTTGTCCACTGAAAATTGAGCACTGGTCTGAAAGGCGATGTCTGAAGATCTCTTAGCCGACAACAACGGCGCACAGAGTGTCAGGGTGATTTTTCCGGCCATCGCTCTCCCAAAGCTGCACGGTGCGCAGACCCAAAGCTGCACGGTGCGCAGAGAGAGAGAGAGAGAGAGAGAGAGAGAGAGAGATTACGCTCAGAAATGTCAATCATTACACTGACACGGCGCAACCTTTAAAAAATTTTGTAGCGCAGTCAAAATTTGTCGCGTTCCAAGACATTAGAAACGCCCCAACGATCGCGTTTCAAACGCGTAACTGATTGACCACAATCCCACTGTTTAGTAACGCTATTCATGATTAGAGTTTGTGGAATCTTGTCCGAAGTGTTACAGGATTAAAACAACGGAAACACCGCATCAAAATCTCGCACACGCAACGACGACAAAAGTCAATCGCCATACAAACCTAACAGAGAAGTGACAGTTCCTCAAATTGAAAGCACGAATAACAAATGTAAAATCGCGGCTCGACAAAATTCGTATTTTCAACTGAACCGCACTAGTGTGTTGTGCTGCCTCTGTCAGGAGTGAGAATTTACACAGCTGCCTCGCACACCTATTAACGCCTGTCGTGTGAAGGTCAGTTTTTGTACACTTTCCTGGATCACAATCGCGTGTAGCACTCAACTGCTCAACACTACTGGGAAAATGTATCCGCACTAAAAATGTTAATGTTTTGATATTATTCATATACTTACGAACGTCTGCCAAACAGTCCGTCAGTCTTAATAAGTGGGTTACAAGCAAAAATGTTAAGTAAGGCACTACATTATTAAAAGAAACTAACACCTCTATTCATGCTCTACTTACAACAATCTGCGACATTTGCTGCAGGAAGCCGTTGCCGATCAGTTTGTTGGAAAGCTTCCTAAACTTCGTTTTGAATAAATTTTACTTTCCAATTGATGTAGTGTGTGAGATTTGTGGTTTTATACTTTTTAACGAGTAAATCCAAATTTGTTGCAGTCTTCAGGCAGAAGACTACTTTGATGCAGTTTTCCACGCTTATCTATTCCGTGCAAGCCTCTTTCCCGTCTAACTACTGTAACGTACACCCATCCAAACCTATCTGAAGCAGGCAACTCTCTCCCCCCCCCCCCCCTCAACAACTACAATAACTATTCCCTGTTGCTTCCGGATGTGTTACATTAACCCAATTCTTTTATTCAGCCTTTCCCATAAAGCTCTTATCCAGAATTCAATCCAGCACTTACTCATTACTGATAACAAACGACATTTCGTCGCGCGATACATAGCAACAATATACATTTTAAGGAAAGTTTATTTTTACAGTCTCATTTGCATAATAAGTACTTGATGTGTAGTCTTGATCATGCTGTTATAATCATATTCGAAGCATGATGTTCCCTGTTGGTTATCAGTAAAAAAATTTCGCAAAACAATCAGGCTGGAGTTTCATAAACATTTCGAACACTTCACCATCGAACTGCTGACAACCGTTTCTGTAGGTACACGACACACAACTAAAATATTGGCATGTAAGTCGTGTCTTATAGAAACGGTTGTCAACAGTTGGTGTTGAATTAGAATTTATTCATTGTTAAGCTACTGCTTCGAATATTTGACCGCCAACGGTGAACATTCAGGTCTGAATATAGGTTTACTATCTCATGGGACAATCGGAATTTGGTTTTCAGTACTTCATGTAATTACTGGCCCAATTTAAAAATGTAATATGCTTTCGTAATCTACACATCAAGCGGTATAATCTTACGTTAAATGTTTAAAATAACACGTCACGTACTTAAGTTAGAAACTGTATTAACGTCTTAAGGCAGCGTAACTCACGGCGCCAAAATTACCCAGACTGTATCCATCCAATACATGAGAATGACAGCGACTTCTAAGGAATTTCCCACCTTATGAAGCTATTATTCGCTCACGCCCCCAACCCCCCATCCAACAAAATAGCGAAAGGAAAAAAAAAGCATCCAGAATGAAATTACACTCTGCAGCGGAGTGTACAATGATATGAAACTTCCTGGCAGATTGAAACTGCGTGCCGGAACGAGACTCGAACCCTGGATCTTTTGCCTTTCGCGGGCAAGGGCTCCACTGACCGCGCGGAAATGAACCTGTGAGGACGTGCTTGGGTATCTCAGTCGGAGGAGCACTTCCCGACGAAAGGCAAAAGATCCAGAGTTCCAATCTGTCTGGCACGCAGTTTTAATCTGCCAGGAAGTTTCGGTATAAAAAAAAAAAAAAAACCGTTCATCACTTACTTCAGTGCCAGGCATTGATTTTTAATTTATTACTCCTTTATTACTACTAATTATTCGGAACGCATTTCCTAGACAGTATCCATATAGACCGTATTTTACGGACTGTAAGACACACTTTTGCCTTCGAAAAATTGCTTCAAAAATTCAGGTGCGTCTTACGCTCTAAGTTAAAATAAACATGTCTAGTGTTTGATTTAAAATTCCGCCAGTCTTGAAAATGCCCATATATTAGCTGCCGCGGGAAAGCTCCCTTTATCTGGCAACATTGGATTCAACTGGCAGCAGCAGCAAAGTGGGGGGTGTTTCACGAACTTTTTCTAACGACGCATCTCCCTCCCGCCCAGTTATCACAAGCCCAGAATACTATCTAGCCTATTATGCCTAATTGCAGTCTACGGTGCCCGAGTTTCGTAATGACAAAATAAAAGGTATTCATATGACGCAGGCTATAAATTGAAAGTAATAGGGTATGCAGAAGAACATGGAAACAGAGCACGTGAGCGGCATTTCGGCCCTCCACCAACAGAAAAAAATCTTTTCGAGATTGGCGGACTAGTAAAGAACTGAAAATAAGCGAGGAAGCCTAAATGTGCAAATAGAGGACTGAATGCAAAATTCCCAAAACTAGAAGAGGACGTACTGAAATAGATTCAAGGACACAGTGAAAATGGCATTAGAATCAACATAAAAATGATTGAAATATACACACATTAACTCAGGCTACAGATGAACTTAAGAGACTTTTAGGGCGGAGTTGGCTGGTGCTAGAGGTACCAAGCGTCGTGGACTTAGCATGAGAACCGAAACATATCAGAGAATGTCACAAGAGTATGAAGATAAAATTTCTTCCCATCTCTTTATTATTCAACAGTGAAAGAAAAGCCTAATAGCGAATATGGACGAAACTTCTGACATTTGATGTGCCGAGTAACAGAACTGGAACAGAAGAAGTATAAACAAGTGAAATGAAAAAATGCATTGCACTGTTGTCCTTTCATGTTGTGCTGACGGTACCAAACTTTATAGAATGATCATTCTCAAGTGCAAAACAATCCTAAAGCCTTTTGAAATACCGGCTGGTGGTGTTCACGTACATGACGAGGTTTGGATGGACGATGCTGGTGTGAAACTATGGATTAACAGAGCGTGGGAGAGAAGGAAGGGTGCTTTATTAAAGAAGAGTTATCTTATGGTGCTAGATCAGTTTAGTAGGCATTTGAAAATGAAAAGTGAAATTGAGACAGGGAAATACAGAGCTTGCTGTTATTCCGGGAAGACTTTTTCACAATTTCAACTTGTTAAGGTCTCGATAACTAAATAAATTTAAAGTGTATATGATAGAGGAACGGAACAAATGGATGATGGATGGAAAGCAATGTGAGTTCATACTGAAGGGAGCTTTAAAACGACCTACAATCAAAAAAAAGTTTCAGTGGAAAAACAGTCGTGGTCTGGGGCGAGAGAATATATTGTTAAGTTTCTCGAGAAGTGCGGCGAAAAGTATCACTCTCGATGGCACTGAAGACCATCTTGTATATTACGAGGACTACGATGACGAAGAGGAGGAAGAAGAAAGTTCAGAGACAATTTTCAGGGATTTTGAAGGTCAGTTCGGTTTTACAAACTAAAAATCTTATAGTCTAAAGTATGGTAACACTGACTGTCTACCTGCAGAATTAAATCATTGTACGACAAACAGTTCAGGTGATGAGATAAACATTGAGATGCACTGAACAGATGTTTTATGCATGCGTGTTCAATTTTTTAAGGTAACTGGGGGCGGGATGATTGGGAGGGGGAGTAGTACTTTACTGCTGATATAAAATTAACTAGTACGTCCAAACACGTATGTCAGGCAAACCTAACGTCTGAAATAATTTTTTTTTCTTAAGATCTGATCACTAACTATCCAATCTACACTCCAATAACTTTAAACATTTTCCAACAAAACTTTTCAAAAGATACTACCCTCATCCTGTCCGTATTGTTAGCCATCCTCTTCCATAAGTGTCTTGTAAGTGTACATGTCACACAAACATTTATGAAAGACATTTAAACACAAATTTATAACAAATGTTTGAAAACTCCAGTCATTTGCCATTATTCACGATGTTAATATGTACAATCTCATCGATTTAGGAGATACCACTGAAACATCAGACCTGCATATGACTAAGTCTTTAGGCTACACATCCCAAATTTCTAAGAATGTTTTTCAAAGATTATAAACTATTCGCTTTTAGGCACCACTGTGTGTCCGAATCACGGTGGCAAACTCTTATCAGATATTTCTCCGCCGGAAAACAGTTATTTTTAGTCTTCATCGAGATAAGCTATTACATCGGTCGGAAACAATACCTCTGAGCTAAGTGTACTTTGAGCCGGGGCATTCGCTCACACTTTGTAATCACGCGACACGTTCATCGCAATTAATGTAAGGTTAGATCTGAGACCCTTCTGAGTAATAATGAATACTTAAATATGTCAACAGTGTCTCATGAAAGAAGAAAGCATGAAACGTTCGAAGTTTAACCTAATTTCGCAGAGCTTCGCTGCCGCAATCAATTCTACAAATTTCTCCTAGTTGCATATCGTCTCACGTTGCAGAATTATGTACCTATTTCTCAGTAACTACTGTAGGGTCTCTTATGAGGGATGACGCCAACAGGGATCGAAAATTTTGTACAGCATTTTACAACATGATGTGGTATATAATACAGAAACATTTTATGTGAATTACAGCTTCACGAAGCTTAAGGGACAATTACAGACGCAGAATTTCCTTAAGGTCACTGGGATTCAAACAATGATCACTAATTTAATAACAAGGACAATACAATCAAGGTCAGTACACAATTTATGTGATTCAAAAAGACTGATTGAATAATGACGCATAGTACGACAACCTTTCCCAAATATGAAACTTCCGAGCAGATTAAAAGTGTGTACCGGACCAAGACTCGAACTCAGTGCCGAGTTCGAGTCTCGGCACGGCACACACTTTTAATCTGCCAGGAAGTTTCATATGATTGGACATTGCTGGGTACCGGCACATTTCTTCCGCTTTGTGAGAATTACTTACGAAAGCTGTCAGTGAACTTTCGGTGTCATCTGTAACACAGTTGCGGTGGTCTTTATCAATATTTACTTTATAAAGATATGAAGCATGAAACGATCAAGTTTACTGCAAAAAATGAAATCCATTCATTGCTGTTTCTGTATCACTTCATAATTACTTCCCCAGCATCGCCTGATTTAGTTAGCTACATTTCATTGCCCTTGTTTTACTTTTGTTGGTGTCCATTTCCTCTTTTGTTTATGTTCATTTCCTAATCTCTTTCAGGAAACTACGCATTTCGTACTACAGCTGTTCAACGCCTTTTGCGGGCTCAGATAGAACCAGCAAATATGTCCCACCTGTATTCCTGAAATGATCCAACTCCTGCATATAAAATGCAAATCAATGTTTATGACTTCATATCTCCTGAACTGTGAGTCGTGCAATGAAATAATTCTGAAGGTACATTCAGCGGCACATATGGACACTGCATACTGTGCCGCGAATAGAATTAGTACTACAGAAACAATAAGTTAAAACGTAATTTAACATGCTGAAGTTTTACTGCATTAACACCATTCCGTTGAGATGTTAGTGGGAAAAAGTTCGGAAAAGGTTTGAAATTATGGTTCAAATGGCTCTGAGCACTATGCGACTTAACTTCTGAGGTCATCAGTCGCCTAGAACTTAGAACTACTTCAACCTAACTAACCTAAGGACATCACACACATCCATGCCCGAGGCAGGATTCGAACCTGCGACCGTCGCGGTCGCTCGGCTCCAGACTGTAGCGCCCAGAACCACACGGCCACTCCGGCCGGCGGTTTGAAATTATGTGCAAAGTTTGTTGGAAGATGCACTAGCGAAGTTCTGTCATTCTCAAGTACTGGATGAATATGGAAATGAAGTCCCATGCTTCTTGACAGAGCGTAGGGGAACGATGCGGGAGACCCGCACCGACGTACTAGGCACGGTCCTAATTGAGGTGGTCTGCTGGTGCCTTTCGTGCGCTGTTATCTATGCTATGAGAACAACTGACACTAAATTGTTGTATCTGTTTGTGTGTTTTGCTTTTATTTGGTCTCCAGAGTTTGTAATCTAACCATCGAGAAGGCCGGCCGCCTGAGTGCGTAATAACCGGACTGGCTAACTTCAAAAGCTTTTCAGACTGTTTTTGACCATCCTGTGCCCATAATTTCTAACTTGTTCTGTTAAACCTTTAACGTAAGATTATAACTCTTAATGAGTAGATTATAACACCATTTAAATTTTTAAATTTGGTCAATAACCAAACCGAATTTCTGAAATCAAATTTTTGTTGCCGCTGGAAGCCACAGCCTGCAATTGGCACTGTGTTCCCGTTTTAGCCGTTTGGTAATAATCGTCGGTGGGAGTGGAGTCACTACTGATATTTTACGAACCCGAGCTGCACCATGCCCAGCGTTTTGTCGCAGGCTGTGGCGAGCCTCTAGAGACTGCGACTGAACAGGCGGAACGTGTAATTGAGTGGTAAAGGTCCCGACTGGCTGCAGCTCGCTACTGCAAGTCACCGGAAAATTCACTTTTCAGTTTGGTCGGACAATGGCGACGGTGCTATCTGAATTCTTTGTGCTCGTTTCTGCATGGATTTCACGTAACAGATCTAATGTATCCTTTAAGTTTGTTACTGTTTGAGCAGTCTGTCCCTACAAGACGTCTAGATTTAATTTACATTAAATTTTTCTGTGTTTTATACTAAGTCATGTTGTAAAATATTGTACCAATTTTTCTGTCTCTATCGCAATCAGCCTTCGTAAGAGCGTCTGCAACAGTGACCGAAAAATAGATACATAATTTTGCAATATCACACTATATACAGGGCGGTGCAAATGAAAGTGGTCCGGACGAATGGGCAAGATCGGACGTGAATGTCTCCATATAACCACACCCCGTGACGCGCACACCACGTGTCCAACCGCCATGTGGTCCACCGAAGTTCAGAGCGCAGTGTGTCAGTGTGAGGGGAGCAGTGCAAAGGGGACCATAGTACTCACAGTGGAGCAGCAAGTGTTCATTGTGGAAAGTGACGTGACAGCACAGTCGTGGAAACGGCGTGGTCAGTTGTTTGCTGAAAAGTTTAATGGTGTCAAAGTGCCAGCGGAGAGCGCCCTGCAACGCTTAGTCCGAAAATGGCGTCACATAAGATGTGTTTTGAACCAGTCAAAACAACATCCCGAAACGTGCCTTCACACCAGAAAATGTGACTGTATATCACCATAAAATGCTTCACAGTCCTACCAAATCAACCCGACGCCTGTCGCACGAGACCGGCAAATCGTGTCGATCGTGCGGACTAATACTCCACTTGGACCTGCACATGCATCCCTACCGAGTTTGTGCTAATACAGTAAAACCAGCAGGTGCCTCTCAGAGGCTCTAGTTTTGTGAGTGGCTTTGCACTGGCTCTGACATGGATCTGTAGTTTATGTCTGATGAAGCCTGGTTTAACCTGGTAGGTTATGTCAAATCACAAAATCCTAGGTTCTGGGCAGCGGAGAATCCACATAAGTTGCACGAAACAGTACTGCATCATCACAAAGTTGGGAGTTCGGTGTAAAATGACTGCACGCCGCATTATTGGCTCCATCTTTCATCGCACCCTAACCTTGCCGCATTACACTGCCAACATTTTGAAACCAATTGTGGCAGCATTAAAGGAGAAGCAAAACACCTGCAGTTACTTCTAACAGGATGGAGCAACTGAACATACTGTCGGTCGTACCATGGTGCAAATTTACACAACCTTCAAGCCTAACACAGCTGTTAGCGGAGGTCGCGACCCCAGCTGGCTACCCAAGTCTCCTGCTCTGTCGGTGTGCGATTACTTCGTGAGGGGGACCCTCAAGTCTAAGGTGTATCGCAGCAACGATCATAGTCTTCAAGATCTGCAGCCCAACATTTTAGATGAGACTGCAGCAATTCTAGCTGTCCAACTTCGACAAGTTTGCAACAACTTGCTGACCAGGACACAAAAGTGCCAAGAGATGAATGATAGTCACTCTCAACATCTGATGTAGTCAGGTTAGTACTGTATTTCCTTTCCTCTGCTATCTTTGTACCCTGGAACTCTGTTCTTTGGGTCACTTATTTGCCCAGCCCTGTACAACTGGAAGATATTTATGGAAACTGACTGCGGCTGCAGAAAGTCTAGGAACTCAGGTTAAATTATGTGAATGCGTGGTATCTTATTTCAAACACGTCCGAAAGAACAGGCACCACGCGGAATCCGCAGCTGTGACGCATTATCGATGTCACTCGCATCGGGACATTACGCGGAATCATCATAGCCACCGAAAAATTGGTTCAAATGGCTCTAAGCACTATGGGACTTAACATTTGTGGTCATCAGTCCTCTAGAACTTATAACTAATTAAACCTAATAACCTAAGGACATCACACACATCCATGTCCGAGGTAGGATTCGAATCTGCGACCGTAGCAGCCGCGTGGTTCCGGACTGAAGCGCCTATAACCGTTCGACCACAGTAGCCGGCTCATCGCCGATGATACCGCGTAAATGTCCCAGTGCAGCTGACATCAGTAATCACTCTCCTTTCCTTTCTCCCCCTTCCACCTATTTACGTACAATTAGGTTAAACTTTGAACGTTTCATGTTTCCTTATTTCCCGATACTGCTGAACATACCGAACTATCCATACTTACTCCGTAGGGTCTCGGTTGTATTAATCACAGTGAGGAAGTCGCATGATTACTTAGTGTGAGCGAATGTCCTGCGTCAAAGTACACTTAGCTGAGAGCTATTACATCCGACAGACGTAATAGCTTATCTCGATGGCGACTAAAAATAATTGTTTTCCGACGGTTTTTCCTCATCAACTATTGAGATATACCTGCATCTGCCACAATGATTTGGAAACACAGTAGTGCCTAAAAACCAATAGTTTATAATTTATTTGTAACATTCTTATAAAAGTGACAAAAACAGTATTTTGTAGATGGTCATATAGACGTCAGACACAATTAGGGAATAGGTTCCAACGAAAGTTTATATCTGCGGCGTCATGTTTGCCTGATATACGTGTTTGGAGAGACTAGTTCAGATTTATAGATTTCCAGCAAACGCCTCCCCCTCCCCCCCCCTTCCCAACACACATTCTTCAAAAACATGCATTTTGCGCATCTCAATATCTGATATCTGCTGAACGCTGCTCTACAGTATTAGTGTGTCCGTTCACATCAGCCATGGCCTCCACTGCAACAATGCACAACAGAAACAAAACAAATCCCGACTATCATTTTCGGCAGGTTCAAAGCAGGGACACAAAACAACTCCGAAGCTTACTGAAATGTAATGCCTCCGATCTTATGTGAAAACTCAAAGCTTTTCCAAATGAAATGGACTTTATTAACATTTTACGCCTCTATCACGTCTACATATTTATTTCTCAACTTAAGTTACCCTCGCGATGAACACATTTTCTCCCAACGAGAGACCAGTCTGTTGATACCGTCTATAGTTGATGGAGCCGCCACCTCACCTCTGCTTCCATCAATGTATCACTATCAACTCTGAAGTGTTCTGTAAGTTCTGAAAACAGATGAAAATCAGATGGGACCAAGTAGGGGCTGTATGTAGGATGAACGATGACAGTGAATTCAAGAAATCGGATTGTTGCAGATGTCGGGTGTGGTTTGGCATTGTCATGCTAAAGGACAAAAAACTCTTCGAAACTCGATTACAGCACGCAGTTTCTCACGCACCAAGATAGGTACGTTGTACACCTCAATTTTACACTCTACAATTCGGAGCCCCCTTGCGGCAGAGCGCTACAAATACACAGACACGAAGAATAAAAATGTAGAATATTATTAACGTTTGTAATCCTTCGTATTTAATTCCCCAGTTGAACAATGTCGAGAGGGGTGGTATGTGAACTTCTCGGTACGCTATGTTTGACACTCATTTCCAATGGTGACAGACACTTTCCGTCCGGAGAGCCCGGTTGGCATATCCGTACCGGCCGAGCGCCGTGTCATCCTCCCCCAACGGCGACGCTGGATGCGGTATGGAGGAGCGTCGGGTCAGCACGCCGCCCTCCCGGCCGTTAAGTTTTGGGACCCGGAGCTGCACTACTCTGTCAAGTAATTCCTCAGTCGGGCTCACGATGTTGAGTGCACCGCGTTCCAGATCTCCCATCAAGGGAATGTCCCTGCCAATACGGTGATCCAACCCGCGTCTTCCGCACAGCAGTCAGCCACGGTGACTGCTCAGCTATGGAGGCGGACTCATTTCAAGAAGAATAGTAAAACATATTCTTAGCTTAAATGTAATGCTGTCCGTAAAATAGAATGGTCTTCACCATGACGACCAGGCGGATTCTGAAAACGTCTATATGTGAAAACCCATTCACTGTTTTCTCACTTCAAAGCCATGGATCAAGGGAGTCTGTAGATGCATTGTTTGATGACTCGGTATTAAACATATGATTGTCATCGGAAGTACGACCGCATGGGGTATCAAGCGGGATTTGGCACTGGAATGAGGATTTCTTGGTGGGGAGAACACAGCATGTCTTGAATGGAGAGCTGTAGAAATAACTTCTTGCGTTTCCTTGGGGAAGTGTATTGGGGCCTTTGCTGTTCATGTTATACATTAATAACCCTGCATACAATATTAATACTAACCTCATACGTTTTGCTGATTATGCAGGTATCTGTAACGTATTTCGAAGTGGTGCAGAGGCTGGCAACTAGCTTTAAATGGTCAGAAATGTGAAATTGTGCATGTACAAAACGAAATTATTACACTATTATGACAGCAATAGCAATGATTTAGAATCGGTCAAGTCCCAAAAATACGCGAGTGCAACACGGCATGGATATGAAATGGAACGATCATACAGGCTCTGTCGTACGTAAACCAGGGAACAGACTGTTTGGATGATTTGTAGGACGGTGTACACTATACAGTGGGAAGTGCCCTCTGCCACGCCGTTCAGTGGTCTGCTGAGCACGGTGCGGACACATGTAGATGCACGTCAGTGGCAGCGGGAGCGCCTCCGAACGCAGGGAGTTTCTGCTCACGCACCGCTTGACCCGCATATGCAACCGGCCGTGGCGCGCTGGGTCTCGAGCTCTTTCTGCCCGGTGACCCCGCGCTCGCACACTCCTCAGACGATTACAACGTGACGCGTTAACTATTTTGCACTGTAGACCCTCTTACGCCACTGACACTGGTCCCAAGTACAAACATCAGTTCTCGGAAGTGCTGGAACGTGCTACGCAACTCACATCAAGATTTTGGTGTCAATTCGGAAGCACAGGAAATGTGAAATGTTCGACTACGGCCACTAGAAGATTGGCCCAATAACAGGATCTATGACTGCAGCAAACCCGAAGAGACTTTCAAGACTCATTACGCCGGGAAAGCCTACGTAGTCACATCGGGATCTATGACTGATCGTAACTGCACGACGAAACTGAGCACGTAGGGAGGAAATTTGTCTGTAGTGCTTGCGACGGGCGATCAGAGCTGTAATTACCACCTCGATAAATAGAAGCTGCGTAATTGATTTTTTTTTTGTTTCCAGGTTTGCAGTTCCGGTACACGTTGCAATCCCAGTGCCACAATACCGTACCAGGCCACTAGAGGACCAAAACGAAGTTGTGCAACCCACTGATAAAGTGGAGTATCGTTCGGTAATTCGTTTTCGGCAGGAGCTAAGACACTGCACCTGCGTCAAGCAAATCCAGATGATTTCCTTGACCTACAAACATGGTGAGACACACTTTTGTAGAAGTAATTTTCATTTTATTTTGAAACGACAAAATGAAAATCGGACGAAGAACAGAAAATACATTTCAGTTCTTCGTTAGTATTTACATTAAAAGAACTTATTTTATTGGAAAGAAGTATAGTTTCATTATAATAATTTTTATTGCATCTTTCGCTCAGATCAGAGAAAAAATAGCATGCGCAGAGTTCACGGCGACACGAGAATATGAGCTTAAAGCAAGTATATATGGCGGAGGTAAAATAATCTGGACAAGCCTTGCACTGTAGCAACACTTCTGCTGGTGTCGAAAACGAATTACCACGCAATAATCAATCCGCTGCGTTCGTAAGCCAAAACGAACGGAAATACAAAATGTGAAGACAATGCCATTTTAGATATATGACTACTTCTGTAGGTATCTATCTTTCTGCTGATTTACTTTCACACCACTGTCTCCTCATTTTGTACCAGTAATTTATCTTTTTCTATACAGATGTCACTGGACAATGGCTTAAAAAGACGAAACTGATTGTGAAAGGTAAGAAAAGTTTCAATAAATAACAGCCTGAGTGGAGAAAAATCACGAACTCATTTTTCCGCGGCGGTAATTTAAACCACCCATTTTAAGTCTTCGAGAGGGAGCGAAATGACGGCTGCTCCTCTTTGGCTAGGTTTTTATCGTTGGGAGTTTCCTGTGTCGGATGCTACGTTTACCAGGTCTGAGAGATACGTCCTCCGGGATGCGCGCATTGTGGAGGCTTACTTAAGTCATTTCTTAGTTGCTTCAGAATTCGTGAAGGTATGTTCCCTCTATGCAGCTAACTGAAGGCAGTTTATTGTCATACGCGTTTCGCTTCTTTTATTTGTGAAGTGTCTTCTGCGGCCTGTAATACATGTTTCATTTTACACATAATAAATGTATTATGTTTTAGTTACTATGTTACTTTTTGTGATGTTTTTCTCTCTTTTTAGGTTAGAATCAACTTTCGTAGCACAAATTTCGTGATGTAAATTAAATTATCGTTCGGTTTTGTTTACCATTTCCTGCGCTGTTAGCCCAGTGTGTGGCATGGAGATTCTAATTACGCCATAATACGTTTATTATATGTAGAAAAAGAAACATGTATTACACGCCACTGAAGATACTTCACAAATAAAAGAAACGAAACGGGTATGGCAATAAAAAACTTGCCTTCAATTAGTTGCATAGACGGAACATACCTCCACGGCTTTAATCAATATCTCTACTTGGTAACAAAATCTTTTGAAGATGTGAAATACAAGCCTTTAAATGAGAAAATCCAAAATGTCTTACTGCAAGTACTGTAAGCTTTCTTGTAAATAAAGCCCATCGAACAAACACACTCGAGAGAGAGAGAGAGAGAGAACATATATTTACTCAAGACAGAATATAACTCTATTAAGTTAACAAGGAAGTCTCAGAACCTATTAGAATACTGGAAGGTGTGTATAAACAAATATGGATTTTGTGACTGCGTCTCTATTCGTTCCGCTGCACTAAACTACTTTCATATAGACCTAGTCTTGTATGTTACTGTCTTACATGACTTTTCCCGTCATTTTATTACAACAAAAAAACGAACATAGCGTCTCCAGACACTGCACCGAAAAGGAGTGGCATGCATGTGACGTTGGTGGCTGGCGTTCTTCCATCTTAATGGTGTACATTCGAACGCACGTTCAGAATATCCTGAGGATCGAAAGTCCTGGATGCCTCCTAATATCGTGTCGGACCGCGATTCTCCAGGCGTGGTGAAGCAACTCTACGTGACATGGATTCAATAGTTCGTTTGAAGTCCCCTGCAGAAGTACTGAGCCATGTTGCCTCTATAGCCGTCCATAATCGCACGAGTGTTGCCGGTGCAGGATTTCGTGCAGGAACTGAGCTCTCGATTATGTCCCATAAATTTCGATGGGGGGTTCGTGTCTGGCGATCAGGGTGGCCAATCATTCGCTTGAATTGTTCAGAATATTCTTAAAAGCAATCGCGAACAATTGTGCCCTGAGACATGTTTGGGAACATGAAGTCCATGAACGGCTTCAAATAGTCTCAGAGTAGCCGAACATAACCATTTCGAGTCAATGATCGGCTCAGTTGGTCCAGAGGACCCAGTTCATTCCACGTAAACGCAACCCATACCATAATGGAGCCACCACCAGATTCACAGTGCCTTGTTGACAACTCTGGTCCATGGCTTAGAGGGGTACACCTAATCCTACCCTCAGCTCTTCCCAACTGAAGTCTGGATTCATCTGACCACGTCACGCTTTTCCAGTCGTCTAGGGACCAACTGATATGGTCACGAGCCTGGGAGTCGCGGATCACGCTACAGTGAGTGCCTATGAAACTCACCAAGATTTGGAAGAACACTACCAAATAACGCAAAGGTCCGGCTTGTTGTAACACTTGCACTATCAGTCTTCTTTTACGGCCTGCTGCCATAGCCACTAACGCCAAATTTCGCAGCACTGTCCTAACGGATACGTTCATCGTACGACCCATACTGATTTCTGTGGTTATTCCTGGCAGTGTTGCTTGTCCGTTAGCACTAACTCTACGCAAACAATGTTGCTCTCGGTCGTTAAGTGAAAGCGTCGGCCACTGCTTTGTCCGTGGTGAGAGGTAACGCCTGAAATTTCGTATTCTCTGCAAACTCTCGACACTGTGGCTTTCGGAATATTTAATTCCCTAAAGATTTCTGAAATGGAATGCCCGCGCGTCTAGCTCCAACTACCATTCCGCATTCAAAGTCTTAATTCTCGTAGTGCGGCCATAACGACGTCGGATCTTTTCACATGAATTGCCACTTCCGTGTATTTGTCGTGCTTGGTATTATTGTACACGTTCGGAAAGACTCCCCAACGTGCTTATTCCACGCTGTGACGTCGAAAACTCGACACCGGGGCCAACGAGATATACGGGCTCTGCAACGAACCCGTGGCGTCACACTAGTCTGCTTGTCCGCCACACTTCGTGAACGCTCTGCCCCGTGCAGGGTTCACGGGAAATCAGTATTTAATCCAAGAGCTAGCCAGTAAAGGTCTTATTTCTCGTGTTCAATCCAGCTTACATGCAGTTAAAACACACAATTGTTGTTGTTGTTGTGGTCTTCAGTCCTAAGATAGGTTTGATGCAGCTCTCCATGCTGCTCTATCCTGTGCAAGCTGCTTCATCTCCCAGTACCTACTGCAACCTACATCCTTCTGTATCTGTTTAGTGTATTCATCTCTTGGTCTCCCTCTACGATTTTTACCCTCCACGCTGCCCTCCAGTACTAAATTGGTGATCCCTTGATGCCTCAGAACATGTCCTACCAACCGATCCCACAAACTTCCAACAAACATGTGCCACAAACTTCTCTTATCCCCAATCCTATTCAATACCTCCTCATTAGTTATATGATCTACCCATCTAATCTTCAGCATTCTTCTCTCTACTTCGACCATCATCAGTTATTTTTCTCCCCGAATAGCAAAACTCCTTTACTACTTTAAGTGTCTAATTTCCTAATCTAATTCACTCAGCATCACCCGACTTAATTCGACAACATTCCATTATCCTCGTTTTGCTTTTGTTGATGTTCATCTTATACCCTCCTTTCATGACACTGTCCATTCCGTTCAACTGCTCTTCCAAGACCTTTGCTGTCTGACAGAATTACAATGTCATCGGCGAACCTCAAAGTTTTTATTTCTTCTCCATGGATTTTAATACCTACTCCAAATTTTTCTTTTGTTTCCTTTACTGCTTGCTCAATATACAGATTGAACAACATCGGGGAGAGGCTACAACCCTGTCTCACTCCCTTCCCAACCACTGCTTCCCTTTCATGCCCCTCGACTCTTATAACTGCTATCTGGTTTCTGTACAAATTGTAAATAGCCTTTCCCTCCCTGTATTTTACCCCAGCCGCCTTCGGAATTTGAAAGAGTATTCCAGTCAACATTGTCAAAAGCTTTCTGTAAGTCTACAAACACACAATTAAGAAGTATTAAGTCCGCCTAATATAGTAACTCGCTCCCCGATGAAGGCGCTGCTGGCACTCTTGTCCTCGCTCAACTCCGCGTTTGAATGTACGGCCCGTGTGTCGGACGGCAGCCGTAGTATGTCTCTCTCGGCGAGAAGGAATAAAATTTGATAACAGCAGCGGAGGCGTCGCAGAGTTGGCAGGCGCTTCCGCCCGCGGATACGGACGCGCAGGAACACGCTGAAGCCACGTGCGGCCTGGCCAGGATGAGGAAGAGCAGGCCGCGTCGGGAAATCGATGCGTGGGCTACTGCGCCTTGGCCCGCCGCCACCGCGTTCGCTGCCCCGTTGAAGACCGCGCTGGGCAGCCGGCCAGCACAGTTGGCGTAACCTTGTCCGCAATGCACTTGTAGTAACTGCGGCCGCACCGCGGTGGCGCCATTGTTCCAACGAGAAGGCTAATTTGACGACGTCTATGTTGCAAACGGCAACGGCGCGGTTGTGAATTACATACCATTCGCAATTGCGGATAGTATCTGCGTACACCTGTGCTCTCCGAGTCACCGCTCTGGCACCTCTAGCGGCGATACAACGGGACATCTCTACTGTGGTTCGGCTAAGTACACATCTCGTGACATCTATCATTCGCACCAGGCTGTGACACGGGTGTCATACCGAACACATGTACATCGAATACATATTCTAGTCTCTTGAAGGGGGTGATCAGTGATCACACTGACGTGGCCAATCTGAATTATACAGGGTGTTACAAAAACGTACGGCCAAACTTTCAGGAAACATTCCTCACACACAAAGAAAGAAAATATGTTATGTGGACATGTGTCCAGAAATGCTTACTTTCCATGTTAGATCGCATTTTATTACTTCCTCTTCAAATCACATTAATCATGGAATGGAAACACACAGCAACAGAACGTACCAGCGTGACTTCAAACACTTTGTTACAGGAAATGTTCAAAATGTCCTCCGTTAGCGAGGATACATGCATCCACCCTCCGTCGCACGGAATCCCAGATGCGCTGATGCAGCCCTGGAGAATGGCGTATTGTATCACAGCCGTCCACGATACGAGCACGAAGAGTCTCTACATTTGGTACCGGGGTTGTGTAGACAAGAGCTTTCAAATGCCCCCATAAATGAAAGTCAAGAGGGTTGAGGTCAGGAGAGCGTGGAGGCCATAGAACTGGTCCGTCTCTACCAATCCATCGATCACCGAATCTGTTGTTGAGAAGCGTACGAACACTTCGACTGAAATGTGCAGGAGCTCCATCGTCGATGAACCACATGTTGTGTCGTACTTGTAAAGGCACAGTTCTAGCAGCACAGGTAGAGTATCCCGTATGAAATCATGGCAGTGAATCGAGGAAGTACAGTACATACTGACGAAACTAAAATGAGCTCTAACATGGAAATTAAGCATTTCCGGATACGCGTCCACATAACGTCTTTTCTTTATTTGTGTGTGAGGAATGTTTCCTGAAAGTTTGGCCGTACCTTTTTGTAACATCCTGTATAATGTTGGCATGTGGAAACTACATGAAAGCACAAGAAATACTCCACAGTTTTCCCCTACTTACAAGAGTTACGTCCTTTCCCTTCAGACTCTAAGAGTATGTTCAAATTTGATAGCTGAACATATAGATTTAAACTAAGTTGATAACAAAAGTAAAGGACATAAATTGCCACACGGATTAGACATCAATCTCAGCAAGTGCAAAGTAGTAATAATTTATCGAAGAGCTTAAATCTAAGTCTCAGATCTATTAAACAACTGGAAATGCATTCTTTCGTTTATCTTGGGTCAACCAACTCTGTCGCCAGGAGCTGCGAAAATGAGATAAAACGGATCACGCTACGGTGAGTGTCTACGAAGCTCACCAAGATTTGGAAGAACACTACCAAATAACACAAAGGTCCAGCTTGTTGTAACACTTGCGTTTTCAGTCTTCTTTTATGGTCCCAAAATGAACCCGTACGGCCGGTGGCAAGAAGAGCGTAGGTGATGGAGCAGGGTGCTGCACAAAAAAATGGAATGAGAGAAGAACAAACTTGTTCACTGAAAAACTCAATATCTCTTGGCACCTTTTTTCTCGTGTCAGCCAAAAACATCCCTGATTTTTGGCTATACTGTGAAAAAGGATGGAGAAAAATCTAGAAAAATTAGTATCGGAAGGGAAGATTGAGGGCAAGAGACCAAGGAGAAGAGCAGTGAGCAGGTGGATAGATCAAGTCTAGAAGATATCTGGTTTCCCTCACCAGCGGGCTCCAAGAGAAGCTGGACACCATCTGTGGGGCCACAGCACTCAGCAATGATCACGACGACTTCTTCTTCTTGTTATGGTGGTCTAGCGGGCAGAGCAGTGGAGTCTGGCCCTCGAGGTCGCGGATTGAATCACAGACACGGGCGATGAATTGTCCTCATTCCTACCCGTCCAGGACGACTTCAGGTCCAGGTATAAAATGAGTACCGAGGATCTTTTCTGGCGATAAAAGGCAGCTGCTTGAGCAAAGAAAAGCTGCACTCAACCTCCAGTCGTACCAGCGGCCTGTCGTGGACTTCTACCACAAACTAACTTAGCTTTTTACCAATGAGATGTCAAGTTTTTGCTAAGTACTCTTACAGTGAGAGTGCCGTTATTGCAATAATGTGTTGTACTTCTTGTAAAAATAAAGTAAGAAGCTGTATCTGTAAATTAAGGCACAAATAATCTTGAATAGGGTACTCCATATGAAACCATTCAAAGAGTAGACTTACTTTGAGCATGACTACAATTAAATCTTGCTACTGTATACACTATCCTCAACAATGAGGTTATGGAAACAGCTTCCTTTAACTCAAATTTTTATACGAAGTATCCATAGTTTTAACTATTACTAGCAATATGTATTAAAATCACTCCATCTGCTTTCTGTTCCTTTCGCAAATGGTTTGTAGATATATTGATGGCACTTTTATCTTTCTTCACTTCCAGTCAACAATCATTGCTTTTCATCACTCTGTCAATAATGGTCATCCTCAGATCTGAATAAAACATACACGTTACCTACATTACTGAAATGCTAATCTAGTTCACAATTCACAAACCCAGTTTCACAATGCCTATTGAAGGGCTTCCAGGGGCAACAAAAATCTGATTCTCTGTATTTCATGTCGTCGGTGAGCAAATCTAAAAATCTTAAATGGGGTGAATTTACTCATTACGGAGTATAATCTTACGTTAAAAATTAGGCACAAGTACTATAATTATAAACATTGTGTGTCTTGAGGTACTGTAACTTTACACTAAACTTCAAACCTTTTCAAAAAGTTTTCTCACTGACAATTCTCACAAAATGATGAGAAAAAAATGTTTGTCAATAACTATATTCTCATTGCTTATACAGTAAAACTTCAGCATGAAGCAACTCATTTTAATTTGTTACGAATTGCTACTATTTCTGTTCACAACTAATTTGCAGACAATATCCACATACACTACTCAATGTACCTGCAAGATTATATCATTTTACAACACACAACCCAAGATACCTGACATTATAAACATAGATATGCTGAAAACAATAGCTTTTCCTTAAAATGGAATGCAAATTGCCCAGGCTACACCCATCCAGGGCTTGACAATTAGGGCACTTCTTAGTGACTTGCAATTAACTTTTAACATAGTTAAAAACCTTTTTCTCACTCTCACGCTTAGCAACAAATATTTAACTCATTTGTGAAGTAATCAGAGATTTGAAATTGTTTTATACATGAGGGATGGATTCTTTAAGGAACTGGGAGTTTGCTGGTATTATCCTAACAGCACCTATACTGGTGGCTCAATAGTTAAGTACCAATGGCAAGCCCACAAGTCCAGGATACAATTGCCTCTCAATCTTAAGATTATTTTTGTCATCTGTTCTTTCATATCATCCAATTATTTGTGATTGTGAAAAATAGTAAGCTGAACAGAAGTTCAGAATCAACATTGAATTATAGGACCTACTACAACTGGTAAGTTAAGTCCATTCAAAGGTTAGAGGAAGGCGAGGGCATACCACCTTGAAAAGGACTATACCTTGTATAGAACTGGTGCTCAAACTGACCTTCAGGCTGTAGAACTTATTTCTTTTATTTTATGTTTTTCACAAGCCAGATCTCTCATGTTTGCAATAGCAAAGAGAGAGATGGTTATGTTCGGAGAAGCCACTGTGTGTCTCTTATTAGAATGTGGGCCACTATAATTCTGAAAATATGGCTCTATGCGATATAAAATGCCTTTCTTGCAGCATCTCCCACTGCAGTTTTTTGAGGATCATTCCTGTGACACACTCACACTTACTCGATCAATCTGTAACGAACTGTGCACTTATTCGGATCTTCTTCATTTCTTTCATTAATTCAACCAGGGAATGGTCCTAGCCCAACATACTTCTTCAAAAATTTCAAATATGAATGACTCTACACTTAAGGTGACTGATGAAACATTCCTCTGAGAAAAGCAAAACAATGGGTAATTCATCATGAGGTCAAGAATACAAACATGTACCTACTTACGTATCTGCTCTGAAATTGGATGAGAGCTGTTATTGAGGTGCAAGGATTAAAGAAACCAAGCAGAGTAGATCCAACTGTCCAATCCATTTGGGTGCATCCTGTGCAGCTGTTTGTACCCACTATGTAACCAGCTGTGATGGGATTGCTTTACGGGGAACAAATCTGGATGGGCACACCATCCAGCTAGGTGACACAAAGTCTGTCAGTCAAGAGGGTTGCCATGACTAAAATATTTCAAATAACGATATCGACTGAATGCTTGGAGGCTCTAGTAGTGAACTGGTCGTGTTCCTCCCCAGCTCCGATACTCTGAAGCATTCGAGTCTTGGCCTTTACCTCTGTGAGCATAGCAATGCCTTAGTTTAGTACTGTTTACATGTCTCCCCTAACTCTTGACCCCTTGCAGGCAGGGGTACCATGGGTAACACTGTCACAAAGTCTAGCAACATGTTCAAGTTACTCAGATATTGGTGTTATGGCCTGGGTGAAAGACTAGTGGGAATTGTGGTCCAAGGGAGCTCAGCCAACAGCTTCAAACTGAGGAGGACTCTCCACCCATTCATTGCTATACAGTCTAGCTAAACATACATTAAGAGGAAACTTACCAAATAACTGTGTGTTAAAACTTTTATTTCGTGGCAGGTGAGACAACTAAAACAAAGGCCCCAACAGCATAAAATCATTAGATACGTTTTACTGTGAGGCACATGTGGCAATACAAGTCACATCATCCACTTAAATGTAATAAGTCAGTATGTATGTAGTCAGAGATATATTTTACAATGTGACAGAGTAATAATCTCATCATTTAGTGGACTGATTTGACATCTTACAGTTGGTGCGAGAAGGGCTTAGGAAAGTGAGTAGCACGCCATCCTGTTTTTGGCAGCCCCAAAGACAACATGTTTGTATAGTGTGGTATTAGCCAATGTGTTTCAATAAATGTGTTCAATATGAGAGGAACATTTACTGAATCTATCACTAAATATGTGCAACTACTTAAAAAATTTAAATCATTATTTTGGAATTGTCAAAAGATAAACAGTGCAGAGAGGAAATTCAGGTGCACACCTTATTGTAAACAAATAAAACAATATCCCCTATACCGAAGGTGTCAATAGAAATATTGTTTTAAAAATAACATGTCATGGAAATCATTCATGTATATGCATCTAATAGTCTCTGATAACCGAGCGCAAAATGATTACGACAAATTACAGGAAGACACATGACAGTAAGTTCTCATGCAGTATTATAAACTGGGATATTAATACAAAAACTAATTGGAGATTATTTAGTGAGGGACTTTGGATATGCTAGAAAAGACCATCATAGATGAGTATAACATTTACTGTGTCCTCTACTATCTGCTTACTATGGGTATATGGAACAAAAAGTATATCATTCCTGCTGTAATGAAAGTAAAATCTGACGCTAGAAACTCCAGGGTAGAAATACAAAAAATGTAGGCAAGAGATTGGTACTAACCATAAAGGAAACACTTTAAATTGCACACAGGCACAATTAAAAGACACTTACACAAAGTTCTCAGCCACAGCCTTCATCAGTAAAAGAGACACATACCACGCATTCACACAAGTAAGTACACCTCATACACACACGAATCATGTGCCGAAAGCTTTATGTAAGTATCTATTAATCGTGCCTGTCTGCAAGTTAACGTTTTTTCTTTATGGTAAGTAGCAATCTGTCTTTCCTACACTGCTGAAAGTAGAATCTGCTATGAGGAACAACATTTGTCCTTAATGTGTTCTTTCAAAACAAGTAGAAAATACTCTTGCGAGGAAACCACCTACATATTATCAAACAACAAAATTATAAAGGGTGTGGCAACATTAGATCACTTTTGACTTACAAGTGATATTCCTGCAGTAATATGCAGAGTAATATCAGGAAGATCAGGAATGTACATGAGAATTTCAATGAGAGTAAGGAGATGCACCATATCAAACTAACAAGTTGAAAATGAACTTACGTGACTTTTTCCTTTAATGATGCTGTATTTAATAGATAAAAATGTGTGTTCACCATTATTAACTGATTTCTGCTTCTAAGACCGTTATCAAGGGAGTCTATAGACACATGAAACGGAAAAAGAGGGAAGATGTCTTAAAATAACCGAATAAATGTTCTTTGGCACACAGCAGAAGATGAGGCATGCATAAAGAAAGAAAAGAAATGAAAATCTACAATGGAATGAGACAATAATTAAACAGACATTGGAAGTTACAAGCAAACAATAACAGGAACATGATTGACCGTAATGAATTAAAATTACTTGTAAATCTATTCCTATGTGAGGAAGTACAATGCAAAATTCATAAGAAAGATAACGAAAAATAACAGGAGTATGTAGAAAACAAAATCTTAAGTTGGGTAGACACCACAAGTTATCATTCAAAATGGCAGATGGCACAGTAACAGACATAGTAATGTACAAGCCTTCCAAGATTTCTTTAAATATCTATAGAGTTGAATAGATGAATCGAGTACACATAGTTAAGAATGGAAATAATGACATTCCAAAAGTAATGTCATATGAGGGATATAAAGTCAAAGCAGATGTGAAGGAAGCTCTCGAGATGGTATTTCAATAAAAAATTGTCAGAGTTGGACGAAACTTTATACAAAAGGAATTTTCAAAATCATTTACAAAATCTCTGCACAAGAAGAGGGCTCCTGAATGCTTTGATAATGCAATTATTATTCTGTTTAAATACTAACAGGAGATGCAAGACTTCAAAAGCTGTAGATCTATCAGTCTCATCTCCGTAATCTACACAATATTCACTGAGATGATAACCAGCCATACAGAAATAGCAGTGAATTCTACTAAGGCAAAGAAATAATCTGGCTTTCATACCAATATTGACCTATGGTATTGAAACAAGTACCTTCACAAAAAGAGAATCATCAAGGCTGCAAGCATCAGAGATGGAATTTCTTAGATCCATTATCCAGAAGACCAAGATGGGCAAGTTAAGCAATGAGGTGGTGAGGAAAGAAGCTGGAATAAAGACATCCCTATTAGATCGAATTGGCAAATATAGACTTCAATGGTATGAGCATGGGATGAGACTGGAACCAACTAGAACAGCCAAAATAAATTTGGAAAGACAGGTGGATGGGAGAAGACCCCAAACGAAGACCTCAAAACCCAATGGATGGACTTCATTAAGGCTGATCTATTGACTAGAGGATGGACGGTGGTTGATGTTATCCACGAACAGGTGTAATGGACAGTACGAAGTGGAAGAGGCTCACTACCAGTACTCGGGAAACTGAAACTGTTAAATAATGATGATGGAGGACTTTTTCTTTAGCAATGAATATTTTCTCCACTGTTAGCATGACTCAGTACATGAGGAAAATAGAGTGAGAATTCATTGTGGGCAAAACTGACATGGCTGTGAGAAAGAATTTCTCTCAAAGAAAACATGTGGTACCTACAGTAGAAAATTGTTTGTAGTCATCTTGGTCTGGTCTGATGTGGCTCTGAGCACCACTCTAACCTGCACAAACCTCCACAAACCTCCACCTCTGAATAACTACTGCAATCTACATACTTTTGAACTTTCTTATGGTATTCAGCTCTTAGTCTACAGCTTTTGCTCCCACACTTCCCTCAACTAAATCCACAACTGCTTGATGTCTCAGAATGTGTTGTGTTAACTCATCCCCACTTGTCAAGTTGTGACAAGTTGTTTTCACTCTTGTTCTATTCACTATCTCCTAATTAGTTACACGATCTACCTACCTAATTAATAGCATTAGCATTTTTTCTGAAGAACACATGTCAAATACTTCCATTCTCTTCTTGTCTGAACTGCTTATTGTTTCACTCCCAAACAAAGCTACACTCCAGAGAAACACCTTTAGAAACGGCTTCCTAGCCCTTAAATCTATATTTGATAATAGAAACTTTTCTTATGAAACACTTTTTTGGGTGTTGCTAGTCTACGTTTTACATCCTCACTACTTTAACCATCATGTCTACTACTTTAAGTGTCTTGTTTCCTACTCTAATTTCCTCAACATCCTCTGATTTAATTTGACTAATTCCATTACTCTTTTTTAGCTTTTACTGACGTTCATCTCATGTCCTTTTTACAAGACTGCATTCTATTCACCTGCTCTTACAAGTCCTTTGCTGCCTAACATAATTACAATGTCATCAGCAAACCACAAAGTTTTTACTTCTTCTCCCTGAACTTTAATTCCAGCTCAAAATATTTCTTTGATAACTGTCATTTGGTTTCTGCACAAGATGCAAACAGCCTTTTCCTACTGTATTTTACTCCCAATGCTACCTGCAGATATGACTAAGTCATCTATTTCCCGGGCCTTGTTTTGACTTAGGTCTTTCAGTGCTCCGTCAAATTCTTCTCACAGTATTACATCTCCCATCTCATCTTCCTTGAATGGAGTCTCTATATCCTCCTTTCAACTTTCCCTTCTTTGCTTAGTACAGGTTTTCCATCTGAGCTCTTGACATTCATACACCTGATTCTCTTTTCTCCAACCGCCTGTTTACTTTTCCTGTCGACGGTATCTATCTTTCCCCTAGTGGAATATGTTTTTAAATCCTTACATTTATCCTCTAGACATCCCTGCTTAGCCATTTTGGTAACACGAATATTTGTGTGCGAGCGCTTTCTTTTGCAGTCTCGGTGATGGGAGGGGTTTTGCGGCCGCGGTACTATGAAGTCTGTGCTCGCCTGCTATAAAACAAGTCAGGAAAACGTCATCTTCAGACAACATTAAAAACCTAATTTCATAGATTTGTTTGCTGCCGAGAGTGTAAAAATTACGATAAAATAATTAACTGGCAGATACTAGCAGAAAGAAGGCATGCGTATTTCGCGAACTTTCTTGGAAAACTTCCAAGAATTATTTTTACGAGTAATCTTTGGGTAACAACACACCCATCCCGTAAAGGGAGTACAGAAAAAAATGGCAAACAATAGCTCACACAGACTCCTACCCTCCACCTGCGAATGGAACGGAAAAAAATCGTAATAAACGATGCACTGATGTAATCTCTGCCATGCACATCACATTGATTAGCAGAGTGTAGATTAGTTTACGTGCATCATTCCTGTCCTAGATTCTTCTCGTCACGTGGTGTTTACGGGAAAGGTTCGTGAATCGCAAAGTATTTTGGGAAGAGCCATTTAATACCGGGCTCTGGAAGCCTGCCAGCGACGTGTTACGAAACCAGCAGCATTTTTTCTCCCATTCTTCAATCTACCCTAGTATCCATTATTAACGTCATGCTACCCCGTGAAACAGACAATATAATCGTTCAATTGCGTGTGCGGTGCGAAAAAATTCAGATGAGTACAGTTACAACGTCAAAATTTTCCTTATCGTGATGCACTCTCATTTCCCTCGTCCGAAAATCACTATTACTGTTATTTTAAAGACCCAGAAAAACTGTTCCGAGTAATTCGTATTATGTGGGTCATATTTCCATTTACATCTGTGTGTGGGAACTTCAATATACGCTAAATAATCGTGTAAATGGATAGAAGGTACTTCCAAGTTAACTTAACCGTGGTCGTGAAAAAAGTGTCAGATGTATCTCCAATTTAATAATATAAATCATGGTAATATTTGAAGTCATCTATATTGTCTTGGATCTTCCGACACGCCCTAGTGCGGAAACAAAATCATTACCTATTGTCAACCATCTCTTTGCTTGTCTCCTGTTAAGAGTTATACAGAAAAGCTAAGAACCCACTAAATGAAAATATACCTCCCTTGAGTCCACTAATGGAATAAAGAGTGATAATGATTACTATTTTTCTTAAAAGCAGTCATTACGTTTGGTGTGTCTTCATAATAGCAGCTTTCATACATGCAAGAAAATGATAGGGTTTACCGAAATGATTGTTTGGTAAAGGGACCAATACCAATAATGAAGCACCGGCTCGGACGCCATTTTTGGGTATTCTGCAGTGCGTGAATGTTTCCGTAGTGCTAATATACAGTTTCTCGTATTCACAATTACCGCGATAGTTTGCACAAATCGATTCGTAAGCGATACTTTGGAATGCTGGAAAATAGCGCCTGAAAGTGAGTCAAATGCACACAATAGTTTTACACGTATTCTGGCATCGAACGAGGCGGCCAGGAGCGATACCTTACCAATCAAAGATTGCTTTTTTTTTTTTTTTTTTTTTAAGGTTTTTCTAAATCGCCTCCGGTGAAAGTCCGGTCGCTTCCTTTGAAAAGGCAATGCCGATATCCCCTTCGTCCCCATCGAATTCTACCTCGTGTCCCGTTTCTAATGACATTGGTGTCGACGGGTCATTAAACTTTTATCTTCTCCTTTTAGTGTTCTAGTTACCGACACTTAGGTTCCTCCTTTGTCAAGATATTCATTGCAGAGTACTGAGCAGTTAGTGAAATGAAAGAGTAAAAAATGCGTCAAAAAGACAAGTTTCTTCCTCACAATTACCGAGAAAACCGCTTATCGCAAGCAAATTTTTACGGCCGTAATATTTCATGCCTGGCATTTACACAACAAGTCGTCGCCAACGGCCAATAAAGTTTTCGTTCTGGGAATGTTTCGTGCTATCAGGTGTGTAATGTACAATACGAACGAGGTGGGGGGAATGGAAGGCCGAGAGTGAAGTTCTGTTTAACGCGAGCGTAAGGCAGTGTTGCAGGCTCTCACCTACTCTTCAACCAATGTATCGAAGAAGTTATGGCGGAATTAAAGGAAAGATTCATGCATGGAATTAAAATTCAGACAAAGGCAATGAATGATAAGATTCGACAGTAATGACATTTCTACCTTCACAAGGAGAGGTCTCAAGCGGTGGTAGTGACTTTTTGAAACCATCTATATGATGTAGGTTAATGTCTAAGGTATCATACCATGCAGCCATTCACTCTTGTGGGCCCTCATTTGCGAGTAATCGACGAGAAGATATTTCGGAATTTCGTCTGATGCTCTACAGCTTTAAAAATAGTAATGTTAATCACACACACTTTCCGCTTGGAATCTTTGTGCAGGTGAATTTCATTTTTATTTGTCTATCATAATATTTAAACATTTTCAAAAGCTGATTTAGCAGGTAAAAGCAAAATACGAAATAATCTATTCATACTGACTGTGCAGTTCTGTCAAAGTATTTTTCGTTATAAGATGTGCTGTTTTTTGGCTAGCAATCGTCATATAAACATTTGACACACAAATTCTTATTGTACTGTGAACTATATAATGCGGATGAAGATTTAAACGAAACAAGGGATTATAATAAAACGAAGTAATAAAAATAATGAATGCAATATCATGGACGAAAATAAAATATGACGAAGGGAAGAAATCAATAATTAACTTCACATGCACAAAGATTCCAAGTGGAAAAAGAATAATAATAATAAGAAAAAAATGAGAGAAATTTAAATAATATGCTGATGACATGTCAAAGGAATAGAAATAAAACAACATTTAAATCAGTTAAATGAATAATAATAATAAATGAAATCATTTTGGTAACGAATTACAAATAAATTTCAAAACACCTGACGAGATTCGAACCCACAACCTTAGGCATACGAGAAGCGCACTATACCCGCTTTACGCTACAGAAACATTCTGAGTAATATTACTATTTTTAAAGCTGTAAAGCATCATGTGAAACTACGAAGTATTTTTTTGTCGATTACTCTCAAACGAGGGCCCACTAGTGTGAATGGCTGCACAGGGTGTTATACCTTGGACCTTAATCTACATCATCACATAAAATGGGTTCAAAAAGCCAATCCCATTGCTGGGGACCTCACCTTGTCAGTGAAAACGGGGAAAAATTGCTGGATCTGTTAAATGGCATGAACAGTCTAATGCAAAATACAGTTTGAAAGTAAATGAAATGAAGAGTAGTAGTAGCAGCTGCAGCAGCAGCAGCAGCAGCAGAAAGGAGATTAGCGATAAACCTTTCAAAAAATTGTTGACGTAGTTATGGGGTTCTATCACATTCGAATGAAAATAAAGCACAGTGGGCGAAGCAAGGATAGAAGAAGTAAACTAGAGTAAACAAGCAGAGCATCTATATTACTAAATGGCTAATCTGATCTAAGATCCTAGTTACAGATTGCGTATGTAACGGCTTCTAGGGACAATTTGATTTTCAGTATTTCATATGATTATTGACCGAAGTTAACTTATAATTATGCATTACAAGGTGCAATCTTACATCATACTACGTACTAATGCTGTGTAGCTCACGAAGCACAAACTGCCCAGACCATGCTCTTTGTGTTATTAGTGACTTCCAATGAACTTTAATTTCAAATCTTTTCCAAACATTTTCCCAATCGCAGATTTAAAATAAGAGTAACACATTCACTCATTTGTAAAGTTAACTGGAGTTTTATTCTTTAGAGAATCGGCAGTTTACTGGTTCTTCGCTAAAAGAAGTCTTCTAGTATCAAAGGCCTTCATTCCAGGAATAAATTTTTGAGAATGAACATTTGGAGCACAGTGCTGGGCTGCGGGCAAACAGGGTCGGATGAGAATATAATTATCTCAGATGTGGCACTGAAGAAGAGTTCTAAAAACTAAGTAGTCTATTATGCAATGAGTTGATTTGGTAAAAAACTAGCTTTCTATAGCCAAGATCACATAAATACTTTTTTATTATCAAGCAGCGTCTGGAAACTTTGCTGTATCTTCTGGTCTTTTAACATTTATTACAGAACATATTCATTGTGAGTTGGAATAGCCTTGTGCACATGGCTAAGTCCGTACATGTAGAGGTCACACATGATTGTTAAATCTTAAAAATCACAATATACAGAATAATACACAGTAGTTAGCTTTAAATATTCCATTCTGTGCTAATGTGCTGTGATTTTTAAGACTTTATCATCTGTGAGCACCACATATACGGCCGTAGCCATGTGCACAAGGAGGTTAGAACTTTCTGAAGACCTGAAGATGACGGAAGTCTGTCGAAACTGGTAGTCGATAATGAATATTTATGCGATCTTGGCTGGAGAATGTTCTTTTACCGAGTAAAACAGATTGCTCCTTCTCATTTCTGAACATGATAAGATTCAATGAGTAGCTTACGTGGTCTGTTGCTGCATTTACCTTGGCCATTTGCCTTGGCTTTACCACATTATGTGAATTGTCTCTTTATACTTTTAACATGACACTGAACATGTACGACAATAACAAGTCCACTTGTTCTTTTTTATCACACAGTTATTTGAAACTGGAGATGATAAGTTATAGTTCTTCAGAAGAAATTATTTGAAAACAAACTGGGAGCATTTGCAGTCCTCTCCAGTCTCCTGCACTGGAGCTTGTAATTTCTTCACCATCTCACTCACTTTACCCATCTTCTTTACCCTATTTTCCCACTACTTGCCTGTTCGCTATCTGTGCCAGGAGACTCACTCAGCATAACGACCAAGTAATACAGAAATGTTATTACGACTAATACACACTACACTTCACGTTTATAGGTTATATTGTGAATTTTGTGGGCAGCAATAAAATAAGGATAGAGAGTGAGTGCTACTATGAGAATGGGAGATCCGCACAGGAGAAGAAACCGTGTCATTTTACTTTCTCTACATCTCTAAAGATATGGTTACACTTCAGAAAATGCCTAAGAGAGAGAGAGAGAGAGAGAGAGAGAGAGAGAGAGAGCGTCTTTCCCGTTCTGGCTGCACGAGGAGATACAATACAGTTGAGGTAAGGTTCAGAAGCTTACAGAGAAGGGAAAGCAAGCGAACTTCTTGAAGGCCGGAAACTTTGGAGCTTCTACCCACTAACGTCAAAATTCCAGCCCAAATCATCTCCCTATTGTGTACCGCGTTTTTATTCGTGAAACAGTTGACGGAAGTACTCCAACTGCTTAATCGACCAATGTACCCTCCCCCCAGCAACTTCTCTCGGGATGCGGGGCGCTTTGAGAGTGCGAAGAAATTGTCACGACAAAAAGAAGAGCTCGCTGATTCTTAAAGGTGCCTCTGCAACTTTCGCCTTTGCGTTAGAGCAGATATTTTCAATGTGGGTGCCTGGTTCTGGGTTTCCCAAACGCTGTTCCGCGTGAAGTAAGGTGCTCCGCAAAAGCTATTAAAGACCAGGTGGCTTTTTCCGACACTAAGAGTACGGATTATTTGATTTAAATTTTATTAGGGTTTAAAATTGAAGCAATCATTGAATAAAACGAGTTTATCAATTTTTAAATTTTTAAAAACTTCAAAATAAACAAGATGTTCCAGCAACGTGTCAGAATTCTTGTTGTTCCCTCAGAAGAAAACTTGGGGACGCCTTGGCCGAGTTACAGTTCCGATTTCAGATGCATTTTGTACGGTAAGTACGCAGATTTGGAATGCTAAACTTTGTTAGAATGTGATACATATGCCGCTAAAAAGTACTTATCGCAAAACCAATGACTTTAGGACATGTGTTAAGGCTCAGCGTGAACAGTTTATACACGTTCGCCTTTCCGGATTATGTTGTTCTCAGACTATGCGCAGGCATTTTTACATGTTTCCGCTATCCTAAGCGATGCTGATGATTTAAGAATGAGAAAATTTTCCATTCACCCGTGAAGCGTCAGCGAGAGAAAATTTCGAAAAGGTCTGAAATTATGTGTAAGATGAAAAATTCGTTGCAAGTCGCAAAGTGCTCCCGTTTTCAAATATTGGATAAATGTAGCCAGACTAATTTGTGCGCTGAGAGTTATGCTGCTATAACACTTATGCACAGTTTCTAACTTTAATTCTTGATTTATTGTGCTAAATCTCTTAATAAGCACAAAAGACAGCATTTTAAATTCGCTCAATAATTACATTAAATACCAAACTTTAAATATTTTTTGCCCCTGGAAGCCGACAGTCTGCAATATGCTCGTGTTATTGTGTTGGCTGTGCAGTAAAATAAATGCCACTACATCATATGCTATTAAATGCAATAAAAAAACTGTCTGCAAAGTGCAGGGGCTTTGCGCCAATGAAATGATGATACGATAGTTACCGGCCTTTAGTTTACAGAGAATGTCGTTAACTTGCGTCTCATAGCACGCAATTATATGTGAATAACAATTTGTCAAGATATGACGTTGAAACAACATGTAGCTTCACTTCATGAACTGGGTATTAAGAAAAGGCACTGATTGCATACAAAAACATTCAACACCACACACTAGAAAACTGTTGGAAACCATATTAGGTTTGACTAACATGGGACTTTATATATTTATTTCCTTGTTCATTCATTGATCGTCTCAGTTATACAGCAAGACAATATAGCGGTATGAAGACAAATAGCTGACATACGTACATATAGAACAGGTTTTTACGAGGATAGGGCGGACTTGCTGAAGGAACCGTGGTAGCATTTCCCTTAAATGATTTTCCAAAATCACTTACGTTGGCTGGAGAAAGTCAACTTCATCACCCCGAATATGCCTCATCTGTTGGCTCCAATAGTACAACAGAGCATATATGTGGCAGGACAATGCAAGGCATCAAAGGCGTGTGTGATGTGCAGAAGAGTAAAAATGATTAAACCTGTTTCCTAGTGGACACACTAAAATATACGACGCACAGCTTACAAAACCCCAAGAACCGACATTCAAGGGCAGAAGTTACCAACACATTTCTGCCCGCAATGTATATATATACCTTGTAGGGTCCGTGCAGATTAATTCTCCATATGGGGGCGTTGCTCCGAAAGCCCCATCCGTGAACTGAACGGAAATAAATAATACATGGTACAGTAAGGAAAGTACCACCAGCCACGCACTTCAGTGGCGGAGCGCATATAATAGATGTAGAAGGAATCTCCCACCAGCATTTCGGTTACCTGTTACAAAAGCTCAGTTGAGCATTGTTAAAGGAAGCAAATCGTCCGCACCCTTTTTGAAGGAAACATTCCTGCATGCACTTCACCTGCTCCAAGGACACCACAGACTGACCTATCATTCTGGTTATCGCCAACAGTGACATAGAGCCTTTTTTATGGAGAACGCGGGTTGCACTTTTTCGCTAACCTGTCGAAACTAGGGGATCCACAGCAACTGTTAATCTTTCTTCTGCCTTTCTTATTTCTAACGCACATTTTTCACTCTTGCAAATATACTGCTGTTCCGCGATGGCTTTCTCCCATGCCATTTCTGGTATTTCCATATTTAGTGTTTTGTGTATACAGCGAAGACGTAAATCACCCGACCGGCCAGCATTAACCTGACAGATGTGGAAAACCACCTAAGACTTACACTTTCTAAAAATAAGTTTGCCAAATTAACGGTTATTAACAGACTGCTAATTGAGTAGCATGGAGAGCTGCATCAAACCAGTCTCAGGACTGAAGACCACAACAACAACAACGGATTACCTTCCTTCACATTAAGAAAACTCATTTGACACACTTCACCGCCCACGCGCAAACAGGAATTTCGACGTCTGTATAAATACAAACACGCCTACTTGTTCGATTCTGCTGCAACGTACATATATCTAGAATCAGCCGGGCCAACCCATATTGAACAAACATATTGACCCGCATTGATAAATCTGTAAAAATTTCGAAACAGGCTTTCTATTCGTTGCGCGTTCATTACGAAAGTACTGATATCTTACAATGTAAATTCACATTGTTGTATTTAAGACTTCTACTGAGGAGAGCAACAGTTATAAAGGCAAATTAAGTTGGCTGAAAGAAATAAGATCATACAGAATTAATAAAACAGCCAGTTTGAAAGTACTCAACTTGGAAATAGACTACGATCAGCAAGACTTAGAATTGGCAAATTACTGGCACCTGTCAGCGGGTGAAGTGTGCAAGGCAAAAATTAGTCACTGCGAGTAGTCTACAGTTTTCATGCCAAGCCAGAAAATCGTTATCTCATTCGTTCTCAGTCATTTATGAGAATTTTCATTATTTATGGTTCCCCAGCACTATCCGTTGTGGTGATTTTTAAGTCTGGAAGAAATTTTACACATTTATCTTATGGTGTGCCTTATGCTTGTAAGGAATTTGTTGCCATTTCTCTTTTACGCATGGGGGGGGGGGGGGGGGAAGGAGGTGGTGGTAGTAGTAGTTTTTACTTAAGTCATAAACATACAACTTCTTCACATACAACAGTAAAATCACTCACTCACTCATTTTTTCCCCTTTCAAATCTTGAAAACTGTAGTTTGAAATAATCTTTTATACCCTTAGTAATAGCGTTCGCTCGAGGCACATTCAATACATAGCTATCTCAATCCGCCCATTTCATATCACTGATCAGTTGTATTAATCAGAACGCCAAAGTCATTTGTTACGCCTAACATATTTGAGAAAAATCAGCTATTTCAGAAAGATTGATCACCACCACTACACGTGAAAGAGAACATCGATCCCCTGTCATCCGCAAGGCCAGGAAGCGTCTTTTACCCTTAGTATCTAAACCAAGTTAGAGGCTAAGAGAAACGCTGCAGTCGCAGCAACAGTTCTTGTAACATGCGACACCCTACAGTATTATTTAGTGGATATTTTCGCAGTATATCCAAAAAAGGCAGCAAACCATTTAGTGCACTAATTATGAACGATGCGTTTCACGTTTCGGTATTTGGGTCTGTTGGTAACTTGAAAAGCAAAGTGGATGGACTGATCCGCACATCTCAACAAAGCAAAAGAAAATTTACAAAGCATTTCTTCGCATCACTGTTCTTAATCAGTATACAAACACTTCTGTCTAAATGGTTTACTAAGTACAAATGTTACTATCAATTTCGAGAAATTATACTAGATTTAAAAATGCTAAAATATAATAACTTCAGGTTAAATAAGACCCAATTATTGCACCCATGGAACAACGGTGTTTCTTATGCTCGGGAAAATTGATCTCCCCCTCCACCCCAAGTGCCACATTTACTGTAAGAATTTTTTCTCTGAATACACAATGAAATAGATACATTTAAAAATACTTTTATTAAACATTCAATGCAGCTGTACAATTTTTAATTGTATTTCGTAATAATTTAAAGAATACAGAGTTTATGCCAAAAATTCTACGCGACTTAGTTCCACTACTGGTGAGGCACGACCAGATGGCAGCACTGGCCGAGGAGAGAGCCCAGCTGTCTTTTTTTCCTCCATCCGAAAAAGCTATCCAGCCGCCTTCCCCGAGCTGCTGAACCAATGCATCTAACTACTGTCCCAAAAAGTATCACGAACTACATGACGAAATATCTTTTCTCCAGGAATATATATGGTGATTACGTCTCTGGGGGACTGCAAGAGGCATTTCCCAGCATTCCCGAGGGTTGCGTATTCCTGAAATGCCGACCGACATACGTTGTCATAAGGTAGACTGTAGGAAATGGCAAATATGAGCAGCAGCTGCATTCTTTTACGTTTGCATTACCTCATTACGAGGATCATAACAATAACAGTTTCAACGATGACAGTAACAAATTAATTTTAATTTGAACAAGTCACATTTAAAATGTTTTCAATCGAATTGACAAGAGAAATAATGTAAAATTTTCTTCATAAATTGTAAACTTGTGGCACACAATGTTACAGCTATGAAGATTTCAGCTTCTGCATAATTCCGCAAAAATCTTAAGTTCAACCTGTTTACATTCCCACTCTTGCCAGTTTATTCCATCATTCAGTATGAGTAGACTCATCTCCCCTGAAAGTAGTCACTTTGTTGATAAACACCTTCTCCTGCATATGTATGCAAATATGATACACAACCACAATACTTGTGCTATTATACGAACTAGTCTCATGTGTGTCAGATCCAATGACATGTTTACTCTCACCAGTCACTATTATTTCACAATGTGTTTTGGAGCTTTAAACTTCCATCACGTAGATTTATGTGGATAATAAATACGGACATTAACAGCAAACTTGTTTCATTTAAGGTCAGTAACAGTCACAGTAATGCCTAACCAATAATGTTCACATCTGAAGTCTCTCAGACCACTAACTGACGATTAATAACGCAGTTCCTTTTGCTAAAAATTTAAGAATGCTAAATTGATCTAGACAACACCTCAAGCAATCAAATGCAGATTGCAGCAAAATATTTCCTTCTGTTTGCAGAAAGATTCAGTGAGTAGTCATTACGGAAATGAGTGCACTGCTTCATCTTAAGTGCAACTGTTTAATGGCTTAATGGCATTAATTCATCAATCTTTGCAAAAATCATAATGAAATATGTTATCAAGCACAGGCCTGGTAAGATCCACATAGAAAAGAAAAAAATGGTAACAATAATTAAAGTTTCTCTGCAGTAACAGGTGGCAATTAGTGAAGATTGGTTTTGTGTTAAATAAGCAGTATGACCAAATACCTTACAGAACACTTTAGCTTTCAAAAGCTTTTACTATCTGAAAATTCTTTGCTCTTTCAGTCCTTCATATGAAATACTGACATTTTGTTTCTAAGAACACTAAGATTGGAGATTGCTACCATTTGCTGTAGCTTTTCCCCGATTATTTCAGCACAGACATGATACACATTGTTAATGTCAAATCAGCAGTTCATGGGCAATTAGCACCTTTACATGAAACAAGAAGGAAGTATAGGGAAACACCAAATGGATGCATACATGGATATAGTTACAAGTAAGGCAACATATATACACAGTTAAAAATAGATTATTAAGTTGGAGCATGCAATTAATATAGGTGCAGAATCAGGTACGGTTAGGCCTAATTGTATAAAAAAATTTGAACATGCATGTCAAAAATTGAGGAAATGTCGTTGCTGTGAATTCCATTTCTTTAGAAGTAACGGTTGGCTGCTGAGTCATTATATGATATTCTATAATTATATTGCAGTCCGAAGTAAGAAACTTTAGGCGACCTAGTGGTTTTGGCGATGTGGTAATAACTCTCGTGTACTGCACAGTTTGTGAGAACTTTGGTGCAGTACATGAACATCGCCCAACATAAAAATAGATTTATACATGGAAATAACACAAAAAACCTGGCGAATCTATGTTTTGACAATTATTAGAGCGCCAGGAGATGAAAATTACAGACACTTGCAACGTAAGCCATCGACTACTACCACGTAATTTACGGCCGCTGTACGACGGCGCGTTATAGATCCAGCATTTTATTGATCACGTACGAAATGTTTCATGCAAATTTAAGATTATATACATGAATTAGAAAGAATCAGCAGCCATGTTGAACCCTTATTAGGCCTAACCGACGTCACTACTGAAGCTCTGCTGAGTAACTGCACTTACTACTTATTTTCATGCCTCCTAACGGAGGATTAGGTGGTTGCTTGTTACCCTCAGCAAAGGACGTTGTCCTTGGACGTCCACTCATTTCTATCGGCGTTGAATTATTTCATATATGTTCATGAACTTCATAGATTTATCACATTTCATGCGAACACCCTTGAACACGAAACATCGAACGGGGCAGGCAGCTAGTAGGTCCTCCTTAATAGTTCTGTTTTACACTTTTGAGACTCATCTAAATGCACTGGTTTCAACTGAAGTATATCGGAATCCAACTTTGTAAGGGATGGGGAGCGCGTTTAACGAATCTGGTTTTACATTATACGAAACACAAGACACTCCACCAACAAAATTTTAGATCCTTCAGACATTGACCTGTTCGGGTGAAGTCGGGAACCAATCAGCTCAGACTCTGGAGACCCGAATGTTTCCGAAGATGACGTCACATAGCAACTCTACGTCAACTAAGATGGCGACGAAGCAAAGACAAAAGCAGCAAAGATTGTTTCCTATCCGGGAATAAATTGTATTGTGCAAAAGCTCTAGAGTGTCCAGACATAGCGTGGGTGTTACAATAGCTTTTAACGCGATTATCATCTCATTTAAGCGAAGAAAACGAGTGGTCGAGGTGAATCGTTAAACAGTTATCTATTGTGTGAAATGAACGTCTTTGTTCGAGTGATAAACATAGACAGTCAACTGTCCTACAGCGCTGTTTACCTCGTGGGGAAATGGATAAAGTAATATTATTGAGTTCAATGTAACAATGGATCAGAGGGCTCGCCGTGTTTGTTGCTTTATGAAAACCACATTGTCTTAACGACAATGAACCTGTGGCACGCAATTTCATAAATTTCGTGTAGCTCTGTTCTAATATATGAGTTGAAATGCTTCGCCAGTTCGCTACAAATTATTTACGAAGCACCTTGAAATTTTATGCATGTAGTACAATAGTTTCGCGTCAACCAGTTAAGGTAATTACGTAGCTTCCTAAAGAAAATGTATACGTGCCTGTACATATTAACGTTACTGTTGACCAGCTGTCAAGATTACCATGACCTTCACCGCTGTTGTAATGAGTTACTACAATACCAGTTAATTTCGTGGTTTCAATTTTTGATTTTTCTAAGATTAAGTATGTGGTTATACTGAAAGGTGTTGATGACGAAAAGGACTATGGGTTAAACAAGTTTTTTGGCATCATTAACTCGTTGTTTGGTGAACCACTGCTTGAAGTGACGTGATTTCCGAAGTTTAATGCCGACTGGTACATTACGGTTTTGTTCCAGTGGCTCGGTTTTTATGGCGGCAGCCGTCGTAAGTCATCCGCTACATCATGCTGGAAAGCATCAGCGCTTATTGCTGTAGCACAGTTTGCAGCGTGCGAAGACAATGTCAAAAATAAATTACATGTGAGTGAGATGACATTAGTTTAATTGATGGCTGTTTCCAACAGATTGTGACACTATTACGGTTTTGTTTCCTTTTAAGTTGTTGATTTCTCTCTCTGTGGAAAACACCTATGTATAGGGATTTTGTATCAGATACAGTGCTTGTCATGCAGTACAGCTATGTGTGTAGTATTTTGATGCATGCTTAAGCCAATGTTGTGAGCTATGGTTGTTTATATTAATGATTTATTTTTATGCACTCTGATAGCTGCCCTAAAAATTACCTCAGAACTCTTCAAATGGATTCCAGGATGATACTTTCAAGAAATCCACATCTGCTTCTCCCATCTTGGGCAGCAGGACTGGTGGTTTTTTTCTCTTATGCTATAGATGTCACTGGGCTCTGAAGCTAATGCTTTTACATGCAGTGATGTACTTGTAGACAAGAAACAACTTTAAGTGTGTGATAGCATCCCCCCTCTCTCTCAAGAAAAAGAAAAAAAATCCTTGGATGTGGTGACATATCTGCATTGTAGCTTGAGGTCTTTGTTTATTTAATATTCAACACGGTTTTCATAACTAGCACTCTGAAGTAAAAAGAGAAACACTGTATTACATAATAGACAAACCTCCAAATACTTTTTTGTTGCACCTTATGTGCATATGTCATACATGAACTATGAAACATGCAAGGGGGAACAATTGCGTAACTCTTACCAGAACCGCAATACAGTAAATTATGGTGTGCTGACTTATAAATTTGTAAAAATTGTGATTATTTGTTTATATTTCAGCCTCACTTCACATAAATAAGTTAGCTTACGAAATACTCATGGGACCCATCCTAGAATATTACTCAAGTGTGAGGGATCCATAGCAATTATGACTTATCAGGGGAATGTGGACAAAGAACGGTAGTACAAATGATCACAAGTTTCTTTGACTGGTGGGAGAGTCGTGAGATGCTGAAACATCTGAACTGGCAGACACTTGAAGACAAACACCAACTATGTTGCGAAACACTACTTACAAAGTTAGAAGAAGCATAATGAAGTTAAGAATATGGAAATTGTGTTACACCTCACTATGTATCAGTCCAGTGGGATGTGCAAAAACAAGATTAATTACAATGTGCATAAAAGCATTTAAGCAGTCCTTTTTTTCCTGTGCTCCATATGCAAATGGATTAGAAAGAAACCATAGTATCAGTTACAGTGCGAACTGTACTTCACAATGGTTTAGTTATGGATGTAGGTGGTGTCATAACGATTTTCGACTTCTTAGCAAGTTGTCATCAGGTGATTTGTCTTAAAAAGAGGGATAGTAAATATTATAAAACTAAATTACAAAATCAAACTGACTTCCACACACAACTTTATATACCAGTACATTTGGATACACAATACTGAGATACATTGTAATTCAACATGAATAAAATGATTTTATTTAGAAGGCAGTCAGTGTGTTCCCTTAAGGTAGTATGCCTAATCTATGTAAATTTTTAACTGAATTGCTGCAATGACATTACTCGTATGAATAATAATATTTCATTGCAGCTGATGTTACAGACATTATTTTCTTTGGAAAAAGTGTGTCCAAACAATGTTGCTGGTGGTTGAGAGGAGAATAATCATTATACGAATGGTGTTAATGAATCGGTAGAATGGTTTCATCTGTAGTTTGTAATGCTTATAACCTGACATTTTTACTGTATTTACAGATTTGGCTATCATACAGTGATTTGCAGACAATAAAACACACATAGTGGATTTATTTCCTTCGCCTATTTACTTCGTGTGTTTTGCCATCCACCACAGACCATTTTTTGGTTAAGGCTAGCCAGATTTAAATTCATCTACTCACTGAAATCTCTAGTTTTATGTAGTTGCACACTCCCAGACAAACCGAATCTTTCTGCTGATGCTATTTCTTTCGTAACACACACACACTGAACTGCATGAAGTTAAACATGGTGTTAAAAAAACATTTTGAGAGGTGAAACTTCCCGGCAGATTAAAACTGTGTGCGGACCGAGACTCGAACTTGGGGACCTTTGCCTTTCGCGGGCAAGTGCTCTACTGATTGAGCTACCCAAGCACGACTCACACCCTGTCCTCACAGCTTTACTTCTGCCAGTACATCGTCTCCTACCTTCCAAACTTTACAGAAGCTCTCCTGTGAATCTAGCACTCCTGAAAGAAAAGATATTGCGGAGACATGGCTTAGCCACAGCCTGGGGGATGTTTCTGGAATGAGATTTTCACTCTGCAGTGGAGTGTGCGCCGATATGAAACTTCCTGGCAGATTAAAACTGTGTGCTGGACCGCGAAAGGCAAAGGTCCCGAGTTCGAGTCTCGGTCCGGCACACAGTTTTAATCTGCCAGGAATTTTCATATCAGTGCACACTCCGCTGCAGAGTGGAAATCTCATTCTGGATTTTGAGAGGTAGTAGTATGGACCAAAGAAAGAGAAAAGTTTAGTAAACATGGGCTTTAAAATACATATTGTGAGAGGTGCAAGTACTTGTTTATCTTTGCTAATGTGAAACACACCTCATCAATTGCAGGCTCTTTGCTGTTCTGAACAACCTACAGAATACGGTAAAGAGATGAGAACACATTGTTTCGTTACTGTGAAACAGTAATTTGCCAGCTATTACAAATGACCTGCCCTTGTGAGCCATCACTAAAGCTGCTCGGTAAGCTGTCCATTCATAGTTAGGCACACTTCTGTAAAGGGTGTGCTAGTCAGTGGAAAAGACACTTGAATAAATGTTCAGATGGTACCGTGTGTTCTGTACTTTTCAGCATACAGGACACAGGCTCAATGGTTTTTCCATTGCCAGACTATAACAGATAATTTCCCATATGGAACAATGGGCTTTAATTTTGCTGGTATGTACAAAGATAAAACTTAAACTTCAATATAAAAGAATTTCTACATCTACACAGATACTCCGCAAGCTACCGTAAGGAGCATGGTGCAGTGTGCCCTGTACCAATACTTGTCATTTCCTCTCCTGTTCCACTCACAAACCGAGATGACTGGGTGTTTGTGTTGCCCTCATCATTTCATCATCATTCATGGAAGTGGAAGATTGGACTGAGAATCAGTTGGGAATTTGTACGGGCGCTGATAACTGTGCAGTTGAGTGCCCCACAATCCAATCATCATCATCATCATCGTCATCATCCACTCACAAACAGAGTGAGGGAAAAGTGACTGTCTGTATGCCTGTGTATGAGCCGTAATTTCTCATATATTGTCTTCATGGTTCTTATACGCGATGTACATTGGTGGCAGTAGAATCATTCAGCAGTCACTTTCACCAGGGATTCCCATTTGAGTTTCCGAAGCATCTCTGTAACACTTCTACATCTACATCTACATTTATACTCCGCAAGCCACCCAACGGTGTGTGGCGGAGGGCACTTTACGTGCCACTGTCATTATCTCCCTTTCCTGTTCCAGTCGCGTATGGTTCGCAGGAAGAACGACTGTCTGAAAGCCTCTGTGCGCGCTCTAATCTCTCTAATTTTACATTCGTGATCTCCTCGGGAGGTATAAGTAGGGGGAAGCAATATATTCGATACCTCATCCAGAAACGCACCCTCTCGAAACCTGGCGAGCAAGCTACACCGCGATGCAGAGCGCCTCTCTTGCAGAGTCTGCCACTTGAGTTTGTTAAACATCTCCGTAACGCTATCACGGTTACCAAATAACCCTGTGACGAAACGCGCCGCTCTTCTTTGGATCTTCTCTATCTCCTCCGTCAACCCGATCTGGTACGGATCCCACACTGATGAGCAATACTCAAGTATAGGTCGAACGAGTGTTTTGTAAGCCACCTCCTTTGTTGATGGACTACATTTTCTAAGGACTCTCCCAATGAATCTCAACCTGGTACCCGCCTTACCAACAATTAATTTTATATGATCATTCCACTTCAAATCGTTCCGCACGCATACTCCCAGATATTTTACAGAAGTAACTGCTACCAGTGTTTGTTCCGCTATCATATAATCATACAATAAAGGATCCTTCTTTCTATGTATTCGCAATACATTACATTTGTCTATGTTAAGGGTCAGTTGCCACTCCCTGCACCAAGTGCCTATCCGCTGCAGATCTTCCTGCATTTCGCTACAATTTTCTAATGCTGCAACTTCTCTGTATACTACAGCATCATCCGCGAAAAGCCGCATGGAACTTCCGACACTATCTACTAGGTCATTTATATATATTGTGAAAAGCAATGGTCCCATAACACTCCCCTGTGGCACGCCAGAGGTTACTTTAACGTCTGTAGATGTCTCTCCATTGAGAACAACATGCTGTGTTCTGTTTGCTAAAAACTCTTCAATCCAGCCACACAGCTGGTCTGATATTCCGTAGGCTCTTACTTTGTTTATCAGACGACAGTGCGGAACTGTATCGAACGCCTTCCGGAAGTCAAGGAAAATGGCATCTACCTGGGAGCCTGTATCTAATATTTTCTGGGTTTCATGAACAAATAATGCGAGTTGGGTTTCACACGATCGCTGTTTCCGGAATCCATGTTGATTCCTACATAGTAGATTCTGAGTTTCCAAAAACGACATGATACTCGAGCAAAAGACATGTTCTAAAATTCTACAACAGATCGACGTCAGAGAGATAGGTCTATAGTTTTGCGCATCTGCTCGACGACCCTTCTTGAAGACTGGGACTACCTGTGCTCTTTTCCAATCATTTGGAACCTTCTGTTCCTCTAGAGACTTGCGGTACACGGCTGTTAGAAGGGGGGCAAGTTCTTTCGCGTACTCTGTGTAGAATCGAATTGGTATCCCGTCAGGTCCAGTGGACTTTCCTCTGTTGAGTGATTCCAGTTGCTTTTCTATTCCTTGGACACTTATTTCAATGTCAGCCATTTTTTCGTTGGTGCGAGGATTTAGAGAAGGAACTGCAGTGCGGTCTTCCTCTGTGAAACAGCTTTGGAAAAAGGTGTTTAGTATTTCAGCTTTACGCTTGTCATCCTCTGTTTCAATGCCATCATCATCCCAGAGCGTCTGGACATGATGTTTCGAGCCACTTACTGATTTAACGTAAGACCAGAACTTCCTAGGATTTTCTGTCAAGTCGGTACCTAGTATTTTACTTTCGAATTCACTGAACGCTTCACGCATAGCCCTCCTTACGCTAACTTTGACATCGTTTAGCTTCTGTTTGTCTGAGAGGTTTTGGCTGCGTTTAAACTTGGAGTGAAGCTCTCTTTGCTTTCGCAGTAGTTTCCTAACTTTGTTGTTGTACCACGGTGGGTTTTTCCCGTCCCTCACAGTTTTGCTCGGCACGTATCTGTCTAAAACTCATTTAACGGTTGCCTTGAACTTTTTCCATAAACACTCAACATTGTCAGTGTCGGAACAGAAATTTTCGTTTTGATCTGTTAGGTAGTCTGAAATATGCCTTCTATTACTCTTGCTAAACAGATAAACCTTCCTCCCTTTTTTTATATTCCTATTAACTTCCATATTCAGGGATGCTGCAACGGCCTTATGATCACTGATTCCCTGTTCTGCACTTACAGAGTCGAAAAGTTCGGGTCTGTTTGTTATCAGTAGGTCCAAGATGTTATCTCCACGAGTCGGTTCTCTGTTTAATTGCTCGAGGTAATTTTCGGATAGTGCACTCAGTATAATGTCACTCGATGCTCTGTCCCTACCACCCGTCCTAAACATCTGAGTGTCCCAGTCTATATCTGGTAAATTGAAATCTCCACCTAAGACCATAACATGCTGAGAAAATTTATGTGAAATGTATTCCAAATTTTCTCTCAGTTGTTCTGCCACTAATGCTGCTGAGTCGGGGGGTCGGTAAAAGGAGCCAATTATTAACCTTGCTCGGTTGTTGAGTGTAACCTCCACCCATAATAATTCACAGGAACTATCCACTTCTACTTCACTACAGGATAAACTACTACTAACAGCGACGAACACTCCGCCACCGGTTGCATGCAATCTATCCTTTCTAAACACCGTCTGTGCCTTTGTAAAAATTTCGGCAGAATTTATCTCTGGCTTCAGCCAGCTTTCTGTACCTATAACGATTTCAGCTTCGGTGCTTTCTATCAGCGCTTGAAGTTCCGGTACTTTACCAACGCAGCTTCGACAGTTTACAATTACAATACCGATTGCTGCTTGGTCCCCGCATGTCCTGACTTTGCCCCGCACCCGTTGAGGCTGTTGCCCTTTCTGCACTTGCCCGAGGCCATCTAACCTAAAAAACCGCCCAGCCCACGCCACACAACCCCTGCTACCCGTGTAGCCGCTTGTTGCGTGTAGTGGACTCCTGACCTATCCAGCGGAACCCGAAACCCCACCACCCTATGGCGCAAGTCGAGGAATCTGCAGCCCACATGGTCGCAGAACCGTCTCAACCTCTGATTCAGACCCTCCACTCGGCTCTGTACCAAAGGTCCGCAGTCAGTCCTGTCGACGATGCTGCAGATGGTGAGCTCTGCTTTCATCCCGCTAGCGAGACTGGCAGTCTTCACCAAATCAGATAGCCGCCGGAAGCCAGAGAGGATTTCCTCCGATCCATAGCGACACACATCATTGGTGCCGACATGAGCGACCACCTGCAGATGGGTGCACCCTGTACCCTTCATGGCATCCGGAAGGACCCTTTCCACATCTGGAATGACTCCCCCCGGTATGCACACGGAGTGCACTTTGGTTTTCTTCCCCTCCCTTGCTGCCATATCCCTAAGGGGCCCCATTACGCGCCTGACGTTGGAGCTCCCAACTACCAGTAAGCCCACCCTCTGCGACTGCCCGGATCTTGCAGACTGAGGGGCAACCTCTGGAACAGGACAAGCAGCCATGTCAGGCTGAAGATCAGTATCAGCCTGAGACAGAGCCTGAAACCGGTTCGTCAGACAAACTGGAGAGGCCTTCCGTTCAGCCCTCCGGAATGTCTTTCGCCCCCTGCCACACCTTGAGACGACCTCCCACTCTACCACAGGTGAGGGATCAGCCTCAATGCGGGCAGTATCCCGGGCAACCACAGTCGTAGTCCGATCGGGGGATGCGTGGGACGAGCTGGCCGTCCCCGACAAACCCCCATCCGGACCCCCACAGTGATGCCCATTGGCAACAGCCTCAAGCTGTGTGACCGAAGCCAACACTGCCTGAAGCTGGGAGCGAAGGGATGCCAACTCAGCCTGCATCCGAACACAGCAGTTGCAGTCCCTATCCATGCTAAAAACTGTGCAAAGAACGTCTGAACTAATCTACAGAGAGTCAAACAAAACGACACAAAATTGAAGCGGTTATTAAAATACAAGATTGCCTAGTAAATGCAGTAATGCTGCCACTTGTGCACTGCTGACACACTGCTCGGCGGCGGAAGGAGACTACGCGATTTAACACTATTCGAGTACTAAAACGTGATGCTACAACTCTCAAATACTATAATACGCCCGAAATTTATGAATTAAACAATGCAAGTACCAAAAACACGCAAAGAAATTAAGAATTAAACTATGTAACAAATGAGTGAGCTAGGAGTATACGACTTGCTGCTGCAGCTGCTTATCCAATGGCGGCAGGGAGCACACTTATTTGTTGTTCGAACCTAGTGGCAACAAATCTAGCCTCCCGCCTCTGAATTGCTTTGATGTCTTCTTTCAATGCAACATGGGACGGATTCCAAACATTCGAGCAGTACTCAAGAACAGGTCACACCAGTGTCCAATGGGTGTGCAATTTCCTTTACAGATGAGCCACTCTTTCCTAAAATTCTCCTAGTAAACCGAAGCCGACCATTTGCCTTCACTACCAGTTTTCACATGCTTGTACCACCTCATATCGCTTTGCAACATTACACCCAGATATTTAAACGACATTACTATGTCAAACACGACACTAGTAACACTGTATCAGAACCTTACAGGTTTGTTCTTCTGGCTCATCCACATTAACTTGCGTTTCTCCACATTTAGGGCTAGCTGCCATTCATCACACCAATTAGAAATTTTGTCCAAATCGTCTTGTAGCTTCCTACAGTCATTCAACTTTGACACCTTACCATACACTATAGCATCATCAGAAAACAATCGCAGATTGCTGTCCACCCAGTCCGCCGAATGAGAGAACAGCAGCAGTCCTGTCACACTTCTCTGGGGCACTTCTGACGGTAGCCTTGTCTCTGATGAACACTTGCCATCGAGGCCTGCATACTGGGTTCTATTATTTAAGAAGTCTTTGAGGCATTCACATATCTGTGAACTTATTCCATATGCTTGTACCTTCATTAACAGTCTGCAATGGGGCACTGTACGGTTCTCCTGTGTGAATGATTCCTTGAATGTGAAGTTTAAAACTTCGGCTTTCATTTTGCTGTTCTCAAATGCCACACCAGAGGGGTCAACAAGGGACTGAATAGAAGCCCTACTGATTTTATATATCACCAGAATTTTCTCGGGTTCTCAGCCAGATCTTTTGCTAAGTTGTGATGGTGGTAGTTGTATCTTCACTCATAGACTTTTCACAGACACCCGAATGTCTAATAACCTTCGCTTGTTGTCATTTGTGCGTCCCCTTTTGAACGTAGAGTGCAACAGCTTCTGCTTCTTTAGTGTCCACCGAATTTCGCTATTAAACCATGGTGGGTCTTTTTTGTCCTTCATCCAGATACTAGGCACATAACCCTCCACAATTTGCTTAAACTACGTATGTAATTCCTCTACATCCGTCTTACTGGAACTTTGTGATTCCAATTCACTGTCTAAGTTAGATTTCATGGTAAAAGTAAACTTAGGTTATACTGTGGCTTTTTCATTGTGTGCCGGGCCCAATGAATGATGGGAAGTGACAGCAGTGAATTATGATTAAGGCCTGAGAATGCTGAGTTGTGATTTCACATTGTTTATAAATGTAGTAGGTGGTATTTTGTTCTTTTGACCACATTGTTGGAATGTTTGGGGAAATCTGAAATAAGACATAAAAATAGATTATCGCAGTGATTAATGTATATCTTTAGCGGTGTTACTCTTCGATCTGTGACTTCAATTGTATTTCTGTGTTGAGGTTCATTGGCCTTGGACACACACACGCAAACTGTCGCATTCCAACCTAACCTGTCTCAGCACTCACTACAGGTTAGTCTCTCAGTACATCAAGTGTTTTCCATTCTCATTTGTTGGCTGTGCCAACTCACAACAAAGTTGTCACATTCCAGCATAATCTAGGCCTCCGGCTACACTACAGGTAAGCCTGTCGCGACTTCAGGCTTCCCGTTCTCCAGTATTGAAAACAGATTAGATTAGATTTCACAGTTCTCGTTGGCCACTGTATACTATCACTTGATTCACTACAGCTGATTCAAACAAATTGCACACTGCAGAAAAGCCACGTACACCGTAAGTGCTGTTAAGCCCACTTCCCAAACATATCTTAAAACAAACTGGTTCCATTACAACAACGGTATTTATTCAGAATTGTGAATGTGAGTCACAGTAATAACACTAAAGAGGTTTACTGCATGCTGTACCCTTAGGCAATAACAGAGGAATGTGTCCGCATTATTCAAATATTTCTCCGGTATTCAGCTGGTTAGCACCGTGCAACAGGTGCAATATTTTGGCAAGCCAGTTTCTTGCAATCTTCACGTGTTCCTGAAGATGGCAAGAATATGATTTGGAGAATTATTGCTCCTATTGGATGACATCAACCAGCTGAATTGAGAAATAGTCCATCATTCTGTATGCCGGGAAAACCTAAAGTCACGTATTCTCATGTGTTTATTGTATCAGCAAAGACTTTGCAGTAGATGAGATGAGTTTTACAGTGGTGAAGATGAACAAATGGTCATAGCTTCCAAGAATGCAATTTAGAGCTCATGTTTCCTCAACATTTTTGTCTTATTTTGGTCCATACCCACAACTCAAAATATGGAATACTTTTTTTTAAACAGGATCACAATTATGGCAGCAGCTAAAAACACAGGAGGACAATATGAAACTTCCAATAATGAAATAATGTCATTTTTAAAATGTTTTATTTACTTAACTTTTAGTTTTCAGTATTTAAAAAAATTAACTCAGTCATTGATCATAATTAGTTTTGTTTCTCATTGTATTTACTAGACACGAGAATAAGCATTATTTTACACAAGAGTCTTTCATAAAGGCCTTCCATGTTTTGGTTTGATCCAGTTTTCATGTAGCTTATTTCAGTTAAATCCACTATAGTACCAGTAAAACGATCACATCAAGGGTGTATTTTTCCTCCTCCCTATTGACAGCGTCCAATGTCGGAAAGTTTGAAACTGCTAATGGGTCAGTCCAAGTGAAGTGGTCCAGTAAAGATTAAGTTGGTTGCTTGACCATTTTTAAATATTTTGGTTTTTTATATGTGATTATCCTATAATTGAGAAGCTCAAAACAGCTTAAAAAAATTACCTTAAACCATCACTGAATGGTGGCCATTTTTATTTGTGAGTGCATGACGGTTTTTCAGTTTAGAGACATTAGCACTAATTTGAATATTTCTGCACTGAGTTAAGTGACAACATTGCAATTGCATGATTGTTTTTAGAAAAGTCTTCACTACAACATTTTTTGGTACCCAAGATGCCCTAAATTAAAAAATAACCAGTCAAAATGACCTCGAAAGTTTGGCATTGAAAATCAAGACAAGTCACCTTTTTGCCAAAAAAAAAAAAAAAAAAAAAAAAAAAAGAAAAGAAAAAAAAACTGGGGGGGGGGGGGTGTATGATTTATCAGTGTAGCTTCTCTCTCTCTCTCTCTCTCTCTCTCTCTCTCTCTCTCTCTCTCTCTTTTTTTTTTTTTTTCCTGTCATAAACTACTAGTCTGATATAGAGCAAGACCTCTGGCTAATGTTTCCTTAATTTTTTTTTTATAAATTTTTGAAATTTATCTCTGGTGGGACTGAATATAAGAATTAGATTTTTGCACATTTTGTGCACTTATATGACAGCAAAGTACTGTATTTGATTGTGAACAAAGATATTAATGAGGAAATAATTCATATTACACTACAGTTAATCTTCCGGCTATTGGCGAATTCATGTGTGATATTGGTTAGATGTAATCAGTTATTATTGAAGTTAAGATATTGAATTATTTGCAGAACTCAAAAAATTGCTGAACTATACATGTCCGTTATATGGCAAATTTAAAATAAATGTTTTCAATTGAGGGTCAATCCATATGAAGTGGACCAATGATGGTTGCTGGGCCATTTGTAAATATTTTAATTTTTTATGTGTGATTGCCCTATATTTGAGAAATTCAAAACAATTTTCTTAAAATAATTTATCTTGCACCTTTAGTGGATGGCGGCCATTTTTATTTGTAGATGCGTGATGATTTTTCAGTCTGGAGACATTACCGAAAATTTGAATATCTCTGCACTGGGTTAAGTTACAGCATTGCAATTTTCATGATTGTTTTTAGAAAGGTGTCCTCTACAACATTGTCTGTTACACAAAATACCCTATATTCAAAAATAACCAGTCAAAATGACCTCCAAAGTTTGGTATCCCAATCTTCAAAAATCCGCTTTTTAGGCCCAAAAATAACAAACAAGGAGTGATTTCTGAGAGTCTATTTTTTCCTGTACTTAGATATCATACACTACTAGCCTCATATAGAGCAAGAACATTTACAAATGTTTCCTTAATTTTTTATGAATTCTTGAGATTTGAAAATTTACATTTTTTTGTAAAGTTTGGGGTTACTTATCTCACATGGGACTGAATATAAAAATATGATTTTTGCACAGTTTGTATACCTATATGATAGCAACAAACTGTAAAAATTTCAACATTGGTATCTGACTGTGAACAAAGATGCGAATTTTTGAAAAGAGGAAATAATTCTCATTACTCCACAACTGATCTTATGGCTGTTGCCTACTTAAGTGGTTTATTGTTTCATTGTAATAAAATTTAATTGTGACATATGTTTAGTTAACACTACCACCCAATAATCATTTAGTTTATTTATTTTTACTAATGTATTATTAAACAATAGGAGCTTTTGCTCTTGTTTTATGGTAATAAAAATGCCCATTTACGTTTAGGTTTATTGTCAATAAAGAAATACATTATTGCTGGGTGTGGCATTGTTGTAGACAGTCTGTTCTGAAACCTCTGTTAGAGTGGGCGGCACATACTTTATCAAGAGTGTAGAATGTGTTGTGTGCTCTGTTCTGTGTGTAATTTGTAATTAATTTTGAGAGATTAACTGGAATGCAATAATATGGATGGACAGTGCTCTGTTGGACAGATAGCAAGTGAAGTGCGTCACAAAACAGTTTACAGTTCAGTTTTTAAAAAAAACTTGAAAAATGTCAATGACTTTAATGAAGCTAGACCAACTTTGTTTAAATTTCCAGTAGGTTCTTCTGTAACATCAGTGTGTGAGTATCGCGAGAAGAAATATATTCTGAAGTACGACCACATTTTTGGAAGAAAGTGCTATGATACACTTAAAGTTCATAAAAAGCCTATTACTAAACGTTTGAGGGAACTAAAACTTGAACATTTGTCCTTGATATGTGAGAGTGAAACAGTTTCCCAAGTGAAATGCAGTGTGATTCCTGGAAATTCTTTGTGCCCAAATTGTTACTCAAAAATATTTGTTGTGAATCCAGAACCAGAATCATGTAACCTTGTTAATGACTTTTATGGTTCTAATGAAGAAGCTGTTAGCATATTGGATTTTGCTTGTTCTAAGCTAGGCATGTCTCCTGCTTGGAAAATAATAAAAGTAAGTAGCAGAAAAAGAAAAGTAGCTATTGAAAATATGGTACAACAAATTTTATACAAAATTGGAATTGTCTTTAATTATACAGATACCAACATTATTTCCAAAGAAGAAGAAAACCTACTACCAGCATTATCTGACACTGAATATTTGAGCTTAATAGAGAAATTAAATGTTGACATCTAAAGAGGAAAAAGTTAAAATTTTAAGTTTACTTCCTGACTCATGGTCAAGAGAAAAAACAGTTCATAAATTCAATGTTTCTAACCCGGAAATTAGTGACAGAACAAGGCATTGTTCCAGTTTTAGGAAAGAATAGAGGAAGGAGTAGGTATAAGTGACGAAACAATCAAAAAGATCCAGCAGTTTTTTGAAGATTATGAAAACAGTAGAATGTGCCCAGGTTCCAAAGATGGCAAAAGAGTTGTTATAAATGGAGTTAAAGTAACAAAGCAGGAACGACTAGTGCTGTCAAATTTAAATGAACTTTATGTAGCTTTCAGAAATTCTCATCCTGAATGCAAAATTGGAAGGTCAGAATTTTGTGACCTCCGCTCTAAGTGGTGTATTTTGGCTGGATCCTCAGGGAGACACTCCATATGTGTTGTTTTATATCATCGAAATGCCAACCTGATGATTGCGGATGCAAAACTCAGTAATCTTAACTATAGAGAGTTACTATTTAATAGTCTGTGACACTAAGTTATGACTGCATGATGAGTTTGTGTAATAAATGCCCTGGTAAGGAAACTGTTATTGAATTGTTTCATGAATACGATGAGGAAATCCCAGACAGTATTACCTTCACATAGCGAGTCATAATTGACAGGGCAGAAATGATAGCTAGTTAAATCATAGGAAGAGAACTTGGAATATTTAATTGATAACTTACAAAACTCCAAAATCACCACTATGTTTCAAAAATCCAAAGTAAGTTTTTGAAGCACAAAAAAGCACAACTTTATGAAACTGAATGCATAGTGCTAGGTGATTTTGCAGAAAATTTTACGTTTGTGATTCAGGATGCAATACAAGGGTACCACTGGGTCAATGACCAGGCAACAGTGCATCCATTTATTCTCTACTCTAAAAATGAGAAAGATGAAGTTTGTAGTTCTTCAGTTTGCATTCTAAGTGACTACTTGGAGCACAACAATTTGGCTGTACATGTGTTTCAAAAGTATGTAATAAATTTCATAAAAGAAAATATTCCCAAGGTTGAGAACCTGATATGCTTTTCAGATGGAAGTGGTGGTCAGTATAAGAACAAAAAGAATTTTTCAAATCTGTGCAACCACAAAGTAGACTTTGGGTTGTAGGCTAAATGGCACTTTTTTGCGTCTTTCCATGGTAAAAATGCATGTGATGGAGTAGGAGGTACAACAAAACGTGAAGTAAGTAAAGGCAGCGTATGAAGACCCAATGACAGATCAAATTCTCACAGTACAGGACATGTCTGTCTTTTGCAAGGATAATATTAAAGGCATTACCTATTTTCTGATCAAGAAAGAAGAAATGGTTCTGCATATGAAAGCAACACTTACAAACCAGATTTGAAAACTATGTAGCAATAAAAGGAACAAGGCATTTCCACAAATTCGTTGGCATTGCAGAAAACTTAGTTCATTGCTATGTAACGTCAGAAACCAAAATTTATGAGGATCATTGTGTCAGTAACATTACATCTCTGCCTTTAATGTTGAATGACATAGTGGCATGTGTGTATGATGGACAGTGGTGGCTTGCAGAATTTGAAAGAATAAGTTTGGAAAACATCGTTTTTGTGAATTTTTATGGTCCTGCTGGCCCAAGAACATCATTAAAGAAATCTACTAGTGACAAAGTTTGGACACCAATGAAAAAAATTGTTTTTTGGAAACTTTCAGTGCTTGAACGTACCCCAGCAACTGGGAGGTCTAACTCTATATCACAGAAGCTGTGTGACGAAATAAGTGTTCTTGACATTCACTGCCAGGTTTAGGAACAGTCGTATCTCGAAGGATGTTAATTGAAATATTTATTTTAAGTATGTCCAGATAATATAAATTTTAATTTAAGAGATGTTATGACTTTTTATATATAATTCAGTACCTAACTTCAATAATAATTGATTATATCCCACCAATATCACACGTGAATAGGCAACAGCCACAAGGTCAGTTGTAGAGTAATGAGAATTATCTCCTCATTTTCAAAAATTCATATCTTTGTTCACAGTCAGATATCAGTGTTGAAATTTTTACAATATGTTGCTATCATATAGGTTTACAGACTGCAAAAACATCATCTAAATATTCAGTCCCACCTCAGATAACTAACCCCAAACTTTGCAAAACATGAAAATTTCCAAATTTCAAAAATACGTAAAAAAATTTAGGTAACGTTGGTAAGTGTTCTTGCTCTATATGAGGCTAGTAGTGTATGATATCTAACTATGGGAAAAAAATAGTCTCTCAGAAATCACTCCTTGTTTGTTATTTTTGCACCTAAAAATTTGGACACCAAACTTCGGAGGTCATTTTGACTTGTTATTTTTTAATTAAGGGTATTTTGTGTAATTGACAAAGTTGTAGAGGACACCTTTCTAAAAACAATCATGTCAATTGCAATATTGTAACTTAATCCAGTGCAGAGATATTAATATTTTTGCTAATGTCTCTAAACTGAAACATCGTCGCACACTTATGCAAATGGCCACCATTCAGTAAAGGTGAAAGGTAAAACTTTTTTAAAAACTGTTTTGAGCTTCTCAATTATAGGGCAATCACATATAAAAAAATTAAAATATTTAAAAATAGTCAAGCAACCACCTTAATTTTTATTGGACCACTTCATTAGGATTGACGTTTAACATACTTTCGAGATGCAGTGCTTCATAATATTAGCAGTGATGGTTAAGAACACTTATTTCTTCAGAAAGCTTTAGTGATACAGAGTAAGACCTCCCAATTGCTGTGGTACGTTCAAGTGCTGACAGTTTCCTTAATACCTTTTTCATTGGTATCCAAACATTATCAATACTAGATTTCTTGAATGATATTCTTGGGAAAGCAGGGTGGTAAAGATGCACAAAAACAACATTGTGTTCCAAAGTTATTCTTTCAACCTATGCAAGTCACCACTGTCCGCCATATACATATGCCAATATGTCATTTAGTGTTAAAGATTGTGATGTAATTTTACTGGCACAATGATCCTCATAAATTTCTGTTTCTGATGTTACATAGCATCAACCTAAGTTTTCTGCAATGCCAAGGAATGTATGCAATTGCTTTGTTCCTTTTATTGCTGTACAGTTTTTAAATCTGGCTAGAAGTGTTGTTTCCATATGAAGAACAGTATCTGCTTTCTTGATGAGAAAATAGGTGATGCCTTGTGTTGCAAAAAGTATACATGTCCTCTATTGTAAGAATTTGGTCCGTGGTCTCTCTTTGTTGGTTGGCTATACTCGCTTCACATTTTTTTGTACCTCCTACTTCATCGCTTGCATCATTACCGTGGCAAAAAGACGCAAAAAAGTGCCATTCAGCCTCCAATTCGAAATATACTGTGTGGCTGCAAAGATTTGAAAAAAATCTTTTTGTTCTTGTATTGACTACCACTTCCACCTGAAAAGTATATGAGCTTCTCAGTTTCTTTTATGTAATTTGTTACATACTTTTGAAACACATGAACAGTTGAAGTGTAGTGCTCCATGTAGTCAATTAGATTGCAAATTGAAGAACTGCAAACTTCATCATTCTCATTTTTGAAGTACTGAACAAATGGATGCATTATGCCACGTCATTGACCGAGTGGTATCCTTGTATTGCATCCTGAATCACAAATGTAAAATTTTCTGCAAAATCAGCTACCACTATGCATACAGTTTCATTAAGTTGTGCTTTCTTGCCCTTCAAAAACTTATTTGGGATTTTGAAATGTAGTGGTGACTTTTGAGATTTTCTAAGTTACCAGTTAAAGATTCAACGTAATCTTCCTGAGAGTCGACCACTGTTATCATTTTAGGTGTGTCTATTCTGCCCACTGTTTGTAGGTTAACATTTTCAGGCATCTCCTCCTCAGATTCGTTTAACTATTCACGAGCAGTTTCATACAAACTCATCGTATGGTCATAATTGTTAGTGTTGCAGACCATTAAATCTAGTAACTCTTTGTGGTTAACATAATTGAGTTTTGCACCCGCATTCATCAGTTTGACATTTTGATGATATAAACAAACACATACACAGTGTGTTCCTTAGAAGCCAGCGAAAATGTACCACTTATGGTGAAGGTCATGAAATTTTGAACTTCCAATTTTTTGTTCAGGATGAGCATAAAGTTCATTTAAATCTGACAGCACTAGTTGTTTCTGCTTCGTTACTTTAACACCATTTATAACACATGTTTTTATATCTTTGTTACCTGTGCACATTCTACTGTTTTCATCGTCTTCAAAAAACTGCTGGATCTTTTCAGTCGTTTCTCTACTTACACCTACTCCTTTCTTCTTGCCTAAAACCGGTAGCACTCTTTCACTGAGTTTCGGGTTAGTCTGACAAAACATTCAGAAATGGTGAACTCCTTGTTTGTGATCATAGAGTCAGGGAGCAAACATTAAATTTAAACTTTTTCCTCTTTAGGTGGCACTGAACACTTACTTTTTAATTTATCAGTTAAGCTCAAATATTCATTCTGGAGGTAGTCCTAGGTTTTCTTCTTTTTTAGAAATATTGATGGTATATACATTATTGAAGCATGATTCTAAGTCTCTTCTAGTTTTGTCTAAAAAAATTTGTGCCTTTCTTTTAACAGCTGCTTTTCTTTTTCCGCTACTCAATTTTCTTATTTTTGATGCAGGAGATACCTCTAAATTAGAACAACAAAAATCGAACACTTACTATACGTCCAAGAGAGCACCCATTCATCCATTTTATTGTATTTCAATTAAAAATTACATTCAAGATAAAATCACGTAAAATATTCCACACTCTCAACGAAGTATGTACAGCCATTGTAACAGAGGTTTCTGAACAGACTGACTACAACAATGCCACACCCAGCAAATGTAGTGGGGGTACACAGTTCATGTACAGACTTGTGACTGGCTACTGGGCTCGTGTGCAGAGTTGTTACTCTGTCCACTGAGCTCCTGTACACACTTGTCTTGAGGACTAAATTCGCACAGAAAACTGTAGCCTTCTCAACAATAGAGAAATTTCACACATTTGTTATTTTATTTATATCATTTTGAATTGTAATTGAAAATAAACCTAGATGTAAATGGGCAACTCTTTAAGGTAGAACTAACGCAAAAGCGCCTATTTTTTAATATTTAGTGTTAACTAAATATTGGTTACACCTGAATTTTATTACAATGAAACAAATAGACAACAACCATAAGATCAGTTGTAGCGTAATGTGAATTATTTCATCATTTTCAAAAATTTGTACCTTTGTCCACAGTCAGATATCGGTTTTAAAATTTTTACAGTACTTTGCTATGATATAGGTGCACAAAATGTACAAAAGTCAAATTTTTATTCAGTCCCACCAGAGATAACTAGCCCCTTACTTTATAAAAAATAGATTTTCAAATTTAAAAAATTTATAAAAAAGTAGGAAACATTTACCACTGTTCTTGCTTTGTATAAGGCTAGTAGTTTATGATATCTAACTACAGAAAAAAATACATTCCGATAAATCACTCTGTGGTTATTATTTTTGGGTCTAAAAAGTGGATCTTCAAAGTGTTCAATACCAAACTTTAGAGGTCATTTTGACTAGTTTCTTTTGAATTTAGGGTATATTGGGCAATAAACTGTGTTGTAGAGGAGACTTTTCTAAAAACAGTCATATCCGTTGCAATGTTGTGACTTTAACCCAGTGCAGAGATACTCAAATTAGTGCAAATGTCTCCAAATTGAAAAATCGTCGAGTGCTTACAAATAAAAATGGCTGCCATACAGTAGCAGTGCAAGGTAATTCTTCTTTTTTTTTAACTGTTTTGAACTTCTCAGTTATAGGCAAGTTACGTATACACAAAATCAAAATATTTAAAAGTGATCAGGCAATCCTCATTTGATCGCTTCATATGGATTGACCATAATACTATTGCTCTGCTTTGATCCATAACACGATCAAAAACATGAACCACTCATCAAAATCAGTGTGCATGAAATAAGTGTCATAATTACTCTTGTGCCACATTTGCCAACTTGTAACCAGCTAATCACTTTTTAACCTAACCAAGACCTCAGACTTTGCTACACACCAGTAAGCCACCACAACAGGGATTTTATATGCCCATATGTTGACTTTGCTAATTCGCAGTCAAACTCACCTCCAACGTAACCTTAGACCTAGCTGCAGCCTGCCACCCTAACCCACATTCAAAAGAATAATACAGAAACATACTAAACATACTAAATATTGTTAGTTTTATGTCCTATATGCATTTGAAAAATGCAGTATCATACAGCTCGACACCATTACATCACAGATTGAAGTTGATGTTTGGTCTTGGCAGGTTTAACCCATCTCTAGTCTCTGATGACTATCTTTGGCAAGACATTCAGCTCTAACTTCCATTGTGTTCTTTGGCTGCCTTATTTTGCTACCAGTTCCTGTTTGCTTTTTAATTGGGACCCATGCAAGGCACCAGGGAATGTGAAGTACAGAGGAAATTAATGGATAGAGTGAAAACATGCATAGCAGGGCCAGGAGTAAAGGTGAAATGAAATGACAGGAAGTGTGGTGTTAACACGTCTGCAGCAAGTTGACACTAATTGACCAGTACTTTCTAATGTAGTGAGTGACAAAATCATTCAAGAAATCAGAAGGAAAAAGTGGGAAGTTTCAAATCCAAATGGGAGAAGCCATGTGTTAACTCATCTAGGTGACCTCTGTGCTCTGGTGGAGGCAGTGGTTGGAATGGTGGGACCAGCGAAGGGTCTAATCCGTAATACAGGCAAATTAGGGAAACATAAGCAGTGTTGCTATTTAGGAGAATAATGCAGAGTGCCCCATTGCATGCAGGGTGATTGAGACTGACGAGTTTTGAAAACTTTACGCATTTGGTCCAGTGGTTCAACCTACCAGAATTGCTTCAATTTGGGGATACAACTATATACTGTTAATGTATCCACAGCTAACTGCAGTTTGTAGAAGATTATGACTTCATGCACTACTCGTTGCAACTGAATTGAAGGCAATAAATAGTACAAATCTTCTGCTTCTACTGTTTCAATGTTGGGTGAACCTAAGCCACCTCAAGAATCTGTCTCCAGACATCAATGTTTCTGCTCCATTCTTAGATCTTCATCTTGTTCAGTCAGTCAGTCAGGATATTGTCGATCTGTCTTGTTCTTGTACAGTGCATCCTTCTAGTCTTCCTGTTGCTGTTCTTTCAGGTATCCTATAATTTGCCACCAACTTTTATCAGTGTTAATCAGGATATTCTCTAAGATCTGATAAATTTAATTAGGCACTGAGCAAGTCATAAAAGAAATCAAAGAAAAGTTTGAAAAGGGGATTAAAGTTCAAGGAAAAGAAATAAAAACTAGGAGCTTTGCTGATTACTTCGCAATTCTGACAGAGAAAGCAAAGGACTTGGAAGAGCAGTTGAACAGAATGGAAAGTGTGTAAGCCCCCAAATAGTGTCTTGCTGTTCTGTTCTCATGGTTGCACACTTAAGAATTAATGTTACAGGTCTTGAAAGGAACTTCTTCATCAGGTTTGAAGGTAGTCCCCCCTCACAATTGAATATATTTACCACGGACATCGTCTTAACATGTTGATTGATAAGCTTTTGTCTTTATTCTTTATGTAGCATCACTAACTTCCACAGATATTTAAAACAAGCAAAAATTCACCATGTTCTATCATATGAACTAACATTTAATGCAGCAGCTACTACGTTTTAAACTTCATTTGATACGCTTACCAGTGCACAAGAACACATGCGTGTTGTTCATGTGCGTGCGAGCTTGCTAATCACTGCCATGCGTATTGTAATGAAAAGAGGTTTTAAGATGAAACTTCCTGGCAGATTAAAATTGTGTGTCAGACTGAGATCCGAACTCGGGACCTTTGCCTTTAGCGGGCAAGTGCTCTACCAACTGAACTACCCAAGCATGACTCACAACCCGTTGTTACAGCTTTAATTCTGCGAGTACCTCATCTCCTACCTTCCAAACTTCACAGAAGCTCTTCTGCGAACCTTGCAGAACTAGCACTCTGGCTTAGCCACAGCCTGGGGGATGTTTCCAGAATGAGATTTTCACTCTGCAGCGGAGTGTGCGCTGATATGAAACTTCGTGGCAGATTAAAACTGTGTGCCGGACCAAGACTCGAACTGGGGACCTTTGCCTTTTGTGGGCAAGTGCTCTACCAGACGAGCTCTGTTTGCACAAGAGCTTCTGCGAAGTTTGGAAAGTAGGAGACAAGGTACTGGGAGAATTAAAACTGTGAGGACGGGTCGTGAGTCGTGCTTGGGTAGCTCAGTTGGTAGAGCACTTGCCTGTGAAAGGCAAAGGTCCCGAGTTCGAGTTTCGGTCCGGCACACAGTATTAATCTGCCAGGAAGTTTCATATCAGCGCACACTCTGCTGCAGAGTGAAAATCTCATTCAGATTATAAGATGATCATCAACAAGGGTAATGAATTAAATTAGGTGATGCTGAGAGAAAGAGGTTAGGGCATAAAATCTAAGCATAGTAGGTAAGTTCTGCTATTTGGGCACCAAACTAACTGACGATGGCCAGACAAACTAGAGAGGATATAAAAAGCATTCATGAAAAAGAGAAATTTGTTAACATCAAATATTAATTTAAATGTCAAGAAGTCTTTTCAGTTTGTATTTGTATAGAATGTTGCCTTGTACTGAAGTGAAATGTGGTCGATAAATAATTCAAACGAGGAGACTAGAAATTTTTGAAATACAGTGCTACAGAGAAATGCTGCAGATTACATGGGTAGACAGTGTAACAAATAAAGAGTAACTGAGTCAAATTGGGGAGAAAATTAATAGTTCACTCTGACTAAAAGAGGGTGTGGTTGTAAGGACTTATCCTGGGGAATCAAGAAATTGTCAGTTTGGTAATGGCAGGTGGAGGTGGGGAGGGGGGGGGGGGGAGAAAGAGAGAGAGAGAGAGAGAGAGAGAGAGAGAGAGAGGAGGGGGGGGGCATAAGACAAACGTTCAAAACAATGTACATTACAGTAGATATGCAGAGAGAAGAGGCTTGCACAGTATAGTCTAGTGTTGAGGGCTGTATTAAACTAGATGTCAGACTAAAGACCCCAACAGCAACAAGAACAACAACATTTAAGCCTATATTTTTACTTTGTGCAAGTTGCTATAATTCATAGTTATACACTGATCACTCAGAACATTATGACCACCAACCTACTATCAATATAAAACCCTTCATGCAATAGCAGCATCACCTGGCGAGGAATGCTCTGCCAGCTAGATACACACTCACGGTGCATGTAGTATCAGTGAGTGTGCTGTCCATGTGATAGAATAGAAAAGACACGCGATCTATCTGAGTTTGACCGTGGGCAAATTGTGATGGCTCGGAGACTCGGCGTGAGCATTTTGGAAACTTGCCTCTGGCTTTCTCTCTTTGCCTCCTGCCTTATATTAACAGTTCATTTGCAATTTTGGACTAAACAGTTGCCTGCAGCTCATTATCTAACACTGTGTTATATATGTTAGGGTGGTAGCAGCAATGGTTCGACTAACACCACTCGACAATGGACGAGGAGAACTTTGCCAAAAGCCCGTGGATTTTAAACCACTGGATGCGGCTGGAAGCCTGAAAAATTTTTATCATTAATACTGTGTTATATTGCTGACAACTCATTATTTCACCCCCCCCCCCCTCCCTCCTCCCCATCACTAACAACACCACCACACCTTTTCCACCAACACCTCCACATGTTTTGTTTGTCATCTATGCAAGAACTGGGCAGGGAAAGAATGTTTATTTACATGCTGCTGTGTTTTCTATTATGAGTCTAATTTTATCTTAAACAACCCCCCCACTCTCCCATCTCCATAACTAAGGTCGGTAATGCACGCCTGTGTGGTGGCACTCGACTCTGAGGTCCAATGGTTTGAGTCCTGGTGGAAGCTGAAATTTTCACTATCAGTGTTTGGGCCGTAGAGGAGGAAAGATGGTGGTGTAAAGTTCCTAATTACCAGATTAAATTCCAAACCTCTCCAGAGTGTCTCTAGAAGTGAGTGAATGTGACACTGTTGATGCTGATTTGTCCATTGCATGGGGATATTACTTAGTGACCTACTTGGTGATTTTCAAGAGTAAGAGGCAATGTACCAGCAGCAGGTTTCACTCTCTCCCTTGGCTTCATCCTTAGCAATGCAAACACATTGCAACACTATATAGGCACTCATCAGTCATCCCCAGCACAAATAATCACTTGACACTTCGTAATAGGTTGAACCTTGCACTGGATAGCTATGCACATTTCCTGTGTCTGCTCTCTTGTGCTGATATCCGAGTATGGCTACTTTGACTTGAATCAATACGCAACCAACAAGAACCATGTTTACTTGGCTGAAGAATGTTTGCAGATTCTGTGCCGATGAATGGTTCTCAGAATTTCTAACGTCTACATCTATGTACTTACTGTACTGTGCAAGCCACTGCGGAGAGTACTTTGTATACCACTGTCGCCCCCTCCCAGCTCCTGCCTCCCTCCCCCATTCCTCTTGCAGTCACGTATGGTTCAAGGGAAGAACGATTGTAGGTAAGAATCGGTGCGAGCTCAAATTTCTCTAATTTTATGCTAATGGCTTTTCCTCGAAATGTAGGTGGGAGGAAACAATATGTCGGTTGACCCTCCTACAAATGTATGCTCTTAGAATTTCAACAGTAGGCTACACTGTGATACAGAATGCCTTTCTTGCAGCATCTGCTGTTAGAGTTGGCTGACATTATTGTGGCATGCAAAATTTTACATGTGCGCAATGTGCCGCACGTGTGTGGTCCAGTGCTCCGCCCTGTTTAGAATGTTTCGGTTTTGCTCTGTCCCGCTTGGTACAGTGCGACATTTCACTTAGCAGTGCGATATGGTAATTTTTCTTCCAGCATTTGGTGTGGCACTTTTCAGTCGGCCTGACTTTCCTCAGTTTGCCAGAATCGTAGTGACAGTACTATTTATCCTTCACTATTTGATCACTGTTTAGAGTAAGTTCAAAGGTCCAGTGGCCAATTGCACAAAAAGAGGAAATTTAGCAATCTGTTGTCGCAAGACTTCAAAGTGAGTGGGAATCTCAATTCTTTTTCAGAGGAAAGGATTAAAATTCTCAATATCTATTACACAGTCGAATAATCGACAGGTATAACAATTTTTTTGCTATAGATAAGCGTTCCGACACTATAAACGAAGAATGTAGAGATTTAGTCAAAAGAACAAAACTTTACAACAGTCAACAGAAGATTTGTATAGAATTCATTGTTTTGTACATCAAGATGCACTTTGTGCTTTCTGAAGGCACGGAGCAGGTGATGAAATTGGTGGTACAAATAATAAATTTTCTCAAGTTGCACGCATGATTAAGTTGTTAATTGCAACAGTTTTTGATGTAACTTAACTAGAGTACGGAGACGTTATATTACAGCAAACTAGACTGGTTTAGTCAAAGGGCATGCCTGGAACAAAATTTTGATTTAAGACCCACTATTGTTGAATTTATGAAGGAAGAAGGAAAATGGGAACCAAAATTAGAAGATCGAGAATGTATTGCACAACTCTCATTTTTAGTGGACTTAATTGCACACTTCCCTCAGAAAGTTGTTGTTAGGTGGGAAGCAACTTATTTGTTATTTGATAGGGGAAGTTGGCTCAGTTTAAAAAGAAAATCACATTGTGGAGCGATCAGCTTCTGACAAAGAACACTGTCCATTTGTGTAAGCTCTGTGGCATTGCAGAATATATGAATGTTCGAGAATTCTTTGCAGTGTTGCAGGGCTTACAGGAAGAGTTTTCTAAATACTTTCAGGACACCACAAATGTTAAGACGTAATTTTGAGCTGTTTTCAAGACCGTTTGCTGTTCAGTTGAATGCCCCGGTACATGTGCAGGTGGAACAGATCAATTTGCACTGTTATTCCCATTCAAAAGACAAAAGATTTTATGTTAAATATGTCAAGGGGTTCCACGAAGTCTTCCTCAGTAATAGTTTTCTTACCTCCATAATGAAGCTACAAACATGCTTTTGATTATGAAGCCAAGTAAGTTGTGACTACGTGGCTAACTGAATGACGAAAATGTGCAGCTATCTCTGTGTATGTCTGTGTGCCTACAGTTTGTATTATGTCTCCAGCAAGCAAAAAATGATTAAATAATAGTGTAAGTTTGTTTTGTTTGTGATCTGTGTTGTTGAGAAATATGAAAATGAACCTCGTACAAGATTTTCACTTTGTCTTGCGTGACTGCATTGCCATCTACTGCAGTGTGTTTGCAGAGAGAGAGAGAGAGAGAAGAGAGTGAGTGAGTGAGTGAGTTTACTCAGGTTTCTGCTTCAGTAATGGTAGGTGAGTCATGAAGTTCTATCATTCTTTTTTGTGTTGATGACAAATAAAAGTCTTCATAATTTGCTGAAGGTAAGAATATTGGATTTAATGTCCTGTTGGTGAGAAGACACAGCAAATGTTGCATCCATGTTAATATCACCTCCCCCCCCCCCCCCCCTTCTGCTAAGGAGAGTCGTGGCTCTTCATTCCTCACATGCCACACATTATCCCCTTATTGCCATATACATCTTACACCTTATTCCTCTGCCTCCCCTCACTTCACAAAAAAGAAAAAAAAAGTCAGCTGAGGCTATCGCCATAAGCAGTAACTATGTGTTAGTTAGAAAGCTTGTAATGTCTCTGTGCTGCTAAATGTTTTTATGTATTATGCACCAATCAGCTATGTGTTAGTGGTTTCCTGTCCTCATTTTTGTTTATGACCATAAAACTGAAATTAACTGTAGTACTGTTATTTGATGTCTTTTGTTACACTCTGTGTTACAGTTTAGTATATGTTGTTAAATTAGACTTGACTTTTACAATAAAGAAAACAAAGTAACTGAATGAAGTCTGGTCAGAGTATTGTATTCTGCCTTAGCAGTGCTTTATTGTTAAGCAAACATTAACATTATTAGTGTACTTGAAACCTCTTGAAGATGCTTACCTGATATTCTTTTATACGGTGGTAGAATAAAAGATGATGTCCTATCAGTTCTTCACAAAGCTTGTGTATAATTGTTTGTAAGTGTTATAAAATAAATAAAACTGAAGAAACTTTTTAGTATGTGGAATCATATTCGTTCTGCAGAAAAAATACGAAGTTTTCTCAAGAGCTGCAAAGTAATTCTTTCAGTAGCTTTAGCTTGATGATATGGTGTTAAAGCAAATTCAGTAGTGCCATTTCTTTCCTGCTCAACACTGTTGTGTCGATTTGTCTACAATGTCCATCCAAACAAAAACAGAAACAAATCTGCTGCAGTCACAAAATACTTTTAAACAACTGTTTCTTATCGCAATGAGCTCTCGCACAAAGTAGCTGTAGTTAGCATTGTACTTTATTTTTAGAAACAAAACTGTTTTTGTTTCCCGATTATCTGGTCACGTGGCTTTCCTTGGAAAATGATACGCGAATGTCATTACCTATTTTTTATTTGGAACTTCGCATCCCAATGTAATCCTCCTCCTGGATTTGAAAATTGGTTTTGGTGTATATTTTTTAAAGCTGCGTGCCTCATTTTGGACTGAAGTAAACAGAAATTCTGGATGGAATTGGTGGGTTTCTGAAGGTAAATACATCAGAGGTCTATGCGCAGGTCACATTATTACTGTGAATTATGGGCCAGTCATTTAAGGGCATCCATTGGCCTCAGATCAGGCGTATTTGGTGGCCGAGGCATTAATGACAGTTCACTATTGTGCTCCTCAAACCAATGTAGTATGAGTCTGGCCTCGTGATATGGACAATTATGCTGCTGAAAGATGCCATTGCTGTCAGGTAAGAAACTGCCCAGGTGCCTTGGTATGACACTGGACTTATATTTAGGATGAAGGTGACTCATATTCCTTCTGGCCATTCAGATTTAGATTTTCTGTAATTTACCTAAATAGCTTAAGACAAGTACCGAAATGATTCCTTTCAAATGCCACAGCCAATTTTCTTCCATAATCAGAGCTTGCACCCTGTCTCGACTTTAAACTATAATTTACCTTCCTTCCCTTTTCATCCAAATAGTGATTTTCTGATTCGATTATGCTAGCAGACACACAAGAAAATATTATTTTAATTGCCGTCTGGTACTGAGTCTTACAAACAAGATAAGAGCTTCTGATATATATTCTACAGAGGTGAGTTGTTATCGTCAAATACTTCCAGTTGAAGTTAAGGTCATGGTGCACCCATAGACTAAAATGCCACTTACTAATGATACACAAGAAATCGTAATTGATAAAACAATGTTCTATGTGTGAAGGAAAGTGACTGACATGAATTGTGCAATTCCTTTTATTTCTTCTAGACAATCACACTTTCATTCATGTTAGTTTCGGCCATATGTTGCCCATCTTCAAACAACACAAGTTGATATGACAACACACTATTCGTCACATAATGCTTAAGACTTATATCTCTTGTTAAGATTGACAATTTATCGCTTAAACCAGTCAGTTTTCACTGTGATTGTGTCCCAAAGAAACAAATAATTGCATGTTATTGTCAAAGTTCATGAAAGCACTACAGTTTCTGTACCTCAACCTCCAGCTCTACCACTCCTAGTAGATCTTAGTGCCATTGTTAAAGTGACACAAGAAAACTTCAGACAAATAGTAGCATGAAAAAAGTACTAGATTCCCAAGATGATAGAAAAGAAATACACCTATATCTTGGATTTACACCATGGTGTTATGCTTACTTAGTAAAACAGTGCTGTCTATGACAACTGCAGTGTAAATTGTTTTAGTAAACATCAGTACAAAATGTTATCTCCTTGCTTAACAGTCTGATACAAGGCTGAACATGGCATCCCAAAAGGCTTGTGGACCACGTGCAGACTGCGGCTCAACCTTTCTTGACTTTGCTCGGTCCTTTACGGAAATATTCAGTATAGTGTGACCTTTCATTTAGTATTGCTGTGAGGCATTTTTCGACCGGCAGAACTCTTCAGTTCGGCAAAACTGTTGTGCCAGGGCTGTTTACCCTTTGCTATTTGTTTGTGGTATGGAGGACATTCTCAAGTCCAGTGGCTGTTTGCTCAAAAGGAAATAGTCTAGTGATCTATAGTCACAAGCCTTTAAAACCAAGTGGAAATGCATGTATTATGCAGTTACATAATCAAAGGGTACTGCAAATTTACTATGAAACGACATTACAGTACCTCGCAGAAAGAATTTAAGGATTTGGTTGACAATGCTACAGCAAAAAATTACAAAAATCACTAGGTGGGTTTCATTGTTCAGTACATCAAGAAGCACTTTTGTGCAGGTATGGAGCATGTGAAGAAATTGGTGGTACAAGTAATAAAATTTTTAAATTCTACTGTCTGTTGCAATAGTTTTCGATGTAACTGAACGAAGAGTAAGTCGATTGTACATATTTAATATTTCAAAGTAAATTGGTTAAGTTGAGAGGCACGACTGGAATGATTTTTTCAATTTAAAATCTACAACTGCTGAATTCATGAAGGAAAAAGGAGTGGAGGATTGAGAATTAGAACATCCAAAAGAGATAAAAGACCTTGCATTTTTAATAATAATAATAATAATAATAGCTTTATTCAACATCGAATGGTACACTGCACATGTACAAAGAAACAGTAATGATTAAAGTTATTTGTATAATACACAAGACATATTCTTCTGAGTACGTCTTTAATTTACACCAAAATTAAAATAAAATGTTTACTGACATAATTTCACAAAGCATTTGTTGTTCTCCATATAAGTATGGTACTCTTCTAGTGTGTAGAAAGGGTGTTCTGCTAAAAGTTTCTTAAGCTGATGTTTCAGTTTAATTGTAGGAAGAGCCATGACTGCACTAGGCAGTGCATTAGCTAATTTTATACCTGCGTACTGAGGCCCCTTTTCGTAAAGTGCTGTTCTGTGGCTGCCAATGTAAAATCTTTCTTTATTTGTAGTATTATACTGGTGGAAATTTGAATACGTGTTTGGGTACAGTCTTTTCACAAGCAATATGGCTTTTAGAATGTATGTGTTGATAACAGTTAACACCTCTGTTTTTGGAAACAAGTTGCGACAAGATTACCTATATTTTGCTCCACAGGTTATTCTCACACCCCTTTTTTGAAGAATGAATAGCTTATTTAGATTAGATTTGGTTGTTGGCCCCCCCCCCCCCCCCCAAATTTCAATACCGTAGTTCAAGTGAGAGGAGAAAAGAGCATGGTATGCAGTCTTTAGGACTACAGTGTCTCTACAGAACTTGCTAATAGTACTGATTGCAAATATATTTTTTGACAACTTAGTTGCTAGGGAGTCCATATGTGTGTCCCATTTCAGGTTGCTTTGGATTATTGCACCATGGCATTTTACATTAGACTCTTTCTTTACCAATTTGTTGCCAATGTATAATTTAATTTCATTATTCAAACTACTTTTGTTAAACTCCATCAAACATGTTTTACTGGTGCTTACATTTAAGTGGCTTCCATTAAAAAACTGAACAATTTCTTTTGTCACATTATTACACTCTGCCTCTAGTTCATTACATGATTCCTTTTTACACACAATGGACGTGTCATCGACATACAGAACAATTTTGGAATTTATAGTACAGTATTTAATATCATTGACATAGATCAAGAACAGAAGGGGGCCCAACACCGAGCCCTGGGGCACGCCATATTTTATTTAAGTGATTGCACACTGCCTACTGGAAGACACTGCAAAGTGAGAAACAGCTAATTTCTGAATAGATGGGGTTGTATTTAAAAAGAAAACTGCATTGAGGAAGAGACAAAACTGACAAAAAACACCAGCCATTTGCCTAAGCTCACTGGCATTAAAGAACATGCAAGGTTCAAAGAATTCATTTTGGCCTTGAAAGAATTACTGGTTTAGTTTTCTAACATTTTGAGGGCACTGCAAATCTTACATCTGTTTTCAAGCTCCTTGCCAGTCCAGTTAAAAGTGTCTCTGTGCAAGTGCAGATGTAACTGATTGATCTGCGTTGTATTCTCCTTTTAAAGACAAATCCTTTTACATTAAAATTGTCCAGGGCATTTACATTGTTTTACAGGTTGAGTTTACAGGTTGAGTTCCCACATGTCCATAATGAGCTTACAAAAGTTCTACTGTATTTCGATCAACGTATGTGTGAAACACTTTTCTTTGACTGTGGAACGATTTAAGTCACAATCATGTGACAACCTGAGTGTGAAAATCTGTGCAATTGTCCACTTCTGCCTGTCCGTATCTCGTCAGTTTGTACCAGATAAAAATTATGTCTTCAGTGTGCAAAAATAATTAAATAATACTGAAAATTTGTGTTGTTTCTGATGTATGTTGTTGAGAAATGGGAAATATAAAACAGTCGTATGCGGTGTGAATGAATTGCCATTTAAATGCGGCGTGTTCACAGGTTCCCCTTCCTCGCAGTGTGACAGTGTGCCGTGGTGGTGAGGAGAATGTGCAGCTAGGCTGAGCATTACGGCATGGCTCATGAGCCGAATTCTTGGCTGCCCCTGATCTAGTACCTATGATTAAAGAACTAATTAAACAGAGGCAGATCTACTGGGTGGTTATACTTAAACTTTTCCTACTTAATGCATTATAACACGTAAACTAATTACCGCACGGGGAACAAACTTGGTAGCATTAATGTCAAGAACTGGGAAAGAGAAATTATGCAGAATCTATTCAATTGAAATATTTTTAATGTGCTGCTATGGTATATCATACCATTACATACCGGTGCCATTACTGCTACAAAAGGGGCTCAATATGGCACCCATCAGTGTGCAAAAGAGCCTGAAAGCGCAGGATTGCATTTGCACAGTGGAACGAAGCATGTCCGTAGGTATGCTGGCTACCTCGCTTGATGTGCTGTGCTTCAGATCAACCCATGTGTTCTTACATATTGATGACACTTGAAGCGGTGTGAAAATGGATTGCATTCAGAATTCACACCTCCCTCTCATCAGATGATTTACTTGATGTGTCTAGCCGATCCTTTTCTCTGGATAATCAGCTAGCTTGATCTTCCAAAACTTCTTCTCTGAAGACTCTTGTTGGTTATACGAATTTAAAAGACTCTACTTTTGAAATAGTTGGTTGCTCGCCGAATACTTTCAGTTCAGTCACAATATATTTTCAGCTACAACAAAAAACAACTTGGCCATTTCTCGTACAAACATTTAAACTTGTGCAAGTCAGCTTAGTCATCAAACATTAGAATTCAGTTAACACAGTTTAATGTTCAAATCATTTTTGAACATGACGTATGTCTTGCTTTGTTCAGAGCTATGACATGAAGTAAGTAAAAGTCTATGACAATTGTTTGTTTGTCTTTTTTACAATAATCACAGGACCAAAAACCATGGAATATTACACAGACACTCCTTGTCCTTTTAATGCAGCTCCTGTCTTCCCACGATAAACATCAATCCTGCACACACAGACATGTGTTGCACAGTAAATAGACTCTCTCTTTCACACTTATCTTTAAAATATTGCATGTTCGAGGTGGCAGAAGGTTGAGTGGTTCCAGAATTTACGTGTAAATTCTCAATGCACTACATACCCCCTCCTCAGATCGAACACCCAGTATTTTATACATAACCATTATGTACATTAATATCGTACCTATTAACAATCCACATTTCTAAAGTAATCATTTATTACATAATTTTATATAAACAATTTTTTTCATAAATCCTTGTACTTTATAGAGCAGGCTTTCCACTAATTCTTTACTTTGTTTTTAGAACATAAGCCTCTATTTATGATTTCATTCTGCATTACTCTTACTTATAAATGGTGAGGACTCTCTCTTCAGTTCCAATCGTAAATTCCAGGTGCCATGGACATTTAAATATTTCATCCTTTATTCTAATTTTTGTACTATTTTTTCTCAGTACCGACTAGTATCATTATTTATTGCCGTCTGAAATCTCGAGGGACTCGGGGAAAAATGAACGTGTTCTTTCTGACATTCATAAAACCTAATAACACTAGTGGTTTATAGAATCTAAACTTACCAGAATAATTCCTACAAAGTGTGTGAAGTTTGTTACGAGACTGTCCGTTTCCCCTCGGATCAGTTTCTTTACCTTACATATGGGTTGACCGTATGAGTCCAATCCCTCCTTCCATTTCGCCAGGTACACCCCTCTTAATTCCTATTCTCTTATAATACAGGTCAATCCCCTTCTTGGTGCCCTTCTCTGCACAGTATAGGTCAGCCTTTCTTAGGTCTGCCTATCTGCCTTTTATATTCAATAAATACTGGGTGTGCTGCCCTTATACTTTACAAGTAGGCCTCATGGTTCCTTGCCCTAGTATACATCTTTATGTACACTATAATTAAATATTCTCTGGTAAAATTAAAAATTTGCTTCACAATTTGCACTTGCTTCTTAATACTTCATTCCATACCCCACAGTCCTCCTTTACTCAACAACTTTTCTAACCATGCCTATATATTCAATACATTTTACTATATAGTCCCACTATCATCCTACAATTCAAATTCATCATTCCATATATATTGTAAACAGGTGATGTAGAACCATTACAGTAAATGACAATGTGTGCGTATCTCCCTAAAATGTTCTTATTTAACCGTTTGTGCAGTGTAGAACTGTCGCATTAAACGACAATGTGTGCATCCTTTCCCTATGTACACATTCCTTTCCCCCTAAAACGCTTGACAGTTCTCCCCTTTTGATGTGTAAGATCATTGTTTGTGTAATCGTATTTTTTGTGTGTATGCATAAGTGTGTTTGTGTAGTCTGATTCTTTGGCCTACTTATATAAAATAAGTTGTAGGTTATTGGAAACCATGGAAAATGAGAAGGACTTCTGCGATAGAAGTAGTTGAATATGGAAAGAGGGAAAGATAGGTAGGTACTCAAATGAGAAGTAAGAAAGGAAAAAGTGGAAATGGTTGCTAAGATCGAAGAAGTGAAAACAGTTAGCCCCAAAGACAGGAAACCCTTCCCACTCCCCTTCTCCGGGATCCCTACCTCGCCGGTACTTGAGTGAGAAGCCGGAGGAGGTACGGTGTTAATCATCTCCAACAGAACGGACATTCTTACCTTCACCCTTGAGGTCCCCGAAGAAAAATCGTAGCTATGGAACAGCAAATGGTGAAGAATCAGTCACACTTGTTTGAGAGGGTCGTTTGGAAGGTGTGGTGTGTGTTCTGTGTTAGCCATGTTTGTGCTTACACTACTCACCCCTTCAAAAACTAATATAAACCCTCCCCGTTACATCACATCTCATAAAAGGTATAAAATATTCTGTACGAAATAGAAAATTATAGACTATGATCAAACAGTTGTTTAGTTAATCACCTTATATTAACTTTTATACACACATAAAATCCTCTATTCAGTTTATGTCGTCTCGACATCACTGTTTAAATAGTACCATCACATTATACTTTTCACTAATCTATATTCTATCCATTTCATTTCATGTTTAGGGATCACTGTTTATCTGTGATTCTCTCAAGTCTATTATTTTTCTACCATACTCAGTTTTCTATACGCAAAAATTATAAGATAGTTTAAGAATTCATTAATAGATAACAGAATAGTTTTAAGATTTGAAGGGAATTCGGTGCAGGAAAAATAGTACAGAATAAACACTGAAAACAACTTGGGACCGACGGTCGTCACTCTGCCTGTTAACACAGAATATTAACATCCCTGGGGATATACAACTATATGTCTTTTACATTGAGTTTTCCTTTTTCTGATCCTGTTATAGGATCTACTAAAAGTAAGGCTTCGGGATGTATTACTGCTTGTACTCGGTAAGGTCCTTCATTCTTTTGGAGAAATGTGTGTGCCTCCTTCTTCAGGGCAGAGCTCTGAAGATGCTGTTTTACAAGAACTAGGTCATTGACCTTGTACTGAGGGTTTGATAGCCTTCTCATTATGTTTACTCACTCGTTGTTGTTCTTCGTCAACTAGATTTTTAGAATTTATTTCCTGTTTAGCTTGGTAATCATCAGTAGGTTGTTCAGGCCAAATGATACATTTAATAAGAGGTTCTCCTACAAAGGGTTTGCCTATTACTTCTAAAGGTGTTAATCCTGTTGATAAATGTGGTAATTCATTTAAAAGAAGTTCAAAGTCTTTGATCTTCGTTGCCCATAGTGTATGTTTTTCATGGCAGTAGGTGTGGCATAATTTCCCAATTTCTTTCATAACTCTTTCACACAGTTTCGAAGATGGATTATTGGTGGATATTAATACTTGACGAATATCTTCCCATGCTAAAAATTCTTTAGAATCGGTACTAACAAACTGTGGTCCATTATTGGAAAGAAATTGTTTTGGTTTGCCTACCTCAAGAAAGTATTGTTGCAGATAGTTTATCACAGTTAGTATATTTGCTTTCTTAATAGGATACAACTTAACATACTTTGACCAACACTTTATGAGGACAAAAATGTACGACACTCCTCCCTTTCCTTTCAGAATTGGTCCAAAGAAGTCCACTGCTGTAAGATCAAGTAATGCCTTAGGAATGATCAAATACATTTTGTATTTAACATGAGTGTTACTCTCTTTCACCTTTTGACAGGTCTCACAAGCCCTAATTAAAGATGCTACCTTATGTACTAGCTTCTTAAAATAATAAAACTTATTCATATGAGCTATACATTTCTTTATTCCGAAGTGTCCATATCCCCTGTATGAACATACCATACAATCTTGTCCTCCATTAACTTCGGGATGCATAAATGCAAACATTGCAATGTTATATTGTCTCTCCAAAACAAATTATGCTCTATCCCATTTCCCTTTCTGATTAAGAGTTAAAGACTTTCTAATACACATAGCAAATGCTTCTGTAAAGTAGGGATCATGATGTATGTTTTCGGTTATTCTTTTAGCCATCTCTCTTACCTTGGTGTGTGGATATTCTATTGTCATAAAATTAATTGCAAAAATTACGCCGGTTCCTTCCATACATTTTAATTAGTCCATGCCTACAGGTAACCTAGACAAAGTGTTAGGCACAATATTCTCAGCACCTTTTATGTACTGTATCTTAATGCCATACTCCTGTAGGAATAATATCCATCGCATTAATCTACTATGCGACAATCGACTATTTATTAAAAGGATAGCGCTTGATGGTCCGTATATACATAGGTTTCTGACCCCCATATAAGTGTTTGGAAGTTTTGGACGCTCCATACTATAGCCAATAGTTCCTTTTCAGTGGCTGTGTGGTTTAATTCATGCTTATTAAGACTAAAGCTTTTGGAAGCTATAGATCTGTGATTTACATTATCTATACACCACTCTCCTTGGAATAGTTCTGCTGCGATCCCATAATCAGATGTGTCTGTTGCAATTTTAAATGGTTCACCCATACTCAGATGATGCAGTATGGGTGCTTCTACTAGTGCTCTTTTTACGTTTTCAAATGCCCCATTCGTCTCTTGGTCCCGGACGCACAGTGTTCCATTTCTTAACAGATGTAAAATTCTCGGGTCGTTCAGTTCTTGATTGTGTATATATCGTCTATAATATCCGGCCATCCCAATAAATCCCTTCAACTGTCTTATGTTTTTAGGGGGTGGGCACATTTATGCATTCTGGATCTGGTCTAATCCCATGCACACCTACATATGCCCCAAAAACTTAAGCTCTTGCCTTGCAAAGTGCGATTTAGACAGTTTCACTGTAATACCTGTTTCTGTAAATTTTTTCAGGGTTTTATTCAAGGTTATACAATGTTCTTCCCAGGTAGTGGAGATTATAAGGATATTATCTACATATATCATTAAATCCTTCAATAATTCCCTGCCTAATGCCTCATCCAACGCACGTATGAACACGGATACCGAAATATTTAGTCCAAACGGTAACACATTGAAATGATATGATTTTCCATCAAACAAGAACGCTGTATACTTCTTTGAATCAGGATGTAATCTAATTTGCCAATATCGCGCAGTCAGGTCCATTGTGCTAAAAAACTTTTCTTTCTTAAATTTGGACAGCAGTTCATCAATGTTAATTGGTCTGTCTCGATCTCTCTCTATATGTTTGTTCAAAGTACATGCGTGTAGTACTGACTGCACACCACCTGTAACCTTTTTTTACTACTACTAAAGGGTTATTCATGACACTCGTACTATGTTATATTATCTTATTGTCAATCATTTTATCTATTTTCCTCCTTCACTGCTTCTTTCAAGCATACCGGTATTGGATATGGTTTACAGAAAAATGGAGTGTTATCTTTGATTTTAAATTTACATATATAGTTACTAAATGATTAATGGAAAATCTCATATAGAGATGTGAAACAAATACTAACAAAGAGATAGAGGGGCTGGCCAGTACTTACCTCAGCTCAGTACAGCCGATAGATACACATAAAAACAAAACCGAAAATTTATGTTCCTAGCTTTCGGAACAAATGTTCCTTCATCAGGGAGAAGAGAGGGGAAAGAAAGGGAAGAAGGGAAAGGAGATTCAGTTACTCACAACCCAGGTTATGAAGCAACAGGGAAAGGAAAATAGGGAGGGTAGCAAGGATGGAGGCATGGTTGTCAGAGGGAAGCCAAAGATATTCTACTGTAAGTACTGTGCCAGCTTCAAACCAAAGAGGATGCATACAGAAGTAAAGAGGCATATAGTATAAAGATAAACACAACTATGCAGGATGAAAAGATGCGTGAATGGCTAAGAGGAAAGGGAAAGAGGAGAAGACTGAAGAGTAAATGGGAGTGAGGTTGTTTAACGTAGGTTCAGTCCAGGGGGATGGCGGGATGAAAGGATGTGTTGGAGTGAAAGTTCCCATCTCCGCAGTTCAGAGGGACTGGTGTTGGGTGGGAGAAGCCAAATGGCACATACGGTGTAGCAGGTTCCTAGGTCCCTAGAATTATGCTGGAGGGCATGCTCCGCTACTGGGTATTGGGCATCTCCTAGGCGGACAGTTCGTCTGTGTCCAATCATGCGCTCAGCCAGTTTAGTTGTTGTCATGCCGATGTAAAAGGCTGTGCAGTGCAGGCATGTCAGTTGATAAATGACATGTGTAGTTTCACATGTGGCCCTGCCTTGAATTGTGTACGGTTTACCAGTAGCGGGGCTGGAGTAAGTGGTTGTGGGGGGATGCATGGGGCAGGTTTTGCAGCGGGGTCGGTTACAGGGGTAGGAACCGCTGGGTAGAGAAGGTAGTCTGGGAATATTGTAGGGTTTAACAAGGATGTTATGGATCCCACATACCCATGGTCTCTCTGCCCTTGAGCACTACCTCTCCCAACGCCCACCCGATGATCTTCCAAAAACCTCGTTCCTTATCACACTTACCAACTTCATCCTCACCCATAATTACTTCACTTTTGAAGGCCAGACCTACAAACAAATCAGGGGAATGGCCATGGGAACCAGGATGGCTCCGTCCTATGCCAACCTCTTCATGGGCCGCATGGAGGAGGCTTTCCTGAAGACCCAACAGCTGCTTCCCCTGGCCTGGTATAGGTTTATAGATGACATCTTTGTGGTCTGGACTCATGGTGAAGAAACACTCCTTAATTTCCTCCATAACCTCAACTCCTTTTCGAATCTGAATTTCACCTGGTCCTTCTCCAAAACCCAAGCGACCTTCCTGGATGTTGACCTTCATCTTGTTGAAGCTCACATCCACACCTCTGTCCATATCAAACCCACAAACAAACAACAGTACCTTCACTTTGATAGCTGCCATCCATTCCACATCAAACGCTCCCTTCCCTACAGCCTAGGTATTTGTGGCAAACGTATCTGCTCCAGTGACGAATCCCTCAACAATTACACCAATAACCTGACCAGTGCTTTCCTCTCCCGCAACTATCCTGCAGACCTTGTCCACAAACAGATCTCTCGAGCAATACATTCCTCCCCGTCCAACAACAATGTTCCTACCCCCAGACCACACAGAAGCATCCCCCTTGTCACCCAATATTATCCTGGCCTCGAAAACATCAACAAATTACTCCGCCAGGGATATGATTTTCTCAAGTCAACCCCTGAAATGAGATCATCCCTTGACAAAATTCTCCCCACACCACCCAGAGTTTCCTTTCGTCGGCCCCCTAACCTCCATAACATCCTTGTTAAACCCTACAATATTCCCAGACTACCTTCTCTACCCAGCGGTTCCTACCCCTGTAACCGACCCCGCTGCAAAACCTGCCCCATGCATCCCCCCACAACCACTTACTCCAGCCCCGCTACTGGTAAAACGTACACAATTCAAGGCAGGGCCACATGTGAAACTACACATGTCATTTATCAACTGACATGCCTGCACTGCACAGCCTTTTACATCGGCATGACAACAACTAAACTGGCTGAGCGCATGATTGGACACAGACGAACTGTCCGCCTAGGAGATGCCCAATACCCAGTAGTGGAGCATGCCCTCCAGCATAATTCTAGGGACCTAGGAACCTGCTACACCGTATGTGCCATTTGGCTTCTCCCACCCAACACCAGTCCCTCTGAACTGCGGAGATGGGAACTTGCACTCCAACACATCCTTTCATCCCGCCATCCCCCTGGACTGAACCTACATTAAACAACCTCACTCCCATTTACTCTTCAGTCTTCTCCTCTTTCCCTTTCCTCTTAGCCATTCACGCATCTTTTCATCCTGCATAGTTGTGTTTATCTTTATACTATATACCTCTTTACTTCTGTATGCATCCTCTTTGGTTTGAAGCTGGCACAGTACTTACAGTAGAATATCTTTGGCTTCCCTCTGACAACCATGCCTCCATCCTTGCTACCCTCCCTATTTTCCTTTCCCTGTTGCTTCATAACCTGGGTTGTGAGTAACTGAATCTCCTTTCCCTTCTTCCCTTTCTTTCCCCTCTCTCCTCCCTGATGAAGGAACATTTGTTCCGAAAGCTAGGAACATAAATTTTCGGTTTTGTTTTATGTGTATCTATTGGCTGTACTGAGCTGAGGTAAGTACTGGCCAGCCCCTCTATCTCTTTGTTAGTATTTATATAGTTACTAATACTACCCGGACCATTGGAAAATACCATTTCATATTCCAATAGAATTTTAGTTAAATCTAATTTTTGGCTGTTGGTTAATACTGGAGATTCGTTCACTTTGTTTTGTATGTCAGCTCGGTGCGATACGTGACTTGTGTTATCGATTTTCGGGGCCAGTTGTGCTGTAACTGTTAATACCAGACATTGATTCTCAGTTGTTTGTTTACTAACGTAAATGTCTGACACAAACGGTATCCCATACAGTGTTAAACATTCCCCTGGTAAACCTTGTCCTTCAGGTAGCCCCACAACCAGAAATCACAGGGAGTGAGATCAGCTGATTGTGCCAGCCAAGCATTTGAAAATGATTGGCTGCTAATTCAATCGTTTCCAAATGTGTTTCAGAGAAGCAGGTGAAGTTCACAAATGATGTAAAGTGGGGCCCCATCTTGCATGAAAACTGTTGAGTTCTTTGCGTCTCTCTCCTGTAGGGCGGGTATGACATGCTGGTGAAGAATGTCACAGTAACGCTGGCCAGGCACAATGCCACGTCTTTGGTCCTTGAGTGCCAATTTGTTTGGGGGGGGGGGGGGGGGAATGGGCCAAAGATGAATGTAGCCGTGAAGCCAGACCATACGATGAGACATTCACCATACAGGGGAACTTCATGCACAGGGACTGGAGGTGAAGATTCCCACACTTGGCAATTATGTGTGTTCAATTCATCCGTCAGGGAAAAATGAGCTTTGTTTGCCTGTAGGATGGTTCAGGGCCAGCCCTTGTCAACTTCAATTCGTGCAAGAAAGTGGAGATTGAAGTTACCACCTCATTGTGCATCCTGTGGTGCAAGCTACTGTACGATATGGATCTTGTATGGATACCATTTGAGAATGGTTCGAAGCAGCTTCCGTGCAGTTGGTCATGGAATGTTCAACAGTTATGATACAGCACATACCCTGCACCTAATAGAGCTTCACCAATAATACCCTGCTCCTTTTGTCCAAGATGATGTTGAAAAGTCAACAAGTGCACTGTGACTGGTGAGGTGTTTGGGACTATAATAGTGATGACTGAGCTTGGCACCTGGTGGCCATAATTGGAACTGGACGATGGTGCTATAACGTGTGGTAATCATGTACCCTATACTCTAGACATTAATGCTACCAAGTTTGGTACTTCTACAGTAATTAGTTTCCATCTTATAATGTGTTAAATAGGGAAAGTTTAATTTTAACCATCTGGTATAATGGACAAATAATTTGTTCTTTGGTGGATTATATTATTATTATTATTATTATTATTATTATTATTATTATTATCATCATCATCATCATCATCATCATCATCATCATCATCATCATCATCATCCTTTGAGTTAAATGTGTAATTCATGTTGTCTTCATAAATTTCAGAAAAATATTAGTAAATATTGTAACGGAATTTGAAATTCTCTCCAAATATATATTTTTAATATAAATACCGAGTTTGAGAAACAAGAATAATGGAGTATAGTCACATTATAGTCTGATTTAAATTAGTTGTAATTAGAGAGTGAGCGGTTTGGACTACTACTGCCAGCAATACACAAATAGGACCTTTACAGGCATTGTCAGCTCCCACCTTGTAGGTATTTCTGGTAGACCAAGTGTTATGTCTACCAGTTCTCAGCAAGAAACTTTTCCTATTTCAAAAATTTCATATATATTGAGCAAAAATATAACTTTGGCCCTAATTCAAATGAAGAACAGATTTGTATCATGCACATAAAAACATTATAGAGAGCTATACCATATGTCAATTTCAGATTTTTTTGTGTGTTTTTTTTATAGGAAACAGACACATTAACTCAGTACTTGTTATGAGTTTTCCAAAGCTTTTGTGCAGGAAATGAAAAGCAATATGAACTGCTGGAACGATGCATTGGCGAATGAAGTATTTTGGTAGTCAAAAAGAGAAAAAACTATTTCAGTAATTTATTTGTTTTTGTGATATGAGGTAATGTGTTTGAAATTAAATGATAATACACTTATCTTGGTCACAAATGTAATTTTTATTTAACATCTCAATACTCAATTTGGGATAATCCTGTCATCAGATCTGTCATAATCAATACAGAGTACCCTGTCAGTGGCATGGTTTGCGTATGACTGCAAATCTCATGTGAGTCTTGTCAAAAGTGATAAAATTTCATCTGTTTCAGGCAAATTAACACAAGTCTGGTGCTAATTAAAATTAAGAACACATTTTTGACATGCATAGACACACTATAAAGACACAAGCCATTTTTGCAATACCAGATTTTTTTTATATGATTTCTTTTATAGATGGTAGACACTTTAAAGTGATTTTCTACTGCCACAGAGAGCTGAGTGCTGTGGTGGCTGGATGTGTAAGTTTTTACAACTTGGCACCTTAACCCTAGCATTACCAATGCATTTCCCATAATGCATACTACCGGGAAAGGGGGCACGGGGAGCTTACTTTATGCCAACATAAAAAAAACTGGAAAAAAAATTTCGTTAATTGTGGACTTTTATTAACATCATAACTTTTAAATAGGTGCTGATGTATAAGGTGAGCCTGAAGGTGATGTATAAGGTGAGCCTGAAAATATCTTTTAGCACAGTCTTAGCAATACCAATGCAGTTCCTGTAATGGGTACACAGAGAAAAGGTTACTTTATGACCACAATTTTTTTTTAAAAAAATACAGATTTCATTAATTGACATTGAGTTTCATTTTTATAGACATGGTACCTTGCAAAAATGAGGTTGTGTGTGTGTGTGTGCGTGTGTGTGTGTGTGTGTTTGTGTGTGTGGTTAATGGCTGAAAGCTTTATTTGACAGTCTTTTTGTTGTGCCTATCTGCGACTCAGCATCTCCGCTATATGGTGAGCGGCAAATTTCCTTTTCATTGTACTGTTACATTCCATCCTGGATTTTCCATTATTTGATTTTTTATAGATGTGTAAGAAGATATTTGAACCTGAAAATATGAATATAAGATTTGTTGCAAAAAGTCACATTCACTACTACCACAAATTTTTGAGTAACGTTTACTGAAAAATTCAAAACAGTTATAGAATCTGGTATAAAAAATCATCAAAAACAAATACTTTTTTCAGAATTTTAAAATATAAAGTACATGACTAGATTACAATATTTCACTCCCCACTTGGTATTGCGAGAGTTAAACAATGGATGCAATAAACTCAAATCACACTGTAAATCAGGAGATGCTAGGGAAACTGGGAAATGCGACACCAGTGCAGTAGATGAGTTTTCTCTTTTCTGAGAAAGGGAAATATGTTAGTATTAAATTTAAATGAAGAATTTTAAAGAGTCTTTTCTGAATGTATTTGTCTGGTATATGCTGTTATACAGAGTGTCAAGAATTAAAATATCAATTTTGTTGACATCATTAATGCATTATTGTTATTTCTTCAGGGCCTGATTATTTATAGTGTATATATTTATCACATGTTATGTTCAGCATGAGCACCAGTCACAAACCAGCACAACTCCCATCTACCTGCTGTGACACAAAAGACACTTCAGAGAGTTTATAGCTGCAGCAGCTAGCCTTATTTGGTCTCAGAGCTCTGCCAGTCAAGTGATACTATGTCAACAAAACACAGGTCCCTTGATAATTTGTCAGACGAAACAGTCCACAGGCGTGAGGTCGTGAGAATGCACTGCCCAGATTGTGGGTCAAGCACACCCAGTCCAGCTTCCAGGAAGGACATTATTCAAAAGCATATGCACGTCTATGGCATAATGGCATGGCGCTTTATTCCGTTAGAAGAACATCGTGCACATATTCATCTTGCATAAACTGTGGTAAAAGAAACTGTTGCAGGAAATACTCATATATTGCCCCAGAAATGGAGTTTTCGGCAAAGAAGAATGGGCCATAGATGTTGTGCACTGATATTCCCATGCACATACACGAGGGAGTCTTGCTCTGGAATTACAGGTGCTCCACTGGTAGTGTCAGCCCAGATGATGCAGTTATGTTGGTTAACTCTTTGAGTATGGAAGGTCGCCTCATTGCCGAATAGGATCTGATTAAGGTGGTTACGATTTGCATCTGCTTCAAGCAAATCCTGGCACATGTTAGAACATTCTGGCAAATCCTCATCATGTAATTGGTGGAGGTCCTGGTGATGGTATGGCATTTTTTTCCAGTGTGTCGCAACACTCTATGTACAATGAGTGTGGAGTGTCCAATTCCACTGACAGTCACCACTCAGATTTTGGACTGTGTACAATGAATGTTCTAATGTCTTCAGTTCAGTCAGCAGAAGTTGACAGACAGCCTGGTCTGGGCTCGTTCTTACGATACTAGTCCACTTTAAACTTGTTCACCAATTGTTGAATTGCCTTATCACTACATTCAGTTTTACGGAATCAGCGATCGAATCTGAATCTCATCATACAACAACTTCTGCAACCTCCACATCACAATGGCTATCCTCTCCTACACAGTTAACATCATGCTTGTTCGGATACCCCCAAAGAACAGAACACATGTTCAAGAACTGCTATGCCTTTTACATCTACAATGCAGCAGCCTATACACCTTACCCCTACATCACCTTTTTCTATGAAATCGATACTTAATTTCTGGACACCTTGTATAGAAATAAATGTGAACGATACACAGTACAGACAAAATGAGAATAAAAGCTTTTGAAGTGGGTGCTACTGAAGAATTCTGAACATGAAATGGGAATAAAATAGATTAACTGCATCAGGAGACAAGAGCTGAATGGGACAACTGGACCGATAGAAGGGATATTGATACTCGATTTGGTAATGGTAATGGAAGGATATTTGAGGTGTAAAAAAAGCAGAGGGAGACTGACTGAACAACAATAATAAGCATCAAATAAATGTAGGTGGCAGCAGTTTTACACACACACACACACACACACAGAGATGATATTAAAAATGAGATGTTCTTATATAAATGATGAAGCACTAAAACACTACTCAAGGGGGAAAAAAAGCTTATGATAGTGTTCCCTGAAACACACTATAAAATTGTTGACGATAATATACAGGGAGTGAAAGGTCATGCACAACTTGTACAGAAAGAGGACTGGAGTTATGACAGATGAAGAACATGGATTGGGGGGGGGGGGGGCAGTACTCAAGAAGGGATGGAGATAGAATTGTAGCCTATCCCTGATGATGTTAACAGGAGTAATTTGAAACAAGAATTAAAATTCAGCAAGAAGAAATAAAAATTTTGTGGGCTGATGACAATGTTATTGCGATTCTGTCAAAGCTGGCAAAAGACTCGGAAGATCAGTTGAACAGCATGGATAATGTCTTGAAAAGAGGTTGTAAGTTGAATATCAACAAAAGGAAAACAATAATAATAATAATAATTTAGTTGAATAAAATCAGATGATGCTGAGGGAACTGAATAAGAAAAGTGGTAGAAGAATTTGCTATTTGGACAGCAAAGTACCAGACAATGGCTGAAGTAGAGATAAATATAAAATGCAGACTGGGAATAGCAAGAAAAGTATTGCCAAAAAACAGAAATATAAAGTGGACAACAAACAGTAGTGACAAGAAGGGAATATAGGCTTTTGAAATATGGTGCTACAGGAGGCTGGTCAAGATTAGATAGGAGGTGAAAGAACTAATGATTGAGTTCTAAATGGAATCAGAAAGAAAAGAAGTTTATTGCACAACTTGACTGAAAGAAAGGATAGGCTGACGATGACACACCCTGAGAAATGCAGGAATATTAAACTTGGCAATGGAGGAAAGTCTGAGAGTTAAAAATTGTAGAGGTAACTAAGTCTTGGCTACAGCAAACAGGTTTAAGTAAATTTAAACTGTAGCAATTGTGCAGAGCTGAAAAGAGTTGCACAGGGTAGAACGTCATGGATAACTGCATCAATCTTTTGACAGACTACAATAAAAAGGACATAGGATTTGCCTTTCTGCGTCCTGGTATACGATGCTTGGGTGTCTGAATGCATCTGAGATTGGGGTGGTGCCTATATTAATGTCCAGCATGGTGGGTATGTTTGTGATTCTTTATAATGTTCAGTTTGGCAGCAATTAAAATTTTTAATGTTGAACAGTTCATAGAAAAGTTGTATTTTAACATTTATGGAAGAACAAAATACTGTTGACCTTCATTACAATGTAAATGATATTAAATAAGTAAACAAAACTGATGTTATATGATGTGGAAGCATTTGGAAAAATTACAGGTTTCTACTGTCAAAGGAGCCCAGATTGACTGATGACATGTTAACCCATTGAGGTGTAAAATAATGAAAAAGTATCATTTAATGTAAAGGGAATTTCTTCAAGGGGGTGATAAGTTTTATAGATAGAGAAAAATACTGAGTAACTTGATAGCATGACGACAAACTGACAATCTTAGGATGTACATCTGTGAAGAAAAGGGGCACAGTACAGGAATTCTTAATGCCATCGAGCAGATAAGAGAGTTATGGCAATGTGAGTAATTAGAGGTAACAAAAACCTCACAATATCATAAATTTTTACTGTAAGGATTCATGAAGCAAAAATATATTATCTAAATCCACACCTTCAAGGACAAGCCATTTTATTGACAAGCGATGTGACAGGTAGCTCATCATTGCAGGAGTATATGATAACTGATAACAGATGCAGACTAAATGAAACACACTTCATGGTAAACAGTGCCCAAAGAGTTGCATCAGTACAGAGTGAACCCCCTCCCTCCAGCTGCAATGCCAATGAATGTAAAGTAGTCCAGTCATAAAGCAGAAAAACCTTGCAAAAGGTGGGGTAGAAGATTTTTTTTTTTTTTTTTAACTCACTCATACAGTTGGTAAGACTGGAAAACTAAGTGTTGCCAACAACATTTACATTGGTTAAACATTTGGTAGCCAAGAAACTGAAAATTTTAAACTTTTTTCAGTTTTTCAAAAAATCTCCATTTCTTGTGCTCTTAGCAGTTGCACATTTATTTCCCTTTAAGAGCACAAAATTCTCTACTAAAACTTTTTTTCTGCACCCACTATCAAGGGCGCTACAGTTCATAAATAATAATAATAATAAATCAGCATTTCAAACTTTGTGCAAAATTACAAAGAACCTAGTTTTCGAGCACTATTATTTCAGTTTTTTATGTAGTTGAAATATGCTACACATGATGTTGTTTATTGGACTTGAACATCTCTTTTTGCATTATTCAGTTACTCTGTTGGAATCTGGTGACTCGTCTGATTTGTGCATCACAGTTTGAAGCTAAGCTCCAGGGCATTTAAACCCAATCCATGGACGTTTATAAAACTACACAACTTACTATGTTATACACTAAAGTGCCAAAGAAACTGGTATAGGCATGCGTATTCAAATACAGAGATATGTAAACAGGCAGAATATGGCACTGCAGTCACCAGTGCATATTTAAGACATCAAGTGTCTGATGCAGTTGTTAGATCGGTTACTCCTGCTACAATGGCAGCTTATCAAGATTTAAGTGAGTCTGAATGTGGTGTTACAGGGATGGGACACAGCATCTCTGAGGTAGCAATGAAATGGGGATTTTCACATATGACCATTTCACAAGTGTACCGTGAACGTCAGGAATTTGGTAAAACACCAAATGTCTGACGTTGCTGCAACCGGAAAAAAACCTGCAAGAAAGTGACCAACAACGACTGTAAAGAATCCTTCAACGTGACAGAAGTGCAACCTTTCTGCAAACTGATGCAGATGTCAGTGGCACCATCAGCAAATCTCAGCATGGGAACCATTCAATGAAACATCATTGATATAGGCTTTCGGAGCCAAAGGCCCACCTCTGTACCCTTAATGACTACACAACACAAAGTTTTACGACTCACCTGGGGCCGTCAGCACTAACATTGGACTGTTGCTGTTGCCTGGTTGGACGAGTCTCATTTCAAATTGTATTGAGTTGGTGAACGTGTAAGGGTCTGGAGACAACCCCATGAATCCATGGACTCTGCATGTCAGGAGGGGACTGTTGAAGATGGTGGAGGCTCTGTAATGGTGTGGGGCGTGTGCAGTTGGAGTGATATGGGACCCCTGATATGTCTAGATACGACTCAGACAGCTGACATGTACGTAAGTATCCTGTCTCTCATCACCTGGATCCATTCGTGTCCATTGTGCATTCAAACAGACTGGGGCAATTCCAGCAGAACAATGCAACAACTCACGCATCCAGAATTGGTACAGAGTGAGTCCAGGAACACTCTTCTGAGTTTGAACACTTCTGCTGGCCACCAAACTCCCCAGACATAGACATCATTGAGCATATGTGGGATGCCTTGCAACATGCTGTTCAGAAGAGATCTCCACGCCTTCGTAATCTTACAGATTTATGGACAGCCGTGCAGTATTCGTTGTGTCAGTTCCCTCCAGCACTACTTCAGACATTAGTCGAGTCCACGCCACATTGTGTTGCTAGTCGAGTCCATGTCACATTGTGTTGCGGCACTTCTGCATGCTCGCGAGTGCCGTACATGATATTAGACCGGTGTACCAGTTTCTTTGGTTCTTCAGTGTATATGTATAACATTACCAGCAACAGAAAACTGAACTACTGTTAGCTGAAATCAAACAAAAACAGGTAGGCAGTTATCTTGTATAAAGAAACTGTGCAATATAAATCAAACATAGATAGTTGTATTATAATTAAAAAGGCATTAAAATTTACTAAAACTTATTATTATCATCATCACATCAACACTTCTGCATACGTAACACTTCTGACAGTGTACTTCAACCTTTGGTGCACTGGAGATGGATACGTGACTCACTTCTGACGTTTAGCCTGAAGCTGCGAGTGAAAATTTGTACCAAAGTCGGGAATCAAACCTGGGTCTTCTACTTACTAGGCAGCTGTGTTGGCCACTAAGCCACCTCGGCACAGCATTTTGCGCAGCAGATTACCCTAGCACACCTCCCTCCTTGATCCAAATTCTCACTGCCGCCCCAGTCTACTTTAAATGCAGTTGTGTGAACTGCTGTACCAAGGCGGCTTAATGGCTAACGCACCTGCCTAGTAAGCAGAAAATCCGGGTTCAATTCCCAAGTTTGGTACAAATTTTCACTCACTGCTTCAGTCTATATACATAAAATCAAATCTGTATGAGACCAGAAAAGTTCGAAATTGTGTCATTTCATTTGTACACGTACCTGCACTAGGGTTTCAGGCTGGCTCCCCCATTTAAGGTAGATGCTGAGGTGCTGTTCCAGAACATGAAGAGCCTCGGCAAGTCTGTTTACGTGTAAGGGGGAATTTAAAGTAGACTGGGGCAACAGTGAGCATTTGGATCGAGGAGTGAGGCGTGCCAGCGTAATCTGTGCAGTTGTGTGAACTGCTGTGCTAAGGTTACTCAGTGGTTAACGCACCTGTCTAGGAGGCCCGGTTTTGATTCCCAACTTTGGTACAAATATTCACTCGCAGCTCCAGTCGATATACATAGTCATATCTTTATGAGACCAGTAAAGCCTCTGAAATTGTGTCATTTCATTTGTTCTGATGCTCCTCAGTGTCACAAGAAATGCTTTGAGTAGTAGAATCAGGGTAATTAGATTAAGTAGGATCCACATCGACCTCTTCTTCCTACAATGAGTCAGTCTCTTCTAGTTTGCTGATTTGGGCATCTGTTTCCTTGATTATTTCCATAAAATATGCTTCATCACATCCTTCCACTGGAGCACGCTCTGCCACAGCTCAACTTATGAGGGGCAATCAAAAAGTTTTCGTTTGAATGCCGTACAGTTCAGAATCAGAATGCCAATCAGGCAAAATCACTGTGAACATTGAGGCAATTGTCCCACTGACACACCAGGTTAAAGATCCTATTTGGTAAAACACAGTGTCCTCCCAGGTGAAGAAGTCCGAAACTGCCCGCTGCAGATCCTCATTCAATAAATTGTCCACCCTTGACAGCCATTTTTAAGTGGCATAAAGTCATTGCGTCATTGGTAATTGCATTCTATATGGTGAGTGTACAAGTATACCAGAAGAAAGGAAGACTTACATTACCCTCTACTTAGCCTATCTTTGGCACAGAAAGGGGTAAAATATGCTGCTGTAAAACTTTTCAATAAATCCAGATGAAATAAATGCCTGACAGACAGTAGTAATAGTTTCAAAAATAAACTGAAATCAATCCTCCTTGACAACTCCTTCTGCACCATAGATGAATTCTTAAATAGGAATAAATAAATCTGTAGGTATAATATATGCATTATGTGTCATTTGAAGGAAGGGGTAGGTAAAAGAAGTTTTATGCTTAAAAAAAACCTTGAATCATGTGCATTTCATTTACACTTGAGATGCTCTACATCATAATTGTTAGCATGAGACTGATCAATGGAACAAGTAACTAATTAACTCGAGTTGGCATAGCTTTCGTCTTAAGACATCTGCAATATGGGCGTGCGTTATCAACTTTATAACTTGGCACACCATTTTACAATGGTGGTTTTCGACAAACACGCTGCCCCATAAATATCCTCCATTCTCCGATGGATGTCTACTGGTGCCAAGAAAAGGATAACAGTGGGCTGGTCCTCTTTGGGCGCATTTGTAATAACATCACCATAGTTAATGTTTGTGCATTTACCACACGTGTATCGAAAAGACATGTATGCCACAAAAATCCCTTGCCTACTTGTTGTTGCTTATATATCCATATCGGAGTTGCACTACCTTGCAAATATGCTGCAGCAACACCCTCAAATGTGAACTTTTTGACTGTGCGTTATATATTAACATGAAGCAATGACTGAGCCAGGTGCTGGGTATTGGCTCATTGCAGCAGGCCTCGTGCAGTGGCTACTGTGAGTCCAGCCCCGTTTCTCAGGAGGTTACCAGTTTCCCATCCAACTTAAGACTTTCTGGTAACTCTGTAATGAATGATGGTGTGCAGCATCTTTTGTGGAGGGCAACTTTGCAAGATTCCATTTGCTTTTTGTGGCAGACAGAATAGCTGGTACTGCAAATCATCAAGTGTGTGGGAGCTACTGACAGCTCCACTACACTGTGTGATAATAAATGTTCTCCAGCTGTTGTTATTTCTTCACTGTAGCGTCTGTTTTCTTGAACATACCAGATACTGAGGTTATGTGTTCATGTTTCTTAATAATGGTGAAAAAATTCTTTTTTCCATGACCAAAAAAAGTGGTATTGTATCAAATCCACTAATGGCACAAGTGAACAGAAGATATTCATTGTCAAAGTTGTAGTATGCAGTACGAAACCAATTGTTTTCTGGGCTTCCTCTGCCCAAGTTTAGAAGAAATAAGTTTTTGATGCCTTGTCACGAACCAGTTATGGGCACAAAGAGGTCACCATATTTTCCCGCTATGACTACACTTCCAGAATTGCGGTTCATGAAATAGCAGGTGTTACAATCATATCAGCTGCATCTTGTGCCTGGTCCACCTCGATGTTACACTCTCAAAATTCCTTTGTAAGAAGTGTGATTGAGCAATTCTTGTTCCGTTTGTCGTACAAAAATTTGTCCTAAGGAACAAAGTGAGCTGTTCAATTCCATTGTATAACATAACATATATTTCTACTGTTTATAACTAGAAGTTCTTGTACAATGAACAGAACTAGGTGCTGTCTTTCACAGCAACTGAAACTGAGCCAGTGGGACTCACTTCACCTGTCTTGGGGAAACATGTTTTGTATGGTGTCAGTAGGAGGCAGACGCAAAAGGCTAGACGTCCATTAATCATCGACAGTTCAAATGTATCGTGAATGATGGTACCCCTTAGGGAAATGGCAGCGAGGGACAGGAAAGAACACAAGTTCAACTAAGTGTTCATGCCTAGGGGCTTCATTCAACATATTGAAGAGGCTATTCCGACAGCCATTGAGGCAACAGGATGCAATCGACTGCAGATTGTGGCACATGTTAGAACAAATAAGGCCTGCCGTCTGGGCTCTGAGGTCATCCTTGAGTCATTGCAGCAACTAGCAGAGGAGGTTGAGAAGACCGACACTGTAGGTCTCTAGAAGAGCATAGCGTTCCAAAGGATTGGAAAAGGGCACAGGTCATCCCCGTTTTCAAGAAGGGGCGTCGAACAGATGTGCAGAACTATAGACCTATACCTTTAACGTCGATCAGTTGTAGAATTTTGGAACTTGTATTATGTTCGAGTATAATGACTTTTCTGCAGACTAGAAATCTACTCTGTAGGAATCAGCATGGGTTTCGAAAAAGACGGTCGTGTGAAACCCAGCTTGCACTATTCGTCCACGAGATTCGGAGGGCCATAGACACGGGTTCACAGGTAGATACCGTGTTTTCTTGACTTCCGCAAGGCATTCGATACAGTTCCCCCACAGTCGTTTAATGAACAAAGTAAGAGCATATGGACTATCAGACCAATTGTGTGATTGGATTGAAGAGTTCCTAGATAACAGAACGCAGCACGTCATTCTCAGTGGAGAGAAGTCTTCCGAAGTAAGAGTGATTTCAGGTGTGCCGCAGGGGAGTGTCGTGGGACCGTTGCTATTCACAATATACATAAATAACCTTGTGGATGACATCGGAAGTTCACTGAGGCTATTTGCAGATGATGCTGTGGTGTATCGAGAGGTTGTAACAATGGAAAATTGTACTGAAATGCAGGAGGATCTGCAGCGAATTGACGCATGGTGCAGGGAATGGCAATTCAATCTCAATGTAGACAAGTGTAATGTGCTGCGAATACGTAGAAAGATAGATCCCTTATCATTTAGCTACAAAATAGCAGGTCAGCAACTGGAAGCAGTTAATTCCATAAATTATCTGGGAGTACGCATTAGGAGTGATTTAAAATGGAATGATCATATAAAGTTGATCGTCGGTAAAGCAGATGCCAGACCGAGATTCATTGGAAGAATCCTAATGAAATGCAATCCGAAAACAAAGGAAGTAGGTTACAGTGCGCTTGTTCGCCCACTGCTTGAATACTGCTCAGCAGTCTGGGATCTGTACCAGATAGGGTTGATAGAAGAGATAGAGAAGATCCAACGGAGAGCAGCGCGCTTCGTTACAGGATCATTTAGTAATTCCGAAAGCGTTACGGAGATGATAGATAAACTCCAGTGGAAGACTCTGCAGGAGAGACGCTCAGAAGCTCAGTACGGGTTTTGTTGAAGTTTTGAGAACATACCTTCACCGAAGAGTCAAGCAGTGTATTGCTCCCTCCTACGTATATCTTGTGAAGAGACCTTGACGATAAAATCAGAGAGATTAGAGCCCACACAGAAGCATGCCGACAATCCTTTCCACGAACAATACGAGACTGGAATAGAAGGGATAACCGATAGAGGTACTCAGGGTACCCTCCGCCACACACCGTCAGGTGGCTTGTGGAGTATGGATGTAGATGTAGATGTAGATGTACTTGGTGTTTCAATGAAGCTCACAATTGCAGCATTGTTCCCAGAACAAATCTGTGCCCTTTCCCTTCAGTTCTGAGTCGAGTGGGACTGGACCAGACACTTTGAAGGTTCTTTGAAAAGATAGGCTGTGACTCCCTGAACTTGCGCCGTAGGATTGAGAACCGTAGGGTCCTCCTAAATAGGTCAGATGTGCACTACACATCAGAGACTACTACTCAGGTAGCTGACTGTGTGTGAACTCCACACAAGGGCTTTTTAGATTAGATGACTCTCCACCCAGTCCAGATAACGGTAGGTGTAGAAAACCCAGAGGTATCTGTGAAAGATTGAAAGAAATGCCTCCCACAGGTGAGAGTTGTAAAAGCCTAATGGTAAACTGCCAAAGCATTGCAACAATGTGCCAAAGTTTGAAGTGCTTGTGAAAGCAGTGAAGCTCACATAATACTAGGTACAGAAAGCTGATTGAACCCAGAAATTGACAGCAGTGAGATTTTTTGGGAAAATTTAAGTGTATCTCAGAAGAATAGGCAAATGGGGAAATGGAGATGGTGTACTTGTCGCAGTAGACAAGGAACTCAAATCCACCAGAATAGAAATTGAAGCTGCATGTGCGAATTTTTGGGCAAGACTCAGTGTCACGGGTGGGCCTAAAATGATAATTGGATCCTTCTATTGCCCATCAGACTCATCTCCTGATGCAACTGAAAACTTCAGAGAAAGCCTCAGTTCACTTGTACACCAAGTTCCCCAATTGTACTGTAATCATCATGGAGGCTGTAATCATCCAACAGTTAATTGGGAAAATTACAGTTTTGTTAATGGTGAGTGTGCTAAGACATCCTGTGATACTTTACTAAATGCCTTCTCTGATAACTACTTAGAACAAATGGTTAGGAACCCCACTCATGATGGAAATATATTGGATCTAATGGCAACAAATAGACGTAACCTATTTGCGGATGTCCACATCAGGACTGGTACCAGTGACCATGATGTGGTTGTGGCAGCAATGATTAGCAAGTACAAACGACAACTAAAACAAGCAAAAAGATATATATGTTCAGCAAACTAGATAAAAAAAGTCAGTAGTGTCATATCTTAATGAGGAAATTGGAACTTTCAGCGTGGGCAGGAGCATGTAGAAGTAGCCTGGCTCAAGTTTAAAACAACAGTTGCCCACACACTGAATAGATACGTACCCAGTAGAACAGTTCATAATGGGAGGGAACCCCCTGGGAATACTCTAAAGAAACAGATTACTGCATAATAGGTAAAAAAAAGTATATGGTTATAGATAGATGCTAAATGAAACGCATTTGGTTGTCAAGAGAGCAATGCGTGATGCTTTCAGTGACTACCATAGTAGAATATCGTCAAGTGATCTTTCACAGAACCCGAAGAAGTCCTGGTCGTATGTAAAGGCTGTTGGTGGCACCAAAGTAAGTGCCCAGTCCCTAGTGAATGAGACAGGAACTGAAACTGAAGATAGCAAAGCATCAGCTGAAATGCTTAATGCAACTTTCAAATTTCCTTTACAGAGGAAATCCCGGGAGAATTGCCCCAATCTAATCCTTGTACCACTGAAAAGATGAATGAAGTAAGTATTAATATCAGGGTGTTGAGAAACAGCTGAAATTGTTAAAATTAAACAAAGTTCCAGGCCCCAATGGAATCCGTCAGATTCTATACTGAATTTGCAGGTGAGTTAGCCTCTCTTCTAGAAATAATCTATGGTAAATCCCTCAAAACAAAACCTCACCCAGTTCTTGGAAAAGGGCACAGGTCACACCCACCTACAAGAAGGTTTGTAGAAGTGATCCACAAACTATTGTCCAATATTCTTGTTGTAGAATATTGGAGCATATTGTGAGCTCAAACATTATGAGGTATCGTGAACGGAATGACCTCAATGCCAACCAGTATGGATATTGAAAATATCGATCACGTGAAACTTTTTTTGCACTTTTCTCACAAGAAATACTGAGGGCTTTGGATTGAGGCAACCAGGTAGATGCAGTATTTCTTGATGTCTGAAAAACATTTGACTCACTACCACACCTAAGCTTATTGTCAAAAATATGATCATATGGTGCATTAAGTGAAATATGTGACTGGATTGAGGACTTTTTGGTAGGGAGGATGCAGCTTGTTATCTGTTCTGGGGGCAGGCATCGTCAGATGTAAAAATAACTTCGGGTGTGCCTCAGAGAAGTGTGTTGGGACCCTTGCTGTTTATGTTGTATATTAATGACCTTGGAGACAATAGTAAAATTAGGCTTTTTGTAGATTATGCAGTTATCTATAATGAAGTATTATCTGAAAGAAGTTGCATAAATATTCAGTCAGATCTTGATAAGATTTCAAAGTGGTGCAGAGATTGGCAACTTGCTCTAAATATTCAGAAATGTAAGATTGTGCATTTTGCAAAATTAAAAACTGTAATATCCTATGACTATAATGTCAGTGAGTCACTGTTGGAATCGGCCAACTTGTACAAATACCTGGCTGTAACACTTTGTAGGGAAATGAAATGAAATGATGAGATAGGTTCAGTCATGGGTAAAGCAGGTGGTAGAAATTGGTTTATTGGTAGAATGCTGGGGAAGAGCAGTCAGTCTACAAAACAGATTGCTTCCAAATCACATGTGGGACCGCCACTAGAATATTGTTCAAGTGTATGAGACCTGTGCCAGATAGGAGTAACAGGGGTTGTTGAACTTATACAGAGAAGGGCAGCAAGAATGGTCACAGGTTTGTTTAATCCGTGGGAGAATATCACAGAGATAATGAGGGAACTGAACTGGAATACTCATGAAGTCTGTTAACAAAGTTTCAAGAAGCGGCTTTAGGTGATTACTCTAGGAATACACTACAACCCCCTATGTATTGCTCATGTAGGTATCTTGATGATAAGATCAGAATAATTATTTCATGCACAGGGGCATTCAAATAATGATTCTTCCTTCGCTCCATACATGAATGGAACAGGAAGAAAACCTAATAACTGGTACTATGCAACATATCCTTTGCCATGAACCTCAGAGTTGTTTTGTGGAGTATAGATGTAGATGTAGACGAAGAAACTGAAATGAAAATGTGATAAAAAGATTGGGATTTTGTGCAAAGTTTGAAAATTTATTATTATTTTTTTTTTTTTTTTTTTTTTTTTTACAAATAGTAGGGCCCTTGGTATTGGATGTATAAAAAAGTTGCAGTAATCAAATTTACAGAGAATTTTGTGCTGTTTTTAAAAAGGAAACAAACATCAAAGCACTAGGAGCACAAAAAACAGATTTTTTTTAAACTGAAAAACATCAAAAATTTTCCAATATTTCCAGCAGTATAAAAAAAGCTAAAAAAATATCCTATGCAACATGACAATTTGACTGGGCTAAAGGTGCTATATGGATGGCCTCCTGTAATAGATTGTTTCAAGCATCTTGCACTTTTTGTTACAATTCAGCAATGGTTCTTGCTGGCTCTGGAGGAGAGGAAGTTCCTGTTTCATCATGTCCCATACATGTTCAGGTGATGAGAGATCAGGTCATCTTGCTGGCTAGGGCAGTTGTTATACATGATGAAGAGCACATCAAGTTACATCAGCTGTATGTGGATGTGTATTGTCCAGCTGAAAAGCAAATCATCTTCCTGGCAGAAATGACGGTAGCACCTGTAGAATGTTGTGGGCACTGGTCACTTTACCCTGCAGAAACACCAAATGTGATCGTGAGTTGTAACAGATGGTCTCCACACTGTGAAGCCTGGGGTGTGACGTGTTGTGGGTTTATGCTCTCCAGAATAGGCCGCTCAACAGGTCTGTGCTGTACAGGTGTACTTCCACGACTCTCATACAGTCAGAACCTACTGACACCACTGAAGACATCGGAGCACCATTCCACACTCTGATTGAATCTTTCACAACGCCAGTGTAGCTGTGCTCGGCAGTGTCACGGTATGAGTCACCGTGTGGCTAGAGGCACTTGTGATCTTAGTCCTGCTTCGAGCAGGCCATTCCCACTGGTCCTTGGAGACACATCAGGTGCAATATGTGCCCATTTTTCTTCCCCGGACGATGTTTTGTGGCCACTGCCACTTGCAAAATGTGTTGTTCCTTACGTGCATCTGCACCTGCTCTACAGGTGTGAAATACTCCACAGGCCAGTGGCGAAAGCAGCGATACACCACTTATATGCCGTGCCCAACACATCAAGCAATCTGTCAACTGTCCGTCCTACATCCTGCAGGCCAGTAGTGAGACACCGTTTCAATGGCTGAGATTGTTCAACAGGTATACATGCTCTTTAGTGTGGTATGGTTGTACACTAGAACACATGTTGCAAACACTGTTCGCACCTGAACTGAGCACAGTTACTGCCCACGAGTCAAAACGGGTCATAAACACAGGCCTCCCGAGTGCCATCTGATTGTGGAAAATGAATCACTAACACTACAATCCCTCAGATCCAGTCCAGAAACTTTGCGGTCCACAGCAGAAAGTTCTATGAAAAGACTAAATAAATACTGAAAAAACTGTGTGTGTCAATTTTAATTTAATTCCTCCAACTAATCAAATGTCTATTCAAGCCCATACACACATATAAATAACTTGTGTAGAAAACTATCATCTGTGTGCTATGGCCTAAGAATTTTAAAGGCTACAACAAGCAAAACAACAGTACTGCAGGCATACTATGCACAGTTCCACTCACTAATCCGATATGGGATCATTTTCTGGGGATACTCAACTCATAGTGTAAAGGTTTTTAGAATGCAAAAAAGAGCTTTAAGAATAATTTATGGCCTTAAAAAGATGGAATCCTGTAAATCCCATTTTACTGAGCTTGGTATTCTAAATGTTCCAAGTTTATTCATTTTTGAAACTTTCTTGTTCACTAGGGACTACCTCCTGAAAACAGGCAAACTGCTACAGAACAAAAGTGTACACAACTATAGTACCAGAAGGGAATCAAATATACATCAAAAATATCACAGAACAACCACCTATCATAGGAGCATAATTAACATTGGTGTAATACTACACAATAAGATACCAGAGGAAATAAAAAATACTACTCATCCAATATTTAAAGCTAAACTGAAGGCATTTCTAATAAAGCACTGTTTCTATTCTGTCAGAGAATTTCTGAATAAGTAACAAAATTAATTGGAGTAGGTACCTAATTTTAATTGCTAATACTATGTATTATTGTAACTTATCTTTGACCTGTCCAATATCAATTGTACAATTTGTGCCATATGATAAAACTGGACCAATAAAAAATCAAATCAAATCAAATTATACCTATTGCCCCTGAACGTAGCCCCTGTGGGTGTTGCATTATTTTTTTCCAGCAGTATATCTAGGCTACTTTAGTATATTAAGATACATTCAGTTGTGACTTTCAACAACAGAGATAGTTGTTATAAAAACTGATAAAATTAACAGGGAACCTAATATGACAAACTCGATAAATAAGTCTGTCTTGCGATTAATTGTGGTTGTGCAGTCACTTGCTTGGCCAAATCACATGGCACTGTACGAACATCAAATTTTCGTGGATTTAACCGGGTAGTTTTTCTTTCAGAGTGATCATAGAAACCGCTGGAAAATACAGTTTGACTTTGTGACCATTACCTAAACTTGCCAGGTCTCACAGATTTTAAAAGACAGACTGGGTTTCTTTCTAGTCTATATGTGTAAAAAAACCTTGCCACAGTGAAAAATGTAGGAGAAAATTTGTCAAAACACATTAAAGGAATAGTCTCTTCTACATTTCTAGTTTTGTTAATGACTACGACGACACTTTATCCGGCATCAAAGTGTGGAAATGTTATGACACAATGTTTACACACATTGAAAACTCATTTTCCCAAATTTTTCATGAAGGTAAGACTGCTTTTCCGTTATATCTCTTTTTCATTTCTTCCATACCATTATGTTATATTTTGTAGTAGTAAAACAGTAAAATAAAAATGAAGAGAAAGACATTGTACTGGGCATTCAGTGGACTATTGTTTTTACTTGCATGATTTTCTGTATTCCACATGAAATAATAGTACTCTCTAAGAAAGTGAGAAGGAAATTATTTTAGTTTGCAAACTAGGGTCACATAAGTTGTATGACAACCAGTATTGACTTATCAGCAAGTTATCAGATGATTTGAACATGTTAAATAGTTACTTATTTAGCTGTACTTTGATGAGTTACTGTGTAATGTATTCTTGTTATATGATGGTAAGAAGAAAAAACTGATTGAGATAGAGTGTGTGTGTGTGTGTGTGTGTGTGTGTGTGTGTGTGTGTGAGTGAGTGAGTGAGAGAGAGAGAGAGAGAGAGAGAGAGAGAGAGTGATGAAACTAAAAATATGCAATAAAGGAATCTTTTACAAGCCAGTCATTGTACTCCGCTAAGCTTGTGTGCCGAGTTTGTATAAGTTGTGAAAAGGATTACTGGTAAGTAATTTTTTTCAGGTTAACATTCGGCTTCACAATATAAGAAGTCTTGAAAAAGCACTGGGCAATATGTGTCCAAATCTTAATATGGTATACTCTTTGGCTCTTGTATTGTTTGTAAAAATTAAAGGTAGTTTCTGACTGCAGTGTTCTGACCAACAAAAGTTCTCTGATTGTACACTTATTAATTATACTTAATACTTATAGTTAAAGTACCAATTTCTGCTTTTACATCTACATCTATATTGATACTCTGCAAGCCACTGTAAGGTGCGGGGCGGAAGGTGCCCTGTACCATTACTTGTTATTTCGCCTCTGGGGCTCCACTCACAAATAGAGCGAGGGAAAAATGACTGTCTGTATGCCTCCGTATGTGCCCTAATTCCACGTTTCTTATCTTCCTGGTCTTTATGTGCAACATGTGTTTGCAGAAGCAGAATACTTTGGCAGTCAGCTTCAAATGCCATTTCTCTACATTTTCATCTCCATAACATTTACATTTTGTTCAAACCTACCGGTAACAAATCTAGCAGCCCCCCTCTGATTTGCTTCGATGTCTTCCTTCAATCCAAACTGGTTTGCATCCCAAACACTCGAGCAGTATTCAAGAATAGGTTGCACCAGTGTCCTGTATGTGGTCTCCTTTACAGCTAAACCACTCTTTCATAAAATTCTCAAATCAAACGAAAGTCAACTATTTGTATTACCCTACCACAGTTACCACATGTTTGTTCCACCTCATATAGCTTTGCAACATTATGCCCAGATATTTAAATGACTTGACTGTGCCAAGCTGGACACTAGGAATTACAGGTTTGTTCTTTCTATTCATCCACATTAACTTACATTTTTCCACATTTAGGGCTAGCTGCCATTCATCACACAAACTGTAAATTTTGTCTTAAGTCATCGTATATCTTCCTACAGTCACTCAACTTCAACACCATACAGTACACCACAGCATCATCAGCAAATAACTGCAGATTGCTATGCAACCTGTCCACCAAATCATTTATGTATATAGAGAACAACAGCGGTTGTATCACACTTTCCTGGGGCGCTCCTGACGATACCCATGTCTCTGATGCACACTCGCCGTTGAGGACAACCTACTGAGTTATATTATTGAATAAGTCTTGAGTCACATATCTGTGAATGTGTTCCATATGCTCCTACCTTCGTTAACAGTTTGCAGTGGAGCACTGTGTCAAATGCTTTTTGGTATGGTAATAAACTTAAGCAAAATGGGAAAAAGTGGCTACAGTATTAATAACCATATGAAGCAGGATAGATTGCTACTCACCACGTGGAGTAGGCAGTGAGCTGTAGATTGGCACATCTAAAAGTAGCAAGTGGACTGCTGGAAAATATTAGCTATTGGATAAAGTCCTTCATCTCATACACACACAACTTTTGCACGTGACCTCTGTCATCAAAGTCAGTCAGCTCTTACAAATTCCTGGCAATTTGTAGAGATCTGAAATGGAATGATCACACAGGCCCAGGTTTGAGTGAATCAGGTGGTAGACTTTTGTTTATTGGTAGGATAAATGCAATCGGCCTACAAAGGAGATTGCTAACAAAACAATTGTGTGATCCATTGTAGACTACTACCATTCGCACAATAGACAGGAAATAAGATTCGGCATAGTGACTATCGATTTTTTGTATAATGATGATTACCTGGTATCCACATGATAACTTGGTGTTATAGGGGGCATAAAGATGGTTTAATGTAACACTGAAATCAATTACAGACAAAATAAGACTTATAAATACAGCTGAAAGTGTACCTCCCTACTGTGGTGTCTTGTTTCAGGCTTATTATGAACGACCCGGTATCAGTCACCTGCCTCAATTCCCCATTAAAAAAACAGCATCTTGTAATCTCTGAATATGGCTGGTCTTCTCTGAGCTGTTGTCATCTGTAATTAATATATGTGAAACTTGACGGTTAATATATGTGAAACTTGACAGCACAAACGTTTTTTGTAACCTACATTTGGAACCATTTTGTGCACTGCACAATATTCTATTGCAAGTGTTACTGTAATTTTGTTCAGTGATAAATCTGTCTTCTCTGATGAAATCGTCAACTGTTTTGTTGTCAGCTTAGAGCTTTCAGTATGATTTTTATACATAGGATTTTTTTCACCTCATATTTGCTATTCCCATACCATAATTAATGTTTGACGAAAATGATAAATGCAATGTTTAATGTAACAGTATATATACAGTATTTGGTTAATATATTTATATATTTGTGAGTAGCTTTTTTGCTGAGGAATCTACATGAAGGATCTGCTTTGTGTTGTTTTGAATTGTTACTCCCAGATATCTGAACAGGATTTGTTTCCAACACACTTTTCACTGAAATTGTTCTCTAGATTAGTATTCAGAGCATCTGCCCCCCTGCGGGTCCAGGGGTAAGAATAGACCCGAGGTATTCCTGCCTGTCGTAAGAGGTGACTATAAAGAGTCTCACATGTTTCGGCCTTTATGTGATGGTCCCCTGTAGGGTTTGACCTCCATTCTTCAAAATTTTCCCGAAGAGCGAGCCAATTCTGGGTGTGTTTTACACCATGCACTGTGCAGTGTCGCTTTCTTCGTCGATGATGACCATGGACTTCTTTGCACCTGATATCCAGCACGGTAGCCAGTCTGTTGTGGTGGGACCACCATGTACCCTGTTGGTTGTAGCCCCCTGATGCTCTGCTGATGCCTGTGCCGTAAACTCCCCACGTATGTCAAGGGGTAGATGCCCATCCCCCTGGGGCATCCGGACTCCCGACAATGGCCATCCTGCCAGGTGGCCTTTGCTGTGGCTGGGTGGCGCCCATCGGGAGGGACCCTGGTCGGAATGGGTGGCATTGGGTGTCATCAGGGTGGATGACACGTGATTAAGCGTAGTCCGTCATGTCGTGCTGGTGGTGAGCTCAATTCAATGCACAGAAGTAGGACCCCAAATCGTTCCCCTCCCTGGCCATACCATGGGAGGAATGTCAGGCTAAGGATGGCAGCGGGTATTATTTGTCCCAGTATCTTGTATGTTCGAGAGCTGCAAAGCCTCAGTTTTTTGTCGAGCATTTAGAGGATTGTCCAAAATGAGATCTGGGTCAGTCTTAATCAAAACAACATCCTCCTCCCAGCCACGGACGTTACTTGCTTGTGACAAGCTGAGGGATGTTTCTGTAACCATCACACACCGTAAGATCTTAAATATGGTCCAGGGTATCATATTTCACAGTCTGACGATGAGTTACGCGCCAGTTTAGAGTGGCGAGGTGTATATTTCATCCGGCATGTCCACCTGGGTCCAAGGGATAAACAGATTGCCACCGCTGCCTTCATCTTGGCCTTCAAGGGTGAGACATGCCTGAGAAGGTCAAGGTGATGGTCTACCGTGTGATGTAAAGCCCTATGTCCCTTCCCCGATGTGGTGCTTTAAGCCCTGGAAGTTCGGCCATATCTCTTCCCGCTGTGTTTCCAGTGTCACACGTTGAGATTGCTGACGCTCATCACATCCCAATACTCCATGAAACCCACCTCCCATCTGTGTCAGCTGCAGAGAGCACCATTCGCCTTGCTTGCCAGGCTGCAGGATTCTCCAGAACGAAAGGAAAATCATGGAGTACAAGACCCTGGACTGATTGACCTACACTGAGGCTAAGAGAAAATTTGAACGCCTACCTCCTGTGCTACGTATGACATCGTCTTATGCCGCCGCTATAGCAGGTGTAGCACCATCAACTCCGCCAACCCCAGTCACCTCTTAGAGCCGGAAGACTACACCCCCTTGATGACAGCCGCCAGTGGCTGAAGAACTCAAAAGCAGCTGGTCGTAGGGCTTCATGCTCATCCTCAGTCCTGAGACTGAGCCAGTGAAGTCCTCCCACCTAGGGAAACCCAAGGAGCAGGAAGAGAAATCCAAAAAGAAGACCCCTAAGACCAAGGAAATTGCGGTGGCACCTACACCTTTGCTACCTACAAGTTCTGTGTCTGACAATGGGGTGGAAATTCTGGTGTCCGCTGAGGACCTAGATCTCGCCAGACCCTCAGACGCCATGGATATAGACGGTGGCAGCAGGTGACTCTGAAGCATAAACTGCCTCATTGAATGTTGCATGCTTTCCCAGTCTCACGATGACGTCATCCTCCAGTGGAATTGTGGGGATTTTTTCCACCGCCTAGTCTGCAATGCCCTCCAGGAAACCTGGTTCCACTACGGTCGCAGGTTCGAATCCTGCCTCGGGCATGGATGTGTGTGATGTCCTTAGGTTAGTTAGGTTTAATTTCACCTCTGCTGTCACTGTTGAATCTCCTCCACATGGTAACATCGATGTGATGGTTGAGCAGGTGACGACAACAATTGTTTCTGTGGCAGAAAACGCGATCCTTTGCCCTTTAGGGTGCCCCCAGCGTAAGGCAGTCCCTTGGTGGTCACCGGAAGTTGCTGAAGCAATTAAGGAGTGTCGGCATGTTCTACAGTGGCATAAGTGGCACCCTTCCCTGGAGCACCTCATAGCCTTTAAACGGCTCCGTGCCTGCATTCGCCAGCTTATCAAAATGCCTGCATTCGCCAGCTTATCAAAAGACGGAAGCAGTAGTGTTGGGAGAGATACGTCTCAACCAGTGGGTGCCATATGTCACCTTCCCAAGTCAGGGCAAAAATCGAACGTCTTTTTGGGTACCAGACACCAACAGGTGGTCCTGGTGTTACCATAAATGGCGTGTTATCTACTGATGCAAATGCAATTGCTGAGCACTTTTCTCGAGCCTCTGCATCGGAAAATTACCCCCTAACCTTTCGCACTCTCAAACGGCAGCTGGAAGGGAAAGTGCTGAGCATCTGCATCGGAAAATTACCCCCTAGCCTTTCGCACTCTCAAACGGCATCTGGAAGGGAAAGTCCTCTCATTCGCTACACACCAAAGTGAATCCTGTAACGCCCCATTTACAGAGTGAGAGCTCCTCAGTGCCCTTGCACATTGCCCCGACACAGCTCCTGGGCCTGATCGGATCCACAGCCGGATGATTAAACACCTCTCATCTGACTACAAGCGACATATACTCGTCATCTTCAACCAGATCTGGTGCGATGGCATCTTTCCATCGCAATGGGGGGAGAGAACCATACTTCCGGTGCTTTAACCCGGCAAAAACCCGCTTGATGAGGATAGCTATCGACCCATCAGTCTCACCAACGTTCTTTGTAAGTTGCTGGAACTTATGATGTGTCGGCGGTTGGGTTGGGTCCTGGAGCCACGTGGCCTACTGGCTCCATGACAGGGTGGTTTCCACCAGGGTCGCTCTACCGCTGATAATCTTGTGTCCCTCGAGTCTGCATCCGAACAGTGTTTTCCAGACGCCAGCACCAGGTTGCTGCCTTTTTTTATTTACGAAAAGCGTATGACACGGCCTGGTGACATATCTGTGCCACATTGTGTGAGTGGGGTCTCTGGGGCTGGCTCCTGATTTTTATCCAAAAACTTCCTGTTGCTCCATACTTTGCATGTTCAAGTTGGTGCCTTCCATAGTTCCATCCATATTCAGGAGAATGGAGTCCCGCAGGGCTCTGTATTGAGTGTCTCTCTATTTTTAGTGGCCATTAATGGTCTAGCAGCAACTGTCGGACCCTCCGTCTCATCTTCTCTGTATGAAGACGACTTCTGCATTTCGTATTGCTGCTCCAGTACTGGTGTTGCTGTGCGTCGCCTATAGGGAGCCATCCGCAGTCATGGGCTCTAGCCCATGGCTTCCGGTTTTCCGCCATGGTGACGAAGACGTGTGTCATGCACATTTCTGTCAGCGTCATACTATTCATCCGGAGCCAGCACTTTACCTTAATGATGATCCAGTCACTGTAGTGGAGACATATCGATACTTAGGTCTGGTTTTCGATGCTCGTTTGTCTTGGTTTCCTCATCTTCATCAGCTTAAAGGGAATTGTTGGTGGCACCTCAATGCCCTCCGCTGCCTGAGCAACACCAACTGGGGTGAAGATCACTCCACACTGCTGCAGCTAGACAGAGCCCTTGTTCAATTCCGCCTTGACTGTGGGAGTGTGATTTGTGGTTCTGCAGCGCCCTCAGCATTGTGTTTGCTTGACCCATTGCACCATGGCAGAGTTTGACTGGCGACAGAATCTCTTAGGACGAGTCCGGTGACAAGCGTACTGGTGGAGGCTGGAGTCCCTCCATTGAAGATCAGACGTGCACAACTGCTCACCAGTTACGTTGCACACATTCATAGCTCTCCTGAACATCCAAATTACCGTGTTATTTTCCCAACTATGGCTGTTCACCTCCCGCATTGGCGGCCCAGGTCAAGGCTAATGATTGCGGTTTACGTGCGTTCGCTTCTGTCTGAACTGGAGTCCTTCCCTTCGCCACCTCTCCTTGATATCCATTCACATACACCTCCGCGGTGTAGCTGTAGGCCGAAGCTTCACATGGACCTTTTGCGTGGCCCTAATGACTCCGTTAACCCTGCTTCTCCGCTGTCACTTCATCTTGATTCTTGAGTGTTCCGGGGCTCTGAAGTGGTTTACACCAACGGCTCAATGGCTGATAGTAATGTTGGCTTCGCCTTTGTTCACACAGGCCATATTGAACTGCATTCCTTGACCGATGGCTGCAGTGTATCCATTGCAGAGCTGGTGGCCATATATCATGCATTTTAGTATATCCGTTCACGCCCCGAGGAATTGTTTGTTCTTTGTACTGACTCGCTGAGCAGCCTACAGACTATCAACCAGTGCTACCCTTGCCATCCTTTGGTGGCGTCCATTCAGGAGTCCATCTATGCCCTGGACTGGTCTCGTCATTCAGTGGTGTTTGTGTGGACCCCAGGACACGTTGGCATTCCAGGCAACACCCTTGCTGACAGGCTGGCCAAACAGGCTACGCGGAAACCGCTTCTGGAGATGGGCATCCCTGAACCTGACCTGCGTTCTGACTTATGCCGCAGGGTTTATCGGCTTTGGGAGACGGAATGACATAACAGTACGCACAACAAACTGTGAGTCATCAAGGAGACTATGAATGTGTGGAAGTGTTCCATGCAGGCCTCTTGTAGGGAATTAGTAGTTCTCTGCCAGCTCCGCATTGGCCACACTTGGGCGACCCACAGTTACCTCTTGTACCGTGAGGACCCGCCTTAGTGATGGTATGGCACCCATATTCAGGTGCACTGTCCCACTTTGACTGCCCAGCGACAAAATCTTGGGTTACTGAACTTGTTGCCCCTCATTTTTAGTTTTAGTGCATGTCCTTTGTCTCTCTGTGTCCTCCACCCTAGTACTTTTAGGGTGGTGGTTTTATGTTGCAGAGTGGCTGGCTTTTCCTTTTTATTCTCGTGGTCGACCAGCCACTGTATCTGCTTTCTTGTTTTACTCTCTTCTGTTTTAGCGTCTCTCTGTTGTTTTCTTGTCCTTTTTTGTTCCTTTTAGTGTTCGTTGCCTTTTCTTCGTTCTTGTGGTTTTGTCTTTCTTTCCATTTTGTCTTATATATCTCGTCTGTTTTATTCTCACACTTTTGGCATTGTTTTATTAGGAACAAGGGACCGATGACCTTGTAGTTTGGTCCCTTCCCCCTCTTTTCAAACCAACCAAACAGAGAATCTGTCACCATTGTGGTAGCACTGCTCTTTTGGTTGTATCAACTATCTTTAATTCCCTCTTTACTCTACCAGCAAGTGAAGTTTCCTTCAGTAGTTGTGTTCTGCACCCGGATTCACCTATGAAGTCTGAACAGGTGTCATGACACATGGACACTTGTTCTGGGTACCTACAGCATATTTGCAACTTGTCACAATACACCAATTAAATTATGCACTGTTCAAAAAAATTTGGAGAACATGACATGATTCATTGAGCAATAATTGAGGGATGGTTGTGTTACAAAATTATACCTTTATCTTTCACAAATGAAGTACACGACTAAACATCATTACATCCTCAGTTGCTTACATAAAAGAACTGTCCGACAGATGTCGAAAACAAAGTGGAAAGCATCACTCATCTGATCATCCTGGGTGCTTTTCATTGCACATTGAGAGTTTCAATACATGTATGACTCCTCTGAGCATTTTTCACTACATGATAACTACTTGGCATGCTTCATATAAGTTACAGAGATCGCCCTATGGTACCAATCTCCATTCTTCACTGAGAGCTATGAGGGTTATTGGAGAGTGTGTGGTGAAACAGGATGACCACAAACACATCTGTCAAGCAAGTCCCACATATGCATGATGGGGTTAGGTCTGGGCTCATCATCGGCTATTCCATTACTTCAGTGTCCAAGCTTCACAAGTCACCCCTGCTGACACCTGCAACATAGGCCCTAGCATTAGAAGGAATTCAGGGCCATCACTGTATGCAGCAACCACCACATGGTCCAGTAGGATCTGTTTGCTATACTGCCTGGCAGTTAGGCGACTGTGGATGACAACAAGATCTGTACGTCGACACTGAAGACTCTCCACATCATTACAGAATCTTGGAAATCTGTCGATTTCCTGGACGATATTTGAAAGGTACTGCTCATCACTGGTCTCCACTTACGAACACAGCCATCACCTTGCATGAGTGGATGTCTGGACTCATCAGTGAATAACACGTTTCACAAGTGTCGAATTTTTCAGTTTACGTAGAAATGGCAGAACTGAATGTGAGCTGCAAGACATCGTGTCTAGTGGGGTTCTCAAACAGGATGTCTGGGTCATAAGGTCCTTTCTCTCAATCTCTTCATTGCAGCCGTGGCTCCAGTGGCCCTTCTGAGACTATCTTGCAGTGCTCTGGTGATATACATATGATGTAGTCTTCACGTGGATTTGTAATGTGTCAGTGATGTTGTCCAACTTGCCATCTGCCTCTCTGCATGTGGTTGGATGAAACATGGAGAGGCATTGGCACATGAAGCAACACAACTGAAAATCTACCCTTTTTGGATCAAACAGACCGCACTTGCAACTTGCACTGCATAAAAATGTCACATTAGATTTACTGGGTTGAATAAAATGCCCACAAATGAAGCTGCCACCTGGGTACCGCACTAGAAAACACTAGGACAGTGGTACTCACATCCCTCTGATGGGTTGCCTGACACTGTAATGCATAACACAGCCAATAGATGGTGAATGATTTTATTTATTGCTTATATTGAAAGAGAAAATCTCAAGCTGTGCAACAAGACCACAGGTACCACCTGTATCAAATTAGATTTAACATACTGGACATCATAGACATGTTTCCTTAATTTTTGTGAGCAGTGAAAAATTTGGCCTGGTATGAAGTTGGCTGTGTTTGATATGATGGTCCATCAGCACAACACCGAAGAGATCCCACAAGGCAGAAACAAAAGATGACATCACTGCATTACACTCACCAGGGGAATGACGTCTCTTTTGTGAGTACATGCTTGGTCAGCATGTGACATTGCCCTTTATTGTTGGGTTCGACCAGTTATTCTTCCTCCAAATTTTACTTAAATGTAGATGGTGCAGGGAAGGTCATACAACATGGTGCACATTACACCTTTTGTCCCTATCTATTTTTGCACTGCTCCTTTCTTGCTAAAGTAATACACTTAATACCCAATACAGTGGCCATCCCATTGTGGCCAGAGGACCAGATGGGTTTTGTCAGGTACCTGCATGATGGTAGGGATCACACTAGTTGTACGTGAGCTGGAAACTCCCCATGTTTGCCATAGAGTACATATGTGTTGTGGCTGGGGCACAAGGATTCTCGGAAATTGTTAACTGTGCAGATTGCTGATGCTGTGGCTGGGTGGTGCCTGTTGGGAGAGCACCTGTTCAGAGTGGGTGGCATGAAGGCAGATGGGTCAATCCATGTGAAGTGGCCCAGCGATGGTAGCTTGACCATTTTTAAATATTTCAATTTTTTATGTGTAATTGCCCTATATTTGAGAAGTTCAAAACGGCTTTTGAAATAATGTATCTTGCACCATTACTGGATGGTGGCCATTTTTACTTGTAGATGCACGATGATTTTTCAGTCTGGTGACGTAACCGAAAATCTGAATATCTCTGCACCGGGTTAAGTTACTACATTGTGATTGACATGATTGTTTTTAGAAAGGTGTCCTCTACAACATTGTCTGTTACACAAAATACCCTAAATTCAAAAATAACCGATCAAAATGACCTCCAAAGTTTGGTATCCAAATTTTCAAGAATCCACTGTTTAGGCCCAAAAATAGCAAACAAGGAGTGGTTTCTGAGAGTCTATTTTTTCCTATAGTTACATATCATACACTGCTAGCCTCATATAGAGCAAAAACACTTACAAATGTTTCCTTAATTTCTTATGAATTTTTGAAATTTGAAAATTTTCATTTTTTGCAAGGTTTGGGGTTATCTCAGGTGGGACTGAATATAAAAATATGATTTAAAAATGATTTGTGGACAGTTTGTACACCTATATGATAGCAACATACTGTAAAAATTTCAACATTGATATCTGACTGTGAACAAAGATATGAATTTTTGAAAATGAGGAAATAATTCACATTACTCTACAACTGATCTTATGGCCATTGCCTATTTAAATGGTTTATTGTTTTATTGTAATAAACTTTAATTGTGACATATATTTAGTTAACACTATCACACAATATTCCTTTAGTTTATTTATTTTTAATTATGCAATATTAAACAATAGGAGCTTTTGCTTTTGTTCTACAGTAATAAAAATGGCCATTTACATTTAGGCTTATTGTCAATAAAGAAGTACATTATTGCTGGGTGTGGCATTGTTGTAGACAGTCTGTTCTGAGTTACTCAAAAATCCAGAAACAGAATCATGTAACCTCGTTAATGACATTTATATTCCTAATGAGGAAGCTGTTAGCATATTGGATTTTGCTTGTTCTAAGTTAGACATATCTCTTACTTTGAAAATAGTAAAATTAAGTAGCAGAAAAACAAAAGTAGCTATTGAAAATAAGGTACAACAAATTTGAGACAAAATTAGAAAAGACTTGGAATCATGCTTTAATAATACAGATGCCAACATTATTTCCAAACAAGAAGAAAACCTACCACCAGCATTATCTGACACAGTTTGTTTGAGCTTAGTAGAGAAATTAAAAATTAAATGGTCAGTAACATCTAAAGAGGAAACAGTTACAATTTTAAGTTTGCTCCCTGACTCACGGTCAAGAGAAAAAATAGTTCACGAATTCAGTGTTTCTCATCGTGTGGTTTAACTAACCTGAAAATTGGTGAAAGAGCAAGGCATTCTTCCAGTTTTGGGAAAGAAGAGAGGAGTATGTATAAGTGAAGAAACAATTAAAAGTATCCAGCAGTTTTTTGAAGATGATGAAAACAGTAGAATGTGCCCTGGTTGCAAAGATAGCAAAAGAGTTGTTATAAATGGAGTAACAAAGCAGAAATGACTACTGCTGTCAAATTTAAATGAACTTTACGTAGCTTTCAAAAATTCTCATCCTGAATAAAAAATTGGAAAGTCAAAATTTTGTGACCTCTGTATGTGTTTGTTTATATCATCAAAATGTCAAACTGATGATTGCGGGTACAAAAATCAGTGATCTTAACTACAAAGAGTTACTAGATTTAATGGTCTGTGACACTAACAGCTATGACTGCATCATGAGTATGTGTAATAAATGCTCTGGTAAGGAAACTGCTATTGAATTGTTTCACAAATACGATGAGGAAATGCCAGACAGTCTTTTTTTCTTTCACTGGTACCCTGTCCCGCGCTGACGCAGGGTCGACATTGTTAGGAACGGATTTGGCAAGGTTAGGGGCAAGGGGTGGCCAGATGCCCTTCCTGCCGCCAACCCGTACCCCCTGGAATGGAATTAGTGTACCCCTACTGCCTGTGTTGAGTGTAATTAATGGAATAGTGCGAGCGTGTTCAGATGCCTGCGAGTCGTGTAATGTGGGGACCAGCCCAGTATTCACCTAGCGGGATGTGGAAAACCACATCCAGACTGGCCGGCACACTGGCCATCATCATTAATCTGCTGGGTGGATTCGATCTGGGGCCGGCGCGCCTACCCGAGTCCAGGAAGCAACGCGTTAGCGTTCACGGCTACCCTGGCGGGTGAGGAAATGCCACACAGTATTACCTTCAAACACTGGGTCACAACTGACAGGGCAGAAATGATAACAGTGGTTAAATCTCAGGAAGAGTACGTGGAATGTTTAATTGATAACTTACAAAACTCAAAAATCACCACTATGTTTCTAAAATTCAAAGTAAGTTTTTGAAGGACAGAAAAGCACAACTTCATAAACTGAATGCATAGTGCTAGCTGATTTTGTAGAAAATTTTGCATTTGTGATTCAAGATGCAATGCAAGGGTACCACTGGGTCAATGACCAGGCAACAGTGCATTGATTTATTCTCTACTTTAAAAATGAGAAAGATGAAGTTTGTAGTTCTTCAGTTTGCATTCTAAGCAACTACTTGGAGCACAACACTTTGGCTGTACATGTGTTTCAAAAGTATGTAATAAATTACACAAAAGAAAATATTCCCAAGGTTGAGAAGCTGATATACTTTTCAGATGGAAGTGGTAGTCAGAATAAGATCAAAAAGAATTTTTCAAATGTGTGCAACCGCAAAGTAGACTTTGGGTGGGAGGCTGAATGGCACTTTTTTGCATCTTGCCATGGTAAAAATGCATGTGATGTAGTAGGAGGTACAACAAAACGTGAAGTAAGTAAAGCCAGCCTACAAGTACCAACCACAGACCAAATTCTCACAGTACAGGACATGAATGTCTTTTGCAAGGATGATATTAAAGGCATTACCTATTTTCTGATGAAGATAGAAGAAGTGGTTCTGCATATGAAAACAACACTTCAAACCAGATTTGAAAACTGTATAGCAATAAAAGGAATAAGGCATTTCCAAAAATTCCTTGGCATTGCAGAAAACTTAGTTCAATGCTATGTAACATCAGAAATCGAAATTTATGAGGATCATTGTGTCAGTAAAATTACATCTCTGTCTCTAACGTTGAATGACATAGTGGAATTTGTGTATGATGGACAGTGGTGGCTTGCAGAGGTTGAAAGAATAAGTTTGGAAAACAATGATGTTTCTGTGCATTTTTACCACCCTGCTGGCCCAAGAACATCATTCGAGAAATCTACTAGTGACAAAGTTTGGATACCAATGAAAAATATTTTACCGAAGCTGTCTGAAGAAATAAGTGTGCTTAACATTCACCACCAGGTTTAGGAACAGTCGCATCTCAAAGGATGTTAATTGAAAATATTTATTTTAAGTATGTCAAAATAATATAAATGTTAATTTCAGTGATGTTTTGACTTTTTGTATATAATTCAATGCCTAACTTCAATAATAATTGATTATATCCCACCAATATCATACATGAAACTGTGCAAAAATCATATTTTCATATTCAGTCCCACCTGAGATAACTAAACCCAAACTTTGCAAAAAATGAAAATTTTCAAATTTCAAAAATTCATAAAAAATTAAGGAAACATTTGTAAGTGTTCTTGTTCTATATGAGGCTAGTAGTGTTTGATATCTAAATATAGGAAAAAATGAACTTTCATAAATCATTACTTGTTTGTTATTTTTGGGCCTAAAAAGTGGATTTTTGAAAATTTGGATACCAAACTTTGGAGGTCATTTTGACTGGTTATTTTTGAACTTAGGGTGTTTTGTGTAATAGACAATGTTGTAGAGGACACTTTTCTAAAAACAATCATGTCAATTGCAATGTTGTAACTTAATCCAGTGCAGAGATATTCATATTTATGCTAACATCTCTAAACTGAAACATTGTCGCACGCTTACAAATGAAAATGGCCACCATTTAGTAAAGGTGAAAGGTGAAATTTTTTGAAAACTTTTTTGAACTTCTCAGTTATATGGTAATGACATATAAAAAATTAAAATATTTAAAAATTGTCAAGCAGCCAACTTAATCTTTATTGGACCACTTCATTTGGATTGACCCATATGAGTCACAAATAAAGTGGCTCAAAATTCCTTTCACTGGTGGTCACATAGACCCAGCAGTCTCTTCTAAAGGAAACGGTTATTATAATGCAGGAAGATATGACCCCACAATGTTTCCTTCCCTGGTTACACTGTGGAAGGAACGTTGGGTCAAGATACAAGGAGAGAAATACTCCCTACAGTTCTTAGTTTGCTGTAGGACCAATGGGGAGTCCTTTCTGACCATGACATTCCTGTATCTGTCACCCTCACAACAGTCTCAATATGATACAGAGTATCATCTACCACCATGACCTCCTCTTACAGACTGATGAGGTACAGACCAATTAGAAATGACAGGTTGTGCATTTTGTCTGCTGTGTCCAATGGTGATCAAAAGACAACACGGTTGGCCTTTGAAGGCAACTCCTTGCCTGAGATAGTGAAGGTGATCACGTATCGATGTGATGTAAGACTATATGTTCTGTTTTTGTCATGTGGTGCTTCAAATGCGTGAGATTTTGGGCACAGGTCTTTGTGTTGTAATGCCAGCCCCATCTGTAGGGATTGCGGATGTGAGTTGACATGAACACCGCTTGTGCCTTCCCCCCTTGTTTGTGTCAACTTCAGGTTACACCATTCTCCCTGTCCACCAGACTGTGCCGTCTTCTGTATCAGGCCCTCAGGGCTGCTCAACTGCACCCACTTTCCTGGTGGCCGAGGGCTCTCCTCCTAGTTTTCCCACTACTACTTTGGGAGTGTCTACCCCCCACCCACCAGGAATGTCGATCCCCAGTACTCAGCTGGAGAAGCAACACTCACGTCCGGCATCTCTCACCGGGAAATGGTTCCTTAGTATGCTCTCCTCCCAGGATCCTGCTGACCTGCTACCGGATACCAGCCAGTGGCTGTAAGTCACGGGCTGCTGATTGTAGGCCTTCGCAATCCTCCTGTGTCTCTGAAACTGGGGACATCAAAAAAAGAGAAGAGGTACAAAAAGAAGACCTTCAAACAAGGTTCTGCTGATCCACATACCACCAGTCCCCATATGTTCCGACTCTACCTGAGGCATATTTCCTCATGGCTCCTGTGACACCAGATCCCCCCCCCCCCCACACACACACACAACCTGCTTTGGAACTGAAGTGTATTGATGGTATATCCTTGTAACTGGTGGCTATAGGCGACCCTGCCTGTTGGTCGCTTCATGCCCCCACAGGATGCTGAGTGTATTCATCCAGTGGAACTGTAGCAGTTTTTTCCACCACCTGGCTGATCTATGATGTCTACTGTGTGTTTCCTTGCCTCTGAGGAAGCTTGGTTCCCAGCACTGCAAACTCTTAACCTACAAGTGTATTGGGCAGTTTTAAGAATCGAGTAGACTATGACATGGTGTCAGGCGGAGTTTGCACTTATGTTGTGAAGTCTGTCTACAGCAAGCACATTTCACCTGGATACAATTCTGGAGTCTGTGTCTGTTCGTGTGAGGCTGTCTCAGGATTTTACTGTCTGTTATGCGTATCTCCTTCCTGACGGTGAAGTTTCTTGGAATGCATTATGTACATTGATTTCTCAGTCTGGTATATGGATCTTATTCATTTTTCCATTTGCAGCCGTGGTCTTTCCCCCTCCATCCAATGGAGTGTCCATGATGATTTGTATGACCCTTCCTTAGCATCACTCACCTGGGCATCCACCCAATTGGCTCTTAACAACGCTGACTGGGATGCATTCACCATTTACACCTTATCACATTGAGGTATCGATGTGGCTGTGCAGAGCACAACTGCACCCATTGTATCAGCAGCAGACTGAATGATTCCCTACTCTTTGGGATCCCTCTCCGTGCCTTTCTCATTTTGTGTGACTTCAATGCCCACAACTCTTTGTGGGGTGAAACTACTGCTACAGGCCACAGTAAAGCTATTGAAACTTTGCTTGCAGGACTTGACCTGTGTCTCTTGAATATTGGTGCCTCCACACAATTAGTGTGGTATATGGATCTTATTTGGCCATTGAACTTTTCATTTGCAGCCTTGGTCTTCCCCCCTCCATCCGATGGAGAGTCCTTGATGACTTGTGCGACAGTTATCATTTCCCAATCATTCTGTCCCTTCCTCAGCACCACTCACCTGGGCATCCACCCAGATTGGCTCTCAACAATGCTGACTGGGATGCCTTTGCACTTAACACCTTACCACATGGATGTATTGATGCGGCTGTGCAGAGCACAACCGCAGACATTGTATCAGCAGCAGAGTGAATGATCCTCTACTCCTTGGGATGGGATTCCCCCCCCTCCCTTCCCCCAATTGGAAGATGGGTGCCTTGGTGGACTAACAAATCAGAGTTCGCAGGCAGGGTCTTCAGTGCCCAAATGCCCCACCTAATAAAACAACAGAAACAATTCTGGGAAAGTATGTTACTACCATTGGACTGTGTATCCCTTTCTTCACAGTTTTGGGCAAAGATTCAATGCCTCCCACAGATGTATGTAGTGTGTCTGTGAATGGTGTTGTGTATGCTGGCTGACCCAGATATTGTCATTGAATATTTCGACTTCTGACAATTATCAGCCTGCATTTTGTGTCAGACAGCGGGTGGAGTGAGTTCGCTTGTCTTTTCACTACACATCACCTGGAGCCGTATAATGTTTCACTAAGTGAATGGGAATTCCCAGTGCCCTAGCCCTTTGTCCTGACATGGCTCCAGGAAAGACTGCATCCACAGCCAAATGCTCAAATGCCAAACGGTGTATTGCCATTGTCACATCCTTACCATTTTCCACCATATATGGAGCTCTCAGCATGATCGTTCTGGTACTGAAACCTGTAAACACTCCCTTGAGATGGGCAGCTATAACATAATTGATATTGCTAATGTTCTCTGCAAGTTGCTTGAATAGATGGCGAGCCAGCGGCTGTGCTAGTGTGATGAGCTGTGGTCTTTTGGCTCCAAGGCCATTCTACTGCTGCCAATTTGTTCTGTCTGGCGTTTGCAATCCAGTCAGTTTTTTCCGGCATCAACATCTTATTGTTGCCTTCTTCAACTCGTAAAAGGCTTATGACACCAAATGGCATCACCACATCTTCATTACCTTACATGAATGGGGTCTCTGGAGCATGCTCCCAACTTTTGTAGCTTTTTGTCACATGGTACTTTTTGGGTTTAAGTTGGTGCTTCCCACAGTGCACCCCTCCCTCTCTCTCCCCCCCCCCCCCTCCAATAAATACAAGAGTTCCACAGGGCTCTGTATTATGTGTGCCCCTTTTTCTGGTGGCTATCAATGGTTGACAGCATCACCTTCCAGTATTCTGGCGACTTCTCACATTGACTATTATTGCTCCTCCACTTTGGGTGTTGCTGAATTCAACTGCTGGGTGCCATACAGAAGGCAAAGTCCTGGGCTGTTACACATGGCTTCCAGTTTTCAGCCACCAAGACACGTGGCATGCACTTCTGTTGCCATCATATTGTCCATCCAAAGCCAGAACTCTACCCGATGACCCATTTCTCAATGTGGTGGAGTCTTATCACTTTCTAGGAGTGGTCGTCGATGCATAGTTGATATGGCTTCCCCATCTTCACCAACTTAAGTGAACATGCTGGTCACACAATAATACTGCCCTTTCTGACCAGTTCTATGAACAGCTTACTTGTGAAGTCTGGGGTCCCTCAACAACGCCAGCAACTGCTGCTCAACTATGCCAATACACATTTGCTGCTCCCCTGAGCATCCAAACTACCATATCCTTTTTCCTGGTAGGAAGATCCACCTCCCACAATGGCGACCCACTACTGGAGTCACAATCACAGTTTGCATGCAGTGTCTCTGGTTGGAACTCCAATGTCCCCTCTTGTAAGGGAGCAATTGTGTGCACCCTCATGATGTGTATCTCACCCTCAGATCTCTCTTGACCTATCCTTTGATCCAAAACACTCTGTTGACCCCACAGTGGTTCTTTTCCTGTCCTGTAGTTGGCCATCCTTTATGCATTTTTGGCCTCGGAAGAGATATATATTGGTGGCATTACAGATGACGGATGAGCTGAGTTTGCCTGCGCACACACACAAGACCAGCCGGATTTGCCTACACACACGCAACGTGGACTGGCCTCACAAGGGCAGGGTACACCCCGCTTGCCAGCAGCACTCGGCAGGCCGGATGGTCACCCATCCAAGTGCTGGCCCAGCCTGGCATTCCCAGTCGAATGGATGCAGTGTACTCACTGCAGACTTTGTGGCCATCACTTAGGCCTCATCATGTTCGTGTTCGCAGCTCGTGGTCTCATTCTCGTTGCTTGAGCACGGGGTCCCGGGTTCGATTCCTGGCGGGGTCAGGGATTTTCACCTGCCTTGAGAGGACTTGGTGTTTGTGTTGTCCTCATCATTTCATCCTCATTCACGAAAGTGGCGAGATTGGGCTGAGCAACGGTTGGGAATTTGTACGGGTGCTTATAACTGAGCAGTTGAGTGCCTCACAAACCAATCATCGTCGTCGTCATCATCATCATCATCATCATCATCATCATCATGTTCGTTCTTGCACCAGCAAGATATTCTTAATTGTCAGTGATGCTCTGAGTAAGCTTAAGACGATTGACCAGTGCTACCCTTGATAGTCATTGGTTGACTATCCAGTATCTCATTTCTGACCTCCATCATGCTGCCCAGCCTATTGTCTTTGTGTGGACCCCAGGTCACATTGGGATCCCAAGGAATGAGGATGCTGACCGGTTGGCAAAGTTGGCTACCAGGATACCAACTTTGAAGGTGAGGGTACTAGAACCAGATCTTTGGTTGACTCTGTGCCGCACTATTCGTGTGCCCTGGTTTCTACAAACAAACTCCAAGCAATAAAGTGGACATAACTATGTGACAGTGTTCTGTTCCTGCGTCTCGCAGGAAATCTACTGTTCTTTTTCCGCTTGCAGTGGCCAAACTTTGCTGACCTATGGTCACGTCCTACAACATGAGAATCCATCTCACCGTCAGTACGGTTCACGTCTGACATAAGTCCACATCCTACTGGATTGTCCCAATTTGACCACCTTACAATGATTCCATATACTTGCTGACATGCTGCCTCTGATACTAATGGACAGTGCCAGAGTGGCTGATCTGGTTTTACATTTTACCCATGAAGGTGGTTTCTATGTCTCTCTGTAGTGCACATTGGCCCCTTGAAGGATTGGAGGGGTGCTCTGTTGCCCGCTCTGACCCCCCTGGCTGCCCTTGCTTGGTGGTTTGTCCTGGCTCCTGCTCTCCCCACCATTTTAATTCTTCTTATTCTTTTACATCTGTAATTAGTTTACTGTCTTGTCACTGCTGTTCTCTTTCTTCAGAGTTTATTAATTTGTCTGCATTGCTAGTTTTCTCTCGGGAATGGAGAGTGGGGAAACACTGGTCAGATGCAGAGGGCGTGTCTCCCATTGCCAAACTTGTCTCAGGGGACCTCCATCTGCTTTCTGGGTACAGCAAGTAAGCTATCTTCTCTCACTTCTACTTGCTTCTCTCTCTTGGTTTTATTGATTCTCAGTTACAGTCAGGTTCATCAGGATTTGCCTTCTGTGTCCTTCCTCCCTGAGGACTCTTCCCAGCTTTATGCATATGGGATGGAGGGACTGATGACCTTGCAGTGTGGTTTCTGTAACCCCATCAATCCAAATCATTCACTGCATTACATATGAGTCAGAGAAGGAGCTCTAGAAGTGAGGTATTTATGCAAGAGTCCAACTCACTCTCTCAAACAGCGAAATTTAGAAGGCCATAGACAACAGTGCCCCACTGATGTGTGTTCCTTGAATTCTGAAAGGCATTCAGTACAGTTCCACAGTGTCAATAAATTAATAAAATATAATATTATGAAATGCTGAACTATCTTTATATCTGTATTGAAGACCTCCTAAGAGCAGTTACTTTTCATTATGATTTATATAAACGATATAGTGGGTAATGTAGGAAGCCCTGTGAGGCTGTTTGCAGAAGAGAGTGTTGTATATAGGAAAGTTTCAGCCAGAAAATTATATCAGAATGCATGAGGACCTACAGAGGGTGAACACTTGATTCAAGGACGCAGTTGACCCTCTACATAAAACAATGCAACTTGTGGCATATAAGTGGACGGAAAAAGCCGTGACCTTTTGATTACACTATTGGCTATAAATCACTGGAATAGTAACAACCATAAAATTTCTGCGAGTATCCATCAATAGTGACCTAAATTGGAATCGCCACATAAAACCACTTATAGGAATGGCAGATGCTAGGCTGAGATTCATTGGAAAATCCTAAGGAAATGTAATTCATCCACAAAAGAAATGAATTCAAAACCTTCATTTGACCAATTCTTGAGTGTAGCTGGTCAGTCTAAAGCCTTTACCCTACTGTATTAGTAGAAGAGACAGTGTGTATCCAAAGAAGAGTGGTTTCATGTAGTATAGATGAGAGGGTTACAGAGATACCAACAAACTCCAGTGGCAGACACTGCAACAGAGACATTGTGCACAGTTAAAATTCCAAAAGTATACTTTCATTTATGTTCTCTGACATACAAAATGTGAAATGCCAACATAAGTAAATCAGAAACTTAGTGTCTCAGATTTACATGCTTGATCAACATCACCAAAGCAAAATTGCAGCATTATTTGTGCTCACAATTATTCATCCCATAGTGAATTTATTACCACACTTATTCCTGGTGTGGGATTATTCCGTACTGACGGTCGTTCCAAGTTATAAGGGAATTTAAGGATAAGGCACTGCCTAAGTTGCTTCTAAAAAAAGGCATTTCCAACCAACATCTTAAGATCAATCACTAGCAAATTATGAAAAAACAGCTCTTTTAACATACAAGCATCGTACTGTTAAGATTAATCTTTTGTTAACCACATGAAAATCTATTTTATGTCTCAGATCATCATTCTGAATCTGAGTGTTCCTATTTGTGACGTCCATCAGTAATATAATAGAATAGCGATTCTGGCAATGCTTTGCAGTTGCTAAATATGTATGGGAATTGTATATACAGCCTAATCTGCTTCTTGACCCTCTCTCTGTCAACTCCTCCACAGATGCTTTGTCCAGGCCCCTCCACCTCCTCTCTGTGTTCATTACCTCCTCCACTCTCTCTTTTGTGTATCTCCTCCTACCCCTGTCTCCATTTCTTCCTCCCCCCTCTCTCTGATCATGAGCTTCATTTATTCCGTAGCAGTATTCTAATCATAAGCTGATAAGCTATTAACACTACTTTTCTGTTTACTGTGAAAACTGGCTGCGAGGAAAAAATAAAACAACACATTGTTGTACATACAATTTTTCTTAATTAAATGTAATGGGAATTAATATATATATATATATATATATATATATATATATATATATATATAGGAAGACAATGAGTTTGACTGTGAGAAAGAAAACAAAACAACACATTTTCACATCAGAGTGCAACACAGCGTTCTGTTTTTCACTTTTGCTTTTAACAGGAAACCTGTACATTGTTGTTTCAAAAAACAATATATAGCCTATATCCATATGAATGTCTGTTAGAGTATTGTGTAATTATTTGAAGTAAATTGGTCAAGAACTTTTAATAAAATGTAACCTATGTCCGTCTGAACATTTATTAGAGTATGGCGTAAAAATTTGGACTAAATCGGCCAAAAACATTTTGAGATTTTTGGTAACAATGTTAACATTTATATGGTAGCATATATTGTAGCATATACGTGGCATAAATTGTGAGAATAGTAAAACTAGTAAATATTTTTGTAATTAACAAGTTCCTTGTTTAACTTTTGCTACAATTGTAAGTTATCTTTTCTGCAGTATGAAAAACATTTTTGTATTTGTTTGGCTGGTCCCACCCCACAGCAGAAGATGTATTAATTCAAAATACAGAGTGCTAAGGGTTTCAGAATTAAGATGTGGTGATAATCAAAACGAGGAAAAACTGCAGCCGACCACCCCTGAGAGTGTAAGGACCAAAAAAGGTCATTTCAACATACGGCTGTTATGCACGGTGTCTGTGCTACAGGGTATTTATTAATTCAGCATGCATTACAGAGTATAATGCAGTGCATGACATGCTGTGATGAGGCCATTGTTCAAAAAAGTGCCATGGGCCTCTAAGTGTGTGCAAATACAGTACAGCTTGTGCCATTCTGCAACAAAATGGTGTCACAGGCAGCATTATGTATTGTTCCAGAGTCTGCACAATTGGGAAAGGCTCTTCATAAACAGCTTTTTCAGGTGCCCTGCCAGGTAGTCATGTAACCGCTCAATGCTTGAGGTCCAGCAACCGGGCGGGCTATGCGACCAGACAGACTGGTCCGATCCATAGGCCGGGGTATATGTTGTCGAGTTGCCTCTGCGCAGAAATGCGGAAGTGAGCTGGAGATGTCGTCGTTGTGTAGTAGCCACATACATTTCACACCAATAAAGGCACATCTTTTAGCAGGGGAGGCACCTGTTGGGAGTGCAGATAGGCCACATCTGTGAAGCACTGTGAAAGGATGACTGTCCCTCAAGGCGGTCACCAATAATCCCTGCCCACACATTGAATGTGAACCTGTGGTGACAGTATGCTGCCATAGCCCGCAGGTCTGTGTCGTGAAGGTCGATGATACTGCTCCTTGTAAAGGTAGCCTCATTTGTGAAAAGGATGAATGACAGAAACCCCACCATTACAGTGGTGATCTGTGCACAAACGGGTGACAAAACCATTGCCACAGAGGCAAGTCTGTAGGTAACGAGGCCTGCTTGCATTATAAATGATACGGACGTGACAGTCATCGTGGAGAATGTTCCACGCATTCGTCTGGCTTACCACACGCTGGTGGGCCACCTGCCTGGTGCCGACACTGGGGTCATATTCTGCAGTGTTCAGTACCTGTTCCCCTGAGGCCTGTGTACATGCTGGACACACCCACCTTTCGTGGTTACCCATTTATATAAATGAGCCTGACACACAAATGGTGAGACACTGTCACAAAAATTTACAGTGCGATTGCTGTCGGTGGGGATACTTTCCTGATACAGTTGTGCCACTGCCAGCCTGTAGCCATTTGATTGTCCTTATGTAAAGACTGTATCAGCCTATTTCTGGTTGATACACTGGGCCACTGTCTCTCGGCGCTACACTGCATGACATGTGTTCACGCCAGAGTAAGGTGGCAACAGCAGTGAAGCAGATGGCAGATGTGTGAGCACACTGCCATTGTGGACAGCTGTATTGCCTTCTTGAGTGTGGAGCTAAAACAATAGTACAAAGAGAGCATGCCCACTTGCCTGGTAGGTTCATGTGTGCTTTCAGTCATTGAAACTTACGATGTCAATGACCTTGTATCTTCGCCTTCCAGTGGGTGTACGTACCTCCCTTCAACCCATTTCTGGCCATATGTCCAAATAAGATTTTTGTTGCTCCTTTCCTCTAAGGGATCATTTTGAGCAGTTTGTGTAGCCATATCACATTGTGTATATAGTGGATGTTACTTTTTTTCCAGGTGTGATCAACATTTCACTTTTGTAATAGCCAACCATTTATGTATGCAAAATATTTTGCCTATTTGAACCCACTCTGTTTAATGCGAATGATACTTGTTTCTTTCTCCCATTTAAGGAAAAATGTTTGTTTTGTAAACAACTCACCTTACTTCTCGACAGGCTCCTTAGAGGGATACGCACTTGGTCCAGTGATCCTACCAGCTTTTTCATCCCATTGGAAATGTAGGTTCTGTCAAACTCTACAAAGTACTCGTTGATGCAACTAACACGTGGTCATTTGATGAAAACTTTGTCCTGATAAGCTAAAGTTTAAAGTTATTGAACACACCGAGCGAGGTAGCGCAGTGGTTAGACACTGGACTCGCATTCGGAAGGACGACGGTTCAATCCCGCGTCCGGCCATCCTGATTTAGGTTTTCCGTGATTTCCCTAAATCGCTCCAGGCAAATGTCGGGATGGTTCCTTTCAAAGGGCGCGGCCGACATCCTTCCCCGTCCTTCCCTAATCCGATGAGACCGATGACCTCACTGTCTGGTCTCCTTCCCCCAAACAACCAACGAAGTTATTGAACAGGAAGGAGTCACTTAGCCCTAAGTGCAGTGAATCGGATGGATGAGGAACCAATTCAGAGCTCATTTCATACATTTTCCCCATTGTTATCACTCATGTGACAATGGTGCATTATTGTGGTGAAAGAGCACTTTTTTGGTGTGTCAACCTTGATCTTTTTTTCAGCCAACACAAGGTTCAAACGATCCAAGAATAAAGCATAATAGGGTCCAGTTATGGTTCTGCCTTTTTCCAAGTAATCCATGAGGATTAGTCCTTGGGACTCCCCCCCCCCCCTGCCCCTGCCCCCCACCCCCAAAAAAAGTAGTCATCACCTTACCAGTCTTTGTCCATTGTTTTGACTCTGGTGTGTAATAATGGATCCTGGTTTAATTAACTGTCTCAAACTGATGTAAAAAGTCTTGCGGATTGCAATTAAATATCACCAGATATTATGTTGAAATGTATTCCTGGATGTGCTTTTGGTTAACTGTGAGTAATTCCAGCACCCAACTCGCACACAACTCCTCTGTAGCCAATTCTCAATGGAGGATATTACACACCGACTCAGTTGAGATGTCTACAGTTACAGCAGTCTCACAAATTTGTATTCAGTGGTCTTGCATTATCTTATCATTGATTTTGTCAATGGTTTCCTTTATGGTGACGTCATTTGAAGACCAAATCACGCTTCATCTTCTGTGCTTGTCCGACCAGCTGAAATTCGGTAATCCGAAAGTAAATTGTCTTCAGTGATGATGGAGAGTCTGTGTGAACATTACCCAGTTCTGTTTTGATTTTATTTGTGTGGCAATCTGATCCTTCAAACGAAACTGTAGGCCTATGATAAGTGCATGAAATATGGTCTTCTAGATTTTCAATTGCATTTGACACACTGATCAATTCAGATGTCTGTCTACAATGAACTGTACATTTTTTAAATTCTTTATTCAATCCTTGGAATAATCATCCTTAACAACCATTAAGGCACAGCAAAAATGTTCCATTCTTTCATGGAAATTTACCAGACATGGCAAACTACCTTCATAGTGATCAGATGGTTATTATCTAGAGAACTTAGAAAATCATTTACATAACATGCCATTTGCAAATGGTATAGCAAAAGAAGAGACTGATAGTGGCATCAGAATTGCCTTCCACCAAACATCATAAGGTAGCTTCTGAAGTGTATTTGTAAATCTAGATCATATTATTTTCTCTAATTGTTGAAGCTAAAACATGAGTCCAGGTGAGATGGAGCAGTGGTTAAGACTGTGGAATCACATTCAACAGGAATGGCCTTAAAATCTCCAACCAACCATCATTGCATATTTAGATCTCATCTTTTTTTAATGATTTTCTCAAGTTACTACACTTGACTACCAGTTTTTGTTTCCCCAAGGCACTTTGCTGGACTTCTACATCTACACTCCTGGAAATGGAAAAAAGAACACATTGACACCGGTGTGTCAGACCCACCATACTTGCTCCGGACACTGCGAGAGGGCTGTACAAGCAATGATCACATGCACGGCACAGCGGACACACCAGGAACCGCGGTGTTGGCCGTCGAATGGCGCTAGCTGCGCAGCATTTGTGCACCGCCGCCGTCAGTGTCAGCCAGTTTGCCGTGGCATACGGAGCTCCATCGCAGTCTTTAACACTGGTAGCATGCCGTGACAGCGTGGACGTGAACCGTATGTGCAGTTGACGGACTTTGAGCGAGGGCGTATAGTGGGCATGCGGGAGGCCGGGTGGACGTACCGCCGAATTGCTCAACACATGGGGCGTGAGGTCTCCACAGTACATCGATGTTGTCGCCAGTGGTCGGCGGAAGGTGCACGTGCCCGTCGACCTGGGACCGGACCGCAGTGACGCACGGATGCACGCCAAGACCGTAGGATCCTACGCAGTGCCGTAGGGGACCGCACCGCCACTTCCCAGCAAATTAGGGACACTGTTGCTCCTGGGGTATCGGCGAGGACCATTCGCAACCGTCTCCATGAAGCTGGGCTACGGTCCCGCACACCGTTAGGCCGTCTTTCGCTCACGCCCCAACATCGTGCAGCCCGCCTCCAGTGGTGTCGCGACAGGCGTGAATGGAGGGACGAATGGAGACGTGTCGTCTTCAGCGATGAGAGTCGCTTCTGCCTTGGTGCCAATGATGGTCGTATGCGTGTTTGGCGCCGTGCAGGTGAGCGCCACAATCAGGACTGCATACGACCGAGGCACACAGGGCCAACACCCGGCATCATGGTGTGGGGAGCGATCTCCTACACTGGCCGTACACCACTGGTGATCGTCGAGGGGACACTGAATAGTGCACGGTACATCCAAACCGTCATTGAACCCATCGTTCTACCATTCCTAGACCGGCAAGGGAACTTGCTGTTCCAACAGGACAATGCACGTCCGCATGTATCCCGTGCCACCCAACGTGCTCTAGAAGGTGTAAGTCAACTACCCTGGCCAGCAAGATCTCCGGATCTGTCCCCCATTGAGCATGTTTGGGACTGGATGAAGCGTCGACTCACACGGTCTGCACGTCCAGCATGAACGCTGGTCCAACTGAGGCGCCAGGTGGAAATGGCATGGCAAGCCGTTCCACAGGACTACATCCAGCATCTCTACGATCGTCTCCATGGGAGAATAGCAGCCTGCATTGCTGCGAAAGGTGGATATACACTGAACTAGTGCCGACATTGTGCATGCTCTGTTGCCTGTGTCTATGTGCCTGTGGTTCTGTCAGTGTGATCATGTGATGTATCTGACCCCAGGAATGTGTCAATAAAGTTTCCCCTTCCTGGGACAATGAATTCACGGTGTTCTTATTTCAATTTCCAGGAGTGTATATCCACATCCACATACGTACTCTGCAAGTCGCAGTTCATGGTGTCACATGTTAGGGTTTCTTCCCATTCCAGCAGCGTATGAAGAATGACTGTTTAGATGCCTCTGTGTGCCATATAATTAGTCTAATCTCTTTCTTATGGGAATAATCATAGGGGACTGATGGGCATTCCTCAGTTCTTGGAACTTGGTGATTAGGCATTCATGGGATAATTGGCACTTATCTTCACGCGTCTGCTAGATTAAGTTGTTCAACATTTTCACTATGGTATCCCGAGAGTCAAACAAACCTATGACTATGTGTGCTCCCCTTCTTTATATATTTTCATCAGTTCTGCTTGGCAAGAGTCCTACACACTTGGTTAATATTCTAGTATGGGTCACACAAGTGTTTTGTAAGAAATGTTGTTTGTAGAGAGAGTGTTTTCTCCAGTATTCTACCTGCTTTACCTGCAACTGAGCATATGTGATTGTTCTGTTACATAATCCTACAAGTCTTTATAAGCAAGTAGTTGTATGAATTGGCAAATTACAATTGAGAGTCATTGATATTGTACTCGAAGGATACTACTGTACATTCTTTTCCTTTTGTGAAGTGCACTATTCTCTGAGCAATTAAAGTAAGTTACTAATCTTTAGAGCATTTTAAAATTTTATCAAGGTCTGATTGAAAGTTTGTGCTGTTTTTTTCTTCATATAGTAATTCGTTATAAGATGAATCTGAATTCACTACTAATATTGTCTGAAAGGTCATTAATACTCAACATTAACAATAAGGGTCTATTTCCCTGGGGCACACCTGAAGTATACTGCATGTGTAAAAGACTTCCCATCCATGATAATATACTGCGTCTTCCTTATAAGGAAATCCTCAATGCAGTCACAAATTCTCCTCAGCACTCCATATGCTCATATATTTAGCTTAGGTGTGGTAATCAGTCAAGCAGTTTTTGGATGAAATAAAAGTGTTTACCTCCTTGCCTAGCATCCAAATTGCAGTTATGTGCTCTGGTACATAGGTATTTGTCAAGCCCATATCTAATATGAAGCAAGAAATTGTGTGTAACAGACAATGAGAAAGAGAAGTTACTACATACTTCATCAGACATTCCTATAAATTCAAGATTTGTTGCTCATATGACAGGTACTAGTATTCACTGTAAAGTTGCGCAGCTAATAGTCGCGAATTGTAAACAGGCATAAATAGGTAACTATTTTCTTTGAAAAATACCAATGTACTGAAATAAATATTATTTTACTTGTTGAAAGTAAACAGCTGCAAAGTGATCTAAATAAGAAAGCAGCAGATTTTTCAGAGTAGTGACTTTCCTTCTAATGTACTAGGTTCCATTTGGCTGGTGTAAGTATAGGTATTATTTACCAGTACAGTACCAGCTTATTCTTCATGCAGTGTGCAGACTGAGTTCCAGTGATTTACTTATCTATTGTTACTGCATACTTTGACTCAGAAAGGGTTCCTTCTGGACGAGATCCACAGTGTGTTAGTATTTGCAGCTGGAATTCACATAAATACTTGATTTTCATTGATGAGACACTATGGAATTAAAAGGCAGTAATGTGTGTGCTCATTATACATTGAAAACTATCCTCTTTGTTGAAATTGTTAATACAATAAACTTATTCAGAAATTAACATTTCATATATCACATGTGTAGCTTTTCTGAGAAGGTTTAAGAAAATAATCAAGTGTTCAAGAGTACTGCTTATTATTTCTATAAGAGCAGCATGATACTTCTGTCATGTTTGTGCAAAAACTGAAGTGTATACACACTTACCCATCTCACATGAAATGACCAACCAATGAGGTATGTGTTCTACAGCTCCCTGAACCAGCTGACTTGAGCAATTTGAACCTGATACGGAGAGCAACAGTTGTAACAGTGGATGCAGCTACTCAGTTGCTGACGCAGACACTTGCAGCAGCAATGGAGAGCAGTGAAATGTACAGGCAAGTAATTTGTATGATTTAATTTGCTGAATACTTAACTTTAATAACTAAATCAGAGCTTGGTTGCAATAACAATTTTCTTTCAATTATACACATAAAACATTTGTCATAGTAACAGTGGCTAAAGCCTTTTCCCAGAAAAGGTGGTCTGAAATTCACACAGATGTATTCCAAGGGGCAATAGTACTGACATGGATTTTGTTTCCTTCTTCGTCGCAGTCACACAGAAAGAGACTGGTATTCCAAAAATTTCAAAAGTGAACCAGGTGTGACATTAACTAATCGTCGTTTCTACAAGTTAAGGTATTGTCTATATTCAAGGCTATAAAATGCCAGGTGCTGTTAGGAAAGATAAAATAGGAAATCTTGCAAGACTCTGGAATTTGAGACTGCACTATTCTTGAAAGACGGCGGTGTTAGTCTTCAGTCCGAGGATTGATTTCACGCTGCTTTTCACATTACTGTCCCTTGTGCAAGTCTCTTCAACTCTTTGTTGCTGCTGTGATCTATATACATTTTAAACTCTTTACTGTGTTCGAGTCTTGTCCTCCTTCAGTTATGATTCACCCCTCCCCCTCCCCATTACATGCACTTGCTTCCAATACAGAATTGTCTATTTCTGTCCATTGAAAGAAAATCTTTGTTGGGACACAGCAGAAAGTTTACTTCTGTTGTGAAAAAAGAAAGATTAAAATCACATTTCCATTAAAACTTGAAAGCTTAAATTCACTTTAGACAGAGTAAAAAATATGAAAAAATAATGAGTAGCAAGGAACATTTCCTATATGTTAAACTTTAACCCGTATATTCTAGAACAATATATATTAATATGTGATATATTAGCAGGTGTAGTAAGAAGGAAAGAAAAAAATTTTTTTTCTGCAATTTTACAGTGCAACCATTCTTTTCTAGAATTTCTTAAAATTTTGAGTTCTAAATCTAGAACCACATACATAATCAATTTATAGAACAAACCAACAAATTGCTAATGCATGTAATTAAAAAAGATAGCCCTAGTGTATTTTATGCCTTCAAGAGATGTAGACTAAATAACTATTTATGTCAGTTGTGATATGTATTTTCAGCAGTAGATAACTGTCTTGTTTTTCAGGAAACTTACACATTCCAAGAGAGATATACAAGGAAATCCCACTTTTGCAATGAATTTCCTATCCCCTTCCTTGTCCAATTCATAATTAAGGATTTTTGTAGTGGTAGCAAAGCAAGCTGACACTTCTTGAGTGGCTGCGAAGATGGATAGGAGCTTTCAAGTGATGTGAGACCTACATTTTTTCAGTTGCACTGCAGTAAACATGCACACTACTCAAGTAATTGCCAATACTATAATAAGCAAAATACTTTTCAAATTATTCTATATGCCAAAATACACACGCTCACTTGTCTACTTTTAAAATTTGTTAAGGTGATTTTTTTTTTGTAGGAATGCTATGGAACACATGATGGACCATATGGATGAAACTTTAAGGCACGCAGTTGGCAGTCCATGCCAGGATCAGCTGTGGGATGACATGGTTTCTATTCGAGATGAACTTAATTCAGCACGGGATGCATTACTGGTATGATTAGTATACTTTTGTTCCTGTTTCTCACTCATAACTTTTTGCATGGAAGTTATTTTCTTACATGAGACTTTTAGTTATAAGTAGGGTGTTCTGTGGTTTTGCTAGTGTGTTTCAGGAAGAATGTTACATATTTCAGGAGATGGTTATATGGACAGTAACTAATTAGAATCTTCATTTATGTGTGTGGTGTGTTTTCAGTGAGTGTGAGTATAGAGCTGTTTGGAACTGAAGCATTCACTTCCATTATATGTACAGAAGTCTGAAGCAGCTGTCCAGCATTTGTAACAGAAATGCTCTTACTATTTGTGAAAAGATCATGTAGGTGCAGTTCTGGCCACTGAGCTCTAAATTTAAAGTTATTTACTTGTGTTTTCTCAACAACTTTTGTGAAACTGTTGTTGTTCACAACAAATGCATTTCTGCTGCACCCACAATTCAGCAAAATGTGAATGAAAAAGAAGCCATTTTTCAGTTGGCAGAATTTATTCTCACTGCAAATGCATAAAAATTTTAATGTTCCACATACAAAATTATGAATGTTCCTATCTATTGAATTGTGAGTCGCTGCAACACCATTTGCAGGTAATGAGGCTTTAAAACTACTAATTCATTTCACTGATGAAGCAGCTTTACAGCATAACTAATACTAGCAGCGAGGTAGAAATTCAGGTACCCCTCTCCAGACACATTTTCCACAGAACTACTCTGTAAATATGGTAACATTTGGGGTCATGCCATTTTTGGTCAAGAATTGTTGTGTTGATTGGGCTGTGTGAGCAGGGGCATTGTCATGATGGAAAAACCAGTACCCGACTGCTGCGAATCAGGCCGCTTCCGCCACGTGCTGCTGCACAGTCTTTTCAAAACTTCCAAGTAGAAAAACTGCTTAACTGCCTGACTCTGCAGAACAAACTCTGAATGGATAACTCCTCTCACATTGAAAAAATAAATTAAATCGGCATTGTTTTAATGTTCGATTTCACCTGATGAGCTTTTTTGGGGTGAGACAAACTGAAAATCTTCCACTGGCTCCATTGTCGCATTTATTCAGGATTGTAAGCATAGCACCAAGTTTTGTCACCTGTGATAATTTAAAAAAAAAAAAAAAGAAAAAAGTTTGGATCATTTCAGGATTCTCCTTTTGGAGCACAGCATGAGGTCACAAGAGCTGGTTTTTGTTCAGCAGTTAGCAGTCGTGGCATGAATTTGACAAACACCCTTTACAACCCAATACTTTTGTAATAATTTGCTACACTGAACTCCAAGTTACTGTCGACAGCTCCAAAATTTCTTCAGTGGTCCATCATCGATCTTTGATAATGATCACATGAATGTTTTCAACATTTTCATGTGTTCGGACCATGGAAGGATGACCAGAATGAGGTTTGTCATCAAGTGACATTTCACCATTTCTGAAAGAGGAAAGCCATTCAGATACTTGAGTTTTCACAACAGCATAGTCCTTCTACATCATTTTTAACATTTCGAGAGTTTTTGTTCCACTTTATCCAAGGAAAAAGCAGAATTTCATTGCCGCATAGTGTTCAGGAAATTGGCCATTGCGAAAACAGCAATCACACCAAACAGTTGTTACTATAAACGCTGCAGAAACCAGGCTTCACCACCTCAAGCAATGGCACTCGGCTTATTAAGTGCTCCTAGCAGCAAAACACGGCACTACAAAAGCTCTGTCCATCAAAAAATTAGTTCAGTTTCTTGTACATTATATTTCATTCAGCAGTTGTCGTCTATGAAAAATGCTTTACTATTCATCTTCATGTACAATTGTTACTTACCGCGTGCTCATGGCTGCACTTAGCACATTGTTCTTGGCACAAAATCAAAACAGTTCCCCACACTAGTCTGTTGTGTGCAAGTCTTTTCGTACCTGCACCCTAGATACTGTATTGGTCTCCCTCTACAATTTTTACCCTCCACAATGTTTTACATTATCAAATTGACAATTCAGAATTCATCCTAGCAGCTTATGTCCCTCTTTGCCAAGCTGTGCCATGAAGCTCTTTCTCCACCCAATTAACTTCTAATTATCCAACTACCAATGAAGTCTTCAGCATTTTTATGTAAAAGCACATTTCCCTTTCCTATAAGGCTACACACAATGCAAGTGCTTGCCCCCCCCCCCCCCCCACCCACCCACCCACCCACACACACACACACACACACACACACACACACACACACACACACACACACACACACATTCATAATTGCTGTTAACATATTTCTCTTTTTAAGAGAGCTTTTCTGCCATTGCCAGTCTACACTTTACATCTTTCTTTTTGCCATAGTTGTTTTGGTTCTCAAAATGCAAAACATGTCTACTACTTTCACTATGTTATTTCCCAAACTAATTTCAGTAATCTTCCTTGAATGAATATGACTGCATTGCATTTCCATGTAAACCCCCTCCTCATAATAAGAGACTGTCGATAATTGACGTTATTCTGATAACTGCATGCACATTGTAATAAGTGATAGTTTAGTGTGCTAAAATTAAAAACTGTGTATATTACTGTGGCTATGGGTATTTTGTTAATTACCAGATTCACATTAACAAGCTTCGTGTTTCAGGAGATTGAGAGTTTCATGGTGTACGCGATGAGACTAGCCACTGATGCAGCTGAGGCATCATACATGGCTGGAGCTGAAATTATAAGCACAGCAATGTGTGAAAGATTGAATTATGCAGAACAGATGGTTAGTTTGTTCATCCTTCTCACTGTAGTATAGGGACAGGCAAAATAATGATGTACACATGAATTGAAAGACTAAATTTCCTTTTCATTTTCAGTGGAATGCTGAGAGGCAAAAGATAAAAAAACTTGAAGATACCTATCTGAAAGAACACGAGAGATTTATGGTAAACTACACTAAGGCAGCAGCAACTGATCAAAGAAGATCCGAAGAAGGGGTTGATGTTTAAGAGTAGATCTGGGTTTCCTAGTTCCCTGCATTTAGTTGGTAGTACTGGCTGTAAATCCTGCTGTGTTGTATTATCTAGGAATAAATTACACATATTGTAAACAGGTTGGTTTTTGTCCCGGTACTAAAAATACTCAACAAGAGTGGGATATATTCTGACAGGAGCAATGTGTGCTTTTGCAATACATCCATTCTAAAGCATACTTTGTCATTCAGTAAGAAGTGTGAGCTGGTATTGTCATGTTACCAGCAAAATACAAAAATATATGAAAGAAAATTATATAATAAAATATAAATCTTATGTTAAGCTAGTTGTAGACTGAAAATAACTGTTTCGCCTTCAATAATTTTGACAGTGACTCTTACTATATCTTTATGTTCCTAGAACAGATTGTAGGAGTTAAATATAGTTATAAACTTATTAATAAGTAATGAGAATGATCTTTAAGAATAAGTAGAAAAAAATTTGCCAGTATTTAAAATGTCAGACAATATATACATGTCATCAGCACATGGTTCACTCCAGTGGCTGTGTACATGACTTTTTTTGCATCTTTTGTATAAATAAAGTGTCAAAACCATCCCACAAGATTTGGTGTTGGTCCTGGCCCCACCTGGAGGACTCTTCAAAAATTGAGGTTTGCCAATGACACAAATGTACCAATAAAGAGCCTAGGAAGACACAGCCAGAAAAATAATGGAACAAGTTTGAACCGGTTTCAAAGGAAACACTTTAATCCTTAATCAAAGAAAAAAATAATTTGTGTAATTCCAAATGAAAATGAGTAGCAGGTATAAGAAGTAGAGATCAATGGGCACATAAGGATAATTCTCCTTGTGTGAAGTTCATTAGCATCCAGAGATGGCACTAGCATTAATTGAAAAGCTTAATTCTGTCTGCTGTATACTGAGAAATCTCATTGTGCTAACGTGCTGATGGGATTGTTACCTGTCATATGGCACAATCATCTGGGGCAATGCAGCCAAGGTCCAAAAAGTATTTATTCTTATAAGCATACAGTAAAAATATACGGTAGTGTAAAGTTAATAACCGAACATTTTGAAGCCTTTTAAGGGGTGAAGGGATTAATACACTTACACGCCAGTACACATGCTCCCAGACAATATTTGTGGTTTAGTAAAGGAAGGAATCCACTCACCATAAAGCAGAAGTGTTGACTGAGTCAGTCACACACACTCTCTCTCTCTCTGTCTCTCTCTCCACCTGCCTACCTACCTCTGTGCCCCTACACAGTACCAGTGTTGCATTTTGGCAGGTGGACAAGGTTGACAGGGAGAGAGGTTGGGGTTGCATGAGGGAGGGGTGTCAGGTGCTTCGGCTATGCACGGTTGTTCGAGCTGGTGTGGAGCAGCACATGATGATATTTTACCTCCTGCCTTTGTTATACACACGCCTCACTACTTCTGACCGACAGGTGGCACTGTTACAATTGTGTTGCAATCTGTACCACATACCATCCCACCAGTCCAGCGGACCACCCAACAATTTCCCCTTCCTCAATCCTCTCACATTCTTCCAGTTCACATCCCCACATCACCTTCAATGTGCACCACTCTCCAGTGGCTGTGATCACCTTGCATCACATGCCTAGCCTGTGCACCTGCCCCCCTTCCCTCCAGCATTCCTAGCTGGCAGACAGGCTGCCTCCCTACGTCATCCACCCACAACCAACCCCATCCCCTTTCTTCATCTTCTCTCTCCTTCTACCCATTCCACATATCACAACCCCCAATTCTAGCATAGTCCATCTGCTGAAATGCAGCACTAGTATTGTTCGTTCAGCTGGCACCGTGTATGGGCATAGGCACGTGTTAGTATGTGCGGATGTGTGTGCATGTGCGAGCGCGTCCGTACCCCTCGATCTAGCTCGAAGAACAATTAACTGCAAGCTACCAAGTTGTTGTTTCTTTTTTTTTTTTTTTCATCTGTTGATGACTCAACACTTCTGCTTTTCAGTGAGTAGTCTTCTTTACTGCTGACATATTTACATTGTACCAGATCTTTCCTACAAAACTAGGCACATGGTTAATAATAAGAGTTAATTTAAGATGAACTGTGCAATTCACAAACAGAGTACAGTAAAAACAATTTGTCTACAGACTACACATTACTATTTATCGTTCAGAACAGAGTTCTATGTTCTGGTGCAAAAGTCTGTAACAGGTTATTAGCAGACAGGTAGGAAACTGAAAATCACGAGATATTCAAAAACAAAGTAAAAGATTAGTACCTCACTATCCACTTCTACAATTTCTTAACCTTTGGGATACAAATTCCACATAACTAATTTTTATACAGGGTGATTGTGTGATGCTGTTACTAACTTTCCAGAATGATGGAGAAGGGTAAATGTATGTCTGAGACAAGGCAGTCCAGAAATGACAGAGTCAAAAGTTATACGTAAAAATTGTTCTAATACTTCTGACAATGGAATATACACTGATAAGCCATAGCATAATGCCCACCTTTGGCACGGATAACAGCGGCAACACATTAAGGCCTTGGTAGGTTCCTAGAGAGAGAGAGAGAGAGAGAGAGAGAGAGAGAGTTGACACCACATCGGGACACACAAGTTAACTAATCCACGGGGAGGGGTGAAGAGCTCTGAAGCCACATTCCAGATATGATCAATCGAGTTCGTATCTGCCGAGTTGGGGGCCCAGAATGTCACATGGAACTTGGCACTGTGTTCTCAAACCACTCCATCACACTCGTGGCCTTGTGACATGGCACATTATGTTGTTGAAAAGTGCCACTGCCTTACCAAAACATGATCATCATGAAGGGTGTATGTAGTCGGCACTCTTGGGCCTCATGGTACCTTGTACAAATTCCACTGGACCCATGGATGCCCATGTGAATGTTCCATAGGTATTTTGCACAGATCCAGACTGCTAATCTTAGGCCCTGCATTATCCATTAACATGCAGGCCGTGTTCGTGATTCTTTGTAAAGAAAAGTAACTCTTAATACTTGTAACATTACAGATATGACACAGTAATGTTTAATAGAGTAATGATCATAGTACATGGACTTTAGTGACTTATACACTTGTTCCCTTTAGTTTTCCACTTGCCTCAATGTTCCTGATCTCAAATTTCGAAGCTTAGGAATTATTCAGGATGTATACGCGGGAAAAAAATCCCAAAAAATTTTTCCGGATTTCCTGGTTAAAAATACACTTTTTCCTAGGAGAAGTGACACTATACTTTCCTTCTGAATTGTCAAACTTATCAATCGTTTGAGAGAGATCTTTGATCTACAGCAACATGTAAGCTGCATATTTTCAAACTGCGAGATGCTCAACTTCCAGCAAATACAGCATGTTTGTTTCCAAAGAATTGAAATCTAGATTGCAAAGTCCTTGTGTAAGCGCATAGCTCATGTCACGTGATCTTGCCAGCCAATGACAGCAGATGTTCAGAGCAGAACATGTGATATAGTCAGCCAATAGCAACATCACTGTTAAATAGAGCGAACACACACACAGGAAAAGTTAACTGTTTAAATTAACATACATAGTGTAGCTACAAGGAAAACTAAGATTTCACATACAGTGGTCTCTAAAGCCTAGTACACATGACGACATTGGGTTGCACCACTCGTCGCGCGAAATGAGTTTCACGCAAATACTTTCATATATGACTGTAGACATGGCGAAACCAGTATACATTTCAGTTTCGTCAATTTGTGGGTACCTGAGAATCGTCTGAAATGAAAGTTTCGGCAGCTGCACGTTGCATGTGTTGTGTGATAGAGTTGTATTGTATTGTATTTTTTGATCCAGGCAATCATAGTCTTGTACAGTTGTACATATGATATTGGACAGGTCAAGAAAGCATATTTACAAGTCATTTTTACAAATTTATTTTTACATTATTTTGTAGTGGTTCATGGCGTAGGTTCCTGTTGTCATGTCCTAGTTCATAAACCACAGGCAAAGTATGAGTGGCCAAGTAAGTGGTCCCGACAGTCAGGATACCAGTTACTTTGGAATAAGGCTGGGCATCTCGGACATATTCTGAGTCGTGGGCACCTTTGTGCTCAGACAGCAAAGACTACCAAATCCGCCAGTTAGTCCCTCAACCGTTAGGGGTAAAACTCAATGGGACCCGGGGGGGCAAGTAAGGCTAGCAACCTGCTTCCCTGGTACTTTAAATATGATGCTGGCAACAATCAGAGCAAAATGCCTCGGACCTTTGGAGGTGACAGGAGTCTCACCTCTAATTGACAAACCAGGGACTCCTAAGATACGACTCGGCAAACGAACGGTAACGAGATGGGGAGCTATTAATATCAATGGGGGCTACTTTGGGAAGAAGGTAGAGCTGGCAGAGGCTGCAAGTAAGATGGGGTTGGACGTTTTAGCTGTTTGTGACATTCGGGTAAGAGGTGAGAAAGAAGGGGAAGTGGGAGAATACAAGGTCTACCTGTCAGGAGTCAAAGCAGGAATAGCACAATGGGGTGTAGGGCTTTACACCAGGAAAGAAATGGAATCCAGCGTAGTTGCAATAAGGTATGTAAACGAACGACTGATGTGGATAGATTTGACAGTGTCTAGCAAGAAAATTAGGATTGTGTCAGTATATTCGCATTGTGAAGGGACAAATCAAGATAAGATGGATAGTTTTTATGACACACTCAGTGATGTAGTTCTTAGAGTAAAGGACAAGGACAGTGTTCTGCTCATGGGTGATTTTAATGCCAGGATTGGAAATCGAACAGAAGGGTATGAAAAGGTTATGGGTAAATTTGGAGAGGATATGGAGGTCAACAGGAACGGGAAACAACTCTTGGATTTCTGTGCCAGTATGGGCTTAGTAATCACAAACTCCTTTTTTAAACATAAGAACATTCACCGGTATACTTGGGGGAGGCAGGGGAACCAGATCTGTCACTGACTATATAATAACAGACCAGGAGTTCAGGAAGGCTGTGAGGGACACATGTGTATTCAGGGGATTCTTTGGTGACACTGATCACTATTTAATCTGCAGTGAAATTGGTATTGTGAGGCCGAAAGTGCAGAAGGTCAGGTCCATATGTAGGAGGATAAGAGTGGAGAAACTTCAGGATAAGGCAATTAGGCACAAGTACATAACAGCGATCTCAGAAAGGTACCAGTTAGTTGAATGTAGTCAATTACAGTCATTGGAAAGGGAATGGACAAGGTACAGGGACACAGTACTAGAAGTGGCTAAAGAATGTCTTGGAACAGTAGTGTGTAGGATGAAGCAAACAGCTTGGTGGAATGACACAGTCAAGGCAGCCTGTAAAAGGAAAAAGAAGGCGTATCAAAAATGGCTTCATACTAGAACTCAGGTAGACAGAGAAAGTTATGTTGAAGAAAGAAACAAAGCCAAACAGATAATTGCAGCATCCAAGAAGAAATCTTGGGAAGACTTTGGAAACAGGTTGGAGACGTAGGGTCAAGCTGCTAAATGACAAGTATTTTGGACAGGTCAGGAAAACTGATGGTGAATCCTGTTGATTCCTTGGGCAGATGGAGTGAATATTTTGAAGAGTTGCTCAATGTAGGTGAAAATACGATCAGTAATGTTTCAGATTTCAATGTACAATGGGATAGGAATGATGATGGAAATAGGATCACATTTGGGGAAGTGGAGAAAATGGTCAATGGATTGCAGTGCAATAAAGTGGCTGGGGTGGATGAAATTAAGTCGGAACTCATCAAATACAGTGGAATGTCAGGTCTTAAATGGCTACACAGGATAATTGAAATGGCCTGGAAGTCGGGACAGGTTCCATCAGACTGGACAAAAGCAGTAATCACACCAATCTTTAAACATGGAAACAGAAAAGATTGTAACAACTACAGAGGTATCTCTTTAATCAGCATTGTGGGTAAAATCATCTCAGGTATTGTTGAAAGGAAAGTGCGAGTATTAGTTGAGGACAAATTGGATGAAAATCAGTGTGGGTTTAGGCCTCTTGGAGGTTGTCAGGACCAGATCTTTAGCTTACGGCAAATAACGGAGAAGTGTTACGAGTGGAACAGGGAATTGTATCTATGCTTTATAGATCTAAAAAAAGGCATATGACTGGGTTCCTAGGAGGAAGTTATTCTGTTCTACGATATTATGGAATAGGAGGCAAACTTTTGCAAGCAATTAAAGGTCTTTACATGGATAGTCAGGCAGCAGTTAGAGTTGACGCTAAATTGAGTTCATGGTTCAGAGTAGTTTCAGGGGTAAGACAAGGCTGCAACCTGTCTCCACTGTTGTTCATATTATTTATGGATCATATGTTGGAAACAATAGACTGGCTGGGTGAGATTAAGATATGTGAACACAAAATAAGCAGTCTTGCATATGCGGATGACTTAGTTGTGATGGCAGATTCGATTGAAAGTTTGCAAAGTAATATTTCAGAGCTAGATCAGAAATGTAAGGACTATGGTATGAAGATTAGCATCTCCAAAACGAAAGTAATGTCAGTGGGAAAGAGAGATAAACAGATTGAGTGCCAAATAGGAGGAACAAAGTTAGAACAGGTGGACGGTTTCAAGTACTTAGGATGCATATTCTCACAGGATGGCAACATAGTGAAAGAATTGGAAGCGCGGTGTAGAAAAGCTAATGCAGTGAGCACTCAGCTACGATCTACTCTCTTCTGCAAGAAGGAAGACAGTACCAAGACTAAGTTATCTGTGCACCATTCAATCTTTCGATCAACTTTGTTGTATGAGAGCGAAAGCTGGGTGGATTTAGGTTACCTTATCAGTAAGGTTGAGGTTACGGATATTAAAGCATCTAGGATGATTGCAGGTACTAGTAGATGGGAACAATGGCAGGAGGAAATCAAAGAAAAACTGGGAATGAACTCTATAGATGTAACAGTCAGGACGAACAGGTTTAGATGGTGGGGTCATGGTACACGCATGGGAGAAGCAAGGTTACACAAGAGACTCATGGGTTCAGCAGTAGAGGGTAGGAGGAGTCGGGGTAGACCAAGGAGAAGGTACCTGGATTTGGTTAAGAATGATTTTGAAGTAATAGGCTTAACATCAGAAGAGGCACCAATATTAGCACTAGATAGGGGATCATGGAGGAAATTTATAAGGGGGACTCTGCTCCAGACTGAACACTGAAAGGCATAATCTGTCTTAAATGATGATGATGATTTGTAGTGAGATTATCTATCTTAAACAAAACAGTCAATACTAATCATAGAATTGTACGGTTGTACATATGATATTGGACAGGTCAAGAGAACATATTTGCAAGTAATTTTTAATAAATTGGTTTTACATTATTTTGTAATGAGGACATTATCTATCTTTAACAAAACAGTAAATACAAATGTTGTATAGTAAAATACAAATAGCCAATACAAATGTAATAGTAAAATAATCCAGTATATTTCATAGACATGCACAGTATATAATTTTCAGACCTAATTGAACATTTATTAGAAAATTGTTTACAATTTTAACCCCTTTCAAAAAATGATCAACTGCATAAAAGCATTGTCCAAAAGATATTTTTTAACTTGTGTGTGAAGGCTCTTGGGTTCTTTGTTGCTTTGATTTCATTTGGTAAATTGTTATACATTTGTATCCCAACATTTAAAACACTTTTTAAATGTTAAAGCTTGTTGCGTGGAATCGCTGTGTTAGAAAAAAATAAGAAATGTGTTTCGATTCGTGACTGGATGAAGAAAAGAGGTCAGTTCAGTTGCTCAGCAGCCTTGTTGTAATAATTTGAAATGGAAGACCCTAGAACTTCTTTTAATTATCGTAGAATGTCACCAGAAGTGTTCACTTTTCTTCTAAATCGAGTTGATTATGTGATGAGGAAGAGATACACTAATGCATGAAGCGCTGTCGGCAGAACTGAAATTGCACATCACATTGCGTTCATTACAATCGAGAACACATGGCACACTAGAAATTGCAGTTTTAGTTGGTGATGACACCTTGTCATTAACACCAAAAATTATTAACAGTAATAATTATTCGAAGCAGGCCCCATTAAGAAGAGAATTGCAAACTACTGTCTTTAAGATAGTCCTGTACAGGCGCAATATTTCAAAATTCAAAAATACCCGTGTGTGAATGGGGAGCACTGCTACGATGTTTTAAGTAGATTAATATTGAATAAGGAATGCAGCTTCTTGATTTGTGTACCTTCCCTCCTGTCAGCAATATTCCTTTAAATAAATAAAAAAAAAGTCGGCCTACTCGAACGATGGGATTTTAGTCTTGTAAATGAGAACATTTCCACAGCCAAAATTGTACTTGCTTGCATTCTTCTTAATTCAGTTGTATACGTGCTCCTAATTCTATAAATTTTGCCCTGCAGTTCAGATGTTGTCAAACCATCTAGGTTCTGATCGCACATGACCTACTCATTAGCAGCAATACGTTACTTATTTTTATAAGCAGCATCACTGAAATCCCACAAACACCTATGTAAAGCATACATATCCAAAAAGCGAACATTATTCTCTGTTCCCCACTTCATATTTCAGTTTGTCCACAAGATTTAGTTTCACTACCGACTTGGGCAAACACGCCGTGCGCATGCGCAGTTACCTGCAACCTAGTGCTTCTTGTAAACTAGGCTTAAGATTAATAAGCTACAAGAGAGAGAAACTTTCTTTGCGTATGTTTTCCCTACACTTTAAATGCATCACACAAATATACCAGTACAATTTAAAACAATGTCTAAAATGTCTGGTCTGCTGGGCTCGAAATTCTTCTCAGTGGCTGATCTTCAAAGTGTTAAGTTTTAAACAAGAGTCAAATGCTCTGTGGTGTAAGACATTCACCGCATATTATCACGCACAACATAATTTAGCTTGCGTAAAAGAAAATTTATTTTGAAAGTACCGCTTCTTCCTGCGACCTTTCAGAAATAGGTACGTTTCAGCAGTTGCCAGAGCCAGAAAACAGGCGTTATTGTGCGTGCGCAGCTACGATAATGTAGGAAGTCCGTATGTTTGTATGTATAAGCATTAAGAGGTCTTACGTCATAAAAGAAACAGGACATCACAATTACTCCAAGAACATCGGAATTTTTTAAACCGTACTAAGATGCATAATTTGACCTAAAATGCGCATTCTTATGTCCAGATTCACAATGAAGTATGCCCCCAACCTGGTGTTAAGCTTTTCAGTGTGGTTCTCAGGATGTCTATTTTCTTGGAGTACCAGTTCTGTATTACCTCATTTTTGCTTCTTTATTATGGCATAATGCCATATGTGCCAGAAGATGATTGACTTCAAATAAATTGACTGCCTCAGCGGAAAATATTTATAAAAGCCATATTTCTTTAGCTAACCAACAGAAATTACTTCATTGTTCAGCAAGGTGATTAATGCTTGACTGCTATACCCGTGGAAATAAAATAAGAGAACTGGAACTAATAACGTAATTTAGCCTTCCGTAATTATGTGAATGTATTTTAATTCCCTTGATAGCTTCCTGCCATTTGACCTGAGAGCTGTAATCGAAGAGGAAGCAGCAAAATCACTAAACGTATTTTTAGACACGGGTCACTTGGAGACTACCCCCCCTCCCCACTACAACACAGACTGCTCTGCGTATGCGCGAATGTGGAAGCTTAGGTGCGCCAGAAAAATTTTTCCCCGTTAGCACCTGGCTGTTTGCTGTTGCTACAGATACAGCCAACAGCCACACTTCAAGTAGCCAGAAGTGCAAGAACTTACTGCTCATATGAGACTCAACTGCACATACAAACCTAACGTAAACCGTTTGTTGTTATCAACTATTGCATAGTGTTCATCCTAAGGCCTTTGACACATTTTGCTGTTTGCAGACGCTTCCCGTGTGCACTGTCTTTGTTGTTGTAAATGGCAAATTTCCTTTGCAAATATAGTTTTATTTTGGTTTTCTCTCTCTGTTATTTGTTAGTGCTAGTGTTATTCTGCAGTGGGGTACAGTAATATTCTTTGTTAGAGTACCAGTTCTTACCAGTCAAAATTACAAAAATTTAAGTAAGAATTAAAACAATGAAAAACTTCCAGAATTCCAAAAAAATTCCCAGGTTTCTCCCAGATGGAAAAATTCCCGGTTTTTTCCCGTATCTCCCGGTTGTCCCCGGGCGTATATACCCTGCCATTACAATGTGGTCCACAGTTGGAGTATCGTCTAGGAATGTTTCAACCACCTCTCCATCTACACTACTTTTTTAATATCTTGTTTGCATACCATTCATGGGTCATTTTCCACAAACAAGGTCCATCTTTCACGGTGCAATGGTTTTTTGATATAGTCATTGGTCAGCTACTCTGCCATACTGGAAGAAACTACAACCACAACCACAGGAAAAGCCATGGACTTCCCGAATGTGGCCCACCGCAGAAATCTGCAAGTATGTGCCCATCTAATGAGGAAATCGCCAGTTCCGAGAACTGCAGCTGACGGGCATAAGGTCATGTCTCCACTAATGCACAGGAGGGGAATGCTGGTGTTCCATAATCCGTAAGAAACATCTGGCCCCTCATTAAAATCCGCTTGTGTGTGGCCAGCTATTCTGCTCAATGAACAAAACAATTATCAGAGTCATAGACTTATTTTAACTTTATAAAGACATTTTATAGACACATACTACCATACACATGCTGTAACAGTTATGCTGTTACGAGGGGTACACCGACTGATGGTACCAGCCCGGCAACAGTGAGACTGTAGTATGGACAGAATTAGGAGATCCTTGACAGCTCGCGGCACTGTCAACTGTGAAGTGCTAATGGCTGTAAGTGAAAACCGTAGCTGTCTACAGAACTGGTGCCAAGCTCACTGCAAGTGTCAGGGATCAACTCATGCTGCTTAATTACAGCCCAGCAGCAGAGTTTTAACTGCAAGCTGTACTTGTTCTCAAACCACAAAAAATGATGCTCTCTAGTGGAATACTCACAAAAGCACCACACCAATGTGCAAGATTGAAGAAAATGATGTGTGAATTGTGAGATTCTCTTCCATTTCAGATTTGTTCACTGATCATTATTTTATTTTATCTTTGTAACTGTTTTATTTTAACACAATGACTATTATCTTGACGTAGCACAAACAGAAAGTGACACGCTAACACTCTTTCATATTTCCTGTCTTTTATAATATAATATACCTCCCAATCCACTCGAGCAGTACCACCTACTCCAGTCCCATCAAAGGCTTATCCTACCCCAGCAGAGGCTGGGCCACCTGTGAAATCAACCATGTTATATACCAGCTCTGCTGCAACCAATGCACAGTGTTTTACATTGGTATGTCAATCAACCAGTTGTCAACTTCAGATAATGGCCATTGTGAAACTGTTGCCGAAGAACAAGGTGGACAACCCAGTGGGGCACAACATGCAGCAGAGAACAACATGCGAAATTTCAATGGGTGCTTCACAAACTGTGCCATCTGGATCATATCCACCACCATCAGCTTTCCTGAGCTGCATAGATGGGTGATATCATTACAGCACATCCATCACTTCTGTAATCCATTGCTCCTGTAACCTTCCTGGTCTAAACCTAAGGTAACTCGCTCCTCTCCCCTCCACCCAATACTGCAAGTGTAGGCTATGTGTTTCTTTTTCCCTACAGCTAGAAGAAGGAAGTGCATTTCGAAAACTAACCAAGCTCCGTACCTTTTGTTCGTGTGCCTATCGATGACACAGACACAGTGCTTCTGCTTTTCGTCGATTCATCTCCTTCATTCCTATACAATTCGTGACTTTTATAATGTATGTAATTTAGTGACCTATGGAGGCAGTGAACAGCATATAGCTGACAGGTTGCTCAGCAACTACCAAATAGCTATACACTTTTATATTTATAACAAGTGTCTTTCATATTAGTTACATAAGGTGGAACTTAGCATGTTTTCTACTGAGTTTAACATATCTGAACTTAAAATTGTAGCGCATAATCCTCCTCCTGATATCGTGTCAAGCTTTCACAAACCAAATGTTTTCCTTTGCTTTTTACCCATTCATATTTTGGGACATACATGACAACTTGTGCATATCATGTTTCATGTTTTATTATTGTTATTATTATTCTTATTATTATTTTAGGTGCATCATTTGAGACTTGGAATTAACAAGATGGCTTCTTCTTGTTCTTTTATGGTCAGACACCACATCGTGTTTTGCCATATGGTGCTTCATAAGAGTTTGGTGATGAAAATGCCACAAAATTTATTATTGTTTAGTTGCAACAGGCAAAAGATGTGCTTTGATGGTGCTGCACATTTTAGTGATTTTGAATGAGGGAAGAACATGCTGCAGTGTTCTTCTTCAGCACACCAGTGTAGAAGTGTGCACAGAAAAGCTGATTTTGGAATTTTCATTTGTGTGAGACCACATGTACAAGAGTTGTGTGCCAATTTGAAATTCTAGATTCGTATATTTTACTGTTCGTGTTGGTTCTGCATAATCTTTCACAAAACCCACAGAAATTCTGGTCATATGTAAAGGCTGTTAGTGGCACCAAAGTTACTGTTTGGTCCCTAGTGAATGAGACAGGAACTGAAACTGAGGGTAACAAAGCAAAACCTGAAATGCTTAACTCTGTTTCCAAATGTTCCTCTACAAAGGAAAACCCAAAAGAACTGGCCCAATTTAATCCTTGTACCACTGAGAAGATGAATGAAATAAGTATTATTGTCAGTGGTGTTGAGAAATAGCTGAGATCATTAAAACTGAACATAATTAAGGGAATCCCTGTCAGATTCTATAGTGAATTTGCAGCTGACTTAGCCCATCTTCTAATTATAATCTATTGCAGACCTCTTGAATAGAAAATGATGACCAGTAATTGGAACATAGCACAGGTCACACCCATCTATAAGAAGGGTAGTAGAAGTAATCCACAAAACTACTGTCCAACATCTTTGCCATCAATTTGTTGTAGAATCTTGGAACATATCCTGAGCTCAAACTTAGTGAGGTATCACGAACAGAATGATCTCCTCCAAGCCAACCAGAATGGATGCCGAAAAAAATTAATCATGTGAAACTCAACTTATACTTTTCCCACATGATGAACTGAAAGCTTTGAATCAAGGCAGTCAGGTAGATGCAGTATTTCTTGATTTCTGAAAAACATTTGATTCAGAACATGCGGTATCAAATGAAATTTGTGATTGGACTGAAGACTTTTTGGTAGGGAGGACACAGCACGTTATCTCAGATGCAGAGTCATTGTCAAATGTAGACTTCGGGTGTGCCCCAGGGAAGTGTGTTGGGACCCTTGCTGTTCATGCCATATATTAATGATATTGTGGACAATATTAACAGCAACTCAGACTTTTGACATATGATTTCGTTATCCATCATGACATGCGGCCTGAAAGAAGATGTGTAAATATTCTGCCAGATCTGGAAACAATTTTGAAGTGATGCAAACAATGGTACCTTTTTTAGTCACGCTTGGAATCAGCCAAATCATACAAGTACCCAAGTGTAACACTTTGTAGGGATATGAAATGGAACAATCACACAGTCTCAGTTGTCAGTAAAGCAGCTGGTAGACTTTGGTTTATTGGTAGAATACTGGGGAAGTGGAATCAGTATACAATGGAAATTGCTTTAAAATCACTCGTGTGACTGGTTCTAGAAAATTGTTCAAGTGTGTGTGACCTGTACCAAATAGGACTAAGAGGGGGATACTGAATGTATACAGAGAAGGGCAGCACAAATGGTCACAGGTTTGTTTAATCCGTGGGATAGTGTCACATATATACTGAAAAAACTGAGCTGGCAGACTCTTGAAGATAGGTGTAAACTATCCCAAGAAAACCAACTAACAATGCTTCAAGAACCGTCTTTAAATTATGACTATAGAAATATACTGCAACTCCCTACGTATTGCTTGCATAGGGATCGTAAGGATGAGGTCAGAGCAATTACTGCACACACAAAGGTATTCGATCAATCATTCTTCTTGCACTCCACACGTTATCTGAACGGGAAGATGCCCTAATTACTGGTACAATTGGACGTGCCCTCTACCATGTACTTCAGGGTGGATTGCAGAATGTACATGTAGATTACTATTTTCATACAAAAAAGCCGTAAGCCTTAATATTCCGGGGAAACTCTTAACCGAAGAAGACAACATTTGATGCACAGAAGGATAATATGCATACTATTTTGAAATTTTTTTAAGCAGCGCTACTGACCATAGCACATTTATTTCACTTTTAAATCTGTTGCCAGTAATTAGTCACAACTAGGAAACATTCATTCACAAATTGTGGGTCCCTCGTGGACTAGTAAGTAGAAATTGCAATTCTGATAGAGGGTTTGAGGATGGGTAGCTAGCGGCTTGGAGAGTTGCGGCAGGTTTGCTGGTTAGGAATGCAGGAGGGAGAGATGGCAGGTGCACAGGCTAGGGATGTGATAACACGGATGCCAGAGCAGGTGACGTGTGTTGCTCGATAATGATAAAGGAAGGGGAAACAGCTGGGTAGAGGGTGTGGGGACAATGGGTTAGCAGAGATTGAGGCCAGGAGGGCAATGGAAGAGAAGGACATGTTGCATGGATAACTTCCATCTGCCTGATTCGGAAAAGCTGGTGCTAGAAGGAACGATCCATATGGCCCAGGTTATGAAGCAGCTGTTGGAATCAAGCATGTTGTGCCAGTGGTTGGTCAACTTTGTCATTGCCCACAGTTTGGTGGTGGCCTTCATTTTGGTGCTGATTTGTTGTCATACTAACATAAAAAGCTTTGCAGTGAATGCAGTGGAGTTCATGTGTGACATAACTGCTTTCACATTAGGCCCTGCCTCTCATGAGGTAGGATAGGTCCATGATAGGACTGAAGCAGAATGTACTGGGATGGTGAATTGGGCAGGTTTTGCACCTGGGTCTTCCATAGTGATATGACTCATGTGGGAAGCAGTTGAGGATGGGAGTGGCTTATGGATAAACGAGAATATTGTGTAGATTTGTTGGATGGTGGCTACGACTTTGGGAGGGGTAAGAAGCATTTTGGGTAAAATGTCCCCATTTCCGGTCATGGTGGTAGATAATCAAAGCCCTGGTGAAGGATATGGTTCAGTTGCTCTAGTCCAGGTGACAAGGGGTGCATTTCTTCATAGCTGATTCTTGGGGGTGGTGGGAGGGTTAGGGTCGTGTAAGGATATGGCATGGAAAATAATTTGTGGATTAGTTTGGGGGGGAGGGGTAGTGTGTCTGTGAAGGCCCTTGTGAGTCCTTAAATATACTGGCATACTGGGCAATAGAATTGTCGTCACTGCGGGTAAGCCATCCACAGGTAGCCATACTGTCTGGGATCAATTTTTCGATGTGGAAGGGGAAATTAGCCTTTAAAATGCAGGTACTGATGGTGGTTAGTGAGCTGAATATAGACAGAGGTGAGGATGGAGCCATCAGAGAGTTGGAGGTCAACATCCAGATATGGCATGTTGGGTTGAGGAGAACCAGGTGAAGCATATGGGAGAGGTGTTCGAGTGTGTGGAGGAATGAGGATAGGGTACCCTGGCTCCGAGTTATAATATAAAGATATCAGTAAACGTAAACCAGACAAAGGTTTTGGTACCAGTCTCTCTTGTATTGTCCATCCACATTTTTCCCTACATTTTCCTTCCAACCTTTGTTACACACATGCATCGTCGGCCATGAGCAGTGTGGTCGTGCATGACTTTGTGACACCCTGTGGCACCAGTTACAGACATTTTGCCTGTGTCACATGCAATTCTGCAAATCACCTGGCAACTGGATGACAGTTAAAACACTATCCCAGCAACAAACTCTTTAATCTCCAAATTGACTCCCCTTCCTTACAAACTGCACCAGTCAGAATCTTATGTCTTTCCTTTTTCTTTCCCACGTATGATGGTGACTCATCATATATTCTCATTGCCATCACCACAATTTCTTCAAGCCTTTCACTGCTCAAACTAATGCTTTGTTATCCCGTTCCCGTTACGACCACCTAACACTTTCGAAACTTCCTGGCAGATTAAAACTGTGTGCCCGACCGAGACTCGAACACGGGACCTTCGCCTTTCGCAGGCAAGTGCTCTACCATCTGAGCTACCGAAGCACGACTCACGCCCAGTACTCACAGCTTTACTTCTGCCAGTACTTCGTCACCTACCTTCCAAACTTTACAGAAGCTCTCCTGCAAACCTTGCAGAACTAGCACTTCTAAAAGAAAGGATATTGCGGAGACATGGCTTAGCCACAGCCTGGGGGATGTTCCAATTCTCATTCTGGCCACCTAACACTTTCATTTGCCCATTTCCCATATCATTCCATATTTTTCTAGCCCAAATTGACCCCTGCTCCATCTATCTGCGTCCTTTCGGAAAAAGTATCCCTTTCCCTAGCTAAAACACAGTCGCACATTCTGTTCCTTAAATGATATCGAAGCAGTGGAATACCTTTCAACTGCTTGACCATAAAAATTCCCTTTTCTGGGTCCCAACTCTCCTTTCACAATGGTCTTAATCTTTTCAGATTCCATCAGTCCCTATTCTCACAAACCTGGTACTGCAAGAACATCCCCATGGCACAGGCACCTCAGAACCACCTCTTTTCCATTCACAAGATATTGTAGCTGTGCAATCTTAAATACATACACCACATCTCCAAAATAGAATCCCTTGCCCTCCAACACATAGACCACCTCCATAATTTGTCCAAATTTTTGATATGACTCCCACCTTGGAGTACCTCTACCATCAACACCTATCTTACCCACAATGAACCCTCTTACCTTTCCAATTTGCCAGATACTCCAAAACTCCCTCCTAACACTCCACAAAATCCAGAACCCAAAACACTGTAGTTAACCTTTCCAACAAAAACCTCAATCCTGCAGAAGTTTCAGTCCCACTCGAAGGCCTCACCTTCAGCCCTACAACTAAGTTTAACCATACTGAACTTTTCATATATCAACTCTCCTTTTCCCAATCCTTACAGAGGAGACACCTCTTTCCTACCAATCCCTCCAACCAAGGCCACTCAGATGCAAATACTGCACCCCAAAAAACCCAATTCATACCACTGTCTGCCCGTGACCCTCCCCTCATCCATTTCACCACTCCCTGGTCACCTTACAGGAATTCCTTACCTCAAACTTGGCTCCACCATCTTTCCCCAGGACCCTTCCTAAGAACGCTAACCTCTCAACAGAAGAAACGACAGCCATTCAAAACCTCAAACCAGATCCTGACATAATCATCCTCCCTGCAGACAAAGACTCCACCTCTGTCGTGACGAATAGCAGTGATTATCTGACAGAATGCTTCTGCCAACTGTTTGACTCTACTTGCAAGCTCTGGCATAGCGATCCCATGGGATCTCTCCCAAGCCCATCTCCTTCCTCAGCCCGAGACCCCGCACACCCACCTCCTTCATGCATCCCAAACTCCACAAACCCAACACTCTTGGACAACCCATTTGTAACTGTTTATTGTGCTCTTACTGGTAGAATTTCTGCTCTTGTTGACCAACACCTCCAATCACAATTGCCCAAAGCCTAGCCTCTCACTTCAACTAACCACTTCCTTCAACAACTTTCCACGATCTCCATCCCTTTACCAACTGAATCCCTGCTCGTCATTGTTGGTGCCACCTCCCTATATACAACATCCTTAATGCCCATGGGCTTGCCACTAATGAAGACAACCTTTCTCAACGTCGTTCAGAGTCCAAACCCACTACCTCAACCCCTCATACAGTTTACCAACTATATACTCACCCACAACTACTTCTACTTTCAGGGGAAGGTACATAAAATAATCCAAGGCACAGCCATGAGCATTTGTGCAGCTCCCTCCTGTGCCAACTTTTTTATGGGCCATCATGGGGAAACCTTCCCAGCATCTCAAAACACCATACCTGTGTCTGGCTCAGGTTTATTGATGATGTCTTCAGGATCTGCACTCATGGCAAGACACATTATCCTCATTCTTTCACAACCTCAACACCTCTCTGATTCAGTTCACCTGGTGCTCTTCAGTCCAATGTTCCACCTTCTTGGGTGTTGACCTCCATGTCTCTGATGGCTCCATCCACATTTCTATTCATACTAAGCCCACTAACCACGAACAGCACTTGCATTTTGACAGCTAGTCACCTCTTCCACACTAAAAAATCACTCCTGTACAGCCTGGCCACATGCAGATGGTGTATCTGCAGTGATGACACTTGTATTTCGCAGTATGCTGAAGGTCATATGAGGGAATTCACAGACAGGTACTACCGCCCCGCCCTCGCAAACCTAGGCTGCAAACATTTTCCTGTGACATATCCTCATGCACCACTAATCCTCCCACCGCTCCCAATAATCAGCCGCAAAGGAAATTCCCCACCTCATAACCCGCTCTGGACTGGAGCAACTAAACGATATCCTTCGCCAAGTCTTTGATTATCTACGATCGTGCCCAGAAATGAAGTATGTCTTAACCAAGAACTTTCTGACCCCTCCTAAGTGGTATTCTGTCACTCACACAACTTACACAACATGCTGCTCAACCCGTATGCCACTTCCACTCAGAACCCCATTGCCACAGGTGTCATATCCCTGTGGAAGACACAGGTGCAAGACCTGCCAGATCCATCCGCCCAGTGCTTCCTACTCCAGTCCTGTCACAAGCTTATCCTAGTGCACCAGAGGCACGGCCAATTGTGAAAGGAGCCATGTCATACACCACTTCTGCTGTGATCTCATTGCACTGATTTTTATGTCAGTATGTCAACCAATTAGCTGTCCACCCAAATGAATGGCCACTGCCCAACTATGGCTAAGAATAAAGTTGATCAGCCCAGTGGCACAACATGCAGTTGAACACAATTTGCTCTAGTTCAAAGGCTGCTTTACAATCTGAGCCCTCTGGATATTTACTCCAGCACCAACCTTACTGTACTATGCAGATGGGAGTTACCTACACAACACATCCTTTACTCCTGTATCCCTCCTGGCCTTAATCTCTGCTAACCCACTGTTCTCACACCTTCTACCCACAAAATTTGCCCTTATTCTGTCCTGTCACTCCCTCCCAAGCCACACCATCATTTCAATGTTATTGTGCACTGCACCTTCTGAAAGCTAGCATATCTTCTTTCTTTTGTGTGTGTCTATCAACAACTAAACACTTCTGCTATTTGGTGAGTGACCTCCTTTTTTTATGCACACAGACAGGACAAGAATATGGAAACACCAAGATGTATGCAGTCTTGAATATAATGGCAGACAAAGCCTGCACGCAATGCTGTTGTATTTGACCATGAACTGACACCTGTTCAATGTTCTCAATATGTTGCAAGAATCAGTCGCAGTCAGAACAGAGTTCTATGGAGCAGTGAGGTCATTATGTTGAAGACAGTTAATTTGAAGTGGACAAGTTATTGGTGCTTGTACAGTAGGTGGTTCTATAAACAATCCCAAGTGTCTGGTGTTCCAAGAGGCACCATACTGAAGATTTATTCTGCGTAAAGAGGAGCAGAAAAACACCTTGTGCAAGATCATAACACAGACAAAAGAGAGTGTGGAGTGATCGTGACAGAATGCCACTAAAGAAGGTTGTGACGAAAAATAAGAGGATGACAGCAGTCCTGAATGTCGCTCTTGTGAACCCTGTGTGCATCAAAACAACATAAGGGAAGCTTCGTAAGCAAGGAATTGCAGGGCAAGCTGGAATTTCACAACCAAACAACAGTGATGCAAATGCCCAAAAGAGGGAAATGTGCCACAGCCAAAAACCCTTCACTACGGAGCAATGGAAAAAATTCATTTGGCTGGATGAGTCTTGTTTCATTCTCTTTCCACTTCTGGCTGAGTTTACATCTGGCATGTACCTTCCCAAGCCTATGATGCAAACCGCTTGCTGCTAAGAGTGGAACATGATGAGGGTTCAGTGATGATCTGGGCAGCCATATTATGGTATTCCATGGACCCCACAGTTATTCTCCAAGGTCACATTACTGCGCAGGGTTATGTGAACATTTTGGCTGATCTGGCCCATCCTAATGTTTGTTTTCCAGTAGTGAGGCTGTGTTCCGAGATGACAGAGCCCTTTGAATACAGCTTGCATAATTCAGAACTGGTTTTGTGAGCACAAGGATCAATTGTCCCATCTCCTGCGGCCACCACAGTCACAAGATATCAATATTATTGAGTCTCTGTGAACTACTTTGGAGAGAAGGGTGCGTGATCACTGTCTGTTGGGTTGGAGTTGTTTGGGGGAAGAAACCAAACAGCGAGGTCATCGGTCTCATCGGATTAGGGAAGGACGGAGAAGGAAATCGGCCGTGCCCTTTCAGAGGAACCATCCCTGCAACGATTTAGGGAAATCACGGAAAACCTAAATCAGGATGGCCTGATGCGGGATTGAACCGTTGTTCTCCCGTATGTGAGTCCCACTATCTGTCTCCATCATCATTACCTGAACTTTGAACTTGCCACTATTTTGCAGGAAGGATGGTATAAGATTCCCTTGAAAACCATACAGGAGCTTTAGAAGTAATTTGCATATAGGAAGTAAAACAGGCATCTTCTGGCACATAGAAGATGCTGTTGCTTACTAAGTTAACATTTACTGGTACAAGAAACTAGTCATAGGAATGATTACGATGTCACGAAACACCTGTCGCAGTGGTGACCACTTAAGTCACTGTACAAGGCCTATCACCAGACCGAAGAAACACAGTGAACAATCCATCTCTCGGGCCATCACTGCACTCACTGACACACACCATTGCACGAGTGCCCACTAATGCACTACACAAGCCATCACTTGGCTGACTGCCACACACACTGCTGTATCCTGTCACTCAGGTAACCACTAATGCACTGTTGTCACTCAGGCGACCACTGCTCTCGATGACATATCCCACCGCACACATGATCACTAATGCATTACACAGTCCATCACTCCGACAGCCAATGGAATCCAGAATCCGCAGAGTGCACGTAATGAACTGCCACATTCTATCCTGTCTCTAAGTGAGTACGCATTATATAGAGGTCTAGTGAAGTTGCAGCAATTGGGGCACATCTGAAACCTCTGATCCATAATCCTGCTGGACCTCCTTGAATTGAGCTTACAGTGGACGGAAATACTGTCAATATAAATTAGACGTCAACCTCGCAGCCTCTATCGTTGGGGTCCTGTATTGTATTTCAGAAATTCTGGTCATATGTAAAGCCTGTTAGTAGCACGAAAATTAGCATCCAGTCACTCGTCAATGAGAGAGGAACTGAAACTGAGGGTAGCAAAGCAAAAGCTGAAATACTTAACTCCGTTTTCAAATGGCCCTTTACAAAGGAAAACCCAGGAACCTGCCCCAATGTAAGCTTTGTGCCACTAAAAAGATGAATAAAATAAGTACTAGTGTCGGTGACATTGAGGAGTATCTAATATCATTAAAATAGCAAAGTTCTAGGACTACATGGAATCTTTTCGGATTATATGCTGAATTTTGGGCTGAGTTAGCCCCTCTTCTAACTATAATCTATCTAAGATCCCTTGAATGAAATACCCTGTCCAGTAGTTGGAAGAAAGCACAAGTCACACCATTTTACCAGAAAGGTAGAAGAAGAGATCCACTAAACTACCATCCAATATCCTCAACAACAGTTTGCTGTAGAATCTTAGAACATATTCCGAGCTCAACTATAATGAGATATCTTGAACAGAATGACCCTTTCCACACCAACCACCGCGGACTCTGAAAACATTGACCATGGGAAACCCATCTGACACTTATGTCACATGACATACAGCAAGCTTTGGATCAACGCAGTCAGATAGATGCAGTATTTCTTGATTTCCAAAAGCATTTTACTCAGTACCTCACCTACACTTATTGTAAGTAGTACAATCATATGGGATATCAAGTGAAATTTGTGACTGGATGAGGATTTATTTGGTAGGCAGGGCACAGCAGTTATCTCGAATGGAGAGTCATTGTCAGATGTGGAAGTAACTTCAGGTGTGCTCTGGGAAAGTGTGTTGTGACTCTTGCTGTTCATGACCTTGTGCACAATGTTAACAGTAAAATCAAACTTGTTGCAGATGATGCAGTTATCTGTAATGAAGTACTATCTGAAAGAAGCTGTATAAATATTCAGTCAGACCTTGATAAGATTTGGAAGTGGTGCAGAGATGGGCAACTTTCTCTAAATGTTTGGAAATGTAAAACTATGTACTTCACAACACAAAAAATATTTAGTATCTTATACAATTATAATGTGATGAGCCACAATTTGAATCAGTCAACTCAACCTGTGTGTAATAGGGCATCCCAAAAAAATCGAAGTCATATTTTTTGAATGCGTACCCTCTTTATTTGTGATTTCAAAACAATTTTCAATAAAATTTCAGAAACCAGGACCTTAGCATCCCATGCCTACTTGTATCGAAACATGTCAGGTTAGTGGCACTCGCTGAGTAAGGCGAACACGCGCTCCCACATCAATGTGGCATAATTTTCTTACAAAATTTATTGCTATCAGCCAGTGAACATATCAGTGGAAATACATAGTATTCCTAAAAAGTGTATAATTTTAACAGGTGTTGTAAAATATCAAATAAAAGATTCAACACTGCCCTGTAATGGACAAGTTGTAGCAGTTTTATTTTGTAATATCTGTGAAGTGAATTTAACTGTCAGCAAAAGTGGAAATCTCACTATTTGGAAGGTACACTAAGGTGACAGAAGTCATGGGGTACCTCCTAATACTGTGTCGGATCTCCTATTGCCTGGTGTAGTGCATGAACTAGATGTGGCATGGACCCAAGTCGTTGGGAAGTCCCCTGCAGTAATATCGAGCCACGCTCCCTCTATAGTCATCCAAAATTGCGTAAGTGTTGCTAGTGCAGCATTTTGTGCACAAACTGACCTCTCGATTATGTCCTATAGATGTTCGATGGGATTCATGTTGAGCAATCTTAGTGGCCAAATTATTCATTAAAATTGTCCAGAATGTTCTTCAAACCAAACACAAACAATTGTAACATCCATAAGAATTCCATCATTACATTACGGAGCTACCACCAGCTCGCACAGTGCTCGTTGACAACCTGGACCCATCACTCCATAAGGTCAGCGTCACACTCGAACCCTGCCATCAACTCTTACCAATTGAAATCGGGGCTCATCTGACCAGGCCACAGTTTTCCAGTTGTCTACAGTCCAACAAGCCCAGGAGAGATGCTGCAGGCAATGTCATGCCGTTAGCAAAGGCACTCGCGTCTGTCCTCTGTTGCCGTAGCCCATTAACGCCAAATTTTGTTTGTTTGTTGTGTTTCAGGCACAAAAACAACTAAGGTCACATGCGCAGAAATCAGGACCTTAGAACACTAATACAAAAAGGAGTTAAAAGCAACTACACATTAAGCTCAATTGATGGAAGGAAAAAGAGCTAAGAACAGGGACTTTCTCTTGGAGAAAGGTCCATAAAATACGCAACAGAGACAACAGAGGCCCCAAACTAAAGGTTAAATGTCCTTCACCATATCCTACGATGGATAAAAAGTAAAATGCGGTTGACAGCATGTGCATTGTTTGCTTAAACAGCCAATAACTCAGACAGAAAACACATATTAGAATGCAAGTGATTTGAAAAAAAAAAGAGGCATTCGGTCAGGAAATGGTGAACCGTCAAGGATTGATGACAATGAGCACAAAGCGGGGGTGGGGGGGGGGGGGGGGGGGGAGGGATTCCCACTTAACAAACGCCGATGGAAAAAATGACACTGCCCAATACACAACCTAGCTATAATGAGCTCCTTGCAGTGAGAGGGCTGGGAGAAGGTTGGCCAAGTAGCTGGGAGAGGTTTAATTCCCTGGTTCCCTGGAGCTTGCTCCCACGAAGGAAGACCAGTGGTAATGCCAAAGTAACACCACCTGCTGACAGTCAGTAACAGCGAGATCGAGATCACAGGAAGGAATGGAAGAACTAGCAGACCAAGGTAGGAGGACTGTAGTCTTGGCAGCAGCATCAGCAGCCTTGTTTCCTGTCAGACTGACATGACCGGGAACCCACATCAGCATCAAATGGCTCCCTCAAGAGTGATCAAGTGGAAGCTTTCTTGACCTGTTGCACTAAAGGATGGACTGTGTACAGCACACAGAAGCTCTGAAGGGCGCTGAGAGAATCAGAGCAGATGACACAATTGAAAAGCCTGTGTCGCCAGATGTACAGCGTGGCCCGATACAGGGCGAAGGGCTCGATGCCAATAATTAAGGCACAATCAACACCATGGTCAGTCCGAGAGTCATCAGTGTACACAAAGGTACTATCGCTGAGTTCTGTGTGAAGCGACAGATCAAATCTAGAATAGTTTCCTTAAGACGCGAGTGAAATCTAAGGTGGAAGTGGACTGCTTTACAAAGCCAAGGTGGTGAAGTGTTCACACCTTCCGGGAAAGTGGCAGATAGTGTGAAGTTAAGCTGCTGCAGCAACAGCTGAAAGCGAACTCCAGGGGGTAAAACAGGGAAAAGGGATGTGTCCCATACTGGTGGTCAAAGGAGTCATCGAAGAAGGAGGCATAGGATGGATGGCCTGGCATGGCAGACAAATGGTATGCGTATCCATTGAGAAGAACATCATGCCAGTATGACAGGGATAGTTCTGCAGCTTCTGCATAGAGACTCTCAACCATGCTAGTGTAAAAGGCGTCAGTGGCCAAATGGATTCCACGATGACGGATTGTATTTAGACGGTGTAAGATGGATGGACAACAGAAGCATAAATGAAACACCCATAGTCTAATTTGGAATGGACAAGGAATCAGTACAAATGGAGGAGGGTGGTCCGAGTGTTCCCCACAAAGTACCGCTTAGGACATGTAGGACACTGAGGGATCGGGTACAGCAGGTGGCCAAGTAAGACACATGTGATGACCAAGAAAGCTTTCTATCAAACATGAGCCCCAGGAATTTCATAGTTTCAGTGAATGGAAGAGCAACAGGTCCAAGCTGTAAAGATGGTGGAAGAAACCCATAGTGTTGCCAGAAATTCATACAAGTAGTTTTGTCAGTGGAAAAGCAAAAGCCATTGTTGATGCTCCACAAGTAAAGACAATTGAGACATCGCTGAAGATCTGCTCAAGGAGACAAGTCTGTGGATAACTGTAATACATGGCCAACTGTTGAAAAAAAAGGGAGCCAGAGATGCCTGGCGGGAGACAGGCCATAATAGGGTTAATGGCTATAACAAAGAGGACGATGCTCAGGACGGAGCCCTGAGGCACCCCATTTTCCTGGATAAAGGTCTTCACCAAGGCAGAACCTACACATACCTTGAAAACTTTGTCTTTTAAAAATTCCTAAAGGAAACGGGACATGCGGCCTCAGAAGCCTCACACGTAGAGAATATGGAGGATACCAGTCCTCCAGCAGGGGTCGTATAGGCTTTGTCCAAATCGGAAAACATGGCTATAGTCTGTAATTTGGGCAGAAAACTGTTCATGACATGGGTTGACAATGTTACGAGATGATTAACTGGCGCACTCGAAATCCACATTGTGCAGTGGTTAGCAAATTGCTAGGCTCGAGCCACCGTACCAGTTGGGCATGAATCATACATTCCATCACATTGCAAAAACAGCTGGTGAGAGAAATGGAGTGGAAGCAAGAAGAAAGGTATTTGTCCTTACCAGACTGAGGTATGGGTAGGACAGTGGCTGGGAAACATGCTGTCTGCCCAGATGAATAGTACGTATGAAGGAGAAAGTACTTGGCTACAAGAGATAGATGCAGCAACATCTGAATGTGAATATTTTCTAGTCCTAGGTGGAAGATTGTGATGAAATGAGAGCTTGATACAGCTCCCCCATAGTAAAGGGATTCTGAGAGGAGAAGGGTATCGCCCAAGCCACCTCCACTAGTTTCCAATGGAAGAAGGTAGGGTGACAGTGACTAGAGCTCAAAATCTCTGCAAAATAGTGGCCTAAGGTTCGGAAATAGCAATGGGGTCCACAATGACATTAACTGCTATGGTCAGGACCAAAATTGGGGAATGAACCTTGGCCCCAGTGGACTGTCAGAGGTTGGCCCACACGACGGAAGAGGTAGTCAAACTGTCAAAAGAACTAGTAAATGAAATCCAGCAAACTTTATTGTTACCACGAGGAATGCAATGACACTGCACACACAATTGTTTATAGCGTATACTGTTCGCCATCATAGGATGATGGTTAAAAATGTGGAGAGCATGTCTCTGTTCATGAATTGTATTGTGGCAAGCCTCGTTTAGTGAGTTAGTTACGTGTTCCATTGGTAACCATTATGATGTGGAACGTGTCAAGTGCATAACAAATGCACACATGAATCTTTTTTTTTTTTTTTTTTTTTTTTTTTTTTTTTTTGCTTAAAATTTTTGCTACCCCATTCCCTTGAATGGCACAAAATGCATATATTTTAGCTATAGATTTATTTATTCCTATTCAAGAATTCATCTATGGTATAGGAGGAGTTCTCGAGGAGATATGATTTCAATTTATTTTTAGAACTATTACTGCTGTCTGTCAGGCATTTTATTTCATCTGGTAATTTATCGAAAAGCTGTACAGCAGCATATTTTACCCCTTTCTGTGCCAAAGATAGATTAAATGGAGGATAGTATAAGTCTTTCTTTCTTCTGGTATTATAATCATGAATGTCACAGTTGTTTTTAAATTGTTACACGTTATCAAGAACAAATTTTATTACTGACAAGGGAACCTCCCCATCGCACCCCCCTCAGATTTAGTTATAAGTTGGCACAGTGGATAGGCCTTGAAAAACTGAATACAGATCAATCGAGAAAACAGGAAGAAGTTGTGTGGAACTATGAAAAAAAAAAAAAAAATAAGCAAAATATACAAACTGAATAGTGCATGCACTACATAGGCAACATCAAGGATAACACGAGCACAGGAGCGCTGTGGTTAGCGTGAACAGCTGCGGAACGAGTGAAAAGTGTAATATTTTATTTTCAGACAATTATCGAAGTTCAGGCACTCACACATAATCAACTTCGCTCTCCAAAATTCCAGGACATGTTCAGATTTGCTTGGACATATGCAGGATTTGACGGTCTACACACAGAAAAATTTGAAAACATTAAAAACATATGTTTTGACAGAGCACAGGGAAAACTGTCAGACTGTGAAACTGGTGCATTCATTTGTTGCAGTTTATGTGACAAACACTTATGTTTTCATCACTTTTTTGGGAGTGATTATCACATCCACAAGAAAACCTAAATCGGGAATGGTAGAAGAATCTTTTTACCCATTCGCCAAGTGTACAAGTTTGATGAGTCGACAACATATTCCTGTCATGTGACGCACATGATGTCACCAGTGCCGTGTAGAATATTTCAGACATGTTTTCCTGTGGAGGAATCGGTTGACATGACCTTGCGATCAAATGTTTTCGGTTCCCATTGGAGAGGCACATCCTTTCGTCTACTAATTGCACGGTTTTGCGGTGCGGTCGCAAAACACAAACACTAAACTTCTTACAGTGAACAGAGACGTCAATGAACGAACGAACAGATCATAACTTTGCGAAGATAAAGATAGTAAACTTTTCACCAAAGACCTCTAGTTCCGCAATTGCTCATGTTAACCATGGGACCACGGCGCTCCTGACCGCACTGTTTCCTTGATGTTGCCTATCTTGCACATGGGCTACTCAGTTTGTATATTTTGCTTATTTTTTTCATAGTTACACACAACTTCTTCCTGTTTTCTCGATTGATCTGTGTTCAGTTTTTAAAGGCCTATCCACTGTGCCAACTTATAACTAAATCTGAGGGGGGGTGCGATGGGGAGGTTCCCTTGTGAGTAAATGAAGTGTGAGGCTGTTGTGCGAATTCCCAAGCTTTTAAACAGATGCCTACAGGGTATGCGACTACGTGCCCCACACATTATTCTAGCCACTTTCTTTTGAACAGTGAATACTTTTTTGCATAAGTGTTAAGTGACACGGAGGGTTAAAGTATGCAAAGTAAGGTAGCTTGCTAATTTCTATATCCTCAAAATTAGCAATTATTCTGATTGCAAAAGTTGCTGAACCCAGTCACTTTAGGAGATCCAAAATATGAATTTTTCCAATGAAGATTCTCATCTATATGTACACCCAAAAACTTGGTATGCTCTTCCCTGGCTACTGACTTCTGTGTTATATTTATATAAGGAACTGTACTCTTGCAGTAGAAAATTGGTGGTACTGTGTTTTTTCAAAGTTCAGAGCAAGCCCATTCGCAGAGAACCAATCAATAACTTTTCCAAATACATTATTTTTTCTATCATTTTCTATTGGAGTTTCTTTTACTGGATTAATAATGATGCTTGTATCATTGGCAAACTGTCAGTTTAGCGTCTTGTTGCAGATAATAAGCAAGTTTTTCACATATATCAAGAACAGAAAGGGACTCATAATCGAACCCTGTGGAACACCTAATGTATTTTCACCCCAGTTAGAGGAAGTGGAAAACTTCCTTAAATCACTTAAAACTTTTAGCTTCCTGTTCTGTAGATATGACTTAAACCACTCATATGCTGTTCCATTTATACTACAGAATTGCAATATCTGTTACACAATGTCATGGTTCACTCCAACGCTTTGGATAAGTCACAGAAAATTCCTATTGGTGACAATGTGTTGGAAGTCAAACTGTATATTGCCATCTCAGTGGAACAGCATTTTTGAAATCCAAACTGTGATTTATTAAGTATCCCATTACTATTGAGATGGCTAACCACTCTCGAATACATTACCTTCTCAACGATTTTTGAAAAGGCTGTAAGCAAGGATACTGGACAACAATTATTGACATCAATGGTGTCCCCTTTTTTGTAGTTGGAAGTCAAACTGTATATTGCCATCTCAGTGGAACAGCATTTTTGAAATCCAAACTGTGATTTATTAAGTATCCCATTACTATTGAGATGGCTAACCACTCTCGAATACATTACCTTCTCAACGATTTTTGAAAAGGCTGTAAGCAAGGATACTGGACAACAATTATTGACATCAATGGTGTCCCCTTTTTTGTAGAGAGGCCTGACAATGGCATATTTTCACCTGTCTGGGAAAATACCATGAGTTAGTGATGCATTACAGATGTGACTCAGAACAGCAGCTGTAACTCCTCCACATTGTTTTAATACATTGTTAGAGATGTCATCTACTCCAACAGGACATTTATTCTTCAAAGCTTTAATGATTTTCCTTATTTCCCAAGAGGTTGTTAGATGAAAATTAACCTGACTAGGATTTCTCAAAACTGACTCGCCCATGTACTGCTTGGCTTTTTCTTTTGAACTATTCTCACCAATTTTCCCGCCTACACTTAAGAAATGGTTGTTAAATAAATTAGCTACTTGTATACTGTTGGTTGAGATGGTCTCATTCTCCTTAATAGTAATACTACCTACCTCAGTGGTTACTTTTCCTGTCTCTTCTAACCTCATTCCATACTGATTCGATTTTATTGCCCAAGTTGTTGATTTCATCTCTAATATACATATTTTTTGATTTTCTGACAACTTTTCTCAGTATGTTACAACAATTTTTATAGTGTAAAATTACTTCTGGGTCTTTACTAATTCTTGCTGCCTCATCCACCAAGGGACCGGGACATGGTGCTGTTGAGACGAAGTGCAAGGAATGGAACATTTTGAGGTGGTAAGGATAATGTTTGTAAGGTATTCTACCTGGTCATGACAACTGGGGAGATGTTGTTCATCGAAAGTTGCCAGGGTGGAGCAAAGCCTTCAGACGGCCTAGGAAAGCTGCCAGTTGGGTTTACATGTAGGTGGAGTAGGTGTCAGCAAACAGATAGCACACAGTAAATGGATGCTTGAGTACTTGTCATAGGGAATGGACCAACCAAGATGAAGGGCAAGCTGGGTAGTGCAGAACAAGAGGTCCAAATGCGAACAGGTGTGCCTGGAGTCTGAAGGGAATGTGGGTGCACCTCTCTGACAGGTTCTGGAAGAGCCCAAAGGTAATGGTGTACATTAAAGTCACCAAGCAGCAAAAATGCATGAGGGAGTTGACCAATAAGCTGGAAGAAGTATTCCCTGGTGATGCCAAATCACGGATGGATGTAGACGTTACAAAGAGAAAAGGTGAAGTGAGGAAGGAAAATATGGACTGCAACAGCTTGCAGCTGGCTGTTCAGTGAGTTGGGTTGACTATGAATGTTATCCTGGAGGAGCATGACTCCCCCATGAGATGGAATGCTGTCCTCAGGGGGACGGTTAAAGTGGACCGAAGGGAAATGCGAGAGGTCAGAGTGGTCACGAGATTGCAATTTTGTCTCTTGCAGGCAGAAAACAATTCGGATACTGGAATTCTAAGTACATGCATAATTCCTCCTTGTTGGATCTAATGCCGCGAAATTCCATTTGAGGGAAGTCATGATGGGGAAAGTGAGGGGAAAAAAGGAAGGACTGTCACCTCGGTGGCTGTCGAATGCCGGTCTTCAAATACTCTCTGCTGCAGGGCGCAGAGGCTGATGGAAACGGAGGGCGACCAGGTGAGGGTAGCATGCAGCAGAACCGTTGATGAGGATCTTAGAGTTAGCTAAGGAGAAGATTTGTCTTTGATTGATTTCTTACAGCCTTTGGGACTGTCAATTGAAGACCCAGATGTTTGTTGGCTGGAGGGACATAAGAAGTGTTCGTGGTAGTATTCCTTCTGCTCTGACAGTTGTGTTGCAGGTGATTTCGCTGCTGGAGATGGAGATTTGGTGGCTTGTTGCAAAGCTGGAGGAGGAGGGGGAGGAGATAGGGATGCTACCGTGGTACTGGGCGATTTTATAACTGCAGTGCTGGCTTTGAGGTTTCCACGTCTGTGTGGCCATGTCCACACGTAGCGAGGCATTTCAAGAACGGTACTGTAAGTGCCAGATGGTAAAACACAGGGCTTTCGATTGTTGAGTGACAGGGTAAGCTACTTTTTCCTTCAACCAGGTCTCCTGGACTGCCCGGTCATCGAAATACATGTGACACTCATTGGATAAGGTGGCACAATCTCCATTAAAACTGAACAGCAGGGAAGACAAGGCAGGCAGTTGCCCATGTGGGCATCCCTACCACATTTTGCAGCGTTTTTACAGGGCATTTGCGACTGTAATATTGACGTTATATATTTTTTTTTTTTTTTTTTTTTTTTTTTTTTGGGGCGCACAACTTCAATGGTCATTAGCGCCCTGACTACTCTAAGAATGCACCGCGAGGCACAAGTGGACAACAACAACTAAAAGGGAAAACACGATAAAAGACAGACTGACAGGCATAGGATTAAAAAACAGCATCATCAAATGTCCTGAGAGAGGTTTGTCAAATTGATAAAACGAAGAACACGAGCAACTGCTCGTGGGTCATCCGCTAAAATGGCATCGAAAGTACTTGGCAGGTTAAGATCTAGACGCAGTGTGTTAAAATATGGACAGGACATTAAAATGTGTCGAACCGTCAGCAAGTGCCCACATGGGCAGAACGGCGCTGGCGCAGCCGTCAGCAGATGGCGATGGCTGAACCGGCAGTGTCCAATTCTTAACCGGGCCAAAACTACCTCCTCCCGCCGAGAAGGGCGTGAGGAGGACGTCCAAGCCACGGGAAGAGGTTTTAAGGCCCAAAGCTTGTTGGCTGTAAGTGCAGCCCAATCGGCATGCCACAGCGACACAATGCGCCGACAAATGACCCTGCTAAAATCGGACGAAGGGACACAACAAGAAGCTGTCCGAGGCTGGAGGACCGCAGCCTTGGCCGCGGCATCTGCAGCTTCGTTCCCAGGGATACCGACATGGCCAGGAACCCACATAAAGCTAACCGGAGAACCGGCGTCCACCAGCTGCTGAAGAGAGCGTTGGATCCAGTGTACGAAAGGGTGAACCGGGTACGGATCACTGAGGCTCTGGATGGCGCTCAGGGAGTCGGAGCAGATGACATAAGCAGAATGTCAGTGGCGGCAGATGTAAAGAACAGCCTGGTAGAGGGCAAAGAGCTCAGCTGTGAAGACCGAACAATGGCCATGGAGCCGGTATTTGAAACTTTGTGCCCCGACAATAAAGGAACACCCGACCCCGTCATTGGTCTTAGAGCCATCTGTATAAATGAAAGTCATGTTGATGAACTTCGAACGAAGTTCCAAAAAACGGGAGTGGTAGATCGAACCGGGGGTAACCTCTTTTGGGAGCGAGCTGAGGTCAAGGTGAACGCGGACCTGAGCCTGGAGCCAAGGTGGCGTGTGGCTCTCGCCCACTCGAAAGGTTGCAGGGAGTGAAAAATCAAGGTGTTGAAGGAGGCGACGAAAGCGAACTCCAGGGGGTAGCAGGGCAGAGAGATACAACCCGTATTGACGGTCGAGAGAGTCGTCAAAAAAGGAACGATAAGACGGATGGTCGGGCATTGACAGTAGCCGACAGGCATACCGACAAAGCAGTATATCGCGCCGGTAGGTGAGTGGCAATTCGCCAGCGTCAGCATGAAGACTCTCTACGGGACTAGTATAAAATGCTCCGATCGCAAGTCGTAAACCCCGATGTTGTATGGAGTTGAGGCGGCGTAAGATGGATGGCCGTGCAGAGGAGTATACGAAGCTCCCATAATCCAGCTTGGAGCGGACGATCAACCGATATAGACGAAGTAGGACAGTTCGATCCGCTCCCCACGACATACCACTGAGAACACGGAGGACATTTAAAGAACGGGTACAACGGGCGGCCAAATATGACAGATGTGGAGACCAGCTAAGTTTCCTGTCAAATGTAAGGCCTAAAAATTTGGTTGTCTCCACGATTGGGAGAGCAACGGGACCGAGTCGTAAGGACGGTGGGAGAAACTCTTTGTGGCGCCAGAAGTTAATACAGACCGTCTTCTCGGCAGAAAAACGGAAGCCATTGGCGACACTCCAGGAGTAAAGACGGTCAAGAGAACGCTGAAGACAGCGCTCCAGGACACGTGTACACTGCGCGCTGCAATAGATGGTAAAATCGTCCACAAAAAGGGAGCCTGATACATCAGCTGGGAGGCAATCCATTATTGGATTGATCGCGATGGCGAAGAGAGCGACGCTCAAAACTGAGCCCTGTGGCCCCCATTCTCCTGGCGAAAGGTGTCGGACAGGACAGAACCCGCACGTACCCTGAACTGTCAATCCATTAAAAAGGAACGAATAAAAAGAGGGAGGCGACCGCGAAGGCCCCATGTATGCATGGTGCGGAGAATGCCCGCTCTCCAACAGGTGTCGTAAGCCTTCTCCAAATCAAAGAACACAGCCGCGGTCGGGCGCTTCCGCAAGAAGTTATTCATAATGAAGGTCGACAAGGTAACCAGATGGTCAACAGCAGAGCGGCGCCTACGAAATCCACATTGTACATTGGTAAGTAGGCGTTGAGACTCGAGCAGCCAAACCAATCGAGAGTTAACCATTCGCTCCATCACTTTACAGACACAGCTGGTAAGCGAGATAGGTCGATAACTGGAAGGCAAGTGCTTGTCCTTCCCCGGCTTAGGAATCGGGACAACAATAGACTCGCGCCAGCATGCGGGAACATGTCCCTCAATCCAGATGCGATTGTATGTACGAAGAAGAAAACCTTTACCCGCAGGAGAAAGGTTCTTCAGCATCTGAATATGAATAGAATCAGGCCCTGGAGCGGAGGACCGTGATCGGCCAAGTGCGTTTTCGAGTTCCCGCATGGTGAATGGGGCATTATAACTTTCACAATTCGAGGAGCGGAAGTTAGGTGGCCTAGCCTCCTCTGCCTTTTTGCGGGGGAGGAAGGCAGGGTGATAATGAGCGGAGCTCGAAACCTCTGCGAAAAAGCGGCCGAAGGCATTGGAGACAGCCTCAGGGGCCACAAGGACGTCATTCGCGACCTTCAAGCCAGAAACTGGTGAGTGGACCTTAGTGCCAGATAGCCGGCGCAGGCTACCCCAGACAACAGAAGAAGGAGTAAAACTGTTGAAGGTGCTTGTGAAAGCAGCCCAGCTGGCTTTCTTGCTTTCTTTGATAACACGACGACACTGAGCACGTAATCGTTTCTAATTGATACAATTCGCCACTTTAGGGTGGCGTTTAAATGTGCGTAAAGCACGTTGACGAGCACGTAAAGCGTCTCTACATGCTGCGGTCCACCATGGGACCGGTACGCGACGTGGAGAAGAAGTAGGGTGAGGGATGGAATATTCAGCAGCAGCGAGAATGACTTCCGTGAGGTGTGCGACCTGACGATCGCAGCTTGTGAAGGTTTGATCCTGAATGGTCGCCCTGGAAGAGAAGAGCCCCCAGTCTGCCTTGGAGATGGTCCAACTAGAGGAGCACGGAGAGGGAGTATGCTGCAGGAGATGGATAACACACGGGAAGTGGTCGCTCGAATATGTATCAGCAAGTGCATACCACTCAAACCGGCGTGCAAGTTGGGGAGTACATATAGAGAGGTCTAAATGGAAATAGGTGTGAGATGTGTCCGAAAGAAAAGTAGGGGCGCCAGTATTGAGGCAGACAAGATTGAGCTGGTTGAAAAGGTCTGCTAACAAGGAGCCCCTTGGGCAGGATGCTGGAGAGCCCCAAAGGGGATGGTGGGCATTGAAGTCTCCAGTTAACAAAAATGGTGCAAGTAGCTGAGCAATAAGTTGCATCATGTCTGCCCTGGTAACGGCAGATGACGATGGAGTGTAAACGGTACAAAAGGAAAACGTAAAAGTGGGGAGAGTAATGCGGATGGCAGCTGCCTGCAGGCCGGTGTGCAACGTGATGCGATCGTACTAAATATCATCCCGGACCAGCAACATAACCCCTCCATGAGCTGGGACACCTACCACAGGGGGTAGGTCAAAACGCACAGAGGTGTAGTGTGCCAAGGCAATTTGATCGCATGGGCGTAGCTTTGTTTCCTGGAGGGCTACGACGAGCGGACGGTGCAAGCGGAGCAGCAACGTCAAGTCCTCTCGGTTGGAGCGAATGCTGCGAATATTCCAGTGAATAAGTGCCATCGTAAGAAAAGGAAGATGAAAAAAGGGGTCACCTCGAAGGCCGCTGAGGGCATGGCTTCGAGCGAGCACCGCCGCCGCTATCAGTAGGCGGACAGTCATCGTCCATTGGGTCCATAGGTTCATCGGCCATCTCGGGAGGATGGCCGGGAGGGGGAGCTTCCTCCGCCGGTGAACAGCCAGATGTACGGCTACCAGCGGTGCGGCCAGGCGAAACGGATGACGGCCTGGGGCGGCAACCGCTGGGTGGCGCAGGAGAAGAAATGCGCCGTGGCGGAGAAGGAGAACTGTGCTTCCTATGAGCCTTTTTGGAAGGACGTTTGGTGGAAGTACCGGTCGAAGGCTGGGAGGTCGAGGAACGTAGGAAGTCTGCACGGGATGGTTCCTTCTTGAAGGCCCGTGCATCTGACTTCGGGGTCTTCGTCTTAGCAGAAGCTGATGAAGGGGCTGGTGTCTGTGGGGTGATGGGAGGAAGAGGAGACGTCGACCGCGCGATCTTAGCACTGGCCGAACGGACGACCGTGGTGCTGAAGGTCAGATCGCATGTCTGGGTTGCTACCTCCCTGGTAGTCCGAGGAGAGGCGAGGACAGTACTGTATTTCCCCGCTGGGAGCAGCGCGGGCTTCCTACTAGCCAATAGCTTGCGAGCAGCCGAGGTGGACACTTTCTCTTTGACCCGAATTTCTTGGATACAGCGTTCTTCCTTATAGACAGGACAGTCGCGGGAGGATGCGGCATGGTCACCCTGACAGTTCACACAACGAGGAGACGGAGGTGGACAGTCACCCTCATGGGCATCCCTGCCACAAGTGACACATTTAGCCGCATTGGAACAAGACTGTCGAGTGTGATTGAAACGCTGACACTGGTAGCAGCGCGTAGGTGTCGGGACATAGGGGCGAACAGAAATAACCTCGTAGCCCGCCTTGATGCGCGATGGCAGCTTAACACTATCGAAGGTCAAGAAAAGTGTCCGGGTCGGTACAAGGTCATTGTTGACCTTTTTCATGACCCTATGGACAGCCGTCACGCCCTGCTCAGCGAGGAAAGATTGAATCTCCTCGTCAGTCAATCCGTCGAGGGAGCTAGTATAGACTACACCACGAGACGAATTCAAAGTTTGGTGGGCCTCCACCCGGACAGGGAACGTGTACAGGAGTGTGGCCCGAAGCAGTTTTTGTGCCTGAAAGGCACTCTTAGTTTCTAGTAATAAGGTACCGTTACACAACCTGGTACAAGATTTGACAGATCCGGCAACGGCATCTACGCCCTTCTGGATAACGAAAGGGTTGACAGAGGAAAAATCCTTTCCGTCCTCAGATCGAGAAACGACGAGGAACTGTGGGGCAGGCGGTAGTACTTTTGTCACTGGTGGCTGGTCACGTTTCCGTTTTTGGGCAGAAGTCGAAAGCGATGGAGTAAAATCCATTGCGGAGGAATCCCCCATGATTGCCAGCGTCTCCGATGGCGCGCTCCTTCCTTGTGGGCACCCTCTCAGAGGGCACTCCCGCCTTAGGTGAATGTTTACACCTCAGGTCACACCTCCCGAGAAACAGACGGAGGGACCAATCGGCATGGTCAGAAGGTATCAGCTCAGGCAATCACCCCTCCCCGGGCCTGGCCTTTACCATGGGGTACGCGCGTGCCTTACATGTCTACCCAGGGCGGGGACTTACGCGTTACCCCGTCACAGGCTACGCGTGCGAACGCGTGGGTCGGCCTTCAGGCACGCACAGGGAGGAAGGAAGAAGAGGAAAAAGAAGAGAGAGAGGGAGAAAGAGGACAGACTGTCTCAAACGCCGAGGCGGAGACCAGAGAAGGCAAGGAGAAGAAGGCAATGAGAAAGCAAGGAGAAGAAGGCAATGAGAAGGCAAGGAGAAGAAGGCAATGAGAAGGCAAGGAGAAGAAGGCAATGAGAAGGCAAGGAGAAGAAGGCAATGAGAAGGCAAGGAGAAGTCAAGGGAAAGAGTAAGGAAGACAGTGAGGTGGAGAAGAGCAAAGAAAGGAACCAAAAAAAGGAAGGAAGAAACGAGAAGTGAAAAACCAGAAAGACCACAATTATAGGTCGTGGAACCGTCCGTCTGCGGACGCAGGCGCTAACTACCCCCGTGAGGGGGATGGACTTCTTTTAGTCGCCTCTTACGACAGGCAGGAATACCTCGGGCCTATTCTAATCCCCGGACCCGCAGGGGGGATTGACGCTGGTAGCAGTGTATTAGTTTTGGAATCTATGGTCAGATTGATGACTTCATGGCCTGCTTTGATCTTTGATGGAAGCACTACTCGATCAAAAGTGAGAAAAGAGTGCGCTTAGGAACTAAGGTGGCATAAACCATTTTTATTACCCAAGGGACTGCAGCGATGCCCTGATCAGAGAGGTAAGTTTGGATTTCTCCCTCAGTCAGACCATCAAGCAGCTGAGTGTAAATAACACCACATGAAGAATTCAGCATTGAATGGGCCTCAACACGAACAGGATAGCCTTGGAGGATAAAAGCTGTAAGGAGTTGTTGGGCTTGAAAATCATATTGGTCTCCAAAAGCAAAGTCCCATTACGTAAACGAGAGTAATATTTCACAGGGCCAGCTACTGCATCAACACCTTTCTGAATAATAAGTAGATTACCTGTAGCAAAGGACCAACCTCCTCTAGTTTGTGATACCATGAGGAACCGAGATGTGACTTGAAGAGCCTTTGAATATTTAGCCTCATTCCGTTTGTGTTTAGCAGAGACAGACCGAGATGAAGAGTCGTTCTTTGTGAAAAAATCCCTCACAACTGTCAGCGTCTCTAATGGCGCACCCCTTCCAGCTGGGGGCCCCTCGGAGAGACACCTCACACCTCAGGTAAGACTTCTTGAACAAGACCAGTTGGCAGTTTGGGTAGGCTACAGCTCAGGCAATTTCCCGTACCACGGGGTACACACAATCCCTACCTGTTGACGCAGGGCTGGGACCTATGCGTTACCCAGTCACCTGTTATGCAACAAATGCATAAGTTGACCTTCATGAGTGAACAGGGAGGAGGAAGATACAGAGAGGAACCTAAAAAGCTGAAGCAGAGGAAGGGTATGAGATGGAGAATGGAGAATGAAGAAAAAAAAAAACAACACAGATGAGGGGCTTCTTCTGATGTCAGGCTACTAAAACCCCAGAACACATTCCCAAAAATATCCCAGACCTGTTCCCCAAGAGAGGGGAAAAAGAATAGCAGAAGGATAGACATGCAGCAGGGAAAGGTTTGAGGTGCTGCAAAGGCTGGACCCTGCAGTAGCCAAACACGAACTCACCAAAGAGTAGGGAGCCCCTGAGGGAATGCCAAATTTTGCTGCTCTGTCCTAATGGATACATTCGTTGTACGTCCCACATAGATTTCTGCAGTTATTTCAAGCAATGTTGCTTGTCTGCTATCACTGACACCTCTCTGCAAAGGCTGCTGCTCTCGGTCATGAAGTGAAGGCCATTGGACACTGTGTCGTCCACAGTGAGAGGTAATGCCTGAAATATGGTATTAACAGCATACTCTTGACACTTTGAATTTCGGAATATGGAAATTCCCTTACCTTTTCTGAAATGGAATGCCCCATACGTCTAGGTCCAACTACCATTCTATGTTCAAAGTCTGTCTACTTCCGTCGTACGGCCGAAATCACATCGGAAACCTTTTCACATGAATCACCTGAGTACAAGTAGCAGGTTCGCCAATGGACTGTCCTCTTATACCTTGTGAACGCGACACTGCCACCAGCTGTATATGTGCATATTGCTATCCCATGACTTTTGTCATCTCAGTGTACTATGTTTTGGGAAATGGGGCATATACCAACCAAATCTTTGGCTATTTGTGTGAAGAAACTAGTGAACTTACATCAAAACCGGAAGGAGTTACAAGAAGTGCACCAAAACCTATTTGAGCAACATGGACAAGAGTTTTAGATGATTTGTTTGACATTGCACTATCTGGTGAACTTCAATTAATGAAGATAGAACCTTCTTATAGTGACAGAGGGAGCTGGGTTGTGTTAGTCACTTAGCTGGAATGGACAAAAAATTAGTTAATAAAGAAGATAGGTCACGCCTCAGAACTATTGAGGAAGAAAAGCAATGTGCTAAATATATTCCCATGCCAACTTCCTCGACATCATCTTATGAACTACTACTCATCATCTGATTTCAATGGAAATTACATGCATTTACAATTAGATTTTCCCAGCTGTGATCAAGAACACTCATCCTAAAACCCTTAAAGCAACTATGTGGAAGAATTTCATTACTCCTAAATTAATTGTGGCACTAGACAGGAGTCAGTTAAGTATGAGAGACTATGTTTGTTCTTGAAGCTACCATTGAGGCACTTGGATGTAGTACTGATCGAATTTCCTGTATATAAGTTTTTTATTCAAAGAATTTATGTGGAAAAATTGAAAGAGGTGCCAAACCTATAAAAGCTAATTTTCAAAGCGAGGTACCATTTGATGTTACTATTCACTGTGATGGAAAACCGTTATCTGCTTTACATGATCAGAAATCAAAAGAAGAACATCTTGCTAAAGTTATTTTATATGGAAATAAGGAACAACTTACTGTTGTTCCAAAGCTGGAAAGTTCTTCAGTATGCGAAGGCTGTTTGGAATGCAACAGTAGACTGGAATCTCAAAGATAAAGTGTGATTAATTTGTTGTGATACTACAACTTCAATTACAGGTCATATCAGTGGTGCCCCAATGCTTTTCGAGCAAAAACTTAATGGAAATCTGCTCATTTTTGCTTGCCACCAGCACGTGTATGAATTGGTGTTGAAAATTGCAAGTCAGTCAAGTGATAACAAATCCTGAAATTTCACCCTTCAAAAAGTTCCAATATAACTGCAAAAGCGTCTTTCTAAATAAAACTCAATGCTATAAAAAAAAGCTCACAATGCACCTGACTGTTTCCAAAACGGACAATCTGCTTGAGTTTCACCAAACAGAACTGACCAAAGAAATAAAGTGAGATGACTACTGAGAGTTGGCAGAGCTTTCTGTGATATTTTTAGGTGAAGATGCACAGAAAAAAATTTAAGATTCGACCTCCACGTGCCATACACCAAACTTGGATGGTGAGAGCTATTCATTCCCTAAAAATATCGTTAATTTGTGCTCCGTTCAAAATTACCTGCAAGGGTAAGGCAGCATTGTTAGACTCTGCCTGTTCACCAAGACATGCTACGTAAAGCCATGACTCCAATGTAATTTGACAGTAAAAGCACCCTCCCAATATCTGTGCTTTTAGAAATCTATGAAGTCCTATGAAAAACTCAAAAAACCATCTCAAATGCAGCTTTACAAAAGGTAAGCCTGCATTTATGGTATTTGCCTGATGATGTTTCTGTCTTGTCACTGACTATAAGGTTGATCCAGAACCTAAAGTACATCCTGTCAAAGGAAGAACTTTTCAGTCCATTGTATGGTAAATTAAACAAGGAAACACAAAAGTCATTTCTTTACTTTTCTGTTTACATCACAATTTTGTTACCTCACTTACTCTTTTTTAATTACAGGGAAAGGCATATATGATTTCATTTAAGTCAGAAGTCAGTCATTGCTCGATCATCTTACAACTGATAACAGTTTTCTCCCCACATGTCCTACCATGTTGTCAAATAGTGCTTCATTTGAAGAAGCCTGAAAGCAGGTTTCAATATTGAGGGCAGTGAACAATACAGGAGAAAGGATGGTCAAGTTCATGCACAATTTTCATCGTTTAATCATGGTTGAGGAGGAACAAACCCAATTTTTGTTACATTGTGCACAAGAACTCCAAAACATTTACTGTGAATGCAGAAAGCAAACTCTGAAAAGAAAATTTAATGATAATGTTTTTACATGTTAAACATTATATGAAGACAATATGGGGATATTGGTGTTTTATTTACCATATAAAAATTAAATTCCAAAATCCTTCCATACTCTCAGTACAAATTTTCACATCTCATGTTTGGCATAGAGTCAGCACTTTATTTGATTTTGTGGGGGAAAATGACCTACCTTATGTCTTGAAACGCACTAAGGTGTACCTGTAAGGAGAAAGGCTCAGTCATGTCTAAAGCACGAGCCAGAATCCACGTGACCCACACCAGAATATCGCTCAAGTGTGTGAGGCCCATACCAAATACGACTAAGAGGGAATAGTAAACGTTTACAGAGAAGGGCAGCACAAATAGTCACAGGTTTGTCTGACCTGTGAGGTCACAGAGGTGCTAAGAAACAGAACTGGCAGATTTTTATAAGAACAACATAAACTACCCTGAGAAAGACTAACTACAAAGTTTCAAGAACTGGCTTCAAATGAAGACTATGTATTACTCCCATGGGGATGATGTGGTTAAGATTAGATTAATTACAGCATGTTCGGAGAGATGCAAAGAGTCATTCTTCAAGTGCTCCATATGTGAATGGAACAAGAAAAAATCCCTAATACCTGATACACTGAGGTGTACCTTCTGTCAAGCACTGCAAATTGGTTTGCAGGATGTAGATAAAGATGTGGATATAGATGTCTTCCACAGCATCTGGTATCCAAGTTAATGTCTCTGTGCAGTCGAGGACACTGAACACAGAAGTCCATTGAGAGCACAGTTGAAGTTGTGGAGCTACGGGACTGGATATCTGTGCAGGATAGTGCATGTGGTAAGAGCATGATGATCATCACAGGGTCACTGTGATGTGTGCCTCCTTCACACGTTTAAGTAAGACAAAACAAAACAAAAAAAGCAAGTGAAAAGGTTAGAAGAGATGGAAGTGTATTCAAAAAGTAGAAAGAAGTGGTTATAATGGTAGGAGACATGGAAAAAAGAGTAAATACGCTAGGCTTAATTGTTGAGGAGGTACTGTATAATGGAACACTGACAGCTGTGTTGAGCAGATGATTAAGGAAGATCTAAGGGATGAAGTAAGTTGTGTTGCAAGTTACACCAAAATCAGAGTAAAAGAAGACCCACAACTGGAATTTGTGAATAGCTGGTAAATTCAGTAAGTTTAATTGAAGTGGCGCACTTTATCCCATTGCATTCATACACAATTTCTGTTTTTATGTTGTAAATCAGATGGATGATGAGGCTATAAAAATGAAAGTTTGCCATATATGGAGATAGAAACCATGTTTCTTGCAAAATACTGTGCTGAGAGCAAGCGAGACAAGATTCTGAATTCAATTTGGTATCATCTGATAACCGGAGATATGACAGAAACCTATTCTGAATTTTTTTGGAAAAAGCATTAAATAGAAAACAATATTTGGAAGTTCCTTATGATGAATGCAACACTGCGCTCTGGTTGGTTCAACGGCTGCTGCACGAAGTTTGTAGTCACTCGATTGGTACCATAATTGAAACTGTAGATCAGGCATGACAAATATTCGCACAAACTGAAAGAGAGGAGAAACTACTGGAGTCAAGACAAAACAGCCGATGCAGAAACAAAGGAGGACGTGATTGCTATCACAAACAGAAGTGATATAATTACAGTTCATCCAATTACAGTCTTGGCTGTGGAGAAAGACAGAATGACAGAATGAAGAGGGCGCACTAGGACATCCCTACATGTTTGGACTGCCGTGAAATGTCACAAGCACTGATGAAGGAGCACGCTTTCATTTGAGGGATATTGAAGGGCGGCAGCAAGAGATGTGAACATAAGCCAAGCAATAAACATCGCATGAACTCGCATTAGTTCAGTTTGAGACCAGCACTGAAACTAATGATGTACAGCCAATGGAAATAAACCACACAGAGGATATACATTATACAGACAGATGTACTGAGTGGAGAACAACAAGAACTGATAGACTCTGATTATAACTGCAAAAATATGTCAAAGAAAATTAAAGTGATGGTGGACTTTGAGACTCAGATCTGAGCTGTCACTAAAAATTTATATGAAGAATTGTTTAATATGGATCAGGAGATACACAGTTATAAGGTAAAATGAGCTATTGGAGACTATGCAGAGCCTATAAAGTGTCAAGTGTTGTTGGAAGTGAAGACTGAAGAGGCACTGTTTAGAATGGATGCTGTAGTAGTAGTAGCTAACTTCAAAGCAGAGTTGATAATGAGATCAGCCTGGTTAACAGTAAATAAGAAAGACATAGATTACCAAAAAATGAAATGAGAGTGTGACGTGGAGACAGATAAAGAACGGCACAGCTGTCTGGCAATACAGCCGGCAGTAATGAAAGTGTGTTTACACGTATCAATTATGCAATGGCAGAAGGAGAAGTGGAAAAGCAGAATGAATTAAATGCTAATGAAGACAGAATAGCTTATTGATCACAGGAAGAAGAAGCACCTCAACTGGTGGAAGAGGATATAAAAACGGTGGTAGCAGCCATAAAAGAATTGATAGAAGGGGCAGCAATGGAACTTACTAACATATTGCTAAATGACAAACACATTTTTTTCACGGAAGCCATGAGTGATAGGAGGACTGCCATACAAAACAAAAATAAAGCCACATGGACCATATTTCAAACCTATATATCTGATTCCACAAGCATAAAATGCAGCAGCTAAAAGGGAATTTCAAAAGATGTAGTTTTAGGGATCATAGAACATAGTCATATCCCATACACAGTCCACTGTTCATTGTACATAAGAACGGACAAGATGTGCACATCATAATAGACCTTAGCAAAGTGAACAAAATATTCCAACAAGACGGAGAGAGAGAGAGAGAGAGAGAGAGAGAGAGAGAGAGAGAGACACCATATAACGTTCAAGAATTGTTACAGAAGTTGAATGGTGCTGAAGTATTTATGGGTTTGGACCTGACTTCCCGATATCAACAGGTATTGTCAGATCCAGAATGCTAGCAAATAACCACATCCCTTTACGAAGAGTGGTGCTATTAGTTTCTAATGTTTCTCATTGAGCTAAAAGTGGTCACATCACCTTTATTCAGATGTTGGACAGAGTTTTCTGACATGATCTACTGAAAAGCGTATTTGGTGACTTTAAAGGAAGTTTTTCCAGAAGTTTGAAGCTGCTGAAGCTAAAATGAACTTGAGAAAATCAGAGTTTGGTTGGCAGGAAACAAAATTCTCGTGGCACTTAACTATGTAACTATGCTAGAAGGTATAAAGGTGGTCGAGGAAAAATTGTGGGTAATATGTGAACTCCTGATGTGTAACTGCAAGAGGCAACTTGGGAGATTTTATGGGCTGTGCAGAGTCTGCCACCATTTTATAGATAAACAAATACTAAACGATAAGTCTTTGCGCAATCTGCTTAAGAAAAATAGCATGCAGTCGTGGACAGAACACTGTAAGGGAGCATTTCAACCAATTAACACAGCATTAACCAACACACCAATATCATCACATCCAGAGCTTAACAAAACTTTTTAATTTGGCCTTTCACACATCTGATTATGGCATGGCAGTGCATCTGTATCAAACTGAAGAAGCTGAGGAGCAGAACATCATCAAGAAGATCACTTTCAGAAATAAAATGGTGACAAGCAGTTAACAAAAGCATTCAGTAATAGAGAGGGAAACACAAGCTATATTATTTGGATTTACGAAATTCCACTACTATTTAGCTGGGAGAAAATATGTAGTAGTTACCAGCCACTGGGCCTCGTTGTTGATGTTAATAAGTAAATGCTACATGGGAAGCAGGTAACATGAAGACTTAAGCCCTCCAATAATTTGATTTCAAAGTGTAGTACAATGCGGGAGAGAAGAATTTAGTCCCCTATGCTTTATTGCACTTGCCACTGGGTTTAAGGGAAGGTAAGAAATAAAAAAATAAAAATAAAAAAAATATTCAAAAATATGCCTATTTTGTAACGCAAATCTTCCTGAATAGTTCGATGTATAAAACATATATATTTGAGAGATTATAAGGCACATTATTTGGTCTTAAGTGCACCAAAATGCAGCGCCACACACCTTTTCACAGCATTCTTCTGTCATACGTAAGTGTATTTTGTTCTGTAGAATTTGAATGTGTATATTTGCACCAGAGATTGTCGTACAAGAAACAAAGGACTATTGATATTGATACTTTCTCTGCTGCTATCTATGTGCATTGTTTTGATCACTGATTTTGTTTGTTATCTGTTTTGAAAGGCTTGCAGTGTGGTGGTGTGAATTTTGAAATGATTTTAATTTGGCTGTGTTATTTTGTGTTCGTTTGTGGCATATTATCCTACAAGATGTCTAGAATTTGTTGCTTCAACAGTAAACAATGTCACCAGGGCAACAGATACACGGTAAAAGGTGCTACAACAAATGTTACAGCAGTGGCTCAGGACTGCAACCTCTCAGAGCCGGTAAACAAACCACCATTGTGTGCTTCAAGAAGGAAACTTGTTTTCAGTGCTAATGAAAATGGAGGTTGTGAATCTGAAGGTTCATGTAATATTATTGTTGATGTTAACATACTGTCACAGTTAATATTGGAAAAGTTATGTGCAAGCATTGCTTTGGTGTGCAGTGTGTTTCTGTGGTGGCAGATCAGAGTGCCAGGCAAGGCCTTGCTACGAACTTATCTGTGATATGCAGCAAATGCAACACTGGTGTGTCTTGCACAACATCAGGGGACTGATGACCATAGATGTTAAGTACCATAGTGCTCAGAGCCATTTAAACCAATTTTGCGCAACATCTAAAACCGTAAACAAAGGTTATGATGTGAATTTGAGGATAGCATATGGCATGCACTGTATTGGTAGGGGACAGAAGCAGCAAGAACACTGTGCAGTGATGAATCTTCCACCTCATCCAGCAAAATATGAGAGAGATTATGGCTTACTGCTTTGGGCTGTACAAGAAGTTGCAGAATCATCAATGAAAAGTGCTGAAGAAGAATCTATTATCGAATATGATGGTGACAGAGACATAGTGGTCACTTTTGATGGTAACTGGCAAAAAAGAGGGCACACTTCATTGAATGGTGTTATTACAACATCTGTTGACACTGCAAAGTACTAGATGTCGAAATGTTAAGCACATTTTGTCACAGATGTGTGAAAGGGATTCCAGCTCATGAATGTAATATGAATTATAAAGGATCAAGTGGAGGTATGGAAGTGCAGGGAGTTGTCAGCTTGTTTATCAGGTCTGCTGCCTTCCATGGCCTGCGATACGTGAAGTATCTTGGCAATGCTGATAGTAAAGCTCTCCTTGAGGTTAAAAAATGTGCTCCATATGGAGGTGAGACTACTGTGCATAAGTTAGATTGTGTGGGACATGTACAGAAAAGACTCGGCACTAGACTTAGAAGTCTGAGACAAGATTTGTCAGGAAAAAAATTATCTGATGGGAAGGGAATAAAAGGGAGAGGGCGACTGACGGATGCAGAAACTGACAAGCTACAGACATACGAGGTGCATTCAAGTTCTAAGGCCTCCGATTTTTTTCCTCCAGACTGGAAAGAGATAAAAACATGCGCATTGTTTTAAAATGAGGCCGCGTTCATTGTCAATACGTCCCAGAGATGGCAGCACCGTACAGCAGATTGAAATTTACTACCAGCAGTGAGAATGAGAACTGTTTTAAATACTTAAAATGGTGACGTTTTCCTTACTTGAACAGCATGCAATCATTCATTTTCTGAATTTGCGTGGTGTGAAACCAATTGAAATTCATCGACAGTTGAAGGAGACATGTGGTGATGGAGTTATGGATGTGTCGAAAGTGCGTTCGTGGGTGCGACAGTTTAATGAAGGCAGAACATCGTGTGACAACAAACTGAAACAACCTCGGGCTCGCACAAGCCGGTCTGACAGCATGATCGAGAAAGTGGAGAGAATTGTTTTGGGGGATCGCCGAATGACTGTTGAATAGGTCGCCTCCAGAGTTGGCATTTCTGTGGGTTCTGTGCACACAATCCTGCACGACGACCTGAAAATGCGAAAAGTGTCATCCAGGTGGGTGCCACGAATGCTGACGGACAACCAAATGGCTGTCCGTGTGGCACGTTGCCAAGCAATGTTGATGCGCAATGACAGCATGAATGGGACTTTCTTTTTGTCGGTTGTGACAATGGATGAGATGTGGATGCCATTTTTCAATCCAGAAACAAAGTGCCAGTCAGCTCAATGGAAGCACACAGATTCACCGCCACCAAAAAAATTTCAGGTAACCGCCAGTGCTGAAAAAATGATGGTGTCCATGTTCTGGGACAGCGAAGGCATAATCCTTACCCATTGCATTCCAAAGGGCACTATGGTAACAGGTGCATCCTACGAAAATTTTTTGAAGAACAATTCCTTCCTGCACTGCAACAAAAAAGTCCAGGAAGGGCTGCGCGTGTGCTGTTTCACCAAGACAACGCACCCGCACTTCGAGCTAACGTTACGCAACAGTTTCTTCGTGATAACAGCTCTGAAGTGATTCCTCATGCTCCCTACTCACCTGACCTGGCTCCTAGTGACTTTTGGCTTTTTCCAACAATGAAAGACACTCTCCGTGGCCGCACATTTACCAGCCGTGCTGCTATTGCCTCAGCGATTTTCCAGTGGTCAAAAGAGACTCCTAAAGAAGCCTTTGCCGCTGCCATGGAATCATGGCGTCAGTGTTGTGAAAAATGTATACGTCTGCAGGGCGATTACATTGAGAAGTAACGCCAGTTTCATCGATTTCGGGTGAGTAGTTAATTAGAAAAAAAATCGGAGGCCTTAGAACTTGAATGCACCTCGCATTATGACTTGGCAATAAGAGGTAACACAGGGGATTTGAAAAATATGAAGCAAGCAGTTTGGGCCTTATTCTTCCACAAAATATCCACAGACAATAACCCTATCCACAACTTATGCCCAAAAGAAACTGAATCATGGTGTGGCTACCAAATGTCAATTGCTGGTGGTGAAGAATATCATCACAGGAATTCTCTACCAACTGCTGCAATGGAAGCCACCAAACCTATTCAGGGACCTTGCAAATGAAAACTCACTGAAGAAATATCTTCATGGTGGTACCCAAAACACAAATAAGTTTTAACCAATGTGTATGGGAAAGATTGCCAAAAACAATTTTTGTGGGAAGAAATGCAATTGCTAATTGGTGTTAATGGTGCAGTTTCATGTTTTAATGATGGTCTGCAAAGTATGAAATATGTTTTACAGAAAATGGGAATTAAGCACAGAGTGAACTGCATCAAAGCTTTGTATGCAATAGACTGAGAGCATGTAGTGGAAACAAATAAATCATTTTTGGAGGTAATAAAAATCAAGAAGAGTGCATCATAGGAATGTGAAAAGGAAGAAAACTGATTTAGAAAGTGAAAAAGAACCTGCTTATGGTGCTGGGCAGTTCTAAAAGAATGCCAAATAGAAGTAGAAACTTTAATGGCTATTTTCCACAAAACACCAATTTCTCTACTTAGGTACATGTAACACCCAAAATAAATATCCTATTACTTTCAAATTTGGTAAACAAAAACTCCTTAATGCAAAACTCTTGAATTTTCCAAATCTATTACAAACTGTGGCAAAATTGAGATAATTAACTATAAAAATTGAATTTTTTCTAGATATGAAGTTTAAAATGTAACAGCTCATTCATTTTTTCATAAATTAAATAAATTCTATAGTTTCGCACACCTGTAAGTATGGTTTGTATGCTGTGCAAAATTCATCAAAGAATCTCTCTTACTTATGAAGAAAAGTGTGCCTTTAGCAACAAATGCAGCCAATAGTAGGTGAAAAAAATCATGAAATTTCACATGTAAAAGAAAATTGTTTTGCTATATTTTTTAACTTCCACTGCTGTGAGTGAGAATCCTGAATCCTTCCTGGTCATGCCGACAAAGTCTTATGAATTTATTTGTAAAAGTATAGACAGTGGAAATTAAAATGTCCCGTGGTGTCTCTTCTGCTCCAAGTCTTACCCACTTAAAAAGATGGAGGAGCTCAACTACTGAAGCCAGAGAACTGGATACTAATCATGAAAGGCGTGCCATATGAAGGGACAGCCCATAGAATGCTGAAAAACATATGTCGTGAACAATGTATATACAAATGTCTGTTGTTGGTGAAGAGAGAAAAATCGGAAAATATTTTTGGTGCATGAAAGAGTACTGTATCAGAGAACAAATCCTAAGTGGACTGTAAATTGTGCATACTACAGCATGCCATAGATGATTTGGCACGGTACACACATTGTATCTGTGGGCACTTTAGACTGGAAAAGTGCTTGGAAAAATTAAGAGGAGGTTGTTATTTTTCATTAGGGCCAAGAGCATAAGACACTTAGAAAAAAAGGCTATTACCTTGAAGCACAAACAATTTCTGAACCTTGTGTGGCTGAAAAGGCTTAAAAGAGACAGTGGCATCTGATTTACTGGGCCACCTACTTTGGGCGACAAGAGGAACCACACAAGTACCTGTAATCATCAATGTCAATGAATAACATTAGAAGGTCAGTAGCTCTGGAGTGACCCAGAAAAGAGGAAGTACTGTATCTTGTCATTGCCTCTTTTTTATATTCATTCAAAAATCTTGTACTTATATCCATTTGTGTGTATCCCACAACTTTATTCAGTGATCATGAAAACCAAGAACAATATAACTGGCTTTCTTCAGCAATGCAAGCAACTGTTGATTAAAGTAGGGTGCAATTCTGAACATACTGTATCATATCTTGCTTAAGTTATATCTTGTTAGCGGAAGTGCAGTTTTTACATTCTTGAGATTACAGCAACAACCTTTTCATCTTCCCAAAGTGAGTTGTGTGTCATTACTGTTTCAACAGTCACTAAGTCTTCTTTTAATACAAATTCTTCAAGGCTGCATCAATGGCTCACTGTTTACGTTAATTAAGGTACTGTTGATTCTGAAGCACATTGTACTGAAGTGAATGGCTCAGAAGTAGTAGGTGACTGGGTAGAAGATAACTTTTTTCGCTAAAAAAACACTTCAAATTGACATGAAGTTCTCTTATTTAAAGCATGGTGTATGCTCTTTCTTCTTCACGTGGCTGAAAAGAACTTGACAATCCACAGTGCTTAAAAATATTTGAGCAAAGCAGTGACTGCAGTAAGCTAAAACAGATTCACCAGGCACAGTTTCAATCCAGTCCTCTTAATCTTGATAAAAAGAGTCAAGGGGAATCAAAGGGAAGCAGTGGTTGGGAAGGGAGTGAGACAGGGTTTTAGCCTATCCCCGATGTTATAAAATCTGTAGATTGAGCAAGCAGTAAAGGAAACAAAAGAAAAATTCAGAATAGGAATTAAAATCCACGGAGAAAAAATAAAAACTTTGAGGTTCGCTGATGACATTGTAATTCTGTCAGAGACAGAAAAGGATCTGGAAGAGCAGCTGAACTGAATGGACAGTGTCTTCAAAGGAGGATATAAAATGAACATCAACAAAACTAATGAGGAGGTATTGCAGAGAATTGGGGAGATGAGAAATTTGTGCCACAACTTGACTAGAAGAAGGGATCGCTTGATAGGACATATTCTGAGGCATCAAGGGATCACCTGTTTAGTATTGGAGGGCAGCGTGGAGGACAAAAATCGTAGAGGGAGACCAAGAGATGAATACACTAAACAGATTCAGAAGGATGTAGGTTGCAGTAGGTACTAGGAGATGAAGAAGCTTGCACAGGATAGAGTAGCATGAAGAGCTGCATCAAACCAGTCTCTGGACTGAAGACCACAACAACAACAACAGCAGCACTATTTATTTGTAAATGAATACAAAAATACTTAAATTCCTCACTGAGTCATGCATTTCATTAGTAAGCACCAGCTGAAATACAGTGCCCCTATTCAAACGATGGATAATCCTGCATGGAATATCAATGTTACTTGGTTACACTAATTAAAACATGTAATGTAATGTAAGCAAGTAACATCACATACTTCCGAAGAAGATACTCATAGCAGTATTGAAACCTATGTCAAGTTTAAATAAACAAACTTCTGCAACTGATTGGCCGTTTACTTTATTAATTGAAACATACTCACAGTTGCTGTTAACAGCCATGCCCAAGACTGTCAAAAAATTAACGGGGAGGGGCATCTAACATCACAATAACGACTTTTTTGCCCCCTCTCGGCTAAGATACTAGCGAATAAGCTGTAGCTTAGCCACGGCCTTCAAACACTGTTAATTTATATGGGATAATACTCACATAATTAATATAATATTTCATATTAAGTCTTTAATATTTGTCATTTATGAAACTCAGTAAAATTAAATTACAATGCTAGGTCAAAAACATGGAATTCCATGATTTGTCCAGGTAAATTGTAATACCATGACAATTCCAGTTGTACACTCTCACTTACCTATGATAGGTGCACCAGTAAGGAAGACTTACCTATATTTTACAAGAATTTGTTTGAAATTAAAGGAAATCATTAAAACTGTGCTATACTCTGATGCATGTCATGTTATAATTTTGCGTTTGACTACCCAAGCTTTAATTATTTGATCGATGAAATTAAGAGACTAGCTAACAAATGAAAGAAATGGACAACTGTGTCAAATCATTGTAGAGTTGATGCCCAAAACAATATACAACTTCAAAGGGTTTAAGATTATTGCAGAAAGGAGACAAATAAATGGATGGATACTTAACAATGTAGGAAAAGATAGATTGATACTTAGAGTAAAGTAGACATGTTAAGCTGCAGTCAGTCACAATTAATAGAGACTTACACAAAGCTTTTGGCCACAGCCTTCACCAGTAAAAGAGAAAGAGAAACACACACCACTTGTACACACAAGCAAGCACACCTCATGCAAACGACTGCCAACTCTGGCAACTCAGCCTCCTACATGGTGTTCCCATTGTTTGATTTCGGATGGATATTACATATTCAAGAATTTACCAGAGCATATTAACTTCTCACAAGGATGAATTTAGTGGAGTTTAAGAGTGAATTAAATAACTTTATGTTGGGGAACTCCTTTTACTGCACTGAATAATATCTATGCAAAGATTTTTGAAACTACTGTTTCCCTAATAATATTATATTTCGTAACTTTGTAACTCTATTGTAGTACAGTTAAATGAACACTTACTTTACTTCTTTTCACATACCAGACACACCTCTGTTGGATATTTGGTATATGGTATATGATTCTTCTGAAATGGAAAAATTTTATTTTCTGAAGAAACAAAGTATGAAATTGAAACAAAAGGCATTTTTCTTAAAAAGTCTGTCATAAAACTGGTATCAATTTAGAAACAAGTTATTAATACATTGTATTTATTTTACATCTCATGATTACAGAGCAGTAGCTTAAAAAAAGCTAACCACTTGACAGTTTTCAAAATTGTATGCTTAAATCATTTAAGCAAAATATTTTCACATGCACAAAGACTGCTGAGCATTGTAAGAAGAAATTTTCACTTGGAACAACCTCATAATGGGCACTGAAACTACTTCAGTCAGTTGTAACTCCTGTGCAATAAACAAAACATTTATTCAATGCAGATGACAATGTGTAAACAGTTGAAACTTTAACCTCTCCAGGTGGAGCAATACTAAAAATTAAATTAAAATTAATGCAAGAGTCCAGAGTGGAATAAAAGTGATGGCGGGACACAGCTTGTCAACTGCATCTGTTTACTGCCACTGTTCAGTGCACAAAATGTAGATGAGTCATAGGCAGAAATGCAATCATAAATGCTGCCCAGTCACCAGTCTAGTCATTCAATAGCTGCTTCTGCAGAAGAAAACTGTGAATTTTCTGAAGCCCTGCCCTATTTAGGTGCACTCTGTCCGGACGTCTTGTTCCAGAATAAAAACTGTGGACAAAACAAATCTTTAACATTTTGTACCAGCCACAAGCCATACTTCCTGTTATAAAAATCTACATTAATGTGACAGTAACACATACACAGCAAGAAACAGATATACAAGTGGAGATTGATAAATTTGTTTCAAGCAGTTGGAAATTATCATAAACATAATGAGTGTCGGAAAGTGTAATTTGTGTAACACTTATGTTTAAACATTTAATTGAAGAAATAAAGGTATAGCTGGGACACATCAAGAAACAATCCTATTCACCAGGGAATACCTCTCAAGAACAGGCAAATTAATCCAAAACAATTATATACACGCTCATTATACCAGAGGGCAATCTAATATCCATCAAATTTTTTCAAGGACATCATCATACCAAAAATATATAACTCATCTGGGTGTCGTATTACACAATAAAATTCCAGAACAAATAAAAACTGCTCCAGATCCAATATTTAAAAATAAACTAAAGGCATTTCTGACAAAGCACTGTTTCTATTCAGTACAAGAATTCCTGAAAATGAAAAATTATAAAGTTCCTTTGTAAAATACTGTGATTAGAGAAAAACATTCTGCAGGCAAAATAATAATCTAATTTCTACTATACACAACTATGTTTCAGTTTCACTTCCCAAAATTTTTCAACTCGCTTTTTGAATGTACAAGTACACATTCTATTAGTATTAAAACTTAATTGTCTGTGAAATCTCAATGTTTATTTCATGTGTAATGTAGTTTTTAAATGACATTGTCCTTCTGTTGTGTTTCCAGTTGACATTTTCACTATTCTGTAATCTCAGTGATTATTTGTGTAAATTTAAAGTAGCACTACATTGCCTACATGTTTCTTAGTTTCCCATGTAAATTGTTTGTATTCTCTATATGTGAAGTTACTATATTCATCAATGAACAATTTTGTGTACATTTTTTAAAATGATATTTGTTAAGAAAAATGACTTGTCCTATATCATGTGTACTTTGTACAATATGTGATCCACAGGATAAATAAATACAATAAATACAATACATAAGAATCAAAGTTGCTAATATTTCAGATAACGTCCTTCCTCAGAGGTAAGAGCTGTGATCAAAAAATATGATAAACACCACAAATGCCTGCTCTGCTATCAGAAGAAATTGTGCTGCAAATGTCTGCCACACTGCAGCACATGTAAATAATCATTTAACTCACAAGTGAAGGCCACAACGTTGGGATCACAGATTTACTTCAAACTTTGTACACTTTCAGTAGGCCATTAAAACAACATAATCTGCAAGTAGTAAGGTGCACTACTCTGGCAAGTCTGAGAAAATTGCAAGAGCAGTTTTATGCGTCTATTATGTAACGGATGTATCTGGCATGGGTGCTTTGACGTTAGAGTTTATGGTGGTCCAGTTGCTACTGTTTCGTAAAACTAATGTGTATTAGACGGCGGTTTGAGTCCCCTCCAAACTTAACTTTTCCAACTGTATTTTTTTTCCACCACTGCTGGCAGGTCGATAGACACACAAACAAACACAAACATACACACAAAATTCTAGCTTTCGCAACCAATGGTTGCCTCGTCAGGAAAGAGGGAAGGAGAGGGAAAGACAAAAGGATTTGGGTTTTAAGGGAGAGGGTAAGGAGTCATTCCAATCCCGGGAGCGGAAAGACTTACCTTAGGGGGAAAAAAGGACAGGTATACACTCGCACACACACACATATCCATCCTCATATACACAGACACAAGCAGACATGAATTTTTTTTTTTCAAAAAGTTGATCCCACTGCTGGGAACTTCTCCTTGTCAGTCAGGAATCCATGCTCACCAAGAGAAATGGATGAACAACGACTTATGTGTGTGGTGCAGGCTTTTTGAAGAATTGTGTAACTGGTCACTATTTTACTGATGTAAGTCTAAATTAAATACTCACGATTATTAAAATTTTCTGTACAGATCTACTGCTGCTTTGCAAGTTGTCTCATGGACATAAGGTCATTCATGTTGTATCAACATGTCAGATGTCTTGCCCATTCTGCACAGATAATTACACACATTCATAACAGAACATTTGCACAGCATTGGATCAATAATTCGGGAAAAACATAATGATCTATATGCTCACCAGATGTATTACCCACTGGGAAATTAGAACGAGGTAACCATGACATCTCCTGAAGACATGAAATACTCTGTAACACAGTCCTACACTGCAGTAAGCCCAGATGAAACTGAACATACTGTATCGTCTGTCAGCAATCGCTTTATACCAAGTAAGAGTTCTCAATGTTGACATATCGAGCACTCTATGTGACAGTCACAGTAATAAACACAGGAAGCATAACCGAGTGGTGTGTCTGCTTACATATCGTTCAATAGGATAGATGTTGGCATGATTTCTTCTGATGGCAGGATGGTAGGTAGTGGCTCTGTCATCCTGCTACTATTTGATCAAATTCTGAACATGATGTGTTATTGAAGCCCTCTTCAAAGGCTCTTTCCCTTGCCACAGAAAAAGTATATGAATATACCCACATTCATTAAAAAAACTGAAACCGAAATCGAAATTTCAAAGTAGTGTGTGCGTGTGCTCGATCCCCCCCCCCCCCCCTCTCTCTCTCTCTCTCTCTCTCACACACACACACACACACACACACACACACACACACACACAGGTGCAGAGTGGAAACTTAATTCTTGAAGACAAGGGCCACAGAAAAGAGAGGTTGCAGTGCCACAACAATTTAGCTATCTGTATGCATATCAGTTAGCTCTGAGGAAGGGCATTATCCAAAAGCTTAATTACAATTGTAGAAAATTTCAGTCTTACAGTTGTCTTCAAGAATTAAGTTTCCACTCTGCACCTGTGTGTGTGTGTGTGTGTGTGTGTGTGTGTGAGAGAGAGAGAGAGAGAGAGAGAGAGAGAGAGAGAGAGAGATAGTGAGTGAGTGAGTGAGTGAGTGAGAGAGAGAGAGAGAGAGAGAGAGAGAGAGAGAGAGAGAGAGAGAGAGAGGGGGGGGGGGGGAGGATCGAGCACACGCACACACTACTTTGAAATTTCGGTTTCAGTTTTTTTAATGAATGTGTTTCCTGCTCAATGTGTCAACTATATGGTGCGTAGTTACTTTTACTCCTCTTATTAGAACCTCAAGGTTTCAAATAGGTACAATACAGTTGCCTTACGTTATGCATGACTTTGGCTGCATAGTAATTTATCAAGGTTAATACTGTGCAGTGATAAAACTTTTTATTTAAAAAGGTTGCTTATGTTCCAAGCACAGGCTGAGTTGAGACAAGTACATAGTTACCATACACCAGCACTAAATGCAGTTTATTATAGCATAAGTAAAACTTAAATGTGATCATAGAAGCACTACAGGTATGGCAAATTTTGGATTTTGAGGTTTCTTCTAAATAATAATTTCACAGAAATTTTATTAAAGCACACCATAATAACATTCATGTGACTGTTGAGTGGTAGGCATCTCACTTAAAGGCTGTGAAATAATAATGTTGCAAACAAAGTTTAGCATACGAAAAAGCTAAGTGTGTGTTAGGTGCCACATTTTTTTGTTCCATACCCACTAAAGCTCAAAGAAGACATTTCAATTTTGTGTTTAAAAATGGTGAAAGCTAGAAGTAATTTTGGATGTTGTGGAATGTAAGTTGGGAGTAACTGTAGTACCACATATAGAAATTATTCGCTGTGGAGTCTCTCAGAGTTTTGTCCCGAGTCCTTCATTATTTCTGATTTATGCTAATGATCTGCCTGCAGCTGTGAAATTCGAGTGCAAATGACACCAGGAATGTGTATGAAAATTTGTCAACCACAGACACCAACAGCATCTTATACAAAATCTTGAACTGGTTTGCTTTCAACTCCATTTCAACCAATCGAATTAAGACGTATTTCCTGTAGTTACAAAGAGTTTATAGTGTCATGGACTAGTCAGTTGCAAATGCAGCTTGTTTTTGCTTATGTGCAAAACATTCTTTATACAATAATACAATTATTTTCTGAAGATTAGTGTTTAATGTCCCATTGACACAGAGTTCATCTAAGGCAGAGCACAAGCTCAGAATGATTCAAGGATGGGGAAGGAAATTGGCCGTGCCTTTTCAAAGGAACCACCTGGGCATTTGCTTGGAACGAAACTGTGGAAAACCTAAATCTGTATCATTGAATGCAGATTTCAACTGTCATCTTCATGAATGTGAGTCGGTCTATTATTTTCTGAGGGAATTGTTTTAATCTTCATTGCTCAGTAAAGAGGGGTCAAAATTGTGTGTACAGAAAGTCCAAAAATTCATATCACAATTTGTTTAGGCCCACAGTCGGCAACTGATGGACCACCGTCTAGATCCGTATTGCAGGAGGTCAAAAACTGGACTGCCAAAAATATAAATCACTCAAATTATTTAAAAATTGTTTTTCTGTAACTAACTATGCATTTGAGCATCCCCCTTATTTTTTATAGTATTTTACAAGTAAATGCATGACTGATTTGAATTCTTAATGGTTAATAGGGTAGATCAAATACATAGTTGCTACTCTGTGTAGTGTAAAAGAGTGCGCTGGAGAGCGAGGACAGAAAGGAGGAAGCACAGGAAGTATGTTATATTGTTCATATAACAACTCTTTACACCCAAAAGCAACACAAGAATTTCATTTAATGAAACAGGAAATTTTATAAATTAATCTCTGACTATGGCAACTATGAAACCTCTTTTTAATAGCAGCAGTCATATTCATTTTAACACAATTTTTCTGCTTGTCACTATGAAAGCTTAATGCCAGTTTATGAAACTTTGATGTGAAATGACAATTTTATCTTTTGGGTGCGTGTACACAGCAGCACTGATCTGTAATGTGGGAGCAGCTCCTTTGTGGTGCGTCAACATATGTTTTGATATGGAAGCAATTCCTTTGCGGTGAGTTGGCATTTGCTTTGAGCCGGCTGGTGGTATTTTTATAGAGAATGAATATAATTAAAAAATATTTTATTGTCACTTTGTCAGTAGTTGCTGCAATCTTGTATGGAGCTGTTCTTAATTTGTTTTGTTAGTGTTGAGTCTTAGAACATTTTTTTACATCAATATGGATCCTAAAAATCTGCAAAGTTGATAGTTAAAATAGGAAGTTTTTGACTGAGGGGATTGAATGATATTGTCCTACGCTGCCTGACAGGCCTGGAGCTGTAACAGTTTGCCTCATATGCAACAAAATGTCGCTATTGTTAAAAGTGCCAATTTGAAACAACAATACGAAACAATCCATCAGCAGTTATATAAAAAATTTCCTTTGGATAATGAAGCTCACCAAGAAGAACTCTAGGCACCTCTAGCTTCTTACGAGCAAAGCACAGCATTAGTAAGTTGCTCTGTCAGTGAGCAAGAAAAAACAACCAAAGCATAGTTGCATGTGTGTTGGACATTTAATAAACACCAGAAGCCATTTTCAGTCAGAGATAGGAAAAAAAGGGTGCGTTACAAGTGGTCACAGCACTTTTTGAAGGGAGAGAGAGAGAATGTTATTGCCACAATTCAAGATATTCCATTGTTGGCAAGAAGCAATACGAGAAGAATCGAAATTTTAGCTGCTGACAGCAGAAGTGGTTTGCTTTAACTCCTGCAGATCATGCCTTGCTATGCCATACTCTTGATGAATAGTGTGGCATTGCTGATGAAGAACAAACGTCAACTTTTGTGTGATTTTTGTACATTGAAAGTAAAGCATTTAGGGAAGAATTGCTGACATTATTGCTGTTTAAAGGTAAGACTCGTGGATAAGATTTAGTCAAGAGTTTGATGACTTCATGACAAAATAAAACATTAATTATGATAAAGTGGTGTGTCTTTTAACTACGAGGAGCCGAATGACGAACGGCAAAGAAAAACAGCGTGATCAGGTTGATTAATTTTATTAGGGCTCATCCTGCTCTTCAGCACTGACGGTTCAAATAGTTTCTATCTGAGTGCAGTTTGGGACATCTGACTTACTGCAGCACAACGATGTTTGTTAGCTCAGTCAAGGACAAGTGAACATTTTTGGCAAATAAGAGAAATAGCAACTTCTATCTCAGACACCTTGGATACACAAGAAGCAAGGAAGCATCTGGAGTTCCTAGCAAATGAATGCAATATGCTATCTGTGACTTTCCTGAGAGATATGCTGAAACATTTAAATGCGCTCAGTACCAAGCTAAAAAGAAATGGGAAATTAATACGAGATCTAATACACTGTGTGTCTTTTTTCCGCTGCAAGCTGGATGTCTTTGAAAAAGATCCTGCACATCAAGAATTCATTCACTTTCCAACAATTCTCAAATAGAAAAATAATTCTGAAATAGACATTGCAGCATTTTCAAATTTTATGGTAGATCTTAGGAAGGAATTTGCAGCAAGATTCCAAGACTTTGCAGAGAGAGAGAGAGAGAGAGAGAGAGAGAGAGAGAGAGAGAGAGAGAGAGAGAGAGACTGTTGTGATTCTTAAAATCATGGCAGAATGGACTGATGTGGCTGCGAACATGTTCCTCCTCTACTCCGAAAGAAGGTAAAAGCTTTCCAGGAAGACATTTCCTTGCAAATACAAAAAAAAACTGCTTCTACCAAAGAATTTTGGAGTAAACATGTTTGAGAAAAATATGGGAATTGCAAAAAAATTGCCATTTACCTGGCTACTACATTCTGCACCACAAATGTTTGTGAAACTTCATTTTCAAAAATGAAGTTCTGAAGAACCCATATCAGTCAAAATTAATTGCTGCCCACCTCAAACACACTTTTCGCATGAGCTGCTCACTGAATGAACCTAACTTTAAAAACATGGCTCAAGACTATAAATGTAATTTTTCCCATTGATTTTTGAACACAATTACACCTATCTATTGCCTTTCATATTATTTTCTGAGCAAAAAGGAAAATAAAAATTAGTAATGAATTTGAGTTTTTTTTTCTTTTTTGCCCCTATAAAAATTTTCTTAAGTATCCAGAGTCCACCTAAAATTACTTGCTGATCCCTGGTTTATATGTTTGGTAATAGATACTCCAGCTTCTCAATCCATATTGCTGCTTCTGTATTTTGTCATAAAGAGACCTAAGTCCTATGAAAACAATTCAGCAGTCCACATCCACCAAAGTAGACATGAGTAATGTGAATTAAAATATTTTTTTTCCATTCCACAAACAAATACTACAAGTTATACTTATAAAATCCCTTTTTATTCTTAATAATGTAGGAGCAATCACACCTGCTATTCCAAATGTGTGTTTTTAACTGCGACATGTTTTTGTCACACACTATTTATTAATGTTTGAACAAAAATAGGCTTAACATTTCGTTTTCCTTATTTCATATTCTTGTGAACCATTTCACTTGAGATCTTTGGAAGGTAATAAGCATATTTCTTTTTCTTTGTGAACATTTAATTCATATGCTTGTTTTCCTGACTTTTTAAGTTCTGGAGGATCTCCTCACTATGGATCTATTGAAATGAAAAGTACATCAAATATAATTTGTATGAAGATATGGCTGCACTAATAACTGAAATGTTATAAGGGTGTTATAAATAGGCTACTCTGAACAACATATTTATAAATGAGAGCTTATGTATTCAATTAAATGGATGATGGAGTAAACATTAAACAGAAACATCTTTTCATTAGTGATGATCAGATAAAAAGAGGGAAATATTCGCGTCTCCTCATTCATCTAGCAGCTCAATGGGTTGTTGGGGGTACAGATATCAGCTTTAAAAAATCCCCTCATAATTGGACTCTGAATAAAATACAAATCATCTACAATCAAAATACAAATCATCATAAAATACAAATCATCTACATGAAAAAACTCCTTTGAAAAAGGGAGAGGTGTGCAGGGCATCACATCACAAACTTAAAAACAGCTGTGTTTGGTGAGAAGAGGTCCTAAATAAGAAGGTTCTAAAATTTATCTTACTTTCCACAGAGCTTAAATATTTAAAAAAGAATGAATATCTTTTCAAGATTAAATTGTCAATTTCTACTGGAACATTCTACTTCGTTGAGGAATCTGTGTGTGAGAACTTACCAAATAAATGATTTCCTAAACATTCTCATGACTATCATATGTTAATGTTAGTATTATTTAATGTTAATGGATCTGTGCAACACAAATTCAGTACATAAATATATAAGCAAATAATCTGGACTCCTGTTCACGTTAAGTGACTGAAGCTGAACCAAAAGTCCAACAATACACTTAACACAAAACTGAAGCCAAACTAGTGAAAGCACATTGACAGGGTTGCCACAAGTTGTCCCATGTGAAATTCCCCGATTTCCAGAACTTTTTTTTCTGTTACTGTTACCTTACTTTTTTAGTTGCTTTATTCAGTTTTTAAATACGTGGAATATTACATTACAAAACACTCATGTAAAAATGATACTAAATATCAGCCCTCTTCAAATACAGAACAAATAATGACGCACACATCTGTAGTCTATGATGTATCCTTAAAAACGCAAATTTATCAAAGCGTAGAATTAAAGTGTGTACAGAAAATTTTACTTGACAAACTGTTTATCCATCTAATAGCTACGACAGTGAGATATTATGAAATCATAATTAGAAAGAAACTTTTATGGCAGAACCCAATATTTAATTAAATTTGTCGCTCCAAAATCTCACGCATCATGCTAAATACTTTGATTTTAAGGTGTTATATTTAGACCATGTTATAGTTTCCATCAATGCCTTTGCAGATAAAACATATTTTCCATGGAATCAAACCTTTTAAACATATGAGACAGCATCAAATCATCAGTTGAAATTGTTTGAATCACAATGCAAGAATTTAATATGAACAGAAAACTATTCATCAGATTAAAATCAATAACAAATTTGAAGTTTGTCAAACCTGTGTTATATTTAAAGTGCTGAGAATCTTACGATTACATGGAAACTGAACAAAAGTTTTGTCTTTTCATTAGGTGTTACAATATGTGGAAATTCAGCAGTTTTCAGTAGATGACACTTGCAGTCCTTTCATGTGAAATTCAAACAAATTTTAAGCTGCGAGAAAAACTTCATGTAACAAATGAGCAGTCAAAGGATTCAGGCATTCTACTCAGGCTTAAATGACAGTGTGTTCATTTTTACACAGCTACAGCTTCACTAATTACCAGCAGTCTCCATAATTACCATCTGAGCAGGAGGACCAGGCAAATGGAACAACTATATCCAAGTGCTGCAGTAATGGAACAAGACATACATACAAAAATAATGACAGTACATTTCTTCATCCTTTGTATATACAAGGGTTATCACATATTTTATTAAGTGCAGGCACAGGAAATTTAAAATTTGTACTTGAAGATAACTTTCAGCAAATACTGAATGTTTACCTGCCCATCATACACAATGCACATGAAAAGTTGTTGATGAAGACAATGAGATTTTTTTTAACAACAATTAACCATACACATCCTTGGAACACATTGCCGGAAATGGCAATTCACCTGTGCATTAATGATACTGATTTACTATTATCTCATTTTTAAGTTTTGTCTCGAACCATGTAAGTCATTCTTCAAATGACGGGATGAGGGCAAATTTTGCAGCAGAGATGAGATCAAAATCTATTCTTCAGAATACATCTTTCTTTCCACAGAGGATTATCAATTGTCACACACCCTTGAGCCAGATCAGAAGTGTCTGTTGGGTTAGGAAACAAACCCACACTTTTGTACAGAACTCCAGCTGAATTTGAAAAGTTGAGATAGGTACTGTGTGTGTGTGTGTGTGTGTGTGTGTGTGTGTGTGTGTGTGTGGGGGGGGGGGGGGGGGGGGGGGGTAAACAGCGAGGTTTTCAGCGCCCCTAAACATATTAAAAGAAACAAATGTGGGAAAAGGTATTAAAATGTCACTGTACATATTAATACAATATGAAAGAATAGAAGATGCTATGAAAAGAGACTAACACATAAATAAAATGACAAAGGAGCTAAAAGTAAGGTACAGGAAAATGTCACTTGCAGGCCAATTACATAAAATTCGGGCGATCCAGTCACCCGGTGAACACACTAAAACCATCTGCCTAAAATCTTGGCAAAAAAATGTTGGACAATTCACAAAATTCTAAAACTCAAACCACATTCACTTAATCACTACCTAAAATACACTGCAGATCCATCGGCAAATCAGCTGTAGCCTGCTGGTCGAAAAGTAAAATGCAGTGTTATAGTGGTGCACAGTTATCTGTACACTGCAAGTGTCACACTTGGAGGGTTCTCTCGCTGGGACGAGAAGCCATGTGTCTTAGTGCCGTGGCCTATGCGAAGGCGAGTGATGAGAACCTCGTCCCATCAACTCAGCTGGCCTAGTTGCGGGCTTCACAACATGGAGCTTATTGTCAGTCACTTCCAGCCACTCAACCTCCCACCGAAACAAGACTTTTGAGCGTAACAGCGAGGTCATAGCAAGCACGTAGATGGCAGACTGAAATACCTGAGGATCGAGACATGTCTCCTTGGCTGCTAGATCTGCCCTTTCATTTCCCACAATTCCAAGGTGCCCCAGTAACCAGCACAAAGACACCTCCTTCCTCAGTAGTTGTAGGTGGAGGTGGCTGTCCTGGATAGTCTGGGCTAGAGCGTATACAATAGGTATTCATCCTCGATGAGCCTGGAAAACTGAACATCAAAATGTAGACAGAGGCCTTTTCAGTCACCTTCTTTATTGGGTTTCACTCTTTGGTAACACCTTCATCCTACCATATAGGACTTATGAACTTTCCAGGAAAGATAATGCATCGGACCAGACAAACATAAAAGAAATATGTTGTATTATATAACATTAAAGTTTAAAAACTAAGAACATCACTGGGGTACATTGAGTGACTTCTCTGCCAAATAATAACACTTTGTATTTTGTCAAACAAACAATTCAAATCAATCAATGAAAACCAGTCAAAACTCCTTTGTGAGAGAAGCGATCTCTTCAATTCCCCTCAGTACAGTGACACTTTCATCTACATCTACATCTACATGGATACTCTGCAAATCACATTTAAGTGCCTGGCAGAGGGTTCATCAAACCACCTTCACAACTCTCTATTATTCCAATCTTGTATAGCGCGCAGAAAGAATGAACACCTCTATCTTTCCGTACGAGCTCTGATTTCCCTTATTTTATCTTTGTGATCGTTCCTCCCTATGTACGTCGGTGTCAACAAAATATTTTCGCATTCAGAGGAGAAAGTTGGTGATTGGAATTTCGTGAGAAGATTCCATTGCAACGAAAAACACCTTTCTTTTAATGATGTCCATCCCAAATCCTGTATCATTTCTGTGACACACTCTCCCATGTTTTGCGATAATACAAATTGTGCCGTCTTTCTTTGAACTTTTTCGATGTACTCAGTCAGTCCTATCTGGTAAGGACCCCACATCGCGCAACAGTATTCTAAAAGAGCACAGACAAGCGTAGTGCAGGCAGTCTCCTTAGTAAGTCTGTTACATTTTCTAAGTGTCCTGCCAATGAAACGTAGCCTTTGATTAACCTTCCCCACAACGTTTTCTATGTGTTCCTTCCAATTTAAATTTTTCGTAATTGTAATACCTAGGTATTTAGTTGAATTCACGGCTTTTACATTAGATTGATTTATCGTGTAACTGAAGTTTAACGAGTTCCTTTTAGTACTCATGTGGATGACCTCACACTTTTCATTATTTAGGGTCAACTGCCACTTTTCGCACCATTCAGATATTTTTTCTAAATCGTTTCGCAGTTTGTTTTGATCTTCTGATGACTTTATTAGTCGATAAACGACAGCGTCATCTGCAAACAACCACAGACGGCTGCTCAAACTGCCTCCCAAATCGTTTATATAGATAAGGAACAGCAAAGGGCCTGTAACACTACCTTGTGGTAGCCAGAAATCACTTCTGTTTTAGTCGATGACTTTCTGTCAATTACAACGAATTGTGATCTCTGTGACAAGAAATCACAGATCCAGTCACATAACTGAGACGATATTCCATAAGCACGCAATTTTACTATGAGCCGCTTGTGTGGTACAGTGTCAAAAGCCTTCCAGAAATCTAGAAATACAGAATTGATCTGAAATCCCTTGTCAATAGCACTCAGCACTTCATGTAAATAAAGGGCTAGTTGTGTTTCACAAGAACGATGTTTTCTAAACCCACGTTGACTGTGTGTCAACAGACCGTTTTCTTCAAGGTAATTCATTACATTTGAACACAATACATGTTCTAAAATCCTGCTGCATATCGACGTAAACAATATGGGCCTGTAATTTAGTGGATTACTCCTACTACCATTCTTGAATATTGGTGTGACTTTTGCAACTTTCCAGTCTTCGGGTACGGATCTTTCGTCGAGCAAACGGTTGTATATTATTGTTAAGTATGGAGCTAATGCATCAGCATACTCCGAAAGGAACCTAACTGGTATACAGTCTGGACCAGAAGACTTGCTTTTATTAAGTGATTTAAGTTGCTTCATTACTCTGAGGATATTTACTTCTGTTACTCATGTTGGCAGCTGGTCTCGATTCGAATTCTGGAATATTTACTTCGTCTCCTTCTGTGAAGGCATTTCGGAAGGCTGTGTTTAGTAAATCTGCTTTGGCAGCACTGACTTCGATATTATCTCCATTGCTGTCGCGCAGAGAAGGCATTAATTGTTCTTGCCACTAACTTACTTCACATACAACCAGAATCGCTTTGGATTTTCTGCCAGGTTTCAAGACAAAAGTTTCGTTGTGGAAACTGTTATAAGCATCTCACATTGAAGTCCGCGCTAAATTTCAAGTTTCTGTAAAAGATCACCAATCTTGGGGATTTTGCGTCTGTTTAAATTTGGCAGTATGTTTCATTGTTTCTGCAACAGTGTTCTAACCCGTTTTGTGTACCAAGGAGGATCAGCTCCATCGTTTGTTAATTTATTTGGTATAAATCTCTTAATTGCTGCCAATACTATTTCTTTGAATTTAAAGCCACATCTGATCTACACTTGTATTATTAATTTGGAATGAGAGGATATCATCTCTCAGGAAGGTGTCAAGTGAATTTTTATCTGCTTTTTTGAATAGGTATATTTTTCGCTTATTTTTCGAGGATTTGGGGATTACAATATTCAGTCTTACTATGACAGCCCTGTGTTCACTAATCCCTGAATCAGTTTTGATGCTCGTTATTAACTCAGGATTATTTGTTGCTAAGAGGTCAAGTGTGTTTTCACAACCATTTCCGGAATTAAACATGTATTTTTGCCAACATATCGAGGTTAAATAAAATCACCACCAACTATTATCGTATTATTCGGGTACATGTTTGAAATCAAACTCAAGTTTTCTTTCAACCTTTCAGCAACTCACCTGAATTGGGAGATCAGTAAAAGGACCCAATTATTATTTTATTCCGGTTGCCAACAATGAACTCTGCCCATACTAACTCACAGGACGTCTCTACTTCAAATTTGCGACAAGTTAAACTACTTCTGACAGCAACAAACACGCCTCCGCCAACCGTGTTTAGCCTATCGCAAAAATTTTGGCTGAGCTTATATCCGGCTTTAGCCAGCTTTCAGTGCCTATAATGATTTGAGCATCGGTGCTTTTATTAGCGCTTGGAGCTCTGGTACTTTCCCAACACAGCTACGACAATTTACAACTGTTATACCAACGGTTCCTGTATAAACGTTCTTCCTGTGTTCAGCCTGCACCCTTTGTGACTGAAGCCCTTCTTGTGTTTTCCCGAGACTCGCTACCCTAAAAAACAGCCCAGTACACACCACACAGCCCCTGCTACCTGTGTAGCCGCCTCCTGCGTATAGTGGACACCTGACCTATTCAGCGGAACCCGAAACCCAACCACCCTTTGGCGCAAGTCGAGGAATCTGCAGTCTACACAGTTGCAGAACCATCTGAGCCTCTGATTCAGACCCTCCACTCAGCTCTGTACCAGAGGTCCGCAATCGGTCCTGTCGACTATGCTGCAAATGGTCAGCTCTGCTTTCATCTTGCAAGCAAGACTGTTAGCCGCTCGAAACCAGAGAGAATCTCTTCTGATCCAAAGTGACACACATCATTGGTACCGACATGAGCCACCACCTGCAGTTGGCTGCACCCTGTGCTCTTCATGGCATCCGAAAGGACCCTTTCCACATCTGGAATGACTCCACCCGGTATGTACACGGAGTGCACATTGGATTTCTTACCCTTCTTGGCCGCCAAGTCCCTAAGGGGACCCATAACGTGCCTAATGTTGGAGCTCCCAACTACCAATAATCCCACCCTCTGTGATTGCCTGGATCTGAGTGGTTTCCTCTGAAACAGGATAGGTGACAGCATCTGGCAGTGTCAGCCACAGACAGCACCTGGAACCTGTTTCTCAGACAAACCAGGGAGGCCTTATGTGCGGCCACCTGGGAAATCTTTTGCCACCTGCTTCGCCCCGGGGCAAACTCCCACTCGACCACAGGTGGGGGATCAGCCTCAGTGTGAGCAGTAACTGGGTTGGCCACCGGTGAGGATGATCGGAGGACTCTGACATGCTGGACGTCCATTGGATCCCCACGGCCGGCCCACAACAGTGGTGCCCATCCACTGCAGCCTCAAGCTGTGTAACTGAAGCCATCACAGCCTGAAGCTAAGAGCGAAGTATCACCAACTCGGCTTGCACCTGCACACAACAATCACAGTCCCTGTCCGTAGTAAAGGTCGTCGAAAACTAAACTATGCAGAGAAACAGACTATCGACTCGTGCTATGGAAATCTACTGTAGAACCTGACGAAAACGCACAAACTGTGTCTAGTAATACACAGATATTCAAAAACCTAACTACCGAAGCACTCAGGTTAAACTAAAGAATTTGAGCCCGATTTGGAACTTGAAATATGTCGCAAAATCAGTTTACTTTCTGACGCAAACAAAAATGCGAGAACTGTGGCTATTAGATGTTAAATTTACACACAGAAACTCAAGAAACTAAACTATTAAAGCACACAGATGATATAATAAAATTCGCTCCTGATTAGGAACTCATAAATGACAAATTCGGTTACTTATCTGTTGCTGCATCTGTCGTGGTCGGCTACTACTGCCTGACTGACTTTCGGCCAGTATCTGTGACTTTTTGGCCTCCAGTTCTTAAACTTGCTGGACAATGGACCTCTTCTGTTTGGCTCTCTTGGCTTCTTCATATTATTCACATTGCTTCTGCTTTGAAGCCTCACCATACCGATCTCGAGCATTGTGATAGTTCAGATTCATTCTCTTGTTAACGTCAATCTTTTAAGACACCACCAGCTGATTTCAGGCCATCATAAACTTGACACCTTGTCCAATTCTGTGAAGAGAATTTCTGCAAGACATTCAAGATTCTAGCACTGCTAGTTCTTGGGCTGCTATTTATGACAACTGGATCACAAAAGCCTATGAATGTACAAATTCTGTACTTCAAAGGTGGCTTTGTCCTTGCATTCAATTCTGAAAGTTAAAATATCTTTGCAGGGACCTAAGTTCATGTCTACTGCAGGAATAAGACCAACTTTATCATCAAGTTTTATATCACACACTTATTTTGCAACAGATACATACTTCAGCCTTAACAAGTAAGGACATCACATCAGCAAGTAGAGATGACAAAGCATTGTACAGGAGCTGTGCCGTATGGGCCACACATTGGAATTCCCTCAAAAAGGGCAGACCTGCCCCAAAACAAAGCTAAAAAAAGATATTTTAGCTGGCAGCAGAGGATCTTTGAGGTACCACAACATTGTTCACTGTAAGTATATATTTTAATCTCGTGTTCCTTTACTTTGTCCACATAAGCCTCTGGAAAGGGGATGATTTTTACACCCCTGTTGGCTGCATCCTAGTTTTCCAGAGAGCCCACAGAGCATTTTTTTTTTTTTTTTTTTTTTTTTTTTGGAGGGGGGGCATTTTTTTGGGTTTAATGAATCTTTCAAAATCAGCTCTTCTTACAGGTACATTCTTCAACACGTTACAAATCGATCTCATAAATGGTACAATGCCCCAGTTAGTCTTTAACACTTAGGCGCCGATGTCCGTAAAAATACGGGCGTGCGCGGCCTGCCCGAAAGTCCGGGCCCGTAATTTTACGGGCGCGTGTTCTCGTTCTTCCCCTTCCTTCCTTTGTGTGTTCTTATGGCTCCCGCTTGTCTGCTGGGAGGCACTGCATGGACTGTAGTTCAAGTATTGGTCACTAGATGGTGCGGGCATGCTGTGGAAGGGTGTGCTTCCTTTTTATTTGTCGGGTTATGTCAGTTTTTCCCGTGCGGTCTCAGTAGCGTCCACATGGCGAAGCGTGGCTTGACGGACGAAGAAATTGCTCGCGAGTTATATTGTGATTTAGAAGAAAGTGACGTTGATTTGTCAGAGGGAGATATTGTAGATGACTGATGATGATGTGGACTATGTTCAAGAAGAAGTTTCTGGCAGTTCAGGTAAAGAATTCTGACAACAAAACATGTATAATTTTTGTTCAGATGTGGAATATGTTCAAGAAGAAGTTTCTGGCAGTTCAGGTAAGGAAATCTGACAACAAAACATATATAATTTTTATTCACATTTTCAGTGAAAAAACTCTCAGTATGTAATTACGATTTTATTTGCAAATACTATTCTTCTGATAGATTCTGAAGAGGAGAGCAGGTGTCCAAGCACTTCAGCAGCAAGTAATCCCGTCGATATTGTGCCTGAAGAATGAGTGACACTGACGGCGAGGCGGAAGACGAGACCTGCGCGCCGCACCGATTCTGAGGAAGGTTGGACGACTATTGATCATGCACCAGATATCGATCTGTTCTCAGGACAATCCAGAATATGCAATGTTGTCAGTTTAGACCAGAACAGTGCACCTCTAGAATTTTTTTCATATTTCCTGACAGACAGTATGATGAAACATATAAAGGAACAAACTAATCTGTATGCTCAACAATGCATCAGGAAATTATGAAGCACAAATTCCCTTTCACCCACCTGCTCATTATCAAAGTGGAAAGGAGTTACACTTACGGAAATAAGGAAGTTTCTGGCAATTGTAGTCCATATGTGTGTAAGTGTGAGGCCACGTATACGAGAGCACTGGTCCGAGAACCTTGCTGTGTCGTGTAATTTCTATCCAAACATCTTGAGCCGTGACAGATTTCTTTCTATTTTGAGAAACTTCCACATTAGTGATAATTCCTTAGCTAAGAGGAAAGGAGAAACTGGCTATGACCCACTGCACAAGGTGAGACTTCTACAATAGGTGAAGGCATGTGTAAATTTCGAGGTTGTGTGTATTTCAAACAGTACATGCCACAAAAACCAAATCAATACGGTATGAAACTGTACATGTTATCTGAATCTGACACAGGTTACATCTGGAATTTCTCTGTTTATGCGGGTGAAAGGTCTGACACAGTGACTCTGGTAAAGACATTGCTTGCAAATCTGTCGGGAAAAGGCTACACTTTGTTTATGGACAGATTCTACACAAGTCCAATCAATACTTGCTTCAGAATTGGAAGCTGCAAAAACTGCTCTTGTGGGAACAACAAGAAAATCTCGGCAGGGATTGCCTTGTGCTATAAAAGATCCAAACCTTCAGTGAGGAGAACTTATTTTCAGGCGTAAAGGAAATATGTTAGCACTGTGTTGGAAGGACAAAAGAAATGTGGATATGATAAGTACAAGACACACTGCTGAGATGGTCACTTCCACTGATCAGAGAGGAAGAGAGAAGTCAAAGCCAGCCTGTGTAGTGGACTACAATAAAAACAAGTTTGGTGTTGACTTATCAGATCAGCAATTGACATACGGCGCATTTGAACATCGAACTTTGAGGTGGTGGAGAAAGTTGGCATTCCATGTTATACTAATGGTGATTGTAAATTCCTGCATATTATACAATAAGGTTACTGGAAAACACCTCACAACATCTCACTTCATGACAGTTATCTGTGCAGATCTTGCACAAAGCAAAGATCTTGAACCCCGACCTGGTCCATCTGGACTCTCAAGACTATCAACTGGAAATCATTTCCTGGAAATGATTGAGACAGAAGTAGGTAAGAAACAGAAACAAAAACAGTGTGTAGTGTGTTCTCTGAGAGGAAAAAAATGGACTGGAAAAGTGTGGCAAAAAGACACAAGCTACCAGTGTAGTGAATGTAAAGTAGCATTGTGCAAAATGCCGTGCTTCAAAATTTACCACACAAAGACCAAAATTGCATCCTAAAATAGTTACAAGAGGCTACTGTAGATAAGACATACTGTATTCATCATAATTGCAATTTTTGTGCAAAATAAAAAAAATTTCCTTCTAGAAAATACAGTGAATATACCTTACACCAATTTTTCCTTTTTTCAAAAACAATGTTATAATAATAATGCTTGTCAAAAGTATGCATTAATTCAAGAGAAAGGTATTATATATGGTTTTAAACAAGAAAAATCTAGGTTTTTCAAAAAGAGTAATTTTATTGCTATAACTGAAACCTTTCACGAGTTGTAGTAGTGTAAAATATGTTAAAATCAGCCAGTCTTTACGGTAGACACCCGCGCGCAATGGCTCAGGACCCAAAGGCTGCATTCTGGAAACTCTGATGAATTCTATGAAGACAACAACGTCCCATATCAATGTAAGTTGACGCACTGTTCCCATTAATACTCTTCAGGTCATGACAGAAATCCATCAAGAACACCCAATTGACATTGAGCCCATCCACTGATACCTTAAGCATGTTGATAAGATTCAGATCAGAAGTTTCTATCTTAAAACCGTCCAACATATCGGCAGCAGTGGTATGGCCTAAAAATGCAGATGAAAAATGGTGCTTTTCAGATCTTGTTTGCTAACTTTATGCCAATATCTGAGAGCAAAATCCATTTGCTGCAACTCAGACACCTTGTTAAGGCTCTAATCGAGTAATATTACAAAAGGAACATACCCTTCAAGATCTTTGAGACTATTTCTCCTAAAGTGCAGAGCTAACTCACAAACAATACAATATGATGTCTTGGTCCACCCAAGCTGCATTTTACTAGCTACATTATCATTATGGAACATGACCGGAAACAAAGCAGTCTGCTTTCTTGTAGTAGGAAAGGACACACAATTTTCAATATCCTTCAGAGTCCATAATATTTCTGCCCTTGTAACACGATCCTGGATCAGGTACTTTGCAATACGACTGTTAGCCGATGCAGTGTTAGTGGCATTGGTGGAGGTGACAACACGAATGTTAGTTGATGTAGTGTTAGTGGCAGTGGTGGACCTGACTTTGGGCTGCAATACCTCAGAGGTCAAGAAATCGACATCTTGTGGGCCCTGATGCTCTCAAACATCCAGTCATTAAGCACTGAAATTTACCTTGCTTGGTTTCATCACGATATACTACTAGAACATTGGGAAAGTTACCACATGGCTGATGTATGAAAGCTGTTTGTTGGCAAAACTCCTGCAACAATCAAAAGCTGGTGCGCCTTCGAAGGCTAGACACCACACAAAAAAACGGCTTTTCCTGACGAGCCACAGATATTTCCGGCAGATTCTTTGATATCTGTAGCCCATGCCTGTGTGTGTGTGTGGAGACCCGACCTAGAGACAACAAGTTTTAGGTGTTAGAAATATAATGAAGGAGCTGGACCAATGACCATATCGAATAATATACAGTTGTACCATGAAACACATTGTTTGCGAAAATTGACACATGAAAACTACAAAAATGTACAACATACGGTGTACAAAAAGATGGTTGAAAAATTTATATACAGTACTCCAACTGTTGACCACAGTGTTGTTATAAAAATGAAGCTACAAAATTTGAAATGCAGTTTCAGAAAAAAATTCTTCGTTTGTGTGACTCTATTGTCTGTAGCCGCTTTATAATAACTGAATGTATTTTAAATCTGGCTTTGCACCTGCAGTATAAGAAACAATAGCGCAAATGAGGAAATATCTAAAAAAAAACCTTGCAAGCAGGCAGTGTTTTCTGATGTGAGCAAAAATCTTAAGTACTAACATCAACACCCTTTGTAACAAACTGTTTTTAGATAGAGAAAGCAAGCCAAATGATAGGTTTATTTCATTAAGACCAATGACGTTATTTTATTTCAATGAAACACATTTGGTGACAAAAATATGCATTTCCTTGGAGTTGCAAGACAGATTTAAAATATCTTAACTGATTTCAGAAATAACTTCAGAAAAAAGTAGGCCTCTTGGAAAAAGTTTATAAGGTGGGGAAGAGTTGTGTAAATCAACACTACAGGTTAACACCCATAAAATGTTGGTTCTACTACGTTCGCTATTGTCTTTAATTACCTGCTGTTCCATGTCTACTATTTTCCCAGGTATAGTGTGATTTTTTTCTTCAAGAAATATATGAGTACATAGCGTACAAATCGCCAGTGACTGCCACAATTTTCACGTATCTGCCAATCCATACTTTCTAATAGATAAACTACTTTAAAAGTGCCAGAATGTACTAGAATAAATAAAATGTCTATAAAATGCCACAATGTACAACTGACTTGTGGTGAAACAGTCGCAATTCCTGAAATAATCAACTGTGGCCTTTGGCCTGCTGAGCAGCATCCCAGTCCTGTGTCCGTTGTTAAACAACAAAACTCTGCTGCATTACGCCACACACAAACAGACCTGGCCTACAGGGGATCGGTGAGACTAGATCTGATGGGCAGGGGCTGCACACCAGTAGGAAATGACGAGCTTCAGATTGGCATGCCTGATCTGTTAGAGGTACTGCAAATATAGCCTGCAGTTTTTGCCCGTCTCTGAAATCCACTTGTGTAGCCAGTTATTCACAAGTCACTGACTGTATATTGATGAAATGAGACCATGGTGATCAATCCATGCAACAGATAACTTGTATGATACCCTGAGGATCAATAATAACGAGGACAGGTAGCAACTCACTATAAAGATGATTGCCGAGCCACAGACAGGCATGTAGAAAAGACAATCACACTCTCACAACTAAATTTTTGGCCAAAGCCTTTGTCAGAAAACAAGAAAACACACATTCACCCAGACACAGCTCACACACACATGACTGCCATCTCCTGCTGCTGCATCAACAATCTGAAAATCCGATCCAAACAAACCATTCCTCACACCTCCCTTCCTCTCATCGGCAGCTGTTATGCTAGTGGCAAGAAGTGATGGCAGCACTGACTGCGAGCTGAGTGGAGTGGTAGGAATGGGAGAAGCAGTAGGAATGAGAGAGTAGGGAAGCTGCACATGAACTCAGCTACACCCAGCCAGTGACGATGCACGACATCTCCGTAAACAAGCAACCAATTTCATCTACTGAGTCAAAAATGAGATATTTCCAATGTCCCCCCCCCCCCCCCCCTTCTTCTTCTTCTTCAAATTTCCCTTATTTCCAGAACTTGTGGCAACCCCTGATTGAATTTCAGTGAATTGTACCTTAACCTGGGACTAACGGATTAGCCTTGATTGGCTATTTACAAAACAGTGACCTATTCTCATTATGCAGCATTATTTAACACTTTGCAAATGGAGTTTATTCAGAAGTGATAGATTAGTACTCTTATATGCTGAGCACTGTGATACCTGAAGTATATGCAATGGGTTTTAAAATATTTTCCTGATCCACCCTACCTCTCCCCTACTTGCTGTCCTTTCAGTATGACCCCATTTGAGGTCTTTTTGTTCCCTAGCCTCAGAAGAAAGACCCTTTTGGGAATGTAGTCTGCTGCAAGTTGCTATTGCATGGAGTGCAAAACAAATTTTTTTCTCCAATTGTGGAGGAGGAATGGCACTACTTCTCTCAGCACTAAATGCACTGAGCTCAACACAAATTATGTTCAAATATATAATTCTGTGTTTGCGAACAATGTGTGTTAATAACATGTCATTTACAACAATTTTTAAACAAACTTATCAACACAGCCTTTTAAATGAGAACAGAATTATGCATGTCTTATTACAGTAGTAAACTGATGAGCCGCAAACGATGAATGCTTCTGATGTTTAAAAATGGCCTGTCCAATCTATCACCTGCACATACTAAGGACCTAATTCAAGAATCCTCATCCAAGATCAAAGCAGGACCCTGATTTACCCCTTTAATTCCTTCTTGTGGAAGAATATGGAGGGGGCAGGGGGGGGGGGGGGGGTGAAAGGAAATAACATTCACCTCCATGTGGGAAGTAATACATTTTTAGGGTGTGATGAATGAATGTCTGGGAACGGATTATTGTTTAAAACAAATAGGCCTACAGATCATCTTTTTCCATCTATAAAAATTAACCAAGTAATGATAACTTATTCCATAATCTTAATTAATCCTCCTCGTATGGAGGGTTCGTAATATAACAATGAAAAGGCCCGCTGAATTCATAAAGTAACATACTCACAGCTCATAGCAGTCAGTGCGGCATCTTTGTGGACCGATCAGGAATAGGCTTGTGATGTCTGCCACTACAACATTCTTATCTGTTGGGAATAGAAAACTGAATGCAGACTTCGATATGAGAAAAAGACATACACAGCTGTTTCCATGTAGTGTTAACATGCCACTATGAATACAATAATCTAAAGAAAGTTATGAAGAACATATTATGTACTGCCCAATTTCTACAATAATCAAGAACATAATTAAATGCCAAAAATGCAAAAACCCAATCATTTTGCTATTGTTTAATGTAAATGACTGAAATCCAAGCAGTTTTATCTAAAGAATAACTGCTCATCTTTGCTAAAACATTCAGTCAATCATAAGTTGGATTTAACAAAAGGACATTTCAAAGAGCATCCCATGTTTTCAATATATGATGCAGGTAATAAAAAGTAAAGCTGAAGGTTAGTTTTAACACCACATTACTTTACTAGGTATGATCCTATTGCGGATGGTATGCCCTTAACTGTCTCCAATCTTTGACTTATATGGATACCTACTGTTTAATATGGGCTTCTAACTTCTATACTTAAATTACAAAATACCAGGGGCATTCAATAAGTAACATACGACTTTTTTCACTCAGTCAATAATGGTTGAAAAACAAAATGTGGTATTCATTGTGAGACACAATGGAATATTCCCTCTTCAGTCCTTCTAATTTCATGAAGTTTCGATAGGTTGTGGTGCTATATGTAGCCATAAAATCGCATCTGTAACAGAGGTACATTCGGAGCAGAAACCTGCCACTGAGGTTTTTTGGAGAAAAACTAGAGCATCACAGATATTCGTAGGCACATGCAGAATGTCTGCAGTGAACTGGCAGTGAACAAAATATTCACAGAGATGTGCAGAATGTCTGCAAAGAACTGGCAACGAACAAAAGAACGGAGAATTATCGGGCAAGAAGCCTGTCACCATTGTGACAAGGTCGCGCAAAGCTGTCCGAATTCCCCCGTGCTGGCTGGATGCACACAGCTTTGGGAAATTGATGGGACAACTTCAGTGTACTCGTTGCCACAAAAATGCAAACAAACTTCTTATTCTCTGTGACAATAAGAGGCCTCAAAAGAGCCTGTGCACCCCAACAGTTCTCAAGGATGCGTTCCGTGGGAAGCAATACATTGAAGACGAGGAAGTTATCGACATAGCAAGACGTCTAGTCCGATATCGACCAGTAGATCGGTACCGTGCGAACATATGGGCCTTCTCAGTAAGCTGGTATAAGGTCATCACATTGAATGGAGATTATGCTGAAAAATAGGGTTTTGTAGCTAAAACAGTGGGGAGTAACTGGAATCCTAAATAAAACCAGCCTGCTTTCACAAAATAATGGGTGCAACCAGAAGACAAAGTCTGCAGTCAATGTAACTTTGTACATGTAGACACCATTGGCAGATACGTAAACGATTAGAGATGCTCCATAATTAGGGCGTCTACGGAAATGGTCAGTTCACTCACGTGCCACGAGTTTAGGGACTGACGTGTCAACAGTACGAAGTACCCTGCAGAGAGGTCTTTATTATCACCCACCCAAAATTCAGGTACGTCAGTAACTTGTGAAGACAATTACAAACAGCGATGTGTCTTTCGTGAAACCATGGTCAATAATGAGAATGTAATTTTTTCTGCTTAGTGTTGAAGCTCATTTTCATTCAAACGTTAACAAACTAAACTGTAGATGCTCGTGTAATGAAAATGAGGACAGCACAGAATCAAAAAGATGGTGCAACTGCACAAATAGCTTGTAATTCAATGGTTGTGTTACGTTGTGGAATCAGCTTCCGAGCCTCCTATCTCCAGACATCACAATCTTCACTACTCTCCTCACTTCTCCAATCCGAGGCTAAACGACTTCTTTTCATTGTGAGATCTGAAGTCCTGAGTATGTGTTTAAGAGCTAAGCAGCCTCGAAGATCTGAGGAAGACAATCCAGGAAGAAATCATTAGTATTCCACATCAGATGTTAATTGACACTATGTGGAGGTTTTGGGACTGGCTACAATTGTGCACAAACATAAATGACAGACACCTGAGCAAAGTGATCTTCAAAACACAAATGAAACAATCAGATTGCCAACATATACTATGTATTGCCACAAATAAAAATATTTTAAGCAAAAACTGGATAAGTACATCTTATCTGAAAACCATGCAATTCACACGATGGCCCCTGCACAAGTTCTGAAAACTATGAACAGCTTTTCCAGTACTGGAATTCTGTCTCCTGAAGAAAGTACTTATTTGTCAACCATTCTTTGTTGAATGACAAATGTATATTAACTGTTCTTGTACCACTAATAACAGACCCTCCACATGTCTACACTATACGTAATGTGAATAAGGGTACATTGGTAAGTCTCAGACTTGTACGGAAGAGAGGAAAACTTGGTTAATCCACATGAGTGCTGGTTAGTGTAGTCACTGTAACACTTATCAAAAAGTTCAAATAGGTACAATATGCAGTTTTTTGTCCATAGTTATCTGAAGTAGCTTTGGTTGTTATTTACATTTTTGCGTGAGGTGTTCAACAGCTGCCCACAACAAAACTGAATTGGTGAAAGTTTATGAGGACTCTGTATTGAAATGTAAGATTATCTACGGCTCTTTTCTTTGATCTCTGTGTCTTCACGCCAATTTCAATTGGTTTTCGCATTTCACTATCTGCCTACTACTCAGATTTCATCTTGTTTTCCCCTTACTTCATTTGTTTCATCCTTTTTCTGATTTTTCCCATGTGTCTGGGTGTATTTTTGCAAATTTTTTTGATATAATTGTATGTTATGTACATATTTTTATGCGTATTTATCCACCAACATGGATTCTTGCTCCTTCCATCTGCATCAATACACAAAACTTTCCTTATCCCTAGCCAGAACCCAATCCCACATACTGTTCCTGCGTTGTTGTTTGGCTCATGGAATCCCCCCAAATGGCCTTACCCACAAATTACCGATCTCTGGTTGCCACCTTTCCTTCCACAATGATCTCCATCTGTTCAGATCCCGCCAGTCTGTAACCCTCACCAACACAGCTCTGCAAACCACATCAATCAGGCCCAAACCTTGAAATACCTTCTCTCTGTTCCCAAAATTCTCCTGCTGTGCAATCCGAAATTCCTGCATCCCATCACATACACTGAAACTACAGCAGCATGCACAACGCCACCTCAAAAATCTCTCAACCCTGTTCACTTCATACTACTGCCTGGGGCTACCACTAACCACCACCTGCACAACAACCTCCAAGCCTCCCCCATGTCACCTCATAGCTCACAAACCCTGTCTCGCAGATCTACTACATTTAGCCCACCCTCCAAAACTCTGTCCCACCATAACACAGAATCCAGAACCTAAACAGACCTGAAACATAGTCATGAACCTTTCCTCCAAAAGCCTTAGCCCCCACAGAAGAATCAGTCCTTCCCAGAGGCCTCACCTTTTGCCACTTCAATCATGCAGGATTTGTTAAAGATCTTCTCTCCTTCTCCCGGTCCCTACAGTGAAAACACTTTTTTGTCACCAACACTACCCAATCAGACTCAACCGAACAGCAATGTTGAACCTTGCCTGACTCAGTGTGCTGCTCCATCCAACCATTATCCACCCCGCTGATGCCAAATGACCTCCTTTTAAAATTCCAGAATTTCTTAACCTCGAAAGTGGCCTTCAAATCCCTCAATATGCAAACCAACCTTACATTTGCAGAACAAATCACAATCCAGCACCTAAAAACTGATCCTGGCCTTATCATCCTACCTGCTGACAAAGGCTCCACCACTGTCCACAAAGTTACCTGGCAGAAGGACTCCACTAGCTGTCAGACTCATCCACCTACAAACCCAGCAGCAGCGACACCATTCCATAAATCCAGCAGGATCTTCAGTCACTTCTCAGATCCTTAGGATCATCCCAGAACTCCTGCCCGGAGTCCATCTCTCTCCTCAGCCCTGTCACTTCCTGCACTCTTGTCTTCTACATGCTTCCTGAAGTTCATAAACACTACCGCCCAGGACACCTCATTGTCAGCAGTTACATCACCCCCACTGAAAGAATCTCTGCTCTTGTAGACCAACACCTTGGACCTATTATTCGCAACCTACCCTCCCACGTAAAACATTGGAATCATTTCCTCCATCGACTCTCCACAGTTCCTGCTCCTTTACCACCTGGTTCCCTGCTCACTGCTATTCATACCACCTCCCTTTACAGCAACCTCCCTAATGCCCATAGCCTTATCACTACTGAACACTACCCTTCCCAGCGCCCAATGGATTTCAAACCAACAACAACCTTCGTAGTTGCCATGGCTGACTATACCCTCACCCACAATTACTTCTCCTTTGAAGGCAATACCTACAAACAAATACGGGGTATGGCTATGGGCCATCCTATGCCAACCAATTCATGCGCCACCTAGAGGAATCTTTCCTGAACACCCAGAATTCCACTGAATCACATTCTCTGACAGGGTTTCAATTACCTCTCATAGTGCCCTGAAATGAGGAATGTCCTACCCACTATCTTTCCACCCATCCCACACAGGTATTCCACCATCCACTGAACCTACACGATATCCTCATCCATCCCTACACAATCTCTGCTCCCAAACTCTTGCCTCACAGTTCATATCCCTGTAATAGACCTAGATACAAACCTGTCCCATACAAATACATCCTCCAAATACTACCTACACTAGTCCGGTCACAAACATCACCAATCCTATCAAAGGCAGAACTACATGTGAAACCAGTCACGTGATCTACACGCTATGCTGCAATCACTTTGCTGCATTCTACGTGGGCATGACAACCAACAAGCTGCCTGGCCACCGACGAACTGTGGCCAAGAAGCAACTGGACCACCCTGTAACTGAGCACACCGCTCAACATGACATTCTTCTTTCCAATGACTGCCTAACCATGTGTGCCATCTGGATCCTTCCCATCAACACCAGCTTTTCTGAATTGTGTAGGTGGGAACTCTCCCTGCAATATATCGTATATTCTAATAACCCTCCTGGCTTCAACCTTTGTTAGTTATTGTCCTTACCCTAGCCCCTCCCTGTTCCCATTCTAGCACTACACAGGCCTCTATTCCACCAATGTATCTTATCTCTCCACTTTTCTCCTTTTCCGCCAACCCACCCCCCTTCCCCTGCCTTCCGTCTAACCACCCGACTGCACCTAACTGCCCTACCCTCTCTCCAACTCATCACTGTCTACTCCCACAAGCAGCATTTTACCATTCCCCACCCCTACCCTGCTATCATCTCTCCCCCTCCTCATCCCCACCAACCAGTTTCCTCTCCCACCATCATGCACTGCTGCTCACAGTCTAGATTCAGCTGCCAGAGACTGTGGTCGTGTGTGTGTGTGTGTGTGTGTGTGTGTGTGTGTGTGTGATGAGCGTGCGCACGCGTGCAAGGGGGGGGATGTCTATTTTTAACGAAGGCCTTGTTGGCCGAAAGCTCACTTTCCGACAGTCTTTTTGTTGGGCCTATCTACGACATAGCATCTCTGCTATATGGTGAGTAGCAACTATACTTTTCAAATATTGTTACATTCCATCCCGTATTTTCCATTGATTGATTTTGATTTGTAAATGTCTTAACATATCACTTCTAAAGTACAGAAATTGCTGGTTTACATTCTGGCCGGGCATCTGAGGTCATTGCACAGGAAACTCTTGGATAAGTTTGTCATATGGTATGGCAATACAAGAACCCAATATGAAGCATTATTATTTTCATGGAAAGTTAATATTTTGTTCACTGGTACTATAATTTCTGACTTGACCAAAAAGAGAATGTGTAGTACATATGGACACAGAATCTGGAAATCACAGAAATTTTTGCACTCATTCAGTGCAATAGACGAAACTTCAATCCGGTACCACACTCCATAATATGAGCAACTATCAAAACTATTGAACTTTTGAGAGTTGTGCAATGAAAGTTCATACGTTATGTCTATTACCTCGAAACTAATGCAAATGGTAAAATTTCATTCTTTGCTAGTAGTATTATTTTATAATTTTGCTTAGTAGCTATTTTTAGATAAATAAAACATTCCTGTGAATTTCTTAATTAGCATTATAATGCTACATACTAAGACATTTATTTACTACTAGTGACCCGCCAGAGCTTCCCGGGGTTAGCACTACGTATCTACTGCCAGACAACATGTCTGGCATAGCAGTAATTTTGTCTATGGTAGAGTTACGACAAAAATTCAGATAACAATGTTAGGTAACAGAAAATCATCACTTTCACATAAGGGACCACAAATTGCCTCACAATGCAAGTTGGACATCAAAGAGACCGTGCAGTCGCAGCTGCTGCCAGTGGCACGGCAGCTCTCAGTTCCCGTCACTGCCACAACATGTCACTCCAAATGTCAATTAAATTTGGAACAGGTAACACTTGTGCCACCTCAGAACTTGCCAACTACAATGTCCATCTGGCATGGGTATCAAAATACCTATAGTAGTTCTTGAGGTAAGCTTTCACAAGCAGGCACCAAAAGGGGAGACTTTATAATATTTATGGAAGGAGAATGTGTGTGTGTGTGTGTGTGTGTGTGTGTGTGTGTGTGTGTGTGTGTGTGTGTGTGTGTGTGTGTGTGCATGCCTAGAATATGGTGGTAATAATAATATTAATAATATTGCAAAGTCTGCAATACCACAACAGATAAATGCAGACTTTGCAAACAACAAACAGAAACAGTAGATCACATCACAAGCGGATTTACAGTACTAGCAAATACAGAATACACCAGAAGACATGACAATGTAGCAAAAATAATACATCAACAACTTGCCATACAACATAAACTAATAAAAGTACACGTTCCCACATACAAGTATGCACCACAAAATGAACTGGAGAATGATGAATACAAATTATACTGGAACAGAACCATTATAACAGACAAAACAATGCCACATAACAAACCTGATATCATACTCACCAATAAAAAGATGAAATTAACACAACTAATCGAAATATCCATACCCAATACAACAAATATACAGAAGAAAACAGGAGAAAAAATTGAAAAATACATCCAATTGGCTGAGGACATGTGGCATCAGGGTAAAGTTGACATTATACCAATTACACTATCAACTACAGGAGTCATACCACACAAGATCAACCAGTTCATCAACGCAATACAGCAACATCCAAACGTATATACAGGGTTATTACAAATGATTGAAGCGATTTCATAAATTCACTGTAGCTCCATTCATTGACATATGGTCACGACACACTACAGATACGTAGAAAAACTCAAAGTTTTGTTCGGCTGAAGCCGCACTTCAGGTTTCTGCCGCCAGAGCGCTCGAGAGCGCAGTGAGACAAAATGGCGACAGGAGCCGAGAAAGCGTATGTCGTGCTTGAAATGCACTCACATCAGTCAGTCATAACAGTGCAACGACACTTCAGGGCAAAGTTCAACAAAGATACACCAACTGATAACTCCATTCGGTGATGGTATGCGCAGTTTAAAGCTTCTGGATGCCTCTGTAAGGGGAAATCAATGGGTCGGCCTGCAGTGAGCGAACAAACGGTTGAACACGTGCGGGCAAGTTTCACAAGTAGCTCGCAGAAGTTGACAAATAAAGCAAGCAGGGAGCTAAACATACCACAGCCGACGGTTTGGAAAATCTTACGGAAAAGGCTAAAGCAGGAGCCTTACCGTTTACAATTGCTACAAGCCCTGACACCCGATGACAAAGTCAAACACTTTGAATTTTCGGCACGGTTGCAGCGGCTCATGGAAGAGGATGCGTTCAGTGCAAAACTTGTTTTCAGTGCTGAAGCAACATTTTTTCTTAATGGTGAAGTGAACAGACACAATGTGCGAATCTGGGCGGTAGAGAATCCCCACGCATTCGTGCAGCAAATTCACAATTCACCAAAAGTTAACGTGTTTTGTGCAATCTCATGGTTTAAAGTTCACGGCCCCTTTTTCTCCTGCAAAAAAAATGTTACAGGACACGTGTATCTGGACATGCTGGAAAATTGGCTCATGCCACAACTGGAGACCGACAGCGCTGACTTCATCTTTCAACAGGATGGTGCTCCACTGCACTTCCATCATGATGTTCGGCATTTCTTAAACAGGAGATTGGAAAACCGATGGATCAGTCGTGGTGGAGATTATGATCAGCAATTCATGTCATGGCCTCCACACTCTCCCGACTTAACCCCATGCGATTTCTTTCTGTGGGGTTATGTGAAAGATTCAGTGTTTAAACCTCCTCTACCAAGAAACGTGCCAGAACTGTGAGCTCGCATCAACGATGCTTTCGAACTCATTGATGGGGACATGCTGCGCCGAGTGTGGGAGGAACTTGATTATTGGCTTGATGTCTGCCGAATCACTAAAGGGGCACATATCGAACATTTGTGAATGCCTAAAAAAACTTTTTGAGTTTTTGTATGTGTGTGCAAAGCATTGTGAAAATATCTCAAATAATAAAGTTATTGTAGAGCTGTGAAATCGCTTCAATCATTTGTAATAACCCTGTATACAACTGCAGAAATCTGTAATTGTTGATACATGTTCAATTACCCGAAAGTTCCTAAATGCAATGTAACATATACCGTACAGTTAAAAGGAAGTCACGCTTGATCAAGGTCTGCGTCACTTTCCATTTTTAACCAGACATAATGTCTGAGAAAGGAAAGAAATAATAATAACAACAACAACAGCAAAACAACAACAACAACAACAACAACAACTTGCATGTTTGTAATGAGTTACCTAACTGGGCAAAGGGAACCTACAGTTTAACACGGAATTCAAATCACATTTAATTTCTGGATAACCTCCACATCATTGAAAAGTGCATACAATGTTAAAAGTTAGAGTTAAAATCCAGTGCTCCACCTGGGATATGATACCACGATCTTGGTTTCCAAACACATACTTTACCACCAGGCTACCAGTGTTGACAGAGATTTTGAGCTAGCTCGGCTGTTCTGTAAAGTTTTGGCGGCTGTACCACTAGGCAGTAATGGCACCATTCTGACGGTGGCGAGGAACTTTAATTCGTTATAGTTCAGCCAATTTCCACAAAATACTTATAAATTATACATGCAAACTGGGCAAAATCCTTACAGTAGTTCCTCACATCAGCTCAAACAAAGTGCAGCATGAAACTTCAATTTATGTATGAGCAGAACAGACAGATAGAAATTTTACCAACAAAGACATTTTTCCTCCCTTAACTCCACTGTATGTAAAATAGGTACCACCAAGTACATCCAGCATTGGCAAGGGAACCTCTGAATTGTGGAGGACCTCAACAAAGTGAAAGTGTCAAATTTTGTACACTCTACATTTCTTTAAAAGTTTCTATTGATTTGTAGTGCATTCTCACAGAACCACTTTGTGCTGCAATAAGCACTGTACATTCTCTGGTACAGTACTCGCCTCTGTGATTCCAGCAAGGACGTACACTGCACCACTGTGCTGCATCACGTTATGGAGGACAGTCCCGGAGCTCACAAAAGTTGCAAATCCTGGACCAATTGCAATGAAAATAAATCTAATCTAATCTAATCTAATCAGAATGATTATTGTGTGTGTATATAGATCACCATCAGACAATTTTACTTTTTCCCTGGAAAACCTTGAAATGCTGCTAAATTAACTCAAACATCAACTAAAACTTCAATTGTTCTCGAAGATATTAAAAAGAACTGTTGCTAAACAACAACAAGAAATGATCAATCTGTTCTTATCTTATTAATATGACAGCAACAGTAGTTGAAGACATCAGATGCATGAATGAATCTGAAACAATAATTGAGCACGGATTTGTCAATAAGAACAAGTATGAGAATATTACTTCAGTAATAGATACTTGGTTTTTAGATCACAAAGCAGTCATGTTGATCTTAAATAATACATCTAATAAGGCTCTAATGGTCTGTGATAATTACAGGGAGGGGAGATTTATTGATGAAGACAGCATAAGGCTTTTTGATCAAAACTTTAAAAAATCCAACTTGGGGCACGGAATTGGCCTGTGATGTAGATAAAAAGTCTGAGTCATTTCTTGCAAGTTACAGGCACTATTAGGATGTCTCACTTCCTGTCGAGCGAATCAGAACTAAAATAATAGCTAAGACATGAGTAACCTGGGGGAAGGGGGGGGGGGGGGGGGGGGAGGAATCAGCAGACACCCTCAGAATTTTGAACAAATCTGCCAGAAATACTACTGCATTAAAACCATACAAGAAAATTTACAGGAAATTACGTAAGAAAGTTTAATAGCAGCTAAGAAACTTAATAATGATTCGTACATCAGAACAAGTAGAAACAAAATAAAATCAACCTGGGGAATAACAAGTAGGGATAGAGGTGTAAAAAAAGTGAAGGGAAGACTGTTGTGGACCCACTGCAGATAGCTATCATATTCAACACACATTACACAAATACAATGGCAAAACTAATTCAAAGTAAATGTAACTGCAGCTCGAGAGTGCAACTTCCCGTTAGTGATAAAAAAGTGTTACTATATCCTGTTACTATTTTAGTGGTACCACATGCTACAAATATGTAAAAAAAATATAGTGTCATGTGGCAGTGATGGAATTCTAGACAAAGTAATACAGCACAGTGCAAAATATATAGATTCCCAATCGCTGACATAATTGATGTACGTTTTCCAGAAAAACTAAAACATTTGATTGTCAAGCCAATTTACAAGAAGGACAACCAGTATAATGTTATCAATTACCAAACTAAATCACTGTTAACTGGAATTTTCACAAGTATCCGAAAGGATAGCTCTTAAAGACTGTCATTTTCTTAATAAAAATCAAATATTAGTTAATAGACAAAAAGGTATATAGACATCTAAAGCATTTGATGTCACTGGCAATACTTTATTGGTCAGGAAACTATACTGCTAAGGGATTCATGAAGTAACATACGATTGGTTGAAATTCTATCTTTCTAAAAGGTTTCAAAGCATTCCAAAAAGTCAGGTATGGGGTACCACAGAGCTTTGTACTGGGACCACTGCTGTTCTTAATAATTATAAATGACATACCAAGCACTAGTTCAGCAGAAGATACAGTACTGTTTGCCAGTGACACTAGTTGTCTGTCAATGCTACGAATAAAGTTGACCTACAGGAAAGAGTCACGATAGCTGCAGAAGAAGCAATCATGTGGTTTAGGGACAAAAAATTAATTGGAAAAAGAAACAGTTTGGATAAACTACAGACATATAACAAACAAACTAGTAACCAACCTAACTGTAGAACTTGGAGCAAACAGCACACTACATTTTTAAGAATATGGTTAGATGAAAATTTAATGTGGGAGAATATACATAAATATTAAACAAACAAATTAAGGCAGTATTGTTGTTTTCTTAGAATGCTAAAAAATTCCTGTAGCACTGATTCAAAGAGATGTTTGTATTTTGCACTCATACACAGCATGTTAAGATATGGCATCATATTTTGGGGGAACACCAGTGTGGCACGACGCATATTTGTGTTTCACAAGAGGGCAATAAGAATAATAAAATGGGGGACACACAGAGAATCATGTACAATTTTTTTATGGAACTAAAAATCATGAGCCTACCAAGTATTTATATTTATGAAAATGTATTGTTTCTGAAGACACTCCAGAACATTCTGTGTTAAACAGTCAAGTTCACAGCTACGAAACAAGAAATAGAGAATTTTCATAGAAAAATTCACACAAAAGCCATGTATCATCAAAAGTGCTCTTTATCAGCCTAAAATTCTGTTCAGTGAATTACCAAAGGAAATTATCATCAAAAGTGCTAATACGTAAAAGTTTTTATAATGTCAAGGAATCCACGAATCATTATCATTCAAAGAGAGCAGCTTATTTTCTTCACCATGTTGCGCCCATTTGAAAAATAAATTTTTTTCATTTATTATTTTAATTTAGTATATTATAACTGCTGTTATGTGTGTGGTTTCATATTATATGTAAGAATATTTTATTATCCAAAATATAAACTGTAAATCTTTCGTGTCCTATTATCTACGTAAGATCATACACGACAAAACCTGTATCTCTTATAGTGACAAGATACAAGGATGCTAAATAAATCAAACGAAATGAAATCTAATCAAATCAAGACAGCTGTGTCACAGTACCAGAACTTGCAAGTAAGGTAGGAGTCAGAACTGTATTGGCACATTATATTTTGACAGAAGATTTGAATATGATATGTGACTGAAATTTCTACCATAACTGCTGACAATAGAGCAGAAGCAACACCACTTAGAAACTGCGTGGGGCATCCTGGGCATTGGAAACAATAACCCCAACTTTCTGAACATTGATTACATAGGCAATAAGAAGTTGGTATATGGATATGATACAGAATCCGAGATGCAGTCATCACAGCAGAAACATCTGATATCCCAGAGACCAAAAAAGCGCACAGTCCGAAGCAATTTCATGGTAACGTTCAGAATTTTCTTCGAATCTAATGGGGTGGTGCATCACGAGTATATGTCATGAGGCCACACTGTCCCTAAGGAATACTACTTGAGGCCGTCTGTTACCTTTGTGACGCTTTGCAGCACTAATGACTGGGTTTGTGGGCAGCAAAAGCTCGGCAGCTCGATCATGATACCCAACCCAGCCATTCTGCACATTCAGTCACGATTTTCCTTGCTGAATACAACATTCCTGTCATTAGCACCCCCACGTCCCCCAACATGGCACTGTGTGACTTTTGTTTATTTCCCAATATAATACCACAACCTTTTTGGGAGCCTGTATCCTCTTCCAGTCTAATTCCCACTCTCCCGAAGGGGGCATATGTGTAATATCAGTAATTTACACCAATTTAAACTGTTGCTTTGATTGTCTTTTCTGGTTATCTGGATTCGAATACACCGAAGATTCTTTTTCTCCTTCAGAAAATTAGTAATTTGCATTAATTTAAGCTATTGTTTTGACATTGTTTACGTTGGGCCTCGCCAGTATGTAGAATGAAGGAAACATGATGGATTAAAAGTTAATGTACCATCACAATTTGTACACAACACAAACTACAGGCACATGGTAGGAATAAATCTGCTATTGTAATTATGGAGTAATTAACGATTAAAGTTCTGATATTTCTAGTCATTGAGAGAAAGCTATTTTTATGTTTTCAAGCTAAAAGTTGTTTGTATCCCTAATAGAAATATGACATGATAATTTTTCAGTCAGAATTAAGCATACTCACATTTTAGTTGGCATTAGTTAATGGAATTGTAATTATGACTATACAGAAAATGTAAAATTTTACTCGTACAAAATTTAATTAATTGAATCTAGGCCTTTCATTCAATAAAATTAGTCTCTCTGTTCACCTGTAAACGATAGGGTGATTAACCTTTAAGTAAGTAAAATGATATATGCAAATTAATAAAGGTATTGTTGCAATGATAAAACATGTAATTTACAGTCTTTAGAAACAGATTCTTTCATATCTTAGTACAAAATTATTCACTTTTATTTCATGTAAATTTCTACATAATTTGGGAAGTTGGATGTAAAAATTTTATTTTTATAAATCTAAAAATGTAATATGTAACAATGACAGTAACAAGTTTAAAATCATATAAATAGAAGCGATTTGTACACCACCAGAGTTAGTCAGGTCAGTCTTACGTCAGTCACGAGACAGTATTAAGTCAATCTTACACAAGTAGTTTGCTGCCGAGCATCTAGCATACGAAATAAAACTCTTTGTGAATTAAAAAAACTGGAACTTATTTCAACCATTTCATGATTCCCATGTGGCGATGCAGTAACATCCAGATGAACCTACAGCAGCATTAAGAAGCAGCACCTCGAATTACACAAGATTCGTATTATTAATTTGGTGGAGAATATCCATCATATGACATGGTATATCGTTTTTCTTGTGTTAAGCGATGAAACACATCCCAAACTTCACTATACAAAAAATTTTTTCGCCACGTTACATTACAATACAAAAGTCACACGGAGCCACATTGGGGGCGTAGGGTGCCTAATGACAGGAAAGTTGCATATGACAAGGAAAATCTGAACTGAATGTGCAGAATGGCTGGGTAGGTTATCGTGATTGAGCTGACGAGCTTTTGATGCCCACAGACCCAGTCATTAGTGCCGCAAAGCTTCACAAAGGTGACAGTGGGCCCCTCGGATAGTATTCCTCACCGACAGTGTGACCTCATGGCACATACTCTTGATGCACCAACCCATTAGAGTCGAAGAAAATTTTGAACATCACCATGATGTTGCTTCGGACTGTGTGCTTTTTTGGTCTCTGGGATATCGGATGTTTCCACTGTGATGATTGCATCTCAGTTTCTGGGTCGTATCTGTATACCTACTTCTCATTGCCTATGTAATCAGTGTTCAGAAAGTTGGGGTTACTGTTTTCACTGTCCAGGATGCCTCATGCACATCAATATCACTAATCAAATAGATAATTAAAGTCAGCATATATCCAGAGGGTACAAGTGTGTATGAATATGTGTGTGAATGTAGTATCAATGTATAATGATGTTGAAGCAAATGTTATGTGTATGCTTTCATACTATATGTAAGAATATTTTATTAGCCAACATATAAACTGTAAATCTTTCGTTTCCTGTTATCTGTGTAAGATCATACATGACAAAACCTATATCTTTTATAATGACTAGAGACAAGGGTGCTAAATAAAACAAACCAAATGAAATGAAATGAAATCAAATCAAATCAAGACAGCTGTATCACAGTACCAGAATTTGCAAATAAGGCAGGAGTAAGAACTGTATTGGAACATTCTCTTTCGACAGAAGATTTGAGCATGATGTGTGACTGTGAAATTTGTACCACAACAGTTGATACTAGAGCAGAAGCAACAACCATTTGGACACTGCACGAGGCATCCTGGACAGTGGAAACAATAACCCCAACTTTCTGAACACTGGTTGCATAGGCAATGAGAAATGGGTATACGGATATGACCCAGACTCTCATAATTTTCTTCGACTCTAATGGGGTGTTGCATCACGACTGTGCGCCATGAAGCCACACTGTCACTAAGGAATACTACTGGGGGGCCTCTGTTACCTTCGGGACGCTTTGCGGCACTAATGACTGGGTATGTTGGCAGCAAAAGCTCAGCAGCTCGATCACGATAGCCCATCTGGCCATTCTGCACATCCAGTTCCCATTTTCCTTGCTGAATACGACATTCCTGTTGTTAAGCCCCCTATGCAACCGATGTGGCTCTGTGTGACTTTTGTCTATTTCCTAAGCTGATAATAGCCCTGAAAGCAACACAATTTGAGTAGAGAAGACATCATGTGGGACGTGAGGGTCTGCTGATCACAGGAATTGTCCGAGAAGTGTGTGCATTACCAAGGAACTATTTTGAAGGGGACTAGGGTTCTGCATCTCAAAATAAAAAAAATGTACTTCTGGCAACCAAAGGGTCAATACTTTTTGAACACACATCCTACATGACTACTTCTGTACAGTTTTCCAGCCATTCTCCTCTCTCTTCTATACGAAGATAAATCTCTAGCTCTATCCCTAGATACCTTCTCTACTATTTTGTTCAGCTTTTACCACAAGTGATTCATCCATACAATGTTGTCTACTGTTTCATGTGCTATTTTAGCTCTTTCGTACCTGGCCAAGCCTCTGATATACAGGATCCAGCTTTCCAATTTCTCGAGCAAGAGCACTATTACTATTAAGTTGACGTCTTGTTCTATTCAAATATGTGGGCTGAGGCCTATGTCTTGCTAGAAATTGGGTGAAAAAACTCTAGGATAGAATGTACAAGGTGCATCTGAAAAGTTCGGTGAATGATCTCTGAAAATAAAGGAAATAAAACACCTTTACCGGCCTTCAAGGTAATCACCGTTAACTGCAACACACTTTGACATTGACTGTGAAGCTGTTGGAAAATGTCAACAAATGTTTCTTGTGGAATCACTTTAAGCACTGTAGTCACATTCAATGTCTGCAAACCACAGGCCTTTTGAGCTAATTAAATGCGAGGGAACAAAAAGGATTCTGCTGGTGCCAAATTTGAAGAATAATAAGGGTTTATGATAACTGGGGCCCCACAGCCTTTGTGAAATTTTTAAATGAAATTATTCTCACTGTTGGCTGTTAAAACATAATTTATTGTTATGGCAACTTTGACATGTTGTTATTTTCAAACACTGTGGGATGTTGTAACCCAATGAATAATACAAAGCTATGCCATGCTGTGCAAGAGTTTTTGCATGAGATGGTGTAAATTTATCAGTTGTTTGATATACCATATATGTTATAGAGCTGGTGAAATAATGATGGAAACATTGAAGTTTAAATTTCATGTAGTAGGTGTCTTAACTGGATCACAGCTTTGTATTAACGAGTGGGTCACAACATCGCACAACGCTTAAAAATGACAACATGTCAAAATTTCAATCGCAATAAACAATGTTTATTCAAGTGTTTGAAGGCTGGTTAACTTTTCTACAATGAAAAAAATCAAGGATACAGACTTGTGGATATCCAATTCTACAAGATGCATTTGCTAACAGTTTGTAACAGCTTTACAACTGGTATTGGAAGGGTGTTGTAGCTAATGGTAATTACTTTGAAGGGCAGTAGAGGTATTTTGTTCGTAATTTTTGTTTCCTTTATTTTCTGATACCATTCTCTTGTACCTGCATTCCAGCACTCTTGCCATTTTCTTATTACGCATGAAGTGATTTCTTCCTCAGGGTGTGCTCTTTGCCCTAACACACCTGTCACCTTTTCTTAGTCTCCTCTTTGTAACCAGTGTTACACTCCCTTTTTTCTAATTACCTATTCTACAGGGAATATCTCCAATATTATGGAAAAAAGCTACTGCACAAATCATCCTGTGTGCGCCTGGAAACCTAAGTAGCATGCTCCTCTGTACTCTGTATACGGCTTCTTTTGTGTAACTGCCCTATGTGCCCACACACTTGCAACATAACCTACTGGCTTTCTGAGAGACCCTAGGTATGATCAATTGAGAAGTCACCATGACTGAGGCTTACGGATGTGCTCTTTCAGCAGCACAACACTGCATACGCGCGCGCACTTGCGCACGTACACATGCACACACAAACCCAGCCATTTCCGGCAGCTCTTTTCACTGTGCCTGTCAGCAACTTAATGTGTCATGTTTATGGCAAGTACTGCTGTTTTAATCAGGTGAAATGATCAACGAATAGCAGAATAATTTGCAGTATTTTCCAAAAGCTGCTTTTGCAATGGAGGAAAAGAAAATAAAAATCTTGCTCAGTCAACTGCATGCAGCGAAGAAGACAATGTTGAGAAATGTTTGATATTAACAGAGAAACAATTCATTAGTGATTTTTTTATCTGACTTATTAAGGTACTCTCATATCAGGAGAAATATATACGAGGAGGCAAATACATTCTTTCATACATACACTTTTCCCGTCCTTTGATGCATGTATTGTAATCGTCAAGGCGCTGCCAGTGATCGGGCTTATGTGAGAGCCGAGGCACTGGGGGAAGGGTCAACACAATTATTTTTTCTGTGCGTAGTGTCAGCTCTTTCACAACACGTCTAAGTTTCCTCTTCATAAGGTCCATTTTTGTATCCTGGAATCATTTAAAAGTTGTACATTATAGTAAGCTTAATATATAGTATAAAACATTTAAGGTTAAATAATACCTCGGTCCCAACAAAATGTAATTAATTTCCTACATTTTCTGCAGTTGCAATATCATCCACATTTATTAACCAGCCCCCGGAGGATCAAAAACAATAATTGCTTTTAACACTATGTACAGAGTTGCATACTACCACTGTCAAAAAACTTCAATAAGTTTTTGAATTTAGTGACATGTGTCAAAGTCAGTAAATTTTGTGTTGGAATCAGCTAATTTTGTGTCAAAAGGTTTTTCATTTTTTTTTATGCTCAACGGACAAGAAATTGGGAAACTGTCTACATTAACAGATTGTTCTACCATCTCACAGTACGTACTTGCTGCAGACAGAGATGATGTGTATAAAGCACCAATTATGATAGACAAAGACAAGGGAAAGGCAACCACTTACATACAGTGGATTGATGCAAGGAGCACAAAAACAACATTTAACAGAAAACTGCATTCATGCTAGCTTGCGAATGCTAGCTCTTTTTCCAGCAATATTACACATATTCACACCATAACCACACAGACATACGAATGATGTGACTGATTATCGATATTTGATCACTGAAAGTGATGGAAGTGGGGAGGGGAAAGAGAAGGACACAAGGGGGGGTAGCGGAAAAGAGGCAGACTTAACAGATGACTTTGCAGCTGCACAATGAAAGACTACAGAGAGTACACCAGAAATAAATGTAAGAAGAGGGTGAGGTGGAAAAACTGAGGAAGGGAAATGAGAGTAAGGTGAAGATGAAGAGAAAGAAGTGGAAGGGAGACAGAAGGGAGTGGGGTTGGAAAAGAGGGAGAGGAAGAGAGGTGGGAGAATGCCCACATGGTGGTGATGGTGGTGGTGGTGGTGGTGGGTGGGTGGAGGTAGGAGGTGTGGAAGAGGAAGAGTGGTGGGGGAAGGTAGTGCAGAACCTGGACGGAGGTGTGGTGTGGACAGAAGAGAGTAGGGAAAAGGCAATATAAGGCAGTGCGAACAGATTATCGGAGGTTTAGGCCAGGAGGATCGCAAGAGCGCAGGACGTGTTGGAGTGTGTGGTGTGTGTGTGTGTGTGTGTGTGTGTGTGTCAGGCCTTGTACCTGGGCTCATCACAAGGGAGTGACCAATGGGATGCAGGATTGGGAGTAGGACTGGAATGGGGTCAGGAAAGGACATTCCGTACGTTGGGTGGGTGGCGGAACACTACTTTGGGATATGTGGGAGAGATTTTGGGTAGAATATCCCTTGCTAGGAGAATCTGGGAAGAGCTGGTGTGTATGATATCAGGAGGACATTGGAAAAGGTAGTGTTCAGTGGCCTCCAAGACCACAGGCAAGAGGCAAGAGGATACAGTGATCAACACGGAGACTGACATTAATGGGACAGGAACTGTTAAGAGGAGGCGAAGGGGGTGAGCAGTGTCTTGAATTTAGGATGGGAAATTGCGGACAATAATTTGGAAGTGTGGTTAACAAAGGCAGAGATTTGTTCTGTGGGAGCATTGTACCCAGTCACAATGCATGACCACAAGAACAAAATATTTGAAGACAGGATTGTATGTTTATTGTATTATTTCTGCAGTTTGTCTTGTTATGGCAGATTTTCCTGCAGGTAAATCGGGAAAACATTCGGAGTGTACGATTCCAGTGAATGGTATGTTGGACTATGTATCTCCCCATGTTTCAATTTATATCACAATGTACTTCACTATGAACAGTTAATTTTGCTTTGTTTTTGCGTGTTTCTTTAGATCTAAATGGGCTGTAAAAGAAATTTAAACAAAGTTTACTTGATGTGCATCTTCATATTTTTGCGCTGCAAAGACTGATCCATAAAATTTCAGGTGTGCAGCTGCATAAATTCAACTTCTTCTTCTAATATTTCGGCTCAATACTGTCCAGCCATATTCAGAGGTGACAGTCACCTCAGATGGCTGGGTGGTATTCAGCCGAAATATTAGAAGAAGTAGTCAAATTTATGCAGCTGCACGCCCAAAATTTTATGGACCAGAAAGTTTACTTGTTTGCTAGCTACAATATGTATTTGAATACCAGAAGTTCTTTTCAGGTTTTTTTGTTTCTGATAGTTAATATTAAATTGAAGTTCTGTACATTCATATTTCACACTAGCCATGTCAAAATATGTACATTTAAAGTAAAGTAGGAAGTCCAAGAAACTTAAAAATGTTTTCGAATATGAACTATGTATTTGAACAAGAGTTATAATTTCTAAAAAAAACACATATTTTAGCCAGTCCACTCATAATGGCAGCTACGTACAAAACCAGCACTGTATATTTTATAAAAATATATAGTCAATGTCCAGGGAATGTTTAATAAAGTATTGTACAAAAATTTGAAATAAATTGGTCAAGCACTTTTTGAGATGTTTCTTATTTGTATATATATATTAAATACATAGTTACAAAGCAACACTGTTTCTGGGTGCAAAAATAAATTTTCGAAGCTACTGCTCGACACAGACTGTAACGGAACCAAGCGCTCAACTCTGAGTGTGTGTCACAACTGTATTCTAGAACACGAGAAGAGGGCTAGTACTGAAAAAGCAGGGCAATGCCTGTACTTCACTGCTACACAGCAAGCAGAGCTATAGCAAAGAGTGCAAACAATGTAGTACGATGGCACACAGAATGTTGGTCTGCAAACTCTAAATACGGAATATATGATCTCTGCCACTTCAAGGTGTGCTAGTACTGATGATAAATGTGTAGGCAGGAAAAACCGTCTGTAGCTGAGACACCACAGTGCTGACAAGACTAGAGACACCTCTGTTTCTACATCTACATCTTCATGGATACTCTGCAAATCACATTTATGTGCCTGACAGAGAGTTCATCAAACTATCTCCACAATTCTCTATTATTTCAATCTCGTATAGCACGCGGAAAGAATGAACACCTATATCTTTCCGTACAAGCTCTGATTTCCCTTATTTTATCATGGTGATCGTTCCGCCCGACGTACGTTGGTGTCAACAAAATATTTTCGCATTCGGAGGAGGTTTGTGATTGGAATTTTGAGAGAAGATTCCGTCGCAACGAAAAATGTCTTTCTTTTAATGATTTACAGCCCAAATCCTGTATCATTTCTGTGACACTCTCTCCCATATTTCGCGATAATACAAAATGTGCTGCCTTTCTTTGAACTTTTTCGATGTACTCCATCAGTCCTACCTGGTAAGGATCCCACACTGTGCAACAGTATTTTAAAAAAGGACGGACAAGTGTAGCGTAGGCAGTCTCCTCAGTAGGTCTGTTACATTTTCTAAGTGAACTGCCTATAAAACACAGCCTTTGGTTAGCCTTCCCCACAACATTTTCAATGTGTTCTTTTCAATTTAAGTTTTTCGTAATTGTAATACCTAGGTATTAAGTTGAATTTATGGCTTTTAGATTAGACTGATTTATCATGTAACCGAAGTTTAACGAGTTCCTTTTAGCATTCATGTGGATGACCTCACACTTTTCATTACTTAGGATCAACTACCACTTTTCGCACCATTCAGATATTTTTTCTAAGTCGTTTTGCAGTTTGTTTTCATCTTCTGATGACTTTATTAGTCAATAAACGACAGTGTCATCTGCAAACAACCGAAGACGGCTGCTCAGATTGTCTCCCAAATTGTTTATATAAATAAAGAACAGCAAAGGGCCTATAACACTATCTTGGGGAACGCCTGAAAGCACTTCTGTTTTACTAGATGACTTTTCATCAATTACTGCAAACTGCAACATCTCTGACAGGAAATCACATATCCAGTCACATAACTGAGACGATATTCCATAAGCATGCAATTTTACTATGAGCCGATTGTGTGGTACAGTGTCAAAAGCCTTCTGGAAATCCAGGAATATGGAATCGATCTGAAATCCCATGTAAATAGCACTCAGCACTTATGTGAATAAAGAGCTAGTTGTGTTTCACAGGAACGATGTTTTCTAAATCCATGTTGACTGTGTGTCAATAGACCGTTTCATCGAGGTAATTCATAATGTTCGAACACAATATACACTACTGGCCATTAAAATTGCTACACCAAGAAGAAATGCAGATGATAGACGGGTATTCATTGGACAAATATATTATACTAGAACTGACATGTGATTACATTTTCACGTCATTTGGGCGCATAGATCCTGAGAAATCAATACCCAGAACAACCACCTCTGGCCGTAATAACGGCCTTGATACGCCTGGGCATTGAGTCAAACAGAGCTTGGATGGTGTGTACAGGTACAGCTGCCCATGCAGCTTCACCATGATACCACCATTCATTAAGAGTAGTGACTGGTGTATTGTGACGAGCCAGTTGCTCGGCCACCATTGACCAAACGTTTTCAATTGGTGGGAGATCTGGAGAATCTGCAGGCCAGGGCAGCAGTCGAACATTTTCTGTATCCAGAAAGGCCCGTACAGGACCTGCAACATTATGTCGTGCACTACCCTTCTGAAATGTAGGGTTTTGCAGGGATTGAATGAAGGGTAGAGGCACGGGTCGTAACACATCTGAAATGTAACGTCCACTGTTCAAAGTGCCGTCTATGCGAACAAGAGGTGACTGAGACGTGTAACCAATGGCATCCCATACCATCACGCCGGGTGATACGCCAGTATGGTGATGACGAATACACACTTCCAATGTGCGTTCACCACGATGTCGCCAAACATGGATGCAACCATCATGATGCTGTAAACAGAACCTGGATTCGCCCAAAAAAATGATGTTTTGCCATTCGTGCACCCAGGTTCGTCATCGAGTACACCATCGCTATTGTCTGTGATGCAGCGTCAAGGATAACCACAGCCATGGTCTCCGAGCTGATAGCCCATGCTGCTGCAAATGTCGTCGAACTGTTTGTGCAGATGGTTGTTGTCTTGCAAACGGCCCCATCTGTTCACTCAGGGATCGAGACGTGGCTGCACGATCTGTTACAGCCATGGGAGTAAGACACCTGTCATCTCGACTGCTAGTGATACGAGGCCATTGAGATCCAGCACGGCATTCCATATTACCCTCCTGAAGCCACCGATTCCATATTCTGCTAACAGTCATTGGATCTCAAGCAACGCGAGCAGCAATGTTGTGATACAATAAACTAAACTCATGATAGGCTACAATCCGACCTTTATCAAAGTCGGAAACGTGACGGTACGCATTTCTCCTCCTTACACGAGGCATCACAACAACGTTTCACCAGGCAACGCTGGTCAACTGCTGTTTGTGTATGAGAAATCGGTTGGAAACTTTCCTCATGTTAGCACGTTGTAGGTGTCGCCACTGGCGCCAACCTTATGTGAATGCCCTGAAAAGCTAATCATTTGCATATCACAGCATCTTCTTCTTAAATTTCACATTTGTAGCATGTCATCTTCGTGGTGTAGCAATTTTAATGGCCAGTAGTGTATGTTCTAAAATCCTGCTGCATATCAATGCTAACGGTATGGGCCCGTTTAAGCAAAAGACAAATGATTGCCTAACCTGCAACAATCACATGATATTTGGCTTTAAATACTCCTGTTTCATCAGCTTGTCTGTTCATTTTGTCTGCATCACTGACCCCAGTGGAATGACAGTTTCGCTTGTTACAGGTTAGCACTGATGGCTAAACGTGATGTGCTGCTTACAGCCTGTCTGGGACTGCTGCTTGCCTGTTGTGGGTGGACTTCGTCACTCCACAGTATCGATCCTGATAGATCACAGCCCTGACTGATAGAAGAACGCTGACCTAAGGGCCTTTTTCCTCTGGTGAAATGCCATCTTCCTTCAACGTACTAAAACTGCAGTCAGGATCCAAGATAGAGTTTTTGAAAAATCTGCAAAAAGAATACAGGAGGTATGACAAAAGTTTGAGAAGCCAATACAAAAGCATTGGAAAGGCAAGGACCTGCGGAACAGTGAGCAAGTCAGCTTCCATGTTTCAGAGTTGGTTACCAAGCTGTGCATGACAAATGGGGAAAAAAAAAAAATCAAGAAATTTTTAATGAAATATAGTGGTCCATATCGGATTACTGAGATGACCTCCCAGGTTAATATGAAGATACAGTTACCTACCAAAACACTGATTATACATATTAGTAGAGTGAAGCCCTTTGATGGTGCAATAGACACATTACTGCAAATTCCTTAACGGTACCACAGCAGAGCAAGAAACTGGGGAAGGTTAAGAAGAATGGGCTGCCAAATACTTGTGCTACGCACAGGACACCGGATGAATTTAAATTGATGAACTAATTTTACACTGTACTTTTCCATGTTTTTCCCCTTTCCTATGCAGTATTACATTTTATATTGCATGTTAGGGATTGATAAGAAATTAGGGTAAGTCACTTGTTGTTGTTAGGGGGAATTCTTTTGAAGAAGGAAGAGGAATTGATGGGCATTCCTTTCGCTAGGTGGAATGATGGGAGGGACACCCCAAGGAAGTAATGTATTCGTGATGCTGCTACGTGTCATCGGAGAAGTGGGAAGTGCCATCCTGAATTAACCGTTGAACGCCAGGATGTTACTTTCAAAACAAGCAGACATATTGCTGACTAGACATCACTGGATAATAGGACTAACTTTCAAAGATAGAGGCAAGATTCGCAGGCAGCTAGAGGTATTCAGGGAATTACACAAGACGGCACAGAAAGAAGCTGTTGTCTCAGATTAATGACAAATAGACGTGGTTGCAACTGTCGTCGTATGACAAGATAAGAGCACAGATAATGCAAACAACAGAGGTAGTACCACAGGCAGTTTTACGCAGAAAGAGGTGGTGGGTCAACGCAGGTGGGATCTAGGTATAAGCCTTATTTGGGACAGAAAACAAAAGAAGATGTGATTGAACTCAATACAACTATAAGTCAAGTGCAAGATACAATGTGCAACCTATTGAGGAGTCTGATACCACTTAACCAACGAACCTGGAACATAATGTACTGGCCAGTATTAGAGTCATACCGGAGGCACCTGAAGAGCTCATACGATATGTACACAATACAGTAGCAACAGTCAATAATAACCTGGTGGTCATTCAGAAATGACCATCTCTAGACTGTTACAGATACTGGTGGTCAGTGTTAATGAAGCTACACATCAAATACAAGAATGCAAGAGGCCATTCATCAAGCAGTAGTGGGCAATTAAGTTTGGCATTGATGCAGCCTGACAATTTTTGGAAGGATTACATGAATCAGAGAGAGATTTTCCAATGGAGCTACAGCATGCAGTTGAGTTGATGCAACAATGGATAAGATGAGAGTAATGATATCAAACTGATATCTAGTAATGAATCCACTCGTGTTATCAATGGTTAGCTGGTTGGTTGGATGATTAAAGGAATCAAAGTACTAGGTCACCAGCCCCTTTCTTCTCAAACTCAAAGGTCTCCATCATGGAACATCAGAGATGACCCACTGCAAAAAACCTGAGGAAAGAAAATCCAAAGGTCAATGAAGGCTATATAAGGAACAAAAAATAAGAAAGAGGGAATATAGGAAGAAAGGCAGGTGAGATGCCCCATCCAGGATAAGAAAGGGAGGATATAGAAAGAGAGGCAGGTGAGATGCCCTATCTAGGGCATGACCCGAAGGCCCTGAAAGTGAGGGGACATACATCCCCCCAACGCACGCTACTTACCAGAGGTACACTATGAGATCAAAAGTACCTGGACACCTGGCTGAAAATGATTTATACAAGTTCGTGGCGCCTTCATCAGTAATGATGGAATTCCATATGGTGTTGGCCCACCCCGAGCCTTGATGAAAGCTTCCACTCTCGCAGGCATATGTTCAATCAGGTCCTGGAAGGCTTCCTGGGGAATGGCAGCCCATTTTTCATGGAGTGCTGCACTGAGGAGAGGTATCAATGTCGGTCGATGAGGCCTGTCACGAAGTTGGTGATCCAAAACATCCCAAAGGTGTTCTATAGGATTCAGGTCAGGACTCTGTGCATGCCAGTCCATTACAGGGATGTTGTTATCATGTAACCACTCCACCACAGACCGTGCATTATGAACAGGTGCTTGATCGTGTTGGAAGATGCAATCACCATCCCCAAAATCGCTCTTCGACAGTGGGAAGTAAGAAGGTGCTTAAAACGTCAATGTAGCTGTGATAGTGCCATGCAAAACAACGTGAAAAACACAACCATATCGTAACACCGCCGCCTCCGAATTTTACGGTTGGAAATACGCACAATGGCAGATGACGTTCACTGGGCATTTGCCATACCCCCACCCTGCCATCAGATTGCCACATTGTGTACTGTGATCTGTCACTCCACACAATGTTTTTCCACTGTTCAATCGTCCAATGTTTATGCTCCTTACACCAAGTGAGGCATTGTTTGGCATTTCCCAGTGTGATGTGTGGCTTATGAGCAGCTGCTTGACCACGAAATCCAAGTTTTCGCACCTCGCGGTTAACTGTCACAGTACTTGAGTGGATCCTGATGCAGTTTGGAATTCCTGTGTGATGGCCTGGATAGATGTGTGCCTATTACACATTACGGCCCTCTTCAACTGTCGGTGGTTTCTGTCAGTCAACAGACGAGATCGAGCTGTACGCTTTTGCCCTTCATGTTTCCACTTCATTATCACATGGGAAACAGTGGACCTACGGGTGTTTAGGAGTGTGGAAATCTTGCATACAGAAACATGACACAAGTGACACCAGAACACCTGACCACGTTTAAAGTCCATGAGTTCTGCAAAGTGCCCCATTCTGCTCTCTCACGATGTCTGATGACTACTGAGGTCACTCATAAGGAATATCTGGCAGTAGGTGGTAGCACAATGCACCTAATATGAAAAACTTGTTTTTTGGGGTGTCCAGATACACAGTGTACCTCAATCACTCAGAAATTGGCTAGGTAAGACTATCAACACAGACAGGGCAGGAGAAGCACAGATAGACATAAGTTGAACAAGTCAAAAAGACAAAGTGAGAGGGTGGGAGGAAAGTTAAAGGAACAGATAGGGTGTGGGCTGGGATGGACCACCAAGCTCAGACAGCCGCAACCCAGTCTGGGCAGAAGAGGCAATAGAGTACCCTTACAACCCCTCAATGGGGTAATAAGGTTAAGTGGCCCCTCCTCAAAGGGGTTGGGAAAAGCTCTCTTCACGAATAAAACATAAAACTAAGTCAGCCACTGCAGTATTGTCTCCTAATACAAGATGTAGTGAGGCAGGAATAATAATAAGAGTCTGCCTCAGGGCAGCTAGATTGGGACAGTCCAGCAAGATGTGGACCACTGTCAAAGAGGATCCAAAATGACAGTAGGGTGGGTCCTTGCATGATGGAGGAGATGACTGAGTCACGTGAATATGGCCAGTGTGAAGCAGGCAAAGGATGGTAGAGTCCTTGCGAGAAGCCTGCATGGAGAACCTCCACAATTTTGTAGTCTCCTTCATCACCCGTTCATTCCATATTCCAGATCCCTAAAAGTTGACAGCGTAATACCGATCAGAGGTCTGTTTCCAAATTATTTATATCAAGAGTTGGCTTACTGGTAGCCACTTTGGCTAACATATCAGCAGGTTCATTCCCCGGGACCCCAATGTGACCCACAGTTCAGACAAAGGACACCGAGCGTCTACAACGTTCATGGGTATATAGGGAATCCTGGATAACCATGACTGAGGAATGGCGAGGGTAACACTGGTCAAGAGCTTGCAAGTTGCTCAAGAAGTTGCTACACATGAGAAAGGACTCACCAGTGCCAGAATGGCCATCTGGCAAGGAGCACAGTTCAGTATGTATGAATGCATGCTTTCACGGCGATATTCATTAATAAAATATTCTTGCATTTCAAGTCACATCAACAGGTTAAGTACTCACCAGCTTTTGGCAGAGATCTCCTCAGCCATTGTCAAGTGTACTTACATAGCCACGCCACCATCAGTGATGTCACTGGTGTCTAGTCCCATACCAGCTCCAACTCCCCGATCATGGGATCCCAAGCCATTCCAGCCGCAATCCACCGTCTTTATAGAGGGTGTTGACTGATATTTTGATCTCTATTGCTTCATGTATTATGCTATTCCAGAAGCAGTTGGTCCATTTAATAATAAGTATCATCGGAAGCAATTCAGTGTCGACCCTTGTATCAATCCTTGTATCATACAAGCTTTTGTTTGTTTTGTTTAGAACAGCTCAGTGTCGGCTAGATCGTCAGTGAGAGCGCACCGCTAGTTCTAGCTGCTTATAAGGAGAGTACACTGTTCGTTTATTACATATTTTTACGACTTTCAAACAGGAGCGACTTCAGTAATGGTTTGCTGTGTACAGATGCGGGCTGAGTTGTTGACCCTTCGCTCACAGCTCCAGGCAGTGTTTACTTCCGTCATGCAGCTAGAGGCTGCTGCCAAGGGGCATCACTGTGGGGGGCTGGATGCAGGTATGCGAGGGATGTCAAGCGCGTCCCACATGTTCGCTGATCGGTCCACTGCTATGGCTGCCCCGGGTACTGCCTGCATTGAGATTGACCCCTCACCCGTGGTCGAGTGGGAGATCATTCCAAAGTCTGGCAGACAGTGAAAGACTTTCCGAAGGGCCAATCGTAGGGCCTCACCAGTTCGTTTGACGAACAGGTTTCTGGCGTCATCTGCGGCTGAGGAAGTCTCCAAGATGGATACAGTTGTTCACACTGTTCCAGAGGAAGCTTCTCGGCCCACAAGGTGTGGGCATTCACAGAGGGTGGTTTGCTGGTAGTTGCGAGCTCCAACATTAGGTGCGTGATGGGGCCCCTTAGGGACATGGCTGCCAAGTAGGGGAAGGAAGCAAGTGCGCACTCCATGTGCATATGAGGGGGAGTCATTCTGGATGTGGAAAAGGTGCTTCCGGACGCCATGCAGAGTACAGGGTGCAGCCACGGTGGTGGCTCGTGTCGGTACCAATGACGTGTGTCACTCTGGATTGGAGGAGATTCTCTCTGGGTTTCGGGCAACTAGCAGAAATTGTAAAGACTGCCAGTCTTGCTTGTGAAATTAAGGTGAAGCTCACCATCTGGAGCATTGTCGACAGAACTGCCTATGGTCCTTTGGTGCAGAGGTTCAGGCGATTCTGTGACCGTGTAGGCTGCAGATTCCTTGAATTGCGCCATCGGGTTCCGCTTAATAGGTCAGGAGTCCACTACACACAGGAAGTGGCTACATGGGTAGTGGGGGCTGTGTGGAAGGGACTGGGCGGCTTTTTAGGTTAGAGGGTCTTAAGGAACCACGGAAAGGGCATCCGTCTAAAAGGGGGCAGGTAAAACACAGTAAGGTAGTTGTAGAATCGATTGGTACTGTAGTTGTAAATTGTTGTATCTGTGCTGGGAAAGAACCAGAGCTCCAAGCACTAATAGAAAGCACTGAAGCTCAAATAGTTATAGGTATAGAAAGCTGGCTAAAGCCAGAAATTAGTTCAGCCGAAATGTTTTCAAACACCCTACCAGTGTTCGGAAAGGATAGATTAAATACAGTTGGTGGTGGAGTATTTATTGCTGTCAGAAGTAGTTTATCTAGTACTGAAATTGAAGTACATGGTTCCTGTGAAATAGTACGGGTAGAGGTTATACTTGACAATCGGACTAAACTATTAATTGGATTGTTTTACTCAGAAGATATAGTTGCTGAACAGATCAAAGAAAACCTGCGCCTCATTTCAAATAGGTACCCCACTCATACAATTGTAGTCTTGGTGACTTCAATCTACCCTCAATATGCTGAATAATTACACATTTAAAGCTGGCAGCAGGCATAAAACGTCATTCGAAATTGTATTGAATGTTTTCTCAGAAAATTATTTTGAACAATTAGTTCATGAGCCCACTCGAAGTGTAAATGGCTGCGAAAGCACACTTGACCTCTTAGCAACAAATAATCCTGGACTAATAGGGGGTATCATGACGAATACAGGGATTAGCCACCAAAAGGCAGTTGCTGCTAGGCTAAATACCACAACACCCACAACCGTAAAAAAGAAATGCAAAGTTCATTTATTTAAAAATGCTGATAAAAATGCTCTTAACGCCTTTTTAAGAGACAATCTCCACTCCTTCCGATCTGATCACATAAGCTTAGAAAAGATGTGGAATAATTTCAGAGAGATAGTGTTGATGGAAATTGAGAGATATATACCACATAAATTAATAAGTGATGTTACTGATCCTCCATGGTACACAAAACGGGTCATATCGCTGTTGGAGAAGCAACAAAAAAATCGTGCCAAATTTAAAAGAACGCAAAATCCCTAAGATTGGCAAAGTTTTGCAGAAGTTCAAAATATAGCACGTACTTCAATGTGAGATGCTTTTAATAATTCCCACAACGAAACTCTTGTCTCGGAATCAGGCAGAAAACCCAGGGTGATTCTGGTCATACGTAAAACGCATCAGTCGCAAGACGCGATCAATACCTCCACTATGAAATGACAACAGTGAAGTCACTGATGACAGTGCCATATAAGCAGAGTTATTAAACACGGTTTTCCAAAACTCCTTCACCAAAGATGACAAATTAAATATTCATGAATTCCAATCAAAAACAACTGCCAAGATGAGAAACATAGAAGTACATATCCCCGGTGTAGCAAAGCAGCTTAAATCACTTAATAAAGGCAAAGCCTCAGCTCCAGATTGTATACCAGTCAGGTTCCTCTCAGAGTATGCTCCATATTTAGCAGTTATAATACAACCAATTGCTCACAGAAAGAACCGTACCTGAAGATTGGAAAATTACCCAAGTCACACCTATACCCAGAAAGTGAAATAGGAGTAATCCGCTGAATTACAAGAAAACAATTTATTGTCACACAGTCAGCAACCGTGACTTATTAAACTGATAGTGCGGCAATTTTCACACCTGTCAGCACCAGCTTTCTTTGAAACTGGTATTATTATATTCTTCTTGACATCTGAGGGTATTTCACCTGTCTCATGCCTGTTGCTCACCAGATGGAAGAGTTTTGTTATGGTTGGCTCTCCCAAGGATATCAGTAATTCTAACTTGGTTTCAGATAAAGCACAGTTTAAACAGAGTTTGAAAGACTTTTTTATAGGCAACTCCTCCTACTCTGTAGATGAATATCTTAACAGACACTGTTAAGCCAGCTTAAGTAAAAATGTCTGTTAGATTTCAGTTTTGACAGCACTTGGTCACAACAGTCAAGATTAGGTATTTTGTGTATGATAAATTTATTAATAGTGCATAACAATGTTTCAATCCGACAGTGTGTTAATTGTGTAAATATTATCCATTCCAGTTTACTGCATTGCATTCACCTATTACGACAATTTCCTGACAAATGATCAGTGTATTAAGTATTATATTCAAATGTTTTATGTTATACTTTCTGACATGTTCCATACCCATGAGAATCATCTCATTTTTCGGGTCCATGGAACGAAAACTGAATCTAATCTAATCTAACGGAATGTTCTCTATTCCCAGGGCCTTGTTTCACCTTAGGTCTTTCAGTGCTCTGTCAAATTCTTCACGCAGTATCATATCTCGTATCTCAGTTTCATCTGCGTCCTCTTCTATTTCCATAATATTGCCCTCAAGTCCATCTCCCTTGTATCAACCCTCTATATACTTCTTCCACCTCTCTGCTTTTGCCTTCTTTGCTTAGGACTGGTTTACTACCTGAGTTCTTTATATTTATACAGGTGGTCCTCTTTTCTACAAAGGTCTCTCTAATTTTCCTGTAGGTGGCATCTATCTTACCCCTAATGATATATGCTTCTACATCCGTATATTTGTCCTCAGTAGCCATTCCCGATTAGCCATTTTTCACTTCCTGTTTATCTCATTTATGAGACGTTTGTATTCCGTTTTGCCTGCTTCATTTACTGCGTTTTTGTATTTTCTCTTTTCATCAATTAAATTCAATATCTCTTGTGTTACGCAAGAATTTCTACTAGCCCTCTTCTTTTTATCTACCGTATTTACTCAAATCTAAGCCGCACTTTTTTTCCGGTTTTTGCAATCCAAAAAACCGCCTGCGGCTTAGAATCGAGTGCAAAGCAAGCGGAAGTTCTGAAAAATGTTGGTAGGTGCTGCCACAACTAACTTCTCCCGTCGAATATATGTAGCGCTATACAGGCATGCTTTGTAGGCACAAAGATAAATATTGGCGCCAAAACCTCTGCGTCAGTAAATAATTTTTTTTTTTTTTTAAACGGTGGAAGACGAGCTTTTTTTCTCCGCCCTGAGTTTCGACCACTGCATTTTCATACATTATCCAACAAAGTAAGTACAAATTCCGTATTGTTCATCTTCAAATGTAGCAGAATTTCAATGTACTACGAAAATCCGACTGGCAAGACTGTTGGGATGTTTGTCAATATGGCCAACTCTACGTTCTAAATTTTTTCCTACCTGTGAGAAGAGATGGTTGCTAATAGGAACCTGATGAAATGTGAATCACATGCAGTATTCTCTTCACCATAAGAAAGAATGCGAATATAAACATTTAGCCATGTATTCCTTCGTGTTTGCTGCTATCTCATTTAATTCCAGTCTGCCTAATAAACTACGAAAGTAGAGTGAGACAACAGCAAACGCGGAAGAATGTACATATCCTGTCATGTTTATATTCATATTATTCTTATACCTAATAGTGATACAGTCAGAAATGAAGCACAGCAAGATGACTAATTTGTGTGCAGAATTTGATGTACTAAAGAAGCGGCCGCAAAGATTTTCAAACGGAGAAAAATTTTCGCCTAACTCTCGTTCAGAACATGTTCTATCATACGCAGTCTATTATTTGGTTCTTGTTAAACATTATCAAAGAAAGCAGCAGTGTAATTAACAACAAATAGCAGTCTTTTGCCATTGTTTCGCTAATGAGACGATTCCTCTCTCTCTCTCTCCTTTTTTATTTATTTATTGTAAGCGGCAGTAGCGATCACAAAAGCAAGCCATGCCGCGAGCGGCGACAGGCCGTAAACACACACTATCAGAATGCGACAAACAATACGTGACATAGTACAGTAATGCATTTTCAGCTTAGAGTGACAGACATCTATAACAAAGAAAACGGCACTTATCAGATTAAAGCAAAATAAGAAATCGATTCAAACCAGACGAAGCAAGTGAAAAAGGAAGGGTACCCGTATAAATACGGACGGAGCGCCTGACGCATAGCAATGGCTACCTGTTGAAGCTTAACTGCTAAGCTTACGACTCGAACCAAACTACTGTAGCTGTATCGTTATTCATTCGACCTAAATTGTGTCATATTACAATGGACCAACTTTGTTTCGATTTGGAGGTGCGGCGTAAAACTTTTCTCTCCCCTTGAATTTCGAGTCTCAAATTTCACGTGCGGCTTAGATTCGGGAAATTTTTTTTTTCTTTTATTTCGAGTCTCATTTTTCAGGTGCGGCTTAGATTCGAGTGCGGCTTAGATTCGAGTAAATACGGTACTTGATCCTCTGCCGCCTTCAGTATTTCACCTCTCAAAACTATCCACTCTTCTTCTACTGTGTTCCTTTCCCCCGATCTTGTCAATTGTTACCTAATGCTCCCTCTGAAGCTCTTTACAATCTGTTGTTCTTTCAGTTTATCCAGGTCTCATTTCCTCAAATTCCTACCTTTTTGCAGTTTATTAAGTTTTAAACTACAGTTCATAAACAAATTGTTGTCAGAGTCCACATCTGCCCCTGGTAATGTCTTACAGTTTAAAACCTGGTTCCTAAATATCTGTTTAACATTTATATAATCAATCTGAAACCTTCCAGTGTCTCCAGGTCTCTTCAGTGTATACAACCTTCTTTCACGATTCTTAAACCAAGTGTTAGCTATTATTACATTATGCTCTGTGCAAATTCCACCAAGCAGCTTTCTCTTTCATTCCTTTCCCCCAGTCCATATTCACCTATTATTTTTCCTTCTCTTCCTTTTCTTACTACAGAATACCAGTCACCCCTTGACTGTTAAATTTTCATCTCCCTTGGCTACCTGAATAATTTCTTTTATCTTGTGATACATTTCTTCAATCTCTTCACCAGATGCAGAGCTAGTTGGAATATAAACTTTTACTACTTTGATGGGTGTGGGCTTCGTGTGTATCTTGGCTACGATAAGGCATTCACTATGCTATTTGTAGTACCTTATCCTCATTCCTATTGTTTATTCATTATTAAAAGTACTCCTGGATTACCCCTATTTGATTTTGTATTTATTGCCCTGTGTTCACCTGGCAGAAGCCTTAATCTCCTGCCACCAAACTTCATGAAGTGCCACTGTATCTATATTTCACCCAAGACGATGCCATCATCATTTAACCACACAGTAGGCCTGCATGCCAGTGAGAAAAATTACAGCTGTAGTTTCCCCTTACTTTCAGCCATTCACAGTACCAGTACAGAAGAGCTGTTTTGGTTGATGTTACAAGGCTATTTCAGTCAATCACCCAGACTGTTGTTCCTGCTACTACTGAAAAGGCTGCTGCCCCTCTTCAGAAACCACGTCTTCTGGCCTCTCACCAGATACCCCTCTGTTGTGGTTGCACCTACAATATGGCTACCCGTATTGCTGAAGCACACAAGCCTCCCCACCAACATCAAGGTCCATGGTTCATGGGGGGGACATTGGCACTTCACCAAGGGGAGGGAGGTAAACACTGCAGATGGTAATATCCCGAAACGCCCTTACCCGAACAGCTACAGCTGCCAAAGGTGTATTAAGAGGCACAAGTTCGCTATATAAAATATCCAGAACATAAATGCAAACACTGTCCGACACCCTGTCATAGGCAGCATGATTCCCATAATGTCTCCAGTATCCACGAAAGGCCAGGGTCTGTTTTGCTGGAAACCAAGTCTCCTGAGACAAAGTGCTCAGAAGATGTAGCCCAGCCAGGTGGTGGAAGAAACAGCAACAGTTCCACTGGAGAATAATGCTGTCGATGTACTGTGAGGCCATGAAGGGATCAAGGAGGTGGATTATGCCTTGGGTCACCTGCTGCTTCAAGTGAGGGGTTAAGGCATACACAAACATAGGTTTTAGTTCCATTGTTTGTTGCAACCTGGGGAATCAGGGGCCACCAGAATCTCTGTCTCGGCCACAGGAGTGGAACAGGCGGAATCTGGCAGCATGGAGAAACCTCCTTCTTGGAGAACTTTTCCTTGTCTTTGGATGATTGCAAGAGCTTCTCTGAACCAGTTTCCAGTAATAATAATGATTGCAAAGCCCTGCAACTAGCAGTCTGTGGCTCCTTCAGCCCTGGCTGGTACACTGTTGTAGATTGGTAGGAGCCTCGAAAAGAAGTGTCCTGAGGGATCCCTTCCTGGCGAGAGAAGCTGGAGGAAGGCGATTTGCCTGCAGCTGGGATATGGGGACCAATGTCCTCGGTGGGTGGGAAGTCACTGATCCTGAAGTAACTGAGGGGGAAGCAGGAAGAGGAGAGATCCAACCATCGCGAAGGGGGAAGGGCGGAGGCAGGCTTGTTCGAACAGCCCTGAGGGCCCACTGTAGGAGGTATGACAGGTAGAAGTACCGTCATCAAAGGGGGCAATGTCGTTGCAGCTGTAGTGTATGAAACATTTATACGAGGGTTGGAACTAAAATAGGGGCAACTATTTATTCACAACCGATAAAAAAGAGTTACATGTTTGCACCTGTTACTTTCCTTCAAAGTAGTCACCAGCATCGTGTAGAACCCATTGCCAGCAGTGTGGAAGGCATAGTTTCCTGTTAGCAGAGCTGCTTCTGTAGATGGTGCGAATGGAATGGTCTAAGTTATGGTGATTCTCGTGTATGGCTGTGATGGTGTTATCCTAATGCATTACAATCCTCCATGGCAGACTGTCAGTGCACAGTATTACTGTCCATTTTTGGAGCATCACCTGCAATCAGCTTTGCGAAAGAAGCGGAGACTCTTTCTGCGCAACCCACCCATCATTTGGCACGACAATGTGTGGGCAAATACAGCGCAAGCTGTGGCTGCTCTGTTTGGTCTATGGGACTGGGAAGTACTGTACCGTCCACCATACTCCCCGGACTTAAGTCCTTGCGACTTTGATTTGATTCCAAAGATGAAGGAACCACTTCGTGGCATTTGCTTCAGAACTGTTCCAGAGATTCGACAGGCAGTAGACCGCTCCATTCACACCATCAACATAACAGGCTCTGCTGCACCCGCTCATACTTTTTGGTCTCTTGACAAGGTCTTAAATTCTCGTATTTTCTTCTCTTTCTGGAAAACGGTGCAATCTGACAAGCAGCGAGAATAATGCTTTCCACTGTTGACACAGATGGAGGGGCAGCACAAGGAGCATTCGCATGTAGCGGCCATCCACAATATCTACAGATGGGACTAGCATCGCAGTGCGAAGACGAGTGACCGAATTTCAACCACTTGAAGCATTGTCATTTAGCCCCTTATGGACATGCCAGAAAGTGTGCACCACATAGCACCAAGTTGGTGAATAGCTCATCATCAGATTACAAGAGCAGGTCTCGGTGGAAAATGATGCCCTGAACCATATTTAGGCTATTACGGGGAGCTGCAGTCACCATTATGTCGCCCAACTCGTTACATGGGAGCAGCGCCCGTGACTGGACAGGGGATGCTGTTTTCATAAAAATTGATACACTTTTCATTTTAGAGATGGCTGCCACTTCGTCAAACTCGTCTTGTACGTTCTCCATAAAGAATAAGAATGGCCAAGAAGAAATCACCATCAGTCCTTGTGCAAACCAAGTATTGCTCTGCTTGCTGCTTAGGCTTACATTCCTCTCACAATGTAGCCAGGGAAGGGAACATGTTAGGGTCTTATCTCTATGCATTGAAAGAGGCCTTTCCTTCTATATGGAGAGCTGGGGCCATATGGCCACTAGTGGGAGATAACTTCATCTGCTTCATTTGCGGCTCATCCGCCACCAGGCCATCCACTCCAAATGGGGGCTCTCCCCATGGGCGCCAGTCAGCCTCAGCAACAGCTACCTAGTCAGTAAACCGTTGGTCGGAGTCGCAGTCACAACAGGCACATACTCTTTGGTGTACATGTGGGTTTTCAGCTCAGGCACCAAACGTGTGAACCCTGCCTGGTGAGGGGGTTACCAGCAAGCAGGTACTTGACGACCTGTCCCCACAACGGGATGGCTACCGTGCTGGGTTTTCGGTATATTGTCTTATTAAAGGGAAGGCACAAAGGACCACATTGAGCAACCTTAGCTGCACGAATGGAGAATTTTGAAAATTGCTGGCAGATCAAACCCAACAATGGGGACAATGTGTGTATTTACTGAGCACATACTCACAAAAGAATTGTGATCCCTCTGGGTGGTATCACTGCTTCACCATTCACCCATATATGATGAAGTGGGAAACCATGATTAAATGGGTGCAACTATACATTAGGAAGTCTTAATAATTACGGAACAAGGCAATGATCACACTGCTGTAACAATCAAGCAACATAAAACAGGGAGTGTTATTGTTTGTCCAGCTAAGGTGATGCAAATGGATATAGGGTCATTCCATGTTAATTCAACCAGTTAGAGAAAATGTTCCAGCTGATCGTCCCAGATTTGGCTGAAATTTAGCACACCAATGCTACCAAGTGTGGAACACTCATGTACAAAATTTTAAGTTCCCCTGCCAACTAGTTCCAGAATTATGGCTTGTGAAAGGTGGTGGCATGACCCGGAAATTGCAACCCACATCTGGCAATCTATCATCAGACCCAATTTCAGGTCTTAATAACTTTGGAACAATTCCACACAGTCCAGTGAAATTTTTACAACCCACTAACATCCACTTAGAGAACACACTATGAATGGAAACACCAACAACATATTTCTGAGGGAAAATAAAAAAAAATTCCGAAATGTGATTAAAACAATGTAATATGTTAAAAGATACATATTGTAGGTGCCCTCCATGCCAAATATAATTCACTCAAAATGGGTATAATTTTTTTTTTTGTGGTAAGCTTAATGTGGCCTAAACACACACAGAACTCATCTTGCCCATACCAGTCACACAAACAGAGTTACATGCACACGAAAATACAAAAATTTGAAAAATTACCAGAAAAACATGGATTTTCTAAGTGTGGTAGCACAGAAGGTACAAATGATATATAAGCCAAATTTCACACACTGCATAAGTAGACCATAATATAGTATGTGGCAAAATTTCAACTTGTTATTGCAAGGCATTAATGTACAATAAAAGTTGACAGAGATATATTTGGTTACGTTTCTTGTAACACAATTTAGCAAGTAATAGTGATGATGCCGACAGCTTGATTCAGATAAAGCTGGAGCAATTGTTGGGAACCATTAGGCAACAGAAAGTTAAACAATGTAGTTTTCAGGGACAGAATGAGTCACTGTTAGGCAGGAACAACAAAGGAAACAAGCAACAATTACAGGTTACTCATGTTTTTAGGATTCTAGTTCAAACTGGTCAGTACTGTTGGGGAAAGTCAGTATGAAGGCAAAAGAGTGTACTAGTGGTGCTTTTATTCAAACAAGTTGCAATATTGGTAGAGCACAAGCATCTGAATGTCATAAAACAACATATGGAACAAAATGTGGCATTCGCTTTGTACTGTATGATCTGGATGAATCGGACCAAGATTTGTTGCTATAGAGATCTGGGATACACCCTGTGGGCACAAGAAGTACATTTCCAGGAAACTTTAGTGTTTGTTATCATCATATGAAAGTGTTTCTGGATAAGTATTCTTTCCTACAAAGAAGTTGTTTTGATCCATTTCGGATTCATAAGAAGGCAGTGAAGTGTAGCCTCAGAGAAATTGATATAAAATCAGTATTGAAAGTGAATCAGTGCATGGGACTTAACATGAAACCAGGACAAAAGTTATGTTCCGGGTGTGTTACACTACTAAAAAATGAAGAATATTCTGATAATTTACATGACAGCGACGAAGAGTATCAGCCACTTACAACCACAGCGGATGAGCAATTAAATACTTCAGTGGCTGCTCTTGGTTTGTCTCCCACGAAGAGACACAAAGTTGGTAAGAGAGACAGGCCCAGCTATGGTAGAAGAAAACTACAATAAGCTCAAATGGAATTCATCATCATCATCATCATCATCATCATCATCATCATCATCACCACCATCACCACCACCATTTAAGACTGATTATGCCTTTCAGCGTTCAAATGGAATTAAAACACAAAATAGCTGACACACTAATGGTGGATGAGAAAGAACAATCTGCTCCAAAGGAACAGAAATCATGTCAGAAATGCTCTGATTTGGACAAAATTGTGCATGATTTGAAAGAAAAATGTGCTATATCCACACGCCACAAAAAAGTAGCTATTCTTACCATTGCACTTTCCAGCTGGTCTACTGACTACAGTGCAAAGGAATTCAATGTTTCTACATATATGGTAAAGCAAGCTAGGAAAATAAAAGCAACCCAAGGAGTGCTTCCACAACTTCAGCAGGCTTAGAGTAAGCAATTGAGTTCAGAAATAAAGGTGCTAGTGTCAGAGTTTTGTGAAAATAATGACTATAGCCGAATAATGCCTGGGAAAAAAAAACTATGTAACGGTGAAAACGGGAAATATACGTGTACAGATGCAAAAAAGACTGTTGCTATGCAACATATCAGAACTATATGTAGAATACCAAAATAGGTTTATCATCTTTTTTTCAATCTTCGGCCAAAATGGGTTGTGCCTGTAAGTGCAAGGGGCACACACAATGTTTGTATATGTGAGACCCATCAAAATGCTAAGCTGATGTTTGCTGCTATAAAGGATTTTGGTCTGGATTACAAAGGTGAAATGAAGCTGCTAGTGTGTGACATCAGTTCTTACCAGTGCATGATACACAGGTGTGAAAAGTGTCTTGGTATGGCAAATCTTGCAGAACACATGAATAACAAACTGTATGGTGAACTCCTTATGGATGACGATGAACTTGTTTCTTATAAACAATGACACACATGGATCGCACAAGTCTTGACACAAAGCGAAGTACAGTGGAAGATTTTGTTGAAATGTTGTTGTTGTTGTTGTTATTGTGGTCTTCATTCCTGAGACTGGTTTGATGCAGCTCTCCATGCTACTCTATCCTGTGCAAGCTTCTTCATCTCCCAGTACCTACTGCAACCTACATCCTTCTGAATCTGCTTAGTGTATTCATCTCTTGGTCTCTCTCTACGATTTTTACCCTCCACGCTGCCCTCCAATACTAAATTGGTGATCCCTTGATGTCTCAGAACATGTCCTACCAACCGATCCCTTCTTCTGGTCAAGTTGTGCCACAAACTTCTCTTCTCCCCAATCCTATTCAGTACCTCCCCATTAGGTATGTGATCTACCCATCTAATCTTCAGCATTCTTCTGTAGCACCACATTTCGAAAGCTTCTATTCTCTTCTTGTCCAAACTAGTTATCGTCCATGTTTCACTTCCATACATGGCTACACTTCATACAAATACTTTTAGAAATGACTTCCTGACACTTAAATCTATACTCGATGTTAACAAATTTCTCTTCTTCAGAAACGCTTTCCTTGCCATTGCCAGTCTACATTTTATATCCTCCCTACTTCACCGATCATCAGTTATTTTGCTCCCCAAATAGCAAAACTCCTTTACTACTTTAAGTGTCTCATTTCCTAATCTAATTCCCTCAGCATCACCAAATTTAATTCGACTACATTCCATTATCCACGTTTTGCTTTTGTTGATGTTCATCTTATATACTCCTTTCAAGACGCTATCCATTCCATTGAACCTCAAAGTTTTTATTTCTTCTCCATGGATTTTAATACCTACTCCGGATTTTTCTTTTGTTTCCTTTACTGCTTGCTCAATATACAGATTGAATAACATCGGGGAGAGGCTACAACCATGTCTTACTCTCTTCCCAACTACTGCTTCCCTTTCATGTCCCTTGACTCTTATAACTGCCATTTGGTTTCTGTACAAATTCTAAATAGCCTTTCGCTCCCTGTATTTTACCCCTGCCACCTTTAGAATCTGAAAGAGAGTATTTCAGTCAACATTGTCAAAAGCTTTCTCTAAGTCTACAAAACCTAGAAACGTAGGTTTGCCTTTCCTTAATCTTTCTTCTAAGATAAATCGTAAGGTCAGTATTGCCTCACGTGTTCCAGTATTTCTACGGAATCCAAACTGATCTTCCCTGAGGTCAGCTTCTACTAGTTTTTCCATTCGTCTGTAAAGAATTCGTGTTAGTATTTTGCAGCATGTGGCTTATTAAACTGATTGTTCGGTAATTTTCACATCTGTCAACACCTGCTTTCTTTGGGATTGGAATTATTATATTCTTCTTGAAGTCTGAGGGTATTTCGCCTGTTTCATACATCTTGCTCACCAGATAGTAGAGTTTTGTCAGGACTGGCTCTCCCAAGGCCGTCAGTAGTTCAAATGGAATGTTATCTACTCCGGGGGCCTTGTTTCGACTCAGGTCTTTCAGTGCTCTGTCAAACTCTTCACGCAGTATTGTATCTACATTTCATCTTCATCTACATCCTCTTCCATTTCCATAATATTGTCCTCAAGTACATCGACCTTGTATAGACCCTCTATATACTCCTTCCACCTTTCTGCTTTCCCTTCTTTGCTTAGAACTGGGTTTCCATCTGAGCTCTTGATGTTCATACAAGTGGTTCTCTTATCTCCAAAGGTCTCTTTAATTTTCCTGTAGGCAGTATCTATCTTACCCCTAGTGAGATAAGCCTCTACATCTTTACATTTGTCCTCTAGCCATCCCTGCTTAGCCATTTTGCACTTCCTGTCGATCTCGTTTTTGAGACGTTTGTATTCCTTTTTTCCTGCTTCATTTACTGCATTTTTATATTTTCTCCTATCATCAATTAAATTCAATATTTCTTCTGTTACCCAAGGATTTCTTCTAGCCCTCGTCTTTTTACCTACTTGATCCTCTGCTGCCTTCACTACTTCATCCCTCAAAGCTACCCATTCTTCTTCTACTGTATTTCTTTCCCCCATTCCTGTCAATTGTTCCCTTATGCTCTCCCTGAAACTCTGTACAACCTCTGATTCTTTCAGTTTATCCAGGTCCCATCTCCTTAAATTCCCACCTTTTTGCAGTTTCTTCAGTTTTAATCTACAGGTCATAACCAATAGATTGTGGTCAGAGTCCACATCTGCCCCTGGAAATGTCCTACAATTTAAAACCTGGTTTCTAAATCTCTGTCTTACCATTATATAATCTATCTGATACCTTTTAGTATCTCCTGGATCCTTCCATGTATACAACATTCTATCATGATTCTTAAACCAAGTGTTAGCTATGATTAAGTTGTGCTCTGTGCAAAATTCTACCAGGCGGCTTCCTCTTTCATTTCTTAGCCCCAATCCATATTCACCTACTACGTTTCCTTCTCTCCCTTTTCCTACTACCGAATTCCAGTCACCCATGACTATTAAATTTTCGTCACCCTTCACTATCTGAATAATTTATTTTATTTCATCATACATTTCTTCAATTTCTTTGTCATCTGCAGAGCTAGTTGGCATATAAACTTGTACTACTGTAGTAGGTGTGGGCTTCGTATCTATCTTGGCCACAATAATGCGTTCACTATGCTGTTTGTAGTAGCTTACCCGCATTCCTATTTTCCTATTCATTATTAAACCTACTCCTGCATTACCCCTATTTGATTTTGTGTTTATAACCCTGCAGGTACCTGACCAGAAGCCTTGTTCCTCCTGCCACCGAACTTCACTAATTCCCACTATATCTAACTTTAACCTATCCATTTCCCTTTTTAAATTTTCTAACCTACCTGCTCGATTAAGGCATCTGACATTCCACGCTCCGATCCAGTTTTCTTTCTCCTGATAACGACGTCCTCTTTAGTAGTCCCCGTTGAAATGTGTTGTCAAAAAATGGACAAACTGACCACACACAGCTTCACAGCAACAGCACAATCAGCTTTTCTCCAGTTTTGTAAGGATAATTGGAAACAAGATGAAATTATAGTAATACTAGACTTTTCTGAAAATTATGCATTTATAGTTCAAGATGCCATCCAAGGACATCATTGGGACAACAGTCAAGCAACTCTCCAGCCATTTGCGATTTACTATAGAGGTGAACCAGGTGATGTGTCTCCCATGAACCTGTGCGTTTTTAGTGACTGTTTAATTCATGATGCCATTGCAGTTCATGCCCACATTCGCACTGTCATGGCATATGTGGAAAACAAGCTGCCTCACATACATACTTCAGTGATGGGGCAGCTAGTCAGTACAAAAACTGTAAAAAATCTCAAAAATTTATGCAAGCATTACCATGATTTTAAGATTCACGGAGAATGGAATTTTTTTTGCAACCAGTCATGGTAAAAATGTATGTGATGGTATTGGTGCTACCATTAAGCACATGGCATCACGAGCTAGTCTGCAGCACCCTACAGAAGGTCACATTCTGACACCTCTTCATTATTTACCTGGGTACAGAAATATATCTCTGGTATACAATCATTCTATGTTTCGAAAGATGAGGTGAAATCAGTCGAAGAGTTGCTAAAAAGCTGACTAGAACACATTAAAACTGTTGCAGGCACAAAGAGCCATCATCACTTCTCTCCAGCGGACTCTGACAATGTGCAGATGAGCAGACTGTCTGGTTATAACTATAGGTTCATGCACAACATGTGTCTTCACAGTGTGTCTGACTCAGGATTCAGAAGCAAAAGCAGCAACATACATCCAGGTTGCTATGTTATTGCTGTTTATGATGACAAATGGTACTTAGGATGTGTTGCAGAGTGCTGTGAAGCAGAAGGTGATGTATTTGTGAACTTCATGGCACTAGCAGGACCAGAAAGATCATTTCATTGGCCACGTTTGGCAGACAGGTTTTGGATTGCTTTTGAACATATTCTTATGACAGTTCCAGTTCCTACCACAGTGTCAGGAAGACAGTACAATTTGCCACACAATGTACAGAGTACAGTAGCTAAAGTGTGGGAGAACTTCTGTTCAAAGCAAAATTGACTGGTTTTTAGCAGTTAAGATACAGTAAACATTAATGATAGGTTGTGTTAATCTGTCTATATGTTGTTGCTTAGTGATTAAACAGTTGTGGGCGCGGATAAGAAGAGGCAGAACAGTTTACAATACGTTTATACAAAATAGTGTTGTGGAAAAATGGCCACATCACCAAATACATCTGTCAACTTCCATTGTGCACAAATGTCTTGCAATAACATGCTGAAATTTTGTGATATACGAGGGCAGTTCAATAAGTAATGCAAGACATTTTTTTTCTGAAACAGGGGTTGTTTTATTCAGCATTGAAATACACCAGGTTATTCCCCAATCTTTTAGCTACACAACACTATTTTTCAACGTAATCTCCATTCAATGCTACGGCTTTACGCCACCTTGAAATGAGGGCCTGTATGCCTGCACGGTACCATTCCACTGGTCGATGTCGGAGCCAACGTCGTACTGCATCAATAACTTCTTCATCATCCGCGTAGTGCCTCCCACGGATTGCGTCCTTCATTGGGTCAAACATATGGAAATCCGACGGTGCGAGATCGGGGCTGTAGGGTGCATGAGGAAGAACAGTCCACTGAAGTTTTGTGAGCTCCTCTCGGGTGCGAAGATTTGTGTGAGGTCTTGCGTTGTCGTGAAGAAGGAGAAGTTCGTTCAGATTTTTGTGCCTACGAACATGCTGAAGTCGTTTCTTCAATTTCTGAAGAGTAGCACAATACACTTCAGAGTTGATCGTTTGACCATGGGGAAGGACATCGAACAGAATAACCCCTTCAGCGTCCCAGAAGACTGTAACCATGACTTTACCGGCTGAGGGTATGGCTTTAAACTTTTTCTTGGTAGGGGAGTGGGTGTGGCGCCGCTCCATTGATTGCCGTTTTGTTTCAGGTTCGAAGTGACGAACCCATGTTCCATCGCCTGTAACAATCTTTGACAAGAAATTGTCACCCTCAGCCACATGACGAGCAAGCAATTCCGCACAGATGGTTCTCCTTTGCTCTTTATGGTGTTTGGTTAGACAACGAGGGACCCAGCGGGAACAAACCTTTGAATATCCCAACTGGTGAACAATTGTGACAGCACTACCAGCAGAGATATCAAGTTGAGCACTGAGTTGTTTGATGGTGATCCGTCGATCATCTCGAACGAGTGTGTTCGCACGCTCCGCCACTGCAGGAGTCACAGCTGTGCACGGCCGGCCCGCACGCGGGAGATCAGACAGTCTTGCTTGACCTCGCGGCGATGATGGCAGACGCTTTGCCCAACGACTCACCATGCTTTTGTCCACTGCCAGATCACCGTAGACATTCTGCAAGCGCCTATAAATATCTGAGATGCCCTGGTTTTCCGCCAAAAGAAACTCGATCACTGCCCGTTGTTTGCAACGCACATCCGTTACAGACGCCATTTTAACAGCTCCGTACAGCGCTGCCACCTGTCGGAAGTCAATGAAACTATACGATACGAAGCGGGAATGTTTGAAAATATTCCACAAGAAATTTCCGGTTTTTTCAACCAAAATTGGCCGAGAAAAAAAATGTGTTGCATTACTTATTGAACTGCCCTCGTATATCATTACGGTCTACTGATGCAGTGTGTGAAATTTGGCTTGGATACCACTTGTCCATTTTGTGCTATCACACTTTGAAAATCTATGTTTTTCAGGTAATTTTTCAAATTTTTGTATTTTCGTGTGCATGTAACTCAGTTTTTGTGACTGATATGGGCATGATGAGTTCTGTGTGTGTTTAGGCCACATTAAGTTTACCACAAAATAATTTATACCCTTTTTGAATGAATTATATTTGGTAAAGAGGGCACCTACAAAATGTACCTTATAATGTATTACATTCTTTTAATCACATTTTGGAATTTTTTATTTTTCCTCAGAAATATGTTGTTGGTGATTCATGGAGTGTGTTCTCTAAATGGATGTTACTGGATTGTAAAAATTTCACTTGACTGTGTGGAATAGTTCCAAAGTTATTAAGACCTGAAGTTGGGTCTGAAGATAGATTTCCAGATGCAGGTTGCAATTTCTGGGTCACTCCACCTTCTTTCACAAGTCATAATTCTGTAACTAATTGGCAGCGGAAACAAATACTTTGTATACGAGTGTTCCACACATGGTAGAATTAGTGTACTGAATTTCAGTAAAATCTGAGACTATGAGCTGGAGCCCCTGGTTGAACTGACATGGAATGACCCAGAGTCCTTAATGATATCTTTAATACAGAATTCTTACACTTGATCGATGAGCTAGTCACAGAGGAAGAAGGATATATTACAACATAACAGAAGTTCAGGCATATTCAAAATTTGTGAGCACAACAGTGTCGGAACATTACTATCAGAGTTCCAACTACTAACATAGCCATGTTTCTTACAGCAACACGTACACTATCTACACTTGACATTTAAAAGTTGCCAGTCCTTCAGACCTACCACTTCTTCATCAAACTGCCACGGAACAGCTTCATGCCATAAGTAAACAATAAGAGCTGGATTTAACCTGTCTTAACACTTATTACCAGATTATAGTAATTAGAGATTAAAATTAGATTTTAAGGAGTAGACTGGTAATGAGCAGTAAACCTACTCTTGAGATTTGTTACACAATAACTGCTAAATGTTAAACTTTTGTAAATATAGCCTATGTATATGAAGTTGCTCTAGGGTGACAGCAACCAAAAATTCAGGGCGAATGCACAGGAATCCTGCACTAACACATTTTTGAAGTTACTGTTCGACACAGACGGTAAAAGTACCATGTCCAACTCAGACTGTGTTTCACAACCATAACCTGGAACACAGAAGGAGTGCCAGTATTGCATAAGCAGGGCAAAACCCGTACCTCTTTGCTACATGGCAAATAGTTACAGAAAGGGGTGCAAATGATGCCGTATGATCACTCCCAGAGAACAAATGGCTGCCTAACCTACTATAGTGATGCAATATATTGCTTTAAATACCCGTTTTGGACAGTTCGTCCTCAGCATGTCTGTTCATTCCGTCTGCATCACCGACCCCCTACGGAATGACAGTTTCACACATTACAGGTCAGCACTGCTGGAGAACCGTGATATGCTGCTTACCGCCTGTCTGTGGGCTTCAACTTTGAAACTGCAGTCTACTGGCTGTGGGTAGACTTCGTTGCTCCACGCCATCACATTAAATCAAACAATGGAAAATCCAGGATGGAATGTGCAATATTGTGAAAACGAAAGTTGCTACTCACCAAATAGCGGAGATACTGAGTCGCAGATAGGCACACCAAAAAGACTATCGGAAAGTGAGGCCACACTGTCACAGTGGGGCCTCAGTTGCTCGAGACTGCAGTCACGTGCGTGAGAGTTGTGTTTGCGTGAGTGTGTATGTGTTGAAGGCAAAGGCCTTACTGGCCGAAAGCTACATTGGTGACAGTTTTTTGTTGTGCCTGTCTGCAACTCAGTATCTCCACTATATGGTGAGTAGCAACTTTCCTTTTCACACATGTTAAAAAAATATGTAGCCTATGCTCGCCTGAATATTTATTTGTGTCATCAAAAATTTGCAGTAAATTGCTCAAGAACCTTCTGAGATATTTGTTAACAAAGCTCTGTGTTTATGTAGTAAATATATATTAAAAAAATAGGTAGCCTAAGCCAGTCCAAATGTTTACTAGAATATCATGTAAAAATTTGAAGTACATCGATCAATTACTTTTTGAGAGTTTTGGTAACAATATTAAGTGACAACTTGTCTTTATATAGCAGTATAGATGGCTTAAAACAACATAAGTAATTTCCTGAAACTTCTTCAATCAATCAGTCACCATAGTGTAAATGCAACCATTTGTAATTTTCAGCATTGTGCAATACAGCACTAAACTGATGTTCTTTAATGGCAGGTTTTGCTGGGACTTCATTGTCTGTTAGTGAGAAAAGACTTCAAAACTTTGAATAAAAAGATATCAACAGACAAGTAACTGTCTGCACTATACATACCCTAAGCATATCATTTGTTCCTATCAGAAGGATCACCTTCTTTGAAATCGGGTACATTTCACTGACAACTCTTCTCAAAAGTTCGCCAACTGTCTGGCCGCTGACACACAGACCAAGGGCACGGGCACCATTGTACTCATCTAGAACCAAAAAATACTGTGACTTTTATGCAGTGTAAAATACGCTACAATGTTATATACGTTTAGATTTCAAAACTTAAAAAAAGTCAATAAATATATTGTATTCATTATAATAATAATAATAATAATAATAATAATAATAATAATAATAATAATAATAATAATAATAATAATAATAATAAATCATCATCATCATCTCCCAAAGTGTGCTGTAACACAGAAAAATGTTGGTCAATGAGAACAGCTATATGTCTGTTAAAATATACTGACAATTGCTTTTCAGTTTAATGGCATACGAGTCCCGTCACCTTTTTCCATAACTTTTTACTGCCTCATGAGTCTTACTGTCTTCAATTACTCAGTCCTTAGGTTTATCAGTTGGGTGTTAAGGGACTAAACAATGAGGCCATCAGCTCCACAGTCACGAGATAGTTCATCTGGAGTTTCTGAGGCCAAGCAGAAATTTGATCGAATTACGAAAGTATGTAGCAGTGGTAAAATCGAGGCCTTGAAAGCAACATTGATGCCAGAGCTGAGAAACAATGTAAAAAAGAAGTAAGAGTGTACAGGTCATCGGTATGTGGGTCAGAACAGATGGGAGGTGTCTCAGGGCTCATCTGCTATGAGAGAAAACCTACCTACATTCGACCTCCAACAACCTGATTTAAAGCAAAGATAGTTTGAATGTAAAGAATGTTTTCTAGCCAGAAGATTCATAACAGTGAAACAGAGAAGGCTACAAATCTAATGGATATCAGTTTGGCTGATAATAATAAAATAAGGTGAGAAAAATAATCAAGTCGACAAGTGCGTGGGGCCAAACGAGGGTCCTCTGGGCTTTGCTGGCAATGAGAGCTGTCCCTCCCATAGCTGTCCCACCCTGACCCATTACAGTGAAAACGTTGAAGAGGGGAACAGCACTCACTATTCATCAGAGCGCTACCCCTAAAACAAAAAATAAGCTGCAGCAAAAAAGTACAGCCTGTTCAAAATATTTTCGAATATCAGATACCCATCATTTTCAGGCAATACTAATGTTCACAGAAAATACAATACAATTAAACAAAGCAAAGACGAAGTTTTCGAGAAACAGTATACCAGGTATTGACAATTTGCTCAACAGTAAAATTAGAAATACACACTAGCAGGAGGGGTAAACAGATTCTATCTAGGAAGCAAGATTAAGGAGGATGGCCTCAGCAAGTACGAGTGTAGTTCGGAAAGTTTGTGCGATGACCACCAGATGTCAGTTCTAGCACAATCAGGTATTACAGGTCATCCTTTTCAGTTAACACATTATGTATCATTGCTCTGTGGTGAGGACTTCTCTCTGTTGTTGTTACCATATAGTGATTTGTGAAGATGGGGAGACGAGAGGTGGATAAAACAGAGATATGGAGGGGGAGAGGGGGGGGAGGGAGGGAGGGAGAGGGAGAGGGGGGGAGAGAGAGAGAGAGAGAAATTCAGGCAGAGATTAAGTACTTCATACAAAAGGCATGAAAGCAAAAGGATTTAACAAGTTTATATTTGATTAAGGCAGCACTGGTGATGATCCATGTAATGATGAGCTGTGCCACTATGATAAGATTTGCCACTGGCCCAGAAAGTATTGTAAAAGTACAGGGTTATTACAAATGATTGAAGCGATTTCACAGCTCTACAATAACTTTATTATTTGAGATATTTTCACAATGCTTTGCATACAGATACAAAAACTCAAAAAGTTTTTTTAGGCATTCACAAATGTTCGATATGTGCCCCTTTAGTGATTCGGCAGACATCAAGCCGATAATCAAGTTCCTCCCACACTCAGCGCAGCATGTCCCCATCAATGAGTTCGAAAGAACGTTTCTTGGTAGAGGAGGTTTAAACACTGAATCTTTCACATAACCCCACAGAAAGAAATCGCATGGGGTTAAGTCGGGAGAGCGTGGGGGCCATGACATGAATTGCTGATCATGATCTCCACCACGACCGATCCATCAGTTTTCCAATCTCCTGCTTAAGAAATGCCGAACATCATGATGGAAAAAGGGGCCGTAAACTTTAACCGTGAGATTGCACAAAACACGTTAATTTTTGGTGAATTGCGAATATTCTGCATGAATGCGAGAGGATTCTCTACCGCCCAGATTCGCACATTGTGTCTGTACACTTCACCATTAAGAAAAAATGTTGCTTCATCACTGAAAACAAGTTTCGCACTGAACGCATCCTCTTCCATGAGCTGTTGCAACCGTGACGAAAATTCAAAGTGTTTGACTTTGTCATCGGGCGTCAGGGCTTGTAGCAATTGTAAACAGAAAGGCTTCTGCTTTAGCCTTTTCCGTAAGATTTTCCAAACCGTCGGCTGTGGTACGTTTAGCTCCCTGCTTGCTTTATTCGTCGACTTCCGCGGGCTACGCGTGAAACTTGCCTGCACGCGTTCAACCGTTTCTTTGCTCACTGCAGGCCGACCCGTTGATTTCCCCTTACAGAGGCATCCAGAAGCTTTAAACTGCGCATACCATCGCCGAATGGAGTTAGCAGTTGGTGGATCTTTGTTGAACTTCGTCCTGAAGTGTCATTGCACTGTTATGACTGACTGATGTGAGTGCATTTCAAGCACGACATACGCTTTCTCGGCTCCTGTCACCATTTTGTCTCACTGCGCTCTCGAGCGCTCTGGCGGCAGAAACCTGAAGTGCAGCTTCAGCCGAACAAAACTTTATGAGTTTTTCAACGTATCTGTAGTGTGCCGTGACCATATGTCAATGAATGGAGCTACAGTGAATTTATGAAATCGCTTCAATCATTTGTAATAGCCCTGTATATAAAAAGGTCACAGAGAGGATTGTTCACAAAGTGCAATAAACTGCTAAAGCCATAGGGAAGTCATTTGAACAGGCTTATCACATTTTAACAGTGTAAGTGGAGAAGAGAAAATTATCTGTTAGATAAGTGCTGACACTCTTAATACAGTTTCAGAAATGCATCAAAATGGAAATGTCAGAATAACGTTTGTCCCATTTTCAGAGCGAGTGACAAGATTTCTTGTGCCGATTTATGGCTACAGATGGAACTTGGATCCACTACCATACCACTGAGATGAAACAACAGTCAAAGCAGTGGAAACATGTTGAAGCTGGCAACTATAGGATGGCCAGGATGATTGAGTTTGTGGATCTTAGGAAGAAGGTAAAAGGTAGGTGTGCATTGTTTGGGTGTGGTGAGAAGTTCTATGGATTGAGGTGTTAGTGGTTGTGAGGGGCCTGAGGTTTTAAGGTGGGACTGCAGGTCAGTTTGAATCAGAGGGATGGGATCATGATGGCAGACACTGTATGTAGAAGTGTCAGACAGCTGGTGTAGACCTTCACTAATATACTCCTTTCGGTCAAGTACTATAGTGGTAGATCCTTTGTCTGCTGGGAGGATAATGATGGAGTCATCAGCTTTTAGAAATCTTAGAGCCTGGAGTTCTGCAGAGGATAGGTTAGGGTATTGTTTTATGGACCTGCGGAAGGGCTGTGAAGCAATGCTGGATGTGAGGTATTCTTGGAAGGCTTATAAGGGATGATTTTGAGGTAGACGTGGTGGATCAAGTTGGGCTCGTGGTCTGAACTGTTCAAGGCAGGGTTCAATGTCAGGTTTGCTGTTGGAAAGGTTTTGGTGATGGGTTGCAAAGTGATATTTCCAATGGATATTGTGTGTCAAGGAATGGGAGGTCATTCACCAAAGCAGTATGATCAAATGCAGGTTTAGGACTGAAAGTGAAGATAATTCAGGAGGGGAGAGTGCTTTAGATGAGAGGTTAAGGACACTGTCCTGTTGTGACTGGTTCTTGGGATTATGGGTTATTCTTGGTCTGGGAGGCGCTGGTGAAGGCTGTGGGATGTTAAGGAGGTTGGCCAAGCTTGGTTTGTAGAAGAGGAATGGTGGTTGAGGGTGTGGCTGTTTAGGGAGCTGCAGAGGGACAGGAAGGGAAACACCACTATTCAGGTAGTTTAGGTGAAGGTGGGATAGCTTTTTGAGGTGAAGTCTGGCATGTTGTTGCAGTTTGAAGTTGGCTTGGTGGACGATACCATTCAAGGAAACATGAGGGGTAGGTAACTGTAGGATTTTGTAGGAGGAGAGAAGTCTGGTAGAGTGAAAATTTGCTGATAAGGCATGTAGGTCACAGATTAGCCGGGTAAGAGCAAGAGATTGCTGTATTTGAAACTGTAAAAGAGCCTGGTGTAGGGTAGGACTGCATCCAGAAACAGGGACTTTCAATGTTAGGCCTTTTGGAGTAACTCCAAGGGACAAGCAGGTTTCAAGAAACAGAATATGGGACCTTAGTTTTGATAGTGCAGAGGCTTGTTTTCGAAAAGAACAGATGTAATATGAGGTGGGATGCATCATGGCAAAAGAAGACAGTTTGGAGATTTAGAAATCATAGGAGAGGGGGGGGGGGGGGGGAAGCAGAGGGTGGAAAAGATAGAAAAATGGAAGAAAAGCAAGGGAAAAAGTCAGAAAAATTCATACGGAAATTGTTAATAAGAGGTAATGAGTGGGCAATTTATATTGATATGAAAAATAAGAAAAGGAAAAAATCGATCAGGAAAGTCATCAAAACAGATGAAATGTTAGAAACTGGATAAACTGAAAGCGGCACAAGTGACAGCAATAAAAGTTGACCAGAGCGGTTTGCCGAAAAACAATGCAGAAAAACATGAAAGAATTACGTATAAATAAGACAAGTGGATGGTGGAAAAGAAAATCGCTCTCAAATCTGCAAATAAATCGGCAGAAGACAATAGGGAGAAGGCCATGCAGTGTAATGAACTTAGATCATTTTATGCAAATTCGTAAATAACTATGCAAATGAAAATGGACCCATCTACGAGCATGGAAATCAGTATTAAAAAAGATGTTGGGGCAAAGTGATGATTAATCTTGATGATACAGATAAATAAGCAGATGAATTAGCACATACAGTAGGAAACAGATGACAGTTTGAACATGACAGATGACAACAAAGACTGGCAAGAGGGTTAAATAAGAAGGAATGATGGCCACATGGAATAATATAACAAAAACAATAATTTATTGATAAAATTATTTAATTGGATAGGTAAAGAATCTACTCACCAAGTCACAGCAGAACACACATATAAAATACTGTTGTGATTGGCAAGCTTTTGGAGCCAGTGGCTCCTCCTTCAGGCAGAAGGGTTGAAGGGGAAGGAAGAAGGGTGGGGATAAAGGACTGGAGGGGTCTAGGAAAAGGTGTAGATTTCGGGAAAGTCACCCTGAACTGTGGGTCAGGGGAGACTTACTGTATGGGATGAGAAGGAAAGACTGATTGTTGGGGACTGCATCAGACAAGATGTGAAAACTGAGAGCTTAAAGATTGAAGACAGGGTAATATGCGAGACAGAGATTACTACTAAAACATCGTGCACAAGTCAATAAGAGTGAAAAGCTAATTGCATTGTATGTAACAGCGGTGGGCAGTGAAAAATAGACAGGAAAGACAATCAAAGATAGAGAAAAATGAAACGGAGTGAAGCAAAGAGTAATTACAGTGAAGAAAAGCTGAGACGAAAGAAAGTAACGTAAAATAAGGACAGGTGGGTGGCGAGAACTAAGGACATGTTGTAGTGCTAGTTCCCACCTGCGAATTTCTGAGAAACACTACTATATGGCTCCTACCCCTGTGACCGTCCCCGCTGCAAGACTTGCCCTATGCACCCTCCTACCACTACCTATAATCGCCCTGTAACTGGCGAAACATGTACTATCATAGAGAGAGCCACCTGCGAAACAACATGTCACATACTAGCTACCATGTAAACACTGTTCAGCCTTCTGCATCGGCATGACTACCACCAAATTATCAATTAGGATGAATGGGCATAGGCAGAGGGTGTATACTAGCTACTCACAATATTTTATTGCAGAGCATGCTCTACAACATGACATTCATGATTTTGGCACCTGTTTCACCATACGCACCATTTGGATTCTTCACCGAGACACTAGTTTCTCATAACTCCGCAGGCGGGTACTAGCACTACATCATGTCCTTGGTTAACGCCACCCACCTGGCCTTAATTTACATTAATTTCTTCCATTCCAGCTTTTCTTCACTGTAACTACTCTTTGCTTCACTCTGTTTTAGTTTTCTTTTCATTGTCTTTCCCATCTATTTTCGACTCCCCCCCACCTTTGTTACGTACAATGCACTTAGCTTTTCACTCTTATTAACTTGTGTACGATGATGTAGTAGTAATCTCCATCTTGCATATTACCTTGTTTTCCACATTTAAGCTCTCAGGTTTTCAAATCTCATCCAATGCAGTCCCCAACAATCAGTCTTTCCTTCTCATCCCATACGGTAAGTCTCCCCTGACCTGCAGTTCAGGGTCACTTTCCTGAAATCTGCTCCTTTCCTAAACCTCTCCAGTTATTTTCTTTCATCCTTCTTCCTTCCCCTTCAACCCTTCTGCCTGAAGAAGGAGCCACTGGTTCCAAAAGCTTGTCAATCAGAACATTCTTTTATGTATGTGTTCTGCCGCCACTTGGTCAGTAGATTTTTTATCTATCCAATTAAATAATTTGTTCACGACACAAGTACCGGACCATTCTGCTGCTTACAGTACACTGTGTCAATCGCACAGTCTGCAACACACAAATACCACATGACGTGTGGACAGAGGAACTTCTATTCGTCAGCGGCATCTACCGTGGCAGCAACCCATGTCCGGACATGTATTCATAGGACCGTTTTCCTTCATTTTCAGTCAGGAATCTGTCCCTGCAGTTTGTCTGTTTTATTAATGTTCAATCTGTACAAGAGAACCTAACTGACCTATGTTGTGCTTAGCAGGGGTACTGGAAAGCTAACATTGCAACATTTGGCAGGAGAGAGTAAACGAACTGGCACATTTAAGTTTGTTAAACATTATGGCATGCATGAAAACTTTACAGAAATGTGTTAAAACACAGTAGACAGACATACTGCACAGGCACAGTGTGGCTTCATTCAAGATTAGTGAAAAGAAAGTAACGCAACACCACAGAAACAGCACTGAGCTAGACTGTCACTAGTCTTCATTCAAATGAACAATTGACAGACTTTGGAAATATCCTGTATGTTTGAATGTTTCAATGGGTGGATGATGTCCTTTGGTGTGAGAGTATATTAACAAAAGATCTTTAGGAAAGCTTTGGTAAGAATGTAAAGCAAATTATCTCTGTTGAGAACATAGCAGTGGAAAAGAACATGTAAGTAAAACTGCTGTGCCGGTCTGAAATACAGAACATGTAATTCAATAAATTAGAATTCTTTCAAATACACTCTACAAACATTAAAAAATACAGACAACTTTATGTCAATGAGTCATTATTCTGGACGTGCACAATTGCAAGCAAACAGATCCAAACAGTATTATTTTATCAGTTCAACACTGCTAATGGTTTATTTTCCCCTGAAAATCTAGGCAGCGTGGCAGCAGGGCCCATTCCACATGCTGTGTCATTACATGGATAAATCAAAGCAGTTTTTCATACCACTAATTCTTCTTCTTTCTGGTGATGTAATTGTCACTATTAATTTTTCACTAATACAGCATGGAAACGCAAGCAGTCAAAATATCTTCAGAAATTGACAATTCTCTATAAACGGTGACAGCTACAACTGGAATCTCAATAATCACACATAAGGGCAGTGGGTAAATGCCGACAAGTGAAACAACAGAAAAAGAATTAAGACAGCAGAGTGTATCCTGGGGGTGACCAGCGGAGATTTGGTCGAGCAATGTACATACGCTCTTCAAAACTGCCTACATTTCAGTAAAACTTTCACTGACTCACAATTCTCGAACATCCTCACAGTAACTAGTTCTCTGGGTTCATTTTACAATTTTTCTCCCCACACTACGGAATCTTCGAGGCTCCTACTAGAGGTTTGTGACGAAGTTGCTGCCAACTTGATAAGACAGTTATAGAGCCCTGTGAAGTTTCTAAAGATGCAATGTAAACTGTATGTTGAAGAGATACCTTTAGCAGAATCTTAGTATAAAGATAACTTCAAAAATGGAATTAATCTGGGTTTGGAACAAGTTGACATGAAGAAATCAAAAGCCACATTTTTCCCACAAGAAACAAAATGACATGTACGCACCCATCAATACAATAATTTTATAGTCTCACTGGCATTCATTATTTTACAACTCTATCAAGCAGCAAAATATTTCCCAGTCTGGTAAACAGACACAGTGTTACATCATGAATCTGTGAACAGGGAAAGGCAACTACTGTTACCCTCAACTTCTCCTTAAATGCTATCTTGTCAAAAACTGACATTTTAGGGCACCACCACCACCACCACAAAGAAATTTCATCATTTGGGAAAACACAGAGCAAAAGCTAATGTAAAATGTATGAGCAATGGAACACTCAGCTTTCAGAATTCTGTAGCTGACTGCACAACTACGAAAGAGTTCAGAAATAATCAATAACTTAAAATATCCTAATGGCACACTCACAGGTAGCGTCTACTCAGATTCTCCCAACAACTGTCATATGCTTCAATTACTTCTTGTCAAAGATCTTCGAGAAAGTCTTTGGACATCTCTTTGAGGACACACGGAATAGGTTTTAATTTTTTATTTATTCACCATGAATCATTTTACACAAAATAGTCATTGTCATATTAGTGCACTTATATCAAAGGGTAGAGTTACAGTCTTAAATACTAAAATTAGCACTATTCATATCAAATGATAGAATATAGTCACAATCTTAGATATTAAAATCAACAATGTCCATATTATAAAACTCTTATATTGTAGTATTTATTTCACCCTGTCACGTAAGTTTGTATTGGAATTGTTAAATGTCATTGATCAAATAGAGAGAGGAAATTCATTACAAATCTGAGGACATTCACTTTGATATAGTTTCCTGTTCTCGATAGTCTGTGATCTTGTAATGTCGATGTTTCCCTTATTTCTTGTGTTGTGTTTGTTGTGCGGTGTTTGTGAACTGCTTCCCTGGAAACACATTCTTTAATGTTATTGCTGACAGAGAGTGCAGAGATACAGATACATAGATTCATAACTGTTGGAATACAAAGTATGGTAACAGGAGAGTGACCGTTTTCTGTAGGACCAGCCTCACATATTATATGAACAAATCTTTTTTCCTTTCAAAGATCTTACTGATATTAAAGGACTGCTCCCATGAGTAAGTCATTTCAGATAAATAGCTGAAAGAGCCCAAGCATGTCACACAGAGATAGTTACTGCTGACTTTCATTCCTACATGGTGTAGAACAGCTTCGAGATCTTTTTGAAAACTTTGTTTACCTGAACAGTCAGATTATGGGGGAAAATTTAAGTGTATATCGAAAGGAGAGGCAAATGGGAAATGGAGGTAGTGTACTTGTCACAGCATACAGCAACTGGAGGTGCCGTTCAGATTGTTTCGGCAAGACGTGGTATCAGGGGTGGGCATAAAATGATAACTGGATCCTTCTATCGCCCACCAGACTCATCTAATGATGTAACCGAAAACTTCAGAATAAACCTCAGTTGACCATATTGCAATCGTTGGTGGGGACTGTAATCATCTAACAATCAACTGGGAAAATTACAATTTTGTCCGTGGTGGGCACGATAAGACATCCTGTGAAGCTTTACTAAATGCCTTCTCTGAAAACTACATAGAACAGACTGTTAGAACCCCACTCACAACGGAAATATATTGGATCCAATGGCAACAAACAGGCCTGATCTCTTTCAGGATATCCACATTGACACGGGTATCAGTGACCAATGATGCGGTTGTGGCAACAATGATTACCATAGTACGAAGGACAACTAAAACATGCAGAAAGATATATATGTTCAGTAAACTAGATAAAAAATTAGCAATGTCATATCTCAATGATGAAACAAACTTTCAGCACAGAGCAGGAGCATGTACAGGAACTCTGGCTCAAGATTAAAAGAATAGTTGACCATGCACTGGGTAAATATGTACCCAGGAGAACAGTTCACAATGAAAGGGAAACTCCACGGTGTACAGCCATTGTAAAGAAACTTCTGAAGAAAGAGAGACTACTGCTTAATAGATGTAAAACAAAGCATACGGCTACAGATAGAGAGATGCTGAATGAAATGTGTATTGCTGTCAAAGAGAGCAATGAGTAACGCCATCAATGACTATCGTAGCAGAATATTGTCAAGTGATCTTTCACAGAACCGTAAGAAATTCTGGTCTTATGTAAAGGCTGTTAGTGGCACCAAAGTTAGTGTCCAGTCCCTAGCGAATGAGACAGGTACTGAAACTGAGGGTAGTAAAGCAAAAGCTGAAATACTCAAGTCCATTTTCAAATGTCCTTTTACACATGAAAACCCAGGAAAATTGTCACAATTTAATCCTTGTACCACTGAAAAGATGAAAGAAATAAGTAATTGCGCAAGTGATGCAGAGAAACAGCTGAATTTAACTGAAAAAGCTGAAGGGCCCAATGCAATCCCTGCAACCGAGTTAGCCCCTCTTCTAACTATAATCTATCTTAGCAACCAGGTAGATGTATTTCTCGATTTCTGAAAAGCATTTGACTCAGTATTGCACCTATGATTATTGTCAAACGTATGATCGTATGTGGTACCAAGTGAAATTTGTGACTAGATTGAGGACTTGTAGGTTGGGAGGACACAATACATTATCTCAGATGGAGAGTCATTGTCAAATGTAGAAGCAACTTCAGGTGTGCCCCAGGGAAGTGTGTTGGGACCATTGCTGTTCATGTTGTACCGGTTGAGCACAAAGTCTTGCCGATTATAAAAATTTATAACAGAATAACCGTTTGACATAATAAGTTACATTTGATGCCGTTACATACATTAGTGTTACTAGTTGTTATGACCAATAGATGGTGCTAGTGCTCCACAACACTGACGCAGTCTGTTATGTCACGTCAGTTGCTGGCGAAATAGCGTCGAAGCAGGAGAAAGCGCAATGTGTGCTTTGGTTTCACGAAACGAAATCGCCCATCAGTGTTCAGCATAAATTTCAGGCTTCTTATGGACACAGATCTCCTGACGTTAAATCAATAAAACAATGGTATGCAAAGTTTAACAAAACAGGCAGCATTGAAGATTGTCCTCAAAGTGGCAGGCCTCATGTAAGTGATGCAACTGTTGATCGTGTTTGGCAATCGTTTCACTGGAGTACGTCTAAATCAACTCGTCAAGCATCACGTGAACTTCAAATACCGCAAGCAAGTGTAGTGAAGATTCTTCATTAAAGACTTAGGTCGCATGCTTACAAAGTGCAAATGGTGCAGGCCTTGCAACAGAATGATTTGCTGACACATGCTGAATTTGCAACTGAGATTTTCAATAGGATTGATGGCACTAACGGTTACTTAAATCGCATATGCTTTACTGATGAATGCACCATTCATGTCAGTGGAATGGTAAATAGGCAAAATTACTGTATATGGGGATCTGAGTTTCCACATGCTATTGTACAGATACAGTGAGACAGCGAAAAAGTGAATGTTTGGTGCGGCCTCATGCATAACAATGTTTTTGGAACATTTTTCGTCGCGGAAAAATCTGTTACCACTAACATTTACTTAGACATTTTGCAACAGTTCATTGCCTCACAGTTAGAAGCATATCAACCATGGATACTTTTCCAGTAAGATGGAGCACCTCCCCCACTGGGTTTTGATATTGCGTGATTTCCTGGACGAAACATTTCCGGATCAGTGGATTGGAAGGGATGGTCCAACACCCTGGCCATCCCGCTCTCCAGATATTATGCGACTTCACTTTTTTTCTGGGGCTATATCAAGGACAGAGTCTTCGTCACACCAGTTGCTGACATCGAGGAACTGAAGGCTAGGATACAAGCTGCTGTGGGTACTGTGCAGAACACATGTTATGAAACACCTGGCGGGAACTGGAATACCGCCTCGACATTCTCCAAGCTGCCAAGGGAGCACATGTTGAGGCTTACTAACCCAAGTGGTCTTTTAAAAAACTAGTAACATTAACCTACGTAATGGCGTCAAATGTAAATTATTATGTCAAACGGTTATTCTGCAATAAATTGTTATAATCGGGGCAAGACTTTGTGCTCACCCTGTATATTAATGAAACTGCAGCAATATTAATAGTAAAATCAGGTCCTTGTAGATGATGCAGTTATCTCTAATGAAATACTATTTGAAAGAAGCTGCATAAATATTCAGTTAGATCTTGATAAGATTTAAATGTGGTGCAGAGATTGGCAACTTGCTCTAAATGTCCATACGGGTAAAATTTTGCGCTTCACAAAACAAAACAAAAACACAGTATCCATGATTATAATATCAATGAGTCACTATTGGAATCAGCCAACACATACAAATATCAGGGTATAACACTTTTTTGGGATATGAAGTGGAATGATCACATAGGTCCAGTTTTGGATAAAGTAGGTAGCAGATGTTGGTTTATTGGTAGAATACTGGGGAATTCAATCAGTCTACAAAGGATATTGCTTGCAAATTACTTGTGTGACTGATTCTAGAAAATTGCTGAAGTGTGTGGGACCTGTACCAGATTGGGCTAACGGGGGGTATTGAACATATGCAGAGAAGAGCAGCATGAATTGTCACAGGTTTGTTTGATCTGTGGGAGAATGTCACAGAAACACTGAAGAAACTGAACTGGAAGACTTTCGAAGATATACACAAACGTCCTGAGAAAGTGTATTAACAAAGTTTCACAAACCAGCTTTAAAAGGCGACTCTACGAATATACTACAACCCCCCTATGTATTGCTCACGTAGGAATCATGAGCATAAAATTGGAAAATTGCTGCATGCATAGAGGTATTCAAACTATCAGTCTTCCCGCACTCCATATGTGAATGGAACAGGAAGAAACCCTAATAACTGGTGCAATGGGATGTACCCTTTGCCGTGCACCTCACATTGGTTTGTAGAGTACAGGTGTAGATGTAGATGTAAATGTAGATATGCTCTTCCCAATTGTGTCCGACATCAATATGTATTCCTATAAGTTTGCCAGATTATTTTGTATATTCTTAGTCAATCCTAACAGAAACTTTTGGATTTTGTCTGGATTACAAACAAGTTTATTGGCTGTGAAGCAGTTTAATTCAGAGTCTTGAGTATCTAGCATTATTTGACGAAGAGCTGGGATGTCGTGTGAAGCACGCAAGTTGTATCATCAACATAAGAGATAACAGATTGTGACTTAGCGAGGTGGCACATTGGTTAGCACATTGGACTCACATTCAGGACAAGGGTTCGAACCCGCATCTGGCCATCCTGATTTAGGTTTTCCACAGTTTCCCTAAATCACTTCACACAAATGCTCGGATGGTTCCCTTCAAAGGGTACAGCTGACTTTCTTCTTCATCCTTCCCTAATCTGATGACTTCGCCATGTGGTTCCCTCCCCGAACCGACAGATTGTGATACACAATAGGCCAGGTAACTGATAGCCACAGTGAGAAAGGAGGGACCAAGGTCACAGGCTTAGGAACACCATTACCAATTTTTACAATGGGGGAATGACTATTTCTATAGGAGACAAAAAACTTTCTGTTGAAGTAGAAGGAAATTAATGCTAATGTAGGTTTGTGTACCCTGTAATACTCTAGCCTGGTTAGTAGTATTTTAAGGGAGAGCAATGGAATGCTTTACTTAGATCACATAATACAAGTGACATCATATTTTACTTTCAAAAGCTGCTAAAGTCTGATCAACCATTTCCAGAACACCTGCAGTGGTAGTTTTACCTGGCCGAAGCAGATTATTGCAAGGGAGCTCATGCTTTTCAAAATGGTTACTTAATTGCACGTCTATGGGCAATTCACACATTTCTAAGAGTACTGGCGCTAGAGAAACTAGTCAGTAGTTCTGGGGAAATTCCTATCATCCTTTTTGAATACAGGGATAACTTTTGATATTTTGAGCATATCTGGAGAAACTCCTCATACTTAACGTTTATTAAAAGTAAGACTTAGTGGCCTACTTATTGAGTGAAATGTTCTTTTAATAATACAATTAGACATCCAGTAGCAGTTCATACTTCTAGAATTGGAGAATTCAGGTAATGTTTTACAGACCTCAATGGGTATGATCATATTCCAATCAAAGATAGGTCCTTCAGACAGTTACGAACTTAAGCAGATTCTTTGCAGATGTGTCTGTTGCTTTAATTTTGTATTCAAGTTCTCTGACTGATGTGACAAAAGGATCATTCCCAATTCTCCTGGATCAAGCCGATTTTGACATACCCGGCTGGAAAAAAAAAATCAACTTGCCTAACAACTTCCCATGTTGTCTTAGACTTACTTGGCTTACCTTCTATGTACCTTTGACATTCTGATTTCTCGATTTGTAGGAGCTTAACTTCATAATACTTTTTACTTCTAAGATAAGCACTGTAAACCATACCCCTCTAGTCAGTCCTCAATTTTATATATTTGATGCAGTATGCACATTTTTTTTTTCTAATTCATGATAATTCTTTTCTATAAAAATTAACTTCTTTTAATTTTAGCAGTATCCATGCTGAACAACTGTCCACTGTATAATCATAATCCACTTTTACTTGTCCATGCCACACTGTAGCCTTTGGACAGACTTTTTAGATGACAATTCCTTTTACCGGTAACAAGTACGATTCTTTGAACAAACTAAATTCAGACCAGGGAATGAGGGTGAAACAAATTAAACTTTACACAAACAACCCGCATTGAAAATGGCTCTGATATAGTGGTTAACACAGCCTCGTTATCAGGCTTTTTATCTCCTAGTGGTCTCTTCAAAAGTTTACTAATGTCACAGCCTGCCTGAAATTATTTATTTTATTGTGGTTAGAATAATACTGTTTGACACTGAAACCACAAATACACACTTCTGACTTGTAACCTGCACAATCTTATGCTATGATATTACATGAAAAATGCTTGTGTGCATAGAGATTCTGTGCAATGTTACATACGCAATGATTATTTGTTTTAATCATGTAAGATCTGGTCTTACTGGAACGAGTGTGTGGCATCTTGCAGCATCTTTTCAAATCTATATTGCATCACAAAAAAGTAAGAACATGACTATTCACTTGATCACTGCAGACAGAGAACTTGAGATGTGCCATGGAATAATCTGTAACTGTATCTGTCTTAATTTGCGGTGGGCAGGGATGGGCTTATCAAATTTAAATAATAATAATAATAAAATAATTCTACAAAAAGTAATGCTTAAAATAGATTAGAGACTTATGATACCCTACCTGTTTTACATTTGTAAAAAAGTAACTGTTCTGAAAATCTGAGTAATAGGCTGTCCCCAATCAACTGATAATCTTCAAAACATGGCTGAAAATAAAAGTAAAAATAATAAAAATCAATTACAATATTTTGTTTTTCTAGTGCAATGAAACAAAATCCCAAAGCGGTCAACATACTGCATGTATACTGATACTTTCAGCAATTTAGTAAGTACATTGGCTTAGCGTTTCCCTTTTTTAGCAAGTGTTCAATTCAGAAAGAAGTTAAACACTAAAGAAATAACAATATTTGTGAAAGGAGCAACACCAGCTTACTAAATTTGAAATTTTTAAAAAAAGCTTCATAAAAATGAAGATGGCTTATGGAAGAAAACAAAAATAGCTCAAAATCTGTATTTTATTTGTATGCAGATTTGAAAAATCAAATCTGAAACTGTGCAACATTACCATTTAGAAATAACTGTAACCCACTAGCCAATGTAGCAAGTTACCATTAACATTGTTGTTGTTCTTTATTTTTTATGTGTAATGTTTTAGTAGTTGTTGCAGCATATTGTGTTTGATAGTACAGTGGTATGTAAAATACAAATAATTTATGAAGTAAAGTCTCATATCTGCCATATACATGCGAAGACGCATTGATAACAGAGACCGTGGACATGGTAGGTTTGGCGACTCTGCCAAAAGCGGCGGTACCTATTTCTCTAAGATGTACAGTTCACAGATGATGCTTATTTCTATATGAAAGGAGAGATAAATAATAAAATACTGATCAGATGTCTACTTGGACAGATCTACCTAAGATAGATAGCGCATCGAAAGTGACGATACAATGCGGACTATGGGCTTTTCATAATTTTTGGACATTTCTTCATTTAGGGTCCACTAAAAGCAGTCCATTATTTGCAATTGTTTGACAATGTGCTGCTCTCTCTGAAGAATGGATGTTTCCAACTTTCTTCCAGTAAGACAGTGTCTCGCCTCAGCTACAGCCTAGCTATCCAGGCATACCTCAATATGCAGTTTTCTTCATGTAATTCTCTATCTGTCTGATATGTCACATGACTCCCTTTCCATCCAAAAATTATGAGGTGCAGCTTAGATGGCCACCACATTGGTAATGTGTAACACTTAAGTTCAAGATAACTATGGCAAACGTGACATCATTTTGGCATCGCGTGCTATATTGAAGACAGAAAGAGTTATCTATTGACTTTCTCGATTGTTCGCTCCATTACATGTTAGGTGATGTTTGAAACAAAACTACAGCCTTTGCTTCAGAGTGAACTGGAGGTTTTCTTTACTGTGTGGTATGTTAATTTCGAAACTACTTTGTTTATAAATGTGTCAATTATTTTGTTTTGTTTTAGGGTGCAAAAACAACTGGAGCCATACGCACCCATGTCAAAACTATAGAACGCGAAGTGAGAAGAGTTAAAAAACACCTACACATCAAGCCTAATCAATGTAACAGAAGACAGCTAAAAACAGGAACATGTAGAAAGGGCTATAAAGTACACCATAGAGAAACAGAGGTTCAGAACTACAAATTAAATGGCCTTCGCCATATTGCTACGACCGATAAAAAGTAAAATGCGGTCGACAGCTCCGTGCATCGTTCTCTGAAACGGCCAATAACTTAGACGGCAAACTTAAGTGGGAATGTAAACGGTTAAAAAAAAAGGGGAATTCCATCAGGAAATGGTGGACAGTTAAAACTTGTGCGCAATGTGCACAAAGTTGTGGGGGAGCGTCACTTATCAAATGGTGATGGCCAAAAGGCAGTGCCCTATATGCAACCCAGTTAAAATGACCTCCTCCCAGCAGGAGGGCCGAGAGGTGGTCATCCAAGATGCTGGAAGAGGCTTAATAATCTGGAGCTTATTCCCATGAAGGGTGGACCAATGGCGATGCCAACATGACCACCTCCTGACAGATGGCAACACAGAGATCATTGGAGTGAATATAGGAACTAGTGGGTTGAGCTACGAGGACTGCAGCCTAGGCAGCAGCATCAGCAGCCTCGTTTCCTGACAGACCGACATGACTAGGAACCCACATAAACATTACGGTGGCTCCATCAAGAGTGAGCAAGTGACAGTTTTGCTGGACCTGTTGCACTAAGGGATAGGTGATGTACAGCGCAAAGAGACTTTGAAGGATGCTGACAGAGTCTGGGCAGAGGACACAATTGAAAAGCCTGTGTTGTTGGATGTACTCAGTGGCCTGATACAGGGCGAAGAGCTTGGCTGTAAGTACTGAGCAGTGTGCCAGAAGCTGATATAAAAAAACGTCAGTGTTCTGATGAAGACAAATGAATCGTCGCCAATGTTGACTGGTGGCCAATGCTAAATAGAAACACACAAATCACAGCAGGTTTGTCAATAACATTGTTAAGGTGCTGGCTGCATTGTCTGGATCTGCAATGACTAAAATAATTAGAAGTCATTGGTTAAAAATAATATACGTTGTACTTAACTGGTTGTACAGGATTCTTCTTGGCTGCATACATATAATTATAAACAGATAGCTATTGAGGCCTCACTTAGCACACACGTTACTAAGTGCCTTGTTAGAGGTAGCTTCATATCAGCTGAAGGCTATGCTACTTTACTACTTGACATCCTGAGCAACAGTGGACGAGAGCTCACTAGGAACTTTATACAAGCCACGAAGCTGGTCGTGACTTGCGGGTCCAACGATTCTAATACAGACCACAGTTGATAACTGAAACTCCTAACAAGTAAGGTATCAAATGTTGATACCACAGTCAGCACCAATGACGAAGGCACACCCGACACCACGGTCAGCTTCAGAGCCATCAGTTTACACAAAGGTACTATTGCGAATTTCCATGTGAAGGTCATGAAACTGAATGTGAACGTGATACTGGAGTACTGCTCTTAGGAAACAAATGAAGGCTAAGGTGCACACTGGCCACTGCACGAACCCAAGGTGGTGAGGGATTCACAGCCACCGGGAAAGTTGCAGGTAGTGTGAAATGAAGCTGCCGGAAAAAGTGCCGAAAGTGGACTTCAGAACATAACAGAGAAGAGGGATGCGCTCCTTACTGGTGATCAAAGGAGTCATCGAAGAAGGAGGCATAGGATGGGTGGCCACACATGGCAGACAAACAGCACGCATACCCTGCGGAGGAGAAAGTCACAGTGGTAGGACAGTGGTAGTTCAGCAGCTTCGACATACAGACTCTCAACCGGGCTAGTGTAAAGGGCGCCAGTGGCCAAACGGATGACACGATGGTGAATAGTGTTGAAACAGCACAAGAGACGGACGTGCAGACGCATAAACAAAGTACACATAGGCTTGTTTCAAATGGACAAGGGACCAGTACAAATGGAGGAGGGTGGTTCAGTCTGCACCCCAGTAAGTACCATTGAGGACATGTAGGACACTGAGAGACCGTGTACAGCAGGCTGCCAGGAAAGACACGTAGGAGGACCAAGAGTGTTTCCTATCGAGCATCAATCCCAGGAATTTCGTAGTTTCAACGAACGGGAGAGCAACAGGCCCGAGATGTAAAGAGGGTGGAAGAAACCAATTGCGCCGCCAGAAATTCATACAGTTTTGTCAATGGATAAACAAAGCCAGAAATTCATACAGTTTTGTCAATGGATAAACAAAAGCCACAGTCGATGTTCCACAAGCAAAGATGATTGAGACATTGCTGAAGACTGCTCAGTGACACATTTGTGGAGAACTGAAATACACGGCAAAATCGTCAACAAAAGGGAGCCGCAAATGCCCAGTGGAAGAGAGGCCATTAGAGGGTTAATGGCAATAGCAAAGACGACGACACTTGGGACGGAATTCTGGGGCACACCGTTTTCCTGGATGAAGGTTCCTGACAAGGCAGAAACCACACACACCTTGAAAACTCAATCTTTTAAAAATTCCTCAAGGAAATACCGCAGGCAGCCACAAAAGCCCCACGTGCAGAGAGTACGGAGGATACCAGTTCTCCAGCAGGTGTCATATGCCTTCTCCAAGTCTGAAAACACAGCCACAGTCTGGGATTTCCAGAGAAAATCATTCATGAAACAGGTGGACAAAGTGAGGAGGTGGTCAACTGCAGAACCGTATGCTCAAAATCCACACTGTGGAGTCGTTAATAAATTGCGAGACTCGATCCGCTGTACCAGCCAGGCATGAATCTTACGTTCCATCACCTTGCAAACATAGCTGGTGAGGAAGATGGGGCGGTAGCTAGAAGGAAGGTGTTTGTCCTTACTGAGCTTAGGTACGAGTATGACGGTGGCTTCACGCCAGCATCCTGGAAACGTGCCCTCTGCCCAGATGCGGTTGTACGTATTAAGCAGAAAGTGCTTGCCCGCAAGAGAAAGGTGCTGCAACATCTGAATGTGGACAGCGCCTGGCCTTGGGGCGCAGGATTGGGATGAACTGAGAGCAACATCTAGCTCTCTCATGGTAAAGACAGCATTGTAGCACTCACAATGCCCAAATCTCCTCCACTCATTTCCGATGGAGGAAGGCAAGGTTGTAGTGGGAAGAGCTTGAAATTTCTGCAAAATGGCGGTCCGAGGTGTTGGAGATAACAGTAGTGTCCACGATGACATTGTCTGCTACTGTCAGGCCGGAAATTGTGGAATAGATCTTGGTCCCAGAGAGCTGTCAGAGGTTAGCCCACACAACAGAGGAAGGGGTGGAACTGTTAAAAGAACTAGTGAATGAAATCCAGCTAGCTTTTTTGCTATCCCAAAGAAAGCAATGATACTGTGCACGCACCTGTTTATAATGAATGCAGTTTGCCATCGTAGGACAATAGTTAAAAACTCTACCCACGAATTGCATCAGGCATGCCTCAGACCACCAAAGGTCTGGGATACGTCACGGTAAAGAGGAAGTGAAAGGAATGGAACATTATGCAGCGATAAGGATAACAGTTTTAAGATATTCCACTTGGTCATAACAACTGGGGAAATCCTGTTCTTCGAAGGTCACCAGGGAGGAGTGAAGCAACCAGTCAGCCTAGGTAAGCTGCCATTTGGGTGTGCACGCAGGAGGGTAGGAGTCAGCAAATGGATAGCACACGGGAAATGGTCGCTCGAGTATGTGTCACAAAGAACAGACCACTTGAGATGATGGGCAAGCTGGGCAGTGCAGAAGGATAGGTCCAAATGGGAATAGCTGTGTGAGGAGTCTGAAAGGAATGTGGGGCCTTCTGTGTTAAGGCAGAAGAGGTTAAGTTGATTAAGGTCCTGGGAGAACCCCCAAAGGGGACAATGTGCATTAAAGTCACCAAGTTGCAGAAAGGGGTGAGGTAGCTGCCAAATAAGCTGGAGGAAGTCTGTCCTGGTGATGTCAAATGATGGTGAGATGTAAATGGTACAAAGGAAAAAAGTCAGGTGAGGAAGACAAAGGCGAACTGCAACAGCTTGAAGACAGATAGTCAGGGAGGTGGGTTGACTGAACGTCATCCCGTATGAGCAGTGTGACTCCCCTATGAGATGGTATGCCAAACTAAGGGGGAAGGTCAAAACGGACTGGGAAGAAATGCAAAAGCGCAAAGCAGTCATGAGGGTGCAATTTTGTTTTCCAAAGGCAGTGTACAAGGGGACACTGTGATTCTAAAAGCAGCCATAAATCCTCTTTGTGGGATCAAAGGCCGCGAATGTTCCATTGGAGGAGAGTCACAATGAGGAAAAAATGAAGGTGTGTCACCTCGGCTGCTGCGAAGACTCGCTGCTACAGGGCACAGAGGGAGGACGATCCTGCTCCATGAGGTCCACAAAAGCATCAGATTTTTTGTGCTGTAGGTCTGTGGAGTCCAACACAGACAAATGGTTAGTGGTGTGCACCGGCAACACTGAGGTCAGCCAGACGAAGGTATCACGTGGCGATACTGTCGAAACGAATCTTCAAGTCGGCGAAGGAGAAGGCCGTTTGCCTTTATTGGACTTCGTAGAGCCTTTCTGGTTAGCAGAGGAAGACTCAGGTGTTGGTTGGCTGGAGTGACACAGGAAGTCTTCCCGGGAGTACTCCTCCTGTCCTTTCCAGACTGCCGGTTGTGTAGCTGGTGGCTTGCGCCTCGAGGCGAGAGTTTGATGGTTCGTTGCACAGCTGGACGAGGTGATGGTGATGCTACCTCGACACTAGGCAATCTCACAACCTCAGAGCTGAATTTGAGGTTGCATGTCTGCATGGCCGTGTCCAATGGAGCGAGATGTAGCAAGAACAGAACTTATATATAAAGTGCCAGACTGTAGAACGCAAGGTTTGCGACTATCCAAGGCACTGTTTCCTTTACCTGGATCTCCTGGACAGCCCGCTCATTGAGGTACACAGGACAATCTCGAGAGGAGGTGGCTTGCCTGTGACACTGCAGTTGATACAGCGGGGAGAAGGTGGAAAATCGGTCTTGTGAGCATCCCTACTACAGGTTACTCATTTGGCTGTGTGTCGACAAGACATTCTATTATGGTTGAAACGATGACACTGGTAGTAGCGCATCCGGTTCAGAATGTACAGCCGGACTGTGATAATTTCATTGCCTGCTTTGATCTTAGATGAAAGCACCATTGTATCGGAGGTGAGAAAAAGAGTGCAAGTGGGCACTAAGGAGGAATCTAACTTCTTCATCACTCATTGGACGGCAATGACACCCTAATCAGAGAGCTACAATCGGATTTCGGCCTCGGTCAGACTGTCGTGGAACCTAGTGTAAATAACACCACGGAAAGAATTCAAAGTTCTATGAGCCTCAACACGAATAGGATAGCCATAGAGAAGTGATGCAGCAAGCAGTTGTTATGCTTGAGAATCATTAGTAATTTCCAAAAGTAAACTGCAATTCCGTAAACGAGAGCAGGATTTCACAGGGCTAGGATTTGCATCAACACCTTTCTGAATAATCAACAGATTTACCGTTGCGAAGGCCTGACCAACTTCAGTACGTGAAACTACAAGAAACCGTGGTGCAGCTGGAAGGGTCTTTGAATCATTAGCGTCATTCCATTTACGTTTCGTAGATGATGGTTGTAAATATGATTGGCTCATTGCGAGAAAATTCCCCACAGCTAATCCATAAACTTGACAACCTCAGTCCAGACGAGTCAGAACTAATATCTGATATAGGCGGGGAATGGTTGAACAACCAATGCCCCAAGAGGTGTGGACAATGAAGCGAAGGACAGTGAGTTTACGAAAACAGCCAGCTTTCAGACGACAGATGTGGGGCAACCAAGTAAACTTGTTGTCAGAAAGAAGGCACGAGAAATGGAACTGGGGGACCACGGTCATGCGTTGGGCACGAAGGTATAGCTTCGAATTAGGATGTAGCATAGTACAGAAATGGAAATGCACTGCTCTCAACTTAAGGGAAGAGAACTGAAAATGGTGGGAGGGTATCCACACAGAAGCACGCCGGATGGCATTCTGAAGCTGTAGCTCCAGGGACAACCGAGTGGGAGATAGCCCAAATACTAAAATCATCCACATACAGAGCAGGGGTGACCTCACAGTCCAGAGAAGGCCAGAAGTCCATTAATAGGGATGAGAAAAAGAAGGACACTTCATACACCACCCAGTGGAATGCCAATCATCTGTTCAAGTAACTTGCAGGTGAGTTTGGTCAGACTGATTGGCCGGTAACTATCAGGAGACGACGGATCCTTGCCGAGCTTAAGGAAAGGAACCACAATAATGTCTCTCTGTTGAGAAGGGAAAATGTCTTGGAGACAAATACCATTAATCACATGGAGGAGATAGTGTCATCGTGGAAGATTAAGGTGTCCAAGCAATTAGTTATAGTGGGTGGAATCAGGGCCAGGGACTGAACTGTGGAAAGAAGAGACGGCCAGAAGCAGCTCCCATTCGAAAGGTTCATTCTAGGATTCCACTTGACAATGGGTAAAACATAAGTGAGAAGCTTCAGGTTGCTCTTTCCGGAGGAGGAAGGCAGCTGATGTGAATGCCATCGCAAAATGGGTCGTGAGGTTGTCCTTGACAACTGATGGATCTGCACAAAGGCCACCTGGAAGGGCAAGGTCTGGAATGGAAGTCTGCTACTGGCAACTTTGGAGGGTGTGGATGTAGTCAACATCCATGACAAAGGGACAGAAGAACATAGGGAGGAGACAAAGCATTCCCAACACACCCGCTTGCTCTGTTTTATTAATGGCTTTTGGGTGAAGGCATCTCAAGGTAATAAGACCGGCACAGGACATGTGCCACTTAAGAGATTGCAAGGCTTGACGACGATCGTGGGCAGTGGTGGCAATAGCCATTCTCCATTACGGATCTGGCCGACTGCGAACAGGGTCCATCGAGCAGGCAACGGCAATGCCAGCACCGGGAGTTATCTTATCAGACAGATCATGAATGATTAATCAATACAACCTGACAAAGAAGATGTAAACATGACCTAAGGAGTTATACAGAGGCCAATCAGTGTGATGGAAAGTCCAGTGAGGTAACCTGGCCATCGGGAGGCAGGGAGGGAGAAGAGAATGTGGAGTGAGCGAAAGACCAGCATTTTTGGAACCCAACAGGAGCACAATCTGTGAAGATTTAAGCAATTTGTGACAATCTCATGCAAATTGGTTTTTGAAATTTGTGGAGACTTTCCAAAAGTGCCATTCATTTCCATGCATTTTCTCATTCACTTCCTCAACCAAACTATCAATAACAGACGGCCGCCCACTCCTCGCTTCCTCACGAACACTGGTTCGTCCATCATTGAATTCTCTCACCCAGTTTCTCACCTTCCAGTCATTACATATTTGCCTCAAATCCCTAGACGTTGATGATGAATTTAAGCTGTCTCAACACTCCTTTTGTTCGAAAACCATATTATAGAACACACTTCACAGTCGGCGGGCTCAGATCTTCTGAAGTATTTTCAACAATCACTAACAAATGCAAACACAACACAATCCAGCTGTAATGGTGTCAGTGGAAAGACAATGAGCCAGAGAGAGAAGCATGAGTGTGCAGAACTGCGACACTAGTGCTGCTTCAGCAGCAGAACAAAACGGTATTTATTATTTGGACACGCCTTGTATTACATTAATAAGAAGGTCCCAGAATCTTTTAGAAATGTGAAGATGAATTAAAAATTTTTGGAAACAGCAGGACTCTCAACTGCTTTCCGCTTAATTCAATGCCCTATGTTTGCCTAAACTTTTGTGAGCTTAGTGTTTTACCCATTCCACACCTATGAACAACCCTATATTTTACATACGCTGGTCACATGGTTTATATCAATTTGAGCTACAAAAGCTTGCCCGAGGATGATGCAAGGTCTAAACTAGTTGCAACAAAAATGAGTAATATTTAATAGCAGTTTTTGCTGACATATAAAAAGATGTGTGTGTATGTTGCTAATATTCATCCTCTTATATTCAACCTTTCTGTTCCAATCCTGCTACTTACATCCATCATTACGCACATTCTACTTACCTCCACACACCTCCCAGTGTATAATTCTTTCTTTAAGGTACTGTTCTGCAGCTTCCTAAATAGTTCACATTCGGCTGCAGAAAGAGACACCATCTGCCGCTCATCCTGCTCCTTGGCTGAAGAAGAGCCTGACTGAAATACATAGAACAGAATTTATATGATCAGTTTCAGTTAACACAGAAAATTCTTTGTATTTTGTGAGGTAACGGGCGAGTTGAGGCGCCCTGGAAATATTCTAAGTTCGGAGTTGGCGTGGCTGCACAGGCCACTCGGCAAGCCGAGACCCGGCAGCAAACACGTGGTGCCGAATGTTAGCTGGACAACAGGGGTAGCCCCAGCGCAGGGTCCAGGCCGAGCACGTGGCTGGGAATTCCTTGGTGACACTGTGTCAATGAAAGAGACTTGTATGCTGGGAGTGCCAAAGATGGCGGACTTCGTGAAACCATCATGGCAGACATTTCACAGTTTGTATAAAAGTTAACAGTGGCCAGATGAATCATGATACCTCAAAAAGAAACATGTACATTGCTATTATTTGCACGACGATTCTGATGGTGTAATCAGATTTTCAATATCTTTATTACTTTAAAGTTTAGTATCTGATGATAAATTATACAAGTAACACCCAGCAACGAATTTCCAAAATCAAAACGGTTCATCCGATTCTGTCGATCGACTTGTCTTTAGAAAGCTATTAGTGTAAACCTAAATTGGTTTAAATTACAGGGATGTGGCTTGAATAGTACACGAGTTATTGGAGGTCAGAGTGGCCGATTACTATCGATCGCGTCAGGCCATAAGTACCCCACAGTTACACGAAAAATCTGTAGCAGCATGCTTATAAATATGCTATTCATGACGAAATTGATTAAATATTTACAGTGTTTTAGAAAGCACAGAGACATTAGGCTATTCCTTTGATATATGTTTATTTAATTTGTTTATGTATTTAATAATTTGTGCTAGAGTGTGTTTATGGTCCAGCCATAAGAATATTTATTTAATTTCAAGTTATTTAAATGTAAAACCAGTATTTAGAATGTGTTTCGTTATGTTTGTGAGTGAGCGTTGGCTTGAAGACAGGGCGGGAGCACTCTAGCCAATCACAGGATCGTTTCCGGACAGGACACGGGGAGTGCCGGACAGTACGGTGCGATGGACACAGGGTCGCTTGAGAGACTTTGAGTGTGGAGCAGGTTGCGTGTGGTCCCGAGAGATAGACATACTTCAGAGTGCGGACTTGGGAACTTGTGTGATTCCAAGGTTTCTACAGTGAAGATGTATGCGTTCAGAAGTGAATATCTCAGGAACTATGTTGTCGTTCATAACTAATTACGTGCAGTAAGAATCTATTGTTTCCCTGTTATTCAACTTATATTTTATTTAATTGCTGGACCATTGACACCAATAAGTGTTTTGCAGAAATATACCACATTCTCAAAAGTACTTCTACTATTGTACTTATGATTTAAAGTCGTTAAGATAGTACCAGCAGATTTTATTTATTGCAATCTTTTATTTATAAATGCCTAAGTTACATTCGCGATTGCCGAGTGATAGGAACCTTCGACCATTCGATTAATGTGCATATTCATATTGTATACTGTAGACTCAGCAGTATTTGGCTTGTAATGTGGCAACTACGTATCCCAGCCCCTAAACAACAAAACCAGCCAAAACTTTTAATATTTCAACTCCGAGTCGGAGGGTACATAGTTGAGGACCATCACATCATTTAATTTAATTTGAAAGCCTGCAATCTGTTAGTGACAGTCGGTGAATTATTTTCTGAAATTTGGTATGTATATGTTTGTCTCAACTACCTTTTAGTCTGTAGATAACTTGCCCTGCATCATTCAGAACCACACCACTCACTCACAGTGTGGGTAATGCCTATTAAATTTAAATGTATTACCTACTGTACAAAATAGGTTTTCTGTATTTTGGGTATTTAGAATGAATCACATCCTTGAACAAATCCTCACTATGGACTGGTTGGTCGATTTGTGGGAAGGGAGCAAACAGCGAGGTCATCGGTCCCGTCAGATTAGGGAAGGATAGGGAAGGAAGTTGGCCGTGCCCTTTCGAAGAAGCTATCCCGGCACTTGCCTGAAGCGATTTAGGGAAATCACGAGAAACCTAAATAAGGACGGCCAGAAGCAGGTTTGAACCGTCGTCTTCCAAACTGCGAGTCCAGTTACTATGAATGTATCTCTAGAACTGAATGAAATCCACTTTCAGTCACATAATTTTTATTTCTGTGCAAGGTATTTTGTGGCTGAATGCAAATTTTAATCAAACTGAAACGTCAATAATAGTCATGGCCACATACTTCTATCTACAGTTACATCTACCTATTCATCTAAATCTATACTCTGCAAACCACTGTGAAGTGCATGGCAGAGGGTACATTCAATTGTACCAGTTATTAAGGTTTCTTCCCTTTCCATTCATATATGGAGCACGGGAAAAATGATTGTTTGGATGCCTCTGTGGATACTGTAATTATTCTAATGTTGTCCTCACGATACCTACATGAATGATATGTAGGGGGTTTTAGTACATTCGTAGAATCATTATTTACAGTCTGTTCTTGAAACTTTGTTAGCAGGCTTTCTCTATCTTCAAGAGTCACCAGTTCAGTTTCCAGCATCTCTGTAATGCTTTCCCACATGCTGCCCTTTTCTGTATACATTCAATATCCCCCTTTGGACCTACTTGGTATCACACACTTGAGCAATATTCTAGAATGGGTCACACGAGTGATTTGTAAGCAATCTCCTTTGTAGATTGATTGCACCTCCACAGTACTCTACCAGTACACTGAGGTCTGCCTCTTCTATTACCAACAACTGAATCTAAGTGACCATTTCGTTTCATGTTGCTGCTGCTGCTGCTGTTGTTGTTGTTGTCATTGTTGTCAGTCCAAAGACTGGCTTTGCTGTGTCATCTGAACAAAACACAGCCAGGACAAAAGCACTACAGGCCCAAAGATGTGAGCTGGTGCCAGTGCCATAGAAATTCGCCACTTGCGCGAGTTCCACCAGTGCCACAGGTGGCACTGAGGACGAAGATATTGACTTTTCCTCGGCCAACTGCCAGCTGGGCACAATATGTCAATGACCGGATAACAACGGACAGAAGCCTACTTGGAAGATAGAAGAGCAGCTCCTGCCCACTTGGTTATAGATCATCGTCCAGGGCTGACTTAGACAAGGAACATCGTTTAGTGAACTTGGAAGTGAACAGACAGTTGTAAATTGCATTTTCTATGTACTGTGAAGTTTACCAACAATTATTTGCACTTAGCCTTTCAGGGTCTTTTGTTAGTGTTGTATTACAAGTGGTGTTGCAGACTACACTATTCAACAAACTACAAAGATAAGTAAACCCTTTAACTCATTTGTGTGACTGTTACTAATTTGTTGGAGTGTTGTACAACTTCAGTTCTCTATCCTGTTCCCCGACTCTGGGGTATGGCTGTGTAATAGTGGCAGGGAGAAATTGTCTTAGCTGCATACTGCACCAGAAGCTCTTTCATGAACTCAAAAACTCAGCCTACTGTAACAACAGTGGCAACTCGGCCTCCATAGCAGTATTGACAAGGCCTTTTCAAAAGACTTGATGCAGCTCTCAGTGCTAGTATATCCTGTGTGAACCTCTTTATCTCCAAATAACTACTGCAACCTATATCTTTCTGAATCTGCTTACCATATTCATCTCTCGGTCTCCTTTTATGATTTTTACACCCCACACTTCCCTCCAATACTAAACTGGTAATCCCTTGATGTCTCAACAGACCCCTTATTTTGGTCATGTGGTGCCGCAAAATTCTTGCATCCCCAATTCTATTCAGTACTTACTCTTCAGCATTTCTCTGTACCACATTTAAAAATTTTCTATTCTCTTTTTATCTAAACCACTTATTGTCCATGTTTCACTTGCATACATGGCTACACTCCAGACAAATACCTTCAGAAACAACTTCCTAAAAAACTTTAAGCGTCTCATTTCCTAATCTGATCCCCTCAGTATCACATGAATCAATATGACTACACTCCATTATCAATGTTTTGCTTTTGTTGATGGTCCTCTTATATTCTTCTTTCAAGATACTGTCCATTCCATTCAACTGCTCTTCCAAGTCCTTTGCTGTCTCTGACAGAATTACAATGTCATCAGCAAACCTCAAAGTTTTTATTTCTTCTCCCTGAGCTTAAATTCCTCCTCCTAATTTGTATGTAGACATTGAAAAACACTGGCGACAGACTACAATCTTGTCTCACTTCCTTCTCAACCACTGCTTCCCTTTCCTACCCCTCAACTCTCGTAACTGTCACCTGGTTTCCGTACAAATTTTAAATAGCCCTTCGTTCTCTGTATTTTACCCCTGCCACCTTTAGAATTTGAAAGAGAATATTCCAGTCAAAAGCTTTCTCTAATTCTACAAATACTATAAATATTAGTGTGTCTTTCCTTAACCCATATGCTAACATAAGGGGTCGTGTCAGTATTGCCTCGCGTGTTCCTACATTTCTCTGGAATCTAAACTGATCTTCCCCAAGATCAAGCTTCTACCAGTTTTTCCATTACACTGTACAAATTTATGTTAGTCTTTTGAAACCATGACTTATTAAACCGATAGTTCAGTAATTTCCCCACCTGCCAGCAACTGCTTTCTTTGGAACTAGAATTATTACATTCTTCTCCAAGTCTGATGGTATTTCACCTGTCTCATAAATCTTGCACACAGATGCAAGAGTTCTGTCATAGCTGACTCTCCCAAGGCTATCACTAGTTCTGACAGAACATCGTCTATTCCCGTGGCCTTATATCCACTCAGATCTTCCAGAGCTTTGACAAATTCTTCTCCAGTATCGTATCTTCCACCTCATCTTCATCTACATCCACTTTCCTTTTTATAATATTTCTTTCAAGTTCATCTTACTTGTAGAAACCATCTATATACTCCTTCCACCTTTCAAATTTCCCTTCTTTGCTTAGGACTGGTTTAACATCAGAGTTCTTGATATTAACACAGCTGCTTCTCTTCTCCCAAAGGCCTCTGTAATTTTCCTGTAAGCGATATCTATCTTTACCCTAGATGAAAAGTCTCCTAAATCCTTACATTTGTCCTCTAGCCATTCCTGCTTAGTGATTCTGCACCTCCTGTCAATCACATTTTACAAATGTTTGTATTCCCTTTCGCCCACTTCATTTTCTGCATTTTTAAATTGCCTCCTTTCATCAATTAAATTCAATACCTCTTGTTACCCCAGGATTTCTACTAGACCTTGTCTTTCACCTATTTAATCCTGGGCTGCCTTCAGTATTTCATCTCTTGTCTTATACTGTACTCCTGTCCCCTGTTCTGGTCAACTGTTGCATTCTGAAACATTCCAGTGTATCCAGATCCCTTACACATATACAACCTTCTCTCGTGATTCTTATACCAATTGTTAGCATGATTAAATTATGCTCTGTGCAACATTTTACCAGGCAGCTTCCTCTTTCATTCCTTTCCCCCAGTCCACATTCACCTACTATTTTTCCTTCTCTTCCTTTTCCTACTATTGAATTCCAGTCCCCCTCGACTATTAAATTTTCATCTCCCTTAACTATCTGAATAATTTGCCTTATCTCATCATACATTTTTTCAATACCTTCATCATCTGTGGAGCAAGTTGGCATGTAAACTTTAACTAAAGTGGTGGGCATGGGGTTTGTGCGTATTTTGGCTACGATAAGGCATTCACTGTGCTGTTCACTGTAGCTTACGCGCATTCCTATTCTCTTATTCACTATGAAACCTACTCCTGCATTACCCCTATTCTGACCAGAAGCCCTGTGCCTCCTGTCACCGAACTTCACCTATTCCAACTATATCTAGATTCAACCTATCCAGTCCCCTTTTTGAATCCTCTAACCTACCTGTTTAATTAAGGGATGTAACATGTTCCGATCTGTAGAACACCAGTTTTGTTACTCCTAATGACAACCTCCTCATGGGTAGTCCACACCTGGAGATCTGAATGGGGGACTATTTTACCTTTGCAATACTTTACCCAAAAAGGACGTTACCATCATTTAGCCACACAGTAGATCTGCATGTCCTTCGGAAATATTATAGCTGTAGTTTCCCCTTGCTTTCGGCACAGCAAGTCCATTTTGGTTGATGTTACGAGGTAAGATCATCAATAATCCAAACTGTTGCCCCTGCAACTACTGAAAAGGCTGCTGCCCCTCTTCAGGGACTACAAGTTTGTTTGGCCTTTCTCAACAGATACCCCTCCATTGTGGTTGTACCTATTTGTGTCACTGAGGCACACAAGCCACGCCACCAACGGCAAGGTCCACGGTTCATGGGACGAACTGTTACACCCAGGCATTTGATGAATTGAATGATTCCAGTTGTGACTTCTCAGTATTAAAGTCGTAGGATAATACGGTTTTTTGTTTTTTGAGGAACACAATTTTATGTTTCTGAACATTTAAAGCAAGTTGCCAATCTTTGAACCACTTTGAAATCTTATCAATACATGAACAGCTAGGATCCCAACACATTTCCCTGGGGCACATACAAAGTTACTTCTACTTGTTCCAAGATGGCCGCCGAGTAAGTGACGCCAGAAACCATTTCCAGAAAGTTAAGTGATTTAGACAGGAATATAATTTAGTTTAACGCTGACAACAAATTAAATACATGCATTAGTGTATCATTTAGTCTTGCCGTTAAAGGTTTGACTTTTCTTTGCGTATTTTTTCAGAAAACACGAAAAGATCGTAACTTCGCGAAGCCGCGCTTAGGCTTAAATTTTGTAAACGTGTTTGTTTCTTGTTTCACGGTAATTTAACTAATTTCTCGGTAACAAATAAGTAAACTACCGTAAATAGCGTATAACTTCATTGTTTTAATACAGATTTCAGAAAAACAGCGTAACTTTGTATCAGAAACTTGCTTATATACATTTGTTTATAGGCCTAATTCTCGTAACTTTTTGGAGACTCAAAGTTAAGTATCTCATTTAATTGTCCTTTTTTTCATTCCATCGAGTGAAATACAAAATAAATAGCGTATACCTTTATTGTTTTAATACAGATCTCAGAAAAACAGCGGAATTTTAAATCAGAAACTTGCTTATATACATTTGTGAATAGGCTTAATTCTTGTAACGTCTTTTTTGATTTTCGGTAATTTAATTGATTTATTCTAGCTAAAGTATTATTTTTGCCATGAGTGAGAAGTACCTGACTTGCCGTAGAATTGTTAGTTCCGGGATTTGGTGTGATGGATGCAGTAGTTTTTTTCACTGGGGGGACTGCAGTGGCGTGGGTGTCGGGAAAGTGGATCAGGCTCATCAGTGGTTATGTAGGATTTGCAGCAGAGATAGGAAGATAGTGGAACAGGAGGGGAAAATTGCTGCCCTTCAGGCTGAACTAGATCAGGCTAGGGAAGATCTGGACAGGTTAAGGAGGGAGAAGGGCAAAGAGAGGTGGGAAGTGGCAACTGGTAGCAGAAGGAACAGGCCTAGAACTAAGTCTGACAGTTTTGTGGTGAATGTCAAAAATAAGTTTGACCTGTTGCTTCAGTAAGAAACTGATGAGCCTCAAGCAGAGGTAGGTGTAGACAGGACACAACAAACTTTCAATAGGAAATTGAAAAAGAATGTAGGAAAGCCATTGAAAAGGAAGAAAGTTTTGTTGTTAGGTAGTTCTCATGCCAGATGTGTAGGCCAACTTCTGCAAGAGGAATTAGGACCAGAATACCAGGTCACAAATTTTTTCAAACCAAGTGCTAGTCTGGTTCAGGTGACAGAGGATTTAGGTTCACTCTGTAAAGGATTTACCAGGGAAGACACCGTGGTTATTGTGGGAGGGCCAGGGAACAGCATCGACAGAGATCCTGGGAGCAGTATAGAGTGTGACCTGGTAAAGATTGCGTCGGCATCGAGACACACCAATGTTGAATTTATATCTGTCCTGAGACGCCATGACCGGCCTCATTTGAACTCTTTTGTTGGGAGAGTTAATTTGGAGTTGGAACGGCTGCTTGGGTCGGGTGCGGGGGCTCATATTGGTGTGGTTCCTGTTGATTCTCTCAGTAGGTGGGACTATACCAGGCACGGCCTACATCTCAACAGGAAAGGGAAGGGGAAACTGGCTGGGGTAATAGCAGGAAATTTAAGGGGGGGAGGCACTGCCATGAATGGTAAAATACCAGTGGTTACAGGTGTTGGAGCAGCACCTTTTTTAGGATAGGTAAGACAGAAAGATGTCAAGTTCTACGAGAGGTCAGGATTGAAACAAATCTTCAGTTTAGGAAAGAAATTAAACAGCACAATTCTAGCACATTGAATCACCAACCACGGCTGTCAATTATAAATTTTCACCAATCACCAGAAATTTTATCTCCACCAAGTTGTATCTCAGTCCTAGGTAATTGCATTGATGAATTAAAGTCACCCAACCAAGTTGACATAATCTGCCTCTCTGAACACCATGTGACCACTGGTATAGCAACTAGGCCTAAGCACAATGAGAAACTCAGACAGGAGAGTACTGCAAATGTTAGAATAAGGAAAGGTTCTCATAAAAATATAATTAAAAATAATGTAAGTATATTTCATCAAAATATTGGGAGTTTAAAGAATAAAATAGATGAGCTTCTGGTTTGTTTAGAAGATTTAGAAGCTGAGGATGAAATAGATATACTTTGCCTGTCTGAGCATCACATTGTTACTGATATGGATAAGGTAAATGTAAGTGGATATAAGCTCTCTGCACATGTAATGAGAGAAAATATGGAGAAAGGAGGAGTTGCCATATATGTCAAAAGTTATCATTGTGCAAAAAGTATAGAAACAAAAAAGTTTTGTGTAGAGAAACATATAGAAGCATGTGCCTGTGAGCTTAAATTAAATAAAGACACATTTATAATTGTAACTGTATATAGGTCCCCATCAGGAAATTTTCATCTATTTCTGAAAAATTTGGACTCCTTGTTGTGCTATCTGTCAGACAGGGGGAAGCAAATTATTATTTGTGGGGACTTCAATGTAGATTCTCTAAAAGAGGGTAATAGGAAAAATGACCTTGAAGTATTACTCGGTTCTTTCAATTTGACACCCGTTATTGATTTTCCTACTCGGGTGGTAAAGGATAGCAGCTCACTGATAGATAACTTCTTTATAGACCAAGATAAGTTTAACCAGATAAATGCTCAGCCTGTTGAGAATGGTCTTTCTGATCATGGTGCACAGCTAGTTACAATATATGACATAGCTCCATTCAGCAATACTAAACAGTCCTCCAAAGTAGTACGTTCAGTCAACGATTTAACAATTGCAAATTTCAGGGAAAGCCTACAGCAGTTAGACTGGGATGAGGTGTACCGTGAACCTGATGCCAATTTAAAATATAATTTATTTCACAACATTTTTGTAAATGCATTTTAAAACTGCTTCCCCAAGAAAATAGTTAAATATACTTGTAAGAAACCTCGTAACAAACCATGGCTTACTAAGGGTATAAAAATATCTTGTAACCAGAAAAGGGAATTGTATCTGACAGCAAGAAAGAGTAGTAACCCAGAAACTATCAAACATTATAAAAACTACTGTGTTATATTAAGAAAAGTTATTAAAAAATCCAGAAGTATGTGTATCATGTCTGAAATCAGCAACTCTGATAATAAAATTAAAACAATTTGGAATATTATTAAAAGAGAAACAGGTCAACCAAGAGCACAGGAAGACAGTATTACCATCAAATTGAATGAAAACTTTACGAACAAAAAGTCAGAAGTTGAAAATATTTTTAATAATCATTTTCTAAATGTTGTGGATATAGTAGGATCCAGGTGTTCATTAGAAGATGCTAGGCTGTTAATAGAAGAGGCCATACCTATGCAATTTGATACAATTGAAATCTCACCCACTTCTCCCTCTGAAATTAGGAAAATAATAAACTTGCTTAAAAGCAAAAACTCACATGGAATTGATGGCATTTCCAGCAAAATACTAAAAGCTTGTTCTCAACAGATAAGTAAGATTCTCAGCCACCTGTGTAATAGCTCTCTGGAACAGGGCATTTTTCCTGATAGACTGAAATATGCTATTGTTATACCTTTGCATAAAAAGGGGGATAGATCTGATGTCAACAATTACCATCCAATCTCCCTTCTAACAGCTTTATCCAAAATTTTTGAGAAAGTAATGTATTCAAGAGTAGCTTCACATATCTGTAACAAAGTACTAACAAAATGTCAGTTTGGTTTCCAGAAAAGTTTTTCAACAGAAAATGCCATATATGCTTTCACCAATCTAATTTTGAATGATCTGAATAACCGAACACCACCCATTGGGATTTTTTGTGATCTCTCAAAGGCTTTTGATTGTGTAAATCATGAAATTCTGCTAGACAAGCTCAAGTATTGTGGCATGAGTTGGACAGTGCACAAATGGTTTAATTCGTACCTAACTGGAAGAGTGCAGAAAGTTGAAATAAGTAGTTCTCATAATATGCAAAGATCAGCACATTCCTCAAACTGGGGAACTATCAAGAATGGGGTTCCACAAGGGTCAGTCTTGGGTCCTTTGTTGTTCTTAATATATATTAATGACTTGCCATTCTATATTCATGAAGAGGCCAAGTTAGTTCTTTTTGCTGATGGTACAAGTATAGTAATCACACCTGACAAACAAGAATTAACTGATGAAATTGTCAATACTGTCTTTCAGAAAATTACTAAGTGGTTCCTTGTAAACGGACTCTCACTGAATTTTGATAAGACACAGTACATACAGTTCCGTACAGTGAATGGTATGACACCATTAATAAATATAGACCTTAATCAGAAGCATATAGCTAAGGTAGAATATTTCAAATTTTTAGGTGTGTCCATTGATGAGAGATTAAATTGGAAGAAACACATTGATGATGTGCTGAAACGTTTGAGTTCAGCTACTTATGCAATAAGGGTCATTGCAAATTTTGGTGATAAACATCTTAGTAAATTAGCTTACTACGCCTATTTTCACTCGTTGCTTTCATATGTCATCATATTTTGGGGTAATTCATCACTGAGGAATAAAGTATTTATTGCACAAAAGTGTGTAATCAGAATAATAGCTGGAGTCCACCCAAGATCATCCTGCAGACATTTATTTAAGGATCTAGGGATATTCACAGTAGCTTCTCAGTATATATACTCTCTTATGAAATTTGTAATTAACACCCAAACCCAATTCAAAAGTAATAGCAGTGTGCATAACTACAATACTAGGAGAAAGGATGATCTTCACTATTCAAGATTAAATCTAACTTTGGCACAGAAAGGGGTGAATTATACTGGCACTAAAGTCTTTGGTCACTTACCAAATAGTATCAAAAGTCTGACAGATAACCAACAAGTATTTAAGAAGAAGTTAAAAGAATTTCTGAATGACAACTCCTTCTACTCCATAGAGGAATTTTTAGATATAAATTAAAAAAAAATATTAAAAAAATAAAAAATAAAAATAAAAAACACAAAAAATGAAAAAGTTGTTATATTAACTTAAGTATGTTGTTAAATTAACTTAATTATGTCATGTACTGGAAAATTTGACTCGTTCCACATCATTACGAAATATCGTATTCATGATCCATGGAACTAGTATTAATCTAATCTACAGAATATTATGTATCTAATCTAATCATTGAATTTGGTGACTATGAACCCACTGAGCCACCATTCCTGTCACTGATGCAACTTCAAACTTATATATATATCACATATTTCTATTTGGTTTTTCTTATTAACACTACAGATCATTCTTGCTTTATTCTTCAGGTGTGTTATTTATGTTGAACAGTTTTAAGAAATTGACAAACAGATGGGAGGAACTGAATAAAATGAGAGTGGCTATCGTTGAGAGGTGAAATACTAAAGATTGCAGAGGATTAAACAGGTAAAAAGGCAAGGCCTAGTGCAAATCCTTGTATAAACAGGAGATGTTTAGTTTAATTCACGAAAGCAGAAAATATAAAAATGGCAAATGAAGCACGAGAAATGCAATAAAGCCACCTAAAAGGAAGTGTTAGAAAATGCAAAATCGCTAAGCAGGGATAACTATAGGACAAATGCACAGCTGAAGATGCATGCATGACAAGGGAAAGATAGATCCCACATATATCAAAATTAAAGAAAGCTTTGGAGTGAGAAGCAGTGGTATGGATGTAAAAAGCTCAGTACTAAGCAAATAATGGAACTCTGACAGGTGAAAGGAATATATGACAGGACTATACAACCAAAATGAACTTTAAGACAATATTATACAAAAGGAAGTGAAAGTAAATGACAATGAGTTGGGAGAAATGATTATGGAAGAAGAATTTGATTAGAGTACTGAAAAGACCTCTGATGAAAGAAAGCCCCTGAAGCAGACATTCCCCAGAATTATTGAGCATAATGCAGGATATATATAAGACAGCCAAAATACACCCAGACTTCAAAAATGTTCCAGAAAAGGCAAGTGCTCACAGGTGTGGATGCTACAGAAACATCAGTTTAATAACTCACTTGTGGCAAACACAGACACAAATTATTTACAAAAGAATGAAAAAAGTGGTAGTTTTCGACCTCTGAGAAGATCAGTTTGAGTTCTGGAGAAATGTAGAAACACACAATGCAACACTGGTCCAATGACTTGTCTTAGAAAATAGACTGGAGAGAGGCAAAAATTACGCTTATAGCCATCTTAGGCTGAAGCTCTTCTGTCTGCGTTTGCTTCAAATACATTTCTTTTCACATTGAGCAAAATCCAATATTTTCTTTTCCTTTATTTCCCAGAGATATTTTGTTGAAGTTTCATCATTGTCATCATCATCAGTGGTGTTTCATTTTCCTTCTATTAAATAGGAAAAATGCTCTGTCCTATACACATATAAATTTGCGCTGTGATGACAATATTTACAAATTTGAAAAACAAATGAAATTTGTATAGATACTGTGTTACAACATGCTGTGGTTTTGCTGGGTTTTTATGTTCTTTGTTGCACTTGTTTTCTTTCACAGTTTGTCATCTGGAACCATACAGAAAAGTTATTTACTTTGAAATTTTACGACTGGAAATGTTACGGTCAGGCCAAACATTAACTAATTCTATGTGGAGCAGAGAGAGGCAGTTGCAAAAAAATCACACTCACTCACACACACACACACACACACACACACACACACACACACACACACACACACACACACTTACTTCCACACTGGTTACTTAACGTCAGGCATAATCGTAACATTTCCAGTCGTAAAATTTCAAAGTAAATAACTTTTCTACATAAAGTTCTATGTAGCAGCAGTTGACAAACTGTGAAAGAAAACAAGTAGCATTTTTAGATTTAGAGAAAGCTTTTGACAACGTCGGCTGTAGTCGACACAGCGTAAGAAGATCTCCGACAGCTGGCAGTGCTGTTATCACCTTTCAGCTGCAAAGTGCGAAGAGCTGCAGGAGAAAACAATAGTGTTTTATAGAGCTCCAGCAATGATGAGGTGTTGCCACAGAGACATTTACAAACTCACGTTACGTCACTGGTGCGACTGGCCCACTGTAACTATTGGGGATCTTCCGATGCCACCTCGACTATAGATTACATTCTTTGAAATTCTGAAGGACAACATGAGTAAAATGTAGTGAGTGGAAAGTTATTCACAACTTGTGCAGAAACCAGACTACAGTTATAAGAGTTATAAGACAGATGGGAAGCACTGGTTGAAAAGGGTGTGAGGCAGCTTTGTAGGCTTCACCAATGTTGTTCAGTCTGTACACAGAGGAACCAGTAAAGGAAATAGAGGAGTGATATGAAGAGGGAATTAAAATTCATGAAGAATAAATTAAAACTTTTGAGGTTTCCTGATAAGACTGTAATTATACCAGAGATGGCAAAGGACTTGGAAAAGAGTTTATAAGATGAATATTAACAAAGGTACAATGAGGATAGTTGAATGTCATTGAATCAGGCAATGCTGGGAATGAGGTACTAAAAGCAGGAGACAACTTTTACTATTTGGGCAAAAATAACTGATGGTGGCCGAAGTAGAGAGGATATAAAATACAGACTAGCAATAACAAAAGCTTTTTCAAAAAAAGGGGTACTTTGTTAATATCAAATATAAAGTTAAGTGTTAGGAAATCACATCTAATGATATTTGTCTGGAAGCTAGCCTTTTATGTAAGTGAAATGTGGGTGATAAACAATTTGAACAAGAAGAGAGTAGATGCTTTTGATGTGTGGCACTGCTGGAGAATGCTGATAGTTAATTGGCAGATGTGGTTACTAAAGCAGAGATTTTCAACTGAATTAGGAGGGAAAAAAATGGAAACAGAGAGAAGCGTGGGGGCAAAAATTTTGGGAAGAGACCAAGGCCTGATTATCGTAAGTTGGTTCAAGCGACGTAGGCTGCAGTTGTTATGCAAAAATTAAGAGGCAAACACATTGTAGACTAGTGTGGAGGGCTGCAATAAACCAGTCTTCAAGCTGCCACGACATGAACATTTAAATTATAGATTGAGCAGCAGGCAGTCACACAAACAGAGACCTGAATGTGGTAGTTGTAGGCTGGAAATTTTTCTTCAGTAAACACACACCAGTGCCTACCTGTTTTCTGACGGACACACGTTTGTGACAGAGCCACTACATTCCATTCGTTTATGTGCCTATTACTGCTAGACACATCCACTATACAGTTAGTGGTTACAAAGGGAAATTTTCCCAGTGTAAGTGCCACGGCTGCATCATATTTACAAATAATAACATTTTTGTGAGGCAGTTATTTGGGGCATCATGATTTATTCCTCTATCAAATTCAGCCCGGTAGCCATTTTCAAACGGTTATGAAATGCCTTAGACTTATGTGTAAAAAAAAAAAATGACATTGATGTCAAAGTTCTGACACAATGGTTGTTACATGTTAGCTGTGAAATGTGAGTCAAGGCACTGCGTAACATTTACTCCAGCCTACTGTCATTAATTGTAACATGACAGAAGGTTGGCTGGGTGTGAAGAATGTGGTTCTCTGCGGAAGATGGGGTGGACGTGCAGCAGCAGAACGATGTCCCAGTGAGAATACAATAACTTCTTTATTACTACGTTACTAATTTATACAACTTGGACCCCACTATGTAATTGGTTGTGGACAGGCATTTAACAGGTCTTTAATTAATCCAGACAATTCATATAGTCATTTGAGTGTGTTTCCATCTTCACACAGTATTCAAGCATAGTAATGGCAGGCAAGATACACAGCATAAGGTAGATGTGAGCTGCTCGGGAGACAGTGCGCCGCGCTGGCATCTTCGGTATGCCGGCTTTGTGCTTACAGCGACGGGCATGCAGTGCTTGCGGCATTCTGCAGAGGACAAGGTTTGTGATGTTGACCAGGACAGCAGGCCACAGTGTCCCAGTTGTACGTTTACGGCATTGCCCAGAGTCACAGTGTGGACGTATGCTGAAGAGAAGCGGTTGGCTGCCTGGCCTACGTAGGAAGAGGTCCATCATTCATGGCCCGGTGGCAGCAGACTTACTGTGGCTCCTCTGACTGACACAGCCTGGATGTCACATACTGCCCAGCTGTTCAAATGCTGACTGGCTAGTTCGAGCAGACTTAAATGCCGTTACAGCTCACAGAATTTGTGGGTGGGGCAACATTAGTATATCACACCAAATTACCTAGAATGAAGGCAATGACAGCTGTCTTAATTGGCAGCAGGTCATGTTGCAGTTTGTCCTGGATACTGCCCCAGTTTCCCTAGGTAGATAGCAGTGACGTGGAAGAAGTGAAAATGCTCTCAGCTTGAGGAATGTTGACTGGCACCTGGCCGACTCCAGTACGTGGCTTATTTACCATCCTTGTGCTCTGTTGCAATCTTAGTGCTCCTTTTAACTTCCTCCCTTTACACACCAAACTGTGAAAACAGGCACCAACAGATGATGTCACAGCACCCGTTAATACTGCTAGTCAAGTCCAACAAATAGTGTCTAATGTTCCTCCTTAGGTAAGTGAAGAAACTTGTGCAAGACATTTGGATATCAGTTTTACATACCGTAATATTCTTACTTCAGATTTCTGTGTCATAAATCTTTTCTGACCTTAGCTGCAATTCTCCAGAAGATTAGGTTATAATGTCAAATCAATGATGAGCTCATCAGAAGTGGAGCATAAGATGTGAATAGCCACTGTAGGGGATAAACCGGCTGTGAGTTCAATGATGGGACAGAGTATGTAAAGCAGACCTGCCTCTAGGGCGTTAAATAGGAACCCTACAACAACAGAGCGAAGAGGGAAGCTGCCTACCGACTGTTTTCAACAAAATTCATAGTAAATCAACCTGCTGTAAAGCAGTGCATTATTTAAAATATTAATTTCTTAGTAACACCTACAAGAGGGAAAAGAACTTACTGGGAAATGACTAAAATACAAAGGTTCTACAAATGGTGTATGTGATCTAACACACTATAGTAGGCCCTTGTAATACAAAATTGGAATCATCAAAAACTCAGTTAACCCTTACCAGCTATTCACTCCCTGCCAAATTACACTGAAAAATCTATTGTTTAAACTGAGTTTCTAATTCTTACTACAAATTAAAATTTGGTCCTGACATTACATATTTCAAATCTTATTCTCCGTTTGAAATGAATAAGTACGCACATATATAGTGCTGTCCACTACAGTATTTTCTGTTATGCATTTCAAATAATTTTTCTCAATAATGTACTGGACTGTAATTCTGTAACAATGGCCCAATCGTATGTTTGCTGCTCACATGTCACTTTCATAGCACAACACATGGGTGGGGGAGAAAGGATTTGATCTGTAGACAACACACAGCACACAACACGTGACAGTCCAGACAGCTCTAGTACTCTGTTTGTGAACAGTGAATGCATTCTTTTCCTTTTGCTCCACCACTCTCAATATGCCGCCAAAACAGAAGCAAGCTCATAACGAACCAATGCTACAAGGGAAGCAGCAGATTCTATATCTTGTCAACAGTGGAGAGCAGTCTAAAACATAGGTAGCAAAGCACATTCAGGTTCCAAAGAATACTTTCTCATTAGTATTAATTTCAAGACAGACAACAGTCATGTCTGGCAAGTTGTTCATTTAGCAGCAATAGCAAGCACATGAGGCTATCCAAACTTCAGTATGTGGAGAATTCCCTGTTTGAATGGTTCCAACACATGCGCTCACAGCAAATTCTGTTGCCTGGCCCACGCTTAAAGAAAGTGCTTGTGAAATCGCCAGAAAAAATGAATTTTTTGGTTTGTGTGTTCTGAGGGTGATTATGGTGTTTTCAGAAGAGGCATAAGATTGGTGCTCTCAGTGCCCGTGGGGGAAGTGCACAGAGTATATAATGAAGATGCCCATGAGGGGGGCAAGGGAATTTCAATCCAAGTTCTCTCATATGTATCACCAAAAACATAAGTTTAATATGCATGAATCTGACATTTTCTATAACTTTAAGCCTGAAGGAGACACTATAGGTGAAGAACAAAAAAATGTTCTGGAGAGAAATGAAGCAAAGGAAGAAAAGCATCATAACTCAGACAATTCTTGAGAAGCACTGAAACTATTGGTGATCGGAGAATGAAAGATCTGCCACACCACTATGAGAATAAAAATAAAGCATGGATGACCCAGTCTCTCTTCTGTAGCTGGCTCTTGAAGGTTCAACAATAAGTGGCTGTGAGGAAAAGTATTTTGTTAATTTTGGATCACTGCTTGGCACATCTGTTCGACCACCTGGAACTTCCGAACAAAGAAATTGACTTCTTACTAGCTAACACCAAGAGCCATCTGCCGCCACTGGATCAAAGAATAAAATTCCTCAATCGAGCATAATTACAGATGCTGACCTGTTAAGGCAACTGTCAGTGCAATCAAATTACAAGAAACATTTCTGTATTGGAATGTTCGCAAGCTATCAGCAACATATCTAGTGCTCGGGATGAAGTTACAACAGAGAAAATCTGTTTGCAGAAGACCTGGACAGCAATCGATAATTCCCTGGAACAGAACAGGAAACCAACGGTCCAACATCTGAACTTACTCGTGATGTAGATACAATTTTGGATTTGATGCCGCTCTTGTACAGGCTTACAACATTTGGTGCCCTCTTGTACTGTCAGTACGGAAGAATGGCAGACTGTAACATCTATGCTGCTGAAGAACCAGACATAGGTTCTGCTGATGATGTGGAAGAGAACGATAATGCTTTACTTCTGAGGAAGATATGACACTGCCACACCACTTTGAAGTTGTAGCTGCAGCTGCTGCTCTCTAGAGATTTGTTGCCACTTTTGATGTCCCAATGGAATTTCAGGCTGTTCTGGAGGTGGTGTCTTCAGAGTGTGCCAAAATTTTACAACCAACAGTCCTAGAAATAACAATTAACTATTTTTTCTGGTTCATATTCATGTATAAAAGTAGACATGTAAAAGATAAGAATTTTTGTAAAACAAAATCTGTACTGATTAAAACTTACCGTGTTAAATAACAGTACATTTTAGTGTTTCTTAAGATTATCAGCTGTTGTGTTACAAGACGCACCAATTCAGTGGGTACAATACATCTATACTCTGCAAACCACTGGGCAGTGCACAACAGGGTACATCCCATTGCACAAGTTATCAGAGTTCCCTCCTGTTCCATTCATGAATGGAATGCAGGAAGGATGATCGAATGCCTCTGTGCGTGCAGTAGTTATTCCAATCTTATCCTCACGATCCCTAAGTGAGCAGTACCTAGGGGATTGTAGTACACTCCTAGACTCACTATTTAAAGCCAGTTCTCGGAACTTTGTTAACTGACTTTCTTGGGATAGTCTACGTCCATCTTCAAGAGTCTTTCAGTTCAGTTCCTTCAGTATCTCTGCTACACTTTCCCACACTTTCACAAACCTCTGACCAGTCTTGCTGCCCTTCTCTGTACGCATTCAATATCCCCTGTTAGTCCTATTTGGTACGGTCCCACACACATCAGCAATATTCTAGAACTGGTTGCACGAGTGATTTGTATGCAATCTCTTCTGTAGACTGATTGCACTTCCCCAGTATTCTACCAATCAACCGAAGTCTGCCACATGCTCGATCCACGACTGAACCTAAGTGATCATTCCATTTCATATCCCTACAAGGTGTTACACCCAGGTACTTGTATGAGATGGCTGGCTGGTTTTGTTAATTGGAAAATTTTATATTCCTGAACATTTACAGTGAGTTACTACTCTCCGCACCACTTTGAAATCTTATCAAGATCTGACTGAATATTTAAACAATGGGTCCTCCAAGTAGGAATATAGGATGAGATACATTCATCAGTAAAAACTGACCTGACACACACACACACACACACACACACACACACACACACACACACACACACACACACACACACAGACAGACAGACAGACAGACAGACAGACAGAGAGAGAGAGAGAGAGAGAGAGAGAGAGAGAGAGAGAGAAACACTGTCAACTCCAGCATCTCAGGCCAGAATGCAACATCACGTGGGATGTAAGCAGCAATCTGGAGGGTTGGGGAAAGGGAAGAGGAAGGGGAATGGCAAGGGGTAGTAGCGTACAGGTCAGGAGAGAGACAAACACTGTCTGGTGGAGTGTGCAGGGATTAGACTCCAGGCGCAGGGTCAGGAGGTTGCAGGGAGTCAGGGTGGGAAAAAATGAGAAGAGTGGGGAAAGACAAGTGGATGCACTGGCAGAGGGCAGCAAATAAACAGGGTGGAAGACGTGAATGGGGAGGAGATGACAGGACATAAGGGGTGGAAACTGTTGTGTGGAGGGTGTGGGGACAGTATGTTACCATAGGTTGAGGCCACAATAATACAGGTGTGGAGAATGTGTTGTTAAGGTAACTCCTATCTGTGCAGTTCAGAAGCCTGGTGGTAGAGGGAAGGATTCAGATGGCTCGGGTAGTGAAACAGCCACTGAAACAAAATGTGTAACATTCAGCTGCATGTTGTGCCACAGGGTGGTCTACTTTGCTCTCTATCACAGGCTGGTGACAGTCATTCGTCCTGGTGAACAGCTGATCGGTAGTCTTACCAATATAAAAAGCTGTGCAATCATTGCGGCAGCGATGGTAAATGACTTGGCTGCTTTCACAGGTGGCCTGTCACCTAATGAGGTAGGATAAACCTGTGACAGATTTTGCACCTGTGTCTACCATAGGGATATAATCCTTGTGACAAGGGGTTGGGATTGGAAGTGGCATAGGGACATAGGGATGGACTAGGATTTTGTGGAGGTAGGGACACCACATTAGGAGGGGTCGGAGTATCTCGGTTGAATGTCCCACATTTCAGGGCACAATGAGAGGTAATCAAAGCCCTGGTGAAGGATGTGGTTCAGCTGTTCCAGTCTGAGGTGGTACAAGGTGACAAAAGAGACACTCCTTTGTGGCTTGCTTTTGGCGGTTTTGGGATGATTGGGGTTGTGAATGGAACTGGCATGGGAGATCTCTATCCTGAGAGTTTTAACAATCCTGCAAACATGTTTTCAACTCTGAGTAATTTTATGACCAACATCATGCCATAGAATGTGATCGAGTTGTATTAATAAATGAAAAAACACTGAGTGGTTTAACACATTAACACGTTTTCTTCAGCAAGCAATCTTTCTTTAATTCACTTACACATCATATTCTGTAAATCAATAAGTAAGGAGGGTCTTCAGGGATGTGGAATACCACGTTGCCTCTCTTTTTTCACGTTTGAAAGGTATAGCATGCATCATCATCATCATCATCATCATCATCATCATCATCATCATCTGGTAAACACATCTGAAGCGAAAATGTTTACACAAATACAATTGCATTCGGTGGAGAAGACACAAATTTGAGTGTGTTTTAGGAAATAGCCTATTAAATTTGCAGTTGTTTGAGGCCACCTTTAGGCATAGAGTAAATTAGCCCAACCCCCCTTCCACTTATTTATTATCAAACGTCAAAATAAAGTCAATGTATACTATTTATTTAGGAATGTCTGTACTGTACACTGAACACCCTGTATACTGACAAAAAAAATTCCTTTTTTATTAAAACTGCTGCTTGTTAACCATTAACAGACTTAATTGCCTTATTATATGAATCTAAATAAATTATTATGTCCCTGTGTAAAATGGTATTCTTTTGTTTCTCACTGGTCATACCGGACTCGGGAGTCGGTTACCGCAGCAACGTATTTTCGCCATCTGTCCCTGTCTTGGGCTATTTCCTTCCATTCACCTTCAATACCTAGGCTCCTCAAATCAGCCTTCACATTGTCCTCCCATCTACGCCTCGGTCTCCCCACAGGACGTTTTCCCTCTAGGTGCCCTACCAGTACTCTGCGAGCTGCCCTGCACTCATCCATTCTAGCTACGTGACCCGCCCATCGCAGCCTACGTGATTTAATAATAGTGATTATGTCAGGGCTTGAATAGAGTTCGTGAACCTCTTCGTTATGCAGTTTTCGCCAATCTCCACTAATGTCCTCCCTTCTTGCTCCGAAAATTTTGTTTTCAAATACTCGAAACGGCTTTTCATTTTGCACAGTGAGAGACCCAAGTCTCACACCCATACAGCATAACCGGTAGAATAATAGTTTTGTATATTCTAATCTTTAAATTCCTAGACAATATCCGTGATGAAAGTAATCTATTCAGTGAGAAGTAGCACGTATTTCCCGTCCGTAATCTCTTCTTCAGTTCGGATTCAATCTCATTTCTCGAAGTGATGTCCACGCCTAGATACTTAAATGTGTTCACTTTTTCAAACTGCATTTCTCCAACTCTTAATATTTCCTGATCAGGGTGTATACGTGGACAAGGAAAAAAAATTCCCGGATTAAAAATACACTTTCTCCTGGGTGAAAATACACTTATTCCGTGTTAAGTGAGAGTATACTTTTCCTCGGAACTGTAGAACTTATCGAGATTGCAACGCGCTTTTGTAAGCCAGTAGTAGCTCACGTCACGTGATCTCGCCAGCCAATACAGCGGATATTCAAAGCATAGGACACGTCATGTCGTCAGCCAATAGCATTATCACTGTTAAGTAGCTGGTACACACAAATAGGAAAAGTTAATGGTTTAACTCAATATACATAGTGTTGTTACAAGAAAAGCAAAGCTTTCACCAACAATATTGGTATCAACGATTAATAAGCTGCAAGAGAAGCTAAACTTTCACGTATAACGTCGATCTTTGCGCGTGTTACACTTTAAGATACATCACACAAATGTGCCAGTAAAATTTTTAATAACGACATAAATGTCTGATCTTCTGGGCTCTAAATTATTCTAACTGGTCACCCTTAAAGAGTTGATTTTTAAATGAGAGTCAAACGTTCTGTGATTAAAGAAATTCATTGCACATAGTTCATCTTGTGTAAAAGGAAATTTACTTTGAAAGTAACGTTTTTCAATCAATCATTCGCGATATTATCCCGCGACCTGTTAGAAAGAGGTTCGTTTCAGCAGTTGCCAGAGAGCGCCAGATAACAGGTGTCACAGCGCCTGCGCAACTACGATGACGTAAGAAGCCCGTATTTTCGTACGTGTAAAACATTAAAAAATTTTACGTTATGTCATAAAAGAAACAATACATCAGAGGTTATTCCAAGAGCATTGGAAATTCGTGAACCATAATAACGTGCATAATTCAGTTTAAAGTGCACATTCGTACGTCCAGATTCGGTTGTAAATTTTCTTGGAGTACCAGTATTGTATTATTTCATTTTTGGTTCTTTATTATCGCATAATGCCATACTTGCAAGAAGACGAAAACCTGCTCTTTTGTAATACAGAGAACAGTTGAAACTAGCCAATAGTGTGGAAATAAACACTTCGTTACAAATAAATTGACTGCCTCAGCTGAAAAGATTAATAAAAACCACATAGCCAGAAGTGGGAGAAGGTACTACACATATGCGACTCAACTGCGCATGCGCAAGGGCCCGCACGCAACTGCTCACACGAATCCAATGAAAACAGTTGTGATGTTACGCTCATCGGAGGCAATTTGTTGTTATGAAGCATGTCATAGTCTTCCTAAAGCCTTTGGCACATTTTGCTGCTGGCAGATGCTTGTGTGAGCACTGTGTTTTGTTGTTGCACGTGGCGCATTTCCTTTGCAACTTTAAGTTTTATTTTAGTTTTTTCTCTCGTTCATGTTTTATTGCTGTGAGTATTATTCTGCAGTAGCGGGATACAGTAATATCCTTTGTTTGAATATTATTTCTTACCAGTCAAAATAACAAAAAATCCAGGTATTCTAAAAAATTCCCGGGTTTTTCCCAGATGAAAAAATTCCCGCGTTTTTCCCGGATCTCCCGGGTCGTATACACCCTGCTATCTACTGCTGTTGGCATTCTAATAGTAACCAGGTATTTAGTTTTGTCTTCTCTTATCCTTAGACCTACGTCTTCACTAGCCTTGATTAACGCATTCGCAATTGCTGTTACAGATTCCCATTTAACTCCACACCCTCTGAATTATCTGCTGCCATTCGTACAATATATTCTAGGAGTAAATTAAAAAGTAGCGGAGACAGGGCATCTCCCTGCATAAGTCCGTTCTTTACTACAAATTCTTCTGACTCCAATTTCCCCATGCGTACTCTACCTTTTGTGTTTTTCAAAATCGCTTCTATAAGTCTAACATACTTCTTTGGTGTTCCAAAAGAATTCTGTACAATTTTGATTACAATACTGAATCACATGCTTTTGTTAAATCTATGGAAAGATTATGAACTTTTTTATTGTATTCCCATTTCTTTTCCAAAATTTGATGCTGGGTGAATATTTGGTCTATAGTTGATTTGTTCCTCCGAAAGCCAGTTTGTTAATCCACAGTTTCATCTACATAAGGTGTAAGCCTGCTTAGCAGAATATTCGAGAAAATTTTGGAACATACTGGGAATAGCGATATCCCTCTATAATTACTACAATCCATTTTGTCGCCCTTCTTAAAAATTGGGATCAGAATCGACTCCTGCCACTCTTCAGGTTGGTTGGTTGGTTTGGGGGGGATTAAAGGGACCAGACTGCGATGGTCATCGGTCCCTTTTTCCAAAAAAAAGTAAAACCACCCAAAGAGAATAAAAAACGAACAACAGGAAAGACGTCAGACGACACAGGACAAGAAATACTCCTGCAGAGATCAGACGAAACAAATTAAAATCACACAGAGTGTGACAGTGGTTGGCCGACCATAGAGATAAAAAGGAAACGCCAACCACCGACAAAGGACGACAGAGTCCCTGCGGTTGGCTCGCAGGGATGACCGCCACACAGTCGTCGTCTCCTTGATGGCACGGAGTTTATTGGGCATGATCCGATTGCGCCATTCAGCGTCCCAAAGCGCAAAAACTTTTCGGCGGAGGACTGCCCGCAAATCAGTCTCTGGGAGGCCAACGTCCAGAGACTGTTTACTCGTGGCCTCTTTCGCCAGGCGGTCAACATGTTCATTGCCCGGGATACCGACATGACCGGGGGTCCACACAAAGACCACAGAGTGGCCGCAACGCGCAAGAGTATGCAGGGACTCATGGATAGCCATCACCAGACGAGAACGAGGAAAACACTGGTCGAGAGCTCGTAAACCGCTCAGGGAATCGCTACAGATAACGAAGGACTCACCTGAGCAGGAGCGGATATACTCTAGGGCACGAAAGATGGCGACTAGCTCAACAGTGTAAACGCTGCAGCCAGCCGCCAAGGACCGTTGTTCAGAATGGTCCCCTAGAGTTAGCGCATACCCGACACGACCAGCAACCATCGAACCGTCGATGTAAACAATTCCAGAGCCCTGATACGTGGCCAGGATGGAATAAAAGCGGCGGCGGAAGGCCTCTGGAGGGACCGAGTCCTTCGAGCCCTGTGCCAAGTCGAGCCGAAGGCAAGGGCAAGGAACACACCACGGGGGTGTACGCAGAGGCGCCCGGAAAGGAGGTGGAACTGGGAAAAACCCATGCCCGCAGAGAAGCTCCTTGATGCGTACGGCGATCGGACAACCCGACCGGGGCCGACGGTCTGGCAGATGGACGACTGACTGCGGGAACAGGACACGATAATTTGGATGCCCGGGCAAGCTAAAAACATGGGCAGCATAAGTGGCCAGCAAACGTTGGCGTCGGAACCGCAGTGGAGGTACACCTGCCTCCACTAGGACGCTGTCCACAGGGCTAGTGCGGAAAGCACCAGTGGCAAGGCGTATCCCGCTGTGGAGAATTGGGTCCAGCACCCGCAACGCAGATGGGGATGCTGAGCCATAAGCTAGGCACCCATAATCCAGGCGAGACTGGATTAACGCCTGGTAGAGCCGCAACAGGGTAGATCGGTCGGCGCCCCAGCGGGTGTGGCTCAAACAACGCAGGGCATTGAGATGCCGCCAACACGCTTGTTTAAGCTGCCGGATATGAGGCAGCCAAGTCAACCGGGCATAAAAAAGGACACCCAAAAACCTGTGGGTCTCCACCACAGCAAGAAGTTCGTCGGCAAGATAAAGCCGCGGCTCAGGATGGACCGTTTGGCGCCGGCAGAAATGCATAACGCGGGTCTTGGCAGCAGAAAACTGAAAACCACGCGCTACAGCCCAAGACTGCGCCTTGCGGATTGCGCCCTGTAGCTGACATTCAGCTGCTGCAATGGTAATAGAACTATAGTAAAGACAGAAGTCGTCAGCATACAGCGAGACCGTTTATTGCAATTAAAAACAGGCAGACACTGAGGACAGAGCCCTGGGGTACCCCGTTCTCCTGGACGAGGGAGGAACTATACGAGGCCGCGACTTGCACGCGGAAGGTACGATACGACAGAAAATTTCTGATAAAGATCGGCAGAGGGCCCCGAAGACCCCATCCATGAAGCGTAGAAAGGATGTGATGACGCCATGTCGTATCGTACGCTTTCCGCATGTCGAAAAAGACAGCGACCAGGTGCTGACGGCGGGCAAAGGCTGTACGGATGGCCGACTCAAGGCTCACCAGATTGTCGGTGGCGGAGCAGCCTTTACGGAACCCACCCTGAGACGGAGCCAGAAGGCCCCGAGACTCCAGCACCCAATTTAAGCGCCGGCTCACCATCCGTTCAAGCAACTTGCAAAGAACGTTGGTGAGACTAATGGGACGGTAGCTGTCCACCTCCAGAGGGTTCGTTCCAGGTTTCAAAATGGGGATGACAATACTTTCCCGCCATTGCGACGGAAACTCACCCTCGACCCAGAGACGGTTGTAAAGGTCGAGGAGGCGTCGCTTGCAGTCCACTGAAAGGTGTTTCAGCATCTGACAGTGGATGCGATCTGGCCCGGGAGCGGTATCAGGGCAAGCGGCAAGGGCACTCTGAAATTCCCACTCACTGAATGGAGCGTTGTAGGGTTCAGAAGCGTTGGTGCGAAAAGAAAGGCTCCGACGTTCCATCCGCTCTTTAATGGAGCGGAAGGCCTGGGGGTAATTCGCAGAAGCGGAACTCATAGCAAAATGCTCTGCTAAGCGGTTTGCAATGACGTCGGAGTCAGTACAAACTGCTCCATTCAGTGAGAGCGCAGGGACGCTGGCAGGGGTCCGATAGCCGAAGACCCGTCGAATCTTGGCCCAGACCTGCGATGGAGTGACATGGAGTCCAATGGTGGACACATACCGCTCCCAGCACTCCTTCTTGCCTTGGCGGATAAGGAGGCGGGCCCGCGCACGCAGCCGTTTGAAGGCGATAAGGTGGTCCATGGAGGGATGTCGCTTGTGACGCTGGAGCGCCCGCCGGCGATCTTTAATCGCTTCAGCGATCTCAGGCGACCACCAAGGCACAGCCCTCTGCCGAGGGGACCCAGAAGAACGGGGAATGGCAGACTCGGCGGCAGTGATGATGCCGGCGGTGACCGATGTAACCACCGCATCAATGGCATCAGTTGAGAGAGGCTCAATAGCGGCAGTGGAAGAGAACAAGTCCCAGTCAGCCTTATTCATAGCCCATCTGCTAGGGCGCCCAGAAGAGTGACGCTGTGGTAGTGACAGAAAAATCGGAAAGTGGTCACTACCACACAGGTCGTCATGCACACTCCAGTGGACAGATGGTAAGAGGCTAGGGCTACAGATTGAAAGGTCAATGGCGGAGTAGGTGCCATGCGCCACACTGAAGTGTGTGGAGGCACCATCATTCAAAATCGAGAGATCGAGCTGCGACAATAAATGCTCAACGGTGGCGCCTCGACCTGTTGCCACTGACCCACCCCACAGAGGGTTATGGGCGTTAAAGTCGCCCAGTAATAAGAAAGGTGGCGGCAATTGGGCTATCAGCGCAGCCAGGACATGCTGCGCGACATCACCCTCCGGTGGAAGGTAAAGACTGCAGACGGTAAGAGCCTGCGGCATCCATACCCTAACAGTGACAGCCTCTAAAGCTGTTTGTAGAGGGACAGACTCGCTGTGAAGAGAGTTAAGGACATAGATGCAGACGCCACCTTTCATAAGCTTTCATAAGCTGATCGGTTCTTATAATAACCCCGATAGCCACGGAGGGCGGGGTTGCGCATTGCTGGAAACCAAGTTTCCTGCAGAGCAATGCAGAGGAAAGGGTGAAGGCTGATAAGTTGGCGGAGCTCAGCTAGATGGTGGAAGAAACCGCTGCAGTTCCACTGGAGGATGGTTTTGTCCATGGCTGAGAAAGGCGTGCCGGGACTGGGACGGCAGATTACGCCGCTGGGTCACCTGCTGCCTCCGATTGAGCACCCGTGCTAGTGCTATTGCTATTCACGGCGTCTGAGGGACCGGCGAGATCGAGGTCCTCAGCGGACGCCAGAATCTCCACCTCGTCCTCAGACGCAAAGCTAGAAGGTGGCGATGGGGTGGCTACCACCGCGCGTTCCTTGGGCTTAGAGCTGCACTTCTTTGATTTCTCACGCTGCTCCTTGGGTTTAACTGGCTGGGAGGGCTTCACCGATTCAGTCTCCGGGACTGAGGAGGATCGGGAAGCCCTTCGACCTGCAGATTGTGGGCACTTACGCCACTGGCTATCGCCAGCCTTCCCGCCGGTGGAAACCTGGGAAGGGAGGGACCCAAGGGACCCCTTGCGAGCGTGAGAAGCCGAAGAAGTTGGACACTTCTCCGGCTTAGAAGCGGGGACCGACGTCCCCGATGGGGGGGATGGTGTTGCTCCTGAGGTAGGTGGCACAGGAGCAACCCGGTGGGTAGAGCCCCCCACTGGCAAGGGGGCAGGAGGACTTGTACCACTCGTCGATCCAGCCGGAAGGCGCGAAACTGATGGGGCTAGCACAGGTGTTGTAGCAGCGGCGTAGGAAGTTGTCATTCGCACTGGATGTAATCGGTCGTATTTCCGTTTGGCCTCAGTATAAGTCAGTCCATGATTTTGCGCTCTTTCTGGAATATTCTGCAGTCTGGCGAGCAAGGTGAATGGTGCTCCCCGCAGTTGACGCAGATGGGAGGCGGGGCACATGGAGTATCGGGATGAGATGGGCGTCCGCAATCTCGACATGTGAGGCTGGAAGTGCAGCGGGAAGACATATGGCCGAACTTCCAGCACTTGAAGCACCGCATCGGGGGAGGGATATAGGGCTTGACGTCACATCGGTAGACCATCACCTTGACCTTGTCCGGTAACGTATCACCCTCGAAGGCCAAGATGAAGGCACCGGTAGCAACCTGATTGTCCCTCGGACCCCGATGAACGCGCCGGACGAAATGAACACCTCTACGTTCTAAGTTGGCGCGCAGCTCGTCATCAGACTGCAAAAGGAGGTCCCTATGGAAAATAACACTCTGGACCATATTTAAACTCTTATGTGGAGTAATAGTAACGTTAACATCCCCCAACTTGTCACAAGCAAGTAACCTGCGTGACTGGGCGGAGGATGCCGTTTGTATCAGTACTGAGCCAGAGCGCATTTTAGACAAGCCCTCCACCTCCCCAAACTTGTCCTCTAAATGCTCGACGAAGAACTGAGGCTTTGTGGAGAGAAAAGACTCCCCATCAGCTCTCGTGCAAACTAAGAATCGGGGCGAATAACTGTTACCTCCATCCTGGGACTTACGCTCTTCCCACGGCGTGGCCAGGGAGGGGAACGTTTTCGGATCGTACTTCTGAGCATTAAATTGAGCCCGAGAACGCTTAGAGACTGCTGGCGGCTGGCCGCCAGCTAGAGATGATGTACCACGCTTCATTGCGGGTCATCTGCCCTGATGCCACCTACTCCGACCAAGGGCCCTCCCCACGGGCGCCACCCAGCCACAGCAAAGGCCACCTGGCAGGATGGCCGTTGCCGGGAGTCCTGATACCCCAGGAGGATAGGCATCTACTCCTTGGCATACGTGGGGAGTTAACGGCGCAGGCATCAGTAGAGCGATCCCTGTGTTGTCAGGGGGCTACAACCAAGAGGGCACATGGCGGCCCCACCACAACGGACTGGCTACCATGCTGGATCTTAGGTGCAAAACTGTCCAAGGTCGTCGTCGCAGTTAAAAGAAACACTGCAGAGGGCAGCGTGGTAATCGCACCCAGGGACGTATCCCCGCCCTAAAGATCGAAAACGAGCGGGACACCATTGCAACGAAGTGAAAGCCGGCTAAAGGTCTAACTGCACGACGGATACAGTGCACCATGTAAGGCGCCCTTCCCCAATTGGCTCGCTCTTCGGAATAAGTTAGAAAGATGGAGGTCAAACCCGAGAGGGGATCATCACATAAGGCCAAAACATGTGAGACTCCTTTTAGTCGCCTCTTACGACAGGCAGGAATACCGCGGGCCTATTCTAACCCCCGAACCCGCAGGGGGGCACTCTTCAGGTATCATCTCTGAGTTCCATGCTTTAGTTATCACTTTGTGAACTACTTCCACCAATTTTTTCTCCATTTTTAACAAATTCTGCAGTTATCCAATCTGATCCTGGTGCTTTATGGTTTTTCGATTTGTTGATTGCATCCCTTACTTCCTTTAACGTTGGCTCAGGTATCTGGAGCTCTGCTGTATGTATTTCGTATGCCGGCTCATTTCCTGCTTCCTGGTGTACATTTAATAGATGCTCAAAATACGCCCTCCATTTACTCAATATAGCACTGGGGTCTGTCAGTATTCCCCCAGCATCCCCTCTAAGTGCATTTGTCCTAGCCTTGAACCCCTTCCTATACCCATTTATGTCTAGGTAAAGTTCCCTAATGTTTTTTGTTTTACTGTTTGTTTCCATTTTTTAATTTGACCGTTCAAATAATTCCTCTTCTTTGCCCGTAGCCTACGACCAACTTCCCTTCTCATGTTCAAGAACTCCTCTCATTTTCTGTCTCTCATTCCATCCCCATCTAATCGAGCATTTCTCCTTTCCTTCACCAATTTATTGCATTCCTCATCAAACCATGGCTTCCTCCTGTTCTTCTTAATTGTACCTATTGTGACCTTTGATATTATTCCTCACACTGATCCACAATTTATTTACATCCTCATCTTTATCTTCGTGTGTCCTGAGAGCATCAAACCTATTTGAAATTTCAATCATGTGCCTTCTTCTAAAGTTTTCATCATTTAACTTGTCAGTGTCGAACCTAACAAGTTCTGCATTGTGACACCTTGATGTTGCTGTAGATAGCCGTAGGTGAACTTTGGCAACTACAAGAAAATGATCAGAATCACAGTCTGCTGCCCTGAAAGTCCTAACATTTTCTATACTAGGGTGCCATCTCCGATCTACAAGAACATGATCAATTTGGTTTCGGGTGTGTCCATCCGGAGAGGCCCAAGTTGCTTTATGAATGTCCTTCCTTTTGAAATATGTGCTCTCAACAATCATGTCTTTTGAAACAGCAAAATTAACCACCCCTGTGCCATTATCATTCAAAATGCTATGCGAACTTTCTTTCCCAATTGTAGGCCGGAATGCTTTCTCCTTCCCTATCTTTGCATTAAAATCACCTATGATTAATTTTGTATCGTACGAGGAGAACTCATCCCACACCTGATCTAGTTCTTCATAAAAGCCGTCTTTAACAACCTCTTCAGTGTCCTCAGTTGGTGTGTGTGCATTAATTACTACTAGTCTATTCCACCTGCCGGACAACACTATAACTGATAGTCTGTCACTAATGAACCTTATATCTCTGATTGTGTGAAGCACTTTTCTCTGTATTGCGAAACCTGTTCCGAAACTGTGAGCTTCCGCACCTCCATAGAAAAACGTATAATTACCCCTCTTTACGCTACCCTCCCCCTGCCACCAAGTTTCTTGAATAGCTGTAATGTCTACATCGTATCTGTCTAATTCGTCTAATAATGTATGGAACGTTCCTGGCCTGTTCAAACTTTTAATGTTCCATGTTCCCAACCTGAAAGTTCCTTTCGGCCTGAATCTCTTCGAAGTAGGTTCCGCCCGGAGATCTGAATGGGAACCTAATTTACCTCCGGAATATTTTACTTCAAAGGGACCCATGCCCATTAATGTTGCTGATTCTTGATGAATAGATTTGATAGTAAGAGAAGAAGAAACAGGGATGGTCCATCACGCCATCGCCTGCTCCCCCCCACCAGCTGTCCGCGACTGCTTATTTTTTGTATTCGCAGCTACCCTTCATATCTGAAGGCCGTATCCCCTATCCGCGACCTGGGGACACGCTGTGCCTTGGTGGTAGGGGCCCACGAGTATATTTAAGAAAAAGGAAAAAACCCTCTCTCACGGCCACATTTCCGTTTTGTTCTAGACAAAAAGGAAATTCAATCAAAATGTAAACGCAGCTAGCAAATAACATGAGCAATGTAATGTTGGTTGGTTGGTTGGGGGGGGCAGGGACCAAACTGCTAGGTCACCAGTCCCTCGTTCAGATTAAAATAATTCCACAAGGGTTAATAATAAAATAATCTAGACATATAAAACACAGCTGGTAGAAAGGAGAAAACCACAAGAACGACAGAAGGGCAACAAATACTAAAATGGACAAAATCAGACAAGAAAACCACAAAGATGCAAGAAATATGTGGAAGAGATATAATAAGAAAGCAGATTACTATGGCTGGCTGACCACGAGAATAAACAGGAGAAGCCAGCAACTCTGCAACACATTAAAACCTCCACCCTAGAAGTACTAAGGTGGAGGACACAGAGAGACAAAGGACATGTGCTAAAACTACGATCAAATGATAAAACCCACCCTTACGAATAAAACTATAGCTGCTGTTGAGGCATTGTCACCCAACACTGAAGGTAGCGTGCTGGGAAAGTTAAAAATCCGCCGCAGAGCGGCTACAAGCACGGGCAATCCAGCAAGAGGTGAATGACTGTCATTTGTGAGCCACAGCAACACTGAGGTGAGACCTCGTGATGGAGGAGGTAACCATGTGTTAGCCACATATGGCCAATGCTGAGCCGACAGAGGACAACTGATTCCATGCGAGATGACTGTATGAAAGACTTCCACACAAAGATGCAAGAAATATGTGGAAGAGATATAACAAGAAAGCAGAACATGATCACACACAGTTTGTTGTGAGTACTGTTATGCCATTCTGTCTCCCAAAGCCGAAAAACCCTGCAGCATAAGACAGAATGCAGGTCAGTTTCGAAGATGCCCATCTCCAGAAGTGGTTTCTGCGTAGCCGGTTTGGCCAGCCTGTCGGCAAGTTCGTTGCCTGGGATTCTGACGTGTCCTGGGGTCCACCACTGAATGACGGAACTGTTCCAGGCCACAGATGGACTCCTGAACGGACGCTACCCAAAGGATAGTGAGCGTAGCACTGGTTGATAGCTTGTAGGCTGCTCAAGAAGCCAGTACGCAGGAGAAATGACTTGCCAGGGCATGAGCAGATGTGCTCAAGAGCTCGAGATATGGCTGCCAGCTCTGCAGTGAAAACACTGCAGCCATCTGGCAAGGAGCACTGGTCAATATGTTCTCCATGAACATATGCAAAGCGTACATGACCATCAGCCATTGAGCCATTGGTGCAAACCACTTCATGGCCCTGCAAATCGCAATCGTAAGTCTTGACCTGGGCCCCCCTCGGGAGATCAACTGCAGTGGTTGGGAAAAGCAGATGGTAATTCGGATGTGCAGGGGCACTATGAACATGTGCACTAACTAGGGAGCATTTGTGCACCCCTAACCTTCAATGGAGGGACTCCGGCCTCAACCAGGACACTCGTCACCGGAATCGTTCTGAAAGCTCCCGTCGCTAGGTTTTTTTTTTTTTTTTTTTTGTGGTTTTAGGGCGCACAACTTCAATGGTCATTAGCGCCCTGACTACTCTAAGAATGCACCGCGAGGCACAAGTTGACAACAACAACTAAAAGGGAAAACACGATAAAAGAGACTGACAGGCATAGGATTAAAAAACAACATCATCAAATGTCCTTAGCGAGGTTCGTCAAACTGATAAAACAAAGAACACGAGCAGCTGCTCGTGGGTCATCCGCTAAAATTGCATCGAAAGTATTAGGCAGTTTAAGATCGAGGCGCAGTTGGTTAAGATCTGGACAGGACATTAAAATGTGTCTAACCGTCAGCAAGTGCCCACATGGGCAGAACGGCGCAAGCGCAGCCGTCAGCAGATGGCGATGGCTGAACCGGCAGTGTCCAATTCGTAACCTTGCTAAAACGACCTCCTCCCGCCGAGAAGGGCGTGAGGAGGACGTCCAAGCCACGGGAAGAGGTTTTAAGGCCCGAAGCTTGTTGTCGGTAAGTGCAGCCCAATCGGCATGCCACAGCGACACAACGCGCCGACAAATGACCCTGCTAAAATCGGACGAAGGGACACAACAAGAAGCTGTCCGAGGCTGGAGGACCGCAGACTTGGCCGCGGCATCTGCAGCTTCGTTCCCAGGGATACCGACATGGCCAGGAACCCACATAAAGCTAACCGGCGGACCGACGTCCACCAGCCGCTGAAGAGAGCGTTGGATCCGGTGTACGAAAGGGTGAACCGGGTACGGATCACTGAGGCTCTGGATGGCGCTCAGAGAATCTGAGCAGATGACATAAGCAGAAAGTCGGTGGCGGCAGATGTAAAGAACAGCCTGGTAGAGGGCAAAGAGCTCAGCTGTGAAGACCGAACAATGGTCATGGAGCCGGTATTTGAAACTTTGTGCCCTGACAATAAAGGAACACCCGACCCCGTCATTGGTCTTAGAGCCATCTGTATAAATGAAAGTCATGTTGATGAACTTCGAACGAAGTTCCAAAAAACGGGAGTGGTAGACCGAACCGGGGGTGACCTCTTTTGGGAGCGAGCTGAGGTCAAGGTGAACGCGGACCTGAGCCTGGAGCCAAGGTGGCGTGCGGCTCTCGCCCACTCGAAAGGTTGCAGGGAGTGAAAAATTAAGGTGTTGAAGGAGGCGACGAAAGCGAACTCCAGGGGGTAGCAGGGCAGAGACATACAACCCGTATTGAAGGTCAAGAGAGTCGTCAAAAAAGGAACGATAAGACGGATGGTCGGGCATTGACAGTAGCCGACAGGCATACCGACAAAGCAGTATATCGCGCCGGTAAGTGAGTGGCAACTCGCCAGCGTCAGCATGAAGACTCTCTACGGGACTGGTATAAAATGCTCCGATCGCAAGTCGTAAACCCCGATGTTGTATGGAGTTGAGGCGGCGTAAGATGGATGGCCGTGCAGAGGAGTATACGAAGCTCCCATAATCCAGGTTGGAGCGGACGATCGACCGATATAGACGAAGTAGGACGGTTCGATCCGCTCCCCACGACATACCACTGAGAACACGGAGGACATTTAAAGAACGGGTACAACGGGCGGCCAAATATGACACATGTGGAGACCAGCTAAGTTTCCTGTCAAAGGTAAGGCCTAAAAATTTGGTGGTCTCCACGATTGGGAGAGCAACGGGACCAAGTCGTAAGGACGGTGGGAGAAACTCTTTGTAGCGCCAGAAGTTAATACAGACCGTCTTCTCGGCAGAAAAACGGAAGCCATTGGCGACACTCCAGGAGTAAAGACGGTCAAGAGAACGCTGAAGACAGCGCTCCAGGACACGTGTACGCTGCACGCTGCAATAGATGGTAAAATCGTCCACAAAAAGGGAGCCTGATACATCAGCTGGGAGGCAATCCATTATTGGATTGATCGCGATGGCGAACAGAGCGACGCTCAAAACTGAGCCCTGTGGCACCCCATTCTCCTGGCGAAAGGTGTCGGACAGGACAGAACCCACACGTACCCTGAACTGTCGATCCATTAAAAAGGAACGAATAAAAAGAGGGAGGCGACCGCGAAGGCCCCATGTATGCATGGTGCGGAGAATGCCCACCCTCCAACAGGTGTCGTAAGCCTTCTCCAAATCAAAGAACACAGCCGCGGTCGGGCGCTTCCGCAAGAAGTTATTCATAATGAAGGTCGACAAGGTAACCAGATGGTCAACAGCAGAGCGGCGCCTACGAAAGCCACATTGGACATTGGTAAGGAGGCTTCGAGACTCGAGCAGCCAAACCAATCGAGAGTTAACCATTCGCTCCATCACTTTACAGACACAGCTGGTAAGTGAGATAGGTCGATAACTGGAAGGCAAGTGCTTGTCCTTCCCCGGCTTAGGAATCGGGACAACAATAGACTCGCGCCAGCATGCGGGAACATGTCCCTCAATCCAGATGCGATTGTATGTATGAAGAAGAAAACCTTTACCCGCAGGAGAAAGGTTCTTCAGCATCTGAATATGAATAGAATCAGGCCCTGGAGCGGAGGACCGTGATCGGCCAAGTGCGGTTTCGAGTTCCCGCATGGTGAATGGGGCATTATAACTTTCACAATTCGAGGAGCAAAAGTCAGGTGGCCTAGCCTCCTCTGCCTGTTTGCGGGGGAGGAAGGCAGGGTGGTAATGAGCGGAGCTCGAAACCTCGGCGAAAAAGCGGCCGAAGGCATTGGAGACAGCCTCAGGGGCCACAAGGACTTCATTCGCGACCTTCAAGCCAGAAACTGGGGAGTGGACCTTAGTGCCAGATAGCCGGTGCAGGCTACCCCAGACAACAGAAGAAGGAGTAAAACTGTTGAAGGTGCTTGTGAAAGCAGCCCAGCTGGCTTTCTTGCTTTCTTTAATAATACGACGACACTGAGCACGTAAACGTTTATAATTAATACAATTCGCCACTGTAGGGTGGCGTTTAAAGGTGCATAAAGCACGTCGACGAGCACGTAAAGCGTCTCTACATGCTGCGGTCCACCAGGGGACCGGTACGCGACGTGGAGAAGAAGTAGGGTGAGGGATGGAATATTCAGCAGCAGCGAGAATGACTTCCGTGAGGTGTGCGACTTGACGATCGCAGCTTGTGAAGGTTTGATCCTGAAAGGTCGCCCTGGAAGAGAAGAGCCCCCAGTCTGCCTTGGAGATGGTCCAACTAGAGGAGCACGGAGAGGGAGTATGCTGCAGGAGATGGATAACACACGGGAAGTGGTCGCTCGAATATGTATCAGCAAGTGCATACCACTCAAACCGGCGTGCAAGTTGGGGAGTACATATGGAGAGGTCTAAATGGGAATAGGTATGAGAGGTGTCCGAAAGAAAAGTAGGGGCGCCAGTATTGAGGCAGACAAGATTGAGCTGGTTGAAAAGGTCTGCGAACAAGGAGCCCCTCGGGCAGGAGGCTGGAGAACCCCAAAGGGGATGGTGGGCATTGAAGTATCCAGTTAACAAAAACGGTGCAGGTAGCTGAGCAATAAGTTGCATCATGTCTGCCCTGGTAACGGCAGAGGACGATGGAGTGTAAACGGTACAAAAGGAAAACGTAAAAGTGGGGAGAGTAATGCGGATGGCAACTGCCTGCAGGCCGGTGTGCAACGTGATGGGATCGTAGTAAATATCATCCCGGACCAGCAACATAACCCCTCCATGAGCTGGGATACCTACCACAGGGGGTAGGTCAAAACGCACAGAGGTGTAGTGTGCCAAGGCAATGTGATCGCATGGACGTAGCTTCGTTTCCTGGAGGGCTACGACGAGCGGACGATGCAAGCGGAGCAGCAACTTCAAGTCCTCTCGGTTGGAGCGAATGCTGCGAATATTCCAGTGAATAAGTGCCATCGTAAGAAAAGGAAGAGGAGAGAAGGGGTCAACTCGAAGGCCGCTTAGGGCCTGGCTTCGAGCGAGCACTGCCGCCGCTATCAGTAGGCGGACAGTCATCGTCCATGGGGTCTATAGGGTCATCGGCCATCTCGGGAGGATGGCCGGGAGGGGGAGCTTCCTCCGCCGGTGAACGGCCAGATATACGGCTACCGGCGGTGCGGCCAGGCGAAACGGATGACGGCCTGGGGCGGCAACCGCTGGGTGGCGCAGGAGAAGAAATGCGCCGTGGCGGAGAAGGAGAACTGTGCTTCCTATGCGCCTTTTTGGAAGGACGTTTGGTGGAAGTACCGGTCGAAGGCTGGGAGGTCGAGGGACGGAGGAAGTCTGCACGGGATGGTTCCTTCTTGAAGGATCGTGCATCTGACTTCGGGGTCTTCGACTTAGCAGAAGCTGAGGAAGTGGCTGGTGTCTGTGGTGTGATGGGAGGAAGAGGAGACGTCGACCGCGCGATCTTAGCACTGGCCGAACGGACGACCGTGGTGCTGAAGGTCAGATCGCATGTCTGGGTTGCTACCTCCCGGGTAGTCCGAGGAGAGGCGAGGACAGTACTATATTTCCCCGCTGGGAGCAGCGTGGGCTTCCTACTAGCCAATAGCTTGCGAGCAGCCGAGGTGGACACTTTCTCTTTGACCCGAATTTCTTGGATGCAACGTTCGTCCTTATAGACAGGACAGTCGCGGGAGGATGCGGCATGGTCATCCTGACAGTTCACACAACGAGGAGACGGAGGTGGACAGTCACCCTCATGGGCATCCCTGCCACAAGTGACACATTTAGCCGCATTGGAACAAGACTGTCGAGTGTGATTGAAACGCTGACACTGGTAGCAGCGCGTAGGTGTCGGGACATAGGGGCGAACAGAAATAACCTCATAGCCCGCCTTGATGCGCGATGGCAGCTTAACACTATCGAAGGTCAAGAAAAGAGTCCGGGTCGGTACAAGGTCATTGTTGACCTTTTTCATGAAGCGATGGACAGCCGTCACGCCCTGCTCAGCGAGGAAAGATTGAAGCTCCTCGTCAGTCAATCCGTCGAGGGAGCTAGTATAGACTACACCTCGAGACGAATTCAAAGTTCGGTGGGCCTCCACCCGGACAGGGAACGTGTACAGGAGGGTGGCCCGAAGCAGTTTTTGTGCCTGAAAGGCACTCTCAGTTTCTAGTAATAAGGTGCCGTTACGCAACCTGGTACAAGATTTGACAGATCCGGCTATGGCATCAACGCCCTTCTGAATAACAAAAGGGTTGACAGAGGAAAAATCCTTTCCGTCCTCAGTGCGAGAAACTACGAGGAACTGTGGGGCAGGCGGTAGTACTTTTGTCACTGTTGGCTGGTCACGTTTCCGTTTTTGGGTCGAAGTCGAGACAGATGGAGTAGAATCCATTGCGGAGGAATCCCCCATGATTGCCAGCGTCTCCGATGGCGCGCTCCTTCCTTGTGGGGACCCTCTCAGAGGGCACTCCCGCCTTAGGTGAATGTTTACACCTCAGGTCACACCTCCCGAGAAACAGACGGAGGGACCAATCGGCATGGTCAGAAGGTATCAGCTCAGGCAATCACCCCTCCCCGGGCCTGGCCTTTACCAGGGGGTACGCGCGTGCCTTACATGTCTACCCAGGGCGGGGACTTACGTGTTACCCCGTCACCGGCTACGCGTGCGAACGCGTGGGTCGGCCTTCAGACACGCACAGGGAGGAAGGAAGAGGAGGAAAAAGAAGAGAGAGAGGGAGAAAGAGGACAGACTGTCTCAAACGCCAAGGCGGAGACCAGAGAAGGCAAGGAGAAGAAGGCAATGAGAAGGCAAGGAGAAGAAGGCAATGAGAAGGCAAGGAGAAGAAGGCAATGAGAAGGCAAGGAGAAGAAGGCAATGAGAAGGCAAGGAGAAGAAGGCAATGAGAAGGCAAGAAGAAAAAGGCAATGAGAAGGCAAGGAGAAAAAGGCAATGAGAAGGCAAGGAGAAAAAGGCAATGAGAAGGCAAGGAGAAAAAGGCAATGAGAAGGCAAGGAGAAAAAGGCAAAGAGAAGGCAAGGAGAGAAAGGCAATGAGAAGGCAAGGAGAAGTCAAGGGAAAGAGTAAGGAAGACAGTGAGGTGGAGAATAGCAAAGAAAGGAACCAACAAAAGGAAGGAAGAAACGAGAAGTGAAAAACCAAAAAGACCACGATTATAGGTCGTGGAACCGTCCGTCTCCGGACGCAGGCGCTAACTACCCCCGTGAGGGGGATGGACTCCTTTTAGTCGCCTCTTACGACAGGCAGGAATACCTCGGGCCTATTCTAATCCCCGGACCCGCAGGGGGGCCGTCGCTAGGTGAATGCCATAGTGGTGCACTGGGCCGAGTAAACGCAGCGCTGAGGGCACCACCCAACAGTAAACCAGACTCCCACATTGAACAAGGCTCTGTCGAGCTGCAGCAGCGTAGAGCAACCTGCACCCCAGTTGGTGTTTCTCAGGTAGTGGAGGGCATTGAGGTGCCGCCAGCACAAAAAGTCAATCGGGCATCGAAAACCAGCCTTAAGAATCGATATGTTTCCACTACAGCGAGTGGACTGTCATTGAGGTAAATTTCTGGTTCTGGATGAACTGTGCGACGCCAACAGAAGTGCATCATACACGACTTCGCAGCTGAAAACTGGGAGCCGTGGGCCAAAGCCCATAACTGCGCCTTGTGAATGGCCCCCTGTAGCCACCACTCAGCAACACCAGTACTGGAGGAGCAGTACAAAATGCAGAAGTCATTCGCAGAAGGTTAGACTGACGGCCCTACAGCTGCTGCTAGACCGTTATAGCCACTAAAGTCAGAGACACACACAATACGGAGCCCTGCAGAACTCCATTATCCTGAATACGGAGGAAACTATGGGAGGCACATGGAAAGTATGGAGGATCGGGAAGTTTTGGATAAAAAACGTCAGTGGGGCCCGGAGACCCACCTCATACAATGTGGCAAGGATATGATGTCACCAGGTCATGACATAAGTCAAAAAAGATGGCAACCAGATGTTGGCATCTGGGAAAGGCTGTTCGGATGGCAGATTTGAGGGAAACTAGATTACCAGTGGTAGAATGACCCCGACATGGAGCCAGTAGGCCACGTGACTCCAGGACCCAACCCAACTGCTGACACACCGTATGTTCCAGCAACTTACAAAGAGAGTTGGTGAGGCTGATGGGCCGGTAGCTATCGACATCAAGCAGGTTTTGACCGGGTTTGAGCACTGGAATGATGGTGTTCTCCCACCATTGAGATGGAAAGACGCCATAGCACCAGATCCGGATGAAGATGACGAGGAGATGTCGCTTGTATTCAGACGAGAGATGTTTAATCATCTGACTGTGGATCCAATCCGGCCTAGGAGCTGTGTCAGGGCAATGTGCAAGGGCACTGAGGTGATCCCACTCTGTAAATGGGGTATTATAGGGTTCACTGTGACATGTACTGAACGAGAGGACTTTCCTTGCCATCTGTCATTTGAGGGTCTGAACAGATGGGGGTTAAGGGGGGGGGGGGGGGGCGTTCTCTGATGCAGAGGTTCGAGCATAGTGCTCAGCAATGTGCTCGGTAATCGCATTTGAGTCGGTAGACAATACGCCATAAATGTTAATGGCAAGGACACCTGTTAAGGTCTGGTAGCCAAAAAGACATTTGATCTTTGCCCAGACTTGGGACAGTGACGTATAGCATCCAATGGTCGACACTTATCTCTCCCAACACTCCTGTTTCCGTCATTTTATAAGCTTGTGAACACGGGTATGGGGCCTATTAAAGGTATTTAGGTGCTCTAGGGAAGGGTGCCACTCATGTCGCTGTAGAGCTCGCTGATGCTCTTTAATTGCCTCAGCGACTTCTGGCGACCACCAAGGGACTATTTTTTGATGGGAGCACCCTAAAAAAAGAGCGACTGTATTTACCGTCGCAGACGCGATCGTTGTAGTGACCTGCTCAAAGACAACATCGATGGCGCCATGTGTTCAGCGGTGACAGCAGAGGTGAAGGCTTCCTAGTCTGCCTTGTTTAAAGCCCATCTGAGTAGGCATCTGTGGGCATGACACCGGGGAAATGATAGGAAGATGGGGAAGTGATCACTACAACACAGGTCGGCATGTGCTCTCCAGTGGATAGTTGGGAGAAGGCCAGGACTGCAAACCAAGAGATCAATGGCCACGTATGTGCCATGTGCCACAATGATAATGTGTGGGGGCACCTTTATTTAAGAGACAGAGGTCATGTTGTGACAGTAAATTTTCAACCACCCTACTTCGGCCAGTAAGCATGGCACCACCCCACAAGGGGTAATGCGGTTAAAATCTCCTAAAAGTAGAAAGGTTTAGGGAGTTGATCAATCAGTGTAGCCATTACGTTCAGGGGTACTGCACCATCTGGAGGAAGATGTATGTTGCAGACAGTTATTTCCTGTGTCGTCCTTATTCTGACAGACAGAGCTTCAAGAGGGGTTTGAAGGAGCACAGGTTCACTACACACCGAGTTCAGGACATAGAGGCAAACTCCAGCTGACACTCTATTATAGTCGCTACGGTTCTTGTAATATCCTTTATAGCCGCAGAGGCCAAGGGTCCGCATTGCCAGGAACCATGTTTCCTGGAGGGCAATGCAGAAAGCAGGTGTAAAGCTTAACAGTTGCTGTAGCTCAGCCAGGTGGTGGAATGGTGGAAAGAACTGCTGTAATTCCACTGTAGGATTATGTGATCATGAGACTGGGAAGGCAAGAAACACTCAATGCGGAAGTCTACACCTCAGGGTTACCTGCTTCTACCAGATGAGTACCTGTGCGATCGACATCCATTGTGTCTGAGGGCCCAACGAGGTCTAAATCCTCAGCAGATGCCATAATCTCCACCTCATCCTCAGACACAGAGCTTGTAGGTAGTGGTGATGTGGGTGCCACCACAGTACCTTGGTTCTTGGGTCCTTTTTCTTTTAAGGTTTCTCTCGCTGTTCCTTAGGTTTGTCCGGCTGCGAGGGCTTCACTGATTCAGTCTCAGGGACTGAGGAGGACTGTGAAGCCCTTCAACCACCTACCTGCAGTTGTTTCAGCCACTGGCGGGTGTCAGCTTTGCCACTGGTAGGAACCTGGGAAGGGAGTGACCCAAGGGAACCCTTCCATATGTTTATCTGGCTAGAACATCTGGCCCAGGAGTTGTGACGGGCGAATGGACAAGTGCATTGAGGAGCTCCCTCTCTGTAAATGGGGTGTTATAGGATTCACTGTGGCGTGTACTGAACGAGAGGACTTTCCCTGCCATCCGCCGTTTGAGGATGTGAGAGGCTGAGGGGTAATTCTCCGATGCAGAGGCTCGAGAGTAGTGCTCAGCAAAGTGCTTGGCAATCGCGTTTGCTTTGGTAGATAACACGCCATTCCTGGTAACACCGGGAACACCTGTTGGAGTCTGCTACCGTACCGGAAAACAGGTTTGATCTTTGCCCAGACTTGGGAAGGTGATATATGGCACCCAATGGTTGAGACATATCTCTCCCAACACTCTTGCTTCCGTCGTCTGATAAGTTGGCGAACATGGGCATGGAGCCGTTTGAAGGCTATGAGGTGCTCCAGGGAAGGGTGCCGCTTATGCTGCTGCTGACCTCGCCGATGCTCCTCAATTGTGACCACCAAGGGTCTGCCTTTCACCAGTGGTACCCTACAGAGTGAGGGATAGTGTTTTCTGCCACAGAAACGATAGTTGTTCTCACCTGTTCAACCATAACATCAATGTTCCTTTGTGGGGAAGATTCAACTGTGGCAGCGGAGGTGAAAGTTTCCCAGTTCGCCTTGTTTAAAGCCCATCTGGGCAGGTGCCCGTGGGCCTGATGCCGGGGCACTGACAGGAAGATGGGGAAATGGTCACTACCACACAGGTCGTCATGTGCTCTCCAGCAGATAGATGGGATAAGTCCTGAGCTGCAAATTGATAAATCAATGGCCGAGTAACTACCATGAGCCAAAGTGAAATGTGTGGTGGCCTCAGTATTTAAGAGGCAGAGGTTCAACTGAGACAGTAAAGTTTCGATATCTCTGCCTCGGCCAGTAAGCACGGTACCACCCCACAAGGGGTAATGCACGTTAAAATCTCCCTAAAGTTGGAAAGGTTTAGGGAGTCGATCAATCAGTGCAGCCAATACGCTCAGGGGTACTCCACCATCTGGAGGAAGATATACATTGCAGGCAGTTATTTCCTGTGTTGTCATCATTCTGACAGACACAGCTTCAAGAGGGGTTTGAAGGGGCACAGGTTTACTACAGACTGAGTTTAGGACACAAACGCAAACTCCACCTGACATTCGATTGTAGTTGCTATGGTTCCTGTAGTATCCCTTATAGCCACAGAGGGCAGAGGTCCGCATTGCCGGGATCCGTGTTTCCTGGAGGGCAATGCAGAAAGCAGGTGTAAAGCTTAACAGTTGCTGTAGCTCAGTCAGGTGATGAAAAAAACTGCTACAATTCCACTGGAGTATTACGTGATCATGAGACTGGGAAGGCATGAAACACTCAATGAGGCAGTCTACGCCTCAGGGTTACCTGCTGCCACCAGATGAGTACCTGTGTGATCGACATCCATTGTGTCTGAGGGCCCAGCGAGATCTAGGTCCTCAGCAGACACCAGAATCTCCACCTCATCCTCAGACGCAGAGCTTGTAGGTAGCAGTGGTGTGGGTGGCACCGTAATTATCTTGGTCTTGGGGACCTTATTTTTGGACTTCTCTCGCTGCTCCTTGGATTCCCCCCCTTTTTTTGTGGGGTTTTAGGGCGCTCAACTACTAAGGTCATTAGCACCCAGTCACAAATGTAAGTGCACATATAATCTGGTCAAACTCAAGGGGGGGGGGGGGGGGGGAGACATCAGAAAGTTCTTACAAAGGCGCAGATAAAATAATTAAAAGAGTTAGATGTCTTTGGACAAGTCCGTCAAAGTAATAAAACGAAGAACATGAGCAGCTGCTCGAGCGTCATCAGCTAAAATTTCCTGTAAGGTAGATGGCAGAGACAGGACAATATGAGATTGATTAAAAGGGGGACACGACAATAAAACATGGTGCACTGTCAATGCATGACCACAAGGGCACTGCGGGGCGGGGTCACCGGATAGCAGGTAGTGGTGGCTACACCGGCAATGCCCAATCCGCAACCTGGCCAAAAATGACCTCCACTCGCCGAGATGGTCGGGAGGAGGTTGTCCAAGCTGTTGGGAACTGTTTTATGGCCCCCGCAACCTCATTCCCAGGCACTCCTACATGGCCTGGAACCCACATAAAGCTAACAGGAGAGCCATCATCAGCAAAAGAATGGAGGGATTGCTGGATCCGTAGCACCAAGGGATGGACCGGATATGGAGCTCCAAGGCTGAAGAGCACTGAGTGAATCAGAGCAGAGTACATACGGAGAATGGCGGTGGCGGCGGACATACTGAACAGCCTGATAGAGAACAAAAAGCTCTGCCGTAAAGCTGGAACACTGGTCGAGGAGCTGGTATTTAAAGGTGACGTCCCCGACGACAAAGGCACAGCTGACACCATCATCAGTTTTGGAGCCATCAGTGTAAATAAAGGTGTTACTGGCGAGTCGTGCACAAAGTTTGACAAACCGTGAGCAATACACTGTGACCGGAGTACCCTCCTTCGGGAGCGAGCTGAGGTCAAGACGAATGTGAACCAGAGCCTGGAGCCAAGGTGGTGTCGGGCTCTCACCCTCTCTGAAGGCGGTAGGGAGGGCAAAATCCAATTGTCAAAGCAGGCGATAAAAGCGGACTCCAGGGGGCAGCAGGGCAGACACATACAACCCATACTGACGGCCGAGAGAATCGTCGAAGAAGGACTGATAAGAGGGGTGGTCAGGCATTGACAACAGCCAACAGGCATAACGACAAAGCAGTACATCGCGCCGGTAGGTCAACGGTAATTCAGCAGCTTCTGCATAAAGACTCTTGACGGGACTAGTACAGAATGCTCCGGTCGCAAGACGTAACCCCCGATGATGGATGGAGTTGAGACGGCGTAAGAGGGATGACCGAGCAGACGAGGCTCCCATAATCAGCTTTGATCTGACTATGGACCGATATAAGCGAAGCAGGACAGTGCAATCTGCTTCCCAAGATGAACCACTAAGAACACGGAGGACATTAAGGGAGCATGTACAACGGGCAGCCAAATAAGAGACATGCAGAGACCAACAAAGTTTCCTGTCCAGTGTGAGCCCTAAAAACTTCGTTGTCTCCACGAATGGGAGAGCAACGGGACTGAGATGTGAGGATGGTGGAAGGAATGCTATATGTCACCAAAAGTTGATGCAAACCGTCTTCTCTTCAGAGAACCGGAAGCCATTAGCCACACTCCATGAGTACAGGCTGTCAAGACAACACTGAAGACAGTGCTCCAGGAGGCATGTTCTCTGGGCACTGCAGTAGATCGCGAAGTCATCGACGAAAAGAGAGCCGGAGACGTTAGATGGAATGCAATCCATAATTGGATTGATCGCTATGGCAAAAAGGGCTACACTCAAAACGGAGCCCTAAGGCACTCCGTTCTCCTGGAGGAAGACGTTGGACAATACGGAACCCACACATACCCTAAACATTCGATCTGTTAAAAATGAATCAATAAAAAGGGGCAGGCGACCACGTAGGCCCCACCTGTGCATAGTGCGGAGGATACCTCCTCTCCAACAGGTATCATAAGGCTTCTCCAAATCGAAGAATACAGCTACCGTTTGGCACTTTCGCAAAAAGTTGTTCATGATGAACGCCGACAAGGTCACAAGGTGGTCAACAGCAGAGCAGCGTCGACGAAAGCTGCATTGAACATTGGTAAGCAACCGTTGAGATTCAAGAATTCAAACCAACCGAGCATTAACCATGTGCTCCATCACTTTACAGACACAGCTTGTAAGAGAAATGGGGTGGTAACTAGAAGGAAGGTGTCTATTCTTCCCGGGTTTGGGTATGGGAATGACGACGGCCTCACGCCAACGCATGGGGACTTGACCTTTGGTCCAGACGCGATTATAGGTACAAAGAAGAAAGCATTTGCCTGCCGGAGAAAGGTGTGTCAGTATCTGATTGTGAATGGCATCTGGCCCCAGAGCAGAGGACCGGGACAGTGCAAGTGCACGTTCGGGTTCCCGCATGGTACAGGGGGCATTATAATCTTCCAGATTCAGTGAGTGGAAGGAAGGTCGCCAAGCCTCTTCTGCCTCTTTTCTGGGAAGGAAGGCAGGGTGGTAATGGGCAGAGCTTGAAACCTCCACGAAAAAGCGGCCGAAGTCATTGGAGACATCCACAGGGTCCACAAGTACCTCATTACCTGCAGTCAGGCCAGGTATCGAGGAGTGGGCCTTAATGCCCAACAGCCAGAGCAGGCCACCCCCAGACGACAGAAGAGGGAGTAAAACTGTTAAAGGAGCTTGTGAAAGAGGCTCAACAAGCTTTTTTGCTGCCTTTGAGGACTCGACGACATTGCACTCTGAGTCGTTTGTCATTAATACAATTCACCAGCGTAGGATGGTGGCAAAAGGTTTGATGATAACAGCCTTGAGGTATTCAACCTGACTGTCACAGCTGAGAAAATCTTGGTCCAGAAAGGTCGCCAGGGAAGAGTAAAGTCCCCAGTCAGCTTTCGGTATGTTCCAGCTCGAGGGAGGTGGGGATGTGGTGTGGTGCAGGAGACGAACGACACAGGGGAAATGGTCGCTCGAATAGGTGTCAGAAAGGACTTACCACTCGAACCGACAGGCAAGAGTGGTAGAACAGATCGAGAGGTCCAAGTGGGAGTACGTATGAGTAGAGAGTGAGAGGAAAGTCGGGGTGCCAGTATTGAGGCAGACAAGATTGACATGGTTGAAAACATCCACCAAGAGGGAACCTCTCCGACAGGATGCAGGAGAACCCCAAAGGGGATGATGGGCACTGAAGTTGCCAAACAATAATAACGACAGAGGAAGCTGAGCAATCAGGCGCATCATGTTAGCCCGACTAACTGCGGATGACTATGGAGTGCAGACAGTACAAACAGAAAAAGTGAAGGCAGAAAGAGTAATACAGACAGCTATTGCTTGGAGTGGGGTGGTCAATGGGATGCGATGGTAATAGACATCTTCCCGAACAAGCAACATGACCCCACCATGACCTGGAATACCGACCACAGGGGTTAGGTCAGATCGCTCGGAGGTATAGTGGATAAAAACAATACGGTCAGTTGGGCGTACCTAAGTTTCCTGGAGACCGATGATGAGCGGACAGTGCAGGCGGAGGAGCAGTTGTAATGCCTCCCAATTAGATCGAATACCTCTTATGTTCCAATGTAACAGAGCCATCGCGAATCAGAGAAAGGGGGAACGAAACGGGTGAAGAACTGGTCACCTCGACAGCCGCGGAGGGCCAGGTTTTGAGGGAACATCGCTACAACCGTCGGGAGGCGGATCCTGTGCCATCGAGTCATCGCCAGCTGCGGCCACATTCCTGGGTTGTGCAGGAGGGGCAGCATCGTCCGCCGACGACAGGCCAGCTGAGTGCCTGGCAGAGCGTCACGGCGAAACTGAGGACGGCCGGGAGCAGCGACTGTCTGATGGAGCATCAGACGAAATGCGCTGGGGTGGAGAGGGGGATAAAGACTTCTTCTTTGAGGCCTTCTTGGAAGACCGATGAGTCACAGGGATGGTGGGCTGTGGGGGCTGGACCCGAAGAAAGTCCTCGTGCTCGGGGTCCTTTTTTGAACGCCAGACCTCGGAAGCCGGGGTCCGTAACGTTTCCCCGATGGACGCCTGAGAAGAGGATCGCCCTTGAAGGCGAGGATAAAGGCCCCAGTGTCGACGCAACGATCTTTGGGGCCGCGCTGGACTCGCCGGACGAAATGCACGCCATGGCGCTCCAGATTGGCCCAGAGCTCCTCATCAGATTGCAGCAGGAGGTCCCGATGGAAAATAATCCCCTGCGTCCTATTGAGTGCCAGATGTGGGACAATGGACACTGGGATGTCCCCTAGTCGGTCGCATGCCTGGAGCGCCGCCGACTGTGTAGCGGAGGTGGTCTTTATGAGAATTGGCCCCGAACGCATTTAACTAAGAGCCTCGACTTCTCTGAAGATATCCTCGATATGCTGTACAAAGAACATGGGCTTGGTGGTGGAGAACGTCCCCCCATCAGTCCGAGAACAGACTAAATAGCGGGGGAAGTATTTCGCCCCAAGCCGGCGGGCCTGTCCTTCCTACCAGGGAGTGGCCAAGGGGGAAAGGCAGAAGTACCAGAACCAGAGACAGAACCTTTCCTCTTAGAAGACGCGGCTGCTGAGTGACCTGATGCATGTTGATGTTTCATCTGCGAAATGTCCGCCTCGATACCACCCACTCCGACCAGGGGCTCTCCCCACAGGCGCCACCCAGCCTCAGGAAGAGCCACCTGGCAGGACGATTGTTGCCGGCAGTCCTGATGCCCCAGGTAGACGGGCAACGTGGGGAGGGTGCAGCTCACGTATCGGCAGTACGATCCCTGTGTTGTCAGGGGGCTACAACCTAGAGGGTACATGACGACCCCACCACAATGGACTGGCTACCGTGCTGGATTTCGGGTGCCATGGAAAGTCCATCATGATCGTAGGTGCAGATGGGGATGCACTATGGGCGTAACTTGTGCAACCCATCAGATGTTTAGGCCCAAATTGATGAACAGTGGGTGCAGTTACGACGCCGTTACGATGGTGAGTGCCAAGGTCTTAGTGCACTGAGGACCGGTGATACACCACGTAAGGTGTCCTTCCCCAAAAGGCTTGTACTTCTGTAGAGTTTTGAAAAATGGAGGTCAAACCCCCAATGGCGACCATCACATTGAAGGCCGAAATGGTTGAAACTCCTTTTAGTTGCCTCTTACGACAGGCAGGAATACCTCGAGCCTATTCTTACCCCAGACCCGCAGGGGGACTAGGGTTTTCCCTGGCTGGGAGGACCTCACTGATTCGGTCTCCAGGACTGAGGATGAGTGTGAAGCCCTACGACCAGGTGCTTTTCGGCTCTTCAATCACCAGCGTGTGTCGTCTTTCCCACTAGCAGAAATCTGGGAAGGGAGTGACCCAAGGGACCCCTTCCTAGCAGGAGGAGCCGTAGAAGACTTATGCTCCTCCGCCTCAGAAGTGGAAACTGATCCCTGATGGTTGGCAGGGGTGTTGCTTGTGAGAGCAACAGGGAGAGAAGTGTCCCCCCACCGTCAAGGGGACAGGTGTAGTCTTCTGGTTCTTAGAGGTGACAGGAATGTGAGGAACTGATGGGGCAACAACTGTTCTCGTAGCAGCTGCGTAAGAGGTCATAGCCACAGGATGTAGGTGCTCAAATTTCCTCTTAGCCTCAGCGTAGGTCAGTCGGTCGAGTGTCTTATTTTCCATGATTTTCCTCTCCTTCTGTAAAATCCTGCAGTCTGGCGAGCAAGGTGAATGGTGCTCTCTGCAGCTGACACAGAAGGGAGGCGGGGCACATGGAGTATTGGGATGTGATGGATGTCCACAATTTCGACATGTGACATTGGAAGTACAGTCGGAAGACATATGGCCGGACTGCCAGCACTTAAAGCATATATGGCTTAACCCCATGACCTTCTCGGGCAATGTGTCACCCTCGAAGGCAAAGATGAAGGCACCGGTGGCAACCTGATTATCCATCAGACCCTGATGGACGCGCTAGATATTCACCTCTCCGCTCTAAATTGACACACAGCTCATTGTTAGACTGCAAAAAAAAAAGGTCCCTGTGGAATATAATACCCTGGACCATATTTAAGCTCTTATGGGGCGTGATGGTAACAGATACATCACCCAATTCATCAGAAGCGAGCAATGCCCGTGACTGGGCGGAGGATGCTGTGTTTATCAAGACAGACCCAGAGCGCATTTTGGACAAGCCCTCCACCTCCCCAGACTTGTCCTCCAAATGCTGCACAAAAAACTGAGGCTTCATGGACATCAACTCTCATACATACAAGGTACCAGGGCGAATAAGCTTCACTGCCATCCTTAGCTTGGTGTTCCTCCTAGGGTGTTGCCAGGGAGAGGAACAATTTGGGGTCATATTTCTTAACATTGAAGTTAGACTTTGCCCACTTAAGAGATGATTTACTACGCTTCATGACATGCCATTTGCCCTGATGCCACCAAATCCGACCAGGGACCCTCCCCACGGGCACCACCTAGCCTCAGCTAGGGCCACCTGGCAGGATGGCTATTGCCGGGAGTCCTGTTGCCCCAGGGAAATGGGCATCTACTCCTTGGCATAAGTGGGGAGTTAACAGCGCAGGCATCAGCAGAGCAATCCCTGTGTTGCCAGGAGGCTACAACCTACAGGGTACATGGTGGCCTCACCGTGCTGGATATGAGACGGTAAGAAGTCCATGGCCATTGTCGGCACAGAAAGCGACACTTCATAGTGCATGGTGGAAAATGCACCCAGGAAGGTGTCCTTGCCCAAGAGATGGAGAATGAGCAGGGCTGCAATGCAACGACGAGAAAGTGGGCTAAAGATCTCAATTCACGATGGACACAATGCACAGTGTCAGGCACCTTTCCCCAACTGGTTCGCTCTTCGGGAAAATTTAGAAAGATGGTGGTCAAACCTAACGGGACCATCACATAGAGGCCGAAACGTGAGAGACTCCTTTTAGTCGCCTCTTACGACAGGCAGGAATATACCTTGGGCCTATTCTAACCCCTGGATCTGCAGGGGGGGTACGCGAGGGAATGGAAGACGGTAGAATCTTTGTCGTAGCAGCAGCATTGGTTGACGTCATATGCACACAATGTAGCCTCTCATATTTTCTCTTAGCCTCAGTGTAGGTCAGTTGTTCCAGGGTCTTGTATTCCATTAATTTTCTTTCTTTCTGGAGAATCCTGCAGTCTGGCGAGCAAGGCCCATGGTGCACTCTGCAGTTGACAGATATGGGAGGTGGATCACAGGGAGTATTGGGATGTGAAGGACGTCCACAATCCTGCCAGGTGACACTGGAAGTACAGTAGGAAGACGTATGGCCAAATTTCCAGCACTTAAAGTACCGCATCGGGGGAGGGGTATATGGCTCTACATCACAGCGGTAGACCATCACCTTGACCTTCTTGGGTAATGTGTCACCCTCGAAGGCCAAGATGAAGGCACCGGAGGCAACCCGATTATCCCTCGGGCCCCAATGGACACGCCAGACGAAATTGACACCTCGGCACTCTAAATTGGGGCTGCAAAAGAAGGTAGATGTGAAATATGATATCCTGGACCATATTTAAGCTCTTATGGTGCGTGCGTGAATGAAACAGAAACACCCCCCCCCCAGCTTGTCAAAGGCGCGTAGTGCCCGTGACTGCACAGAGGATGCTGTCCTCCCATGGTGTCACCAGGTGGTGGTGAGGGGGGGAGGAGACGATTTGGGGTTGTATTTCTTAGCATTGAAGTTAGACCTTGATTGCTTAGAGACTGCTGGTGTTTGACCACCAGCAAGAGATGGCGTACTACACTTCATAGCGTGTCACCCACTTTGATGGCACCCAAACTGAGCAGGGGCCCTCCCCACAGGTGCCACCCAGCCGCAGCAAATGCCACCTGGCAGGATGGCCACTGCTGGCAGTCTCGATGCTTCAGGGGGTGGACACCTACTCCTTGGCATATGTTGGGAGTTAATGGCGCAGGCATCAACAGAGGGATCCCTGTATTGTCAGGGGACTACAACCAACAGGGTACATGGGGGCCCCACCACAAACGACTGGCTACCGTGAGGGATATCAGGTGCAAAGAAGTCCATTAGCAACGTCAGTGCAGAAAACGATACTGCACAGTGGATGGATGAAAACACACCCAGAAGGGTGACCCTGCCCAATAGCTGGAGAATGGGCGGAAGTGCAGGTCCACGTCGATGAAGGGTGCGCATGATGGACACAGTGCACCATGTAAGGTGACCTTCCCCGATTGGCTTGCTCTTTGGAAAAATTTGGAAGAAAGGAGATCAAACTCTACAGGGGACCTTTACATAAAGGCCGAAACGTGTGAGTTGCCTCTTATGACAGGCAGGAATATCTCGGGCCTATTCTAAACCCCGGACCCGCAGGGGGAAGCAATATATTGTCACTTTGAAAAATCTATAGAATAAGAAGTCTATACAAAATATTTAATTTCAATAATCACTACTTGGTGGCTATTTTATGTACAATTAACTCATGAAAAGAGGATGGGGGACGTAATACAGAACACAATGAATACCTTTGCAGTTCTCCTTTTGGTAGTTTAGGAAAAAAAAAAAAAAAAAAAAAAATTAAAAACTGCTGTCGGCAGGTTAAGGTATAATGTTCAGAGGGTGACAATCTTATCAGAAACGCTGTATAGTAAAATGAACTTTAAAGTCTGGGAAATATACAGATAATAGCACCAGAAAGCTGGTTAAAACCTGAAGACAGATTTCTGGGGTAAATTTGAGCGTGTATCAAAAGGACAGGCTAATGTGAAACAGATGTGGTGTATTTGTTGCAGCAGACAAAAAACTCAAATCCACAGAAAGAAACTGGAGTTGCATACAAGATCGTTAGGGAAAGACTCAGTATTGGGGTGGGAATAAAATGATAATTGCATCCTCCTATCAACCACCATACTCTTCTTCTGAGGTAACCAAAATTTATGAGAAAACTTCAGTTCATTTGTACCTAAGTTCCCCATGATACTGTAACTATGTCCTCTGAACATTATACCTTAATCTGTCGATGACAATCTTTAATTCTGTTTTTTTTTTTTTTTTTTTTTTTTCTAAACTACCAAAAGGAGAACTACTAACCCAACAATAAATTCAGAAATTTACAGTTTTGTTAGCAGTGGGAGCAACAAGACGTACTGTGAAGTACTACTAAATGCCATTTCTGAAAATGACTTGGTACAGATACTTCAGAAGCCCACCCATGATTGAAATATAGTACAGGGCTATTACAAATGATTGAAGCGATTTCATATATTCACTGTAGCTCCATTCATTGACATATGGTCACGACACACTACAGATACGTAGAAAAACTCAAAGTTTTGTTTGGGTGAAGCCGCACTATAGGTTTCTGCCGCCAGAGCGCTCGAGAGCGCAGTGAGACAAAATGACAACAGGAGCCGAGAAAGCGTATGTCGTGCTTGAAATGCAGTCACATCAGTCAGTCATAACAGTGCAACGACACTTCAGGACGAAGTTCAACAAAGATCCACCAACTGCTAACTCCATTCGGCGATTTTATGCGCAGTTTAAAGCTTCTGGATGCCTCTAAGGGGAAATCAACGGGTCGGCATGCAGTGAGCGAAGAAACGGTTGAACACGTGTGGGCAAGTTTCACGCGTAGCCCGCGGAAGTCGACTGGAGAACAACAGCGCCGACTTCATCTTACAATAGGATGGTGCTCCACCGCACTTCCATCATGATGATCGGCATTTCTTAAACAGGAGATTGGAAAACCGATGGATCGGTCGTGGTGGAGATCACGATCAGCAATTCATGTCATGGCCTCCACACTCTCCCGACTTAACCCCATGCAATTTCTTTCTGTGGGGTTATGTGAAAGATTCAGTGTTTAAACCTCCTCTACCAAGAAACGTGCCATAACTGCGAGCTCGCATCAATGATGCTTTCGAACTCATTGATGGGGACATGCTGCGCCGAGTGTGGGAGGAACTTGATTATTGGCTTGATGTCTGCCGAATCACTAAAGGGGCACACATATGTTCATCAAATTAGATAAAAAAAGCAGTAGTATCATATCTCAATGAGGAAACTTTTGGCTCAGGTCAGGACTATGCAGTGGAAACATTGCTCAAGTATAAAGAACAGTTGACCATGGATAGATATACACCCAGCAGTGCAGTTCATTGTGGGAGGCATCCTCCATGGTATACTGTAACTGTAAAGAAATCTCAAGGAATAAAAGAGACTACGGCATAACAGGTATCAAACAAAGCATACGGCTATAGAGAGAGATGCTGAATTAAATGCACTTAGCAGTCACGAGAATAATGTATGAAGGCTTCAATGAATACTGCAGCAGAAACTTTCAAATAATTTTTCACAGAACCCAAAGAAATTCTGATCGTATGTAAAGGCTGTTAGTGGCATCAAAGTTAGTGTCCAGTAACTCGTGGATGAGACAAGAACTGAAATTGAGGGTAGCAAGGCAAAAGCTGAAATGGTGAACTCCATTTTCAAATGTTCCTTTACAAAGGAAAACCCAAGAGGATTACCTAGATTTAAACCTTGTGTCACTGAAAAGTCAAGTGAAAGCATTAGTAGTGTCAGTGGTGTTGAGAAAGAGCCGAAATCATTAAAACTGAACAATGTTCCAGTGCCCAAACGAATCCATCTCAGATTCTATACTAAACTTGCAGCTGAGTTGGCCACTCTTAACTATAATCTTTCATAAATCCCTCAAATAAATACCGTGCCCAGTGGTTGGAAGAAAGCACAGGTCACACCCATTTACAAGGAGGGCTGTGGAAGTCATCCACAAAACTACCATCCAATATCCTTGACATCTATTTATTGAAGAATCTTAGAACATACTCTGAGCTCAAACATAATGAAGTTATCTCTAGCAGGGATTCCGAAAACATCGATCATCCGAAACGCAGCTGTCACCTTTTTCACTTGACGTACTGTAAGCTTTGGATCGAGGCAATCAAATAGAATCAGTATTTCCAATTTCTGAAAACTATTTAACTCTGTACCACATCCATGCTTATTATCTAAATAATGATCATCATATGCATACGCAAAATTTGATTTTTTTGGGAGGGTGAGTTATCGACAGATGTAGAAATAACTTCGGGTTCGTCCCCAGGTAGCATGTTGGGATCCTTGGCGTTTGTTGTATATTAATGACCTTGTGGATGATATTAATAGTAACCTTAGACTTTTCGTAAGTGACACAGTTATCTGTAGTAAAGTACTCTCTGAAAGAAACTGCATAAATATTCAATCAGATCTTGCAAATATTTCAAAGTGCTGCAAATATTGGCAACTTGCTTTATAATGTCCAGAAATGTAAAATTGCTTACTTCACAAAATGAAAGAAAGTAGTATCCTCAAACAACGTAGGAAAAGACAGATTGATATTCACCGTAAAGAAGACATGTTAATTTGCAGAGAGGCGCAATTAAAAGAGACTTACACAAAGCTTTCAATCACAGCCCTCATCAGCAAAAGAGAAACACACACCACACACCATTCGCACACACCAGCAAGCACACCTCATGCACAGATGACCACCAACTCCAGCAGTTTGGGCCGGAATGTAGTATACTGTGGCTATAATATCGATGAGTCACAGTTGGAACAGTTAACTCATACAAGTACCTAAGTGTAACACTTTGTAGGGATATGAAATGGAATGAGGACATAGACTCAGTCGTGGGGAAAGGAAGTGGTAGACTTCAGTTTATTTTTAGAATACTGGGGATATGCACTCAGTCCACAGAAGAAATTGCTTACAAATCACTCATGCGACCCATACTAGAATATTGCTCAAGTGTGTGGGACCCATATCAGATAGGACTAACAGTGCTTATAGCACACATAAAGAAAAGGGCAGCACAAATGGTCACAGGGTTCTTTGACCTGTGAGAGATATAACAGAGATGCTGAAGAAATTGAACTGGTAAACTGTTGAAGATGGACGTTAACTATCCTGGAAAGCCTTCTTTCAAAGTTCCAAGAAACGACTTTAAATGATGCCTCTAAGAATATACTAAACCTCCTACATATCGCTCCCATAGGGATCATCATGGCAAGATTAGATTAATTACAGCACACACAGAGTCATTTAAACAATTGAAGGAGTTAGTGGAAGGCCTAATATTCCAAGAAAAGGGAGATTACACTAAGAGAGTCATTTTGTAGTCATCTGTATCTGCTATCCAGAGAATGAAGAATGGGGAATATTCCAATGGAACTTCAGTGATATACGTGAGACTGAAAACTTGTGTGAATGGGAGAGATATAATATTCTAGGTAGGCTATCTTATTCTGTTTCCACTCAAAGGTGCACAATTGTTTTAGAAGTTTAGAAATGGTGGGAGACTGAGTTGACGATGAGGGCTGGATTTGTTGACAGAAGTTCTTTAACAATGTAAGCTGGAGCTGCTTGTTGCATGGATGTGTTTATGTTCAGTAGGTAGTAGTTATTTCTCAGTGAGTGAGCATTCTTTTGGGTTCTGCGAAACATGTCCGAGTCAAATGAGGATGTGACTGAGCCTAGAAGAAAGCGAACAAAGATAAGCAATAAAGGAAATGGAGAAACTAGCCCAACAAAGAGGTTGAGAATTTGCCACAAGCAAGGGTTATTTGGTCCACATTGTTTATATTGTAGGAACTACATGGCTGGTTTCATGCTTTCAAGAAACAGAGTGCGATCAACAATTTGTACAGTACATCCGAAAATGAAAAACACATATCTGTCAGGACTGATAGAAAGATAGAATGTTGCTAGACACTGACCAGCTACAAAAAGTTCCAAACAAAACATATCATCCATCAAATACTTCATAACGAAAGAATTCAATCAGCTTGAAATTTGTCATAAGGTCCATGTTAGTTTGCATGCTGTCTCAAAGTAATGCAATGATTAAACAAGCTTTAGAGAGTAATAAGTCGTTTTAGGGCGCTCAACTGCTGAGGTCATTAGCGCCCAGTCACTGTTGTTAGAGCACATGGAATTTGGTACAACTCAAGGGGATGGAGGGGACACCAGAAGGACCCGACAAAGATGCAGACAAAATAAGTAAAAAGATTAAATGTCTTTGGACAAGCCAGTTAAAGTTATAAAACGCAGAATACGAGCAGCTGCTCGAGCGTCATCAGCTAAAACATCCGGTAAAGTAGATGGCAGGGACAGGACAACACGAAATTGACTAAAACGGGGACACGACAATAAAACATGGCGCACTGTTAATGCCTGACCACAAGGGCACTGCGGGGCTGGGTCACCGGAGAGCAGGTAGCGGTGGCTAAACCGGCAATGCCCAATCCGCAACCTGGTCAGAAGGACCTCCTCGCGCCGAGATGGTCGGGAGGATGTTGTCCAAGCAGTTGGTAGCGGTTTTACTGCCCGGAGCTTGTTTCCTTGGAGGGATGACCAAGCATCCCACCACAACGACACAAGCCTCTTACAGACATCCCCACGAACGTCGGATGACGGGACACAATGGGAGGCTGGCCGAGGCAGGAGGACTGCAGCCTTGGCTGCAGCATCCGCAGCCTCATTCCCAGGCACTCCCACATGTCCGGGAACCCACAGAAAGCTGACAGAACCACCGTTATCAGCAAAAGAATGGAGGGACTGCTGTATCCGTTGAATCAAGGGATGGACCGGATAGGGAGCTCCAAGGCTCTGAAGAGCACTGAGTGAGTCAGAGCAGAGTACATATGATGAATGGTGGTGGCGGCGGGCATACTGAACGGCCTGATGGAGAGCAAAAAGCTCGGCCGTAAAGCTGGAACATTGGTCGAGGAGCCGGTATTTAAATGTGGCGGCCCCGACGACAAAGGCACAGCCGACACCATCGTCAGTTTTGGAGCCATCGGTGTAAATAAAGGTGTGACCGGCAAGTCGAGCACGAAGTTCGGCAAACCGTGAGCAATACATTGCAGCCAGAGTACCATCCTTCGGGAGTGAGCTGAGGTCGAGATAAATATGAACCGGAGGCTGGAGCCAAGGTGGTGTCAGGCTCTCACCCTCTCTGAAGGTGGTAGGGAGGGCAAAATCCAATTGTCGAAGCAGGCAACGGAAGCGGACTCCGGGGGGCAGCAGGGCAGACACATACAACCCGTACTGACGGTCGAGAGAATCGGCGAAGAAGGACTTGTAAGAGGGGTGGTCGGGCATAGACGACAGCCGGCAGGCATACCGACACAGCAGTACGTCGCGCCGGTAGGTCAACGGTAACTCGGCAGCTTCAGCATAAAGACTCTCGACAGGACTAGTGTAGAAGGCTCCAGTCGCAAGACGTATCCCCCGATGGTGGATGGAGTTGAGCCGGCGTAAGAGGGACGGCCGAGCAGACGAGTAGACGAAGCTCCCATAATCCAGCTTCGATCGGACTATGGACCGATACAAGCGAAGCAGGACAGTGCGATCCGCTCCCCAAGATGAACCGCTAAGAACTCTGAGGACATTAAGGGAACGTGTACAACGGGCCGCCAAATAAGAGACATGTGGAGACCAACACAGTTTCCTGTCCAACGTGAGCCCTAGAAACTTAGTTGTGTCCACGAATGGGAGAACAACGGGACCGAGATGTAAGGATGGCGGAAGGAACGCTTTATATCGCCAAAAGTTGATACAAACCGTCTTTTCTTCAGAGAACCGGAAGCCATTTGCCACGCTCCATGAGTAGAGGCTGTCTAGACAACGCTGAAGACAGTGCTCCAGGAGGCATGTTCTCTGGGCACTGCAGTAGATCGCGAAGTCATCGACAAAGAGAGAGCCTGAGACATTAGGTGGAATGCAATCCATAATTGGATTGATCGCGATGGCAAAAAGGGCTACGCTCAAGACGGAGCCCTGAGGCACTCCGTTCTCCTGGAGGAAGACGTCGGACAATATGGAGCCCACACGTACCCTAAACTATCGATCCGTTAAAAAGGAATCAATAAAAAGGGGCAGGCGACCGCGTAGGCCCCACCTGTGCATAGTGCGGAGGATACCTCCTCTCCAACAGGTGTCATAAGCCTTCTCCAAGTCGAAGAACACGGCTACCGTTTGGCGCCTTCGCAAAAAGTTGTTCATGATGAATGTCGACAAGGTCACGAGGTGGTCAACAGCGGAGCGGCGGCGACGAAAGCCGCATTGGACATTAGTAAGTAGCCGTCGAGATTCAAGAATCCAGACTAACCGAGCATTAACGATGCGCTCCATCACCTTACAGACACAGCTTGTAAGAGAAATGGGGCGGTAACTAGAAGGAAGGTGTCTATCCTTCCCGGGTTTGGGTATAGGAACAACAACGGCGTCACGCCAACGCATGGGGACTTGACCTTCGGTCCAGACGCGATTGTAGGTACGGAGAAGGAAGCTTTTGCCCGCCGGAGAAAGGTGTGCCAGCATCTGAACGTGAATGGCATCCGGCCCCGGAGCAGAGGACCGAGACAGTGCAAGCGCACGTTCGAGTTCCCGCGTAGTAAAGGGGGCATTATAGGTTTCCAGATTCAGCGAGTGGAAGGAAGGTCGCCGAGCCTCTTTCCTGGGAAGGACGGCAGGATGGTAATGGGCGGAGCTTGAAACCTCCTCGAAAAAGCGGCCAAAGGCGTTGGAGACAGCCACCGGATCAACAAGGACCGCATTACCTGAGGTCAGTCCAGGTACCGAGGAGTGGGCCTTAATGCCCGACAGCCGGCGCAGGCTACCCCAAACGACGGAAGAGGGAGTAAAACTGTTAAAGGAGCCGGTGAAAGAGGCCCAACAAGCTTTTTTGCTGTCTTTGATGACTCTACGGCATTGCGCTCAGAGTCGTTTGTATTCAATACAATTTGCCAACGTAGGATGGCGGTGAAAGGTGCGTAAAGCACGTCGTCGAGCACGGATAGCGTCCCTACAAGCCTCGTTCCACCAGGGGACGGAAACGCGACGTGAAGAAGTAGTACGAGGAATGGAACGTTCGGCAGCATGGATGATAACAGCCGTGAGGTATTCGACCTGACTGTCACAACTGGGAAAATCGTGGTCCGGAAAGGTCGCCAGGGATGAGTAAAGTCCCCAGTCAGCTTTCAGTACGTTCCAGCTCGAAGGACGTGGGGATGGGGTGTGGTGCAGGAGACGAACGACACAGGGGAAGTGGTCGCTCGAATAGGTGTCAGAAAGGACATACCACTCGAACCGACGGGCAAGAGTGGTAGAACATATCGAGAGGTCCAAGTGGGAGTAGGTATGAGTGGAGTCCGAGAGGAAAGTCGGGGCGCCGGTATTGAGGCAGACAAGATTGAGATGGTTGAAGACATCTGCCAAGAGTGAGCCTCTTGGACAGGATGCAGGAGAGCCCCAAAGGGGATGATGGGCATTGAAGTCGCCAAACAATAAAAACGGTGGGGGAAGCTGAACGATCAGGTGCATCATGTCAGCCCGACTAACAGCAGACGACAGTGGAGTGTAGATGGTACAAACTGAAAAAGTATGAGCAGAAAGAGTAATGCGGACAGCTATTGCTTGGAGTGGGGTGGTCAATGGGATGGGATGGTAATAGACGTCGTCCCGAATGAGCAACATGACCCCACCATGAGCTGGGACACCGTCCACAGGGGTAAGGTCATACCGCTCCGAGGTATAGTGGGTAAAGGCAATACGGTCAGTCGGGCGCAACTTGGTTTCCTGGAGTCCAAGGACGAGCGGACAGTGCAGGCGGAGGAGCAGTTGTAATTCCTCCCGATGAGATCGAATACCTCTTATGTTCCAATGAAACAACGCCATCGCTAGTCAAAAAGTTGGGGGAACGAGACGGGGGAAGAGCTGGTCACCTCGACGGCCGCGGAAGGCCAGGTTGCGAGGGAACAACGCTACAACCAACGGGAGGCGGATCCGGTTCCATCGACTGGTCGCCAGCTGCGGCCGCTGTCCCTGATTGTGTAGGAGGGGCAGCATCATTTGCCGACGAAAGGCCAGCTGAGCGCCTGGCAGCAGAGCGTCCCGGCGAAACTGAGGACGGCCGGGAGCGGCGACTCACGGATGGAGCGTCAGTCGAAACGCGCCGGGGTGGGGAGGGGGAGAGAGACTTCTTCTTGGAGGCCTTCTTGGAAGGCCGGGGAGGCACAGGGATGGTGGGCTGGACCCGAAGAAGGTCCTCACGCGCGGGGTCCGTTTTGGAACGCCGGACTTCGGAAGCCGGGGTCCGGAACGTTTCCCCGATGGACGCTTCTCAGGTGGCGTGTGGGGAGAAGGAGGAGGAAGGGTGGCCCCTGGGGCAGAGGGGGTGGGGGCCACGGGGGAGTAGGATTTGGAAGGGAGGGATTTGGGAGGCGGAGGCAGAGCCCCCTGATGGGCGGAGGAGGCGGAGGGGGGACAGGAGAGGGGTGAGGATACCGCGGAAGGAGTGGACACAACTGAGGCAAACTAAGTGGTCAATGGCACGGGATGGAGGCGGTCGTACTTCTTCCTGGCCTCAGAATAAGACAGCCGATCCAAAGTTTTGATTTCTTGTATCTTCTTCTCCTTCTGATATGCGGGGCAGTCTGAGGATCTAGGTGAGTGGACGCCAGGACAATTAACGTACCGAGGTGGTGGGGTGCATGTATGTTCCTCACGAAGAGGACGTCCACAATCGCCACAGAGGGGCTCAGCCTCACACCGTGACGACATGTGCCCAAAGCGCAAACACCTAAAACAGCGCATAGGAGGCGGAACGTAGGGTCGCACATCACACCGGTAGCACATTACCTTTACCTTCTCCGGGAGAACGTCCCCCTCGAAGGCGAGGATAAAGGCCCCAGTGTCGATGCGACGGTCTTTGGGGCCGCGCTGGACTCGCCGGACGAAATGCACGCCTCGGCGCTCCAGGTTGGCCCTGAGCTCCTCATCAGATTGTAGCAGGAGGTCACGATGAAAAATAACCCCCTGCGTCCTATTGAGTGCCAGATGTGGGACAATGGAGACTGCGATGTCCCCTAGGCGGTCGCACGCCTGGAGCGCCGCCGACTGTGTGGCGGACGTGGTCTTGATAACAACGGACCCTGAACGCATCTTGCTGAGAGCCTCGATTTCCCCGAAGATGTCCTCAATGTGCTGAACAAAGAACATGGGCTTGGAGGTGGCGAATGTCCCCACCATCGGTTCGAGAACAGACCAAATAGCGGGGGAAGTACTTCGCTCCAAGCCGGCGGGCCTGTCCCTCCTCCCATGGAGTGGCCAAGGGGGAAGGGGCAGGAGAACCAGAACTAGAAACGGTACCTTTTCTTTTGAAAGACTCGGCCGCAGAGCGACCCGATACGTGGTGACGTTTCATCTGTGAAACGTCCGCCCCGATACCACCCACTCCGACCAGGGGCTCTCCCCACGGGCGCCACCCAGCCGCAGCAAGGGCCACCTGGCAGGATGACCATTGCCGGGAGTCCTGATGCCCCAAGGAGACGGGCATCTACTCCTTGGCCGACGTGGGGAGGGTGCAGCTCAGGTATCGGCAGTACGATCCCTGTGTTGTCAGGGGGCTACAACCTAGAGGGTACATGATGACCTCACCACAACGGGCTGGCTACCGTGCTGGATTTCTGGTGCGATGGAAAGTCCATCATGATCGCTGGTGCAGATGGAGACGCACTATGGGCGTAACTGGGACAACCCAAAAGGCGTTTAGGCCCAATTTGAGTAATAGTGGGTATGGTTACAACGCCGGTGCAATGCTGAGTGCCAAGGTCTGAGTGCACTTAGGACCAGTGGTACACCACGTAAGGTGTCCTTCCCCAAAAGGCTCATACTTCTGTAGAAATTTAGAAAAATGGAGGTCAAACCCCAAGGGGGACCATCACATGGAAGGCCGAAACGGTTGAAACTCCTTTTAGTCGCCTCGTACGACAGGCAGGAATACCTCGGGCCTATTCTTACCCCGGACCCGCAGGGGGGTGGGGTCCGGTTTAACAGTTCAAAAAATGCACAAACGGAAGTACGGAAGCGTCCGATCCCGCCAGTCTGCTTTGACCCATGACGTCACAAATATGGCGGAAACAAAAACACACACACACACACTTTCCACAAGAAGCCTAGTGACACTAACGGGACAAGCGCGGGAAATGGGGTGTTTTGGGTGGGTGGGGGGGGGGGAGCAAACTAAATATAAACAAATTTATACGCCTTGCGTAGCTACAACGTGTACGTGAAGGCAGCCATGCATGAATACCCACCCACCTCCCCAGGGGTCGTAACCCCTGCAACCCATAGAAGATAAAGATGCTTCAGTAGCTGATTAGTGTTTTTTGTCTCTTTTTTAAAAAAAATCTCACGGGATAGAACGAACAGATCAGAAAGATAAATTTAATAAACTAAAACAGAAATTGGAGGAAACAGATAATTAAAATAAGTAATAAGCGTTTTTAAATTAAAAAAAAAAATCTCACGAGATAGAATGAACAGATCAGAAAAGTAAACAAAATAAAACAGAACTGGAGACAGCCACACTCAAACCAAACTCCGCGCCGTCATGACGTCACACACGACAACACCCATACGTCACGGGTCAAAGCCGACGCGTGGGATCGGACGCTTCTGTCGACCCGCACAAACTTATCACTGAAAATCATCCCGAGCTCAGCAAAGCAAAACATTTTAAAGAGAACTATGACCACAAGTTTGGTAGGCCACAAGTCGATGTTTGATGCACCTGCAAAGATCTGAATATAAAAATAAAATCTTTATGTCTTAATATGGTAGCAAAGAGAGCAGCTGTCACCGAGCCAATGGTTCACAAAGGCGTACCAAGAAGTTTTACCAGAAGTGCAGAAAGACACTGAAATCTGCAGGACTAGAATTAATGTATGGCCATTGATTTTGATTTCATGCACAGGCTACCTTTGCCATTTTTACTAGTCCAGGAAATGTTTTATCTGCATAAACTTGGGTTTTATGTTTTTAACATTCGTAATATAGAAAACGAGATATCAGTTCTTTAAACATACGGGTCATTTTCAAAAATCATGCATATTTGTGTCCCATGTCATAATATGTTTAATTTAAAGGCACTGAAGTTTTTTTTCCCAAATATCTGAGTTTAGTTTAAAACTATATTAAATCAATAATTTACTTATTTTTGCATAAAATTATTCCATTTTGTCAAAAATTTGAGTGACAGAATGATAGATCTCACCTCTGTTACTTGTTCCCTACATTTATCTTGATTACATTAAGTTAAATTTTACAAAGTATTATAAAAGGTTTAAATTTTTAACCAGTTTAACAATCAGAAAATTTATTAACAGTAAGACATGTCTATAGTTTTTACACCCTTTTTTAAAAGTTCTTTAAAAATTGTTCAAACCCAGTTCCATGCTACATCCTCACCTTTGTCAATGAGAGTTATTAGTTCAATAAATGTCTCATACAGTGCACTAGTAGCAGTCTTCTTCATGTAAGGGGAACTGCAAGCTGCCATCTTCATTCTTGGGCAGTTATAGTGTGGCTTGTATGATTGTAGAGTTTAACTCAAACTATTATAGTGCCAAGAGAAAATATTGACATTAATTATCATCATCTCCATTACTCTGTGTTTTTGGGTAAGTTTTAAACATTTATAAATGATTCAAATGGCTCTGAGCACTATCGGACTTGCTGAGGTCATCAGTCCCCTTGAACTTAGAACTACTTAAACCTAACTAACATAAGGACATCACACACATCCATGCCTGAGGCAGGATTCGAGCCTGCGACCGCAGTGATCACGCGGTTCCAGACTAGCGACTAGAACCGCTCGGCCACACTGAAACATTTATGAATATTATTTTTATCAACTGATTACATATTAACTGTAAATTAACACTAAGAAGATAAGAAATCCAGCCTCTGAAAACTGATGTTCATGGGAGTCAGAATGTAGTAACGAAGTGTTGAGTAGTGATTATTTATTTAATCTTTCTTATTTATCAAACTAGAAAAACTATCTACATTTAAAGTGAGAAATTTATCTTTTAGCTAGGCAGTGATTTTGTTTTTTAAAAGACAAGTTTAGGCTCTTATGATTTTTAAAATATTAAAAAGTTAGCATCATGCATCGAAATAATCCTACTTTATTTGCTTTTTAAAAAGTAGTGATGGAATTATGTAACTTCTATATGCTTGCTGAGCAGGTTTATACTCATGTTTTACACAATAGCCTAATGTCTCTTTGGTTTCCAAAGCTGTTCGCTGTGCTCACAGCCTTCCTTCAGGCTAGGGCTTGAGACTTTTAGGGCCGTGTGTTTGTATTTCCTAAAAATGAGGATGACTCTCACATAGACGATGTGAAATCGCGACAATTTGAAATCCTCCAAACATCAATAACTGGGGACAGTACTACTTTGATGATTTGAGAAATTATAATATTTCAGCTTGATACACCATTTGTATCTTGATCTGTTCATACTGCAATGTAAAGCAAACAATAAATAATTCACTTTATGTTTCACTGGCTATTATTAATCTCTAACTTCACAGTATTCAGGTATTTTAGGCAGTTCTCACCTCCATTACTACCAAACTCACCTCAATTACAACACTGAATAAATTTTCTAGTTCTTTTAAAAAATACAACTTTTTTTGGGAGCACTATTGGAGTACTGATTTACTTGACTGTGCTAACATAAAATATATGAAACTTAATTATTTTCAAAATAAAAACAAAAATAATTTTTTTTAAATATGCTCGATTTTTGAGAATGACCATATACAGAAGGAAGAGCTAAGAGAGGCCCTAATGAGGTATGGAGATATGTCTTTGACTTCATTAACAGAATTCCTGCAGAAGTGAAAGAACTGCATATATTTAGCAATACATGTGTTGGACAGAATCACAGACATACATAAACACTGACAATTACCAGGAATGGGTAGATTCTCAATCATCAGCCACTACTATCCAGTCTGAAGATACAGTTTCTTGCCCCGTGACAAGTCATTCCAAGACTCAACTGGATTTATTTGCCTGAACAGTATGAGGAACTCATTCGAACTGCAAAGGAACACTAACTCCCTTTTGTAGTTAAGAGTCTCAAAACCAACCAAGTGCTGAACTTCTAGGATTGGTGTCCTTGCTACTTCATGAAGACAGTCAAGGACATCAAGAAGTGGTGGTTCGTTCAACACTACTACACGCAGACATTTGGAGTACAGTAATAAATTTAAAGGATATGTGAAAACTTTTGAGTTCAATGATCACCTAGTTGAGAGGACATTCAAGCTGAAGAAAGAATAGAATGTGGTGCTCGCAAAGACAAAACGTATGTTGGAAAAGTAGCTATCATCTCTGCGAAGCAGTAAGACATCTAAATGTACCTGAAAAACATAGATTATTTTATGACGAGATTGTTCAGTGTCCTACTTCTGAGACAGTGAACAGTGACACTGATGAATGAGGCATCTCGAGATGATTCTCTGAATTTTATTAGGTCAACTTTTTGTAAACATAATACCCAGTGTCTTCATTATTTTGTTTCGGATTATTTTCTGCCCCAACAATCTTTCATATCAATATTTATAAAGGCGTTTAAACACTGAGTGGAAAAAAGATAATATTCCAGCATGTTTCGCCATTAATTAGTCGTTAACTAATGACACTCTTGTGACATTTTGAGACGTTGCGTCTTGCTACTAGTACTACAACTGCTTAACAGAGAATTTTTCATTACATGTAGCTTGGGCTTCAAAGAGTTTTTTTCCCAAAAAACTTGGAAAATGGAGAGTTATCTTTTTTCCATTCTGCTATTCAGTTATTCTTCCCGTGCTTCACATGTGAAAATGGTAAAATGCGACTCTCTGCCATGCACCTCACAATATTTATATTGGCCACGGGTGACTGTCATGCAGGCAGACAACGTTACTATAAAAGAGATACATCACACTTATTGTTGATCAACAGCACTCAAAAGCTATTCTACAGCTCCATCGCTATGACGTATATAAAGTTTACTTTTAAATGTTATAGCCGTTGGCGGAATTCCAACTAAATAACGTATTTGATGGAGGAAAACGACAAGGAATGTCAAACAACGAGATATAATTTTTTTTCTCTCTTAAAACACAAGAGAGCGGTGTTCGAAATCTTCGCTTATTTTCGGTCACGAGAAATAACCACATACCAAGGATTCGTGCAGTCCCTCCATTTATGGCTGATTGTGGAAAACATATACCCGTTTCAAAAGTACAAGAGCACATCCGTTTGTCGCCCAGAAACTGTAACCTGCTCAATACTGCTTCTTCCCCAGTTCGTAATTCCTGCCAAACTGTTGACGCACCTCATGATAAACAGAGATGGCATATTACCGACTTTTCAATTATTGAATTGTATGATCAGAAAAATGACTCACGTCGCGTAGTGCGATATGACAAAAATTCCCATTGGCTGCACAAATGCCTCAAATTGATTCTTTCACTAAAATTGAATTTGACTTTTTTAAATGTGTCATATCTCTGCTAGCATCCGCCTATTGATACATATCATTATGTTAACTTCCGGTTAGAGACATTTGTTGTGCTTGGGTTTGCGAGTTGTGCTTTATGTAGGCAAGCAATGTTAATGCTGATTTGTGAACATTTTTGAAATCTTCCACGCCAGACGTAAATAACTTGCGGTGTATATGTTTTATATACGGACATTTCTAGAAAGATGCCAAATGAATACTAGCAAAACCTCCTGATCTGCCATCTCGATCAAGTAGTAAAACCAGTGGAAATTGAGCTACATATTTGATTATCCTTTGAGGTATTTTGTATATAAAGATAGAGGCGACATTTCGTCGCAGTTTTATTGGAGTAACTGAGGAGTTAATGTGAATATCATTTAAATGGTAAGCGTTATTAGACAATTGTTGGTTGTCAAGTAATGGCGATTTTGGAAAGGCCTATGGTTAAGTGAATGTTGCATTTAGATTTCTGTTACGACTGTGTCACGTGTTCTAATTATCTTGCTGTGAAGATCATCTCAGTTATAAATTAATTCAACCATCGTTTAAAACCTGCTCATTTGAATTTTGTTGCAGTTCAAGAATTTAACTATGTGGCATGAAGCAAGAAAACAGGAGAGGAAGATACGGGATTTGATTGTCGACTACAAAAAAAGAGCAGAACGAAGGAGAGATTTCTACGAAAAGATTGTGAGTAACTTCTCGGTAGTTTGGAAGTCTGTTTTTCTGTGCAGAGATTCCACTAGCAAACTATAACTCATATTGCAACTCTTTGCACACTTTAACATTTCTGTTGTCTATCTCCTTTATAAATTTAGGCTATTAGATAATCTTGAGCGAATGACATGAATAAAGAAAACATTCACTGCATAGTGTACATGTTAAACATTAGATACACACAAAAACAAAATCTCCCCGACACAGCATCTGCTAATCCTGGCAATCACCTCCACATTTGGTCCCAACTTAATCCTCCTCGTACCACCAGTCGTACACCTGAATACTTCAGTCACAATTTCTACATTTGGTTTGATTTACAGATCTATGAGCTTCATTTTTGTCTACAATGCTGTCAGTATGATGCTATTGCCTGTAATCTATCCTGCCCCCCCCCCCCCTTCGCCACCACCATGAAATAACTGTCCAGTACTTCATAATATTCAGGTAACTGTGGCCCCATCAGGGTGAACTCTGGTGTCATATTCTTGTCTTCTGAGATTCTGTTCAGTCTTCCCTTTCCCTCATCGCTTATTTGTATATTTTGACAATTCCACACAGTGCAACTTGGGCCCAATCACCCATCAAATTTAACTGTGCTAAACTATGTGATCAAAAGTATCCGGACACCTTGCTGAAAATGATTTAAAAGTTCGTGGCACCCCCCACCCTTAGCCTTGATGACAGCTTCCACTCTCGCAGGCATATGTTCGATCAGGTGCTGAAAGGTTTCATGGGAAATGGCAGCCCATGCTTCCCAGAGTGCTGCACTGGGGAGAGGTACCAATGTCGGTTGGTGAGGCCTGGCACAAAGTGGGCATTCCAAAACATCTCAAAGGTGTTCTATAGAATTCAGGTCAGGACTCTGTGCAGGACAGTCCATTAAAGGGATGTTGTTGTGTAACCACTCTACCACAGGCCATGCAATACGAACAGGAGCTCGATCGCATTGAAAGGCGCAGTCGCCATCCCTGAATTGCTTTTCAACAGTGGGAAGTAAGAAAGTGCTTAAAACATCAATGTAGGCCTGTACTCTGATAGTGCCATGCAAAACTATAAGGAGTGCAAGCCCCTACATGAAAAGCACGACCACACCATAACAACACCGCCTCTGAGTTTTACTGTTGGCACTACACACGCTAGCAGATTACATTCACCGGGCATTCACCATACCCACACCCTGCTGTCGGATTGCCACATTGTGTATCGTGATTTGTCACTCCACACAACGTTTTTCCACTGTTCAGTTGTCCAATGTTTACACTTCTTTCACCAAGCGAGGCGTCATTTGGCATTTACCGGTTGGATCTGTGGCTTATGAGCAGCCGCTCGACCATGAAATCCAAGTTTTCTCACCTCCCACCTAACTGTCGTAGTACTTGCAGTGGATCCTGATGCAGTTTGGAATTCCTGTGTGATTATCTGGATAGATGTCTGCCTATTACACATTACGACCCTCTTCAACTGTTGGTGTTCCGTCAGTCAACAAATGAGGTTGGCCTGTACACTTTTGTGCTGTACATGTCCCATCACGTTTCCACTTCACTATCACATCGGAAACAGTGGACCTAGGGGTGTTAAGGAGTGTGGAAATCTAGTGTACAGAAACATGACACAAGTGACACCCAAACACCTGACCACGTTTAAAGTCCATGAGTTCCGCAGAGCGCCCCATTCTGCTCTCTCACAATGTCTAATGACTATTGAGGTCACTGATAAGGAGTACCTGGCAGTAGGTGGCAGCACAATGCACCTAATATGAAAAACATTTTTGGGGGTGTCCAGATACTTTTGATCACATAGTGTATGAACAACAACAACACATGTTTGTGATGTGCATGTACACCTATACTCTACAATCTACTGTGAGATGCGTGGCAGAGAGCATGTCCCATTGTACAAGTTTTTAGGGTTTCTTCCTGTTCCATTCAAGTATGAAGTGCGGGAAGAATAATTGTTTGCATGCCTCTGTGCATGCAGTAATTACTCTAATCTCATCCTCACATTCCCTGTGTGAGCAATACATAGGGGGTTGTAGTATATCCCTAGAGTAATAATTTAAAGCTGGTTCTTGAATCTTTATTGATATATTTTATGGGATAATTTACATCTGTCTTCAGAAGACTGCCAGTTCAGTTCCTTCAGCATATCTGTTACACTCTCCCATGGATTAAACAAAACTGTGACCATTCGTGTTGCCATTCTCTGTATCTGTTCAATATCCCCTGTTACTTCTATCTGGTTCGATTGCCACACACTTGAGCAAAATTCTGGGATGTGTCGCATGAGTGATTTGTAAGCAATCTCCTTTGTAGGCAGATTGTACTACCACTAAACCGAAGCCTACCAGTGTCTTTACCCACAACTGGATCTATGTGATTGTTCCATTTCATATCCCTACAAAGTGTCACGCCCAGATATTTGTATGAGTGGTCTGATTCCAACAATGACTAACTGATATTATAATCATTGGATACCGGGTGGTTGTGTGTGTGTAAAATTTTACATTTATGAATATTTAGGGCAAGGGGTCGACAGAAGCGTCCGATCCCACGCGTCGGCTTTGACCCGTGACGTAAGGCTGTTGTCGCGTGTGACGTCATGACGGCGCAGAGTTTGGTTTGTGAGTGTGGCGTGTTTGTAGATGTCACCGTGTTGTGGTTTGTTGTGCTCTCTGGTGGTATGTTCAGGGTTTTCGTTTGTGTGGTGTAATGGGCTCAGTTTGCTTTTGCTCATTATCCAGAATTGTTCGAGTGTCGGCTGTGTTTATAGTGGAATTCGTTTCAGTGAGTTTTAACGATTTTGTGTGAAGGTTGATTTAGTGTTGTTCGCTGTACATCGTGTGGTAATTTTAGTAAAATTAATAGGTTGTTGTTTTTGTTCAGGAATGGATATGACGGATAAAATTAACAGTGCGCAGGTCAAGGGAAGTGTTAGATCCCAGTGTGTGGCTGTGTATGTTGGTATTGGTATCGGGAGATGTTTTTGAGCTATATAGGCCAAGGGAAATGTTTGATCCTAATTTATGGGATCGGGAGCTGCTGTTGAGCTATATAGGTCAAGGGAAGTGTCCGATTCCAGATGATATTGTGTTTAGTGGTTTTTGGGGAGTTTTGTGATGTTGGTTTTTTTCGTCGTCTTGTGTAGTTTTGTATGGGGGTGGGTGTCTAAATTCGTTTATATTTAGTTTGCCCCCGCCCAAAAACACCCCATTTCCCGCGCTTGTCCCATTAGTGTCTTTAGGCGCTTTGTGGAAAGTGTGTGTGTTTGTTTCTCGATGTATTTTCGTCCTCATAATGTGTACGTAACGACTGTATATGCGCCATATTGGAATCGTGGTTTATGGCCGTTTCCGCCATATTTGTGACGTCATGGGTCAAAGTAGACGGGCGGGATCGGACGCTTCCGTATTTCCGCGCGGAGTTTGGTTTGAGTGTGGCTGTCTCCAGTTCTGTTTTATCTTATTTTATTTACTTTTCTGATCTGTTCGTTCTATCTCGTGAGATTTTTTAAAATTTAAAAACACTTATTACTTATTTTAATTATCTGTTTCCTCGAATTTCTGTTTTAGTTTATTATATTTATCTTTCTGATCTGTTCGTTCTATCCCTTGAGATTTTTTTTTAAAAAGATAAAAAACACTAATCAGCTACTGAAGCATCTTTATCTTCTATGGGTTGCAGGGGTTACGACCCCTGGGGAGGTGGGTGGGTATTCATGCATGGCTGTCTTCACTTACACGTTGTAGCTACCCAAGGCGTCTAAATTTGTTTATATTTAGTTTGCCCCCCACCCAAAACACCCCATTTCCCACGCTTGTCCCATTAGTGTCATTAGGCTTCTTGTGGAAAGTGTGTGTGTTTGTTTTTTTTTTCCGCCATATTTGTGACGTCATGGGTCAAAGCAGACGGGTGAGATCGGATGCTTCCGTATTTCCTAGGGCAAGTTGCCAATCTCTGCACCATGTTGAAATCTTATCAAGATATGACTGAATATGTATGCAGCTTTTCTCAGATAGTGCATCATTACAGATAACTGCATGATCTGCAAAAAGCCTGATTTTACTATTATTTGTCTGCAAGGTCATTATATACAACGTGAATAGCAAGGGTCCTAATACACCTCCCTGGGACACACCTGAAGTTACTTGTACGTCTCACAGTAACTCTCCATCCAAGATATCATGCTGTGTCCTCCCCACCAAAAAGTCCTCAATCCAGTCACAAATTTCGTTGAATACCCCATGTGATCATACTTTCTACAATAAGCATCGGTGTGTACTGGGTCAAATGCTTTTCGGAAATCAAACACTGCATCTATGTGGTTTCCTGGATCCAAAGCTTTCAGTACGTCATGTGAGAAAAGTGTGAGTTGGATTTCACATGATCAGTGTGTTCAAAATCCATGCTGGTTGGCTTGAGGAGGCCATTGTATTCAAGACATCTCATTACCTTTGAGCTACCCTCTTGTACATGGAAGTGACCTGTGCCTTCTTCCAAGAATTGGACACAGTTTTTTGTTTGAGCGATCTGCAGTAGATTATAATTAGTAGAGGTGCTAACTTGGTTGCAAATTTGATGTAGAATCTGACAGCGGTTCTACTGAGGCCCATTTAACAATTTCAACATCACTGACACTAAGTTTGCTTGTAGCGACAAACTGATAGGTAGCTTAGTTTATTTGAAAACGTTGCCACCAATCACCATGTGTTGTTTACACCATTTGTCACATTTCCTATTTCACTAGTGAAAGCCAATGACATGTATGAGAGATTTGTCTTCATCTTCATTAAGTGCAGACTCATTGAAAAATAAAACCTTCACTGGCTGTATAATATTTCCAGCAAACTGTTGAAGTGCTGTAACAAAATATGCATGGAATTGGAAAATATGTTATATCTCCCTGCAACAAGGAGTTGTTCTGTAAAGGATGAAATATTCTCTTGGACTCCTTTAAAAACTGGAGATGAACATCATTTACATTAGACAGTTTGACTTTCTGAAAGGCAATCTTATCCTTCGCTGATGTAATGCCGATAAACAAGGGGATATTCTCCAGATAAACAAGGGGATATTCACTTGAGAAAACTTATAAGTTATAATACAGAATTGCTGATTAGTACTTACCTTTGGGAAGTGAAACTATGCCTTTCTCATCCCCGAGGAAGGAAGTATTATTTTCAAAGCTAGGTTGTGTGTCACTTTTATATGTGGCTATTGGCAGTACTGAACATTTCGCCTCATAAAAATAGCAACTAGCTGCTTGGTGTCTTGTGTGATATCTCAAAAGATATTTGTTTATTTTTTGATAGCAAGATATTGATAGGAAGCCCATCATTATAGACCTATAATACAAGACTTGCAGGCAGCTGCTTGGACTCATTACTTGGAGGTGGAAGGCAAAAGATAATTACAGGTTCCTCAAATGGCATAACTGAAATAGCAGTGACTTATGGGATGGAGGTATAATACAGCCTGGTGTCCTTAGGGTTCTGTGCTTGGAACCTTGTCATTCTTAATATATTATCTTAGTAGACAAGCATTGTGGTGTATTGAACAAGTACCTCAAGTTTCGTTCTGATGTATGAGGAAAATCATCATGACAGACAGAAGTAAAGTTTGGAAGGAGCTGATGATATCTTCAGTAAAACACTGAAAAGTTGTGTTTCGACATTAGTAATTAATAATTCCATGTGGCTCAAAGGCCTGGTGCAAGTTTGTAAATTGGAAGGTGCAGGTCTGTAAATGGGATGCCATTTTGGTGATGTGCATTTCTTACCTACCCCAGTAATCCTATAGGGGAAAGGGACCTACAGCTTAACATCGAATCTGAACCATATGATGTTCTTGGGAAGTGAAGGCTAGGTTAAAGGCAGGCTGGAATATTCTGTAGTCTGGCTGGGTTCTGGTCCCATGATCTTTCAGTTTCCATGCATTTGCTTTACTGTTAGACCATCAGACCTTATCTTGACTCTATAATATGCTGCGTTCCCATTCAAGTGTATAGTACGTAATAAATTCAAGTACTTTTGGTTTGTTTATAGATAACTTTCATTCTACCAGTCTTTTATGTATATTTTACATGACACATTTCAGGGAATGAGTCCCTTTTGTAACTGTGTTTTTATTTCTTTCTTTTGTCAGACATTTTAAAACGTGCTTTTGCTAGGCCACTCAATAAGAAATAAGATTCCAGAGATGTCATTAACTACCAGCCAGTCTCACTCCTTAGATCATATTTCCGAGTTTTTGAGATGATAATGTAATCAGTGGTTGTTATTCACCTGTGTAGCAGTGGGATACTTAGTCAATATCAGTTAAGATTTTAGAGGGTCTCCTACACTGCAGCAGCTACTTATACATTCACTGAATGCATATAAAGTCTTTAAATGATAACCTATCAGCATTTGAAATCTACTGCAAATCATCAAAGGCATTTGATTGTGCCAATCATAATGTTCTTACATAGAAGTTAAGTTCTGTCAGCGTACATATTTAAGAAAGAGTAACACTGCATTAGGATTTTAGGTTGTCCATCCCAGAGAATGTGTTTTTGGTATTTGTGTGGTTGGTGTGTCATTCTTATTAATTTATTTGAGTCAGAAACAAATATAACATATGGCAATTACCATTAAAAACAAGAGAGAGAAAGAATTATTAAGTGACACTGTTGTTGCCCAAATCCTTGCCGCTTCAATTGCACTTTGAGTTTTGAGCATATCATCTTCTTCTGTGCAAGATACAGAGCATAGTTATAGGCCAGTAGATGTTCCATTGTGTGTTCTTCTGTATATTCACAATTGATATCACCCACAGGTAGTTGCCATTTCTGGAGGTTACTCGTGGATCTTCCAACTCCTGACTGAAGACAGTTGAGTGATCTTCACATGATTCAGCTCTGTTCGTGTCCACTTGGGAGAGTTTATGAAGAAAGTGATCAAGTCTAGAAATCCTCAGTTGCTTCCTTTCAGTAGCTGCTTCTGTTTGAGATAGCGTGTTACGGTTGAGCTCAGATTAATTTTTTAGGACGGTAGTTTTGTGGTCGACTTGTGCTACCCCTCTCGAAGACAGATGTGACTCGTACTTCTTCCAACTACTGGGTGTGGTTTTTGTTTGAGGAATCTGTAGTAGAGTTTAGTTAAAAAAAAAAAAAGGGGGTGCTAACTCAGGTGCAAATCTGGAGTACAGACTGATAGGGATTCTATTTGGTCCAGGGACATTGTTCATTTTAGTGATTTTCATCTGTTTCATAACACCACTGACATCATTGTCTATACCACTCATCTTTGCAGAGGTTTGAGAATTAAATTGGGACAGTGCTCTTGAATTTTATTCTACTAACAAGTTGTTCTGTACGATAGAGAAATTCTTGAATAGAAAATATTATTTATCTACAAACGTGTAAATGGCCAGCATGTAGCTTTGTAAAATTTGTCTATATTCTTCTGTTCAGTTGAATGTCCCACATCATAACAGTAATTGAGAAAGTGTTGTATGGAACTAACATACAAGGTGTGACAAAAAAGTAATTGGAATTTTTGTTTTTCTTAAAGAATCTTTATTTATGTGTAAACAACAACTACAACAAACTACTACTTTGTCCCCTTTTAATAATCCCCCTCAAATATAATACACTTGTGCTAGTGTTTCTTACAATCTTGGAAGCAATTCTTTGACTCAGTTTTCATCAAGGTGTTCAGTTCTTTCAGTGAGTACATGTCTGTCTCGTCAGTTCTAGCAAAACTACATGCTTTCACGGTTCTCTTCGGCATTATGAACGGAAAGAAGTCGCAGGGGGCAGAGTCCGATAAATACAGTGGCTGTGGCAACATAATATTTTATTTTACTTTATTCATTTATTTTTTTAACGAACAGTCATCGAGATGTGAGCGGGAGTATAATTGTGCCGCTATTCCTGTTTGTGGTAAAACCACAATTCCGATCATTTTTGTCAGATCGCTTGAGTGAACGGCGCGTAACTTCGGGGAAGTATTCCTTATCGATTGTTCGACCGTAGGCAGGAACTCGCGATGCGTTATCCCACTGTAATTGGAGAAAACGGTGAGGCGGGCCTTCACGTGTGATGAAACTTGTCTTTTCAAACAGTAGAAAATCCAGGATGGAATGTAACAATATTGTGAAAAGGAAAGTTGCTACTCACCATATAGAGGAGATGCAGAGTCACAGATAGGCACAACAAAGTCACAGATAGGCACAACAAAAAGACTGTCACAAATAATACCTCTAGGCCAGTGAGGCAAACACACACATACACTCTGTCACACATCTCACACACACGACTTCAGTCTCGAGCAACTGAGGCCAACTGGTGGCAGTAAACACAGCACTTATTGTAAAGTTTATTACAGTAACTGCTTTGCTGCTATTTTAGTGATTGCTGTTTACATTCTACACATTGACTTCTTGTCCATCTGAGTGAACGTCTAATGCAGCTTGTGTGTAAACTGTACATTTTCTGGAGCCTCCTGTACAAAATGTTCGATTTGGGGTATACCTTCTTTTTGTACCACACGTGACAGTATGAGTTAACATAGCTAAAGACATTTTCTGCTCTTTATGGTTTAAGACCTTTGTGTAGTGGAGTCTGTTACTTAGTTTACTAAATTAGTTATTTTACGCAATCAGTTATTTTACTCAATTACTTATTTTGCTCAGTATCTGTTGTGTGAACGAGTAAGAATAGAGTGTGTACGTGTTACATTTCAGAAAGCAGATCCTACGCAGTTCCTTCAGCTACATGGGAGGCCAGTCAAGATACATTTGGATCCTGCGGTTGCCATCGCAGGAGACAGCCCGGCAAACATGTAAGCTGCTGTAGTTAGTTGTGTGCACCTAATTTCCTCATCCAGACTTCTGGAATTGCGTCACATTTTTTTCGTTTGATTCGTGATCTGTGCAGTGCCAGTGAATTTTTCAAAATGTAGAAAGGGTGGTAAATATATGCAAATGATAAGCAATTAGGGCCAACCTGTACTCTACACCTACACTTTGCAAGCCGTCACAAAGTGCACGGCAAGGGGTACGTTTCATTGTACCAGTTGTTAGGGTTTCTTCCTGTTCCATTCACATGTGGAGCACAGGAAGAATGATCGTTTGAATGTCTGTGTGCGTGCAGTAATTATTCTAATCTTATCCTCACGATCACTTTGTAGGGGGTTGTGTATTCCTAGAGTAATCATTTAATCACTCTGTTGTTTGTATCCCACACTGGATTTTTTAGTACTGTACAATTAAGACTTCTGTAACTTACACTGCTGAGTTCCTGCCATGCCGGTGACAAGGTTTGAGTGGCGATCTGGTCATTTTGGTTTTTTTTACGTGTAATAGTGTCAACGAGAGACGATCCCTGGCGGTTACTGTGGGCTCGGTCGAGCGCTTTGCACATCTGTCTCGACCGATCACGTGATGTGCTCATGTATACATTTCTGTGACAAAACGTCAGTGTTGTCAGAGATCTGTAAATGATTACTGTATTTGCCTGCAGCCATTTGTGGTTCACAGTTGAAACCTGACAACAGTGCTGCCAACGTTGAGGATCTTGTTTAGCTGTTTCTACTTGGTTATTGCTCAGATTTTTGTGGCTTCTAAAATTACTCTTTATTTCTGGCATCACTGTGCAAGAAGAAAACAGTCTCTAAACTTTGAATACCGCACTTCATTGTGGGTCTTTGATGTTAATTCTCTGAGCAATTTGGTTAATACTAGAGCACTGCTACTGTGTTTTGGCGAACCTGTGTAGCCGGCACTCATTTCCCAGCCCTCGCTTTTCACACTGTTTGGCTTCATTCTGACAACAGTTTCATCATTCGCATAAATGAAGGTGAGCACTCGTTAATGCGTAGCCATTCCAGACTGCTAAGGAAATGTGGTGGTTGCCTACTTCACACAAAAGAATGAAGCAAAGTGGCAAATCAAAGGAGTGCAGTGTACTTGCAGATTACAGTCTACTTGCAGTGTACTTGAGTTGAGTACAACTGAGTGAGATGCGTACGGTCAAGGATGCCGCATGGTCAGCTGTATTATTAGGCGAGGTAGTATTGGTCATCTTTGACAACATTTATTCACTGTGCCTCTCTCACACACATCTGAACGTAGAATACTTTGATTGGGCTCACCTACAGTATCTAATTAACACAATGGAGAAAGACAAAAGTACACCACATCCAGCATGACTTCACCTACGATATCACAGTAATTTCACCAGCCCAATGAGTGTCTATCTTCCTTTATTTTATTCACAAACACTTAAAACATATTTATATAATTTCCTGTAATGATCAATGTTCTTTAGATTTAGTATTTATGTTTAGTATTGATGTTCTAGCAAGTGTAGCGTGAACTACAAACAAGCAGGACACGCTTTTACTGTTGTCGACTTGTGGAGAGTGGCAAAGTGTAATCGATATTTGTGGGCCGAAGGATATAAATTGAGTGAAATTCACAGGGACATTTGTTTCGTATATGGGACTACTGTATGGACCGAAGCAATATCTCCAGGTGGTGTGCATTCTTCCAAGAGGGATGTGTGAACTTTAGTGATCTGCCACACTCAGGCTGGCCAGTAACAGCTGCAACCCTGGAGAATGTCGCAGCCCTCAAGGCGGCAATTTTGAATGACCAATGTGTGCAGTTGCAAACCTTGTCACAGCAGTTAAACATTTCCTATGGTGTGGTGTATGATATTATTCATGACACGTTGAAATTTTGTAAAGTTAGTGCTCACTGTGTGCCTAAGAACCTGACAGACAACCTCAAGGACTAGAAAATGACAAACTTGGATCACTTAATGCGCTGCGCTGCAGAAGGGCATGATTTTCTGAAAGGAATTGTCAGTGGGGCATATCACTAAATCCCCAAAACCAAGAAGCCTCCCTGGAGTGGAAACATGCTTGTTCCGCAGTACGAAAAAAATTCAGAGTGATTCAGTCTGCTAGGAAAGTGGTTGTGACAGTGTTTTGGGATGTGCAGGGCGTGTTACTTGTGGACTCTTTCACTGAACACAGGACCTGCCCTTCATAACAGACGCCATGATGTTAATGTTGAAGGTGTCAGATTTCTTTTTGACAGTGTGTGACTCCATATTACTGCTCCTGTTTACGAGAAAATCGCCAAATTTGTGTGGGAAGTGCTCCAGCATCTGCTGTACAGTTTGGATGTTGCACCATTGAACTTTCATCTGTTTGGTCGCATGAAGAAATTCCTGGGCAGCTGACACTTTGCGAGGGATGCGGAAGTGAAATCAGCAGTCCACAGATGGCTATGCTCCAACCAAATGGACTTCTACGAACAGGGCATATTGAAACTGGTACCGTGACAGGAGAATTGTATTGAGAATGTTGGTGACTGTTAGAAAACTAGGTAAAATATGCAAGTTCACTTGTGATTTTTTTTTGTCACCTATTAAACATTTTGGTAATAAAACTATTGTGCATCTCTTTCAGACATTCCCTTGTATTTATTTTACTCATTTTGGTTTATGTTTAACATTCATGGATTAGTTTATTTTTTAGTTTGATATTTAACATACGTGTATTTTGTTAATTGAAAAATAATAGTTCACTCATTATTGTGATAGAAGATAGTTGCAGTAATCACAATCTGTAAAGAAGTGCTTAAAACGTAATATTTTTAAACATCATGCACATAAAATGATTGAAATTTCTTAACGTAATATACACAATGGAGAAGATAATATAAAACAAAATTCAGCAGGATTTCAAATTGTCATGGCTGATCCTCTAAATATTCTGATTTGTATCAGCTCTAGTTGTGTTGAATGATTTTGATGTCCACTTGAAAAACAGTTGAATTGAGCTACAGACACTACTCCATAATTAATCATCTTCACTAAGGCTTGCCAATGTACAGAAGTATGCCTAATACAAATCATGATATTTAGAGGATTACCCGTGACAATTAGAAGTCCCGCTGAATTTTGTTTTATATTCTCTTCTCTGTTGTGTGTATTATGTGAAGAAAATTTCATTAATTTATGTGCATGGCATATAAAAAGTTATGTTTTAAGCCTCTCTATAAAAAGTTACACTTTAAGCATTTCTTTACGGATTATCATTATTGTAATTATTTTCAGTAAATAAAATACACATATGTGAAACAATAAATTAAAAATAAAAGAAAACATGAGTGTAAAACATGAAATAAAAATTTAAAACATAACATACAAATAAGTAAAACAAATATTTAACCATCTTCAACTTGAAAAAGTCATGATGGAACAATGGGAAAGATACCCACTGCCCCAAGCCCCAGTGAATTTACTGGTTTTTTCTGGTCATCGGATTCTGTGGGACCGGGAACATCACGAAATAGAGTCGGAACTTCTCGAAACCTCTTTGCAAACATTTTATTGGCACACTCAACACCAATACACTGGTTAAGATAGGCAAACTTAAACAGCCTACTAATGTACTAGAAAATTTTCCCATCAAAATCCTCACAATACAAGAGACGCATTTTACTGGCGAGAACCATTTCGACACGGAAAACGACGGAATGTACAAAGGAAAACCTGCTGTCAGGAGAGAAACACCTACAGTGTTTGGCACAGAATCTGTCATGGACAACATCATAGATTTCAGTTCAGTACCGGAAAGAATCTCCACAGTAACCATCAAATCAGGAAACGGAAGATACACAACCATCAACGCACGTGCACCTACAAATGATCACAACAGGAAGAGACCACAAGAAGTTGGAAGACTTTTGGGAAGACATGGAAGAAATGACAAACAAAATAGCAGAAAGACATGTCATAATTTTACTAGGAGATTTCACTGCACATCTAGGCAAAGAGAAGTAGTACAAGCAAATCACAGGCCCACATACAGCACACAAATGCACAAACAAGAATGGGGAGCATTTCATAAAGTGCTGTCAAAATTTTAACTCAAAAGTTATGTCGACACAATCTCTGAAGCCGAGACGAAAACTGACAACATGGAAAACGCCCAAAAACATATGGGGAAAATTCCAAATAGACCACATAGCCATGACAAGTAAAACCTCGAGTGAAATTCTAAATGTCAGAACTCGCAAAGGATTCTTAGTCTGACTGTCACTTGCTACCATTAAAGATTAGGCAAATTCCAAAGAATAGAAAGGCAACACAGAACAAAATTATAAGACCAGATCCAGAACACACAAGGATAAACAAAGATAAAATTATTGAAGAAATTAATCAGAATACAACAGAGAATTGGACAGACCTGGCGAAGACAATTCAGGAGGAATGTGTTGGGATCAGTCTCCCAGGAAATGCAAATGTGGATGGTGAAATGCAACTTCTGATCAGGCAGTTGAACGAAGAATTAAGGCATGGAAGTAGTTTAGCAGCAACAGAACAACTGAAACCTGGCAGGATTTCCATAAAATCCAAAAAACAATCCTCAAAAGACATTGGAGCAGTGAAAAAGAGCATACAACAAAGATAGACTAGATGATATCGAGGAAGACTTCAAGAAAAATAATACGAGAAATTTCTACAGAATATTCGGGGAAAATATAATGGGTTAGCAGCCTTATCTGCTTCAGAAGAACAAATGGAACTCCAGAAACGCACTCTATAGAAAATTTCAATATTCTTAAAAGGTACTTTGATAAACTCCTCAACTGTGAAGCCCAAGGAAAGATTACACTTCACAAAACACTACCAAACCAAGACTCGAAGCCACCAACCATCACAGAGGTGGAGGAGATTATAAAACAACTAAACAAAAGCAGAGCCCTAGTGGAAGATGGCATTATTGGCGAGATCTGGAAACTCGCAGACCAAAATATTACAAAGAAAATTCATAAAATTCTCTTGGAGTTCAAACAAAATTCGACAGGAATGGAAATGGGCACTGATTTACCCACTCCACAGAAAGGGACACAGGACAGAGCCTAATAATTATAGAGGGATCTCATTATTACCAGTCACTTACAAAATTCTGCCCAAAGTGTTACTGAACAGACTGGAACCACAAGTGAGTACAAAGATAAGTGAATACCAGGCAGGGACTGTAAGAAGGCCTATGACTCCATTGACAGGCAGACTCTCTTTGACACACTAGAAGAATATGGAATAGACAGAAGAACTAGGGCACTATTAGAACAGATGCTACTTCCAAAATAAAATTTATGGGAGAAATCTCCGAGCCATTTGAGACACATACAGGGGCCAGACAAGGAGATAATCTCTCGCCACTTCTATTCAATGTAGTCCTGGACAAGATTATCAAGCAGTGGGAAGAAAAATTAAAAGGAATTCAGTTAGGAAGAACACTTGCAAACAAGACAATCATAAAATGCCTAGCATTTGCAGATGACTTGGCAATACTCAGCAACAACAGAGAAGCAGCTCCAGAAGCCCTGGAATATTTACATGAAGTCTCTGCTAAAATGAGTTTACATATATCATATGAGGAAAGACAATATATGGAAAGAAGGAACAATAATTCAGAAGTCATGCACACAAAATCGGAATGGAAGGCATCCAATACAGAACAAACAGAAAAACTTCAGAAAGTGTACAAACTCACATGGATGCACTACAATAAAAGAAGCACCTCAAGACAGGCGAAATTCAGGCACTTCAATACGGTTGTTCTACCAGAAGCCCTCTATGCATCAGAAATGACCTCAGTCGGGGCATCAGGCATCGCAGAGACACAAAAGATAGAACATAAAATCCTTCGAAAAATTTTTGGAGCTATACATAGAGATGGTATATAGATGAAGAGGCCAACCAAACAACTATATGGACATACAGGCACTCACGGACATAATCAGAAAACGTTGATTAACGTTCCTTGGGCACATACACAGAATGAACAACAAATTCACAAAGAGAATTTTTTATGTAGTCAACAGCTCAATCAAAAATACCAACTGGTTTCATGAAATAGAAGAAGACCTAAAACAAGCAGGAATCAATAAAGAAATGATAGATGAAAGAGACAAATTCAGAAACAAAATTATGCACATGAAATTTGAAGTAAAATAAAGGAAGAAACCATGGAAAATATGGACAGAGTAAAGGAAACACAAACACAGTCAAATAATGAAGAGGTTTTGGGAAGAGAAAAAGAAGAAAACATAAAAAAAGGGAAAATTGAATAATCATGTAACATTTAAGTTCAATCACTGTCTTAAGGGCCAAAATGTATAATAATAATAATAATAACAATTATAATAATAATTTTGATATTTAAGTAAGTATGTTAAAAATACTCGGACAGCGCATTATGTACAGCTTATTTTCCGAAAATGGTATTTCAGACGCCAGTCTTATTACACAGGGATGTCCATGGCATAAAAGCTTCTTTAATTTATGTTGTAAAAAAAGTTTACAATTTTCAGTATTAATTAATGGTGGTGGGGTAATTTGCAAAAGTTCAGGTTATTACAAAAGTTGATTATACTCTTTTACAAGAACATTAATTACATATCAGCTTTTATATGAAAAACATTTTTTATGTCACCGTTTTGAAGATATACTCTCTAAACCTAAAATACCAAATTACAATTTGTAGTGTGTTTCACCCCTCAAAACTGAAATTGGGCACAAACATAAAAATACGTATTTCACTATTTTGTCTCTCAACAAACCCACCAAGTTTCATCAAGATGGTTTATTGACACATGGGAATGTTCCCTCTTAAGTCAAAACTTGCCCCTGAAACCCCTGCACACTTCAGTTACAGAGAACGAGTCGACTAGTAGGAAGTGATTGCAGCGCCAGTATTGTCAGACTCATCATACCTGCAGAACTACAATGGGAAGGAAGAAGTCAGTATAGCACTGATATAACATCATTTTAAGATATGCAACCCTCAAGATTAGACTCGTACTCACTCTGTTTCTGGTGTGTGTGTGTGTGTGTGTGTGTGTGTGTGTGTGTGTGTGTGTGTGTGTGTGTGTGTGTGTGTGGCAAATGAGACAACAGAGTATGAACAATGAGCATTTTGAAGAAGTTTCATTTCAGTACTGTGGTTGTCTGTCTGAGGAAATCAGTCTTGTACAATTGGTGTTCCAGTTTTTATCATATTTCACCTTAAAGCTATCGTTTTAATTTCTCAGTAATGGAATTTCTTTCCTTAGTTTCTCTTTTTTTTTCTCAAAAATATAATTAACATATACAATAATCAAGGTAAAAATATCGCTTTTTCTTGTTGTGGTGACAACGGTTTGTGGCACAGCCCAAGATCTAGGTTTGGGTGCAAAATTGTTGTTTGATTTTGTGACAGTGTTTCTTCAAGTCCTCCACCCCCTGCCCCCTCAAGCCCCCAAATTGTGCATTCTGTAGTTATATAGTAAAACGTTGTCTGTAGAGTAATGTGCCTAGTAAGTGGATAAAGGATGGAAAAAACCCACCATGGTTTAATGACAAAATTCAGAAGATGCTGAGGAAAAAATGGCTGTTGCATTCTTGGTTCAAAAGAGAATGCACGAACGAGACAAGGAAAGGTTAGTAGAGTTTCATCTGTCTGTGAAGAGATCTGTGCACAAAACATACAACTATTACCACTGTCACACCTTAGCAAAAGATCTGGCAGAGAAGCCAAGAAAATTCTGGTCCTATTGAAAATCGCTAAGCAGGTCTAAGTCTCTCATTCAATCCCTTGTCGGCCAGTCAGTTGTGGCAGTTGAAAGCTGAAATTTTAAATCTCACGTTCAAGAAATTGTTCACCCAGGAGACTCACACAAGCATACTGTCGGGCAGACTCCCATATGGATGATGTAGTAATAAGCATAAAAAAAACAACTGAAAGATTTGAAAGCAAATAAATCACAAGGTCTGGATGGAATCCCAGTTAAAAAGAGTACTCTATGGCATAGGCCCCTTACCTATCTGGCATTTATTGTGAATCTTTTGCCCAGCACTTAGCCCCCAGCGGTGGAAAAAAAGGGCAGGTGACTCCAGTAGGTAAAAAGGGTAAAAGAACTGACCCGCAAAATGACAGACCATTATCCCTAACTACTGTTTGCTGCAGCATCCTTGGACCTATTCTCAGTTCTAATATAATAAACTTTCTCGAGACTTTTTCTGATGCATTACTGTACTCCTTGTCCTTCCTTCTAGCTCTTCTTTCCTGCGTTTCTCTTGTCGCATTACAAGCTGCACTGCACACTGTACTTACAAGCCCTTGATTCAACCGTCTTGGCCGTGCACAACAGACGGCTACAAGACCATGCTAATTGTTTGTGCAGTATCTTACATTCCACGTTACTCCCAACATTGTCATTAATCCTATACCTTCAAGTTGATCACTCTCCGTGTGTTTTCACATGTTATTTCTCTCACCTTTCTGGTGCCACACGATGTTGTATCTCGTCCTACCAACCACTCCCCACCCACCACTCTTTCTCCGTACTGTCGCAGTTGACACCTATTAATTTCACCTCATCCACTCACATCTGTCGTCCCTGTTCTTCACACTTACCCACCCTCAGACCTGCAACCCACAGTAAAATATTTTTTATTTGTATCTTTTCTGTGATCTCATTGTGACTTCACAAGAATTTTAGTGAGTTTCCCCTTTCACTATCATCATACACTCTCGGATTTCATCTTGTTTCCCCGTTTTCCATCCGTTTCATCCTTTTTGTGAATTTTTTTGGATATAATTCTACGTTATTTACGTAATGTTTTGCATTTGCCCCTCACCATGGATCCTTGCTGCTTCCATCTGCATCAGTACAGAAACGTTCCTTTATCCCTAGCCAGAACCTAGTCCCACATACTGTTCCTGCATTGTTACCTGGCTCATGGAATCTCCCCCCCCCCCTCCCCCCCCCCAAATAGCCTTACTGACAATTTACCCATCTCCAGCTGCCACCCTTCCTTCCACAGTGACCTCCACCTGTACACATCGCACCAATCCTTGGCCCTCACTGACATAGTCCTGCAAAACCATATCCACCAAGCCCAAAACTCCTAGCAATACCTTCTCTCCATCTGTAAAATTCTCATGCCGTGCAATCCCAAAATCCCGGATCCCATAACACACATTGAAACTCTTGCTCTCCACAAACTAGAGCAACGTGCACAGCGTCACCTCAAAAAAACTCTCCACCCTGTTCACTTCCTACTCCCAACTTGGCATACCACTGTCCACTACCTCTATAACAACCTCCAAACCTCCCCCATATCGCCACATAGCTGACAAACCCTGTCTTACTACATTTACCCCACACTCCAAAACTCCCTCCCACCACCACACAAATCCAGAACCTAAACAGACCCAAAACACAGTTATGAACCTTTCCTCTAAAAGCCTTAGCCCCAGAGAAATATCGAGTCCTTTCCAAAGGCCTCACCTGTCGCCCCTCTTCCACATTAAACACGCAGGACTTGTTAAAGACCTTCTCTCCTTCTCCTGGTCCCTACAGTGGAAACACTTTTTCACCACTAACCCTATCAATCAGATAAAACTAAAGATCAATGTTGAACCCTGACTGACTCAGTTCACTCCTCCATCCAACTGTGATCTACCCCCACTGCCCCCAAACCATCCCCTCGTAACTTTGCAGAATTTATTAACCTTGAACCTTGCCTGACCATCATTCCCCGTATCCCTCAGCATGCAAAGTAACCTTAAATCCGCAGAAAGCAATGCAGTCCACCATCTGAAAACAGATTCTGACCTTATAATCCTACCTGCAGACAAAGGCTCCTCCACTGTTGTTTTGAACTGCAAGGAGCACCTGGTAGAAGGATTCTGCCAGCTGTCATATACATTCACCTCTAAACCTTGCTACAGTGACCCCATTCCAGACATCCAGCAGGATCTCCAGTCTTTCCTCAAATCCTTAGTCCACAGCTCGTGGTCTCACAGTCGCGTTCTCGCTTCCCAAGCACGGGATTCTGGGTTCAATTCCCGGTGCGGTCAGGGATTTTTCACCTGCCTAGAGATGACTGGGTGTTTGTGTTGTCCTCATCATTTCATCGTCATGAAAGTGGCGACATTGGGCTAAGATAAGGTTCGGAATTTGTACGGGCGCTGATAACCGCGCAGTTGAGCGCCCCACAAACCAAACATCGTCGTCATCATCATTCATCATCATCATCATCATCATCATCATCATCAAATCCTTGGGCCAATCTCAGAACCTCTCCATGGAGTCCATCTCTCTCCTCATCCCTACCAATTCCTGCATTCCTACCTTTTACATACTTTCTACAGTCCATAAACACAACTACAGGACAGCACATTGTGGCCAGTTATTGTGCCCCAACAGAGAGAATTTCTGCATTTGTAGACCAACACCTTCAGCCTGTTACCAAAAACCTACCCTCCTGTATAAGATGATGATGATTAGTTTGTGGCGCTCAACTGCGTGGACATCAGCGCCCATACAAAGTCCCAAATTTTACACAGTCCATTTTCTTTTCACAATCCAATCTAGTCACTCTCCTCTGTAATAGATACCAACCATTTCCTCTACCGACTCTCCACAATTCCTGTCCCTTGACCGCACAGTGCCCTGATCGTCACTTTTGGCGCTACCTTCCTTTACACGAACATCCCTAATGACCGTGATATTACCACTATTGAACACTACAACAATGCCCGACGGATTCCAAACCAGCCACCTCCTCCTTCCTGGTTGCCATGACCAACTATATCCTCACCGCAATTGCTTCTCCTTTGAAGTCATTACCTACATACAAATCCAGGGTATGGCTATGGGCACCTGCATGGTACCATCCTGTGCCAACTTATTCATGGGCCATCTAGAGGAATCCTTCTTCAACACCCAGAATCCTAAACCTCTCACCTGGTTTAGATTCATTGATGACATCTTTGTGATCTGGATTGAGGGTGAGGACGCCCTGTCCACATTCCTCCAGAACCTCAACCTCAACAGCTTCTCCCCCATTTGCTTCACCTGGTCCTACTAAACCCAACAAGCCACCTTCCTAGAGGTTGACCTCCACCTGAAAGATGGCTACCTAAGTACCTCTGTCCATATCAGACCAAGAAGTCCCTTCCATACAGCCTAGCTGCCATGGTCATCGCATCTGCAGTGACGAGCGGTCCCTCTCGAAATATACAGAGGGTCTCCCTGAGGCCTTTATAGACTGTATTTATCCTCCCAACATAAAAACAAATCAACAATGCCTTATCTTTCCAGTCACCCACCATCTCCCAAAGTCCCATTGTCCAGCCACAGAGGAGCATTCCCCTTTGTAACTCAGTACTATCTAGGACTAGAGCAACCGAATTACATTCTCTGCCAGGGTTTCGACTACCTCTTGTTGTGCCCTGAAATGAGAAATGTCGTGCCTACTATCCTTCCCACCCCTCCCACAGGGGTATTCCGCCGTCCACCGAACCTACACAATGTACGTGTCCATCATTACACAACCGCTGCCTCCAACCCCCTTACCTCATGGCTCATACCCCTGTAATATATGTAGATGCAAGACCTGTCCCATACATCCTCCCACCACCACCTACTACAGTCCGGTTACAAACATCATGTAGCTCATCAAAGGCAGGGCTGGCTGTGAAACCAGTCATCTGATCCTCAAGCAAAGCTGCAACCACTGTGCTGCGCTGCATTCTGTGTGGACATGACAACCGACAAGCTGTCTGTTCGTATGAATGGTCACCGCCAAAGTGTGGCCAAGCAACAAGTGGACCATCTTGTTGCTGAGCACGCTGTCCAATACGACATTCGGCAGTCTGTACCATATGGATCCTCCCCACCAACACCAGATTTTCTGAATTGCACAGGTGGGAATGGTCCTGCATTCCTGCAACCCTCCTGGTGTCAACCTTTATTAGTCATTGTCCTCACCCATCAACCCCTTCCTTGTTCCCATTCCAGTGCCTTACAGCCCTCTATTCCACCAGCGCAATTTTTATTTTTGCCCTTTTCTGCTATGCCACCTTTCCTGCTCTCCGTCTTATCTCCCGACTGCACCTAGCTGCTCTACCATCTCTCCACCTCATCCCTGTACATTTCCCAGCAGCACTTCACCGTCCCCCATCTCTAGCCTGCTGTCCCTCCCCACCTCAGCCTCCTCCGTACCCCCACGCAGTTGCCTCTCCCATCATGCACTGCTGCTCCTGCTCGTAGTGGGACTTCAGCTGCCACAGGCTGTGTTTTTGTGTGTGTGTGTGTGTGTGTGTGTGTGTGTGTGTGTGTGTGTGTGTGTGTCACCTATTTGTGACAAAGGCCTTGTTGGCTGAAAGCTTATTTTGCGACAGTCTTTGTTGTGTGTATCTGCAACTCGAAATTTCCACTATGTGGTGAGGAGCTATGCTTTTCGTAATATTTTTTCTTGACACTAAGGAGCGTATGTCCAGGAATCAGCACACGAATCAGCATGGATTTAGAAAGCATTGCTTGTGCGAACATCAGCTTACCAATTTCTCTCATGGTATCCTGCGAACTATGGATAAAGGGTGACAGGCACATTCCATATTTCCATGAAGCATTTGCCGCGGTGCCCCATTGCAGCCTGTTAACGAATGTATAGGCATATGGAATATGTTCACAGGTATGTGAGTTGCTCAAAGACTTCTCAAATAATAGAATCCAGTATGTTGTTTTCAACAGAGGATGTTCATCAGAGACGACAATAATGTTAAGAGTGACCCAGGAAAATGTGACAGGACTGCTGTTTTTCTCTATATAAGTAAATGATTCGGTGAACAGGGTGGACAGCAATCTGCAGTTGTTTGCTGATGACGCTGTGGTGCACGGTAAGGTGTAGAAGTTGAGAGACTGTAGGAAGATACAAGATGACATAGAAGAAATATAGTTGGTGTGATGAATGGCAGCAAGCTCTAAATGTGGAAAAATGTAAGATAATGCTAATGAGTAGTGAAAACAAACCTTTAATTTATGGTTGCAGTATTACTAGTGTCCTGCTCGATACAGTCAAGTCATTTAAATATTTAGGCATAACACTGAAAAGCGATATGAAACAGAATGAGCATGTGAGAACTCTGGTAAAGAAGGTGAATGGTGAACTTCGGTTTATTGGAGGAATTTTAGGAAAGAATAGTTCACATGTGACAGAGGCTGTGTACAGGATGGTGGTGTGACCTATTCTTGAGTACTGCTGGAGTGTTTCGAACCTGTACCAGGTCGGATTTGAGGAAGACGTCAGTGCAATTCAGAGGCAGTCTACTAGATTTGTTACGGGTAGGTTCGAGGAACATGTGTTGCGGAGATGCTTTGAGATAGCAAATGGGAATCCTCGGCCAGAGAGTGACATTTTTTTCGAGGGACACTATTGAGAAAATTTAGATAACTGGCATTTGAAGCTGAATGTCGAGCAATTCTACTGCTGCCAACATATATTGCGTATAAGAAACACGAAAATAAGATTAGAGAAATTAGGGCGCATAAGGAGGTATAGAGACAAGTCATTTCTCCCTTGCTCTATTTGCGATTGGAACAGGAAAGGAAACGACTAGAAATGGTACAGGGTACCCTCCTCCCCACACGGTACGGTGGCTTGCAGAGAATCTGTGTAGATATAGATGCAGGTATTTACAGCTCAATGGAAATTCTTATTTCCATATTGTAGTTTGATTTCAAGTACATTTGAAGGCATCAATAACAAGAGTGTGCCTACCCAAAAAGCCCAGATGCCCACAGAGGTCTTGTTAAGTATGCACACGATGATATGATGTTACAGTTGTAGTACTTGTCCATTGCGTCATTGCTTGGAACTGGTGGTTTTTATTGTACTAATTACTACTTCTGGATATTTTTCTGTTGTGTACTTCATTGTAACTGTGACTAAAGAAGTAACACAAGGTAAAATTAATATGTTGCTTTTCTGAGATCTGGACATATTTTTTTTCTGTGTGAAAACTCCGTGTTACAATGTTCCAACTATACTGAATACTTTCTCATAGATAAAACTGTGTCATTGTTTTTACCTGCATCACACAGCTCTCCCCCTCCTCCTTTTACCCTTTTTTTGATAAAAAATAAATAGTGCCATTACCCTTGAATGGAAATGTATTGCAGGATGCCGTGGCAAGGAAGACAGGATGTGTTGATAGACAGATTTGATGTACGTGCCCATCTGGATATCATCCCAGAGTATCCATCACGGACAGAGCCGCCGCCACCAGAGGAGTTGTCAAGGGAAGAGAGGCTTATAAATTATGAGCGGTATCGCATCATTGTCCAAAATGATTTTCTTGGAAGTGAGTATAGCTTAACATATCCGAGATTAAGTGGAAACAGGACTTTGCCAAAGGACACAATTACAGCTATTGTTATATTGTTAAGGCAGTTTCATTGATGATTTAAGCATTAGGTGAGTAAGAGAATGTGTATTATAATAATAATGATTTTTATTATGTAAGTATCATAAAGCGGCTAAATCAAATAAAAAATTGGTCATTAGTGGAAGTAAAAAACAGTGGAAGGCAGCACAGTATAGTTTAAAGATGTAAAATCTGCTTCTGAAGAAGGTAGCAATATTTAAAAAAGATAAACATAAAAAGGGATAGATAACACTGACAATTAAAAAAAAAAAAAGCACTAATAATAGATCAGAAAATGAAATCTTAAGATACAAAATGTATGTCACATACAGAATCTCTTGTGGTGTCACGTGAAATGTGAATATTTTCTTGTAAGTGTATTTGTGTGTACGCATGAAGAGTGCTAGTAGTTCTCAAAGCCTGACGTCCAAAGAGGTAGAAATTCTAATCTTAAAAAAGCGATTGTGTATACTAGTGCGTTTAATGTTTTTGCAAGTGGTGCCCCACAGCTTGTTGATACTTACAGAAAATTATATTCATCTGCTGTTACTATTGAATACAATTTCAGTTATCACAAATCTTTGGCAACCAAAGAAAAATTTATCAGTCACAGTATTTCTGTGGGTGGGTGTGTACAGGATGTTCATCTGCACTATGTAATGTCAAAAACCCAAACTGAACACCAGAACTTGATTCATAAAACTCAATGTTAAGAAGATTCATTTTTGTTGATCAAAACATCCAACACCTGTATCATAACTCTTGGTGACTGTGATTTTCAATAAACATATGTTATTTGTTTTTATATTGTGGAAACTTTTTGTATGCTAGCGCCAAATGGGCACAGGATGATTTATTGAAAAATGAATTAGAAATAGTTGTAAAAAAACGCTTTATGTACACTAGACTGCAGCAAGAAGGTGTTACAACCTTGTGCTTCCAAGACCATTTGTGTGTTTTTTTTATTATTATTATTATTATTAGCTGAATGGTCAGCTCGTCAGAATGCCACGCACGGGGGCCCGGGTTCGAGTCCCGGCTTGGGTGGGATATTTTCTCCCCTCAGGTCTGGGTGTTGTGCTGTCCTAATTGTCATTTTGTCCCCATTGTCGACGCGCAAGTCACCCAATGTGGCGTCGCACTCAATAAGACGTGCACTTGATGGCCGAACTTCCCGCCTGGGAACTCCAGCCACTGACGACACAAACTCATTTCCATTTTTTAAATTTAATTTAATTTTTTCCCCTGTAGAAAGAAGAAAGAACTTCCAGAGCTGTAAGAGGCCGTAAAGAATTCTGTAAGGAATTGAAATGGTAAAGGTAACCTGAGCTGCATGTAAGGTGGTGTGAAAGGCAGTGCAGGAGGGAAAGAGTCGATGAAACAGTTTAGTCAAAACTTAAATGTCAGCTTGTAGACATTTTGTTGCACAAACACAAGCTACAATAAATACCATGATAAAATACTGAATTATCTTGACAGTCTGATGGTAACACTTAAGAAACCAATTCATAGCCAAGAGTTGTGAGCACAAAAACAGTAAATCACACTTGAGTCTGGGGCTTGTACTGTAGCAGCACTTGTTACATCTGTCTGACAGATTGTGATGGTAAACAGTGTAGGCATAGTGCTGTAAGAGTGGTGATTCTGCTGTGGTGGCTTGACTTTATCCCCAATATGAAACGATCGGTCATGCCTGTGTGACAGAATTTGGCCAAGGTTGGCGAAGCGTTACACGTCTGTGGTTGCGTGGTTCACACTGGCGAGAAACCACCGCCACCTGCATAGCTGTCTGTGCTCTGAGGAGTCTTATTGTTAGCACTGCCCCCAGAAAGGAAACCGATGACACGTACCAAAATGTATATATTCTGACGTTGGGGATATTTCCCATTTGTGACCATAGCTTTGAGATTATGATACATGGAAGTACATGATGAGATTAAAAACTAATGAAAGAAAAAATGAAGGTGGAAAAATTGAGATTTCTAATACATGTGACTCAAACCTTTGTGTGATGTAAAATTAAATAAACGAGAGAACCAATTGTAAATGTGATTTAGAGTATGTAAACAACAATGTTAAAAAGGAGATAACACAGATTATTTTGTTTTATGAGTTTTGAGCACCTTTGGTAATGTCTCAAAAGGATGGTAGTTCATTAGTGACTACCAGTAGTTACCTAAAGCTATTGAAGTGAGGAGTAATACTGTATGAATGATGATGTATCTGGACCATTAGTTTCTCTGTTCCATGCTAAATCATATGTATTATTAAAATATTATCTAGGTTGACAGTTACCTTAAAATCTTTTCTTGAGATAAAGGAAAATGTCAAATATGAAAGTAGCTTCATGTGTAACTCAGGAGTTTGCTATAGTGCTGTTACTGTTTTTGTGATTAAATCAATGAGTTGGCGGATAACTGTTGTAAATAGGGAATTTGCAATGATAGAAAATATTATAAAAAAATGGGGACTGAAGATGACCTTCGACAAGAACAAATATATTGTGCTATAAATATACAAGAAAAAGGTAGAATTAATAGGAGGGGGGGGGGGGGGGGGGGGAGAGCATCAGTATGTTTCACCATTGTTTTGTGCAGTAACAGTGAGAGCATCTGAGGCTGGTTTACTGTTAAATTTTCAAGTAAACACATTGTATGAAGATTAAAATAACATATGGAGCCTGAAGTACTCTTTATCATTGTAAGTTAGCATGCAATGTACAGATATAGGAAATTGTGTATTTGTTTCTGTATAAGATCACCACCTGAAAAATTCGTTATTTATTCGATATTTTACGTTGGTGAAGTTCATTTTCCACTGCTAAAGAGGAAAATTTTGATTTCTCTTAGCCTGTTGTCAAAATTTTTTAATGTTGCAAAAACTTGTCTTATTTTTATTAACTGTACTACCATTGGAAAATGCAGATTTTGAAAGTTTGTATTTCATATATAACTTGAAGTGTATTGGTATTCTGGCTCATTACTAATTTAAAGCACCGACAGGGTGATGTTAGGACAGAAGTTACAACACTCCTAATTATTGCAGTTGAAGAAGAAAAGTTTCTGCACCAGTTATATCTCGAGGAACAGTTCGGTCCCATCTCACGACCCGATGAGTCCACACCGCCACCCGGGGAGAAAGATGGCAAGAAGAAGCGTGAAAAGGGGGCGGCTATACCGTACTCGTACGACAGCTCCACCTCACAGCAGGCTGCGCCAGCAACTGTTACACAGGAAACTGCAACAGCATCTCGTGCTGCTGACACCGAAAAGCCCGAAGAAGAGGAAGAAGAAGACAGTGATGTAGATTTTGGTAAGCTATATTCTCCCTTGTAGTTTGGTGCTTCAAAATATTGGTTACTACACAGAATAATTAAAACTATATTATTTGCATGTGCATGTGAAACAGTCACATCACGTGGTTTTGTGCTCGAGTCTGTGGCAATGCCTCACTGTTGTTGCTGATGTATAGATGGCAATTGTTTTCACCTGAATCAGTGTGCACTTCACTGTTGAAGACTGCCAACAGCGCTGCGAGCTGCCAGAGATCTTCTTTCGCCAACACACCTATAAGAGTTTTAACAGTACAGTAGGCATTTCTTAGGACCTCAGCCGCTATCTCTTGGTGTAGAACACTGTGTGCTTTGACATTCGAGTATGAAGTCTAAGTGTTGTTTGTGATGGCTAGTGTCAATTACATTTTACCTGTAATGCTCCTGCTGATATCCCTCATAGTAAAATATGTGGAATGCCACATGGCTACCAGCATCACACACACATTTAAATTTGATGCCAGCTTGGTAACTTTCGTGCCAATTTTGCCACTGTCTCTGTGTCGAGCAAATTGTAGTTGTAGTAACGACTCTGACTGGACCCCATTCCAGACCTTCCCTCTACAGAAGTCCCACACTGCCTCAGGGAAGCAAAGCTCAGACCTAATTTAGTATCCTTGGCACTAACCTCTAGACCACAAAGGTGGTTCCTATCGGTAAAATGTTTCATTCAGAATTTGTATCTTCAACAGTCTGCATTGGGTATGTCACAACTTTTAGTACCCATCTCCACGAACATTTACATGCTTTTAGACTATGGAAAATCATTCAGGATATTGGTCATTGTTAACACATTTGAGGTGGCTCATGAATGAAACTGTGCAGATTCTGGCACCATATCAAAAGAGTTAACATCAGAAAATGAATCATTCAAAAGAACAGAATCACCCTCATCGCTATTGTCCGAGTCACTTGAAAACACTATCATATTAGCTTCTTTACAGGTTTAATGGTGTACTCTAGCAAACTTAAGAATAATCCTGCAACAGTGAAGAATAAAAGAGAGGATAACACCAAAAAAACTTTAGTTGTAAAGAAAATGCACCATTTAGAAGAACAAAATACAGTGCAACACAAACGTCTGCTGACAGCAAAATGTATCAGTGGCCTTTTGACAACTGTGCAGTATACTTTGTATCGACAAACTGCTTTCGATGAGTGAGAAGTCACAATTGTTGTGGAAAAATGGTGTGAATGGTGACTTGAGAAGCATTACTTTCAAAGTAAATTTCTTTTTACACAAGTTGAATTATGTTACATGTGAGAAGCGATGATTTCTTAAATCGCAGAACATTTGAATTTCATTCACAAAATTTCTTTATCCGTGGAGTGTTTGAATCTTTCATTAACACTTGAGGACCTGCCCCCTAGAAAAACTTCAAGCCCAGAAGACCAGCCATTTATGCCACTATTTAAAATTTTACAGGCATGTGTGTGTGTTCGGTATTTCTCAAAGGGCAATACACACTAAAAGAGACCAAGCTGCAAGGTTAGTTTTTCATTTTTATTTCTTTCATAGATTACAAATTATGTAATAACAATGGCAAAAAGTATAATCATCCTTAAAAGTGCGAGCTGAGTTCTTGAGCAATTTCACACTTAACAGACTTTTCTATGGAAATGTCAAACAGCTCGACGGAACATTTATTCAGCCAGGTAATCCACAAAATCTTTGGTACACAGCAGTGAAATTTATAACCGTGCTTGTTATAAATATCCAGCTGCTGCAATTTAAGCTATGCTCTCAGGATTCTGTCTAACCATACCCTAAAAAAAAATTGTATGTGAAAGCTTAGCTTTTCTTGGAGCTATACTATATGTATATTAATGTAAACCATTAATTTTTTTTATTTGTGTGTTTGTGCTGCTTAATAGTGACTTGGCTATTGGCTGACTATATCACATGTCCTATGCTCTGAATGTATGCTGTTATGGGCTGGCAAGATCACATCACATGAACTATGGTTGGTTGATAAAAGCTCATCGCTACCTTGATTTCAATGCTTAGGAAACTACCGTGCTATATTTGGTGGACTTTGTATTTATACTTAGGTAATAGGGAAACATACAGTGTACATGTTGCTGTGCATCAAAGATGTTTTCAAAATGATTTTTTGCTGGGTTTAGTTTCCTAAAGTATGGGGAAGCTATACAACAGTGTATAAAACCTTTACCAATGAGAGGAATGATAAGTTTTACACTCTGAAGGAAAGTACATTGTCACTTAATATAGAAAAATATACTTTCACACTGTATGTTCACTGGGTACACTGTACTTTCACCTGGGAAAAAGTGTATTTTGAACCAGGAAGTAAGGGAATTTTTTTAATACCTTATCTATGTATACACTAAGTACTTTAAATGTGTCCCAGCAGACGATGATAAATTTTTTATTGCTGTGCACCGAACATTTTATGGATTACTTGGCTGAAGATAATTTCTGTCGAGCACTTTGACTTTCCGAACACTTGGAAGATGCAATAGATCTACCAAAGAGGCTGCCTACACTATGCGTGTCTGTCCTCTTTTGGAGTACTGCTGCTCGGTGTGGTATCCTTAACAGGTGGGGTTAATGGAGTACATCGAGAAAGTTCATAGAAAAGCAGTACATTTTGTATTATAAAGAAATAGGGGAGAGAGTCTCATGAACACATACAGCAGTTGGGGTGGATATTATTAAATAAAAGACGTTTCTTGTTGCAGCGGGATCTTCTCACAAAATTTCAGTCACCAGCTTTCTCCTCCGAATGTGAAATATATTTTGTTGATGCCAATCTATGTAGGAAGAAGCAATCATCGTTATAAAATAAGGAAATCAGAGCTCGTATGGAAAGATAAAGGTGTTCATCTGCACACCGTTTGAGAGTGGATTTATAGAGAATTATTGTGGAGATGGTTCGATGAATCCTCTTGCAAGGCACTTGAGTGTGATTTGCAGATTATTGGTGTAAATGTAGATGGCATCTACAGACAGTGTGTTGAAAATTAGTTATCCTGAAGTTGACCTGTAACAAATGGTGTGTGAAACATGAGTAAATTTGAGACCCATCCATAATGTGTCAACAGATTTCCATTGACACACATAAGAACTGTTGCTCTCATCACTCTTTACTGCTCTTGGCTAGAATATTGTAAAAAATTTTCCTTCGGGGTAATGCATTTTTTACTATTTGGGTGATCTGTAACCCGCATCTCTTTATCCTTTGGCTATTAAGAATGAGTCCCGTCATTCTATAAATCCATTAACGCTACTAACAGTCGGTTAATATAAGCAATTTATCATCTCTCTGAAACTAGTAGTTGTGTTGGCAATATTGTTAATTCACTGCCAGATCTATAATCAGTCAAGACAAATGCCTGAGGAAGTCAGATTTGGCAACACTTGGAATCCTTCAAAATATTGACAGTTTTTCAAACTTTGTAGGTGGACAGTGTGTCATTGTACTGATTATAAAGACTTGTCTTGAGCAGACTGTTGTACATATAACAGCAAAACGTTATCAGGTGTAAGTCTCACAGTGATAAGATCTTATCATCAGATATATGAGGCATGTTTCAATATTACTTTACTGAGAGAGAGAGAGAGAGAGAGAGAGAGAGAGAGAGAGAGCGTTTACCGTGGTAAGACATACATTACTATGGGATAATGAAACCAGTGAATGTTCAATTCCTGTGATCAAAGTGGAAAATGTAGAATGTTCGGCCAGTACTTTCGCAGCATATCTCTGCTTGACTGTGCTGTAATCTACAAAAATCACATGCTCTGACAGCAGCCTTTAGAAAAGAGGTCAGAGAACCAGATAGAGGTTCAGGATATCCCCTGCACTTGAAACAGTCTATAAATACAGCAGAATCTGCAATGATGGTAGTTGTGGGGATGCAGACAGCAACAGAAGATTCTCCTTTAAAAACACAAAAAGAGTGAAACTACTTATGTGGACAGTTAGAGCACGGATGTAAAAGCAGAGAAATCAGGAAGTGCAGAGGCAGGAGAGTGGAATGGACATTCTCCTACTTTTGGCTGTCAGCTAAGAGGAGAATAGAAGTTGCTGGAGTGTGGTGCTACAGAAGAACGCTGAAGATTAGATGTGTAGGTTGAATAGCTAATGAAGATGTGCTGAATCAAATTCCGGAAAAAAGAAATTTATGAAATAACCTGACCAAAAGACGGGATTGGTTGATAGCACTTCTTGAGACCTCAAAAAATTGTCAGTTTGGCAATGGAGTGAAAAGGGGAGGCTAAAATTGTAGAGGGAGACCAAGGCTGTAAATACAGTAAGCAGATTCACTCGGTTGATGATTGCAGCGGTTACGAAGAAATGAAGTGGCCTGCACGAGATAGACTACGTGGGGTGCTACATCAAACCCTTCTTTGCACTGAAGACAAAAACAACTACAGTGGCAAGTATGCGTAACAATTTTGTGACGGTTTGAATTTAGTATGAATTTTTAAAATTTATTAAACATGTTAGTAAACATAAGACTTCCACATTATTGGTTATAGTTTTCACTTTCATATGAAACTTTAAAATACCATGGTGGTATTTATAACATCTTGATATCGTGCAACTGCCCCTTCATCTCGAACAGAAACATTCTTTTTTAAACATTTATCCTTGTCAGCAGATTGCCAGTGATGCAGCCATGTACTCTTACTCTCATCAGTCTGTACTGCCTGCTAATAAGTAGTTTTTGGAGGAAGTCAGATTTTTTCTATTGATGTAACCCATACCTATGTCTCATAGCTTCTGCGCATTTAACTAAACACTCTACAAAACTTTCTGTGCGCGCGCACACACACAGTGTACCATCAGTTGTTTCAGATTCTGACATAATCTGTTGAATGGGTAGAGGTCCACCTGTGAAAGTGATACATTCAGGGGATAGGGAAAATAAAGTGAACACCTGTATTTACTTGGGAATGATTTATTAATAAGGTGTTGGACACCCATTTTGTCGTAATACAGCTGCGATTCTTCTTGGAATACTGGCAATATAACGATTGTATAGTCTCTAGTGGAATGTTATGCCACTCTTGCTGTGTGAATGGGTGCATTAACGTGCTGAAATATGACATCATTGTTGGGGAACGATATTTGGATCATGGGGTTCACCTGATCAACTAAAATGTTCGCACAATCGTTCGCTGTAATATGACCTTTGAGAGTAGTGATGGGACCAGCAGAATACCATGACATGGCTCTCCATACAATCACACTTCCACCTCCATGCTTAACTGATGGACTCAAGCAATCAGGATTGTAGGCTTCTTTTGATGTTCTCCAAATGAAAATCCAGCACAATGTTGGCAATAACGAAAATGTTGACTCGTCAGACCATATGAGTGTTTTCTCTAATCAGATGTCCAGGATTTATGCTCCTGACACCATGTTTTACAATTCTTTGTATTGGTTGTCATCACTAACGGTCTCGGTATAGCAGCTTCTCCATGAGTATTCACTTTATGGAGTTCTCGGCAGACAGTGTCAATAGGTACAAGGTCTTGAAGATGGATATTGAGCTCTGCAGTCACTTAAGCCACCGTAGTTTTGTGTTGTTTTGACACAATTTGTGTTAGCATATGACGCCCACTATTACGATTACACAATGATGTCTTTCCATGTTTTGTGCAAGCTGTCATGACGGTTGAAACAGTTGCTCTTGAAACGTCCAATAAGTTGACTGTCTTGGTTACTAATGCTGCAGCTAATTGGGGCCCCCACAATCTGCCGACTTTGGAACTCTTGTTAGGTCTTTCATTGCACATGGACTTTGACTTTTGAATACAAATATGAAATGTGCACTACTCATAAACAACCTGCACTGATGCCTAGTTTGTACTGAACACGCACAGTCCAGTGTGACACATGCCTTACCTGCATTGTCGACCGTTTAACACAACCATCCCATTACTAACACTGTTCACATTATTTTGCCTATGCCCTGTATAGTGCTGGGAAATCCAGAGTGGACAGTAAGTATCTTTGAGGATAGATCACTACTTACTGAAAGGATGAAGAATTAAGCAGCATGACACATTCTAAAGCTAAAACCCCATCCACTAACCTTGTCTGGCAATGTGATACATATTGGTAAGAACAGATAACAAATCTTCTAGATGAAGTCCTTAATTTGGTAATTAACACAAGAAGAGTCGTTTCTGGAAAGTTAGTCTCATAATTGCCTTTTTTGACCTGCACTTTTGCTGCTGAGTGTTTCTGCCATAAAGAGAGAGATTTACACCTACTTTTTAAAATTATGAATAAAAGATGTGAGAACCATTGGATTTTAATTAGAACAAGCTAGCTGTACAGATTGATAGGGCACAGTCAATCATATACAAGTTGTGAACAAAATTGTACAGTGGAACAGTTTTGCATGGAGTTTGTAGATTCTGAAAAAGCTTTCACTATTGACAAAATCTGTACTGCTAGTGCTTGAGAAACAGTGCATTAAATTACAATGAAATGAACATCCTTAGCTGCTTACAGGTGTTGACATACATCAACGGGAACAGATGAAAATGCGTGCCCCGACCGGGACATGTCTGAAAGAACAGATATCATCTTAGTAAATATATAGTTAAGGCTCACTGGCCACTTGACCATCTTCTTCTTCTGTGCGAAAGCACAAACAGTGCCCGAACTCTTACGGGAATCGGCAACACGCCGCGAGTAATGAGTATAATGGGCGGGGGCGCTACGAATGTAGTGCGGGACAGTACGTTGAGAATGTGGTTTTCGCGGGAGGCGTGCCAGAGATAAATCCCTGCAGTCGCGGTATCGTCTGTGCCCTCGGTGGTTCAGATGGATAGAGCGTCTGCCATGTAAGCAGGAGATTCTGGGTTCGAGTCCCGGTCGGGGCACACATTTTCATCTGTCCCCGTTGACGTAATTGTAATTTCATTCTAACGAGCTGCATGGTCACCGATGGTATCTGTTCTTTCGGACATGTCCGAAAAAACAGATACCATCTTAGTATATATACAATGCATTAAGATTCGAAAAAAATTGCGGGGAGATGAAAATTTGTTTCGTAATGTATCTTTGCATGCTGAATTCAGTGAGTGAATCCGTTTGTTGGTTATCACAAAAATGTTTTGAGCCAAAAAATTTTTAAAATAAACAGAGTAGTAGGATTTTTTTCATTTTGGGCATTTTGATTGTTTTGTCAAAGAAATTGAAGTATAGCGACCTTTTTAATACTAAGTATAGATATATTATAAAAATTCTTTTTATAATACTGGACAAGAATTTATTGTAAAATAGATTTACTACAACATTATACAATATTTGGCCCAGTATGAAGGAAAATTAAATAAAAGATGATTTGATACATTTGAAAAATCTAGTATTTATTTTCAATTTACATATTACTTCACACGCACACTGTATTTATGTGTTACAGCAAAATAACCCATCACAGTAGCTTACACCATCATCTCAGAGTATTGCTTCTTCTGTTTGATACATGCCAAAATCAATTTTTTGACAAACTTTTTTTTTTCTCCGCTTCAACTTTCCGCATTGCTACTTTGCCCGTTTTTGCTGTTGCTTGTGCTGCTCAATATGCACATTTTAGTCTTAATTTTTTGTTAGTATTTCTGAAATAACTCTGAGAGAGACAATATTATATCCACAAATGATGATAGGAGTTGCTACTTGTACTCTCTTCACAGAAACCCAGCTCTCTTAGGGACACCTATTCTGTATAATGCTGTTTAAACTCTCGTAGGCATTTTGTGTTAACATCAAGCACATTGTGTTAGCAGCAATTCATTAGTCAAGTGAGTATCTGTCAAGAGGCAGTATTTTATCTAAAAGTTGATTTAATTATGTCTTTATATGAGAAGCATGAGACCCAAGCTCAATTTCTTGATGATAAAACCACTGTCGTGAGTTTCCTTTCGGCCTGTGACAATGTTGAGGATTTTTATCATTAGAAGCACACTGATATATTGATGCATATATTGTATCTTTCATATTCTGCAAACAATAAATTCTTTGGCATAATTGTAGCTATAAAATGTCAATCATATCGAAAAGTATGTTTTTACATACCTTCATATCACCTTTATTTCTATACATTGTTTTCTTTTTTTAAATATTCTGCAAGTTTTTTTTATTGTAGTGTCCTTTAGTTGTTCATGACCCTTGCCAGCCAGTGTAACTTTTGTGGTTCTTTCTTCTTTCACAATTTTTGTTCTACCTGCATAAACCCTGAAAAAAGTATGAGTTTTGAATGTATCTGTCTGAATTTTGCAAATATAAATATTGAAAACAAAACGGATATGAAGTAGATATGTACACATATCTATGTATATGCAAGAGATTTTGTGTAGACTTACTGAAATACAATACATTTTCGCATTCTTCCTTTTGTATTTCATGATTATCTCCAAAAATATTCAATGATGTGACATGATTGATAGCTTTTGAACCACCATCTTAAAGCATTTTGGTCTATCGAAACCCACAACTTTTAGATTGTTTCCATATATTTTCAGCAATCGTAGGTTCTGTTGCGCCAGAGTATCCTGAATGATTCATGGAACATTTTTTGGCCTGCCCTTCCAACCTGAAACGAAATTCTGGTGAATCTTCACCTAACTGAGTTGCTGTAACCACGCATGTTTGACAGAATTTTGTAACAATATCAAAATCGGCATTGTATCCTGTGATCAAAACAACAATGCTGCCAAAACCAACTTTTGATCGGAAACCTCTGTTGGCCATAAACAATTGTAATTCACGCATAAATCTATTTTGTTGTGTGAAGTTTGCAATATTATATCATTGTTGCCAATATTACCATCACTAAGCTCGCAATCGGAATCCACTTGCGAATTGTCCTCACAACAATTTATCAACAAGCTTGTTATCAATATCCAATTTTGAATGAGCTCATTCTAAAAATCTATTTTTGAATCTTCATCAGAGTCACTTTCAGTAAGCTCACAATCACTATCCAGTTCAGACCTTTTATATACATTTTTTACTATTAACCATCATTAATCAAAAATGACTTTAATAGATTTCATCAACAGTAGTTTCTGTCTGTTGTACATGTTCTTGAAGAATATCGCAGGAGAAAGGTTGTACATTCATAATCTTTGTGAACTGCTGAATGCTAGAATATCCTTTTCCCGCGTACATAAATGTCAGATGCATATTTAGACAACAAAAGGAGCTCTGCTTGTATTTTGTTTGAAACATCATCTCGACATATTAATATGTGATGTTGAAGATTAATTTCCACTCATTTCTCAATAAGAACACTTTATTGTGATTCTATACGAAACCCCTCACCACATTATCGGGTCTAACCCAAAATTCGAGATACTTTGGTCGCAATCAGTGCTATTCATTTTTGATAATAATGATGAAACATTGAAAAATCAAGTAGCATGTACTTAAATTTGTCTGTCTTTCCTCCAGTGCTTTTGTGTTTTTTCATTGCTCGTACTAGCAACATTGTGTGTTTTCAACTCTATTCCTAGAAATAGTGTCAAATATCATTTGTTTATGCGTGGTTTTCTCATACGATGTATTTTCGTCGACACATCTGAAAGTTTTGTTGTCTTCACTGTCGCATTTTTCCATCTTTTCTTCACAAGCACAACAATTTACTGAGTGTCCCTTACATTGAGGTGTGTTTGATACCATTAGTTACTGATATTTTGCCAAATCAAAGCATGTGTAAGAGAGTGATGAAGTAGTGCACATGAACATTCACCCTCCAACACAGAAAGCACATTTCTGTCTTCGCTACATCAGCATGGGTGGGTTGTCGCCCACAGGTGTAGCTGGCCACAAGGAATAAAAGTGGGTCTTTTGTGGCCACCAGACGTGCTACCAGCAATCACCAGGCTTCCGCTTCACATTAGAGTTGGTAGACTGGTGGGGCATTACCACAAGACTATATATGTATGTATCGTTTTATGAATAAAGTTTTGTAAAGTAAGTGAACTGTGTGTTAGTCTTGATAACCTCCTCACACTAAGAACTTCACACCCTCCCACCACCCATCTAGGACCAGAAACCTTCATAGATTTTTACTTTCCATTTCACAGTTGCTGCGAACGTAAATCCGTCTGGAACAAAAATAAAAGAAAAGAAACTCTAAATTGTAGATACACTTAACGTTGATTTTGGATATACATATAGATTAAGCACATAAAAAACATGGTTATGGATGTATGTACAGATTATGCATATATTATGGACATAGTCATGTAAAATTAATGTTTCAGTTAAATTTCTGCACTGTCTGTATTTACCTAGTGACAGAAAACTATCTATACTTCAGATATTTTGGAAAAAAGAAAAAAAAATTGCCACAATAAAAAAAATGCTGCAGCTCCATCCAATATAAAACGTTTTACCTCAAACATTTTTGTGGATACGTTCTATTATACCCAACGACTCCACGTACGGGTTGAAAAAAAAAAATCTGATTTTTTTTTTTTTTTTCCAAAACTAAAAAATACAAAAGCTTGAAGAAAAATTGTTTAGCAAATTGGATTTACCCAATGAACGTGGCATGCCAAGATATGAAACAAATTTTCAGCTCTTGCAATTTGTTTATGACTGGATTGAAATTTCACCAGTACCTCCCCTTAATAAGTAGATCATATGCTAATGTTCAGCACTACAGCTTCCCTTATAGTTCATTGGGGTAGTGTGGAGTATGAATTGAAAGAGGAAGCAGGTAATGATAAGTCAGATATCAACAGAACTAATCCAGTAACCCTAGATGGAAGTCTGATATTCCTAAAATGGGGAAAAAAGGAATGTGTGTTAATGGAACATATCTGAAAGACTTCCATTTTGCTGATGACAGTGGACAGTTTGTCTTTAATGGAGACAAACTTTATTTAAAAAGTAATAGAGGAACTTGACAGAATAGAGGCCGATTGACAGTAGACGTCAACAGAATGGATCAGTCCAGCAGGTGACATCATCATCAAATTGTGGTTTCTCCAGAATAGACGGAATGTCTGTTCAATATCACTTTGGTTAGCCAACTACTAAACTGTGAAAGTGAAGTTAGGAGATATCACATGTGATGCAGAAAGTTGGAGTATAGTATCAGAACTAAAGAACTGGCAGTGATAGTTTATTAATGGCCAAAGCAAATTCATAATGGATTTTCTTGATAAACTTTGTATGGCAAACTGCTGACAAGCGGAACAGCAAGAAAAATGCTGTCCAAACAATTTTTTTTAGTGCCAAATAACTTCAGAAAGAACTGTGCGTTTATTAGAGCTGACTTTTTGCTGTTAAAAAAGGTTATTTAGCAGAAATCGCTTCATCAATTTATGTCCTTATTTATACACAGTGTAGGCTGTTTCTCTGCCCATATATCTGTTTTGTATATCTGGACCCTCTTCTGGAAGTACACTCAGTGGAAACAAATATCGAAATCATCGTAGAACATCGCCATTTTGTCATGGACACAAATGTAAATAATAAACTAGAAACTTATCATGTGATTAACTTCTCATGGTTGGGATTCACAGTCATATAATATTTCTTAAAAGACATCATAGTCGTCGTTGACTGTATAAAATATTTATTGTTACCATTGCAATTTCAGCTGTATGGCCATTTTCAAGTAACGTGGCAAAGTCACATTCTGTCAGAATATAAAACTATCTGACAGAATGTGACTTTGCAGTGTTACTTGAAAATGGCCATAAGGCCGAAATTGCAATAGAAACAATAAATATTTTATACATTCAATGCTGACTATGATGTCTTTTAAGAAATAAACTAAAAGCTAAGAAGCAGCAAAAGCATGAAATTCACTACTGCAACATGAGTGAGAAAATAGTTTGACTTCTGATGTTAGCTGGTGACGAGATTCCCCATCCTCCTCCCTACCAATATTAAAGTCAAAACTTTCTTCTTGAGAAACTTTGACTCTCAGTTCCTGTTCATGGCCTCTGTGAAAGGCTGCAGAATTTTTGACATTCCATTCTGTCAAGTGCAGATCTACCTAAAGTCATAAAGTGGGTCAGAAAAATCAAGTGTGATAAAACTCAAGTAATGTGTGACCAACACATTGAAAAGAAAACAGTACAGAGTAACTGTGAACTCACAAAGCCCATTGAAGAGATTTTTGTAACTAGGTTATTTGAAAACACAAATGGATAGACATGAAAAGAAATGAACAGAAAATTAAAAATAGGCCAGAGTTCTTTCAGTGAACTGAATAGGAATTTCAAAACTAGATTTCGTTTACATTAGATATGAGTGGTTTACCGTTGATGAGAGTGTTATCAGTATTGAGCTACAGCAGAAAAAAAGACATTGAAAAGTAGAGGCTCATTCAGAAAGCAGTGGAGGTGTGTGTGTGTGTGTGTGTGTGTGTGTGTGTGTGTGTGTGTGTGTGTTGGGAATTTCTGGGAGGGATACGGAAATGAGTGGAAGATACAGTTATGACAATAGTGAAAACGAAGTGGAAAAGGGGCTTGTAGCCAGGTGAATGTACAGTAATTGAATGCAGGAATTTTGTGCCAGATTCCAGCAAATATCAAAGACTGATGTGGGATCTAAAGATAAAGAAAATTTGTAGGAACATCATGCACACGTATACCTGAAATTGTTAATGGATGCAGAAGTGTAGAGGTGACCTGTATACATCAGTGATGGTTAAATTGCCGATGACAGAACTTCGTCCAAACACTAGACATTTGTTTGTGTAGAGATAACCGTACTGAACTTAACAAGTGGGTGATGTTGCCTCCATTATGGACCCAGGGGAGATCGTGTGGTTCCTTTGCAGTGTGTGCTATCCGGACACACTGTCTCCTTTTCATCACTACCCCTCTTTATTACCTGATATCTTGTCTCCTGGTGTTCATTTGGCCCTGAGCTTATTTTATCCCTTTTTCCTATCCATTAGAGTGCTGATTGTTGTGCTTGCTCGTTACAGCATTTGCTCACTTTGTTTTACACTGTTGTTATTATTTCTGTTGTTTCTATTAGTAGCCTGTAGTTGTACTGATCTAGTGACTGTTGTCTATAATGGTCGTTTGTTTTTCTCTTGCTACAGGGTAGTTACAATTAAACTTTTGCTGCTCGAGCCAGCGTAGATGGAAAAAATTTCTACCGTGCAGGTATGCGACTTAATAGGAGTGGTGTTAAGACTGTGCAGTGCCGGATTGTGTCATTAGTAGCGTTAATGTCATCACTAGCTGTTAGGCACAGATACTGATGTCGAGATGGCCAATTGTGCCTCAAATTGTTGAAGTTACTGTTGTCGTGGCTGAGAATGCTGGATGTGACGTACAATCTTTGAGCAGTGCACGATCTGTGTCACAACAGTCGAACTTTCCGTGTTTGCCATTTAAAAAGTGCTGTGTACCATTGTGAAATGAAATCTCTAGTGTGGTTCCAGGCTGTCTTGGATGCAGATGATTATCACATTGACCAACATTTGTAACCTGAAACATAAACATACCACACATATACAAATGTTACCCTCTCACACAGAAATTAAAATGTATTTCTTTCAATAGTTTTTTTGTTATTTTTCTTCCACATGTCCTTAAAAATGTTTCCACAAAGTTTCATTGTCCTATGATCACTCATTTTTTGTAGGACCCCTATTAAGTGTCAAAATTTCATCTGCAAGCACCATGTATGCCCTGCTTTGTTTTGCATAATTTAGCCAGTGCAGGTTATTCCTAGATTTCTGGAAAGTTTTTGACACAGTGTCGTACTGAAGACTCTTAGCAACAGTCTGAGGTTATGGAGTAGGTTCTTAGATATGTGACAGGCTCAAAGACCTTTTGTGGGGACAAAAAAAAAGAAAGTTCCTCGGAGACGAATGTACTGTCAGGAGCGCCCCAGGGACGTGTGATAAAACCACTCCCGTTCTCTGTAGACGTCGATCTGACAGACAGTGTGAGAAGCAATCTGTGACTATTTACTGATGATGCTGCTCTGTGCAGAAAAGTGTCATTGTCGAATGACTGTTGAGGATGCAGGATAGCTTGGGGAGAATTTCTAATTGGTGTGATGAATGGCAACTTACTGTAAATGTAGAAAAGTGTAAATTAAAACCGAGGAGTGGGGAAAATAATCCTATATTAGTGGCGTGCTGCTTGACACAGTCGTGTCTGCATCTACATCTGTACTCTGCAAACCACTGTACGGTGTGTGACAGAGGGCACACCCAATTATACCAGTTATTAGGGTTTCTTTATGTTCCATGTAACCCTCTCATGCAGAAATTAAAATGTATTTCTTTCAATAGTTTATTTGTTATTTTTCTTCCACATGTCCTTATAAATGTTTCCACAAAGTTTCATTGTCCTGTGATCACTCATTTTTTGTAGGGCCCCTATTAAATGTCAAAACTTCAACTGCAATCACCATATGATTATACCAGTTATTAGGATTTCTTTCTGTTCCATTCACATATGAAATGCAGGAAGAATGAATATACGAATACCTCTCTCTCTCTCTCTCTCTCTCTTTGTGTGTGTGTGTGTGTGTGTGTGTGTGTGTGTGTGTGTGTGTGTGTGTGCAGTAATTATTCTAACCTCATCCTCATGATTTCTATGTGAGCAATACCTAGGGGGTTGTAGTATATTCCTAGAGTCATCATTTAAAGTTGTTTCTTGAAACTTCATTATTACACTTTCTTGGGATAGTTCATTTCTGTGTTCAAGAGTCTTCCAGTTCAGTTCCTTCAATATCTCTGTAACAGTATCTCATGAATCAAAGAAACCTGTGACCATTCGTGCTGTCTTTCTCTGTACATGTTCAGTATCCCCTGTTAGTACTTTTTGGGACGGGTCCCAGACACTCGAAACAGTATTCTAGAACTGGTTGCATGTGTGAGTTGTAAGCAATCTCCTTTGTAGACATATTGCACTTCCTCACTATTCTACCAATAAACCGAAGTCTGTCACCTGCTTTACCGACAATTGAGCCAATGTGATCCTTCCGTTTCATATCTCTACAAAGTATTACACCCGGGTATATGTGTAAGTTGATCGATTCCATCAGTGACTCGTTAATGTTATAGTCATAAGATACCACATTTTTTTCGTTTTGTGAAGTGCACAATTTTACATTTCGGAACATTTAAAGCAAGTTGCCAATATTTGCACCCCTTCAAAATTTTACCAACAACTGACTTAATATTTATGCAGCTTCTTTCAGACCGTTTTTCATTACAGATAACTGCTTCATCTGCAAAAAGTCTGAGGTTACTATTAATATTATCTGTGAGGTCATTAATGTAAAACATGAGCAACAAGAGTCCCAACACACTTCTCTGGCACACACTTGAAGTTTCTTTTATATCTGATAATGCCCCTCCATTCAAGATAATGTGCTGGTTCCCCCCTAACAAAAAGTCCTCAATCCAGTCGCCAATTTCACTCGGTACCTGTATGACCCTATTTTTGACAATAAGAGTAGGTGTAGTACTGCGTCAAAAGTTTTTCAAATATCAAGAAACACTACATCTACCTGGTTGCTTCGATACAAAGCTTTCACTATGTCATGTGATCGAAATGAGAGTTGTGTTTTTGAAATCCGTGCTGGTTGGCATTGAGGTAATTCTGTTCGTGATACCTCATTGTGTTTGAGCTCAGAACATGTTCTGAGATTATACAACAAATCAATGCCAAGGATATTAGACAATAGTTTTGTGGAGTACTTCTACAACCCTTCTTGTAAATGTGCATGACCTATGCTTTTTACCAAGAACTGGGCACAGTTTTTTGTTCAAGGAATCTGTAATACCTTATAGTTAGAAGAGGGGCTAACTTGGCCGCAAATTCAGTGTAGAATCTGATACTGGTTCCATCAAACCCTGGAGCTTCGGTCAGTTTTAATAGTTTCGATTGTTCCTCAACACCACTGACACTAATAATTCTTTCATAAGGTGGTACGAGGATTAAATTAGGGCAATTCCCTTGTGTTTTCCTATGTAAAGAATCATTTGAAAACGGAGTTAAGCTATTCAGTTTATCTTTGCTATCCTCGATTTCAATTTCTTTCTCATTCGGTAGGGACGAGCCACTAACTTGGGTGCCACTAGCAGCCTTAACATATGACCAGAATTACTTTGGGTTTTCTATAAGATATTTGACAATGTTCTGCTATGGTAGTTGAAGGCTTCATGCATTGCTTTTATGGCAGCCAAATGTATTACATTCAAAATTTCTACATATAGGCCTATACTTTCTTTTACACTTATTACACAGTAGTCTGTTTCGACGAATACACCAATTCTATTTCCCATTACCCTATCCTTTCGATATGCAATCAAATTTTGCCCAAAAATCTCACTGCTGTCAGTTTCATGAATCAACTAGCTTTCTGTATCTAGTATTATTTGAGCTTCACTGCTTTTCAGGAGCACTTCAAATTCTGCCATTTTGTTTTGAATGCTTTGCCAGTTTACCATTAGTATTGTAATACCTCCACCTGTGGGAGACATTTCTTGCAATCTTACACTGATACTTCTGGGTTTCCTACAACTATCGATATCTGGACTGGATAGATAGTTGCCTAATCTAAAAAGAAATCTTGTGTGCATGCCTCAGAACCAAAGGGAAAAAAGTTCTGGGGAAAATGCTGCAAATTGTGAGCTTTGTTGAAACTCCGTGCACAAGGGTGGTCTTCTCAACCATCTGTACCTGTCATTGGAATGACCCAATTATGACCTTGGAGTCCCCAGACAACAGCCATCATTTGCTCCCAACGTGTGCCACAATCTGCAGTTGATTGTGTCTTGTTCCCTCATTGGCTGCTGGAATAGCCTCTTCAGCATGTTTGATGAGGCCTCCAGGCGACCGAGTGAGGTGGCGCAGTGGCTAACACACTGGACTCGCATTCGGGAGGACGACGGTTCAGTCCCGTGTCCGGCCATCCTGATTTAGGTTTTCCGTGATTTCCCTGAATCGCTCTAGGCAAATGCCGGGATGGTTCTTCTGAAAGGGCACGGCCGACTTCCTTCCCCATCCTTCCCTAATCCAATGAGACCGATGACCTCGCTGTTTGGTCTCTTCCCCCAAACAACCAACCAACCAACCAGCCTCCAGGCGTGCACCTGGTGTCCTTTCCTGTCTCTTGCTGCCTTTTCCCTAAGGGATACCATCATTAGCCATATGTTTGAACTGCTGACGATTAATAGACTCCTACCCTTTTGCATTTGCTTCCTTAACATCGTGTAGCTATATGAAATGGAATGTACACATAAGGGTGACTGTGGTTTATTGGGAGAATTCTAGGAAAGTGTTACTCATCCATAAAGGAGACCATGTACAGAACACTTTTGCAACCCATTCTTAAGTACTTTGCTAGTGTTTGGGGTCCCCACAAGTTCAGATTGAAGGAAGACATCGACCAATTCAGATGCATCCTGCTAGATATGTTACTGGTATGTTCAGTCAACAAGCAACAAGTGAGTATTACGGAAATGCTCCGTGTGGGAACTCTAATCAGATTCCCTGTGGGGACTAGATGTTCTCTTCACAAAACACGAGATAGTTTAGAGCACTGTTTTTTGTGACAGATTGCAGTTTGATGCTACTGCCATAAATGTATATCTCTCCTAAGGACTGCGAAGACAAGATAATAGAAATCAGGGCTTGTATGGAAGCATTTGCTCTGTTGTTTCTCCCTCACTCCATTTCCTAGTGGACAAGGATAGGGGATGACTAGCACTAATACAGGGTGACACAGAAAAACAGGAACATTTCCACAATCCAACTAGAAGTGATGAAGGAAAGAAATTGCATTCATGGTAATAGAAACCTTATAACTTTTCCATTTACGAAACATTGATGGCATTTATAATTTTTTTTTTTTAAATTAGGCCCCTTAGATGGTGTTGTTCTATACAAATACAGGGTTATTACAAATGATTGAAGCGATTTCACAGCTCTACAATAACTTTATTATTTGAAATATTTTCACAATGCTTTGCACACACATACAAAAACTCAAAAAGTTTTTTTAGGCATTCACAAATGTTCGATATGTGCCCCTTTAGTGATTCGGCAGACATCAAGGCGATAATCAAGTTCCTCCCACACTCGGCGCAGCATGTCCCCATCAATGAGTTCGAAAGCATCGTTGATGCGAGCTCGCAGTTCTGGCACATTTCTTGGTAGAGGAGGTTTAAACACTGAATCTTTCACATAACCCCACAGAAAGAAATCGCATGGGGTTAAGTCGGGAGAGCGTGGAGGCCATGACATGAATTGCTGATCATGATCTCCACCACGACTGATCCATCGGTTTTCCAATCTTGAAGTGTCGTTGCACTGTTATGACTGACTGATGTGAGTGCATTTCAAGCACGACATACGCTTTTTCGGCTCCTGTCGCCATTATGTTTCGCTGCACTCTCGAGCGTTCTGGTGGCAGATACCTGAAGTGCGGCTTCAGCCGAACAAAACTTTATGAGTTTTTCTACGTATCTGTAGTGTGTCGTGACCATATGTCAATGAATGGAGCTACAGTGAATTTATGAAACCGCTTCAATCATTTGTAATAGCCCTGTATATCGTGAAATTTGCTGTTGAGATTCCTCATTGACCACTGCAACATCTTAGCTGGGATGCTGTGAACTGCGTCCCGAATTCTCTGTTTTAACTCATCCAGGGTTCTTGGTCAAGTCGCTTCGACTTCGCTCTTGAGGTAGCTCCACAAGAAAAAAATCACAAACGGATAAATCTGGCCATCTAGGGGGCCAGGGATTGTTACCAAATCCTGAGACGACACGATTGCCAAACAATTCTTGCACATATGCCATTGATTGCCATCTGTAGTTTGTATGGATAAAATTTTAAATCAAGATGAAGAATTCTGCAAACACTGTCCCAGGACATTCCAACCACTGCTGCTTGCTTACAAATTGAATGCCGTGGGCTCCGTGAGACAAATTCGTGTACATCATCAATGTTCACTGGAGAACGCACACTTCCTGGTTGTCCTGTTGGTTTCTTCTTGGGGGCAGATCTAGTTTCTTCAAAGTTATTAATCCAACATTTTATTGCATTTCGATTGAATGGCATCATGATGTCCTACATCATAAAAACGTCGAAACTACCTCTGCACCACTACCAAACTATTATTGTTTTTATAAAACATTTTTATGGGTAACGCACGCTGTTGTCCGTTCCACAGATCCGTGATTATTGAAATGGCAGAATGTTTACTTGCTAACTGTCACAAACCCGCAGTGCTGCCACCTGTCCATGGCTGCCACTACTTGTTTCAAACATTCTCGTTATTCTGTGTTACCCTGTACAAGGTACCCTCCACTGTGCACTCTAATTTACATTTTAAGTATGTATATAGATCTATTCAACTACCCTCGTTCACCCTATTAGCACAAGTAAAAATTCGGCCACTGTCACCACTGCCTTTGTGTCTGCCTTTGCTTCTACTTAATCTGACAGGTCTTGTCACCTCACCCCACCCCCATCAATTTCCTCAAATTGTCTGTTTTGTTTATTTTATTACACCTGTTCCAAAAGGAGAGAATGTTCTAACAAAATTGTGACTTCAGCTCATAATGTTGTTTTGCAAGTCACATCAAAATTTTTGGAAAGTGTGCAGTATTTTGTGTGTCTGGTTTATATCACATCCGTTTGTACATAATGTGATAATATAAAGAGGTGAGTAGAATACAGATAATAGTGGGAGTAGAGTCCTCAAGAGCTAACAAAAAATTACACACACACACACACACACACACACACACACACACACACACACACACACTGTATTTAGTAAGTTATAATTCAATAAAAATAACTTTGTGATTGATAGAAGTCAGTGGTGGGAGCAGTTTTACCAGCTCATACACTACGTGGCCCATGCTCATGTGATCGATAGTGGTGAGCACACAAAAATAAAAAAAATAGTAGTGGGGGCAGTGGTTAAGGATCCAGCAGCTGTAAAGATGACGATACACACAATACTTCCCCTCCCTCCTCTGCAGCTTGCACTGCCTGGCAAGGCACTGCCTGGCAAGGCACTGCCTGGCAAGGCACTGCCTCGTATTGGTGGCTGGGAAGGCTGTGCTCTTTATGACCACAGAGCAGGCAACATATGAGCAAGTGGATCCGAAGAAACTGCTGTGAGTGGCTGACACCCATTCCCAACTACTTGACACTCTGAAATGTCAGTCACAAAGCTATTTTAATTGAACTATAGCTATGAAGGAGGACATTGCCTTGAAGGTGAGGAACACTTTCAATGTGATATGATGTTTTCCTGGCATATTGCTTACTTGTAGAATTCTCCAGTTTCGGTCCAGGTCACATCGTAAGCTCTTCGTGATATTCAGGCAAAGAGACTCTATGTTGTCTTCAGGTGGTTCCTGATGACTGCTGCTCCTCCAAACTTTACTTTTGTCATTTGTATCTGAATACTTGTTTTGGTCATGTATCAAAATGTTTGTAATATTTTCTATCAGTAATGTGCTGTATGTATAGCTGACTAAATCTGATTTCATATTTTTCTGTGTACAATGCTTTTAATTCAAAAATATGTTCAAACTATTATTTTTACTAAATGAGCAGGGGGCATTTATTCCAGATCTGTGCGTGGACGTCAGTCAAATTGGCCCGCAGCAGGCACACGAGCTCAACGTGTGCGGTGCCGCATACGGTATGAATGGGAACGATTTCTTCTCTTTTCTCAACCAGGACATTGAAGAAAAGGAGTCTCTGAGACTGGCACGTGAGCAAGAGGAGGAAAAGGCCATGTACTCGGTAAGCGACGGCTTCGGTCGTGTTGCTCCCGTTGAGCTATACGCTGCCTCTGTCGGGTGTACTGGTGTGCCGCTGCGCCATCGAGATTGCAAATGCACTCTTGCTGCGCTGCGGGTGAATCAGAGCATAAGTATGTCTGCATGGCCGAAGCACTGTCGTGCTCTTCTGTCCCTAAGGATTTTCTCCCTTATTTTGTGGACCACTGTAGGAACTCTGTCCTGAATCAGTTGCCATTTCAGCATTATTTCAGGAACTTGGCCTGTAGTGTGAGAGGAGAAGGAAATGGAATCCTGCAGTTTGGTTGGCGTTGGTACCAGGAGAGACGTGTGTTTTGTAATGTAGGATTTATTTGCAAGTGTTGATGGAAGGTAAACAGCAACTCTTTGGTGTCATAAATTTCATACTCTTGGAAAATAGACATGTACGAAGTAACGAACTAGCGACTACTCCATTACACAAACTGCTGTTAATTAATATTGAGTGTCAGTGGCACTGATTGTTCTTTTCCGGAAGGATTTTAAAAGATCCTTGTTAACAAATTTGGCCAGAATTTAAACTCAAGAACTTGATCTCAGAAGAAGATATATGTGATTCCAGACACTCAAAAACATTGTCGTTCAAAGAATATGTAGAACACAGTATGCAGCACATTCTTCAGTGTAAGTATTAATTGGTTGTGTAATATTAATGATAAGGAGGATACTATTTGGCTGCTTGATTTTTCATTTTTTATATGATTACATGTCACTATATTCGGTGGAATTATGTTTAGCTTTTTAGTTTAAAGCCACTAATAGATGTGCAAAAGCTCACTTCTTTCCCCAGCAAATGACTGAAGCACACATCTTTCAATGTTAGAAATACTCTCGCTATAGAATTGATATAATCGTAGCCAGCAAATTTTATTAAAAAGGACGTGTGTGGTAACAGTCCCTCCAATGTAAGAGTGTTGTGGTATGTGATATGTCCTAGGACTTTAAATTAACATTGCATTACTTTGCTTTGAGTTTTCAGCAGTGTTTTTAGTAATAGTAACGTAATTTAGAAAAGTAATTGATTAAACAATTGTGAAGCAAATTAGAATTTATGTTAAAATTAAGCATTGAAACCGATTTAATTTTGGTGGGTGATACTTCCACAGTAAAATTATTATTCTTAGTACTTTATTATTTACATCATGTTACTGAAGCAGATGAAGTATGCAAAACCCTGTTTAAAAACATATCTCCTACCATGTCATTCAAATTCTTTCCTGCTGTCCCATTTTATGTAAAAAATACTATTGTTCAAACATACACCAGATTGTTACACATCATGGGCTACTGTTCTTAGGATGTTTCATGATACTTAGATCTAGTGATTTTACACCTATAACATCTCACAGAATATAGACACACACTATGTTTATCCTCACTGTATTGACCAAATTTAGTGTGACTTGTACATTTGTATCTTCACATATGTAATTGTCCTGTTGTTGAACACTGTGTGCTGCGGATACCTTTTTTCCTTGGTCCATTCTTGGACAATGGGCTTGAATTTATGAGATGCAAGTTGGAAGAAGTAATGGGTTTCTTGGCTCCAATTGAAACATCCTCTTGGAATTTTGAGAGTATGGCTGTCCACATTGGACAGTGTCTTCCTTCTAGTATGTCTCATTGAAGTTTTTTGAGCATTTCTATGATGTTCACATGCTGACTGCACAAACTGTGACAAAAATTGCAACTCACCATTGAATCATCTTCTGTTTGTAAAGATATTTCAGCTTGGTAAGTGTGCTGGACTGACTAACTTTACTTGAGTATTGATCCAACGAGAGTTTTGTAGGTGGCCTTCTGTGTGGGTAAATTACGTCTTCTTAGCATTTGTTCAGTAAATGTTGATCTGTCATCTTCACAATTAGACTTATTTGATTTTTCAACTTTAAGTTTCTTCGGGTAGATACGTGAATGTTGTGATTAACACTGTGCAAGTGACTGAGAGTGGAGTATATGTTTGTGTTATCATATGCTTTGAAAAGTTAGTTTATTGTCGAGTCTAGAAGGTTATATGTGTTTTCGAGTGCTCGGTGAATTTTTATTTTCTAAAAAGATGGTTTAAAGAAATTACATTAAATTTTCTTTAAAAATGGAGTAAAGTACAGCATCTCATTTGAAATGTTGACTGTGGCTCTTGGCGAACCTACTGTCAGTAAGACAAGAGTTTACAAGTGGTATAAATGTTTCAAAGTGGGTCAAGATGGTGTTTAAGATACGACCACCCTTCATGCCCTAGCAAATATATTACTGAAGACATTGTGGAAGAAACAAAGGAAATGGTTCTGAAAAGTTGCTGACTCACAGATGTCAGCATATCCATTGGCCTGTGCCAAGCAATTTTTTAGAATGTTTTGGGCATGAAATGTGTAGCAGCAAAGTTTGTTCCGAAATTATTGGATGTTGACAATTGCATAGACATAGCTCAAGTATTGCTGAATGAAGTTGACAATGATGCAGAACATTCAGAGGACGGAACATGTATATGGATATGACGTTGAAACCAAGGCCCAATCATCCCAGTGGAAACTGCCCGAAGAACCAAGACTGAAAAATATTCAACTAGTTGGATAACATGTGCAGGTCCTTCTCACGGTTTCCTTCCATTGAAGTGGGATAGCGCACCACAAGTTCCTGCCTTACTGTGATGTGGCAGTGAGGAATACTACCTAGAAGTTACAAGCCCTTTGCTTCAAAGCAATCTGAAGGAAAAAGACCAGAACTGTGGCAAAACCACTCGTGCAAATCACATCACAATACTGCTCCCACTCACACCTCAATGTTTGTTTGTAATTTTTTTGGCAAAAAAACAAAACTGTTATATTGCCTCAGGCACCATATTCGCTGGACTCTGCCCCTGCAACTTCTTTCTATTACCAAGGCTTAAGAGAACTCGAAAGGATGTCATTTTGCCACGATTGATGAGGCAAAAGCAGAATAGCTGAAGCAGCTGAACACCATAATGAAAAATGAGTTCCAGAAGTGTTTCCAAGATTGGAAAAAATGGTTGCACAAGTGTGTTATATCTGAGCGGGATTACTTTGATGGAGGCAAAGTTGATGTTGATGAGTAAATAAAGATTCTTATAGTAAAACGTAGATAGCTGTAAGTTGACCCCACTTCTTCCGAACATGTCAGTTGGTTAACATCATCAGTGCTTCTGCTTTTGATGTTGGTTTTAACTTTTAGTGTAGCTGGAGTAAGTTATATTATGTACATGTGTAATGTAGGTTTTGAAGTGGGAACTGATATGTGAATGTCACGTGTTTCACAGGTATGTTGCTGACTGAAAACTAAGCTGTCTGGGGAGGATATCAAGGAAGTGTGTTCTTATTTTAAGACTTAATATTGTAAAAGCCTTGTTGAAGTAATCGGTAGTGTCATTCAAGGCCTGGGCAGTACTAAGTCACAAGAGGGGGAAGAGTGGCTTCTAACATTTTTAGAAATGAGAGCTGTGCTAATATTGTGGAGGATGATATTGTTTGGGAGATTTATTAGGTAGTTACAGGAGAAAAGAGTCTTAGAGAGGTTACTGCTACAAGTATTGAGATTTGGTGTGGTAATGGTAATGTTTCATAACAGTCAAACAATGGAAAACAAATTTCACGAGAACATGAAAATTAAATTGTTGTACAAGGGTTATTGTTATGATGAGGTTTTGTTATCGCAACTTGGGGCAAGGAGCCATGTTTTTGTGGCTGAGAAGTAAGTTACTGTAGTACTTATGTGATGAAAAATAACATAAAAAGACAAATAATGAAACACATTTTGTTCCTTCATTTATTAATACTGTACCTTTAGTATATCTTACTTTTGTGCACAGAAAAATTCACTTATTTTTCCTTTGTTTCTTTTTTCTTAAAAATTCTCTTGTGAATATTGTCTATATCACCTCTAATGCAATCAACTGCTGCACTAAAATACTAGGGATTGAAGATGTTTCTTGCTGCTGAATGGTTTCCAAATGACCTATTAGCTCCAGCAGAGGCGAGGGATTCACACTTGTCACATCATTGTCATTGTCAGAATCTCAGCAGGCGAATTACCTTTAAACTCCTTGGTGAGAGATTCGTCGGTATATGTTTCAAACACCAACGCCTCATCATCCACTGGCAATTATTCAACTACTGAAGCATCTATGGTTTTACCAATAACTGCTGAATAAATCTCCAGATTGCTTTGAATATCATCCTGCGTTATTTCATCCACCACAACAGTCTCACCAACATCTTCACTTTCAGAAGTTCTTGCATTTTGCCAGCATTTCACAATCACATTCTCCTCATCAACTTCTTTGGCTAGAACAAAACAATCCCGTCTCATCTGCATTGTACAAATTTTCAGGACGGTATTTTTCTAACAGTATTGACGGACCATTAATTGGTACATTCTGCGCACACACCTCATCAAACCGCTGCAGTGTAGCCACTGTCCACATCGTCAGCAGCAGCCATCTTCATTCTTTTTCTTGAAGGGTTAAATTTGCCACGTACAAAACTTTATTCAATTTCTTTTCATTTTTTAAGGAATGTAGCTAACATTCATTGTGCAAATCCATACTTCCTCGCCACATCTAACTTCTTTCAGTCCGTTATCAGTGTCCTTGAAAACCTCCATTTTTGTCTCCAACCTTATTTGTTTCAGAGTTCCAGCCATTGTCTAAATCCTAGCAAAGTCCAAAGCGTTTACATTAACTAAAAACATTCACAGATTGCAAAAATCACGGAGATAAGCTGTGTATGAGCCCAACGAAATGCTAGTGTCTGCTACTGAAGCTCAACAATGAACGGACAAGCTAAACACTCTTTACCGCTAGAATAAATGCGCTACTGTAGTATGTAGCGAAGCTTCTGGAAATAAACCGCTGAAAGTCTAGTAGCTAAATGAACAATACCTACCGCTATAGTGAGCTGCTTAGAAGTAGGAAAATAGTAAACTCCTTGAAATTTTGTCTTCGTAATAACAGTGTGTTGCTAAATTTACCTCATTGTTGTAATGAGGGGTAATTAACATAGTACATATAGGAAATCAGACAGGGCCATATAAAATTATCACTGTGCCTTGGTTTATGGTTTGATTGGTAATCATTATATGGAGGTTTGACTGTAGTAGGGTCATGGTGGGGGAATGTGTAGTGCTGCTTGGGAAAGCATGTAGGGACTTGGTGAGGACAAGATAGGACAGCTACTTGTAGTTGGGAGGGGTCGGGAACGGGAGAGGTAGGGGAGAGGTGGAATAAGAGGCTATGTAGTGCTGGAGTGGCAGCAGGCAAGGGGGTAGATAGGTAAAGGGTAGGGGTTATGGGAACATAGGATGTATTGCAGGAAGAGTTTCCACCTGCACGTTTCAGAAAAACTGATAGGAAGGATCCAGATGACAGGCTATGGAGCAGTCATTGAAGTGAGGCATGCTGTGTTTGGTAGCATGTTCAGCAGGTGGGTTGTCCAGCCGTCTCTTGGCCGCAGTTTGTCGGTGGCTATTTGTGTGGGCAGAAAGATTCTCGGTTGTCGTGCCTGTGTATAAAGCTAGAAAGTAGTTGCAGCATAGGTTGTAAATCACATGACGGCTTTCACATGTAGCCCTGCATTATATTCTACATCTACATCCATACTCCGCAAGCCACCTGACGGTGTGTGGCGGAGGGTACCTTGTGTACCTCTATCAGTTTTATGTGATAGGAGATGCCTGTGACTGAACAGGTGATGGGATGATTATGGGACATGTCTTGCGTCTGTGTCTGTTGTAGAGGCAATGAGTTGCTCTTGTCTAATTTTGATTAATGTGCATTATATGGAAGTAGAAGGCAGTTAAGACACTACACAGTCAACACACAATGTTGTTGTGGAACAAATGTTTTAATAAATTCCAATAATGTTCTAGTTATGATTGTTGATTTGCAATGAAATGCAGTGTTTTTAATTTATTATTTGCTTGGTCTTGCACTGCCCTCTGATTTGTTCATTTATATAGTGAAAATCTGTTGCTGTCTTTCCCATTCAATCATTGTGTTCTTCCCCCCCCTCCCTCTGCCTCCTCCCCCTTAGGAAAAGACAAAACAGGTTTAACGTAAGCCTGAGTGTGTTATTTGATTTGGCATAGCAATAATTTTTCGCCTACGGACAAGATTTATTTTCGTGTGTGTTTTGGTTGTTAGAAGACTTCACTCTGTTACAGGGAAGAAAATCTCGGCGTGAAAGGAGGGCATTCAGAGAAAGACGTCTACAGGGCAGGAAAATCAGCCCCCCAAGGTAACAACTTGAAATATTAGCTGTGGCAAAGGCACAGGAGAAAACATAGAAGCAGTCAAGTGTAATCAATACATTTTGCACATTCATCCAAACAGATTTGTGTATATTGTAAATTTTGGTACACAGACAACTCTTTGCTTTACTAAGGTTACATTATTGGGTATACAAAGCCCGAGATGGAGGACATAAGTAATACTACTGGTAGGTGAAACATAAGTTCACCTGTACAATTAACTCTTAAAATGCTGCTAGTGAGATTCAGAAATCTATGCATTAAAACTGTTGACACGTAATATCCAAATATACACTCGGACCGTTACATTCTCTCTTCCTTTGCTGATGCGGACTTCCGTAAGAAGTTTCATGCTATAGCCAATTGCTACATTTGATCTTACATAGTCTTTCGTCTCACTGGCTGTTCAGTGAAATTATTTATGCAGACTGTAGAGACAGACTACTTTGGATGTAAGATTTGTTCACTTTCCTATGTGCCTTCCAGAGCTTATGAAGCGGGACTATACATTTTGGGATATTTGCTCAATAGATGTTGTGGCTGGTGAACAGTAATTTTATACAGATTAGACGAAAATATATAAAGCCAGAAATGCTGTGTCTTTTCTCAAATTGTACTGATTCAGGTTGGGAAATGTTTCTGCAAATATAATATTAATTTACAGAAATGAATACTAGTAAAAAAATAAAGCTTTAGTGGTAATGAGTGGGATTCATCTTGGAAGGAAAATACACATAATGTAGATAACCTTCAAAATATGAGGATGAAGATGGAAAGGATGGATTTATAACCATAAGGGAATTGGTTACACCATAGAAGGCATATCACACTCCACTGAGTTGTGGTCATAGGTTTCAGGGGGATATGTATTAGTTGAGTATCAATGGTGTGAAACAATAGTATTTGGGTGGCATCCCGATTGTTAAAACGTGAGATAAATGTGGGATAAACATATGTGTCATTGAATATTTATGTGCGGTTTTTGGAAGGGGGAGTTTCAAACCAGAAAAATGGTGTCTGAAATTATACCATCAAAAGTGTTGCTCACACTTTGCCAAATGCATGTGGTGGCTATAATTAAACTTTCGCTACTTGAGAGGTCCCCCATGAAAAATGAGTAATTGTAAGACAGTGAAACGTTTTGGAGGCTTTTGTATGGACATGTGAAAGAGAAGTAATGAGTGAACCATTGAAAGAAACGCACTTTAATTTCCACATGAAAGGGAGGATTCAGATATTGTAATTTTGGTGGTTACTCAGCTTGGAACAATTAGCCAATGATTTGGTTTTCTCAAAATGTGTTATGGTGTAACTGAGTGACCTCACGAGCATTTTGAGGTGCAGCACCATTGTGCATGAGAACAATTGAGTCCAGAGCACCTCTCTCTTGTAGAACAGATATAACATGTTGGCAAAGCAGATTACAGTAATATGTGCCATTCAACTGTGTATCTTTGGTCCTCGGGATTCGAGTTCCTCAAAGAAAAGTGGACCAACTGTAAACAGTGCTGTAAAGCCACACCACACAGTGACACGTTCACTATGCAGGGGCATTTCTTGAACGTTTGCTGGTGGTGGTGATCCCCAAATGATGCAACAACTGTTAGTTTTCACTGCCCCAGTGAGCATAAAGTTTTCTTCATTGCACCACAAAATCTTCCTAGGCCACCGTGTCATCAACTTTAACCCTTGCAAGCAACATAAGTTCAAAGTCTATTTGAATGCGAGTCACGTGTGTCGAGCGTGAGTGATGTGAAGTTTGTACGGTTACCACTTCGCACTTATTCTCAGCACTTGTAGAACAGTTGACCGCGGAATGTTCAGCTGTTGTGGCATTGCTTGAGGATTGACATTGCATCCAGGATTCTCAGACATGGCAACAGTAACTTCTACAAACAGTGTGAGGCGCAATTGGCTGCCGGCTTCTCCCAAAGCAAACTGAACCATTGGTCGATCATTCCAAAGTGTGTAACTGACAATATTACCATATTTGAACCCTCTCATTTGGAAATTAAAATGTGTTTCTTGAAGTGGTTTATTTGTTATTTCTCTTCTCCGTGCCCTTACAAATGTTTGCACAAAGTTTCACTCTCCTAGGATAACTTTGTTTTTCGTGGGACCCTCTCAAGTAGCAAAAGGTGTATGATAACCAACCTGTATTACACAACAGAAACCAAAGTGGATTTTTCTGCTTGGTTATCTGTAATGAATTTAGATTTTATCCTCTCAGGGTATAGGTGTTGCGTTGTTATCATCATCATCATCATCTCCTCGTCACCATTGATACACAAGTTTTCAAAATGGTGTCAAATAAAAAAAGACTTGCACTAGGGGGTTGAAAAACCCCCAGATAGGGTCTCTCTGCCAATAATCGCATATGATGATTTTCTTTTTTAATACAACAACATGATGTCCATGCTGCTTTGCAGTTTCGTATATCTCGTAAACTCAGTACACAGGCTTGTGGACATGACATACTGTCTGTGATGAACTTTGAGGTATTCTGTTAGAGGCCAGTCAGACAAGTCTCTTTGGGTTTGGTATTCGTAGATGTAGTTTAGTTCACTTGTACAATGTGAATGCTCACATTATACATGACAGTAACCAAATGTAAAGTGAGATAAAGCAACAATTGTTCTTTAAACTGCCATTTAAAGACACTATGCCATTTCAGAATAGTAATCTTAGAGTTCTTGGCCTTTTGTACCTTAAAAAGCTGTTTGCTCTCGGGGACTGAACCCAGTCACTGCTGATCCAACATGGAGCACTAAAGGTTGACTATCTTTGCCAACTGGAACTTTTAGTCCTCTGTCCCTATCATTCATTTTTAATCACATTCGCCTTGCATGGTTTTGTTTGACATAAGTTTCATGTTTGTAATAAATTTGAGATGAGCCAGCATGATTGATTTCTTGTGTTGTTCTCAAAAATATTTTTCATGGAATTCTGTAGATCTGGTACTTCTTTTTGTTGTGTTACTCGCACGACAACTTGAAAACAGCTGAACCACAGTCTCAAATGTGATAGCTTTACCGAATATTCTTTGCACAGTCCGTATACCGAAATCACGAGCTCAGCAGTGAACAGTATTCATGAACATTCAGTATTAAGAACACGGCACGATCTGCACGGAATGGACAAGAAAGTGACGGACGAGTGATTGGCTGAAAGTCGTGTGATACACTTTGCGTTGCTTCTGCACATCTGACATTGACACACTTTTGTTTATGCTCCAAACTCTTATTATTGCTCAGAAAATATTTCCTTTGTAATCCCATTTCATTTGCATTGAGGAAATATTTGCAGATGATTCACATGTTGAATATAAGGAGCCCACGGCATCCGTAGGTATCCGAGAAGGAAACCTGGAGCATTGGGAATTATATGGTTTGAGCAATGCAGGTTGCATATGATTTATAAGGCAGTGGTGCAGTAATTTAACATACTGTATACTTTTATAGCAGTAATCTATTTGAATCACTGTTGTGGGAGTCACGGACAAGAAAACAGCTGTATTTTTTTGAGTTATGAATGTGAGATACATTTAACATACATTTTCTGCAGTTTCATAAATGTGTAGTCATTTTGATTATATGTTTGGAATATTGTTATATGGTCTGGAAAGCTATGGCTGAAAGTTAGAAATCAAAAAAGAGTAGAAATGTTGGTTTTTAGGCTGCGTTTATTGTGGAGCGGCGTAGCTTGATCAGAGCTGTGCGGTGAGCAGAGCAGTGCTGGCGAATCAAACCGTTGTTGTGTGCGTGATTATATTAGTCCAGAGCAGAGCGATTCAGACGTGTTTATTTCACAGAGCAGTGACCAGTGTGTTCGAATTACTCTGGCTGCGTTCGGGCAACGCTAGCAGCATTTGGCTGTTGCTGTGGGCAGTAGACTCAGTGCTGATGCTGACACTTGTTTATTTTGTTGTGCTGTAGAGAAAATGGTATCAGCAGAAGCTTTGAAAGCAGCTGCTTTTACTCTGTTCTTTACGGGAACGGCGAAAAAACTACCGTCACATCAGATTCATTTTGGACAAGTTATGTGATGAGGCCCCCACAGTATTACTGACAATAAATTCAGAATACATTTCATTAATCTCTTGCATCTTTCACTGTCTGAAAATTAGAGTTGATAAAAATGCTGAAGTAGCACAACTGAGAAAAGGATGAAAATCATGTTTTATTGCGTGAGAAAGTTTTTAAAATCATCTCATTTAGACAACCTCATTTGAAATCTCCAATGAATACAAATGTCAATCCAGCTGATGTATTTAGTAGCGGAAAGTCTGGTGATAGGTTAAGCTCCCCTTCTAGTGAAGTACACTAGAAGAATAAATCTACTACCTTCACTTTCCTACCCATATTTCTGAACATTGATGATAATGAATTTCTCCTGAGGATCTGCAACAGCTTGTAGTACGATTCAATGAAAATTTTTATTACTATAAAACATTGCACTACAATATTCTGGGCATTTCCTGTCAACATCACCGAATGCAGTTATAAATTTATATAATCATTTACAGTATTTAGAAAAAGGCATTCACTTGTAGAATGCCAAGAGCCAATCCCTCTACACTTTGGTAATTGACTCCAAGTACTTACAGTGGTTGTGAATCCTATAGTAAATGTCAGAGCCATGTCTCAAAAACTTCTTCAGGTTTCTAAGAAATAGTAACAATTCTCAAATGATCAGCTATCGATGGACTTAAAAATGACGTTATTTCATCAGAAAAATTTGTAGTTGCCTGAATACTTGTTAAATACGGAAATATTGTATTTTAATTATACGGCAAAATATTTTCCTCTTTGTGTACTATCATTTGCCAAAACCGTTTATGAGATATAAGGAATGTTACGAACGCGTCATTGTGGCTTTTTCGCTGGCACACGAGTTTGGGACGATCCATTTTCTCGAGATTGGTGATAGCAAGCAATGTTATTTCAAGGTTAAAGAATAATTCAATGTTAGCTACATTTCATACGCAGAAACATATGACCTAACATGCACCAAACACAAATTCATAGCAGCTTCTATTTTTTGATACAAACTTTTCAAAATTCTTGCAGTAGGTTACTTACTTTTGAAATAGTACAATAGCTGTGACCATTAATGAAATGACAGGCAGTTCACCGTAAAGCAGACGAGTAAGGCTACGAGATGTGTGAGAATCAAATTTTTTTACCTTGTGATTTCTTGAAAATCGTTCGAGAAAGACTACAGATCGGTTGGCTCGCGCATTTGCTGTCTGTGCAGTCGAGTGAGCCTGCTGGCTGCCATGCCTCTCCATGCCCCGCTGTACATGGGCACGAAGCAGTGCTGCAGCAGGTGCCCAATACACAGCTCCGCTCTGTGCTGTTGCGCCGCTCCACTACAATCTGGGACCTAAATAACTGGTGGTGGTTCAGATATTGAAAGAGAAGTAATGCATGTGGACTGTGCATAAGTCAAATTAAGACTGTCTTTGTACTGCACCTCTGTAAAAAGAGATTTAAAGAATCTGTGTTAACTGTATAGCACTTCTAAAATGAGTGTTTTTTTATGAGCGACCTGTGGCCTCCAGTGCCTTTTTGCAGAATAATTGCTTTTTCTTTGAGTTCTTAACCTGATTTATTTTTCTGTCTGTATTGCACTGAAAAGTCTGCCCAGCAGGTCATTATACGGTGTATGTTATCTGGAAACAAATTTGTTTCGTTGAGTCACGGTGTTTGCTCTTGGTAACAGTAATGCCCTCTTTATTCTTTGCCTTCAAGGCTGCATCCTGTATTGCTTTGTTCTATCTCGAGTTTGGTTTGATAGTAGTGTACATTAATAGTAATCCACAGTATGGATAGCTGTATCAATTGGGTCGGTCGATACACGTATCGTGTGCATGTTCACTGAATGCGATGGAGGAGCAGCGTGATGGTGCTGTCCCTACAGTGATGGCAACTGCATCACAGTGCTTATGAATTATTGTGTGTTTTTTTGTTGTATGTATATTTATATATGATCACTGTTTTGAAGAGATTTTAACAGAAACGAAGGTAATAAGCTGAATAACCTAAGTTGTTATACTGTAACAAGCTACTGCTGACCCCAAGTTCCCTGTACCAAAATACTTTGAAAATACCCATGAATAATGTCTGAAATATTGTTGGGGCTTGGTTTCACCCTATATTAAATAGTAACGTTACAACGAGATTTGTTTCTGTTTTTAATGGGGGTTGTTGACCAATGATACAGTTTCACTATTTGCTTGTGTATATGTTTGCATGCACTGTATGCATGAGTTTTAGCAAAGCTAATTTAAGAAATTGTAGAACCAAAACCTTGAGGAACATTAATGCTTTTTTCAGGCTTTTGCTACAGCTGATAGAATCTTTAAAGTTTTGTGCTTCTTCAGCACGTATAATTTCTCACCTCCATTGAATAGTTGTCGAAATTTCTTTTTACAGCTATGCAGCTCGCACGAGCCCGACTTACGACCCTTACCGCGTGTCTACTTCAAAGTCGCGCTCTCGCTCGCGCTCACCGGTAAATACAGGTCAGATAACCTACATCACCAGTTTCGGAGGGGAAGAGGAAGAGGAGCAGACACACCCTACAGCGGCCCCCGGACCCGTGAACGTGAGGTCCTATGGAGGTGCCGACTCGTCTTATCACCACAGCAGCAATGCCTCAGTGTGTTCCGCCACGGCGGGGTCGTCTGCCGGCAGTCAGAGCAGCAGCAGTCGACGAAACCGGTCGGTATGCTTATCACACTGGACGAATTCGGCATCAGTTCTTTTGGTTACGGCAATAGTCTCACTGTTAGTATGAAGTTCTTTACTGTGCGTGCATAATTCCATTTCAGAGTTCAAAATTGTGTTGCGAGGGGACCTTACAAACTCTCTCCCTCTGATTTTCTTCATGCTTATTGGATACTGAGGGCATTGCTTACGCACCAGTAGCCTAAAACATCGTGACACAGTTCTCAGAAAAACTTGATAAAAAAATTGCCTGTGGAGATTAGAAGATTTCCTATTGCTGTTAGTACAAACCATGTACAAAGTACTGTTGAGTATAAAACATTTGCAATGAGCTTCCATAGTTGGCAGTAGCTGAGTGCATAGCATGAAACTCTTGTAAATGTAAAATCATCAATTCGAATCTCACAAGTAGTAACATTTTGTAATAAATAGAAATGTTAATTAATAAATAGTGGTTCCGGCCATTACTGATTCTGCAATAATAAATTAAAATTTAATACTGTCATTCTAAATGCCTTATTGTTAAATGGAAGAAAACTACTTCGATAATGAAAGTATTTTGTTTTCTGTATGACATTTTGAATTTTTGTACCAAATTTGATTTTAGAGTGAATACCGCACTATCATATTCATGTGATTAATAATTAAAAATAAAAAGATGTCATTTTTATTATTTGTTAAGAGATTATGAATCACTCTTTCTTAATTAAAATTTCTATTTGTTAATAAATATGGAATTTAAATAAAACTAAAAAAAATTACTGCTAGCGAGATTAGAAACGGTGGCTTTATGATAACGAGTCCATTATACTATTCTCTTAGCTATTGTCAACAGTGTGAAATAAATTGCAAATATTTTGTACTTTTAACACCACTCGTAATTCTAATGTTCAAAGGTAATTTGTTTCAAATTTTTCTGTGAAATGCATCGTACCATTTTCGGAAATGGATATCCGAGCATGTCCTTCAAATAATATAAACTTGAGGAAATTTGGAGAGGGCCGCTGTGTAAAGTCTCCTCTTAAGTGGTTAGTTTAGACCTCCTAACACAGAGATCCCAGGTTTGATTCCAGATTTTTCTGTGGAGTAAGGCTGGAATATAATCCACTTAGCTTTGCGAAGCCAATAAGAAGCTGGTTGATAAAATAAGCAGTGGAATCGACATGCGAACTGCCAAAGTGGTGCCCAAGGTAGAGGGTGCACCCACCTGGGAGCCAAACAGCATTTTTAGTAGTAGTGTTGAGGTCGTGACATGTCCACCCAGTTCTTGTTTGTGAGGGAAGTGGGTACCAGTTTCTTGAGTCTTGACTTAACTGTGGCGCATTGCTGCAGCATATTACAATAATATATCTATATTACAGCAATAGATGTAAATTTAACCCTTCTGACATCATCAGTGTGTGAAAATTAGGAATAGCAAATTTTGAGAGAATTACCTATTCTAGTTTATAAAAAATTGGCCTAATACAGGGTGCAGCAGTCAAACTTGCATTTTTTAAATGAGTGTAAAATAAACATGAATGCAGATATCAAAATTTTAGTAATACAATCTTATTCTACGTTAAAAAGCATTTAAGAAACATTCAACAAATTTTTTTCATTGCTTGAAAATAACATTGGCAAGATGGCGTCCTTCTCGATCAAGGCATTCTCGGAGGAAATTTACGAAGCTGTCCGTCACATGACGGAGCATACCCTGAGAAATTCTCTCGATTTCCAGCCAGATCAGATTATTGCTTTGAGATCACCATCATTATGAGATCCTTCTTCGTACACTTTGCTGTTAAGGTAGCCCAGTAAGAAAAAATCACAAGCTGTAAGGTTGGGTGAACAGGGGGGCCAAGCAATCGCTCCATGCTTGGAAATCGTCCACTTAGGAACAACTTAATTGAGAACATTAATGCTCATGCAGCCTTCGTGACTTCTTGCTCCATCTTGTTGAAATAATGTTTCATCATTCACTGCATATTGACAAAGCTGATGTATGAAGAATGTCCTTAACATTGTTGAATAGCACTCAGCATCCACGGTAACATATTGCCCTCATAAGTTCTCAAAAAACTAAGAACCTATTATTCCCAATGAGGATATTGCTCACCAAACGTTACCTTGGTTGAATGCAGGGGTTTTTCATGGAGTTAGTGAGGGTTCTGATCACTCCAGTATCTAAAGTTCTGTTTGTTCACATATCCATTGAGGTGAAAATCTGCCTCGTCACTCACCCAGAGATTGTGAACAAGCTCCTCATTTTCTTCAATCATTTGCAAAAGACTTTCACAGAAATGCTGTTGAACCACGAAGTCATTACTATTCCAAGTGTTAACCACTTTGATTTTGTATGGGTTGTGGCGTAAGTCTTAACCTCAAAATCTTTCGAACAGTCCTGTCAGAAATTTTAAGTGCAACACTCTGTCTACACGTTGATCTCCGGGGGCTTCTTCCCACAGCAGTTCTTACACTTTCCACATTCTCGGGAGTATGCAGTGTCTTCGCTCCACCACATCTTTTCCTTGTTGTTTCACCAATTTTTTTAGTTTTCAACCCAAGTTTTTATTGAGTTAACCGAAGGCACCAGCCCGTTACAATTAATTTGAAAATGCACCTGGGAACGACACTGAAAATACGCCCGGAAACGAGTGGCTACATAGCTACCGCTTTGGTAGAACTCTTTTCACTGCAAATGACCATCGTTGCTCAGTCCACTGCTCTGTGGCTATTGGAATGCTTTGTGTTGGGGAATGCAGTGGTGACCTTGGTTACTCGCCCCCCACTACTTCCAATGCTTCCGCGCACTAATAATAAATGCAGGTTTGACTGCGGCACCCTGTACAACCTAGGAGGGTTCCATACAGACTTAACCCCTTAACTTAACATCTATTTTTCAAAAGAGATTATGTTCCAAAAAATAATTTTTTTAAGTTAATGAAAAACATCCTATTACGAATGACATTACATAGAGACATGTAAAGAATGCTTTTAAAGCTCAAAATAATACGTTAAAATTGTTTGAAAATCATCAGAATAAAAACCATACTATATTTGTGCGCTGCACTTTGACTAAAATATCCTGAAACTTGAAGTCATTTTTTAATTTCCAGGTAGCTGTGAAGTCTTACCAAATATTTCACAGCTGTTTCCTATGAACATAAATCTTGTAGGAGTTGGCTGGAGCACAGTTGATGTATTTATCTTGTACAACTGACGAGCGCTTGTCGCTCAACTATCGTCACTTTCAGTTTCTAATGATGTAATAACATCATATTCTTCACTTTCTGAGCTGCTAAATTCAATGCCAAACTCAGGATCACTATAGTAATCCACTGCCTAAACAACAGTGTGGGAGAGAGTCTGAAAACATGTGTTACGTTGTCAAGTATCAGAAGTGGCAACAAACTCAACCAAAACATCAAAGGCAGGTTACAAATGTAGTACCAGATGCTCTCTAACAACCGAAGATGTAACTATCACTACAGAAACAAATATATACAGGGTTTTATTTTTTCCAAGATCTCCTCTTAAGTTACCTGAATATACACTGGAATTGAAGTTTCTGTCAAAATAATAAAATCAAGGTAACTTGGGATTTTATGTTAAGGGGTTAATAATGTATATAGACAGTTCATCCATTCTGGAAATCAAGGACCTCTATGATTTTTGCCTGTTATCGACAGAGACATTGGTAAGATATCAGTCCCATGGATTCCGACATCTTAGAGTGTACTTTAATTTCAAGTTTGAAGTTGGATGACAAATGAAATCAAATATTTTTTGATGTGATATAATTACAAATTACAAATTTTCTGATTATTTTCTTGTACTGTGAAACCTTTCTTCATGCCAAATTTCACGAGTCTATGTCAAGGGGAAATATTCTAAAGGTTTTAATGTAAGTTTGTGAGTATCAAAGTATCTGACATAAATGACCATATCTTTTGATTGCATTGACTTAGGAGCTTTACTTTTTTACATCACTGTGGGGAGGGGGGGGGGGGTATTTTTCAGCTTTATAGGTCTACCCCTTGCGCTTTGAACAGTCAAACAGATGAGAAAACAAAGTGTCTTATAAGGGTTCAGTGTTTACTGATGGAGTTGCAGAACCTTAAAATTTAATGAATAAAAACATGTGAATGGCTTTCCTCTTTGTGTCAAACAATCTTTTTAGGACGCTATAATGGAATGGAGTGCAGTTATGTGCTAATGAAACCTACTCTCTTCATCAAAGAGGAAGGTATGTATCATTTAAAAAGACAAGAAGAAAATGTTTCCATATTTTTGTGTTAATATACCTGTTTAATGTGTTGTGTTTTGATTTAAAGCCAGTGAATATGTAGTGTTTCGTATTATCTTCAACGGGACTGGTGGAAGATATCTTTTTGTCACTTTTTTGGATATGCTGTCTTCCAGTGTCCTGATAAAATATATGTAAAATTACTGAAAAGGTTATTAATTAATGTGTTCCACACTGTTTTTTCAGACTCCCCCAGTTATTTAATCTGTGAGAACAACGTGTCCATGCCTCTCTTTGCATCTGTTCAATTTGACGTCCTCCTGGAAATCAAAAATCGTGTATGCCTCTCACTTTTCATTTATTTTGTGGCAGCTGAAAATATAACAGCAGCAGATACAAAATTGCTCAAGTAAACACCTGATGAGTAATGTGACAGTTATTGAAAAAAAAAAAAAAAAAAAAAAGAAAGAAAACTTTAAACTCTACATAAAACCACGGAAATATGTTGCATCCAGGGGAGGTGTGATATATTACAAGCGGTAGTTGAAAATCTATTTGGATTCGTACTTCCTGCTTATAACGAACAGTTGCCGTAACCATTGGGCTCTATTCGCATGCCACCAAGATTGACTCAAACTTTCATTATCTCTAGTGCTTCCACTTAAGATTTCCAAACACCACTGCTAGACGTACACTCACAGGGTACGTGAAATTAGCACCACTGGGGAACGCGGTCAATGAAAGGCTTTGGCTTATCCTCTGCTGTCAATCCATTTGCTTCGCATCGCTGTAACAGTCATATGTAATTAATCCTAAGTCGACCATTTGTGGTGTTCCCTTTTCTCGCATGCGCGTGCGCGCACTGCGGCTTGTTGCAAACTTATTCTTCTTGACTTCGTTTCCTGTCAGTGGCACTGTACTACTTCCAGCTACTGGATGAGGAACACATCTTCGACAATGATATTCTGTATTGTTTCAAATGCATACATTAATTGTGAAGAGAGATCCAATTATCGATGACCCATAATTTAAAATGTGTCATCCAATATGTCTGACCACACCAAATTCAACTTAAGATCTAAGATTTACAGTTTTCGTTTGTCTTGAACGTTTAAGTTGTAGTATGTCTGCTTTCTCTGAGGTGTTCATGACACTTTGAAGGGGTACAATTAAGTTATAAATATCTATGTCCAGCAAGTGTAGCTACAGTCACGATGCTTTGCTGTGTTATGTCACTGTATGTGCACCATTTGCACAGATCAGGATGTGCACTGTGTATTGTTCGCACTACATAAAATGTTTGTAAGAGACATGACCATCTTTCACCAGTGTGAGCTTCTTCAGTGGAATATAGGTCATTCTCACGAATAAGCCATGTTGCAGTACACATTTAATAACCTCACTACTAATCTGAAACTTTATATTGGTTTCTTTCTTTCTTTTTGTCATTCTCTGTCTCCCTCTTTAACTAAAGAAATCTTCCTGCCTCACGTGAAGCTAGAAAAATTCTATATGTAATCGAGAGGCTTCGTTCGGGAGCACTGAGAATTTTGTAAAACTCTTTGAGTATATTTTTTTGTAGCATTGCAGGAGGAAGCAAAAAGTGTAATGAAAAGAGAACACAGTGTGGAAAGTTTGCAAGAACAGTTTGGCATTCTCTGGAATGTAATTAGATCAATATACAGAGCATCAGATGTTTTAAATCGTTTTTTTTGTATTCATTTTGAGTTCTTGTAAATGTACTAAATTTCAACAAATCTAAATGAAATATTTGTTGTTTCAGAAAATGACACGATTGTGTAATATGCAAGAATTACTGATTGCTTTGGATTTTAGTTAAGGAGGGCCTCGGCCAATATGTTTGTGGCATGTAAAGATTAATGGAGTAGAATTGTTCATTGCAATTACTGTTGATGAACTTTTAAGCTAAGATCGGCCTCTCTATGAGAATATACTATCAGTGTTCATCAGATGTTGCTCAGAGCACACAACGAAACTAGCATTTTTAACACATGGTAAAATGAACTTGCACAGACAGCCATTCTCTTTACTGGCAACATCACTTATAGAAAGCTATTAAACAACATTCTGGTCACACACATTATTTATTACCAGATTGGAAGCAAATGAAATTAAAAAAAAAAAAAAAAGTTCATTTCGTGTTGGACAAGTACATGTTTGATAATAATTATTTACTGAAAGAAAGAAAGTGGAGTTTAGTTGCTCCACAGTTTCCATACTGTTAATTTGAATAAGTCAAGATTTATTCACATTTTGAAGCACTTAGGATGTATCATGTTAAATTTTAACTGAACTGTTGCACGTCGTTTATGTAATTTTGATGCCTTAGGCATGTCACACATTCTGAATGTCAGCAAATAAAAAACTTTCCACTCATGGCGTACTGCAGGTTAATAAATTAGAATCTACTCAAGTGACACAATAAATAAAGGATATTGTGTTACATTTACAAACTGTTGAATATCGTTGTAAATAACTGGTACTTATTATCAAACTTAATATGCACCATTTGAGTTACTTGGTGATTTTTGTTTTTCTGAAGTTGGTTTTTGATGAGTAGAATATTCTGTGTCACCAAATCATTACATTTGTATATTTTTGTGAAATGCTTTGAAAATATTTTTTCCTTAATTCTCTCTCTCTATCTCTCTGTATCTATCTATCTATCTCCCTCCCCCCCCCCCCCCCACTCTCTCTCCCTATCCCCCTCCCCCTCCCCCCCCACTCTCTCTCCCTATCCCTCTCCCCCTACCCCCCCTCTCTCCCTATCCCTCTCCCCCTACCCCCCCCACTCTCTCTCTCTCTCTCTCTCTCTCTCTCTCTCTCTCTCTCTCTCTCTCTCCCTATCCCTATCCCTCTCTCTCTATCCCTCTCACTCTACCCTGTCTCGAATTTTGCTTTTTGTTTTCCGTTGATACTTACCGTATTTACTCGAATCTAAGCCGCACTTTTTTTCCGATTTTTGTAATCCAAAAAACCGCCTGCGGCTTAGAATTGAGTGCAAAGTAAGCGGAAGTTCTGAAAAATGTTGGTAGGTGCCGCCACAACCGTCGAATTTATGTAGCACTAACAGGCATGCTTTGCAGGCACAAAGAATAAATACTGGCGCAAAAACCTCATCGTCAGTAAATAAATTAAAAAAAAGGTGGAAGACGAGCTTTTTTCTCGGCCCCGTGTTTCGACCACTGCATTTTCATACATTATCCAACGAAGTAAATACAAATTCCGTATTGTTCATCTTCGAATGTAGCAAAATTTCAATGTACCACGAAAATCCGACTGGCAAGACTGTTTGGGATGTTTGTCAATATGGCCAACTCTACGTTCTGAATTTTTCCTAGCTGTGAGAAGAGATGGTTGCTAATAGGAACTTTTATGAATTGTGAATCACATGCAGTATTCTCTTCAACATAAGAATAATACGGATATAAACATTTTGCCATGTATTCTTTCATGTTTGCTGCTGTCTCATTTAAATCCTGTCTGCCTAATAAACTACGAAACTAGAGTGAGACAACAGCAAACGTGGAAGAATATACATATCATGTCATGTTTATATTCGTATTATTCTTATGCCTAATCGTGATTCAGTCAGAAATGAAGCACGGCAGTTGACCAGATTTTTAAATCTAAGATAACTCTAATTTCTGTGCAGAATGTAATGTACTAAAGAGGCGTCTGCAAAGATTTTCAAACAGAGAAAATTTTTCGCTAAACTCTTGTGCAGAACATCTAACATACGCAGTCTATTATTTGGTTCTTGTTGATCATTATCAAAGAAAGCAGCAGTGTAAGTAACAACAAATAGCAGTCTCTTGCCATTGTTTCGCTAATCAGACGATTCCTCTCTCTCTCTCTCTCTCTCTCTCTCTCTCTCTCTCTCTCTCTCTCTCTCTCGCTTTTTTTAAAAAAAGCGGTGTTGGTGTGCACAAAAGCAAGCCATGCCACGAGCGGTGACATGTTGTTAACAAACACTCATTATCAGAATGCGACAAACAATGCATGATACAGTACAGTAATGCATTTTCAGCTTAGAGTGACGTAAACACCTGTAACAAAGAGAACGGCACTTATCAGATCAAAGAAAAATAAGCAATCAATTCAAACTAGACAAAGCACGTGAAAAAGGAAGGGTACCCATATAAATACGGACGGGAGCGCCTGACGCATAGCAATGATTACCTGGTAAAGCCTAACTGCTAAGCTTAAGACTCGAACCAAACTACTGTAGCTATATCGTCATTCATTCGACCTGAATTGTGTCTCATATTACAATGGACCAACTTTGTTTCGATTTGGAGGTGGGGCCTAAAACTTTTCTCTCCCCTTGAATTTCTAGTCTCAAATTTTAGGTATGGCTTAGATTCGGGAAAATTTATTTTCCTTGATTTCGAGTCTCATTTTTCAGGTGCGGCTTAGATTCGAGTAAATACAGTATTTTTAGATTGGATTACTGCATCTTTTTGTCTCTGATTTTAAAATGGTAATTCAAAAGTAATTCTTCATTGTGCATTCAGTGTGAATATGTAGACCAATTCCTCAACTGCTCATATTTAAATAGGGAACTGTTTTTAGGATTGCTGATATTCATTACTCAGTTCTTGTGCAGAACATGTAACTTTCGTAACTTTTTACATTTATTTTTATCTTGCCATCATTGAGGTTTCATTTCTCTCTCTTTTTTATCATACATTGAAGTAGACATTTGCTTTAATAACTTTGTGATAAATTTGTGATTATTTTTTTCAAAATGCTAATACAAAAAAGTAATTTGATTAAGCAGTGACTTTTCTACAGATCTCGTTCACCACGTTCATCTGGCTGGCGGAGACGAAGAGACCGTTCTCCTTCATCGAGCAGCCGAAGCAGCCAGCGCAGGCGATCTGGAATGTCACCATCTGGTTATAGGAACAGGTATTTGATTATGATCAGTTTGGATGTACTCATAAGTAAACTCATTGAACAGAAATTTTGTCACTACCCAGGGATATTACATTAACCCTTGTGTTGCTTCAGATGTGCTCTCTGCGTTCTGTGCTGAATACAGCTTTTGTTATGACTGTACTGCTTACCAAATTCTGTTGCCTGTTCTGAGGGATGGTGTTCTGGTCAATATGAAATACTTATCATCCGATTTTTCGAAATCTATTGGGTTAAAAAATTTGATTTTTGCTCTACTTACAGTCTGATATCGTCATTCGATAAAGAAGTTAATTTCTTTTTGTTAGTCATCATACTTCCCTGTGCACTATCAAATTAAGTAAAAAATTGCACGAAATTTTAAAAAGTTTGCTGAGATAAAAACAGCTTGGTTTGAGTGTTCATAAAATGAGGATTGTACACATAAACCTTCCCAATAGTTGATTTCAGCTCATACGTTGCAGTTATGAAATTTAGCTAAGATATCAGAATTTTATTTAAAACTGTGAGCAGAACAATATTTCGTTCCCGAGTTATTGGGCTTTATATCCGACGGACGGTCAGACGTGATGCAGTTATTCGCATCCTTGGGCATTGCGAATCGTGGTTATCACACTCATCGTATCTCATAAACAATTCAAGATATCAAAACGAGGTTTTTTGCAAATGATGGCATGCAATGAGGCACATATGTAGTACGATAAATACTTTTATTAAACTTTTTATTCACCAAGAGATGGTAGTAACTCGTTTGCAGCAGTGAGAGTTGAGGTGCTCAGCACTCATAAAGATGTTCAAAGCACTGTAGGAAACCCAATCAACGTGCATATTCACATCCTCAGTAGGTGGGGAATGGCATAGCAGAATGTGTGTAGACATCCACGACAGCTAAAGGGTTAATGTTGTATAACTTAATAGTGGGCTCAGTTGGGTGACAAATTTGTCAAGTTTTATGATGCATGTTGTAATTTGCTGAAGACACTAAATGACAATTAGATCACGCAGAACTATCAAATCATAGGAAATTTTGTTGCTGCATTCCAAATGCTGTCCCAAATTGTCCCAGACAATCTGTGGTATGAAAATGTGTGACCTAGCAGACTGGTTGAGTGTTCATAAAATGTGGAATGTACACGTGAAACTCTATGAGCAAGGCTGCTGTTACATTTAGAGCAAGTTGCCAATCTCTGCACCACATTGAAATCTTATCAATATCTGACTGAATATTTATACAGCTTCTTTCAGATAGTACTTCTTTACAGATAACTGCAACATCGTTAATGTACAACATGAACAGCAAGGGCCCAAACACACTTTCGTGGGGAAAATCCAGAGTTGCTCCTACATCTCTCAGTAACTCTCTATCCAAAATAACATTAGATTAGATTAGTACTTGTTCCATAGATCATGAACACGACACTTCATAATGATGTGGAACGTGTCGCGTTAATAAAAGGTGTCTATACAAGATATTACATTACACAAAATATTACATGCCACTTAATTTTGTTTTTATTTTTTATTCTTTTTTTGGGTGGGGAAATTACCCATTTACTATACCCAAAAATTCATCTAATGAGTAGAAGGAGTTGTCATTAAGAAATTCTTTTAAGTTCCTTTTAAATGTTATATGGCTATCTGTCAGACTTTTGATGCTATTAGATAAGTGACCAAAGACTTTCGTGGCAGCGTAATTTACCCCCTTCTGAGCCAAAGTTAGATTTAACCTTGAGTAGTGAAGATCATCCTTTCTCCTAGTGTTGTAGCCATGTACTCTGCTATTACTTTTGAATTTGTTCGGATTGTTAATAACGAATTTCATAAGTGAATATATATATTGTGAGGCTACAGTGAAGATCTCTAGCTCTTTAAATAAGTGTCTGCAGGATGATCTTGGATGAGCTCCAGCAATTATTCTGATTACACACTTTTGTGCAATGAACACTCTTTTACTCAATGATGAGTTACCCCAGAATATGATGCCATATGAAAGCAGAGAATGAAAATAGGGGTGGTAAGCTAATTTACTCAGATGTATATCGCCAAAATTTGCAATGACCCTAATAGCATAAGTAGCTGAACTCAGAACGTTTCAGCAGATCCTCAGTGTGTTTTTTCCAGTTCAACCCCTCATCAATGCATACACCTAGAAATTTTGAATATTCTACCTTAGGTACCAATTTCTGATCGAAGCCTATATTTATTAAGGGTGTCATTCCATTTACTGTGTGGAACTGTATATACTGTGTTTTGTCAAAGTTTAATGAGAGCCCATGTGCAGAGAACCACTTAATGATTTTCTGGAAAACATCATTTACAATTTCACCAGTTAATTCTTGTCTGTTGGGTGTGATAGCTATACTTGTATCATCGGCAAAAAGTACCGGCTTTGCATCTTCGTGAATATAGAATGGCAAGTCATTACTATATTAAGAACAGCAGAGGACCCAAGACCGAACCTTGCGGCACCCCATTCTTGATTGTTCCCCAGTTTGAGAAATTACCAGTTTTTTGCGTATTATGTGAACTGCTTATTTCAACTTTCTGCACTCTTCCAGTTAGGTATGATTTAAACCATTTGAGCACTGTTCCATTCATACCACAGTAGTTGAGCTTATCTAGAAGTATTCCATGATTTACACAATCAAAAGCCTTTGCTAGATCACAAAAAATCCCAACGGATGACTTCCGGTTACTCAGAGCATTTAATATTTCATTAGTGAAAGTATATATAGCATTTTCCACTGAAAAACCCTTCTGGAAACCAAACTGACATTTTGTTAAAACTTTATTTTTGCAAAGGTGTGAAGCTACTCTACAATACATTACTTTTTCAAGAATTTTAGATAAGGCAGTCAGAAGAGAGATTGGGCGGTAGTTGTTGACATCAGACGTATCCCCTTTTTTATGCAGTGGTTTAACAATGGCATACTTCAGTCTATCTGGGAAAATACCCTGCTTCAGAGAGCTGTTACATATGTGGCTAAGAATCCCACTTATTTCTTGGGAACAAGCTTTTATTATCCTGCTTTGTCCTCCCTACCAAAAAGTCCTCAGTCCAGTCACAAATTTCACTTCATACCCCACATGATTGTACGTTGTAGTCAAATGCTTTTCGGGAACCGAGAAACACTGCATCTACCTGTTTGTATTGATCCAAAGGTTTCATGAGAGAAAAATGTGAGTTGTGTTTCATGTGATAGATGTTATAGAAATCCATGCTGGTTGACATTGAGGAAGTCATTCTGTTCAAGATACATCATTACCTTTGAACTCAAATATGTTCTAAGATTCTACGACAAGTCAGTTTCAACGGTACTGGACAGTGGTTTTGTGGATTACTTCTGCTACGCTTCTTGTAGACAGGTGTGCACTGTACCTTTTTCAAAGAACTGGGCACGGTTTTTGTTCGAGGGATCTACAATAGAGTATGGTTATAAGAGAGGCCAATTCAGTGCAGAATCTGATACAGATTCTATCAGGCCCTGGAGATTTGTTTAGTTTTAACGATTTTGGCTGTTTCTCAATACCACTGACACTAATACTTATTTCATTCATCTTTTCAGTGGTATGAGGATTAAATTGGGACAATTCACCTGGCGTTACCTTTGTAGAGGAACTTTTGAAAATGGATTTGAGCATTTCAGCTTATGCTTTGCTATCCTCAATTTCAGTTTCTATGTCATTCGCTAGGGACCAGACACTAACTTTGGTGCCACTAACAGCCTTTACGTATGATCAGAATTCCGTTGTGTTCTGTGAATGATCACTTGACAATATTTTGCTATGGTAGTTATTGAAGGCGTCAATCATTGCTCTCTTGACAGCCACACGCGTTTCATTCAGCATCTCTCTATATGTAGCCCAACGCTTTGTTTAACACCTGTTTGTTTACGATGATTGACTGCCATGGAGTTTCCCTCGCTGTATGAACTGTTCTATTGGGCACATATCTATCCAGTGTGTGGTAAACTATTCTTTTAAACTTGAGCCAGAGTTCCTCTACATGCTCCTGACCTGTGTTGGTAGTTTCAAGTTCCTCATTGAGATATGACACTCTTGATTTTTTATCTAGTTTAGTGAACATATATATCTTTGTTTGTTTTAGTTGTCTTTTGTACTTCGATAATCATTGTTGCCACGACAACGTCATGGTCACTGGTTCCAGTTTTGATGTGTACATGCTAAAAGATGTCAGATCTAATTGTTGCCAGTAGATCCAATATATTTCCATCATGAGTGGATTTCCTAACTACCTTTTTTGGTAGTTTTCAGAGAAGGCTTTTAGTAGAGTTTCACACGATGTCTTATCACGCCCACTACTAACAAAACTAATTTTCCCAATTAATTGTTGGATTATTAAAGTCTCCACCAGTGATTACTGTATAATTTAGGAACTTATGTACAAGTAAAATGTGGTTCTCCCTAAAGCTTTTGGTTACATTAGGAGATGAGTCTGGTGGGTGATAGAAGGACCCAATTATCATTTTATGCCCACCCCTGATACTGAATCAGTGGCTGCTGGAATAGCCTCTTCTTCATGTTAAATGAGGGCTCCAGGCACACACCGGGTGCACCTTGTGTCTTTCCTGTCCCTTGCTGCCATTTCTCTAAGAGGTACCATCATTTACTGTACGTTTGAACTGCTGATGATTAATAGACCCCTACCGTTTTGCGATTGCGTTCTCCGGAGACTGGACAAAATGGTTTTCTCCAAAACAGGTGACCTGACTCCCAATTGCACAGTTTCAGCAAAAGACAGTACCTCAAACTTGTTGCTTAGGGGGATCAGTACAATAACATGAGTCCTCTCTGCTCCGCTTCCACCTTGTGCAGGACACCTAGATCTACCATTGAATCGCCGCTCGCAGTGTAATGGATGGGTAATGACAGATCCTGTATTTCCTGCAGAGGCGACATGATCCACAGGAGAGGATAATACTTGAGGTACCTCTGGTACAGTTATCAAAGGTGGACAACATGTGGGAGCTCTTCCAACACACCAGTTCAACTGCCAGTCATTTGACAGTAGTCAGGGCGATTTCCATCTGCTTACAAATGTCAACCAACTCATCATGCTTTAGAGAACAGCAGTCACAGTGCAGCTGCATTTTGGCTGGTGCAATGTATTACAAGGCATTGAACAAATAACTCCTAATTAAGCTTGCTGATAATCTTTTAAGCTGATGAGCTAAAAAGTTGCTAATTCTGTATAAGAACTGAAGCAAGTGCACAGAACGAGATTTCTATTAATGCATCACAAAAATCTATGGTAAAAATTACTAGTGTCCTAAAACGTTTTGATATTAATTGTCGTTATTAGCAAACTCAAAAACAAAGTTAATTTATGATACATGCAGATAATATATAGATCTACTCCTCTTTAAGGGAAATTAGATGTAATGTTATATACTAGATCAGCAGTCGAGGGTCAAATGACCACTTGGTAGAACCACCTACAGTGTTACTGTGTGACAGTCAATTGTACTGTTTTAAAGGAATGACTAATATTTTGTCTGAGTTTGTGTGTAAATTAAAAACATAAAAGGATGTAGAAAAGTAATTTTAATCTGTTGCTATAAATTTGAACAGATCACCTACTGTTGCAACAGCAAATAAATTTACTGTTGTAACTTTGCACTAGTGCTCAAGAGTAAATGAAAACTTCAAAAACTGTGAACATCAAAGCTAAATTTTTTACTTCATTCCCATTATGTTAAATTCCTTCTCTTTTACTTTAAAAAAAGCTGTTTTTGAAGGTATTTGTGAATGCTATGAAGATCTGAGTCCTGTTCTAATGTACAGGGTTTTTATAAATTAGTCATACAAAAATAACCTTTAACTGTGAAAATGATAAAAAAAAAAACTTACAGAAATGTTTGAGACAGCAGCGAATGCAATATATCTTCAAGTTTTATTTACAAATTTTCAGTGTGGCTACTTTTTTTTATAACACAACAAATGTCTCATCTGTAATCGATATACTGCCATATCCTATGAGATACATAGCCAGTTTTGATGAAACAGTTGCATCAATTAATAACAGTTTCTCTTTAGGTGGTAGTGCAATATTTTGTCCTGAATTGTCTCTGAACTGAACTATAGTAGCAGATTTGGATTCGTGAAACCATAAACAACACTGTGCATGCTCTGCACTGTTATGTGTCACCATGATGACTGTTGAAATAACTCATTTGTGCGTGCCATCTAGTGGTAATTTCAGAAATGAAATGTATCAGGCGGGAATAAAACTTGAAGATACACTGCATTCATCGTTATATCAAACCTTTCTATAAGTTACTTGTTGTTTTCACAATTCAGGATTACTTATGTATAAGTAATTCATAAATACCAAGTATACTTGATATTCTGATTTCATTTGTAGTCTCATTTATTGTTTACATCTCTCAAGTGGTGGAAAAGTTAACGTTTTAAGGCTTTAAATACAGTTTACGAAAGAGCGGCATATGTACATTTTTGTGGTTCATTTATTTTATAGATCTCATTCTCGGGAACGAGATCGCGGCAGGAGGGGACGTTCACCCTACGGCAGTGACCGACGTTCCAGGTTTGTTCTTAGAGTTCTCAGATTAGCTTTCTATTATCTGTTTTGTTTCCTTTAATGTCATTCATAATGAATACTACAGTAGGGAAGACAGCCATTACAAAAGTAGTAATATTCGAGATCAGGAGCTCTTACGGAGAAAATCATATGAATACCCTCACATATACACTATGTGATCAAAAGTAGCTGGAAACTCTCAAAAATATACAGTTTTCATATTAGCTACATTGTGCTGCCATCTGCTGCCAGGTACTCCATATCAGTGACCTCAGTAGTCATTAAGACATCGTGAGAGAGCAGAATGGGGTGCTCTGTGGAACTCACGGACTTTGAACGTGGTCAGGTGATTGGATGTCACTTGTGTCGTATGTCTGTTTGCTACACGACACTTCCACTCTCCTTAACACCCATAGATCCACTATGTCTGATGTGATAGTGAAATGGAAACGTGAAGGAACACGTACAGCACAAAAGCGTACAGGCCGACCTCATCTGTTGACTGACAGAGACTGCAGACAGTTGAAGAGGGTTGTAATGTGTAATAGGCAGAAGTCTGTCCAGACCATCACACAGGAATTCCAAATTGCATCAGGATCCACTGTAAGTAATATGACAGTTAGGTGGGAGGTGAGAAAACTTGGATTTCATGACAAACTGCCTATTGGCTTCTGTATCGGGTTCTTTGGCCAGTGTTCATCTAATGATTTTACTGACATTTTGCCAGCACGAGTGGCTTCTCCTCGGTCATTTCCGGTGCGGTTCTCCTCTTGCTACCTGCGATGGTCGTTCACTGCAGTACAGGAAGCCAGGATCTGTTTACCTTAAGGCTTACCTCTTTCTTGTTGAAACTGTTAACGTGTTTTTATATTTCTACAGCTTCTCTGAACAAGCGCATGTGATAGTGCCTCTCTACAGCCAGAACTTCCGTATGGGCAAATTTTAGTACATGGCAGTCTCACTCAGTGCGTGCTCTGCCACAGCTGATTTCTCCACCTGCCCCAACCTGCAATGTCGCTTATGTTCTTTGATCCTGGTGTTGATCGTCCATTCATTCCGACACAAACTTTTCGGCATGTGCATGGTATACGGTGTATTCCTGACATTGCAAGTGGCTCCCTTTTCTCCTTTGTCGATCTAAGACACTCTTTGATCTTCCTTGTCGGTTTGAAAATCGTCTTTACGCCATGTTTGCGGAATATATGGCGGATTCTGGTCAATTACAAACTTAATGTTGTCGGGCACTAATACCCCTCACTTTATTTTCCCATATTAAGAAAGCAGAATTACAGACAAACTTCAAAAATTCAAATTCCCATATGGGATTTCCCTCAAATACATATAATGAAAACAGTTGCCCAATAAGGGTGACTTAATGACACTTCAAGCTCAGATCCAGTTACATAACATGATAGAATCACTTACATAAAAAACTACAGCGGAAACACAGATCTTTAAAAATGAATGTTCACGTACTCAGACACGTTAATACTAGACTACTAGAAAGAGCTGCGCAAGGAACTCAGCAGATGCTGTACAATTTGAAGTTTAGCCAGTTGCCAGTGGCTAATATTTAAGGAAACAGGTTCGTATAAGAACGGATTACATACAATATATGTTTATATATCTAGCAGCTTAACTTGCCTTGGTGGAAGGTAGATAAATATTAAACTTTGGAAGGTGGTATGTGAACAACTCCCGGTAATGGCCAGGTTCTTAAACACTGCCAGGCTTAGACCTTGGATGACATACCACTCCCCGACAAGGCGCTGACACAATCAAAGGTTTTTGCGGAATCACAAAGACATTCCATTAACTCTGTAACATAGAAACACTCGGCAGAACCTTTGACTTGATATATGGGTAAGTGTGTAAAGGAACACATTACACTACTGACAAATTTGCAACTTTGACCTTAAGCATTTTACACATTGACAACTGTATTAATAGAGTGCAGGCTTTGAAAGTGCCAACATAAAATCATTTGTTTACAAGGAACACAGAGCACTAGTAAAACTTCTGAGAAAACTTTCAAATAACGGCCACCATTTAACTAGGCCAACTGAACTCTTCCACACCATCTTAAAGTTCGACTCTGAAAGTCTCACCATAGTAATAAAATTTAACTGCCTCTGAGTGTGTCGGTCAACAAAACACAATTACAACCACTTACTTCATATCACGTACACAATACGAAGGGAGTGGGTTCCACAGCTTCTCCGCTTCACTTAAAATTTTGTTCCCAGGTAAGTCGCACAATTTGTATCTCCAAGCTGCCCATATCGCCAAAACACCCGACCAATTTCACACCATCACACATTATGTCCATCACGCTCGTTTGGCAGCTGTTGACACTCGTCTCCCAGCGAATCTCACGAGATCTCGAGGGTTACCCGTTGAAGGCTAACAATCCAATTGTTTCACCCACCAACCCTGAAGATAAAGACATGTGAAAAGCAAAGATAGCTTAGCTCGACCACAATCGATGTCAATGATACATGAACAAAATAACACTGGTGCCAGCTTGCCGCAGCTCAGTCACCACAGTCTTCTTTCTAAACTAGTTCCTAAAAAAATTTAGTCATTGTCTTGCTAAGTTATTACTGAAAAAATGCAATAGTGACAGAGCTAGTTTAAGGAAACCTCGGGCAACAAACATCAAATTATTTTAATTTTGCTACTCAAAATTTGTTGCTTTTTCTTCCTCACTTTTCAGTGGCGACTTAAAACTCTCCTTCTATTGGTCACATAGGACTGATATATTACAGATCTACTCTAACAGTTTTGGCGACAAGAGAAGCGGTGCAAAACTGGATTGCGAACTTCACACTTCTCTTACTACAATTGACTTAGTTGAAACGTTTAGCCGATCCCTTCTCTGGATATGTGGCTGTGTCAATATCCACAACTTCTTCTCCGAAGAAATAATGCTGGTTAGAGGAACTAAAAAATGCTCTCTCTCTCAAAATAACTCTGTATAAGCATACAAGTGGTGGGTTTAATAACCACCAGAAATTCAAAAACAGGCCTTGCTTCTAGCAAGTGTAACATGAAGATTAAGTCAGAGTCTCTAGACACATCATGTTTCAATTGTCTATAACAATTACAATTATTCAACGACCATGGAATATTACATATTTACTCCTTGCACCCTCCTTACAGGTTCTATGGCATGAGCAGCTAACTCTTGTCGGCGTCGCTAGTCTGACGCAAATACTGTCCTCCCACGACCAGTGTCCATCCTGCATATACAGACATGGGTTGCGCAGTAAATAGGCTCTCTGTCACACTTATCTTTAAAACATCGCGTGTTTGAGGTGGCAGAAGGTTGAGTGGTTCCAGAATTTACGTGGAAATTCTCGACTCGCTGCACTATGTGCTGCAGAGGAAATGCATTGTGGTTGGTACTGCATCTGATCTTTTGAGGAGAGTGAAGTTTCTCTCTCTTCCTTTCATTAATGCATTACTGCGCTGTAACCATCCCCCCTCCCTACCATCAGCCAACAAATACTTACCTTCCTGATCAAGTAATAAACACGGTTTGCCTCACTACCTCTTTTTGTGCAACATTTGGATAAATTGTATGTTCACCTAATGAAAAGCTGTCATCGGTCTAAAGACTGGTTTGAACACCACAGTGACTTATTGGAGGTGGAGTGCCCTTGCTTTCTTTTGACCTATGAAACGATTTACATGTGCAGTTGTAGGAGGACCAACTGTTTAATGTGGACACTGAACTGTGTTGCAGCTCGGCATTTTATATTTATGAACATAGCCAGCCGTGAAAGAATTGATAAGTGACAGATGCTAGAATGAACGGGGTTCAAACACCAGACCTCTGTATCCATAGTCCGACATGTAATCAATGAGCCACCAAGCAACAAACGTCTTCGTCATGTTGAAATGTTTTACATTTAAAACGTATTTTGTTTTTTATATAAAAAGCTTTTTCAGTGGGCATTCCCAAAATATTACACTGAAAGGTTTTTAAAAAATCATTATTGAACTGTGTAATTGTAGTAGGAAAAGTTCTGATAGAATGTAAAGGAGCATTGTGCGTCCAACATGCACTGTAGGTGTGTGTGTGTGTGTGTGTGTGTGTGTGTGTGTGTGTGTGTGTGTGTGTGTGTGTGTGTTTGTATTATAACTAGAGAAATGATTTATTCCGAAAGCTAGCAAGTTTTATTTCTTTTTTGCGTGTCTCTGTGGATGACTCAGTGCTTCTGCTTTACTCGTGAATTATTTATTGTGCTCTTTTGAGTTTATGTGAAATTGAAAGTCAATAATTGAAAGTTATGTTGACCATATGGGTTCATGTTTAGCAGAACCGCAATCCTTTATTAGAACAACAGCTTTATATTCTGACAAAATGATTTTACATTAATATCTTGAGAATGTAATAACATTTGTTACATGCTCTCTAACAAAATTATAACTTCTTAGAATTATGACCTATTCTTAAGCAGTAATCACACTTTGCTTACAGATATATCACTGTAAAATATATGTTAATTGCAATTGAGCATAACCTATCAAAGATGGTATCATTAAACATTGTCTTCATTGTTCTTCACCTCAGTCTCCCTTTTCAGATCGAGGCGAACTCACCGCAGCTCGAGCAGTGATCGATCTCCCCCACCATCGGGGCGCCACCAGGTGGGCGGCTTCAGTGCGACTGATGGCTCTAAAAACAACGGTCAGCAACAACAGTTACCACAAGGCCATCCTGTCATCAACAACCAGCCACCAGTAGCTAACAGTACCGCAGTGCCGGCCACAGCTGGTGGTTCACAGACGCCTCGCAGGTCGACTTCCCCCACTGTCGCCAAACCACCTCCGCCACCTATTCGTAGGTAAGTTGATGTGTAATAGACTCTTACAATGTGTTCTTTTCAGGACTTCCCTTATGCTTAAGGCTGCTTGTCCATTGGGCACTATAAGAATCTGGGATTGTCCACTGTAAGCAGTTTCGCACAGCTGTCAGTTTGTGACCAGTATCTGTAGGCAGGTGATTGTAACATTACAGCGAGTGGATGCTGTGGGTATAGGTTACTTTTTTGACACTCCGTATGTGATGAAGTGTCTCGTATAAATTGGTAAAAGAAAATGGAAATAGTAGCTAAAGGAAATTGATGGGAGAAGCCTATCATCTTTGTGAGGATTTGGAGAGCAGCCTCCAGAAGTTCTTTGATTATTGCTGTATGCATCTGCAGAAGATGCACTAAACTTTATATTTAGAGAGGGACTACTCATCACTGCAGATGCGATGACCACGGGTGTCTAGGCTGTACGGAAGGGACTTCTTGGTATGAAACGGGTGGCAGCTTTCGAAGTGGAGGTATTGCTGGTGGTTATTAGGTTCGATATGGACAGAGGTATTGATTTAGCCATCTCTGAGGTGGAGATCAACATCTAGGAAGGTGGCTTGTTGGGTTGAGTAGGACCAGGTGCAGCAAATGGGGTAGAAGTTGTTGAGGTTTTGGAGGAATGTGAATAAGGTGTCCTCACCTTCAATCCAGATAGAAAAGATGTCATTAGTGAATCTGAACCAGGTGAGGGGTTTAGGATTCTGGGTTTTTAGGAAGGATTCCTCTAGATGGCCCATGAGTAGGTTAGCATAGGGTGGTGCCATGCGGGTGCCCGTAGTCGTACCGCGGGTTGGTTTGTAGGTAATGCCTTCAAAGGAGAAGTAATTGTGGGTGAGGATATAGTTGGTCATGGAGGCTAGGAAGGAGGTTGTTGGTTTGGAATCCATAGGGTGTCTGGAAAGGTAGTGTTAGATAGCAGTAAGGCCATGGGCATTAGGAATGTTAGTGTACAGGGAGGTGGCATCAATAGTGACGAGCAGGGCACCGTGTGGTAAAGGGAGAGGAACTGTGGAGAGTCAGTCGAGGAAATGGTTGGTATCTTTTATATAGGAGGATAGGTTCCAGGTAATAGGTTGAAGGTGTTGGTCTACGAGAGCAGAGATTCTTTCAGTGGGGGCACAGTAACCGACCACAATGGGGCGTCCTGGGTGGTTGGTTTTATGGACTTTAGGAAGCATGTATAAGATGGGAGTGGTAGGGGTAAGTAGAGAGATGGACTCTGGGGATAGGTTCTGGGATGGACCTAAGGATTTGAGTAGTAACTGGAGATCCTGCTGGATTGCTGGAATGGGATTACTGTGGCATGGTTTGTAGGTGGAAGTATCTGACAGCTGGCGGAGTCCTTCTGCCACGTAATCCTTGCGGTTCAAAACTACAGTGGTGGAGCCTTTGTCTGCAGGTAGAATTGTAAGATCGGGATCAGTTTTTAGATGGTGGACTGTGGTTCTTTCTGCGGATATAAAGTTAGTATGCATGTAGCATTTGGGACTGGAGCAACTGAATTACATTCTCCGCCGGTGTTTCGATTACCTCTCGCCATGCCCTGAAATGAGAAATGTCCTACCCACTATCCTTCCCACCCCTCCTACCCTGATATTCCGCCATCCACCGAACCTACGCAATATACCTGTCCATCCGTACAGAACCCCTGCTCCCAATTCCTTACCTCATGGCTCATACCCCTGTAATATACCTAGAGACAAAACCTGTTCCATACATCCTCCTACCACCACCTACTCCAGTCCAGTCACTAACATTACCTATCACATCAAAGGCAGGGGTACCTGTGAAACCAGTCATGTGATCTACAAGCTAAGCTGCAACCGCTGTGTTGCATTCTATGCAGGCATGACAACCAACAAGCTGTCTGTCTGCATGAATGGCCACCGACAAACTGTGGCCAAACAACAAGTGGACCACCCTGTAGCTGAACACGCTACCAAACATGTTAACCCTCATCTCAATGACTGCTTCACAGTCTGTGCCATATGGATCCTTCCCACCGACACCAGCTTTTCTGAATTGCGCAGGGATCTTTCCCTGCAATACGTTCTACGTTCCCGTAACCCCCCTGGCCTCAACCTTCGTTAGTCGCTGTTCTCACCCATCCAGCCTCCTCCTTGTTCCCATTCCAGCACTAATCAGCCGTCATTTCACTGCCACACCCAGTCTTTTAATTTCTTTTATTTTTATTTCTCTCCTTTCCACTAATTACCCCCCTTCCCCTTCCGCACCTTCTCTCCTAACCTCCGTCTAAGCTGCAACATTTCACTGTCCACCACTCCCACCATACCATTCCTCCCCCTCCCCCTCCCCGCCCCAGCCTCCTCCTTACCCCCCACCCAGTCGCCACTCCCATCATGCACTGGTGCTGTTGCTCACAGTGTAGTTTCAGCTCTGAGACTGCAGATGTGTGTGCAGGTTGCGCTTGCATGAGTGTGTGTGTGCTCGCGTGTGTGTATATATGTCTACTGCTGACAAAGGCCTTCATGGCCGAAAGCTATGATTGTGTGAAACAATATTTCATAAGTGAGTTTGAAAGGCACAGCAAGTTATTGAATGTACCTACACTGTCATCAGTAAGTAACGAGTGCTTCAAATACGTCTTAAGATCAACAACAGTTTCACTGATACAATTATTAAATACATGTGCTTGTTGTATAATATTGTCACTGATAAAGGTGAACAGTATGCAGCGCCATAACAAGAAAGACCACAAACTAAAACAGTGAAGCTCCTATCGGGTTTGCTTTGCTAGGTGAAAACAGCAGCAGCCATTACTGCTTATGTCATCAGAGACTAATCTATGGCATATACTTGTGAACATGAAACAAATACTTTTGTTTTTAATCAATTTCATTATTAAGTACTGAAAGACCTTTCTGCACTATTGACATACACACACTAAAAAAGCAACTACATACTTACCATTTATGATATCCATTTCCTCTGAAACTCTAACCTGTAGTTCTCATAGAATATCACAAGAGTGATACAGATTGTCTTTCATATTCCAAAAGAATGGTTTTGCGCATACTGTGCTAGTTTTTTGGTTTTGTGCATACTGTGCTGTTCAGTTTTTTCTGATTTACAGACATAATGATTTTGATTGTAGAAGTGTGTTGTGGCAGCTACCCTCCTGCATAATCAAGGTTAAATTTATTTACGTTTTATTCAAAATTGCCTCTAATCCTGAGTGATACTGTTCTTCCAAAGTGTATGTTAGTTTTACAATTTTGCTCAGGGGAACCACCACGATAAATGGCATAGATAATTAAGTTACCAGTTAAAAGCCATAACAGAGGCCGTAGATTTTTTTATCTGATGGTATCAGAAATTTTGCACCACAGACAAGACAATTGAATTAAAAATAACATTCCAAAAGTGTAAATGTTCAGCTTATGAGAAGGCCACTCAGCAGTTGGAATTTTATATTTTTTAATATTTATTGTATTGGAAGTCCAGAACTGAAACATCAATATTCCAAAGCAATTAGGTGCACCTATTAAAAATTCTTGAGAAAATCAGTTTTGAAGTTTTCTCAGAAAATTAGGGCACTTTTCATTAAGGGCTGAATGGCTTACTTGATAGCTTTGGTGAATAGTACTTGGATAATCAGTATATCACTGGTTCGAATCTCACTATGCTCTTTTCATTGCAATTCACTGTGCTCTTTTTATTGCAATTTTATTTTTATTTTAGTTTGAATGTCTACATCTTAAATATAAAATTCATCGAATATATGTGAATTAATTCTTATCTAATTATCATTTTTTTATGAAAAAGGCATGCTATCTTGTTCCTGATTACGTATCATACGCAAAATTCAGATTTTTGTAACGAGTATAAATTCTTAAGTTCTGATGTTTTGTAAAGGATTATTAATAAATCTGTAACTTTTTTAATATTTAAGCAGTCTTTGTTAACACTCTTATAAAGTAATGATAATTAAAAATTTAAATTTGCAGTATGTGTGAATGTAATTAAAAATAACAGGACATTCTTTTGTTCATAAAAATGATCATCAGATATGTGTTAATTAGCATATTTTCGCTGAATTTTATAGTTGAATGATGAAGGCATTCAAATTGAATGGAAGAGGTGGGAGGGAAGAACGTAGTGAGATTCGAACCAGCGATCCACTGATTATCCAGTTAACTATTAACCAACACTACTGAGGGAGCCACAATGGCAATCCTGCAAACTGCCTTAGCTTAAGAGAGTTAAAGTTCCTCGAACATATTCAAAGTTGATGTTCCTGAGAATTTTTGTGACTTGCACTGAACTGCTTTGGGTGATTGTTAACTGAGTTTGGAACTTTGTGTTCCACAAATACTGAATATTACATAAATTCTGTTGCTGGATAGTCTACTTTGCCTGAGACTGAAGTTATATCCGTGTGAGTTGTGTGTGTGTATGTGTGTGTGTGTGTGGGGGGGGGGGGGGGGGTGATTTTCTATTTTTGACAAAGGCTTTATGGGTCGACAATTTGATTTGTGTCAGTCTCTTTGTTGTGGCTATCTGTGACTCAGCATCTCTGCTACATGGTTAGTGGCAACTTTCCTTTTCATAATATTGTAACGTTCCATCCTGGATTTTCCACGGTTTGAAATTTAGAAATTAAGTTACAATACTTTTTCATGTATGCGGTGTTCTTTCTCTTCTCACAATTTAGTTAAAAAACTTGATCTGCTCATGATGTATAACGAGTGTTCAGGATTTATTTGGTTTGCATGTATGAGCATTGCTCATTGATTAAAAAACCATGGCAGGGTATTCTGTATTTAAACTTGTGAAACCATGGGCAATGTTGTGCAGTTTTAGCACTAACTATTAAATGCTAATAGTATAAAATTTGTTTGAAATCATGTTCCCAAATGGCGCATTAAAAATCACTGTGTGTGTGTGTTATTTGTTATCCCTCCCTCCCTCCCTCCCTCCCTCCCTCCCTCTCTCTCTCTCTCTCTCTCTCTCTCTCTCTCTCTCTCTCTCTATCAGCTGGTCACTTTATTTGCAGATTTTCACAGGAACCTCTACTCAGCAACAGCTTAAGATTCATATCATCCCTTGCATTTGTTAAATTAAGTGATAGAAAGTCCGGGTTGGAATATCAACAATTACAAAAAGAATAGATTGCTACCCACTGTAAAGATGACACGTTGATTTGCAGACGGGTACAGCGAAAAGACTGTTTCACACATATCTTTCGGCCAAAACCTTCTTCAGGGAAAAAAAAAATGAAAAGAAAAAAGAAATTGCACAAGCAAGCACACATGACAACTATCTCCAGCCACTTAGCTGGAATGAGTACCTGAGTTCCTGCTTATATGAATGTGTGTGTTTCACATTTTAAATTGAAATTTTAAGGGGAATAAAGAAATGTTTGTAACTGGCCCGTTACAGTGTGGACTAGTGCAAGTGACTCCAAGCAACTAATCCCATTCTAGGCAGTTCAGTCACTAGTCACCCACTGTCGCCAGTAGTTGCATGAATTAGTCGCTTGTAGTGGACACTTTTCCACAGCATTGTTCGTCCTGGGCTCCTAATCGCTTCTTCTCACAGTCCTGTGCAGTCAGTTGCAGTGGACGACCAGCCTAAATCTTTGATGTAGTGTAAGCCAGAAGGCCTCTACAAGAATCGATGTGCTGGAAGTGAATGTTGCTGAGGCATTTGCAACATGATCTACAAGGAGCGCTTGTAAAGCTTGTACCTTTTTGGGAAGGGGGGAGGGGGGCATAGAAGTATCAACCTTTGTTTATTTATTAGGCATAATCTAAATAACATCCCTGCAAATTTTCACTTTTTTCCCCATCAGTAAGTACACGTGTCATAGAATTTCTCTGTTTGATTTTGGAAAAACTTTTCTACCACAACGATCAGCATATAATTACTGACGATATGTCCACACTTCAATGTCTTCTGATTTCGAAAGAAGAAGAAATAATAATTGGGTGCCAGATCTGATTAATGATCTAGGTATGGTGAGAAATTGTAGCATAGGCATGAACAAAAAACCATAGTTCTTTGAGCGGTGTGAGTGAATGCATTGTCGTACAGGAGTCAGGCACCTTAGACTGTCCTCCTTTTCTTCACCTCTTCTGCTTGATTGCAGGCTGCAGATTGGTCCCAAAGTTGTGGAAATATTGCACCATAATGGTGTGTCCCTTTCTTGTAGTCTGTGTGGATGATTTCTTGTAATGGCTGTAAGTCGGATCCCATAACCTTCTGTGGTGGAGGGGAATCTATTCTTCCAGTGTGTACTCTGTTGTTTATTTCAGTGTCATAGTGGTGGACTTGGCATGCAGCCATTGCATCAGATGGGTGGAAAATGCATACTTGTATTCTTTGTCCGTACACATCATTAACATTTTCTCAACATGTCACGTAATGCTTCCTTTGGATGAGTGTTAACCAGACGGGGATCTGTATGCAGTTTGTTGTGCAGGATCTTGTACATTGATCCTATGCCAATAACAAGCTCCTTGTATAATTGTTTGAGGGTACTGCTATCGGACAACTCGTAGCTTCTATATTTCGAGTGATCCTCATTTCCTCTATCAGAGACAAGTCTGCTGCTTCGTGGCATGTGTTCCAGATCTGTGTGATCATATTGAAACGACCCTGTTCACTTCTTTCAGTCTCATATCCTGATTCATTTTCCCCATATTCTATCACCATTTCATCCTGTGCCGATTTCCCTTTCAAATGCAGACGTAGGATCACTGTACATGGGCTCATGTTTACTCACCACAGCAACCATCTTGCTTCTTTTTCGTCCAGCGATATAGCCAAGTGATGCAATTCTGAAAGAATTTACAAGGACAACCAAAAAACAAACTGCATTTCCAGTGTGTATGCACACTTTCAAAACCTCAACCCCTTTGAGCAGTGATATAATGGTTAGGCACTAAACTGTCACTTATGGCAACGAAGGCAGTTTGCCTTCCGTGCTGAGAAGCATCTCTCAGCCCTGGACGAGATATGCTTGACTGGAGTAAACTGGGGGAGGGGTGTTCGATGCAAATGCGTGACTTTCATGTTGGCCCACATCTTCTCATTAGCAATCATTAAATGTGGATAAATGTGGTGGTAGATGAAATAGATATGCTCAACTAGGATTGAACATCAATTTTTATCTTTCACATTACTTTCTCTCATTTTGGTGCAGAACGTGTTTTTACTTTGGGGACATAGTTGCTGTATCGAACTTTTGACCTTTTTGTTTTAGTATTTTAGCAGAGTGGATTATCAGATTTGACAAATACAGCTATTTTTATGAAATATGTTGTTTATGTGCAGGTATTATGGAAGAAGAGGAAAGTCCTCTTCATCTGAATTGGAAGATTCTGAAACTGAAGAGAAGAAGGAACCATCTCCACCAAAAGTTGTGAAACCAGTGCCACCTCCCAAGTATGTTAACAGTAATATTCATTGTATCTGTTTATGAGATGTTCATAATTGTGTGTAGCTAAGGTAATGCTTTAATTAAGATATTAAAAAATAATCACTAGTGAATCAGTATTGAACAGAAGAGTTTGCCAACTATAGCTTCAACAGTAAACTACGAAGGGTAGGTAATAGCATATAGTTGCAGTAATTTGTTTCTTGCTTACATTGTTTTGCTCACCCAGTCTTCAAAACTTAGTATATATTTTAATTATATCCTTTGTTTGCGGTGTTTCTTCCCTAACTGTATTACTTTTGTAATAATAAAGAACAACCACCTTCAGCCACAAATCATGATTGTATTAAAATGCACGATACATTTCGAGCCCTGGGTGCTCATCTTCAGATGCTTTGACAGTCTACATCAACTTTTTTCGTTTCATTCTGGGCCTCGCAAGAGCACATTTTCATATTACAAAAATGCTACATTATGAAATAAAAGTTTATAAAACTATGATAACTATGATAAATCGTAAAGTAACTTACTGTTCCTAGTAGTAGGAGAATGTTTATGTACAAACACACACTTTCTGTTACACGGCTCATGTGCAGAAACATTTTGAAACAGCGCATTTTTGAACACATTTCAAAACAAGTCAAAGAATTTTGACTGTGAAGATGTTGCATTTGTACAAATACAAAGATATTACTTACAAGGTGATACTTTATTATTTACATAGATGTCCTTGTTGATACAAATGTTTGTGAATGTGATAAATGTGCCGGTGTTTTATGAAATGGTTTCATTGTTAAGTACTCTATCTGTGGGAAAAATAAACTTTCAAAATTACTGAAAAAAGCATGACTGCTAAACTCTTTTCATTCAACAAGTTTTTGAAGCCTTTTCTTTATGTAACATTATTTCTGATTGGTCTAGCAGATCAAGCATTTTACCTTTGTTTTCTGTATAGTGTACAGTTCAGCTGTTTTGGTGTCACTTAGTCTGTGTCTGTTAAGGTACATGTGGTTAGCTATTGCAGACATGTCAAAGTGGTTAAGGGGCGTTGGAACACACTATCTCGACAATGTCAAATTTAGTGACTTGGCTTCCCTGTATTTCAGGAACCACTGTAGCCATTGACATGAAACTTTTACAGGACATTAAACGGTATGCCCTGAGTCTACTGAACTGCAATAATTGCATTTCAGCCACTGCTTACGGGTGTGGTGGGTGGAGGGGGTGTGGTAGTAGCGGTAGGCAGAGAGTAGGGTTGGGAAGAAGAGGAGTTGGGGATGGGTGGTTAGTTAGAATTTCCAGTTTATGGGCAAGGAATGTATGAGGGAGCTGTGGCAGGTGCACAGGCTAGGAATATAATACATGGTTGTCAGTGGCAGTGGAAAGCAGCACACACACTGGAGGTGACACGGGGACGCGTGACAGTTTGGACGGAAGACAAACTGTTGGGTGGAGTGTGTGGCAGCTGTGGATTACCAGAGATTGAGGCCAGGACAATTATGGGAACAAAAAATGTGTTGTGAGGACAGCTCCTATCTGCATAGTTTAGAGAAGCTGGTGGTGTAAGGAAGGATACGCATGATCTGGGTTGTGAAGCTGCCATTTTCTCATACGAATAAAATAGAGGACATTCACCAGAGAGGATTCTCAGAGCAAAAGAACATTCTGTGAGAAAGTTTTCAATTTCATATGCATAAAAATATTTGAACTATTCTCTGACAAGGAAGTTCACACTACCTTCCTTCTTGAGAAGGTTCTCAGTACGTGTCATCTGCCATGTCTGACGCCGAATACGTATCATCTTACATCTCGTTCAGATTGCTCAAACCGTCAAATTATTCAGTATACAGATGTAGAACTGGTATCAACATGTTCTGGATGAGTTGCACTACGTTTTAGTTTTAGTTTTGTAATGACAACGGTATACAGACAGTTCACAGAAATGCATTTTCTGACGATGTTACCAAGTTTTTGACACGCGGGAAACTTCTTTGTTATTGAAGTTAGGTGTGTGCAATATGAGAGTGAAATCTTAAGGATACATCACATTCTCACCTTCTCCAGACCAGAACTCTGTCAGAGTTTTTTTTTAACATGGGAAAATTTTGGTTAAATATAATGCGTAATGGTCTGCTCACGCATCAAGTACTGAAGTGATTGCCTGTGCAGTTCTATTAGGAGAAACAGACTGATAAGGTTGTAATAAACCAGTTAATACATTTTTTGGTCCACCTATTTATTTCTAATGTAACGAAATGTAAGATTTATGATATGAGAAAATATGATGATATGCATCTGAAAATGTCAGTTACACTGTTGTCTGGAGTATACCTAAGTGTTCTCCTACACCAGCATGAAAACCTGAATCTTCTAAATAGTGCAAACACGTTTTCATTTTTGCCTCGTTTGAATCGTAGCCCTCTCTTCTTTCGTGATTTTCAGGAATGGAGTTCCCCAGCTAAATCATGTTTTTATTGTTAAGCCAGTCTAAACTTCTGTAGTTTCTCTCTTCAGTATTCTTTCTGGCTAACGTGTATCTTGTTTCGCCTTCTGAGCAACACAACTGTGCTATTTTTACTGGAAAAAAAATTCTGTAAAACTTAATTGCAATAGAACTTGTTCAGCTAAAAGTATGCTACAGAGCTCAGTTCAGAAAATGGAGACTGTTCTCCATTAGTGAGAAAGTTCTCTGGAGTTATTTGTACAAAATTGGATAATTTTGTTGCATTGGGCTACTTCCCCCACTCTTTTTTTCTCAAGCTTTGAACATTCTCACGTGAAATATATTCTCCCACTCACTCCATTTGTGCGAATCTGAGAATGTTCTCCAAAATTATGAGAATAAAGTACATCCTCCATTTTATTCGTTGACCCATTGAAATTGAACATGTTTGCTCAGCTGCATGTTGTGTCACTGGGTGGTCAACTTTGTTCTTGACAACAATTTGTTGGTGGCTATTAATGCTGACGGACAGCTGGTCGGTGGCAGTGCCGACATAAAAAACTGTGCAGTGTTTCCGGCAGATTTGGTATATGACATAGTTGCTTTCACTGGTGGCCTGGCCTCCCGTCTCTCCTAAAGTGGTGTTCTGTTCTCCACCCAACCTGTGTAACAGCCTAGTCCATCCCTATGCCACTCCCCGTCCCTTGTTACAGATACCATATTGCTGTGGAAGACCACAGTACAAGACCTGCCCAATCCACCACCCAGCATTTCCTCCCCCAGTTTCATCACAGATCATTCCACTTCAGAAGCCTGGCCACATGTGAAAGCAGCCATTTCATATACCAGCTGTGCTGCAATCATTGCACAGGTTTTTATGTCAACGTGACTACCAACCAGCTGTCTAACAGGATTAACGGCCACTACCAAACTGTTGCGGAGAACAGAATTGACCAGCTGGTGCCACAAAATGCAGCAGAGCACTACGTGCACAATTTCAGTGGCCGGGCTACCTGTATCCTTCCCTCCACCACAGGCTTCTCTCAACTATGCAGATTGGAGTTGTCCCTGCAACAAGTTCTTTGCTCCCACAATCGCCCTGGCCTTAATCTCTTTTAACCCACTGTCTCGACACCCTCCTTCCAACAGTTTCCCGTCCCTCCATCCTGTCACCACAACTTAAAATTCGTGTCACTGTGTTACCTACAGTGTGCACCACATCCCACTGGCTCCTTACACATCACATCAGATGCCTATCCTGTTCATTTGCCACACCTCCCTTCAATATTCCTGACTGGAAAAGTGGCTGCCTCCTTCGTTCCCCAAACTGTCCATCTTCAACCCTCCTCTGCCCCCCTCCCACCCTGTCCCAAATACCCGTCTCTCTCCCTGCACCCTCCCAAAGTGACACAACCCCCACCTTACCCTCCTCCACCTGCAGAAATGCAGCACTGGCAATGGCATGTGCGTGTGTGCATGCGTGCACATGTGCTCTAGTTTGAAAAACAATTGCTCCAAAAACTACCTGGTTTTATTTCTTTTTGTGTGTGCCTTTGGTGACTCAAAGCTTGTGCTTTCCAGTAAGTACCAGAACTTTGCTACAGAATAATTACTGTTTTGCTCTGTGGGTGATTGCATCAAGAATCTAATGCATTTCAATGCTGTTCGGTATTTGATTCCTACACTTTAGTTTTTACTTTGGCTTTTTAAAGTAATGTGTGGCTTCTGAAATCGAGAACACTAAATATTATTTGTATTTCATTTGTTCCAGGATAATGAATACAGGGTTTGGTAATTCTGGTGCCGGAACCAAAGTCAGTAAGAATCACTATATATTTTTTTAAACTATTGTTTTTAGACTGTTAAATTTGTCCTTTAATTGCAACGTGCTCTTCTGCCGACGTGTGCTATAAGAGCACAGTAATTAATGTTTTAATTACTGGAAATAGTTAGTATTTGGGATCTTTGGGAATGCAGTGCTTGATGGTGATCGGTGGTAGACATGTTCAAACTGAATGAAATTATCATAAATTTAATCCGTCCTTGTTGCATGCAATTTAATGTAATTTTGATGTACGCGAGTTGAAGTGTATTACATTTGCATCCATTTGCACATCTAATTTTTCTCTTTGAGTTCAAATTTGGATCTGTTTGACACATTTGTAGAAACCGTGTATTAAGGAGCAGCAGTTAACAAATGATTTGTGGCTCTGTGAGCTAAATATTAACATCAAGTTGTTTAGCGTATAAGTTTTAGTGATTTATTGCAGATAATAGCAGTGCAAGTACTAGTAGTAGTACTAGTAGTAGTAGTAGTAGGAAAATTTTAATGGCTTGGCACCTCTTTCTCTTATAAAATCAACATTGTCTTTTTCAGATAGGATTGGTTTCTAAGCATCTTGAGGCATTCATATCAACTACTATTTCTTTATATTATTTTGTGTGTAATAAATGAAACCGTCTTTTACTGTTATGTGAATTTTCTTGTGCATTGTATTAAGCAGGCATGCCTCCTAGAAACTGTATTAACAGTCTAGAAGTCAGATTGTGTGATCCATCCTATTGTAATATTCTATATAGTGTGACCCATTGCACAAAGTTAAGTGGGGGAGATACTGAACATTAGCACATTCTTGCTACAAGAAAGTTGTTGCTTATTACAACAAAAAGCTTCCTAAATGATCGATCGTGCAAAAAGTAGACTGAAAGAAAATATAATCCAAACAGTAAAATATTTTTTAGCCAGTTCTCAGGATACTGGTGACTTCTTCACAAGAATTCTTGTTCTCATTATATTTACTTCTAAAATGACAACCTTTCACTATTGTGACAGAAATTCTCCATTGAAATATTACTATCTCATACAGGACTCATGAATCTGTAAAAAAATATTGATAATGGTGATACATTATTGTCTTGTAATACAGTTTGCTTTCAAATGAAGTCATTCATGTTATGGGTTGTAGAAATTTGCTTGGGAGCAACGTCACCTTTATTTAGTGCTCTCAGTTAGGATAAAGGCCACACGAGTTTATGAGAGTAGTTGTGCATGCTAGTAAATGGCAATGTCGAACATACGAAATGATAGATCCCTTTTCCTAGTGTCATTGTAGACTCACATGCAGTATATTTATGTAGGGAGAAATGGAACTGCCCCGATGTTGGTCACCAATTGTCACAAGGAAATGATCCGAAGATAAAGCTAGCAGGCCATATGCAGGAGTTTGTATATGTAAAATTGTTGTTTGTATCTGACCACTCCCAAGACGTGGAGGGCTTCAGTGAACAGACCACAGGTACAAGAGTGCAGGATTGACACCAGACTTACTAGATCTCATTTCGGTTGAGCAGATGTGGTGACAGGAAAGCATGCATTTTTGGATCCTCCTTCAACTGGTGTTTGTGCCTTACTGACAGCTGTGCTGTACTCTCAGGTTAGCATGACCTCCCAATATCTCTTCATATATTGAGGACTCCTGCCACAGTGTGCCAGTTTCACTCTTCACCTGGGGAATGGGATGCTAGTCATTAGCAGACCAGTTTGTAATTCACTCTTTCTTTAGCATCAGAAGTGTTCAGAAATAAAAAGTTACGTCAAATATGTGAATGAGAGATACTCTGTGAAAAAGTACAAACTGGAATGAAGGATTTCTAAGTATGTTTTGTGCTGTACTTAAGTTCACTAGTTTCGGCATAACAGTGCTACACAGATTTTTAATGCTGTTACTGTGGGTTGTGGCTCTCATTACTAGCTCAGTCAGTGAGAGCATAGCCTGCAGAGGGAAAGGTGATGAATTCGAATCCCAGTCCAGCGCACAGTTTTAATCTCCCAGGAAGTTCCAAAACAGTGCACACTGCTGCAGAGCGAAAGATTCATTCTTCATTCAAAAACTGATTGAGAGATTCTTGTTTGAAATTACCAAGAGAGACAGGAAAACAAACAAACAAATTGGAGTCATCTTAAATTCACAAATGAACTTTAGTAGTTGGGTCACATGCATATTTAATTTAATGATTTAAGGAGAGTGGGATGGGGTGCAGTTTCACCAGCATGGCCAAATGTGGGGAGGACAGGGGTGAGTTGGCAATGAATTTTATTGCGAGTATGCATCCCACATACCTTGCTTTTTATGAACATTTATCACATTGAAATTGCAATTCAGCTGAATGTGAATGTAATCAGAACTGAACTAACTTTAGGGATGGGCGAATACTCTACAAACATGTGTATTTCTGTAGGAGACAAATTAATTTTGACTTAAATATGTAACGTTTTTTATTTTCAGTGTTGACAGCAGGTGCTGAAGTACACTGTTCATATTTCTCCTGATTCAGCTCTAAGGAGCCAAGATAATAACATACTTTCATTATTTTGTTTCTATAATGCTGTATGAATAGTAAATTGTAGTGATTGAGAAGAGATGAAAATAACAACTGTGACTGTTGAGAAACAGTGACCTAAGAGTCTGCAGTTTACAATTGTGTCATGGAGAAAATACGAAATTAATTTTATGTTAATGGTTATTCATAATGCAGAGGCCATAAAGAACTGTACAGCTCAAAGACAGTTTGATGGTAAAGAAGTGAGTGTTCGTTGGTGGCGTCAGATGACAAATAAATTTCACAACACCGTTTGTGCACACCAGATTTTCAGGGGACGAAATCTGGGAATGTTTCATGAATTGATGCAGCAGGTTATTCAGTAAGTATGAGAGAATAACAACTGAGGTGTCCTGACTACTCGAGAAATTGTCCAAATGAGGCTGCTGAAGATAAGGAAATTTCCCAACGTTTTGCGTTGTGGAATTCAAAGCGAATATGAGCTGATGGTTGACGATTATGAAGAGGGTGGGGTTTATGTTGTGATGCAGAACAGCACTAGTTCAGCCACTTGCCATGGCTTTTGATGAAAAACTACTTGCGTATCTGCATTGTATAACCTATCAAAGAAAATATGATGACTGTTTATAACAGACAATGTTAACTTCTTTGAACAGATTTTAAGATATGTCAATGAAACAGTGTGTAAATTTTAATAACCGGAATATATTAAAAGTAGAGATTTGTCAAGGAGTCTTTAAAAGGGGGGGGGGGGGGGGGGGGAGGAAGTTGTCATCTGATACTTGTGGTCATTTTGTTGGAATGTGTGTAGAAGACTATAATACGTGGAAACATCTAGAGTAGACCATTATCCAGCGTCAGGAATGCCGGTGAAAGATTCACCAGTAATTTGGGAATTTACTAGAGAAGAATTCACACAATATTAAGTGCACCTACTAATCGAAACTGTGGTTTCTTAGTATTAAAAAAAGAATTACCGTAAGTAGACAATGAAATTTTTATACTAACCCACTTGTTAGTCAGAAGAACTATACTCAGTGTTCTGCCTCACATCATTTACACTTTTGATGCTGCAAACAACAGCAAGATGGTGTACATTTAGCTGTGTGGGTATTTGAAGTGTGAATGGAAAGTGATTGCCACTGGATTCTTTAGTAATTGATTTATAAAGTATTGAGCCTCAGTATGATGGTGATGCAGAACTGAAATAACTTCCACAATTACCTGATGTTTTTTGTAAATCGCAAAACTCAATTATTTCAGAAAACATGCCAGAAAATTGCATAACATTTCTTGCAGGTATGTGACTCAAGATACAGTAAACAGTACAACTTTGTGAATCACTGTTTGTGCAAAATGCTGATTACCAACTTCAGCAAACTGGTGGAGAAGCAGACCATTATGTACTGTTCCTCATGGTCAAAAGATATGTCCATAAAATATTCTGCTCTTATTTCTAAATGTTAAGCATTCTCTGCATTGTCATCTTTTACAAGGTCATTATTAATCACATTCCCACTTCACAAGACTCATCAACTTTTTTTCCTACCTATTGCACTTGTTGTCAATTTGGTGTCAATATCCATCTTACGTCATTCCAGTCATCATCTGGGTCTTCCTTTTCTTCACATTATGTTATTTTCTAGAGAATTCTGTATTAGGTAGTCTACAAAGGGTAGTCATCGTGTTTTAACTATCCCCTCAAAAAAGTGAAATTAAGTAATTAATTTTTTGTTTGTTTGCAGCTACATGTTAGTAATCCTGTCTCCTGTAGTAGCATGCTGTTGTAATGTGACATCAGGATTTTGATGTCCACCAGAAGTGCCGACATACCAGCAAACAAACAAAAAATTAACTAGGCCTACGTAACTTAATGTTTTTGAGGTGATAATTAAAAAATTATGGCCGAGCCAAATTGGTCGTTTTTCCTTTACCTGTGTGATGATGTTATGGTGTTGTACAACTCCTGTGGTTCATTTTTTTTGTGCAATCCCACATTCTCTACAATCTTTATTGTTCAAAAGTCCAATACTTCTTCCAAAACTGTTAAGTTTCACAACCAAACAATAGTACCAGTTATATAGTAAATAGATGTGAGTTTTGAAGTTGGTGTTGAATATCATTTGTTTGTGATTGTGGTATAACTGTAAAATGCTGTCTGAATGAAATTTTCACTCTGCACTGGAGTGTGTGCTGATATGAAACTGCCTGGCAGATTAAACGTATGGCAGATTAAAACTATGTGCCAGCCTTAGACTTGAACTCAGGACCTTTGCTTTACCAACTGAGCTACCCAAGCACAACTCCAGAAACATCCCCCAGACTGTTGCTAATACCCTTTCCTCTGGTCTTGAAAAGTTCACAGGAGAGCTTTTGTGGAGGGCTGGAAATGAGGTACTGGCAGAAGTAAAACTGTGAGAATGGGTTGGGAGTCGTGCTTGGGTAGCTCTGTTGTTGGAACACACGTCCGCAAAAGACAAAGGTCCTGAGTTAGAGTCCCGGTCAGGAGTTTTAATCTGCCAAAAAGTTTTGTAAAATAGTCTGTTGGCATATGTTAAATATGCACTTATTTTTATGTCTGTTGGTTTGTCCTTATTGAAAAGCTCCCAAAGTACTTGTAGCAGTGATCGCCTTTAAAGGCACGTTGAAATGGATACTTAAAGAATTGTGATAGTGTTGAGGAAACTGTAAACAAATAAGGTGTAGCAGATGTCTTAAGTAGACTATAGGAAGCAGTAGCAATAGTATTCTGAGGATTGTGAATTCCCCAGGTTTAATGGTCTTTCATGCTTTGCTCTAGAGAGGAGCTGTGAGGAAGCAAAACTTACAGAAAGTTCCAATTAATGAAATGAGCAGAAAAGATACAGAGCACCTGTTTGTAGGAGATAAGTATAGTTGTAGTGGTTGTGGGACTCGGAACACTTTCCCTAGTTTCACATCGTAAATTTATTCAGCAAAATCAGATGAAGAACTAAAGGTCTTATGAGCAGAAAAGACTCTTAAAAATGAAAAATTTGATGAAAGAAGGTGCAAAGAGACTTCAAATTTTCCAAGCAGTACCATAATAACACACTCTACAAAAAACCTTCATTAGAGTTGGATGTTGGAGTATTTAGACTGTTGCATATGCTGAAAGTAGGTAACATTTGGGGTGTTCTCATGGTTCCTAGTTGAAATTTGACAAGTTACGGTGCTCCCACTGTTACTGTCTTATGTTTAGAGTGGTGTGTGTGTGTGTGTGTGTTTCAGTTTGAATCAGAAAATGCCAGCATACAGCTCTGTGGTAACCATAGATTTTTGTGAAGCTTAGTGTCCTACTACACGATGATATATGTTACAGCCTGCTTCAAAACTTACACCACAGGAGCGGCTTAAGAAGAAGATGCAAGCTCTGTTGAACAGACAGTGTAAGTAACATTGCAGTTTTTGGGGGTATGTCCCATGTATTTATGTATTTTCTCATGAATAAGATGGACATTGTTATCAAAAGCACTTGTCTAAATGGCAGTTGGAAATGAAACTACATCCATGTACAGATAGAATGTTTACGTACTGGGAATCAGTAGATTCGCATATAAAAATAGGTGAGTGATTCTTTGGGAATCAAGGAATTGGATGTTGTTCTACCTGAAAAGAACAGGAAAGGGTACAAAGGACTTATATTTTAAATAGATTGGACGTAAAGGTTGTGTGGTCTACCTCCAAAGAAGGTAGACTATGGCATGACCATGTAGAAATAACACCAAAATAAGGCCAGGGTCTCAGATCTCAGTTCTTTTTACAACTAACCTGTAGTCACTTAACTGACTAACTTCTGAGGCCCTTGTTGTAAGAATCATTTCATTTGCTTAAGATAAAAGTTAGAAGTTAATATTTGTTGATGTATTCAGGCTTTGTATATCTATACTGTCTGATGGAAAGTATCTGGACTTATTAGTAGACATTAGTTGGGGACATGCAACTCTTCACCTTTATGATAACTTGAACACTGCTGCAGATATTTTCAGTGAGTTGTCTTATGTCTGTGGAGGAATGACAGCCCATTCTTGCTCAAGTGCCGAAATTGGAGAAGGTATTGATAGTGGACACTGGAGGGTCTGGAGCAAAGTCAATGTTCTAGCTATCCCATAGGTTTCCAGAATGAGATTTTCACTCTGCAGCGGAGTGTGCGCTGATATGAAACTTCCTGGCAGATTAATCTACCAGGAAGTTTCATATCAGCGCACACTCCGCTACAGAGTGAAAATCTCATTCTGGAAACATCCCCCAGTCTGTGGCTAAGCCATGTCTCTGCTATATCCTTTCTTTCAGGAGTGCTAGTTCTGCAAGGTTCGCAGGAGAGCTTCTGTAAAGTTTGGAAGGTAGGAGACGAGATACTGGCAGAAGTAAAGCTGTGAGTACCGGGCGTGAGTCGTGCTTCGGTAGCTCAGATGGTAGAGCACTTGCCCGCGAAAGGCAAAGGTTCCGAGTTCGAGTCTCGGTTGGGCACACAGTTTTAATCTGCCAGGAAGTTTCCTATCCCATAGGTGTTCCATGGGTTCAGGTCAGGACTCTGGACAGGTTAGTCCATGTCGGGAATGTTATTCTGATATTGTCCACAAACCGTGCCTCACAGATGCAGCATTGACATGCTGACGCAGTTGGTCATCATCTATGAACTGTTCCTCTACTGTGTGCAGTACACATTGCTGTAAAATGTGTTCATTTTCAACATTTAGCATTTTCTTAAGCGCAATAATGGACCGCACCCAAACCACGAAAACCACCACCGTACCATAACACTGCCTCCTCTGTACATCACTGTTGGCACACACGTGCACGTGATGATAACTCCGTACGCACAGTCATTGTGCGGGCTGGACTGCTGGTAGCACTTACGAACTCAAGAGTCATTCCTTACACTGATTTTGTGTGAATTTTCACAACCATCCTCTACAGTGCCTGACTGTTCCTGTCTTTCAACACTTGAAGTCTGCCTAGTCTTTATTTGCCTGTGGTTGTCCCTTTGCGTTCCCACTTCACAATCACATTGGCAGCATTGTAGTTGGGTAGCCTTAGAACGGTTAACATGTCCCTGATGGACTTGTTACTCTGGTGACATTTGATGACTAATCCACATTTGAAGTTACTGAAATCTCCTGTCTGACCCATTCTGCTGCTCCTTTACTGACAACATAACACTCCCCACCTCCTCTTATATTGGTTGCTTTGCCTCTTGTGACATCTAGTGGTCAATTCCACAGTATATAGGGGTGTCTGGATACTTTAGATCAAATGGAATATTTGTTGCTATTGTACTCTCCTCCTAAATTCTTATTCTTCTTATTATTATTTGATTTTACAGCCTTATTGGACCTCTTCTTCAGTAAGCGCGTGTTTCGTTCCTTCTTAACTGCCCAGTATCTTTTTATTCGTTCTGATCTCTCCTGTCTTTCCTCATATTTCCTGTTGTTATAATCATATACTTAATATTTTGCCCATTTTGATGTAGAATAAACATTTTTCTGCCACTAATACTTTTTTCGGTAGTTCTTAGTGAATACATTCAGTTAGATGGAACTGTACACGTTCCTGATTTACGCAATTTCGTCTGACTTAATTTGGAATTAATCCCAGCTTTCTGCAGAAAAGTGCAATTGCATTGATGCTTATAAAGTGCATCAGCTGTGATTTATCTTAAATAACAATGTCATTGATTTAGAATTTGAGAGTGTCGTTAGGTACCTAATATTGAGTGGTGATTGATTCTTCTTGTTTGGAATTGAGAAGTGACAAAGTGGAAGTGGATATCTATTGTGTAAATTTTTTCTTGCCGGGAAGAAAATTCGGTAGCTGTATAATGCAGTGATAACATCTATCTTTTGTATGTATCATCATTTAACCTTCATGGTGAGAGGTGTTACGGATGATAATGAAGAATTCGGTTGATGCTGACATGGCAAAGAATCTTTTGTACTTACCTGGAATAGCAGGTCTCAGCAGTATAGGTGTTCTGAAGGGATACAAATTCTGTTTAGAATTTAGTGGGAAAGCAACTGTCCAAGCCAGCAGTTAACATGGACATTTTCAGATGTCTCTAGTTGTGCTAAAGGCAGTTTGTCTTTGGCGTTCCAATATAAATTGAATTACACATGATAAGTATTGTAATTGCCGTAATGTGCTTTGTCTGATTGAAAGCTGTAGAAACAAAAAGCATAAATGTGATTTTTTTTTTGTATTTTTTTCCCCACAGATTTGCGATTCTGATTGACTTTTGTAACATTTCTTAAATTGGTATTACTAAAATAATAGCTGGTTTTCAACATCCGAGTTCTTTTGTTACTCTCAGATAAAGCTGATAAGAGAGCAGAGCGCATGAGGCACGAGAAGATGGAACAAGAGAGGCAAGATAGAGAGGATGAACTGCGAGAAATGGCCATTAAATTGCGAAGAAGGTGAGTGATAACTGAAACATTTTATCAAACATTATTGTTAGTATTATTGTTATAATTAATACGCTAGATTTTGTATTTTATCAGTAATTGGACAATATTCAAGCAGTGCAGAACTGTGGCATATTTGTGCAGATCCCAGTTAAGCGACTTGTTTTATTTGGAAGATGGATATTTCATCAGTGCCAGCCATTTTCAAGTGCCCACTAAGATCTTCCAGCACAGCTCCCAGATTGCCGAGAACACCTGGGACAGCTGTCTCTGGTTTATACCAGAGTAGCTGTAGTTCAGTTTTTAAGACTTAATATGTAGAAAGTTTTTCAAGTTGTTTGTTGAGGATTCTGCTAACACCCAGGATAACAGTGCCAATGATCCATGTCTTCTTCTTCTTATTATTATTATTATTATTATTAGTATTATGTGGAAGGTAATTAAGACTATCACTCAGGCACCAATCAGGTCCTTCCTCAGCCAATTTACTGAAAATTTACTTCATGCTGATCGCTTCGTACATAGTCACTGCCCAGTATGGCACAGTGGTTAGTACGCTTGACTCCCCTTTCCAGAGATGTGAAGTTCAAAGACCCAACCACTCATTCAAGCTTAGATATTTTGTGGTTTTTGTAAACTGTTTAAGGCAGCTATTGGGATAGTTCGTTGGAAAAGAACGGTGCCAATTTCCTTTCCTGACCTTACGTGTTTAAAGTTTGTCCTGTTATACTTGATTCCCAAGGTAAACCGACACACTATTAAGCAGGTGGTCATAACGTTCTGACTATCAGTGTAACAATAAACCCAACAAATAATATAGCCAATCTGTTCACCAGAAAAGATCCATAATAATAAATCAGTAATGATCTTTTTGTTGAGTGGATGACAGCTCTACTCTTCCTGTCTTCCTCCTAATCATGCCAGTACTGTTGTTCAGGTTTTTTTCCATTTCCATTGTTTTGATTTTGATAAGGCCTTTGATTTTAAAAGCAAAGCAGTCTGTGTGTGTCTTCTTGAAGAGACTTTACTTTGTGTATAGTTGTCATTGTAGAGATAAGAGAAACACTTTCACCAGGCACTATAGAATACTAGTAGCTCCCGTGTTGTTGTTGTTTTAAATTATTGTGAGATGAACAGATGGTGTTCTGTTGTTATACAAAAACTGACCACATTATTTACCACACCCACACAAAATATCCTACTCACTGAAGTGTGAAAGTCAAAACTAACTTTTGTGGTATATCAGAACTGTTAACAAATATGAGACTTGACTGTAAATAATGACTGTTGCGAACATTGCTTTGTTGTGTGATCCTTCCCCATATGCAACACAGACAGACAGTCTCTCAAACTGGATCTTGTAATATGAAACATCATAGGACAGCCTCGGTGGAATTTGAAAGTGTAAGAGAGAGTGTTTTTATGTCAGCATTCTTACTTTGAAGTGTGTGCTAAAAATTGATACTCATTTGCATAATTGAAAAGATTGGTATGAAATGTACTAAAAATTTTGTCCGAATGATCCTTGAGCTCACTGAAGATCTTGGTTTTATCACGATCTCAGCTGGCAGAAATCAAATATTTGCATCATATTATTGTGATAATGTCATTGAGGAATTATTACACTCATTGATGCATCTGTAAGAGATATATGCTTTAGATAACGTTTTCTCACATTGAATGTAGGGAGCAAAGTGTATTGAAAATCATTATCATAAGTCAATAAATTTGTTAGGTAGAGGATAGACATACTATGAACTAAGTAGACAGTCCCAAAATTTCTTGATGCCTCTTTTCTTTATTACACCGCACACCATACTGTTCTTATAGTTACCAAAGTGTTCAGACCTGCAGTCATTATTTACATTAGTCACTGTTATTTGTCCTTTTACGTTTTGTTAGTGTTGGATTTTGATGTGTAGTGAACTTTAGTTATTTTTTACATATTTCTGTCAGAGACCTTTGATAAAACTCATCACTTCCGTGTTAGATCACTATCTAGATCTTTTAAAAACTTACCAATAGTGTAATACTTTACCAATATTCCTTGGCTTCCCCTGGTATAACAACAAGTAATTTCTGTTGGTGTGTTCTCTTAATCGTTTATTTCATAATGCTTTATCCAGTTGAGCACAAAAGATGATTAAGCTAATTAAGCTAAATAATGATTAATGAACAACTACGCTCATGCCTGTAGTGATAGGAAGTCAATGACTGACAGTTGAGGAAGAACGACTCAGTTCCATACGTAGTCTGTGAAGTTAATTTGTTTCCCTGTGTGATGATGTCGCTGGCTGGAATCATGAGTATTTCACCTAAGATAGAAACTTTTAGACAATATTATGAAAAGATTATGAAAACGACAGATTGCTACTCACCACATAGCAGAGATTTTGAGTCACAGACAGGCACAACAAAAAGACTACTAAACATGTAAGCTTTTGGCCAGAACGCCTTTTCTGAAATAGACAACATGAATGTGTGTGTGTGTTTGTGTGTGTGTGTGTGTGTGTGTGTGTGTGTGTGTTTTGTTTTGTGTGGGTGTATTTCAGAATTTACGTATTTGGTAGTCTTTTTGTTGTGCCTGTTTGTGACTCAACAACTGTGCTATATGGTCAGCAGCAGTCTGGCCTTGTCATAATATTGTCATTATTCCGTTGTGAATTTCCATTGTTTGATGGAAACTTTTACTTTAGAATAATTTTTGAAGAATCTTTAAGGCAGAGTATTCAAGCTCAAGTGCCTGTCAGCTAGCAGCTGAGTGCCTACTGGCTAATCGAATTTACTCATCTGACCAAGAGCCAGCTGGCGGCGGTAGCAGGGAGGTTCGCTTGTGTGCAATAGGGCCATCTAGGGGTAGCCTCCATTACTTTCGTGTGCCCAGCCTACGGGTGAGCTTGAGGGGTGTCCTCACTCTGTAGGAAAGTGTTGTTGCAAAGCTAAATTTTGTAGCCAGTTGGCGAAAACTTAATATTTTGGTATTTTGCGAATTGAAATTAACTTTCAATTATGAGAAAGGTGTACTGACAGAGATACTTCATCCACAGGGAGAGAGAACGCAGACACCGCATGAAAGAGGGTGACGAGGACGACGAGACGTGGGACGATGATAGCCACTTGAGCGTTTCATCACTGGAGTCGTACAGTCCGTCTCAGAGCCCATCCCCGCCACCAGAGAAGGAGAGGCGGCCAGAACCGCCACCACCACAGCAACAGCAGCCTCCCAGGCCGTACCCCCCACCCCTGCTGGGACAACAGATCCTGCCACCGCCGCGGCCGCACAGGAATCGGTGGTAAGGCTTTAGTTTTCAACCCGGTCGGAAAATGGTAATAACTCAGCAGTAGCTGTCTCAATCCTTCGAGCCTCAGTGTACGTAAATTACTAATTGCAGTATCTTTGTAATGTGAAATGCATTTAAATTTCCTCCGAGGAGAAAAAGTGTTGCTGCGATTCCTTACAACTTTTTTCTGCCCTGCATCCAAAGCAAATAACGCTTGGGCCAACTTTTAGATTTCTTACACAGACAGTGTGTATATGACCCGGGACAACCTGGGAGATCTAGGAAAAGCTGGAAATTTTTTAGAATTCCGGGAATTTTTTGTTGTCTTAGTTTTCAGTTAACTTTTGTAATTTTGGCTGGTAAGAATTGATACTCTAACAAAGGATATTACTGTATCCCACTACTGCAGAATAATACTGCAACAATAAAACGTGAATGAGAGGGGGGGGGGGGGGAAACGAAAATAAAACATAAATTGCAAAGGAAATGTGCCATATACAACAAAATACAGTGCTCTTACAAGCGTTTGCCTACAGCAAAATGTGACAAAGGCTTTAGGAAGACTATACAGTGATTCATAACAACAAATTGCCTCAGATGAGCGTGATGTCACATTAGATTCGTTTTAGCCGTTACGAGCGGGCTCATGTGCATGCGCAGTTGAGTGGCATATGAGTAGTACCTTCTCCCATTTCTGGCTACAGAAATGTGGCTGTTGGCTGTGTAAGCAGTCGCAGCAAGCAGCTAGATGCAACCAGGAAAAATTTTGCTGCCGCACCCAAGTTGCCAGATTCACGTATGCGCAGAGGGTCTGGATCTATTGGGGGGGGGGGGCACCAAATTCGTATTCTTGAGGAGAAAAAACCTTGTGTCACAAAGCACCTAGCATCCAGCACACGTTGGTCTATCGATTACTCATATGATTTTGATGTGCATCCCTGTTGGTTTTTGAACACACTCTGTAAGTTGATTTCTGAATGGTCCATGCAGTCAGAGGCAACTTCAGTTTGGTCCAATAGTAAAAATTTTTTTGAATATGTGCATAGTGTTTCTGTCATGGAAATCCTCGTCGCATCTAGAAATAAACTTTCCTGCAGGCAAAAGGGGACCGGGCTATACAAGCTGATACTATCTTGGTATGGCCCCAGTTCGGAAATATCATAGATCCGGGGCTGATGTGCAGAGCAGTCTGAGCTATAGTGGGGAAGTGTGTAGTCTCTACGTGACCCGTGTTTGCATTTAGTGATTTTGCTGTTTCTTCTTTGTTTAATACTGCTCGCATGTCAAAAGAAAATAAAATGGATTTCTGTGGCTGGGAGCCATCAAGTGAATTAAAATACATTCACATAAGTAAGGAAGGCTATTACGTTATTAGTTTCAGATTTCATTTTATTTCCACTTTTCTGACAGCCGTGCATTAAAATCGCCTTGTAGAACAATGAAGTTATTTTTGTCAGTTTGCTAAAGAAATCTTTATTAATCTTTTACGCTGAGGCAGTCAGTGTGTTTGAAACAAAGTGTTTAGTTCCACACTATTGGCTAATTTCGACTGCTCGCTGCATTTCAAGTGCACATTTTCATCTTCTACCATATATGGCATTATGTCGTAATAAAGAATAAAAAATGAGTTAATACAGTACCGGTACTCCAAGAAAATTTACATCCAGAAACCCACACTGAAAAGCTTAATATCAGGTTGAGGCCTACTTCATTGGGAATCTGGACATACAAATGTGCTCTTTAAGTATCTACTTTAAATGTGCCATTTTAGTATTGTTCACGAAATTCCAGTTCTCTTGGAGTACCCTCTGACGTCTTTTTTTTCCTTTTATGACGTAATGTAAGATCTTTCAATGTTTTACACGTACGAACATACGGGCTTCATGTGCCATAGCAGCTGTCAACGCGCCATGGTGCCTGTTATCTGGTGGGAAAATATTGCGAATGGTGGTTTGAAAAGCATTACTTTCAAAGTAAATTTCCTTTTACGCAAGTTGAACTATGGGCGAGAATGTACGATGAATTTCTTAAATCGCAGAGCGTTTGATGGCGAGCCATTTAGAAGTATTTCGAGCCTAGAAGATCAGACATTCATGTCATTATTATGAGCAAGTTAATGTAGTGCTGCAGGAAGCTCTCTCTTCTCTGTGGTAGCTAATTTATTTGTGGAAAACTTTGAGGACAAGTCACTGGACTCAGCTAAAATTTTTACTGGCACATTTTGTGTTATATATCTTGAAGTATAACACGCGCAAAAAAAATCAACATTATATGTGAAAGCTTAGCTTCTCTTGCAGATTATTAACCTTAGAGACCCAAATTATATGTGAAAGCTTTTCTTTTCTTGTAGCAACAGTGGGTATATTAATTTAAAACATTAACTTTTCTTGTTTGTGTATCTGCACTACTTACCAGTGATGTTGCTAGTAGCTGACTTCATCACGAGTCCTGTGGTCTGAATATCCGCTGTCATCGGCTGGCAGGATCACTTGACGTAAGCTATGACTGGCTTACAAAAGCGCATCGCAATCTCGATTACAATGGCTCGGAAAGTAACATGCGGGGTTTTGGTTTCATATCAAAAATCTTTCCAAAAGGAGTTTTCTTCCCTGATTTTCGTTTTCTAAAGTGCTGGGAAATTCTTCACCCGTGTATAAAAACTACCATTCAAAGGATTGATAAGTTTTACAGTTCCAAGGGAAAATGTACTGTCACTTAATAACACTTAAAAGGTGTGTTTTCATCCGGGAGAAAGTGTATTTTTAACAGGAAAATCTGGGAATTTTTTTTCCTCGTCTGCGTATACACCCTGACAGATTTGCAAAATATTTCAGTGATACAATGAGTTAGCATCATCGGGTGCTGAAGTACTTGAGGTTGAAATGCAATAAACAGAAATTTGCAAACAAATAAAATAAAAGCAATGAATTGGAAACAAAATGGAACAAGAAATTGTAGATGTTCAAATACAGTGATAGTGAGCTGGAAAGGAAAAAAGGAGTATGTCTATTCCTAGTGTGTATCCACTAGCATCCCTTATAATAATCCAGCATATTGTCCATATATTGTGTTTGCTACCACAACAATCTGGCTGTTAGTTGTCATGTATATCTTTGTAGAAATGGTTGCTTTTCAGTAAATCCGTAAACAGGGGCATGTTTTTGAGTGCTTGTATTACTGAAAGTAAATTTAATTTGCCAGATACAGTGTACTGCACATTATTTCGGTGCAGATTATTCATACATCTAAAAATAAATAAAGAGGCACATGCCTCACGCACACGGGGACCGGCAGCACGGGTTGCTGGTCATTAGGGGCCGCGGCGGGCACTAAACCAGACCGCCAGTGGAAGACTACTGTGCCAAGCTGCACCTGATAACACGCACACGTTGGCCACTAACGCTGCTGTTGCTACTGCTACCCCTCCAGTAGGCATGGCCTTAAATATACGTTTGAAAATATCTCAGTTATTCGTGTGTTTTTCAATTATTTTTGTATCTTCTTCCGCACATCACCCCAAATAATTAGGAGTATACTGTACTTAAAGTGGCATAAAATTATCTTTTTTTGAAAACTCACATTCGTACAGTAAACTGCCTCTGTTAAATTCACAAACTGTGAAAAATATCAAAGAAAAGATAATCAAATTTTCAAGGAAGGAAGTCAGACGATAAATAATTGAATGAACTTGCCTTGATGTTAGTGTTAGTGAAACTTACTTTCTTACAAAAATATATTAAAGAAAGAAATTATTAAGTGATGCCATTATTTGTGGATTATGCTGTAACTCAAAAGTCTAAAACATCTAACACAGCTGATTGTGTCCTCTATGGCTATTATCAATGGAAACTGTCACATAGAGGAAGCATTGAGTGACAGATAGTTCATTGAGTAGCAGACTATCCTTTTTGGATTTTCCATTCTCTGATCCAGTCATTTACAAATACAAATGTTGGCAAGACAGCATTCAGATAATGAATAATGTTGACTAATAACATGGTTTTGGTGAGGCAGCATTTAGATAATAAATGTTGTACATTCTGTGGACTCTAGGTCCAATAAGTTATTTAAAATTTAAGGAATTGCAATGATGATATTTTCAAAATAGTTTGCTGTTGCAGTAAGTACTACTAGGAAAAATAGAGAAATGCTGAATGAAACTGTTTGGCTGTCAAAAAGGAAATGTGTGAAGCCTTCAGTAACTGGCATAGCAGAATATTATAGGAAGACCTCTCTAAAGTGCAGATAAATCCTGGTCGTATATAAAAGCTACCAGTGATACTAACGTCAGTGTTCAAACACGAAGGTAGTGACTGATGGAATCCCTATCAGAGTATATATATAATTTCCAGCTGAATTAGCCCACTCTTTTACCCATAATATACTGAGGATCCTCAAACAAAAAAACTGACAACTGATTGGAAAGAAGCTTGTTTCTACAAGAAAGGTAACAGAAGTAATGCACCAAACTACTGTCCTATATCTTTGACTACCAACTGTTGTAGAATATTCTGAGCAAAACCAACTGAGTGGCCACCATGCCAAAGAGCATTAATTCCAAAAATATTTTTCATGCAAAATTCGATTTGTACTTTTTTCACAACGTTCTGAAAGCCGTGAATCAAGACAGTGGTAGCATACTAGGTACACTATCATTTTTCTTTGTCAAAGTTGATATGTCAAATATTTGTGTCAAAGAAATTTGATGGTGTAAGAGGGAACTTTGTCAAATCTCACCTGTCGTCAAATAAATATGATCAAATTGAGGGCTTCAAAGTTGGTGTGTTTCTTCAACTCTTCTTCTTCTTCTTCTTCTTCCTCTTTTTTTTTTTTTTTTTTTTTTTTTTTTTTTTTTTTTTTTTTTTTTTTTTTTTTTTTTAACTTGCTTCGATTAGGGTGGGGGATGAGCAAGGGGCACAGTGCATGCTATTCATTGTGTATTGATGGGCAGTTGGAATACGCTGTAGGCGGCTTCATGTCCACAATTAGAGCTATAGCCATTCACCTCTACATCTGGAAAGACCCAGGCAGCTTTTCAGCGAGCTGGAATAGGGGATGTAGTCACACTCTAAAATAAAAAATTCTTTCTTAGCTTTCCATTCTGTTTTGTTTATTTTCGAACCCTGGATACCACAAGTTAAAAAGCTCTTCATTTGTTCCGTACTTTTTATTAATTTTGTAGTTGTTGGAACACTAATACCATTAATTAAATTATTCAAATATAAAAATTGTTCTTATTACCCATATAGAGTACTAAACATTTATTTACCTTCACATATTCCCCCTTCAGTGCTTTATAAATCACTTCACACGTTTCTGGAATTATTTTGGTTAATGTGCAATGTGATGTTCCAGTGCTGCATTGTAAACTAGAGTAGCTCTCTTCTGTGTCAAGAAATCCCAGTGCCACAGTTTGCCTGTCCTCTGCACATTCAGCATTTTTCAAGATAGTATTCTGTTCTGTAATATGAGAAGCCACATTACTGAGCAAATACTGAAATACACTCTCAGTCATTTGTAATTCATTTATGTATAAGACTTGATGTCCTTCACTAGCAGCTCTCTTAACAAATTTTGCAGAATGCTTTTACTATCACAACGTAATACCTATGGCTTCATCCAAGTATGTTTCCTTTTTTTCCCACCGCTTTTCTTCCAAATACACACAGAGTGCAATTGTGGTACTAGGAACTGCAGTGCATAACAACAAGTTGTTGTCCACCATCTTGAAATTTCATGAAAAATATGAAGACGGTGTAATATCCCTTATTAGTGCCACATCAAAGAACTTTGTCAAAGAAATTTGACAAATATTTGATCATATTTCTTTGTCAAAGAAATATGATAGTGTAATACCGGCCTGACCCATCCTAGAATATTGTAGAAGTGTGTGGAACTCATACCAAAAAGACTAACAAGAGTGTAGGACAAAAGAGGATAGCATGAAGGTTACAGGTTTGCTCAACCAGTGAGAATGTGAACTAACAGATGCAGATGGATGGAGAATACTATGTGGAAGTGTACTTTGAAAATTTTGAGAATCAGATTTAAGATAGGACTATAGGGATACACTGCACCCCCTTACGCACTGCTCCCGTAAAGTTCACAAAGAAAAGATTTGACTGACTAAAGCATGCATGGAGGAATTAAATCGTAGGCAATCTGTGAGTGGAACAGGAAGAAATTCTGCTGAGTGGTACAATGAGAAGTACCTTCTGCCATGCACTTCATAGTGGTTTGCAAAGTGTAGATGTAGGTGTAGAAGGAAGATAAATGAGAAGGATGGTAACCATGCTAATGCGTAAACAGTTTAAACAAAAACTGTCATAATTGGAATTTGAACGCGGGACATTTAGTACGATGACTGAACACTCTACCTTCTCAACCACAGGAGATCTACAATACAATTACTCACAGATATGCTTTTCCTGTGCTAAGTAGCGCTTGTGATACTTTTAATTACCATTTACGCATTTTCTACTGAACGACAGCACACAGCATGAACTAAATCAGTGTTTTCGTTCATTCTCTATCGACGTACAACATTTGGTACCAATCTGAGTGTCTGACATTAGAAGGTTTGGTTGTCAGAGGGAAGTAAAATTTGGGCACAAAAATTTCACTAAGTGTGCCTATTTTGCAGGCCCGTATGTGCAAGTGTAGGCGATGGAACATTATTTTGTAAATAGTCATTGAAGTCATATAGTTTTTCAGTTACATTTTATAGACTGTATCTTTTCAAAGTCAGACCTTGGAAAAACATAGCAGTAGTACAGTTATAACCCCTATAACTTGCCAGCCACAGGTTATAAACTAGTTGTGGCAAGTTATGATTGTGACTGGTTGGGGTTAAGGACTTTTGTTTTGTACAGTTATTCATCTGGGAGGTTAACAAGCTTTTAGACCAGCTAAGACTTTCTACTAATATACTAAGGAAATTTCTAGCAGAATGTAAATAATTTAGGAGTAAAGGAGACTACCTACCAAATAGCAGAAGCGCTCGATCATTGATGGGCACACACAGAAGAGAATGAAAACTTTTCTAGCTTTTGGAGAAACCCTTTGATGAGCTAGATGCATCTTCTCACAAATGGTTCTCACTTTGATAGTGTATGTTTTGCCAGTTACAGGGCTATTACAGGTGGTGATTGGGAGGGGGAAGGGGGTGCATAGTGCAAGTCTTACAGCAGGGGGGGTTACAGGGGCTGGAGCCATAGGGAAGGACAGTTTGCCCATTTGCCCATCACACTTACGATAACTCCCCCCCCCCCCCCCCCCCCCCCCCCCCCCCCTGCCATCGCAGTATCCTGGACACACCGTGTGCTCCTCCTGCACTCATTTTCCTATCCTGTGGCTCTGAAAGCTTGCAATTTTTCGTAACTTGTGTGTGTGTGTGTGTGTGTGTGTGTGTGTGTGTGTGTGTGTGTGTGTTCTCTTGCTGTTACTTAGTATGTATATTTCCATGGCAATATGTCTTTAATTGAATTTATTTAAAGTTTATCAATGATGAAATTGAAAAGTTTAATAATTATTTGTAACCTTTTGGCATTTTGGTTTCGCAGGTCACGATCGAGTGATGATGAAGATTGTGGTGGTAACTACCGGAGGGGCTACAGCAGTAGCAGCCACTCCTCATATCACCACAGGCAGAGATCCGATGATAGGAGAGGTAGTAGTCGGAGAGACAGTAGGCGTAGCAGGAGCCCACCACAGAGAAGACCATATCCGAGGTACCAGGAAAACCTTTAATGTTATCGCCTTTGATGTAATGTCTGTGAAATTTGACTATTTGTATGTACAGGATACGTTTCAATTCTGCAGGTAATAAGCTTAACTGCATGGCTGATTGGAAACTTATTAGAGGCAAGAAATAGGTGGCAGAGGACATTGGGTGTAGTAGGGTAGAGATGAGTGCCTGAAAAAAGCAGTAAGTTTTCGGTCATGGAAAAGTATTGAGTTGGTATCTTAAAGATGTTTAGAAGAAATAGATGTTGAAAGATGTCTTTGGACTTGACATTGGCTGGGAGGAAAAATAAGCAGTCTGGAGATGTCAGGGTGAAAACAGAACGTTTCTAAGGTGCATAGTGACAGATAATGAGGACAAGTCTCGAAGAAAAGGCGATGGGATTCCAGTAAAAGTAAACTTGTACTTCTTGGCAGGAAAAGTCCTGAAACCTGTTGTTGTTGAATCTCTCTTTCTCTCTCTCTCTCTGTCTCTCTCTCTCTCTGTGTGTGTGTGTGTGTGTGTGTGTGTGTGAGAGAGAGAGAGAGAGAGAGAGAGACGGTGGAGGGGAGGGGGGTAACACTGTACAGGGATTGTGCCTGTTGTTCTCCTTGAAATGTAGCAAACCAGTAATGTCGTCTGCCACTAAAGGCTTTGATGGCATGGGAACACAACACCTCTGTGCAGATGACAGTATTTTCTTATTAAATAAATGTTACTCCTTGATGACTTTGCATCACATGTCATGCACACTGTATCGATTTTGTCTTTGTCCATTTCAGCCTTGTGGGTGAAAGGATCTATTGTTGAGATATTGTTTGGATCGAGAAGGTATCAGTGAACTGTAAGCGAGTCACATATGTAGAAGTAACAATTTTCTACTTCAGTATGTCTCTGTTCACATTTTTTAAACATTTCAAGACAAATGCAATCATCAGGAGGATTTTGTCCAGATTTAAATTGTGGGTCACATTCTGATGACGTACGTCTTCCTGCTCCAATCGGATGACCCTCTAGTGTGTAATGTCTGCAGCATGTATGTATCCCAATGCACCACTTTTGTAGGTTTGTTTTCAAGGTGGAAGACATGTTGATTTACCAGCTGATGTGTCCTCTATTTTAGCAGGTAGTTGGGACAAATGTGTTATGGCCTCTTAAGGTTTTCTGTAATATCTTATATGCTGCCTAAACTATTAGAGAGAAGATTTTAATATTTTATAAGGAAGGTTGACTCATTCTGTTTTATATCAAGAGATCAGTCACCCACACCCTAAGTAGGTGTTTTAGCCTTTTTTCTGTAGACTAATCATGATTTTAGCATTGACACAGTTGACAATTCTACATTCTGTGTTGAATTGGTGGATATGGGAAATACTGATTGTGATTTTAATTGAGTTTTGTCTTTTATGCATTTTCAGTTTCACGGGATCATATTCATCGGAATAATTTGGCAGTGTCACTTATAACATTGCGCTCTCTCTCTCTCTCTCTCTCTCTCTCTCTCTACACACACACACACACACACACACACACACACACACACACACACACACCAGATAAAAAACTACAAATTTAACACACGAGGGTTGCCCAGAAAGTAATGCAACACATTTTTTTCCTTCAGTTCTTTATTGATTATAATGAGAATTACACACACAAATGAATGGTGTTTTATCTACACACACCTTATTTTTCCACATAATATCCATCTTGTTCTATGGCCTCCTTCCAGCGTGAAACAAGGGTGTGTATGCCCTGTTGGTATCAGTCCTTGTCCTGGTGGCAGAGCCAGTGCTTCTCTGTGTGAATTACCTCCTTATTGTACTCAATGTCTTCCACGAATGGTGTGTGTCCTCGCAAAGGACAACATCAGCTCACTGCAACATGGCAGGTGTGACAGCCGTGGATGGAGCTCTGCCGAACCACCTTCTCATGATGTCACCATCCATGCCCAGCAAGTAACTGTACTTCTGTCCACAGCAGATGCTCCTTAGCCTTTGCACAGCATTTGTCTGTCATAAGTGATAGAACTTGGCGTGCTCACTCAGGATACTTCAAATAATACATACATAACGTTTTTCATTCATAGCATTGTTTTCAGTTGAGAAAAAATGTGGTGCATTAATTTCTGAGCAACCCTCATACTATTAAGATACATTTGGATACCACAAGTTTGAAAGTTAATCAATGTGAAAGTATTTCCATTTGTTTTTCTTCTTCTTTTGTTACAGGCCACTGGTTGACTATTGAAATATCCGTGTACAGAAATCGCTCAATACAGGTAAAATTAAAAATGCGAGAATGAAAATGCTGAAAATTTTGTAAGACTGTATCTTTCATCATATTTGTTTATATACTGTGAATATTTAGACACTATTATGTAAAGATGACTTGTTTGTTATTCAACTGCCCTTATGCCATTGCATCACTTTCCACCCCAAATTGCTGCAAATAATACTCAGCAGCTGTTGGTTTTGTAAGCCTTATTTACATTTGTTACAGAAAATAATGTAAAAAGTTGTTAACACTTGCACCTTCTGAAATAATTAATCTTAATCACCTCTGCAATATATGAATAATGGTATACTCAAGGCTTTGACAGTGATTAGGAAGCAACAAATACTTCTCAACTGGTCATATAATTATCGGGTCTTGCTCATGTATTACTTTGTTGACCATCATCGGATCCTGTAATATAGGCTTTGTCACTGGTACTTCGCAGTTAGAGGTTTGAAATTGTGTAGGTGACAGTTTGCTTGGTATTCAAATTTGTGTTTTTAGTAATGCCATCATGTGATCATCTGTATGTTATTTCTCATGAATATCATGTTATTCTGTGGACCACAGCATGATTATTATTTTGATTAGTGCTTAAGTTATTTAATGTTTATAGGGATGGTTTTCATATTTTGTCATTCACATTGTAATTTATGCGAATTTTTCTTTATTGTGCTCTATATTTTAGCATATAAAGTCGACATAGATTAACTTTGTACATCCTCAGTTTGATATTTTTATTAATTCAGATGTTTAATTGGTCAGTCATCCAACATCATTGGTAAATATCACAAAGAAAGGCTATGTGATGCTTGCAGTCCTCTTTGTAAATTATTTAACAAATGGTTTTTCTCAATCCAAAAGCATATTTATTTGGTTCCTAATGAAGTCATAAAATTGCATGGCTGTGTGGTTGTTGCACATACAGTCTTCTCCATTTTTGTGATTTCTTTGCTGTTAAATGAGTAAAACCTGAAATTTGAAGGAAAAAAGATTGAAGATCAAAGTACCTACTAGTGGGAACAAACAATGAGTCACATGACAAAACAGAGTATATGAAGTTTTTGTAGTTCTTATCTTATATGCAGCTGTCACTAAAATTGTTTATCCTCTTCAATAATTATGTGACAGATGTTTCCTAAGCTGTCATGATGCAATTTCTGATGTACACATAATTTTGCTGTTTCATAGTAGAATGTAAATTTCAGAAATGATGAAATGTGACAAGACAATCACATTGATAAATTATTAAAATTTCAAACTCAAAAAACTTTACAAGTGAACTCCCAAGAGTGTCTGAAAGATTTATGTACTATTGGATTCTAAATTGTAGAAAAAAATAATGATGATGTTATTCTTTTTATTAGTTGGGGCAGCCTTAGATTGGCACCACATCACACTAACAGATATGGAAAAAATAGTTTTGAGCTAGGAACATACATATTTGTGCATAAAACAAAGGAAAGGCAACCACTCAGCTTCAGCAAACAGATGTGTGGCACATACATGTCCAGAATCATAGAACACAGTGTTAACTAGTTAAGAGTCCTAGCTCTTCTTCTGGAAGAAAGTACACACATTCACACTACCACACAGACATCCAGATAACCACTATCGTGGCTTTGCAAGTTTGGGTGTCATTGTGTGTGTGTGTGTACACCCAAACTTGCATAGCCAAGATGGTGTACATCTGGATGTTTGTGTGTGTGAATGTGTGTACTTTCTACCAGAAGAAGAACCGGGACTCAAAGCTGTGTTCTGTGATGTGCCACACATCAGTCTGCTAAAGGTGAGTGCTGACCTTTGTTATTTTATATATTGTTTCGACAAGGAATATTGTTATAAACTTGAGATATTTGTCATGTCATTGGTAAGGAAGTCTTGTGTTTCTGGTGCCTATATTTATAGGCTGAAGAGCAACATTAGTGTATTGTTCAACATATTCTGTAGCATAATATTGATTATTATGCTTCCAATATTATTCACTGCAGCCATTGTTTTTGCAAAAGTTTACAAGAGGATTCTTTACTGTTATCCTGTACTGTTTAATATTCTGTTAATCTTCAGCTTAACAAAAAGTGGAGTACTCTCATCAACAAGTGTGGAAAAGAAAGCTTTGTTATCGAAAGAAGTGTTAGTGAAAGTATTGCCCTTTTCATAATGCTGTGCTGAACATTTGTTCAGTGGCAATGAAATTTACCTTTGGCTTCCACGACTGTTATTAAGATTTCATCAATTCTTTGTTATATGTAAGTGTGATGTGTCCAGACACACTCCATTTCTTGAAAGATCTTTGGCACTCACATCAAGGATTATTTACAGTTACAATCCTTGTCATCTTAAAATTGTTGATTTCAGAGAATTGACGAATAGCACTTTTTTAATGTATAATCCATAAATTATGCCATCTGCAAACCACCACTGGTCACATGTCACTATTTCCAGACATTGTGTCTACAAATTATGACTCCCTTTAGTCAAGTTAAGATAACATTGAAACCGTAACATTGCAAATTAGGTGTTTGCTTAATATCCTGGCAAAACCATTTTACATAATACACTTATAAGTTTCACACACTAATTCTTGTTTTTGTATGTCGATGTTGCATCACTAGTTTGGTACTGCTCAGATTGGGAAGTGATAATGGAAGGTAAGTAAAATGGTATAGTGAAGGTGTCAGCTTTGCTCTGAAGAAGACACATTGTTAATGCCGTTCTGCCAGCTTGTGGCATTCTCATTGTATACCACAATGTAGAAATTGCTAGGCAGTTAGGCTTTAGGCCACTTGGATAGTGAATTTGCCATTAGTTGCATTTCCAGCAAATCACAAACATGAATACTTAATATTTTTAGTATGTCATGTGGGGAAACAAGCTTTCTGATGGTCAGTCTATTATCAGAGAATATGACACACAACTGACATAAATATTTATTTGTTTATAGTCACGAGAGGCAGAGCTGCATGAGAAGATACCAATTTTTGCTCATACCCATTGAGACGCCATTATTGTTATATACAGCATTTTTATCCCAATCTCGTGACCTGTTCATTTTCACTTCATCTGTAATCAGCGTGCCTAGATGCTCTGGTTGGATCTTGCAATGTAAATAATCAGAGGAGAAGAATGCATTGTACTACTGTGTTCAATACCACCATTCTGTGGTTGGAGAGAGAGAGAGAGAGAGAGAGAGAGAGAGAGAGAGAAAGTTTTGATATTAATGAACTTTTCTAAAAAGGCCTTTCCTCGCTATATTGATGTTCTGTTTGGCAAAGATGTTGTGCACTGTAACAATTACAGAAAGGCTTTGACACAGGTATTTTTTTAGCTGTGGTTGTCAAAAAGAGAGATCAGTTTTGCTGTTGTTGGAATGATCTGATTAGTGCTATTACATATAACATAGCTATGTGTATATACAAAGCCTTACTTCCATCCTCACATATCCCATCTTTGTGTACTGAGTCAGATGATGTTTACCTCCACTTTCTTTGAATATAATAAAATTGCTGTACTAGTACAGACTTAAGTCAACTGAGTAGGCTTGGAATAAACTTTCACCAGATTGTTTACCAAAATACTGTCATATTATCGATTGCCAACACAGAGGTTTCATATTCTTTGTAGATGCTTTCCAAAAGAGACAAACAGTGAAAAACTTGTGCCTCACATGGGGCATCCTGTAAAAGGTATTAGCTTACTGTTTTCAATAAACCCTTGATAGGGGGGAAAAAGTTATGTGCACTAGAGTCTTCCAGAGTAAAACTTTTGCAGTCTCCTGCACAGACAAAGGGGGAAGTTTCCATTATTGTTATCACAAATTGACAGAGGTGACAGAGGTTTTAGAGAAGCAGATGGGTGATAGTAACATCATAATTTTGCTACAAAAATGTTTGTTTATTGGTGAATGCTTTTTGAATAGATTGACTTAAAATGGGAATCTCTTATATTCAGTCATCAGAAGTAGCCTCTCAAAATAACTTGCCTGGTTTTAACATACAAAACAGTTGTGAGTAGCCATTTTTGACAAGTGTATCAGAACCTTTGTATATTGTACTGTAACATGATGGATGTTTAATTTGTTTGCAGAGTTTTTTCCCTTGCAACTTCTAATCACCAACACTCTTTCATTCATTAAGGAAGAAATTAAAAGCCTTTTTTCCGATGAAATCTCTGGAAGAAAGACATATTTACTGCATTGGCTGCTATTTATTTTTATTTTGTGTACTTTGATGTTTCGACTGTGTAGCCATTCTCAAAGGCAATATTTAATCAATTAATTACAGATATTTTGTGTTCCAGTCTAAAATAGTAGCAATTATGTTTGGTATGTTACAAACAGTAGTTTGTGGTTTATACTGTACTGAAGATCATAACTACTGTTTTCACGCCCTGCCAACCAAGAACTGCCAATGAAAATGGCAGGAACCCAAAACATTGTAATTAACATGTTAAACTTGAGAATGGCTACACAGCTGAAACATCACAGTACGCAAAGTAAAATGGGAATAAATGATCACTGATTTCAAGAAGTTTATCACAGTTGTAGATCCTGTTGGAGCTAAATTATTTGAAGGATGTTCAGTTGTAGTTTTAATTCTGCATTATTGGCAGCATTTTGATTTTGTTAGGTTATGGTAAAAACAATTGGTGGCTTCCTTGGCATATGTACTTCCATCTGCAGAACAATGTTAATCTTACCCAGTAACCCTTACGTTATTACTACTCCAGTATTGCAGTTAAGTGCTTAAACCCAAGGAAGTGTCTACTGCCGAGATGTTCAACGAAGTGTGTTGTTTCTTTCTCCAGTAGTCTATTTGTGGAGAGTGAATTTCAAATATTTATAAAAAAAATTGATGAACAGATTACATTTCTTCTTATAAATACCCTTCCATTTTGTAAATAAAAAAATAGTGACTTACTCATTATTTGTATTTTGTAAACCTTTTTTCACTGAAGCATGTATTGTAATTAAAGTTGTTGGAGTAAAGCTTTTTGATAAAACTCTTTCATTGCATTTAGCTTATCCATTTCCACATTTTTAAGAATCCTCCATAAGTAATCTGATTCTCATTTGAGATGCCTTTAAATACTACATTATTCGATAGTAGTGATCATTATTGTGCAGGAACAGATATAATATAGTTGTGGAGTACAAGGTGTAGACATGGACAAACTGAAATGGAGAACAGGAAGTAAATTCAAAACACAAATATTTATTTAACGCTCTCATCAGAAAATATGTGGTGGCCTGAGTTGTTTTATATCGTTTTGTGTTGCTATCCATCTCGGGAGGTGACTGTTCATTAACAATAAATTATTGCTCTTGGGTCACCTTTCCTGCATATAAGTTACTAGAGATTCAAATTTTGAAAAGGTCAATGCTTTGAAACTGACTGCAAATAAAAAAAGGCATATATAAATAATTTGTGATTGAAAATATGAATGATGATGATGATGATGATGATGATGATATAGAATAAGTAGTTGTTTTATTCTCTATAATAAGAGCTTGCAAAGCCTTCAAAAGTTTTTTTCTAAGTGACATTTATTTGTTTTCTTCTTTTGGCTCTACACAAACTTTCAGTAAATGGAGAGGCAGCAGCATGTTCCCACCAGAGAACAGTGTGTCTCACCGATTTAAAGAGCTTCTTGACGTTATCAAATTGGGTGAGAAAAGAAAGATAATTGCAATACAGTAGAGTCTCGATAGTCCGAGGTGAACGGGACTGGAACCACCTCGAACTATCGAAAACTTGGACTATTGAAATTTAAATGGGAAAAAGAAATAATATGATATTGTAAGTAATACAGGTCAAAATATGAACTTTATTAAAATAAAAGTATTTGCACATGCATTTGCATTGGCAGAATAACAATAATTATTTATTTAGACAAGTAATAGTGAAGTGTCTTTTGTTTGGCGAAGCTGCAACGTTTCCTCGCGGCAATGTCACGCCACTGTCTCAGGAGCAGTAGGTCATTTGGTGTCGCCTCAGGCTGTTGTTCCACGTAGCATATGGTGGCCTTGAGAGCAGCATAGCCATTGGTGTGACTCATCATCGGTGCAGACTCTGCCTCGTCACTCTCACACTGCGATGGAATGTTAACCATGTCAATTATAAAAGAGTCTATCACTTCCAACTGTTCGTCCGAATTTAACCACTCACCTACTTCCACCTCTTCGCACCCTGGCAATCTTCTGATTAAATTACACAATGGTTGATTGTCCTCATCTGCTAAATCTTCAGTTTCTGTGTCTGGCATACTTTCCTGTAGAATTTTCCCCCATGACTTAGAAATTGTGTCTGACTTTATTTCGCTCCAAGATTCGCTAATCCAGTACATGACGTCCTTCAAAATCACTTTCTTCAAAGCTCCTACAATGCTTTTGTTGTCTTCGAAATCCAGGATTGACTGTAGCAATTGCTGTTGATACTTTTTTTTTTTTTTTTTTTTTTTTTTTTTTTTTTTTTTTTGACATTCCAGAACGCCCTGATCCATGGGCTGAAGGAGACAGGTAACGTTTGGTGGGAAAAACTAGGCGTGGATATCGTCGCACTGCAGTTCTCCTGCACTTGGATGTGAGGATGCATTATCCATGAGCAAAATTGCTTTGCATGGCAGTTCCCTTTCTTTTAAAAAAATTCTTGCAGTTAAGTACAAATGAGTTAAAAAACTAGTTCTTGGAAGATGTCCTGATTCATACAGGCATTATTCTGATGTGTATAGACAACCGGAAGAGCTGAGATGGATACATTCTTGAATGCTCTTGGCTTGGCAGACTTCCCAATCACAACTAGTTTTAGTTTGTGGTTTCCAGTTGCATTTGAAGCTGCCGTAACTGTGAGCTGCTCTTTCTCTTTTTGTGCCCAGGAGCACTTTTTTCTTCACAAGAAGCATGTGTCCTCGCTGGTAACATTTTAAAATGTAGCCCAGTTTTGCCACAGTAATATATTTGTTCATTAGACAAATTTTCGTCAGTAATGATTTTTTTAAACTCGATGATAAATTTTGAAACGGCCTGAGCGTCACCAGAGAGTTTTTCTCCACATACATCTAGTTGACGCACTCCATACCTCTTCTTCCACTTGTTGAGCCAGCCCACACTAGTGGCGAAATTGTCATCTCCTTCCTGCAGCTGGTTTCTGAAAAACAAAGCTTTTTCTTGCAAGATTTGGCCAGAAATCGGAGCACCCTTCTGTCTCTGTTGAGTAAACCACATGAACAATGCCTCACTTGTTTTTTCGAAGTCTGACTTCTGACTTCTTCAACTGAGAGATTCGTGTGAGCATTTCTGTAAGAAAACTGTTCCAATTTAAGTCGGTTTCTTCACCAGTCACCAACAGTTCACCAGTCACCAACAGTAACTTCACCGACACCATATTCGAAAGCAAGTTTTTTTATTGTTTCTCCTTTTCAAGTCATCTTAGTGCTTCTAATTTTATATGCAAAGGCACAAATTTCCTCTTTTTTGTTACCGCACTCATCTTTGTAAGGTGTACAACGGAACACACAGTCAACAAACAAAACGACACACAACACTGTACAGTACAGGTACTGGGAACTAAAGTAGCGTATGAACTCCCCAGTTTTGATCGGTAGCAGCTGGCAGCAGTCGGGGTATTTCGTGTCATACTGACAACAGATGTTTGTGCACAACAGGGCAGAGAGCTAATTGTCGGTGTTGATTTCATTGTGGCTCAGATTATTGGAAACTCAAACTATCAAGACTCTACTGTATCTGGATAACATTGATTTTGAATCTGTAGCATTTAAGCCCTGATAGCCTGTTGCAGAGCCTGTCAACAGGACTACATATAGACCAATAAAGAACTTACCACAGAAGTAGAACTGAAAATAACTATTTGTGGTTCACAGAAATATTGAGCATGTTGAAAATACGTTGACCGATTTTGTTTTTCAGTCACTATGACTACTTCTTTAGCTGGTGGACAATTTCTGTGTTAGCTACACTACCATGGTGGTGTAATAGTTATACCTGTCTAGTATGCAGGGAGACCCAAGTTCAAATCCCAACCAAGGCACAAATTGTAATTCATTTATTCAGCTTCCACAGTATATATATATATATATATATATATATATATATATATATATATATATATAAAGATGATGAGACTTACCAAACAAAAGCGCTGGCAGGTCGATAGGTATGTTTGTGTTCGTTTGTGTGTCTGTCGACCTGCCAGCACTTTCATTTGGTAAGTCACATCATCTTTGTTTTTAGGTATATATAAAAAGCGCTGGCAGGTCGATAGACACATAAACATACACACAAAATTCTAGCTCTCGCAACCAACGGTTGCCTCGTCAGGAAAGAGGGAAGGAGAGGGAAAGACAAAAGGATATGGGTTTTAAGGGAGAGGGTAAGGAGTCATTCCAATCCCGGGAGCGGAAAGACTTACCTTAGGGGGAAAAAAGGACAGGTATACACTCGCGCACACACACACATATCCATCCGCATATACACAGACACAAGCAGACATTTGTAAAGGCCTTGGCCTTGGCCTTGGATATCCCCATGAAATCCCCAAACCACCTTCCCTACCCTCTGGCTCCTACCCCTGTAACCGCCCCCGGTGTAAAACCTGTCCCATGCACCCTCCCACCACCACCTATTCCAGTCCTGTAACCCGGAAGGTGTACACGATCAAAGGCAGAGCCACGTGTGAAAGCACCCACGTGATTTACCAACTGACCTGCCTACACTGTGAAGCGTTCTATGTGGGAATGACCAGCAACAAACTGTCGATTCGCATGAATGGACACAGGCAGACAGTGTTTGTTGGTAATGAGGATCACCCTGTGGCTAAACATGCCTTGGTGCACGGCCAGCACATCTTGGCACAGTGTTACACCGTCCGGGTTATCTGGATACTTCCCACTAACACCAACCTGTCTGAACTCCGGAGATGGGAACTTGCCCTTCAGCATATCCTCTCTTCTCGCTATCCGCCAGGCCTCAATCTCCGCTAATTTCTAATTTCAATCTGCCGCCGCTCATACCTCACCTGTCTTTCAACATCATCTTTGCCTCAGTACTTCCGTCCCGACTGACATCTCTGTCCAAACTCTTTGCCTTTACAAATGTCTGCTTGTGTCTGTGTATATGCGGATGGATATGTGTGTGTGTGCGAGTGTATACCTGTCCTTTTTTCCCCCTAAGGTAAGTCTTTCCGCTCCCGGGATTGGAATGACTCCTTACCCTCTCCCTTAAAACCCATATCCTTTTGTCTTTCCTTCTCCTTCCCTCTTTCCTGACGAGGCAACCGTTGGTTGCGAAAGCTAGATTTTTGTGTGTATGTTTGTGTTTGTTTGTGTGTCTATCGACCTGCCAGCGCTTTTGTTTGGTAAGTCTCATCATCTTTCTTTTTAAATATATATATATATATATATATTAACATGTGGAAAATAAAGCTAGTCCATACTACTTCTAGTACAATAACACACTTGGATAAAATTTTCTGTAAAATAGCATTTGTTAGATAATTTCTCATTTTTGCATTTTGAGGCAGAATTTGCATCTATACTTTTCAGGTCCATAGCAATCAGTATGAAAAGGATTAGGTGTGCCAACTGTAGTATAGTAATTAAGCTTATTTTTTTTCAAGGCTTAATTGCCCTTTGTAGAATTTATTATGAAACAGTTAATATTTTTATATCACATACAGAAATTGAAAATAATGATTATGATAATGATGATGATGATAATCATAATCTCAAGGTCCATTTAATGTGCGTGTCATTACTTTGAGACAAACAGGGTGTGGACAAGTGGACTCATCCTTAGGTGTTTAGTGCCTTTTGTTGCCAAGCATTGCACAGGGGTGTGTAGACTTTGTGTGGTTGTGTGCAAGTCATTAGGCTGCAGCCCAATCTAGAGCAGACCTCCACTTTTAGCAGCAATGAGTGCAACTGTTATCACCTGTGCCCGTGGCCAAAGTCTTGAGCTACTTTCTAGCAGACTTAAAACAACTGTACATTAGACCTAGCAGAGAAATATTCATGTTAGGGAGATCTCTCCACATATCATTCTGCAAAATTTTCTCTAAAATGTCTGTACATTTGATTGGCCACCTCAAATAATTTTTTAGCCACTTATGCTACGGTTTCGTAATGCCCTCCTTTCTCATGCTTGGAAAGTTTTGACAAGAATGTTCCTTCCATAAAGCATTCCAAAATCTTTGTTTCACCAACATCTGAGCCTGCAGTAGCCGCATCCTTGTTGATCGTTAAATCTTATCAGTCCCTTTGGACATCCATTATGGTATTACACTGGTCAACATCATTTTTGTTAGAAATGAAGTAAATAGTGTCCTTTGCTAAGTTATGGATGCTGAACTCAAAAATAAAATCATATTTTAGGTATAGGGATCAGTTTTCATGTGACATGCTATCCTCTATCCTTTGAAATCCTGCACTATTTTTCTGTGACTTATATACCTGTCAGATCTAGTCATTGAAAAATAATTGAAATATGCACAAGGAGTTAATCACACATGCCCTCTGTTCCAAAATCTACTTCCAGCAAATAAAGGTGGTTTGACAGAATTCTAGGAGCCTTGCTTACCATGTTCACTGCAGTCAGCAGTGCGGGCCACTAATGCTCTAGGTGGACACTTGTAAGTGCACGTGAGCTGAAATCATACCCCTGCGAAACCTATAAGTTCGTGCTGTGCACGTACGTAATATTGACAGCGAATATAACATCTGTGTGAGAGGTGGTGCTAGATATAGAAATACAAGTATGCTTTAGCTGCATGCTGATCATGTGATAAATGCTGTCTGAAGCTTATAAGTGGCATTTGCATTTATTGCAAACAATTCTAACAACTCCTGATTTATTGATTTTATTGCAAACTGGAAAGAAAATGCAATTCAAACAAGTGATAAATCTGCTCCAGTGAGAAAGAATTAGTCTGAAAACACCAAAAGATTTATCAGACAGAGAAAAACAGGAGTCATCTGCAGTATGATGTTATGGAAACCCAATCCCATATAACAAATAAGTTTGCAAGGTGTAGAGGTGATGTTTTTATAGCAAACCACAAATAAGTCCACATACTGTACATAAATCTCATGTACTGAGCAATCAATGTAATAACATTTTACTTGGCTATCAAATAAAACAAATACAAACACTTTACAAATCAAACACACTCAATCATCCTCTGGACATCCCATTACATTACGGATGTGTAATTCATCGCTTCCTCCCTTCAGTTTTGTCCCACTTTTGCACATGTGTCTACGATATTTGTTACGCACACCTTTTGTAATGCCCATTGGTGGAAGTACTCCCTTTATTATCTGTATTCTATAATCATACGATGTCATTTTATGCCCTCAGTATTTATTATATAGGTAATGTGAATCGAAATTAGCATGTCAACTACATGGAAAAATAGTTTCTTTGGCCAGAGGATAGTCTTTCATTCACATAAATAATACATCTGGTCCTGCCTATTGGTCCCAGGCATACAACTATTATATTTGATAACTGGCAATGGTTTCGAGCTTATTTGCTGGTGTGCATTCGGCACACGTCCCATTGTATTAGGATATTCTGTGGAAATATAGGAGACCTCTCATCTATCCTTCTGTTTGCCGATCATTGCGCCACCCGAATATCATGGAAAAGTGTCTCCCCAGTTTTGCACATACCACACCTTTAGGGGTATTTCTCCTATTTACCCTTAGTGTCCCAGTGCAGTGTGTTTTTGCATTCAATAGGGTTTTAGCTAAAGCAAAGCTGTTGTAAAAATCGTCTGTGTAAATGTGATGGCCAGCATGCAGCTTCGCTTACAACAAATGTAATACTACCGTTTCAGCATGTCCTTTTCCCCTCATATCACCACACATCCCCATGTACACAGCACATTTATTTACAAAACCGTCTGGATTATTTAGCTTGTACATTTTGACGCCATATTTATTTCTTTTGTTCTGTATATATTGTCTAAATGACAATTGTCCCCTCCAAAGAATCATTGATTCAACTAAAGATAGAGCCCTGCCTGGACACATTCTGTTGTTAAAGTAATTCAATATAGGGAGTACCGTATATAGTCAGTCATCTAGTTTCGGGTCTCCTGACTCTGGATTTTTCGCAAAATTCAGTGAATGTAAAATGAGCAATTATCTGTCTCTGCCCATAATCATCGCTATTTGTCTATTTTTTAACAGCAGTTCTTTCTTCCAGTAGTCTTGTAATGGGGCATATTTGACATTACCCATATGTAATGAAATACCCAAGAAGACTAGTATTTCTCCTATTCTTACAGGTTTCCAATTACTAACCCTAGAGCCCTCTTTCATATTTTCACTTTCAAATATATTGCGTGCGTTACCATTCGTTTCATCAACTATGAGTGCAGTATGTCATCTGTAACCAGTAGGCTAAAGAAACCCATTGGCATATTGCCAGCAGGATTTATCTGCAAACATTCTGCTTTTGTAATCGGATGATACTGCATTCCACGTGGTTCTTCATGCCAAGTCGCATCTGGACTGCTTACTTCTGCGAGCATTGGTTCGTTATCATCATTGATTTCCTCATTGTCGTCGTCCGTCGCAAAACACATTCGACAGTTCTGCTTCCATACTGTCATCACTATGGTACGTTTCTGCAGTCTCCAAATTCCAGCCACCCTCGTCTGCTTTGTCCCCTCTGAACTCAGTAACTCGTAGTTAGTATATTGTTCACTCTTCCTACTCTTTTTTGGGTTAGAAGGCCCCGGTGTCTGTTGATTCGCCGCCATTGCAAACAATGCACAACACAGACGACTAAAGACGAAAACACACAACTGCAGACAGGAAAATATTACATGATATTGCGTTGGTTGCTTGTACGAACACGAGTGCACAGCTGAACAAACTTAACGAATACTCAGCTAGCAAACACACCACTTATAAGCGTTACCCGCACTGGCGTGTTGATCACAGAAACGCTTATAAGTGTCAGCTGCAGCGAACATGTTAAACACCCACGATCGCATTGTGATTGTCATCACAAGCGGTTCAGTGTTATGAGTTGGTGGAAGTGACTGCTTGTTGTTCTGCATTTGTGTCAGTCTGTGGTCTGTATTAATTCAGAGGAAGAAATGTCTTTTATCTTTGTAAGAAGCATTAATTCTTTTTGTTGTATCTGTAGAGAGTGACAACTGGAGCTGCAAAAATTAAAACTTAATACTCTTGTAAACAAGTGCTACGAGCTTTATTTAACGTGTAAAGGTTGGTGACCAGGGCAAAGTATTGGACCCCCACATATGATGGTAATCATGTTTACTTATTTCTCGTGTTTGAATTTCAAAGTCTTGTTGCAAAAGTGTATCTTTTTCCAGGTAAATATAATATTTACGCTGCTGTAAGCATATGTAAAAACTGATGCCAGTACAGAAATTAGATTCATATCCCTAAATCATACAGATATCGTGAACACATTGAAATCACCTGATGTGTATGCACAAAGTTCCTCAACAATACAGATGATGATCATTTATGACCAAATGAAGGCGGTAAACTAATGCAGATTGTAACATCCACAAATAATAATTTAGTCATTGAAATTAAAGAGTTAATACTCCAAAATAGAAACATAAAAAGTGAAACAAAATTTTGAACTAAAAGGTTGATGAACCTCAACTGGAGTCATTCATGTCAAAATCTTCAGCATTACAATGCATGGACATACAAAGCTTAATCATTTATGCACAAAGCAGACTCCAGACATTGATTCATTTTAGGATAATTGAAAACAGCCATCTGTTTACAAGTTAGTTGCTTACAAATCACTTTTATGCTGGATGATGATAGTACTGGTGGAGAAAGACACACACATTGATCACATAAAAAGAACAACAGCGAGAAATTCTGAAAAATCTCAAATCACAGACCTTCCAAGGAGGACATCATCAAGTGGAAATATGTAAAGGAAAGTCTAGGAATGGTTCTAAAGACAGCTATGAACATTCTTCAGCCCTCTAGGTATACCATAGACTCTGTGACGATAAAAAAAAAAAAAGCTCTCATAGAGGTACATAAAGATTCTTTCCACATTTTATGAATGGAATGATAATAAACCATAACAAAGTTTCTAAGTAGTTACCTCCACCACGTACTTGGATGCAGATGGTTGTGTAGATGCAATGAAAGAAGTGTGTAAATCACATTTTTTAAAGAAAAACCCATCTACCAGGTAATCCTTACGGTTCAAAACAACAGTGGTGGAGCCTTTGTTGGCAGGCTGGGATCAGTTTTTAGGTAGTGGACTGTGGTTCTTTCTACAGATTTAAGGTTAGTTTGCATGTTGAGGGATTTGGAGAATGATGGTGAGGCAAGGTTCGAGGTTAAAAAATTCTGGAAAGTTAACGGGGTGATTTGGGGGCAGCGAGGGTGGATCGTGGTTGGTTGGGAGAGTGAACTGAGGCAGGCAGGGTTCAACATTAGTCTTTGGTTGAGTCTGATTGGTAGGGCCAGTGGCAAAAAAGTGTTTCCACTGTAGGGACCGGGAGAAGGAGAGAAGGTCTTTAACAAGTCCTACATGATTTAATTTGGGTGTGGGGCAAAAGGTGATTCTGGATTCTGTATGGTGGTATGAGGGAGCTTTGAGGGCGGGGTAAATGGAGTAGGTCTGCGAGACAGGGTTTGTTAACTATGGGGGGATGTGTGGGAGGTTTGGAGGTTGTTATAAATGTGGTGGACAGTGATACTCCAAGGTGTGGGTAGGAAGTGAACAGGGTGGAGAGCTTTTGAGGTGGTGTTGCTCTAGTTCCTGGAGGGCAAGACTTTCAATGTATGTTATGGGTTCCAGGAATTTGGGATTGCATAGCAGGAGAATTTTGCGGTTGAAGAGAAGCTACTGCAAGGGGGTTTGGGCTTAGTTGATACGGTTTTGCAGTACTATGTTGGTGAAGGCTAAAGAGTGGCAGAATCTGAACAGATGGAGGTCATTGTGGAAGGAGGGGTAGCAGCTGGAGATGGGTAATTTGATGGTGAGTCCATTAGGGGGGATTCCATGAGCCAAGCAACAATGCAGGAACAGTATGTGGGGGGTGGGTTCTTTTTCCATTTGAATTTTATACTGAAGTGCTGGCTGGCAATTATAACAGAACACAAGAAGTTGTTATCAGCCAGTATATTACACAGCACTATTATAATGTGCAAATGTTAGTCTTGATATTATGATTGATCAGAGAAAATGTAGTTTGTAATTTATTAATTAAGCTTCCTAGTTGCAAATAATGTTTTTATTAGCGACTAATTTCGAACATTTTCCTTCATATACCTATATTAGAAGGTACAATGTTCCTAACAAAAAATGAAATACAATAGTTTGTGAGCACAGAGTACAGCACTGCAATAAATTTGCAACTCTGACGGAAACCTTAATTAATAAATTACAAATATATTCAATTGCTGTTCCTGATACCAACACAGCATTGGATTGATTGCTAAAGCTATTATTTGAGCTGTAGGCAATACGTACATTCTGACAAGAGCAAAGCCCCACATGCAGCCAACCGAGAATCTGTACCCAACTGGGGAGATGGTCCAGCTGATATATGACCAGCTGTACTTGCTCCAACAGGGGGTAAGGAGGTGTCCTTCTGCTGGGTGCCTGGTCATGTAGGAATACGGGGCAATGAACAGGCCGATCGGGTTGCCAAGGAGGCCTGCAGAGAGCAGGATGTGGTCCAGTGTCCTATTCCCTTGCAGTCTGTCATTTCTCCACTCCACAAGAAGTGCACAGAGTTGTGGGAGGAAGAATGGCTGGCAGTGACAGCCAATAAACTGCAGTTGGTGAAGTCAACAACTCGGCCGTGGCATACCTCCTGTCGGGTGCTCAGGGCGGGAAGAAGTGACCCTTTTGCGTCTTCGGATTGGGCACTGTCCTCTCACACATAGCTTTCTATCACGGCAGGAGGATCCCCCGATTTGTGATGCTTGTGGTGAGCACATCTCTGTCCGGCACATTTTAACAGACTGCATTTTATACCGTGATGCAAGGGCAGAAGCACAAGTTGATGGGGATCTGCCCAGTGTTTTAGCTAATGATGAGATGTGTGTGGCTAGGGTTTTAAAGTTTTGTGATGTGTCTGGAGTCTGGCCTAAACTTTTAGGCTGGAGGTTTTAGTGTATTGCACAGTGGCTGGCTCCTCCCCTTCTCCTTGCGGTCAGCCAGGCACTACCATCTGCTATATTGCTTTAGCTCACTCTACCACTTTCTTCCTGAGTTGTCCATGTTTTACTGCTGGCAGCATGCTTCGTCCCATGTTTCGGTGTGGGTAGGCACATAGTTTTCCAAGCTTGTTTCCTGTGTCTTACGTTCTGTTTAATCTTATTGTTCTGAGTCTTTTCTTGACACCCGTCTCAATCTGTTACTGAGCGGGTGCTGAAGACTTTGCCGTCGTGTGCGCTTAAAACCCTCTCTCCACACACACACACACACACACACACACACACACAATTCGGCCCATATTTGGCAGGTCACTTGCATGCATCCTAAAATTAAAGGCTAATGTATTTTGGCTCAACAACCATCCACTTTTGAGAAGACCACCCTTTATGTTCATGACATGCAGTGAACTCAAAATTGACAGGATCAATAGATAATTGAGAATTCAGCATTTTTCATCATCGCAAATGGGTCTGCAAACACATATTTTCCTAGAAATTGAGGAAAGAAATTTTTTTGACTGCTGTCCAACAAAAGCATTGGTGGTGTAGTGACCGAGATATCTGGACAGGAAACAGACCCTGGGTTCAGTTCCCAGATGCATTCTGCAGTTCTTGCTCCCATTTACGTTGGTAGACATATAGGACGAATACTATCAGTAAATCAATAAGGAATAATAACAAGTCAGGAAAATACAACTTGGATTTCTCTTTTTGGGAAGAATTAATCACGATGCACACCACATACAAGATAATATTGCCTGAAAAATCGGTGATTTAAGTTGGTCATGAATTGTCATTATTGCATCAATAGAGTTGTGCAATTTCCAGAAGCAGACTCTTATTTTGAAGCTTAGAAATAAAGTTTTTGAACTTGGCAATAAAAAGAAATGTCATGTTGCTAGTTTGGTAAGTTGCTTTGAATTTTAAGCCTTGTTTTAGTAAGACTGCTATGTAGGTGAGCACATCCAACGCATGTTTTTGCATAAGGGAGAGTGTTACAATTGGTAGTATGCAAAAATAAAGCATTTTTACACAGCACACTATTCCATCACAGTATCAGTGAAAGTACTGCCCAAAGTTTTCCCGTGTTTATTAGAAACTAATGACTGATCATCAGGATATAGAAGAGGTCAAGCATTTAACCAATCCCTTAAAAATGTTTCAAGTCACTTTTCCAAATCGTGGGAATTGACAAATTCAATTTGCAAAACATATCTTGAACCTTTTAGAATTATATGTTTTCTGTTAATGTTTGTCTGATACAGGAGTTCAGGCATGGACAAACTCATACTGTCATATATGATAGCTTGTTTATAGATGATGAGGGTCAACCGACTTGCATAGTGGAAGTAATACTACCAAACTGCACACAAGTATGTCAGCCACATGACATTTATTTTTATTGCCAAGTTAAAAGCTTTATTTTGAGGCTTCAAAATTGCAATTTGCTTCTGGAATCGCAGCGGAAATTGCACAACTGTACCGATGCAATAACGATGATCAACATTAAGCACTGATTTTTCAAGCAGTGTTATCTTGTGTGTGGTGTGCATCAGAATTAATTCTTCCCAAAAAAGAAATGTTTTTAAATGTAAACCAAGTCCGTTTTCCGTGGAATCTTCAGAAGGAATGATGTCGTTGCTTTAAGATTGCATTCATTAGATGTTCTTGGTGCCACGAGTATATTTTCTATGTACCTTTTATATGACAAGTATCGTATGCCTCATTGTTTGAAGAAATTATAACAGAGTAAGTGAAAAACCCATTGTAAAGTGGCCAGCATTAATTTTATCTTAACCCAAGTCATTTGAGAAACTTATTTCCTACTTTGTTATTATTCCTTATTGATTATGTGCCTTATTAACCTTCCTATTCCTACCTATTCAAAAATGAAAAAAATACAAATTTGGGGGAAAGGATTGCAGTATGCATTTGGGAATAAAACTCAGGTCCTCTGCTTCACAGCCAGATGCCTTGGTTGCTGCACCAGAGCAGTACTTTCATTGAACAGTGATTACCTTATGGATACATAAGCAGCAGTTGTAAAAGTTCCTTTCCTCAATGTCAAGGAAAATACGCATTTGTAGACCCCATGTATGATTGAGGAAAAAATGCTGAATTTTGAGTTACCTGTTGGTCCTGTCAATTTTAAGTCGACTGTACGTCATGAACTTTAGAGGTGGTTTTCTCTAAAAACCAAAATATTTTAGTCTTTCCTTTTAAGTTGTACATAAGTGACTGCCAAATATGAGGTGAATTACAGTGTATCTGAATACAAAATTTTTCAGAAACAATAGTATTAGTGTATCTCATAGATTCAACAATAAAATGTACAAAGTAGTCAGTTTGCGTTTTATATGCTTGTTCACCTGCCACTTCAAAGGGTGGCATCTACAGATGGTGAAGGGTAAATCTTTAATCACGTCAGTGTTCATTCCATATTATTCGTCATTATGAGCCCCAAGATATAATACTTGTTTATTGTATTATCAGTTTAAAATTACTGGCAGTCGTCATAAAGGAAAGAGTATGAATGATCCCTGACTAAACTGGATGTTCAACACAGGTAAAAATCTTCTATATGTAGAACAAAGAAATTGGAGATTAACTGTGAATTAGGAATGATGTCAGTATACAGGGTTTTTAAGGAAATGCTTCAAATTCCAACTTGTGTTTATAGGGTTTACAAGCTATAAAAGCCAAAAGGCTAAGAATACATTTTACTTTACAAGTTAGTAAACAAAATGTTTAGTATATGAAGTAGACTGTCTGGATTCTGCCATCTTCAGTATTGAATCAATGTTTCATTTCTATAGTAGATAGAGTAGGTAAGTTCTGGTAGGATGTAAATAATTTAGCAGTAAGGGAACCACTCACTGAATAGCAAAACCATTACTTTGTCATCATGCACACATGAAAGAAAAAAAAAAAACTTTGCTAGTGTTTTGAATTAGTGCTTCTTCAGCTAGAGTAAACACACACATACACCAGTTGACGTACAGTGTCCATTTCTATAGGACGATAAACACTCATGTTCATGTAAAAGGATGAGAGAATCTTGAGATACTGCTGTATGAATGAGACTGCCAAACTGAATCCCTTTTTGTGCCACATACCAAGAACATGTTTCTTTGTACTTCACAGAAGCTTGTGTGATTGGAATGAGTTCACTTTACCTGCTACTTCTATGGTCCTTCATCAAGCGTAGAATCACATTTGGTTACAAAATGGTACCCTTTCTCTGTGTGTGGTTGGTTAAATGACTGTGTCTTCACATTTCTTTCATCGACAAAAGATTGTGCCTCTGCTACCGGCTGGTATGACTCACATTGATTACTCCAGATATGGCGATTATTGACTGGATTGTGCTCATATTCATAAATTTGACAAACTGTAGAGTTGCTTTTCCATTTATATATAGATTTAAAACCCAAATATTCTTTTTGAAATGCCTGATAGTAATTTTCTGGTGAACATGATCAAAACAGGGACACCTGACCTACCAAAGGACTCTTTCCTGTGCTGTGGATTTCTTGTGTTTGAAAGATGTCAAGAAGTAGAATGTGTTGCAAATATTTTAATACAAAATTTGTCACATTCTTGCAGAGAGGGACAGGCTTATTGCAAAAACAACACATGTATCACATGTGATGATACAAAAATATACTATGCAACAATCAAACAGCAGCAATGATTACACATTTCTTACTTACTGTAGTTAAATAAATGCACACTGTCATCCATTTTCCACTAGTATCAAAAGTGAACTACTTTTGATGTGACATGGATAATGTTTTGAGCAAAAGGTCATGTAACACATGTCCATTACCAACTGGAGTTTCAGTTCCTTCTTCAAAGTTATATCCAAATTTAATACTAGCTTTTGCTAGTATGGTAACTTATTATTCTGCACTAATCATTGAAAGTCACGTTTCTGATACTTATAAGCACATCTAGCATCAAGACACAGATAAATTACAATGATTTATGCATCTTGAGGAAAGGTGAAGAGTAGTACACAATAACTTTGTGTCCATTTTTTTTATAGTGCACTTGTCCTTTCACAGCCACATAATCCTTTCCTTTGCGTATCACTCTCTCTCTCTCTCTCTCTCTCTCTCTCTCTCTCTCTCTCTCTCTCTCTCACACACACACACACACACACACACACACACGCCCGGCCACTAATAAATCTGTTTGTTCTCTGCTAGATACGTACATGGCGAAGAATTTCGCACCGCTGACAATTAAGAGTGTCAGTTGTTCACTTTAAACTCGTGAAACACTGAACCTGCTGACCAGGTCTTGAACATTTTGTGGTTGTATCACCCTTTGCGAGTTTTTTCACTTTCATTCATATTCGCTGCCTCTTTGAGTTTGGATTTGGCAGAACTGAAAAAGAGAAAAGAATATAGGACATGAGAACCCATAATGTATTACTTGTTTCAAAGTAATTTAACTGCTTTCCCCTGTATTAGACCCAGTACCAACACAAGTATAAGACGTAGGAAAGATGTGTACCTATTGTGAGAGTGAGACAACAGTTTGTTTCAGTTTATACACAGCTATTTTCAACATTTCCTAGGTGAATTAAATAAAAAATGCTATTGTTTACTTTGAGCTTATAACAAAGGGTCCATTTTCAATGTGTTCTTTCCAACAAATGTAGTTCTTCAGTGGAGACTTGAATGATTTACAGTAAGTAGTTTCAATGCTGTGCTGTTGCAGGAAACTGACTTAATCTTAGAAGCTAATATGGATAGACAAATTCTGAAATGCATCAGGAATTTAAAGTGGACATTATAATAAACCTGTTATAGAAACTACATTTTGCACGTGCTCTGCAAAAGTTCAACTGGCTCCGCTCGATTATACTCTGTAATACTTGGTGCACTCTTCCCAAATGTGTAATTGTCTCTGCACTAACGAGACTTTGCATGTGTTAAAGTCACAAAAAGCACACCATAAGAGTTTGATTTTGTTGAAACACACTATAAAACTCAGTCATATATATATATATATATATATATATATATATATATACACTCCTGGAAATGGAAAAAAGAACACATTGACACCAGTGTGTCAGACCCACCATACTTGCTCCGGACACTGCGAGAGGGCTGTACAAGCAATGATCACACACACGGCTCAGCGGACACACCAGGAACCACGGTGTTGGCCGTCGAATGGCGCTAGCTGCGCAGCATTTGTGCACCGCTGCCGTCAGTGTCAGCCAGTTTGCCGTGGCATACGGAGCTCCATCGCAGTCTTTAACACTGGTAGCATGCCGTGACAGCGTGGACGTGAACCGTATGTGCAGTTGACGGACTTTGAGCGAGGGCGTATAGTGGGCATGCGGGAGGCCGGGTGGACATACTGCCGAATTGCTCAACACGTGGGGCGTGAGGTCTCCACAGTACATCGATGTTGTCGCCAGTGGTCGGCGGAAGGTGCACGTGCCCATCGACCTGGGACCGGACCGCAGCGACGCACGGATGCACGCCAAGACCGTAGGATCCTACGCAGTGCCGTAGGGGACCGCACCGCCACTTCCCAGCAAATTAGGGACACTGTTGCTCCTGGGGTATCGGCAAGGACCATTCGCAACCGTCTCCATGAAGCTGGGCTACGGTCCCGCACACCGTTAGGCCGTCTTCCGCTCACGCCCCAACATCGTGCAGCCCGCCTCCAGTGGTGTCGCGACAGGCGTGAATGGAGGGACTCTTCAGCGATGAGAGTCGCTTCTGCCTTGGTGCCAATGATGGTCGTATGCATGTTTGGCGCCGTGCAGGTGAGCGCCACAATCAGGACTGCATACGACCGAGGCACACAGGGCCAACACCCGGCATCATGGTGTGGGGAGCGATCTCCTACACTGGCCGTACACCACTGGTGATCGTTGAGGGGACACTGAATAGTGCACGGTACATCCAAACCGTCATCGAACCCATCGTTCTACCATTCCTAGACCGGCAAGGGAACTTGCTGTTCCAACAGGACAATGCACGTCCGCATGTATCCCGTGCCACCCAACGTGCTCTAGAAGGTGTAAGTCAACTACCCTGGCCAGCAAGATCTCCGGATCTGTCCCCCATTGAGCATGTTTGGGACTGGATGAAGCGTCGTCTCATGCGGTCTGCACGTCCAGCACGAACGCTGGTCCAACTGAGGCGCCAGGTGGAAATGGCATGGCAAGCCGTTCCACAGGACTACATCCAGCATCTCTACGATCGTCTCCATGGGAGAATAGCAGCCTGCATTCCTGCGAAAGGTGGATATACACTGTACTAGTGCCGACATTGTGCATGCTCTGTTGCCTGTGTCTATGTAACTGTGGTTCTGTCAGTGTGATCATGTGATGTATCTGACCCCAGGAATGTGTCAATAAAGTTTCCCCTTCCTGGGACAATGAATTCACGGTGTTCTTATTTCAATTTCCAGGAGTGTATATATATATAAAGCTTGAAAATAATTTTTTTTTTCTGAATGATGTGCTGGAACAGAAGGTTCAACATACATACAACAGAATTGAGGAGTTATCACTATTTTATGGTACAGCTGATAAGAACATACAAAAAAAGGGAAAGGTGAAAAGTTCTTGGTGTGGCAATGACAGATGATTTTGAAAGTAAGAAATAAACTGCCTTTTTGACGACGACCACCACCACCACCATAATGTGTCCTGTCTGCTGGCAGGTTCCTTACACCATTGCTGTCTCCATATGATCCTGTTCCAGGCCAACTGTTTTGTAGCCTGGTATCTTCCTCTTTTTCTCTTCATAGAGCATTTTTATTCTTCTCCTTCCCATTTTCTTCTGTCCTTCCGTTGTAACTTCGGTAGTTGCTGTTAGAAATCCTTTTTCTCACAGTGTCTCCCACCCAGTCTGCTTTCCTTTTCTTAATCAGGTTGAGGAGAAATATTTTCTTCATTAACATTTTCAGTACTTCATTGTTCCTTATTTTATTTTCCCCATTCTCATACAAGCCGACACTTCAAATCTTCAGTTTTGTCACTTTTTGATATAGCTCCCTTTTGGCTCAGTGAACTTTGTCCCACATTTTCTGTGTGGGTAGCTTTCATTCCTGAAGTGTTATTCAGGAATATCTTCCAAATACTCATATAAGAGTACTAAAATCTGAATTGCACCTCCAACCTCTCATTTATAGGCTACCAATGTCAGCAGAGAATTTGTTTTTATGATCAGCAAGAAAAAAATCTGCATCTCGGTGCAAGGCACAGATGTAATGGAGGCAGTAGACAGCTTCACATACCTGCCATAACCAGTAAACAGTTGGCAGACACTGATATCACGACTGTGAAAGCAGCAGCTGCTACATCCTGGTAAGAAAAAGGGTTTGGGATAGCAGTTTGCTTACAGAAAGTACCAAGGAGTAAACTATGACAGTGGCATTGAGACTAAGACATCTTTGTGATAAAACAATGCAGGTCAAACAGTTTTCATCTCTACTGTCACAGAGGATTCTTGATAAATCACAGAAAGTCCCAAACGCACGTTCTACAGTGACCAGGTACACTTTGTGTGTAGAGCTTACTGAGTTAGGGTGTGTAAGACAAATGGCTCTCCTACTCTGCTGTACGGAAAACCTTCTGACTGTATATGGATGTCCTAATCTCTTCTTCAGAGATGTGTGTAAAATAGATTTGAAGGAAACCAGTGTTGTCTGTAGTCTGTGGTGATGTTTTGCGAATGACGGAGGTGCAAGCCTGCTGGCTGTGTGAAACTGAATCAGGTATGGAAGGTAAAGAACCAACTCACTGCAAAGTAAGCTGGGAGTAAAAGAGAGCAATTTCAATTGAATCTATTTTACACTCTGGAGTGGGCCTAATTAGCCACTCTCAGAAATGTACCTTATAAATCGAGGGGTGTCCACTTGAGGTCAAACAATCCCTCTCATCTTTATTGATGTGAGAATATGTAGAAGTCAGAGGATGCCAAATTTATTGAATAGTTTTGTTCTTTCAACAATTCATAGTTAATATATGTTAATTTTATTGATCCCAAAAGAGGAGCATTTTTCTACAGAAAAAATTTAATTTTTGCTTTTGCAGTGAAGGCTTTTCCTCAGACTTTTATATTGTTGGTTGAGAAGACTTGAATTAATATTCGCCAGTTACTGTCTTTCCCTTTTTGGAAAGAAAATTCCCTTTTGCCTTCCTAAATGTTCTAGTTGTCACTTTAGTGTCAGATGAAATTGATTTTGCCTTTCTTGGTGCAGTTTACTAAATGCTTTCATTGTTTCTCAATTTCTGGCATGAAATGACAGAGCAGCACACAAAATCAGTTGGGTTATTTTTAAAAACATACACCTGGTAGAAAGCTTTCATTCTTTGGGTAACATGTACTGCACTCTTTCTGCTAAACTACCTTATGGTGTCATTTATTTCAGATGCCTTTAATTGCTTGATGATCTGGCTGTACTTGCTGTTTTGTGTTGTCCTTAAGTGGATTGTCTTTGAGAAGCACACAACAACTGAATTCCAGCAGCCTATTTAACTAAATGTTGAAAATGAAGGAGCAGACTCCTTAAAATTCTTCATAAAAAATACTACTACTGTACAGTGTCCAAATTTAGCCATTTGAATGGAAACACACTATCTTCTTGCTGTTTAAAAAGTTGTCTGAACAAAATTATTTTGAAGGTAAGGAAGACACTTGAAATTATATTACTGCACAACTCATATCAATGTAATAAAAAGAAAATTTTATTGATACTAACCCAAGGTAGAGAACTTTTCACCTAGCCCATGTACAAGTAACTAATGTTTCAAATTTTAGAAGCACCGTATCAGTCTGCTGTTGCACAAGTTACTTTAGGTTTCTGATAATAAATGACACTAATTTAGTCTTATCTGCTACAGTACAAATTAGACGAAACAAATTATTTGTTGCAAAACAAGTTGTAAACTTAAAGTCTGCATATTTTATGAGCCATACCACATACAGGTATATAGAAAATTCCCTATTTGCTTAGACTCTAAAGGACAACAATTATAAGCTGCATGGTTTTTGTAATATTTTATTAGTAACTGTACAGAATAGAAAATAACAGGTTGTGTACCACCTGTGCGTGTTGTCTGTAAGTAAAAAGTAACATGCTTGTTGCCATCACAAGAAAACTGGACTGCCCCATTTTTCATACTCAATGACAAATTATCAAAACTGAGCAGTCAAACTGTGACAATGATTCAATCATGGCGAATGCTGCTGCCGAGTTATCTCGCTGTTGTCTGTACCAGTTTGGCAGATCTGACCATCCAGGCACTAACGACCTACAGAAAACACGCACTCAAAGTGAAAAAACCACTGGCAGCATTAAAAAGTGCACTGTCCAATTTAACAATCTCTGCCTAACATGACAGTTTGTCTGCCTAACACGGCGGTAACATCACCACATCATTAAAAAAAATTATAAGGACTTGTTTAGCATTCCAAAAATAAAATAAATTTCCTTATGTGATACATCACTGAAATTATTTTACAAATAAACAAAATCACAAGCACAGCACACCTGAATTAATTTGTAGTTATTTATCTAAAAAAAATCCTTTTCCAGCTGAGATATCTACAGGATGCACAAACATGTAAGTGCATGCCTCATCTTAAGTCAGTGGCTTTCATATTCATAAATTCATGACAGATGCTTCATCTGGGATTGACACGAGCCTTATTATCCACATCTGCTGCAATTTAATGCATGGGAATATTCTAAAGGCACTCAAACAGCAAATGGATTTTTGTTATTAAAACGCTATATACACAGAAATGAACATAGAATACTGAGTAGTCATCACAACAAACAGGCAACCTGGGTCAAACAACCACAATGGCTCATTAATTTTTGTCACATGAATACCATATCAGACTGTCTAATGTGATTTAAGTTCACCCTTATCTTCAGAACTAAGGAGTACATGTAAACATACACACACACATTTTGTCCTGGCCAGGACAATGTAGCCATTCAGGTGTATGCGTACTATGTAGCTTTGAAGAAGCATTTGTCTGAAAGCTAGCGACAACATTCTCAGTCTTGTTAATGAGGCTACTAATGGCTTAGTGCCTCAACTATTCAGCGAGTTGCTACTTGTACTTTTACAGTACTTGTATACCACTGAGAACCCTGCATTACCATACTTCCCTCAACTCGGAATGATGTGGACATTCCGCATAGGCCACGTCTACCTCATGGCTTTGACAATGTAAGTTCTCAAAATATGGGTCTGAACAATGCATAGAGACATAAGTGCTGCAGGACAGTCATAAAAGTGGTCATTTCAGTTTTAGTTATCTGCACTGGAGGATAATATGTGGCCCTGGTGTTGATATGCTAGACTGTCTCTGGTCTTTTGGCAAATATTTGCAACTGCCATTTCGAGTGTGCAGATGAAGTCATCCCACACAAATACGACTCGTAACACGCTTTGTGTAACACCCAGTCTCAATGGAAAATATCAGTGTCTTTCTTGTTGCAAACAAAATGTTTTTTTGAAAAGGAATGCGATGTGTGCATTTGATTTTGGTGTCCTAAATTAGCATAGGACAATGTTTGGTTTAACAATATGTGTTAGCAGAGGCAGCTTTACCGTAACTCCAGCACTGAGTGGCTGGTGTTGCTACATGGCAGTCAGAGAAAGACAGCACAGTGTGGGCAGGCACTTGAGACAACAAGGGACATATAGCATAAGAAAAGACTTGCGAACAGATGTTAGCCAATATTTCAGTGTCTGTCTGTCATTCGCCGACTACATCATAGACATTGAGTGTAAGGTATGTAGGCACATTGCTAACACCGCACCCCATGCATCATCATTTGCAGAATATTTTCTTGGAACCACCAGATGTTTCAGCTTTCATATGCCCACTTGTCCTGTCTTGAGCACTGATCTGTCAACTACTGGCACGTAGCAGCACTACACATGTGTGGCTGAAGTACCACTTACCCTTGATCTTTTGCTGCCCCTTTTAATAAATATTATTATACTAAATATCACACCATACTAATGTGGGACAATTCCCTTGAATTGGCACACAAAATTTCAATTTAAAAAAAAAAGAAGAAAACTAATATTTTCCATTGACAGTGGATGTCTCATGAGACATCCATTGACAATGGATGTCTCATGAGACATGATGAGCAGTATGCGTTTGGACTCACTCCATCTACCCACTGCAACAATCAAATTGCGAACAGCTGCCAAAATACTAGAGAAAATGTGTCAATGACTCTTAGGAAGGTGATCAGTTTTATTATTCTGTAATGAACATGATTTGTTTTTTCTGCGGAGAAAAAGTTCCTACTATAAACTAGTGCTGTCGGCAGTCAGGCCAGGTAGGTTTCTGGGATGTCAGAGTCTGTTCAGAAGTATTTTGAAAAGACTGAAATTGTGTCAGAGATGAGAACAAGAGGGTTTATGTAACTTGCAAGTAATTTCAGTCCTGATTTCACTAACTATTTTGGAGTATGTGTTCATTTATCAATGCTCAATGGACAAGTTATGATGTGACAATTGGTATGTGTGTAAACTATCACATTAGAAGATAGTAATAAGTAGCCAAACAATGTAATATATGTAGAGGAAGATTCAGTTGAGAAAAGGGTAACATTATGGCTGGCCAGTACTTATTTACAGAACGCAAAGTTCCACACACAAAAATAGAAAAAAACTATCCTAACATCCTAAACTATTAGTTCCATCCTAAAGGAGAAAAAATGAATAGGCTGGAGAAGGCTAGAAAGGAGAGGCCCACTAAATCTTTATTCTGAGTGACCTACCCCATAAGGGTGCACTTTATTCTTCAAAGTTGTAGTTTCCATTCTATGCTCAATATTTTGATGACTGATCCTGCCATTTTCTTCAGGTGCTGTGGGTTTTGCTGTTAATGGATTTGCAGCCTGGACTCCAACTAGTTTGTTGAGTACACAGAACAGCAAAACTTGCAGTATCTGAAGAAGACGGCTAGGTCAGTAATCGAAACATTACACATAAAATGGAAATGACAACTCGACAAAACACCTTGATACATGGCCCTCCCCTCCTTTATACCTTTCCCCAATGTATATATCTTTCCACCATGAGGTAGCAACTAACAATTCTGAAAGATAAGATAATTTTTTCTACTTGTATATTTGTTTATCTACAGTGATTGGAATTTCACACCCCAAAGGTTAATATCAGACAGCTATTCTGTATCCTTGTACAAGTATGTAACGTGTGCATTACAAGGCACGCTGGCAAATGCAAATAAAAGTATGTGCACAGGCAACGACCATTTACATGTCGTCCGGATGATTAATGCAAAAACATTCAGAAAATGATGGTTATTCACAAAGGGATCAAATGAACTGGCCCCCTTCAATTTTCTTCGTTCTTGTAAGATTTGAAGCTCAATGCCAGGACATCAATTTCCTAAAGCAATACAGTCCAATTTTCAAAAACACTTGAAATTATTGACTTTGAAGTTTTCTGGGTACCATTAAGCACAAAACATTTCAACTTGTGTTATTAAATCACTTGTAGTGTGCTAATCTTGTAATCACAAGGTTGCTGGTTTGATTCCCACTAGATGCAGAATTTATTTGATTTCAGTGTTTATAAATAAGTAGTACTGTTAATCAAGTAAATTGTAATGAATTGAAATTTGATACAAAAATGAGAAACATTTAGAAATCATACAACTATTTTATTTATATGTGGAGATTATGAAAATACAAATATATGGGGTGTGACAGTTAAATAACTGGACTGGTGCTGCTACCAGCAAACAACAAGCAAACTGTGGGAGATCTGAACATTGTTTTTGTTGGTTCATGCTTTTCCCACCATGAGCTCCACAGTCACTCAGTCTCACTGTAGCAATTGTCCGTTGACATCCCTGTGGCTAGCGTCTCAGAAAATGCAAAGTGTTCAGATGGGGCAATGAGTTAACAAGTTCTCAGTGAAACTGAGGAAGGAGATCTGTCATGCTAAAGAAAGTATATTGAAGTGAATTTTATCACAAACACATTTTGAGTGGTTCAAAAGATTTAAGGAGCTAAGTGAAATGACCCAAGATGATCCATTCCAGGATGACCTTCAATATCAAAAGTGCACAACAACATAAAAACTGAGACACCGTTGAGAAAATCATAATCTGAGTGTCCGAGCTCTTATTGAAATAAAAGGAATTAACAGAGAACGTGTAAGTCTTTTTTTTAATTGAGAATGAAAATTTGTGTGACATTTTAAACAACACTGATAATGATCCAGAAATTTTAGAGAAAGTGATTTCTTGTGACAAACTGTGTGTGTGTGTGTGTGTGTTTTTTTTTTAACCTACAATCCTGAAACAGTGCCAGTCCATGCATTGGAAGGGCCCAGTTTCACTGTGTCAAAATAAGGGAAGACAAGCAAATCAAAATTCAAAGTCGTGATGTGATTCCCTGACACACCCCTTCCCCCACTGGACCCCCGAATGCCAGACAGTCAATCAATACACTGTGGTTCTGATACGGAAAGAGTGAGGAGACTAAGATCCAATTTGTGAAACAGCAAGTCCTGGGTGTTTCACGATGTCAGTGCGCCAGCCCATTCTGCCTTTGTCTGTGACAGCATTCTTTGTGAATGGACCACCCACTGCATTTGCTCAACCTGGCCCTCTGTGACATTTTTTGATTTCCGAAGGTCAAATGCGTGCTTATGGCGACAAGTGTAGAAGCAGTGAAAGTAAAAGTGATGGAAGTTTTCAACACACTGACACAAGCGGACTTAGCTTTGAACAATGGAAAATTTGTATGGTGCATTCTAGTAATTCACTAGGAAAGTACATTGATGGTGATAAATTTCATAATGTAATTGGTGATCAATATATTGTTTCGTATCATCAGTCCAGTAATTAAAAAAATATATTACTAAAAATATTTAACTTATTATGAATACTCATAAATCATGCAATTAGTATGTAAAAATGAAAATTTATTTTGATAAAAAATAAGATTGTCTTGAATATTTGTTGATTAACATTTGGAATCTCCAAATTTTCAAACAAAGTTTTTTTGAGCATTTTTGGTAATGGTATCACACTATTTTAGGAAATTGATGTCTGTGCACTGACCTTCAAGTTCTATGGGTATGAAGAAAATCAAAGAATGGGTAAGAAGAAGATCAAAGAGTGCTCATCTGTAAGGCCCATTGTCAGTTATCTATGAAGAAGAAAAACTTGCAGGTCTGAGTTTCATACTTCCCAATTTTTAATAATTATCTCATTGTGTGAGAAGTAACAATTTTACAGTGTGATTGTTCCAATCTCAGCTATGTCCAATAAGCTCAAAATAAGGCAAACTCCGATCTGAACAGTGACCTGGCTCTAGGGCAGTGGAATGCCTGCTGTTTTCAGTACTGTGGCAGTATTACTATACAAGGATGACACACAACTTCTGGAAGAGAATGTATAGAGTGCTAGGCGGTTTCCCACATTACTAGGGTGGACACAGAGAAAGAGAAGATCAGTTGGTCAAGACGAAGAGAAAGAAAAAGGAATACTGACTTATGGGGACAGCTGGAAGGAAAACAGGGTCTGTTGTGATTTTTAAAGAGCTGTACCCAATTCTCTTTCGGCGTGTAAGGAAATCTTAATGTGAGGAATTATAATATTGTTTCAATATACTATTTGTGTCTTAAATTACAACAAGAAATATAATGTTTTATTTAATATTCCTCGTCAAGAGTGGCGGGAGTGTGAATATTCCAGTGGAGGGCCAATACAATCGTTATTCTTTTCATTAACTGCGTTCTTTGTACTATCGCATCAGTCTCTGTTTTGACAAAATTCTAGCAACAGCCACTGTGATTGTGTTTCCGGCAGGCCTGCATTCTTAACAGCCTCATTGGAAGAATAGTACTTTTATCCCAGCACTGGATTTCATTTCCAGCAAGTCACAAGCAACAAATGTAAAAGTCCAGAAACTGTCATACTGTTCTGCACACGGGCAGAACAGCGAAGAAGACCGAGCAGAGCACAGAACGCAAAGCTGCACCGGAACACTGTCATTTTGAGAAACTGCAACCACACTGTACTCTCGCATTTCTCCAAGGACACTTCCTCAGTGTGCAAGCAGCGAGCATGAGCACAGTGTCAGTAAAGCCTCCGGTAACTTGCAAGAGGCCAGAAACGAGCAAAGCACTCGGCCGGCGCAGACCGCCGAGAATATAGGTGCAGCTGGCAGCGTAAGGCACACCCACACACAGTGACGTGCATCACTTTCGTCAGATGTATACTGCAACAGAACCACGGTCCATCTCAGCTCAAAATATTGGTAAGTTCATATATGCAGCTGTAATGGAGGAACAAAATATTAAGGAGCTTAAGCTTGACATATAACTCACCACTGATGGAGGCCAAATAAATTTTATGACAAAAACGTGGAGCCGACGGTTGTTACATTTTACTTGTGTGTACAGTAGTGAGACAAAACATTATACCACAGCTACCACAAGAATGAATACAATCTGGTGATGTTACAAGCAGGCAATGCACTAAGGAAAGTACGTAAGCAGAGCAGAGCTAGCTACGGTACGGATCACAAGTGGGGAAGTCAACTGAGGTAAGCAACTTTGACAGAGGACACACCATTACAGCCGGAAACCTGGGAAGGAGTACCTCGGAGATATCCTAGGCTGCTCGTGTGCTACTGACACAAACACGGAAAGTCACTGAAGAATGCTGAAACATGACGTAGGCAGGTGTCAGCTGTCCGCGCCTCATCACAGACCGTGGCGGTTGGAGGCCACACCTGCTCTGTAAAGTGGGAAAAATGGCAATCTACGGATGCTGGTGCATGCTGAAGTGTTTCAGAGCATATATTATTGAATGTGGGACTCCACGACCAGTTGATGCCTACATGTTCCCTTATTGAGACAATAAGATCATTTACAATTGCAGTGAGCATAGGATCATCCAGATCGGAGTCTGGACCAATGGGGCTGTGTCGCCTGGTTTCTCGTTTCATCAGGTCGATGGTTGTTTTCGGATACATTGTCATCCAGTTCAGGTGCACTGCTGCTCGAGTCTCATACAGTGTCACGGGCACAGGCCAGTGGGGGCAATATCGAGCTATGTGAGATATTCACCTGTGCTTCCGTCGGACCTCGGCAGTAACTGAAGACGCCGTGACAGCTGTGGACTGTGCTGAGATGACTGCAGACCACCTGCTTCCCTTCATGTTTGATGTCTTCTCCAATGGCGATGACAGCTTAACATGACAGGATAACTGTCTGTGTCACGAGGCTAGTGGTTAGAGGAGCACGATTGTGAACTCACATTGATGTTTCAGCCACCAAATGTGACTGATCTGAACTTGACAGAACACGGCTGATCGGACACCAGCTCTTCACACACAAACCACCAGCCAGTAATTTATGGTAACTGCTTGACCTTTGTGTAGGCATCTGGTGCCATATACCTCTAGAAAACCAACGACGATGATATGTCAAATCCGTGCCGTGCAGAATCACTGTTGTATTGTATTCCTAAAGCGGACCGATACACTATTAGGCAGGTGGTCATAAAGGTTTGGCTCATCGGCATATTTTTATGGCCATTCATTCGATCATTCATTGTTCCACAGATCCCATCAAGGAGGAGAATCTTCAGGGTAACAGGCGAGTCAAAGTATACATTAACAAAATAAATTTCCTTTATTTTACGTCTGTGGTCACAAACTTTTTGTCATTAGACTACCGGTTTTGGTCTATAATGACCATCTTCAGATCTTTTCTATAAAAACATGTCCTAATGTACTGCACCCATAGTGGCATTGTCAAAAGTTAAACACACAATTAGCACCAGCATTGTCAAATATATATAAATAACAGCATATGCAATACTCATCTTGCGAGCAGCACTACTGTTCGAAACAAACTGTTTTATTTGCAACCGTGTTGCAGCTTGTGACATTAACAAAAGGCAAATAACTAACAGAAACTTAATCTCTACAGTGCGTGAACAATAAACTATTATTATACTGATAAAAAGCTCAACCGGGTGATGTGTTAAGATTCCGTTGACATTTCCGGGCCCACAGATAATGTCACATGAATCTGAGATAGGCAATGTTCTGTGTAATGTATCATGAGTTTTTGATTTACTTCGGCATGATATTACAGTAATAGTTCTATTCAAATGGTTGATGAGTGAAGAACATTGTTCTCGTTTGAGTTTTCTGTCAGCAATTATATATGTACACGACATACATACATACACTGTATTCAACCAGACTAAGAAACTGCTAACACACAATGCGAGTCACACGAGTAAGCACTAGAAAATGGCACATCACTAAAATCAGTCGAGACTCTGAAAATATATTACGGTGATCAAATACAGTTAAGGTGGAAAATGGAATTAAAGTTTAAAAGAAATCAGCAGTGACAGATCGTAGTCTAAATGAAGAGCATATGTTTGGTTTTGAAAACACAACATTGCTGCCCTGAGCAAGTGGGTATTGGGAAAGTGTTGTACAGATCCATGAGAGTCTTATCAAGAGGGATGAAGGTTATCAACTAATCCCACATTAACAGCTATACGTTGAGCGTGTGCCCAGCTGTGGACAGCACTGAGGGAATGGCTACCCTTGCATATGAATACTGGGATACCTGTAATATCTAGACACTTTGCCAGAAGACAATAAGTTGAGGGCTATTCATAGGTAGTATACGCCAGGAATGTCTACATTCATGCACATGACTATCCTGGTTAATACAATGTGTGCCTACGCCAGCTAAATGTAAGCTAAGAAATAGAAGGAACACTGCTATCTTTGAGAAAATTTGCTGGCGCCACATTACATAAAGTTGCTGTCAATCTTCCTATCACCGCTACTTGCTATGTAGCTAACATGGATTTTCAATTATTTACTTCTCATAACATAGATTTGTACATACTATCAGCTCAAGTTTCCCACTCTTGTGCCTTTTAGAGAGGTCACCATAGGTGTCTAAAAATTAAAAACCCAAACTATTGCAACAAACAACTGTCTTACACAAAAACCCTTGATAATATGAACATAGTCAATTAAAAATTGCAGACAGCTGCAGAAGCTTCATATGCTATCTACACAATGAAGTCATTTGGGGCAATATATATATCCCAATAAAACATATGCAAACAACACAAACTTAATTTTGATTTTCAAACAATGGTAGCCATATACTTTGCCACCTAAACAGCAATGACCGTATTGGGGATGACATGGTGTAAGCAAACAACATATATTTACAACAAACATATAATAAATAAATGGAAATCTGAAAAAGTTTACACCTTTTCCAGCAATTTGCAATTTCCATCCACAATCTCCTACTCTATGTAAAAGTATATTTGAAAATACAGTGTTTATAAATGAATATCGGGGTTTTAACGCTCTATAATATTTATTACATTAAACTTACAGTTATAAATAATATGTCAAATGAGAGGGCAACTCAAACAATTTTACCAAGAATCTTATAAATGTTCAATGTGAGCACCATTTGTCACGCGGCACACATCAAGTTCTTCCCAAACGTTGATAAGGGTGTCTTCAGTGATTATAGCAACAGCTGCTTCAATCCGCTTTCTTAATTCAGGAAGGTCTGCTGGTAGCAGAGGCACGTACACATGATCCTTGATGAAGCCACAAAGGAAAAAATCACAAGGCCTTAGGGTGGGTGAACGTGGAGGCCATGCAAAGCAAGCCCTGTCATTGGGCCCCTTGCGGTCTATCCAGCGCTTGGGTACAGTGAAGTTCAATCAATCGCGTACTTCGCTATGCCAGTGAGGAGGCGCACCATTTATAAGGTGCTTGGTAAAACTGTTTGAGCGCTCTTTCATTTGACATATCATTTATAACTGTAAGTTTAAAATAATAAATATTATAAAGCATTAAAACCCCAATATTCATTTATAAACACCCTATATAACAGCAACCAATTGCTTATCAAATAAAAGAACAAGAAAATTGGAGTTACAAAAAAAGAGAGGAAATACAAAATAAATACACAGCTCTCTATTCTCTGCTCTGAAAGAAGTGCCAGGAAATAAAAAAATCAAACAAAACAAAGGAAATCTCTCTCTCTCTCTCTCTCTCTCTCTCTCTCTCTCTCTCTCCCCCCCCTACCTCCCTCTCCCTGCCCCCTCTCCCTCACACATGCGCACATTATGCCCACCCCCCGTCCCAACACACACACACACACACACACACACACACACACACACACACACACAAAACCTCATAACACAAAAATACATCAGCAGGCATATTTTTCACAAGCACTCTCAAAATTCTTGGAACATACAAGAAACAGAATTAACAAGGCAGTTTGATGGTAATGATAACAATAGTAGGTGGGCGATTGCATTTCAAATCACACAGATCAAGAGTGAATGTGTCGCATACCTCAAAGGTTACTGAAAAAAAAAAAAAAACTATATATATATATATATATATATATATATATATATATATATAGTAGTTTTTTAGAGGTATCATGTAGAACTTCAACATATATATATATATATATATATATATATATATATATATGTTGAAGTTCTACATGATACCTCTAAAAAACTACAATACTTTGATTTTTTGATGATTTGTTTCAATGCTACAGACTTCTCTAAATGACAGTATTTGTGAAATGTCATAATGAACGGAAAAATAGAAAAATTGTAATAAGGAAACCAAAAGTGATAGAGATCTGAATTTATTTTCCCATAAATACATCTACATGGATACTCTGCAAATCACATTTAAGTGCCTGTCGGAGGGTTTATAGAACTACCTTCACAATTCTCTATTATTCCAATCTCGTATAGTGCGCGGAAAGAATGAACACTTATTTTTTTCCGTATGAGCTCTGATTTCCCTTATTTTTATCATGGTGATCATTGATCCCTATGTAGGCTGGTGTCAACAAAATATTTTTGTATTCCAAGGAGAAGGTTGGTGATTGAAATTTTGTGAGAAGATTCCGTCACAATGAAAAACACCTTGCTTTTAATGATGTCCAACCCAAATCTTGTATCATTTCTGTGACACTCTCTCCCATATTTCATGATAATACAAACATGCTGCCCTTCTTTGAACTTGCTCGATGTACTCCGTCGGCCCTATCTGGTAAGGATCCCACACCGTGCAGCAGTATTCAAAAAGAGAATGGACAAGTGTAGTGTAAGCAGTCTCCTTAGTAGATCTGTTACATTTTCCAAGTGTCCTGCCAACAAAACGCAGTTTTTGGTTGTTTGTAATTGTAATACCTAGGTATTTAGTTGAATTTATGGCTTTTAGATTAGACTGATTTATCTGTAACCAAATTTTAACATATCCCTTTTAGCACTCATGTGGATGACCTCACACTTTTTGTTATTTAGGGTCAACTGCCAATTTTCACACCATCCAGATATCTTTTATAAATAGTTTTGCAATTTGTTTTGATCTTCTGATGACTTTATTAGTCGATAAACGAAAGTGTCATCTGCAAACAACCTAAGATGGCTGCTCAGAATGTCTCCCAAATCATTTATATAGAAAAGGAACAGCAAAGGGCCTATAAAACAACCTTGGGGAACGCCAGAAATCACTTCTGTTTTACTCCATGACTTTCCATCAATTACTACGAACTGTGACCTATCTGACAGGAAATCACAAATCCAGTCACATAACTGAGACGATATTCCATAAGCTCTCACAATTTCACTAAAAGCCGCTTGTGTGGTACAGTGCCAAAAACCTTCTGGAAATCCAGAAATATGGAATCAATCTGAAATCCCTTGCACTCAACACTTCATGTGAATAAAGAGCTAGTTGTTTTTCACAGGAACGATGTTTTCTAAACCCATGCTGACTGTGTATCAATAGACGAGTTTTCTTTGAGGTAATTCATAATGTTTGTACACAATATATGTTCCAAAATCCTGTATATCGCCGTTAACGATACGGGCCTGTAATTTAGTGGATTACTCCTACTACCTTTCTTGAATATTGGTGTGACCCGTGCAACTTTCCAGTCTTTGGGTATGAATCTTTCGTCGAGCGAATGGTTGTATATGATTGTTAAGTATGGAGCTAATGCATCAGCGTACTCCGAAAGGAACCTAATTGGTATACAGTATGGACAAGAAGACTTGCTTTTATGAAGTGATTTAAGTTGCTTCACAACTCCGAGGATATTTATTTCTATGTTATTCATGTTGGCAGTTGTTCTCGATTCCAATTCTGGAATATTTACTTTGTCTCCTTTTGTGAAGGCATTCCCGAAGGCTGTGTTTACTAACTCAGCTTTGGCACACTGTCTTCAATAGTATCTCCATTGCTATCATGCAGAGAAGGCACTGATTGTTTCTTGCCACTAACATACTTCACATACGACCAGAATCTCTTTGGATTTTCTGTCAGGCTTTGACACACTGTTTCGTTGTGGAAATTGTTATAGGCATCTTGCATTGAACTCCGCGCTAAGTTTTGAGCTTCTGTAAAGGATCGCCAATCTTGGGGATTTTGCGTCTGTTTAAATTTGACATGTTAGTTTCGTTGTTTCTGCAACAGAGTTCTAACCCGATTTTGTGTACCCAGGAGGATCAGCTCCGTCGTTTGTTAGTTTATTTGGTATAAACCTCTCAACTGCTGCCAATACTATTTCTTTGAATTTAAGCCACATCTGGTCTACACTTATATTATTAATCTGGAATGAGTGGAGATTGTCTCTCAGGAAGGTGTCAAGCGAATTTTTATCTTCTTTTTTGAATAGGTATATTTTTCTCTTATGTTTGGAGGATCTGAGGATTACAATATTCAATCTCGCTATGAAAATACTATCTTCACTAATCCCTGTACCAGTTTTGATGCTCGTTAGTACCTCAGGATTATTTGTTGCTAAGAGGTCAAGTATGTTTTCACAACTGTTAACTATTCACAGGGGCTCATGAACTAACTGCTCGAAATAATTTTCAGAGAATGCATTTAGCACAATTCTGGATGATATTTTATGCATACCTCCAGAATTAAACATGTATTTTTGCCAACATATTGAATATGAATTAAAATCACCACCAACTATTATCATATGAGTCGGGTACGTGTTTGAAATCAAACAAATGTTTTCTGGACCGTTCAGCAGCTTTATAATCTGAATTGGAATCGGTAAAAGGATCCAATTATCATTTTATTCCGGTTGCAAACAATGACCTCTGCCCATACTAACTCACAGGAAGTCTCTATTTCAATTTTGCGACAAGTTAAACTACTTCTAACAGCAACAAACACCACCGCCAACAGTGTTTAACCTATCTTTTCGGAACACCGTTAAGTTCTTCGCAAAAATTTCGGCTGAGCTTATATCCGACTTTAGCCAGCTTTCAGTGCCTATAACAATTTGAGCATCAGTGCTTTCTATTAGCACTTGGAGCTCTGGTACTTTCCCAACACAGCTATGACAATTTACAACTGTTATATCAATGGTTCCTTTATCTACATTCTTCCTATGTTCGGCCTGCACCCTTTGCGACTAAAGGCCTTGTGGTTTCCTGTGACCCTCTAATCCTAAAAACCACCCAGTCCATGCCAGTTAGCCCCTGTTACCCGTGTAGCCTCCTGCATATAGTGGACACCTGACCTATTCAGCGTAACCAAGACTATCAGACATAATTAATACACACACACACTTCTGAGCCTTTATTCTTTCTTTCTTTTTTTTCTTTTCTTTCTTTCACTCTTTTTTTTTTTTGAAAAAAAATAAACTGTGAAAATTTGTAACTTTTTGTGAATTTCAAAATTATGTTTTGAAAATACAAATACTCACAGGATGTTATCAGACTTTAGAAATGATAAAGTGGAAGGACTGTTAACTGTCAGCTATGACATTAATGTATCAAATTCTGAAACTATCAAAATATTTATACACAAGATGAAAAAAATCTGAAATTTTTTTGTTATTTAGAAATTATTTTCTCCAAAATCCCCATCTAAATGTTCTAAAAATTTCATGGTATGTTAGCTGGTCATTGTACTTAGGAAATGTACAGTCAGGGTGGGCAATACTAGTCTGTACAAAACGCAAGAATTTTTTTTAGGTACACCTAGTTCTACTCTCAAGGTCAAAAAATTACGGACACTTAAATATTAAAACTGATCGCTGATTTTAAGTAAATGTCATACAAAACTGGTGTTTCTGAATCCAAATAATTACTTTACAACATTACAAGTGATTGGGAAAACAATTCACAACAAAAATGAGATATGGAATATTTATACCCATTTTTCTTTTTGTGATATTATTCACAAGTTATTACTGTCTTCTGTCATGATTTTACTTCTTCATGGCTTTCCATAAATTAAAATTGCCTACAATGTATCAATCAACACTGCACTATTGAAAAGAGTTTATCAGTTTTTTTTCTTCTTTTTTTCATCTGCTTCTTGTATAGCCGAGCCGAATTTGCACATGGATATGGATGATCCAACAAGAACAGTACTTGGGTAACAGGAACTGCATACAGATCTTTTGATGATGGACACTTTAAAGCATTAGCAGGACCATGAGGTGTCATAAAGGAGACTGTTATATCTTGCAGCTCCTGAGACACTTATTATCCATCCCACCTGCCACTGATTGTCATGCACACAAGAAATGAAGTGGCTCACTACAAAGTCTTCTAATATACTGTGGTATCTGCATTTCACACACAGTAACAGGCTGCATTTCATGGAGAATCGTTCTTGCAATGTATGTGCCACTCCGGGTTGCAACCCAGTAATGACTTTATTGAATTCCTACCACAGGCTTCCTAGCAGACCACTCTATTCTCTTTTTTAAACAGAATTTCCTTAATTAAGAGATTAATGTTTGTTACTAATGTTGATATGGTGTGAAAAATCCAGTAGCATCTCTTATAGCATCAACAGCTTTACACTGGAGATTAAATCTTGTTGCAAGATGCTTACAGAGACCCCCTACCCAATCATGTGCACTTTTTCCATGACCTGTTGCTAAAAATATCAATTTTTTGTTTTAATTCCTGTACTACAGTGTTGACCAAGGTCATAAAGCTGAAAGCGGTTTTTAAAATGAGATGTTGCACCTTCAGCCACATATACACATTTAGGAAATGCATGGCCTCCAGATGCTGTGCCACCAATTACCATGCTGACAGCATAGCATGCATGTGCACTGTCATGAATAAGATCATCACTGACAATAGCAAAACAGTGTGATGTTCCAAGAAAGTGAGAAACACATGTGAATATTGATACCTGTGATGTTTGCCAGTGGTAACTTTGAATTTTGTTCTGCAAAGCAACAGACAAGTCGTCAACAAAGTCGAAATGAAGAGCTAATGTATCTGTATTTTAGGGTGTGCATCACTTCAGCACCGGGACACATTGCACACTTGCAACCAACATTTATCTTGCGGCTCTGGACAGATACACAAAAGCATCAGGTCCATCTCTGGGTACTTCTTTCCTGTGACACTGCTTATGGTGAAACAAACTAGTTTCAAATTCGTGCAGTACATACACGTGTATAATTCCTGCACTGGGTGGCGTTATACACATTACAATCATAAGGAGTAGAATTTTGTGAGACCAATTTTTAAATTAAAGTACTACTTTTTCAATAGGAGATATGCTCTCTTATTGATCTCGTTATATATCTTCTTACCTTTTAAAACTTTTCACCAATTTCACCAACAGAGATAACATCAGCCCAATTAGGACTCTGAGTGCTCTAATCTTCATCATCACTAGAAATTACTGTAAATAATCTGAGGAAGTGGGTACGTATTTCTGTATTCGCTGCTTGGAGTAGCTATCAGGTATGAGTGTCAGAAATTGTACCCTCTCAGCATAGGTGGCTGCCAAGATAGCAATGTTTAGGTTTTGAAACCACACATTACATTTTGTGCACATCACTATCTTCAGGTTCTGCACCAAGTGGATCTACATTATATGCTTCACAAAGTTTTGAAGATGTTGTTTATGTAAAACATGTTTCAATTTCTTCCAGTTTTCTTTTTACATGCTGTTTTCTCCTTGTGCTCCTTACCTTCCCTGGACAGGGGCTACAGCATAAATGCTAATGTTCAATGCAACAACTACTCCACACCCAGGAATATAAACATCTGCACTGTCTTCTTCAGTTTCACATTTGGATGATGATGATCATTCAGGTGGGGTGTCACTAAACTCCTTCTTGCAGTGAGTGCAGCAATTCCTTCACAACAGATTTGATGCTAATAACATTAACTGAGGACCAAGATATTTCTGTAATACCCATCAGATTTCCTACAACTTTTAAGCGTTTTTCACTTTTCTCAAACACCACCTTCTTTTGTCTATTTTCATAGTCAACATACCGGACTCTTTCACTACTGCATTTCCTCACTGACATGGTATCTAACAAAAAGTTCAAACCAAACACAAAACTCGATGCAGAATAGTTTATGAGCAAGGTCTCACTCATTTGTTATAAACAGAAGAGCACTGAAAACAGTGCTGCCAACATGCGTATTTTACACTAGGAATTCAGTGATGCAAAATATGCAGAATGCTGAAAAATTTTTAACACTTTACACAGAGAAATATTGCCCACTGTGTTTACACTGACTATCTACATAGCCACCAAACAATATTTTGTGTAATTCTCAAAAACTTTTGGATGGGGGTTTTCGAGTAAGTAATTTGTAAAAACTCATAAAAATGCAATTTTTTACATTTTTAGTAACAAATATTTACATAATACAGATAACTGGAGTGGAGAAGATACTGTTTATAATTACATCAGTAGTGTCTGGTAATATGACACAGAAGATAGTGTTCTGTGCCTTTCGAAAATTAGGAAAAAAAAAGTGGAAAAATTAATTTAAATTTTGTATTTTCGTCCTAAATTTGTAAGATAAAGGAAGCCCATTAGAGTGTGAGTGCCAACTAAATTTGAACACACTGAGAGGGAGTTTTAACACAAATCATCTGCCAGGTTTCCAGTACTTTTGTTTTATTAGTTATACTTTTTGTTCTCTATTGCTTTAAGAGACAAAATATAAATTTTTGCAAAGGCCGTACCATTTCAAAAAATTAAGATAAAACAAAAATACTTTTATTTCTTAACATCTGGGATGTAGAGGACTAATATATATTTTTTCCAGAGAAATTCATGACCTGTATGATCTGAGATGAAATCACCCAATAGTAGTAGTAGTAGTAGCAGTAGTAGCAGCAGCAGCAGCAGCAGAAGCAGAAGCAGTAAAATAAAGTAATTAAGTAACTATAACAAAGTGAGAAAATAGCTCAAATATCAGTAGTTGCATTCTGGGGCTGACTTTTTACTCCATAGAAAACACAGCAGTATAAAACATCCTTATTAGTTGCATATGACAAACAGTATAAAAACACCTGCTCCAGTGTAGAAGACAGACAGTAACACAAACAACTAAATGCACTGTTGGCGTATGTGTTTTAGAATTTTTTGAAAGATTAAAGCACACACTCACCTGCAAAATAAAAATTTATTCTGTATGTTTTTGTTGCAACAGACTATCTCCCCCCCCCCTCCTGTTTTCAACAAATGTTGTTTTTGAAGTAGAATTTTACATGCATCATTTGATTAAGTGGGTTCTTATTAATCTAGTGTGATATTCATTTTAATGCTATACGTTAGCAAAACATGAACAACAGACAGTAGTCTAACAACAAATGAGTAGCGCTGTTGTGTGACAGCAGCAGACAGATGGCGTAATATAGGCACACACACGAGACAAGCCGGCCGGGGTGGCCGAGCAGTTCTAGGCACTACAGTCTGGAGCCGCGCGGCCGCTACGGTCACATTCAGAACAAAAAGTTGGTGATTGTAATTTAGTGAAAAGATCTCCCCACAATGAAACTATAACCACACCAACTCGCGTATCATATCTAAGACACCTTCCCTCCTATAAAGTGATAAAATAAAATAAGCTGCCCTTCTTTGAATTTCCTTCATGTTTTCTGTCAATGCTATCTGGTACGGATGCTGTACTGCACAATAGTACTCTAGAAGAGGATGGACAAGTGCAACATAGGCAGTCTCTTTAGCAGACCTGTTGCATCTTCTGTGTTCTGACTACTGCCTTCCCCAGAATGTGATAGTTCCAGTTTAACAATGGAAAATCCAGGAAGGAATGTAACAATATTAGAGAAGGAAAGTTGCCACTCACCATATAGTGGAGATGCTGAGTCACATCGACTCAGCATCTCCGCTATTTCCTTCTCTAATATTGTTCCAGTTTGAGTTGTTAATAATTGTTGAATTGACAACATTTAGATTTGTGTAATTTACCGTGTCACCCAAGTTTAATGGATCCCTTTCAGTACTCGTGGGTGATCTCACATTTTTCATTACTTAGGGTCAATTGGCACTTTTCACACTATACAGATATCTTGCTGAAATCATTTTGCAATTGGTTCATCTTCTAATGACTTTGCTAGATGCTAAATGGCAGCATCATCTGCTCAGACTGTGCCCTAAATAATTTATACAAATTAGGAACAGCAGAGACCTATAACACTTCTTTGGGGAACGTCAGATATCACTTCTGTTATACTGGATGGATTAGTGCAGAATCCAGTCACACAATTGAGACAGCACTACATAGGCATGCAATCTGATTAGAAACTGCTTGTGAGGAATGGTGTCAGAAGCCTTCTGGAAGTGTGAAAATATGAAATTAACTTGAGATCCCCTTCGTATGAATAAAGAGCCAGTTGTGTTTCAGAATAATGATATTTTCTGAATCTGTGCTGGTTATGTATCAATACATTGTTTTCCTTCAGGTACTTTATAATGATGGAACACAGTATATGTTCCAAAAATCTACTGCAAATCAATTTAAATGATATGGGTATATAATTCAGTGGATAACTTTTATTTCATTTCTTGTGTGTCGGCGTGACCTATGCAACATTCCAGTTGTCAGTTACGAATCTTTCGTCGAGCTAGCAGTTGCATATGATAGATGAAAAGTGAACTACACTCCTGGAAATTGAAATAAGAACACCTTGAATTCATTGTCCCAGGAAGGGGAAACTTTATTGACACATTCCTGGGGTCAGATACATCACATGATCACACTGACAGAACCACAGGCACATAGACACAGGCAACAGAGCATGCACAATGTCGGCACTAGTACAGTGTATATCCACCTTTCGCAGCAATGCAGGCTGCTATTCTCCCATGGAGACGATCGTAGAGATGCTGGATGTAGTCCTGTGGAATGGCTTGCCATGCCATTTCCACCTGGCGCCTCAGTTGGACCAGCGTTCATGCTGGACGTGCAGACCGCGTGAGACGACGCTTCATCCAGTCCCAAACATGCTCAATGGGTGACAGATCCGGAGATCTTGCTGGCCAGGGTAGTTGACTTACACCTTCTAGAGCACGTTGGGTGGCACGGGATACATGCGGACGTGCATTGTCCTGTTGGAACAGCAAGTTCCCTTGCTGGTCTAGGAATGGTAGAACGATGGGTTCGATGACGGTTTGGATGTACCGTGCACTATTCAGTGTCCCCTCGACGATCACCAGTGGTGTACGGCCAGTGTAGGAGATCGCTCCCCACACCATGATGCCGGGTGTTGGCCCTGTGTGCCTCGGTCGTATGCTGTCCTGATTGTGGCACTCACCTGCACGGCGCCAAACACGCATACGACCATCATTGGCACCAAGGCAGAAGCGACTCTCATCGCTGAAGACGACACGTCTCCATTCGTCCCTCCATTCACGCCTGTCGCGACACCACTGGAGGCGGGCTGCACGATGTTGGGGCGTGAGCGGAAGACGGCCTAACGGTGTGCGGGACCGTAGCCCAGCTTCATGGAGACGGTTGCGAATGGTCCTCGCCGATACCCCAGGAGCAACAGTGTCCCTAATTTGCGGGGAAGTGGCGGTGCGGTCCCCTACGGCACTGCGTAGGATCCTACGGTCTTGGCGTGCATCCGTGCGTCGCTGCGGTCCGGTCCCAGGTCGACGGGCACGTGCACCTTCCGCCGACCACTGGCGACAACATCGATGTACTGTGGAGACCTCACGCCCCACGTGTTGAGCAATTCGGCGGTACGTCCACCCGGCCTCCCGCATGCCCACTATACGCCCTCGCTCAAAGTCCGTCAACTGCACATACGGTTCACGTCCACGCTGTCGCGGCATGCTACCAGTGTTAAAGACTGCGATGGAGCTCCGTATGCCACGGCAAACTGGCTGACACTGACGGCGGCGGTGCACAAATGCTGCGCAGCTAGCGCCATTCGACGGCCAACACCGCGGTTCCTGGTGTGTCCGCTGTGCCGTGCGTGTGATCATTGCTTGTACAGCCCTCTCGCAGTGTCCGGAGCAAGTATGGTGGGTCTGACACACCGGTGTCAATGTGTTCTTTTTTCCATTTCCAGGAGTGTATTTCACCAGGACAGTCTGAAAGGAACATTTGTGGTATACAATCTGGACCAGAAGACTTGCCTCTATTAAGTGACTTAAGTTGCTCCGCTACATTGGGGCACCTTCTCTAGAAGGATTGACATATTGACAGCTGTTCTTGATTTGAATTCTGGAATATTTATTGCATCTTCTTTGATGAAGGGATTTCAGAAAACCATATTTAGTAACTACACTTTAGTCGTGCTGTTGTAGATAAATTACCATTACTACTGCACAGTGGAGCTAATGTGTCTTGCTGCTGGTATACTTTACACATGACCAGAATCTCTCTAGATTTTCTGCCAGATTTGAAGAAATGGTGAATAAGCAATGTCTGAGTATCTTCTGTTGTTATTAAACACATTAGACACTAATAGAAAGGCAGCTGTATAGCCACCGTATTATAAATGGCCGTTACAGTATAACTTCCAGGCTGTTCTGTGGAAACATATTGAAGACAGCTGACTTGTCCCTTCTCGTCTCGTATGATGGCCTGTGCTGTGCTGTATCTTTCACTGACATGCAGCAATGTTATGAAGTACTGCTGGAATGCTAGGTGGTGTTGTGGAGTTTCGCTCTCACTGTTAACACACAGTTTTATACCGAGTATTGCCCAAAGCTATTATGTCCAGGATGAGTGGTTTTCTTTCCCCTTTGCATTATAATTACACCTTCTCTCGGGTCAGGTGGAGTGGCTGAGAGGAACAAAGAAGGCAGGAGGGAAATGAGGTGAGGAAAAGAATGTTGATAGCTGGGAGGGGGAGGCAGCAATGGAACAGGATAGGGAGGTGGTACCAGTGACATCATGTTGCTGTAAGTAGAGCTAGTAGTGGCAATACAGTGTACAATCGTGTTAACCTGACCCTCTGTTAAAAAGCGTGAACAAGGACCTTTTGCAGCACAGACGACCACTGTGAGATGTGCAGGAAGAGTCTCAATGAGTTTCTGGAAGGTACTGACAGTGATGTGGAGTTGTGTCAACTCTAGTGCCACGACCAGCTGTGTTACATTTCTCAGTTGAAAATCAGTGGTGCAAACAGCCCGATCGAAACGGTCCCACAGATTCTCGATCGAGTTCGAATCTGGAGAGTTTGGTGACCACGGAGAGTTTGGTGACCACGGGAGTACGGCAAACTCATCCCAGTGCTCTCTGAACTGTGCATGTACACTGTGACCTGTGTGACACATTGCATTGTCCTGCTGGTAAAAGCCATTGTGCTGAGGAGAAACAAACTGCATGTGGGTATAGACACAGTCCCTGAGGATAGGTGCATACATGTGCTGATCCACTGTGCCTTCCAAAATGATGAGATCACACAGGGAATACCACAAAAACATTGCCCAGAGCATAACACACCCTCTTCCAGCCATTCTGCCTTTTGTTGTAGATGAACAGCAGTCGGCACGGGTACACGAACCAGGTGCTTGCTGCAGAGGCCCGTACAGTACACAGCAATGTCCGCTGAAACATTGTTGAGGAAACTCTCTTGATAGACACTTGGTTCATCTGGGTGGTCAGTTGCTCAACAGCTGCAAGTCTATTTGCCCGTACACATATCTGCAGTTGTCGTTCACCCTTATCTGTGGCCCCCGGCCTGTGATGCATCACAGTTGCCTCGGTGCCAGTTTCGGATTGCGACATTTTGCCATCCGCAATATACAGGGTGTACATAAAGTCCGGGAGCACTTTCAATTATTTATTGCACAAGAACTAAACATTGTAAAGAATTCATACATATTGCATTTTGAAGAGAAACTCTGAAAGTTTTTTTTTTACAAACATTCGATATGCGAACCACGAGTGACCCGGCAGACGTCAATATGGCAATCGAATTCTTGGCTACATCCATCTCAGCACGCCATCATCGACTGTGCCAAACACTTCGCGTATTTTCTCCCGGAGCTCTGCTATGTCATTTGGCAGAGGTGGTACGTACACCAGATCTTTAATGTGTCCCCACAGAAAAAAGTCGCACGGAGTGAGATTTGGTGATCGGGGAGACCATTTCATGAAACAGCTGCACACTTCCGTAGCACGGCCAATCTGTTGATGTGGCAGGAGGTACCCACAAACTTCACGATGAAAGTGCAGTGGAGCCCCATCCTGCTGAAAGATGAACAGAGAGTCCGATTGCATTTGAGGCATCAACCATTGCTACAACATGTCCAAATGGGAATATCCAGTGACAGTGCTCTCAGTGAAGAAGAATGGCCCGTAAAGTTTTCGATGACAAAGTACAAAAAACATTTACCTTTGTGGAATCCTACTCAAATTCAATGCATTCGTGTGGACGCTTTGTATGCCAGATTCGACAATTATGCCTGTTCACTTTCAGATTAGTGTGAAAAGTGGCTTCATCGCTAAAAATTTAGCGATCAACAATGCCATCCCCATCCTCATTCAATTGTTGCAACTGCGAACAAAACTCAAAACGCCTGTCTTTGTCGTTGTCATTGAGCTTCTGCACTAACTCCAATTTGATGGTTTCATAGACAGCTTCTGTTGCAGGACTTTCCACACTGTCAGTGGAGCCATTTCGAGTTCACGGGATGCACGATGCATCGATTTCTTTGTACTCCTTAGGAATGTCTCTCGAACGCGCTCCACATTCACTTCACTCACACTCAGATGTCCACTTCTCTTTTCCAGGCACAAGCAACCTGTCATAACGAATTTGTTGTGCCAGCAGTAAATGGCCTTCCTTGTTGGTGGCTTCTTACCGTACATGGTTCTAAGCATCTGTTGAACAGCTTTAGCACACTTGTTTTTGTCAAACCACAACACACAGAAAGGTCGCTTCGCACCTGGACGCGCCACGTTTGTGACTAGCGCTGACTGTCGGCAAATTACCAAACTACGCTGTGGCGGTATACATGGGGAGAAAAAAAAGCTTTCAGGGTTTCTCTTCGAAATGTCATATGTATAATATCTGTACAATGTTTGGTACTTGTACAATAAATAATTGAAAGTGTTCCCTGACTTTATGTACACCCTGTACTTTAACTGAGGCAGCACATGAACAATTTACAAACTTAGCCATTTCAAAAATGTTTCTACCCTTTTGGACACCAGATAAATCTTTCTGAATTACCACAACAACTGAACTGTTTCCCACGCCCTCCCCCCCCCCCCCCCCCACACACACACACACTTTATATACACTCCACACTCCACTGATAGTGCTACCACCTGCTGCATGTGAGTGGTTATTGTGTGTCGACACTGACACGAGGCGGTGGCCACATTAATGTCTCTGGACTGCGTAGATGGAAAATTGTGAGTTTAATGTAATGGAGACAGATGCATGGGGATAGCAAAGGAGGTGGGTGGAGGTAGGATCTGGCAAAGATTGATGCTAGGAGGAATGCAAGATAGAAGGATGTTTTGCAAGCTAATTCCCATTTTTGGAATTCAAAGAAGCTGGTAATTAATATGGAGTGTGTCCACCATTCCCTTTAGTATGGCTTGACCCCTGCGGAGGGCACTTCCAATGTCAAATGTCTGTGGAGGAATGGCAGCCGATTCTTCTTAGAGTGAGAAAATCAGGCTTTTTGCAGATGATGCAGTTATCTGTAATGAAGTACTATCTGAGAGAAGCTGTATAAATATTCAGTCAGATATTAGTAAGATTTCAGTGTGGTGCAGAGATTGGCAACCTGCTCTAATTGCTCAAGAAATGTAAAAGTTTGCACTCCACAAAACAAAAAAAGTAGTATCCTATGACTATAATATCAATGAGTCACTGTTGGAATCGGCTAACTCAAACAAACCTGGGTGTAACCCGTTACAGGGATATGAAATGGAATAATCATATAGGTTCAGTCGTGGGTAAAGCAGGTGATGAACTTCATTTTATCGGTTGAATACCGGGGAAGTGCAATCAGTCTACAAAAGAGATTGCTTACAAATCACTTGTGCGACCAGTTCTAAAATACTGCTCTAGTGTGCAGGACCTGTACCAGACAGGACTAACAGTGGATAGTGAACATATACAGAGAACAGCAACATGAATGGTCACAGGTTTGTTTAATCTGTGGGAGAGTATCACAGAGATACTGAAGGAAATGAACAGGAAGAAACTCTAATAACTGGTACAACGGGATGTACCCTCTGCCATGCGTCTCATGCTGGTTTGCAGTGTATAAATGTATATGTAGATTACATGATTTTTCCTTCCACTGATTCAAATGATTTTTTACAACCACTTTCTGCAATTCTCAACAGCTCCTGTCCATCAGTACTTGAGGACTGTCCAGTTTTGGTTTAGCTGTTATTGTTCCTCCATATTTCCACTTCACAATCACATTACCGACAGTCAACTTGGGCAGCTTCAGAAGGGCAGAAATGTCTGTGATAGAACTGTTACTCAGGTGATATACAATGACTTGTCCACGTATAGTCACTGAGCTCTGCTGACTGACCAATTTTGCTGTTACTGTTTCTCCACTGACAACAGAATTGCTGCCTCCTTTCATACATACTCTCTTGACATCCACTGGTCAAGTCCGCATTACATAGGGATGTGTGGATACTTTTGACCACATAGTGTATTATGATACGTCACATTGGTCACTGGTTGGTAATATACGAGGGGGGACCCAAAAATAACTGGAATTTTTTTCTAGAAAGCATATACTTTATTGTTTTCAAATACAACCTTAATCTCCTTTGAAGTACTCTCCATTAGCATTAATAAACTTGTCCAAACGTTCATTCCAGTGTCCGAAGCACCTTTTAAATTCGTCCTCTTTGATACCTGCTAGCACTTTCATGACATTGCATTTTACGTCTTCCACATCCGCAAAACGCTTCCCTCTCAAGTCTCTTTACATCCTCGGGAATAGGAAGAAGTCCGAGGGTGCTAAATCCGGCGAATAGGGCGTGTGGGTCAAGGTAGTTGTCTTTGTTGAGGCCAAAAAATGGCGAACGTTGAGAGCCATGTGCGCGGGAGTGTTGTCGTGATGCAGGAACCACACGCCAGAATCCCACAAAGCCAGACGTTTTCGTGACAAACTTATGCAAAGCCATTTCATAACCTCCAAATAGAATTGTTGGTTTACTATCTGGTTTTGAGGGACAAATGTAGAGTGTACGGTCTCTTTGATGTCAAAAAAACAGATCAACATCATTCTCACATTCGATTTCACTTGTCGAGCTTTTTTTGGTCGAGGTGAGCCAGGTCACTTCCATTGTAATGACTGTTGTTTACTTTCTGGATCGTACCCATAGCACCATGAAAAAATGTGGATCATCTTTGAATGCGTCCTTCATTTCAAGACAGGCTTGAACGCAATGATCCCTTTGATCTCCGGTAAGAAGCTTCAGCACAAATTTTGCTGCCACTCTTCGCATCCCCAAATCAATGGTCAAGATGCGCTGAATTGAGCTCCAGGACAACCCGGACAAGTTCTCGAGTTGGTCGATTGTCCTGCGTCAATCTTCACTGATAAGATCACGGATTTTGTTGATGTTGTCTTCGCTTTGAGCAGTTGGAGGTCGACGAGAACGGGGCTGATCTTCAACCACCACATCTTCCTTTCTATACCGGGAAAACCATTCGTGCACTTGTGTTTTACTAAGAGCATGGTCTTTGTAGGCTGTCTGAACCATTGCAACAGTTTCTGCTGCGTTCTTGCCGAGCAAGAAACGAAACTTCACTGCTGCACGTTGTTCATAAGAACTAGCCATTTCCTCATGTCACGTCTGCACTGTACGCACACTCAAAGAACTGCCAAAGAAACCACACTTCTCACTGATGGGTGACGCCGCGTGGCAGAATGACTCAGCAGAGCTGCTACTACAACCCTCTGGCGGCGCAACCTGCTACTACAAGCACACGATGTGCAGCATTATGCTTCCGGTTACTTTTGGGTCCCCCCCCCCCACCACCCCCCTCGTATAATAGCTCAACTCCCTTGTGTTTGGATTCATTCAGGCTGCTGTTTTTGTGTGTTTCAATTTCAGCTATTTTAGTGTATGTTACTAATTAATGTAATGGGCTGTACACTGTGTGTGCCCTATACCTAGGATGTGGTTACTGAAATGTTGCTTAGCAGTATATGTGTGAATTATGTTTACGCATTGGGTTATTGACAGCTGCTTAATACATTATTAATCAAGCAGATTTATTAACGTAGAAATGGCCTCCAACAATATAAAACGGCCTGATATGTTTGAAATCTTCAGAAAATATGTATTCGCTACAGTGTAGAATGGGTAACATTCAGAAAAGGTTAGACAAAAAATGATATAAGGCAGGCAGGCAGTTTTTCTCCTCTACTAATCAATTTGTGTTACAAAACAGCAATGAAGGAAATACGCAGTCCACTCACATTAACATGACCTCACATATCAAAAACTTGAAAAATCGCTTTGTACTGGGTGGTGCGTTTGAGACGTGCAAGAAGAGTGTCAATGGGGCTCTGGAAGGCACCGACAGGGATGCGGAGCAATGCCGATTCAGTATCGTGGCCAGCTGCGCTAGGTTTCTCGGTTGAGAATCCACGGCGTGTACAGCCTAACTGAAGTGGTCCCACACATTCTCAGTTTGGTTTAAATCTGGGCAGTTTGATGACCAGGAGAGTACGGCAAACTCATCATGGTGCTTTTCAAACCGTGCACATACAGTGCGAGCTGTGTCACATGTTGCATTGTCTTGCTGCTCGATGCCATTGTGCCAAGGAAGAAACAAACTGCATGTAAGGGAGGACACGATCCTCCAGGATACGTGCATACTTGGGTCGATCCAATGTGCCTTCCAGAATGATGAGATCACCAAGGGAATGCTGTAAAATATTCTCCAGACAATAACACACCCTCTTCGGAAGATTGCTGCGGGACCGTACACACTAATGGCCACGTCTGATGGAGCGTAGAATACGATTCACCTGAAACGGCCACCTGTCACCATTTGGTGGACGTCCAGCTGAAGTAATGGGTGTGCACATTCCGACCTTTGACGCCAACAAACAGCAGTCGCCATGGGTGCGTAAACCGGGTGCCTGCTGCAGAGGTCTGTGCCTAGCAACATTTGCTGAACATCTGAAGCCAAATTTCCTGGCAGATTATAACTGTGTGCCAGAATAGTATTTGAAACTGTGACCTTTGCCTTTTGTGGGCAAGTGGTCTAGTGACTGAACTAAGAAATTAGTTGTCTGAAATCTGAAATGTGGTTTTACATAGTGATGCTGAAAATAAAGTGGTTCGATAAGATAAGGAATGAAGAAGTCCTCTGCAAAATCAGTGAAAAAGAAACCTGTGGAGAGATCCTGAGAAGAAGAAGGGACAGGATGACAGGATATATGGGAATAAATTCTATGGTACTAAATAAAGCAAAAAGTCAGCAGGAAGTATAGGTGAAGACAGAGACTGGAATATACAGAACAAATAATTAATTCTGAGAGGTGCAATAAGCACCTTGAGATGAAGAGTTTGGCCCTTGGGAGAAAATCGTAGTGGACTGTATGAAACCAGTCAGGAGACCAATAAGGAAAAAGCAGATATTAGCCCAAAAGTCAGTGAGAAAGACAGATAAACAGATCTGTAGATCTGGGAGTTACAAAACACAACTCACATTCAGACTTTCTTTTGGACACGGAGAGGGCCTTCTTGATCGCCGTCCAGTCTTCCAGGATGTCTGTGTCTCGCAGCATGTACACGACATACGGACCCGACACGGACACAGGTTTCCGCCTCGACCCTGAGCCACTGCCGCCACTACCTCCCGCACCGTTGCCGCACCCGCCAGCCCCCACGCAGTCGGCACCGGCACTCGAACCGTGCCGGCGGCTGCCCGACCCACTGCGACCGCTGCCAGTAAGTCCACCCGCTGAAGCCGACTGCTCCACGAGCCACAAGTCTGCAGTGATGTCGACATTATTCCGGTCTTCCTCTAGGCGGCGGATTTTTTCCTCCAGGTCACTCTGGATCGAGTCCCAGAGGAGTGACTTCTCACTCTGAAATGTGTGCAGTCATTAACTTTTTCTATCCATTTCTATGATTTTATTCAGAATAATTTTAATTTAATTCATCAAGCTCTCTCAGTGAAATCTATGACACTGGAAAAAATCACTACATAATTCACAGAAAGTCAAAAGAAAATAAAATAGGTTACACAAATTAAACACAAAAAGGATTGACAATACATCACAAACAAATATTTTATCATTGTGTGGTGGCAGGAGAAAACACACAAAAAGGGTATGAAAGTGGAAAATGCGCAAGCTTTCAGAGCTAGTGCCTCCTCCTCCTCCTGGCAGAAGGATTGAAGGGAAAGAATGAGGGACGAAGGACAAAGAGTGGCGAGGTTTAGGAAAGGAAGAGAGTTAAGGAAAATCCCACTTTCTTTCTCTTCAACCCTTCTAGCAGGAGAAGGAGCCATTATCTCTGAAACTTTGTGCATTTCTGTATCATTTGTGTGTGTTTTCTCCTTCTGCCATCTGGTGAGTAAATTTTTTCTCTCTCCAATTGTATTATATTTTAAAACATCAATTATTTTCATTGACAAATAGTAAATATCATTATTCTGTAGGAGATGGTAACGGATTTGAAGCATCTGTTGGACAGAGTCCATTAGTGTCTCTAACAGAGGTGATAAGATAAATATCAACAGAAGTAAAATAAGGTTGATAGAGTCTAGTTCAATGAAGTGAAGCAATGCTGAGGGAAGAAGATTAGGAATGAGACACTAAAAGGAGTTGATGCAACTGTAGGCTTTCATGGCTATTGTCACAGATGATACAATTTTCCGAGTTTTTGGGCTGCAAATGAAGTAAACACACAGTCATGGCACACGAGGAATGTAAATGACTATTGAGAAGCCATCTCAGTGACACGACAACAATAATAGTCTGATAACATTCCCCTCTCTTTCACCACCTGCTGTTAGTATTTGCCCTATGATGACAGCCTACCACTGAGAACCTGAATTTTTTACTCAATAATCCCATTTCTCTGGAAAATTGTAGGAAAATAGCCTTTTGTACATGGAACTGCACAACAGTGTTCAGCCACTCAGGGACATCTGACCAAAAATCACAGAATACGAATCAAAACATCAACTACGAGGGCTATTAAGAAAGAAACTGAAGTTTTGGTTTATCACAGCAGTGGGGTGGGGATGCAGCCACCACCTTCACCCTGTAATGTTCCTACACTCAATACACATCCATCAATTGTAGTGTGTGGTCTGTGTATCTGCTACTTTGCTTTTTGTGAGATGATAAAATGTGCGCTGCAAAAGAAAATCGTGCCATTTGTGAGGTGCATTCTGTGATTAACTTTTTGTTGGCAAAAAAACTGCAAAACAATTGAAATTTATCTCACCTCTCATTTATGGTGTGTACTGGAAAGGAATAATGAGTGAAAGCTAAGTGAGGCAACGGTGGAGTGATTTTAGAAATGGTGCACAAATGTTCACAGAGAGGACGGTAGTGGTAGGCCTTGCCTTGTGACTGAGGAACTGCTGATGAAAATCAACAACAAAATTTGTGAAATTTATTATGGAACTTTTGCAACATTTCCCCCATATTCGAAAGAGTTCGATGCATGAAACTGTGGTGGAGAAACTTTGTTACCAAAAATTTTGTGCCAGGTGAGTTCCCAAAATCCTAACAGAAGACCACACAAAATAAGGACTGGCTGCAGCGCATTGACCTTCCTCGAAGTTTATGAGAAAAATGGTAAAAAGTTATCAATTGTATCACAACTGGGGTGAGGCTTGGATGAATCGTGTCTATTGTGAAACAAAAAGGCAGTGGATGGAATGGGGACACCCAAATACTTCCAAGAAACCAAGGAAGTGTTTGCAAACACTGTCAGCAAGAAAGATCATGGCTACTGTGTTTTGGGACATTAAGAGAGTGATTCTTGTCAAGTTCCTTGAACGTGGCACAACACAGTGCAAAAACTTTGTTTTTTCATGACAACACAAGTCCACACACAGTCAATCGTACCCGAGAGCTCCTATGGGGCTGTGTGCAGTATAAACCAGTGGCCGATAAACTGCCTCAATTTGAATGGTGATTATGGAGAAAAATATCGTAACATTGTACCTTTAAAATGTATATAATAGAAATTATTTTTTTATATTGTTAATTTTTTATTTCAAAACATCTGTTACTTTCTGGGTAGCCCTCATATTTTAGAATTTTGAAGAGGAATGTGATATACCTTAACAACTAATAAGATTTTTACTATCAGTCATAGATGCATTATGCTATTTGGGCAGGAAAATAACTGACAATGGCCGAAGTGGAGGGATATAAAAAGAAGACGGGCAATAGTAAGAAAAATGTTTTTAAAAGGAGGAATTTTGTAAACATTTATTTTACATTTAAGTGTTAGAAAGCCTTTTCTGAAAATATTTGTCTCGAATGTAGCCTTGTACAGAGGTTGTAACACGGACGATAAGCAGCACAGACAATGACAGAAGCTTTTGAAATGTGGTGCTGCAGAAGAATGCTGTATTTTAGCAGAAGAATACTGTATTTTAGATCTGCAGATTGGGTAACTAATGACATAATATAGAATTTGATTGGCGAGAAAAGAAATTTATAACACAACCTGACTAGAACAAGTGACTTAACTGCTAGGTTCCATCTCAAGGCATCAACGAATTGTTGACTTGGTAATGGGAGGAAGAATGTGTATGTCTGTGGGTGGGTGGTGGTGGGGGGAGAGGCAGGGTTAAAAACTTCACAGGGAGACAAAGACTTGTTTACAGTAAGTAGGTTCAAATCGACATGGGTTGCAGCAGCTGCACACAGGTGAAGAGGCTCACACAAGATAGACTAGTGTGGACAGCTGGATCAAAAACCAATCTTTGTACAGAAGACCACAACAATGACAACAACAGTAAATAATACGTTGCAATCTGTGACTCTTATAAACTACTGTCAGATACTCCTGCAGAGAATAAAAGTAATTGGCCACAAGGAAGTGTGTCAACTCAGATTTGTAAATCTATTCAAATTTCTCAGTTCTGCTAGAAATAAGCTGAAAATGAAAACCACAGAAAAATGTATATTTTTCTGTACAATGTTAAAGAAGTGGAAATCATTTTTCCCCCTAATTGATGTTCACTTTATTTACCACAAATCCCACGAGGGAGTATATGTGCAGAAATTGAAGAGTAAAAATTCCAAGACATTTGAACAACAGCCTGCAAGATCTCACACTTAAAATGTAATCCACAAAATGTGCAACTTTATGGGGCCAAATAATCCAAATATCTAAATCTACAATTCTGCTGCACAAACAGTCGTACAATGCGTAATAAATAGTACACAGTGCAACATTGTAATTTTCTTCTCTTTGTAAATGAACAGATAGTGTGCAGGAATTACGAGTGTATATGTTTATACCTTCAACAAAGTGTCACATTTCCGTATGTTATATCTCAATGACGAATTTGAAACATTTAGCTCTGGAGAGGAGCAAGAAGGAGAGTTATGGTTCAAGTTTAAAATAATAGCTGACCATACGCTGGAAAGATAGGTACCCAGTAAAATAGTTCATGATAGGAGGAACTTTCCATAGTATACAGTCACAGCAAAAAAACTTCTAAAGAAAAAGAGATTACTGCATAACTGTAAAACAAAGCATAAGACTATAGATAGAGATATGCTGAATGAGATACTTTTGGCTGTCAGGAGGGCAATACCATAGGATAGTATTTTTGAAGGATCTCTCACAAGATCAGATGAAATTCTAGTAATGCATACATGTATTTCCTCTGTGTTCCAAGTAAACTCACATTTCAGCTAAAATTGCTTTGAGAACATATGTCTGAAACCTTTATGTGTGGAATTGTGGCTTATTCATCTCATGAAGTACATTTACAATCCAATTAGTTCGCATACGGGAGACATGTCAAAAATTTATAAAACAGTTACCATGGTTTTTATGCTTATAAATAATAGTACTAAAATAAATAACAACACTAAAAAGATATTTGTATCCATCTCACATTTCCAGTTCAACCTACATGACTTGCATTAACTTGGGTTCTAATTTATTATAAATTTTCATTCCCATTTATTGAGGTCACTGTGCATACAGTTTGGGGCAATGGCCAGGAAGCATAAAATTTTCTTTATCATATCCTACGAATGAACAAACTCGTACAAAAAAAAAAAAAAAAAAAAAAAAAAACATAATGATCTTGGTGAAATCTATGAATGGATTGAGGATTTCGTCACCGAGAGGGTACAGCAACTTATGTTGGGTGGAGAGCCATCAATAAATGTAGAAGAAACTTCAGGTGCATCCAGGGAGGTGTGTTGTGTGTTTGTTTGTTTTATTTTAGGGCAAAAAAAAAAAAAAAAAAAACTGTGGTCATACACGCCCAAGTCAAAACTATAGAAAGCAAACACAGATACAAGGGAAATGACTGTGTGTCAGTCCCAATGGAATGAATAGGAGACATCTAAACAAGGCACATGGAAAAAGGACTAAAATAACATGATACAAAAATGGAGATTTAAAACTAAAAGTTAAATGGCCTTAACCATATTGCTTCGGCAGATAAAGAGTAACACACGGACAACAGCCCACATGTCATTTGCTAAAACAGCTGATAAATCAGATGGCAAACCCAAGATGGAATGTAAGTTAGTAAAAAAAGGGCATTCCAGCAGGTATGGCGGACAGATAAAATCTGGGCACAATGCGTACAAAGTGGTGGGGCAGTGCCACTGAGCAAATGATGATGTGTAAATAGGCAGTGCCCAATACACAGTCGAGTTAAAATAATCTCCTCTTGGCGGGAGGTCTGAAAGGAGGTCGTCCAAGGAGCTGGGAGAGGCTTAATATGCCAAAGCTTATTTCTGTGAAGGGAGGACCATTGGCAATGCCAAAGGGACACCACCTCCTGACAGACAGCAATGCAGAGATGATTGGAGGGAATAGAGGTACTCGCAGGCTGAGGTAAGAGGACTGCAGCCTTGGCAGCAGTGTCAGAAGCCACATTTCATGGGAGACCGACATGACCAGTGACCCACAGAAACATGACATTGGCTCCACCAAGGGTGAGCAAGTGACAGTTTTCCTGTACCTGCAGCACTAAGGGACGAGCAGTATACAGTCAAAGAGACTGTGGAGGGTGCTGAGTGAGTCTGAGCAGCGAACACAATTGGAAAGGCTGTGTCGCCAGATGTACTCCACAGCCTAATACGAGGCGAAAAGCTCAGCTGTAAATACTGAGGAGTGGGCCGGAATCCAATATCGAAAGACACGTGTGCCAATGATGAATGCACACCCAACCCACAGTCAGTCCGAGAGGCATTAGTGTATACAAAGGTACTACTGCTAAATTCCATGCGAAGGTCGTGAAACTGAAGGCTACAGACTGAGGCTGGAGTAGTGTCCTTAGGAAGTGAATGAAGGCCGAGGTTAATATGGGCCGCTTCACGAAGCCAAGGTGGTGAAGGGTTCACACCCACGGGGATAGTTGCATGCAGTGTGAAGTTAAGCCGCCATAGCAAGTGGCGAGACGATCAAAGGAATCATCCAAGAAGGGGGCATAGGAAGGGTGGCCACACATGGCAGACAAACGGCATGCATACCTGCTGAGGAGAAAGTCACAGCGGTAGGACAGTGGTAGTTCAGCAGCGTATGCATACAGACTCTCAACCGGGCTCGTGTAAAAGGCACCCGTTGCCAAACGGATGCCATGATGATGGATAGTGTTGAGACGGCGTAAAAGGGATGGGCGTGCAGATGCATAAACAAAGCACCCATAGTCGAGTTTTGGAGGAGGGTGGTTCGATCGGCACCCCAAGAAGTACCATTGAGGACACGTAGGACATTGAGAGACTGTGTACAGTGGGCTGCCAGGTAAAAGACATAGTAGGACATAGGAGGACCTATTGAGCATGAGCCCGAGGAATTTCATAGTGTCAATGAATGAAAGGGCAAGAGGCCCAAGATGGAGAGCTGGAGGGAGAAACCATTTGCGCCGCCAGAAATTCATAGAAATTCATACAGAGGGTTTGTCAGTGGAAAAGTGAAAGCCATTGGCGAAGCTCCAGGAGTGAAGATGATCAAGACAGTGCTGAAGACACCGCTCAGTGAGACAGGTCTGTGGAGAACTGCAATAGATGGCAAAATCATCAACAAAAAGGGAGCCGGAGACAGACCATGATAGGGTTAATAGTGATAGCAAAGAGGATGACGCTCAGGACGGAACCCTGAGGCACACCATCATCATCATTTAAGACTGATTATGCCTTTTAGTGTTCAGTCTGGAGCATAGCCCCTTATAAAATTCCTCCATGATCCCCTATTCAGTGCTAACATTGGTGCCTCTTCTGATGTTAAACCTATTACTTCAAAATCATTCTTAACCGAATCCAGGTACCTTCTCCTTGGTCTGCCCCAACCCCTCCTACCCTCTACTGCTGAACCCATGAGTCTCTTGGGTAACCTTGCTTCTCCCATGCGCGTAACATGACCCACCATCTAAGCCTGTTCGCCCTGACTGCTACATCTATAGAGTTCATTCCTAGTTTTTCTTTGATTTCCTCATTGTGGACACCCTCCTGCCATTGTTCCCATCTACTAGTACCTGCAATCATCCTAGCTACTTTCATATCCGTAACCTCAACCTTGTTGATAAGGTAACCTGAATCCACCCAGCTTTCGCTCCCATACAACAAAGTTGGTCAAAAGATTGAACGGTGCACAGATGACTTAGTCTTGGTACTGACTTCCTTCTTGCAGAAGAGAGTAGATCGTAGCTGAGCGTTCACTGCATTAGCTTTGCTACACCTCGCTTCCAGTTCTTTCACTATGTTGCCATCCTGTGAGAATATGCATCCTAAGTACTTGAAACCATCCACCTGTTCTAACTTTGTTCCTCCTATTTGGCACTCAATCCGTTTATATTTCTTTCCCACTGACATTACTTTCGTTTTGGAGATGCTAATCTTCATACCATAGCCCTTACATTTCTGATCTAGCTCTGAAATATTACTTTGCAAACTTTCAATCGAATCTGCCGTCACAACTAAGTCATCCGCATATGCAAGACTGCTTATTTTGTGTTCACATATCTTAATCTCACTCAGCCAGTCTATTGTTTTCAACATATGATCCATAAATACTATGAACAATGAGGCACACCATTTTTGTGGATAAAGGTGTTCGACAAAGCAGCACCTTGAAAACTCGGTCTTGTGAAAATGCCCAAAGAAAACAGGGCACGCACCCATGGAAGCCCCACGTGTAAAGAGTACGGAGGATACCAGTTCTCCAGCAGGTGTCGTAGGCCTTCTCCAAATCGAAAAAGACGACCACAGTCTGGGATTGCCGCAGAAAACCATTCATGACATGGGTGAACAAATAACAAGATGGTCAACTGCAGAACGCCGTGCTCGAAATCCACACTGTGCATCTGTGAGTAAATGGCGATATTCAATCCACCACGCCAGCCGGGCATGAATCATACATTCCATCACCTTGCATACGCAGCTGGTAAGAGAGATGGGGCAGTAGTTAGAAAGAAGGTTTTTGTCCTCACCGGGCTTAGGTATGGGTATGACTGTGGCTTCATGCCAGCGTCATCCAGGAAATGTGCCCTCAGCCCAGATGTGGCTGTATGTGTTAAGCAGAAAGGGCTTGCCCGCAAGAGAGAGGTGCTGCAAAATCTGAATGTGGATAGTGTCTGGCCCTGGGCCGGAGGACTGGGATGAACTGAGAGCATGATCTAGCTCTCTTATAGTGAGGGTGGCATTGTAGCACTCACGATTCAGAGAAGAGAAGGGTATCGCCCAAGCCTCCTCCACTTGTTTCCTATGGGTAAAGGCAGGGTGATAGTGGGAAGAGCTCAAAACTTCCACAAAATGGGAGTTAGCAACAGGATCCATGATGACAGCAGCACTTACTGTCAGGCCGGAAATGGGGGAATTGATCTTGGTTCCAGACAACCGTTGGAGGTTGGCCCACACAACAGAGGAAGGTGTGGAACTGTTAAAAGAACTAGTGAACAAAATCCAACTAGCTCTTTTGTTATTCCGAAGAACTCGACGACACTCTGCACGCATCTGTTTATAATAAATGCAGTTTTTCAGTGCAGGGTGGCAGTTAAAAATGTCTCTGTGCACGAATTGCATCGTGACATGCCTCATTCCACCAGGGGACTGGGACACGACATGGTAAAGAGGAAGTGCGAGGAATGAAACGTTCTGCAGCAGTAAGGATAATGTTTGTGAGAGAGTCCACCTGGTCAACACAACTGAGGAAATCTTGTTCTGAGAAGGTCGCCAGGGAGGAGTAAAGCTGCCAGTCAGTCTGAGTATGCTGCCATTTGGGCATTCATGTGGATGGGGAAGGAGTCAGCAGACGGAGAGCACACGGGAAATGGCTGCTCGAGTAGACGTCAGAAAGAACGGACCACTCAAGACGATGGGCAAGCTGGGCAGTGCAAATGGGAATAGGTGTGTGAGGAGTCAGAAAGGAAAGTGGGTGCACCAGTGTTAAGGTAGAAGAGGTTGGGTTGGTTGAGAATGTCAGCCAAGAGGGCACCTCTCTGGCAGGTCCTGAGAGAACCCCAAAGGGGATGATACACATTAAAGTCAGCGAGTGGCAAAAACGGTGGAGGTAGCTGCCCAATAAGGTGAAGGAAGTCAACCATGGTGACATCGAAGGATGGAGGTACATAAATAGTACAGAGGGAGAAAGTCAGGTGGGGAAAGAAGAGGCGAACAGCAACAGCTTGAAGACGGGTAGTCTATGAAGGTCATCCCATATAAGAAGCATGACACCCCCACGAGATGGGATGCCCACCTCAGGTGGCAGATCAAAACGAATCAGTACGTAATGTGGAAGGTCAAAGTGGTCTTGAGGGCCCAATTGCGTTTCCTGAAGGCAAACACTGTGTTCTCCTGTCTGGCACTTATCGTTCAGCTCTTGTTACCCCCTGCTCCAAGGACATGGCTACACAGAGTACAAAGTAGGCAAAGTACAACAGCCTGCTCATCCTGGGAGAGGCAGTGTGGCTGCCATTGCAGTTGATACAGTGGGGAGAAGGAGGTGGACATTCGCCCTCGTGTGCATCCCTGCCACAGGTTACGCATTTGGCTGGGTGTCGACAAGACATTCTAGTGTGATTGAACCGATGACACTGGTAACAGCGCATCGGATTCAGAATGTACGGCCAGACTGTGATGACTTCGTAGCCTGCTTTAATCTTGGACAGCAGCACCACCCTATCAAAGGTGAGGAAAAGAGTGCGGGTGGGCACTAAGAAGGAATCGACCTTTTTCATTACACGATGAACGGCATTGACACCCTGAGCAGAGAGGTAAGATTGTATTTTAGCCTCGGTTAGACAGTCAAGCAGCCTGGTGTAAATTACACTGCGGGAAGAATTCAAAGTTCTATGTGCCTCGACACGAACAGGGTAGCTGTGGAGAAGCGAGGCAGCAAGTAGTTGTGGTGCTTGAGCATCAGAAGCCGTCTCAAAAAGCAAGGTGCCATTCCGTAAATGAGAGCAGGATTTCACAGATCCAGCAATTGCATCAACACCTTTCTGAATATTAAATGGATTGACTGTGGTGAAGGACTGACTGTCTTGAGTACGTGATACCACAAGGAACCTTGATGCAGCAGGAAGAATCTTTGAATCAGTAGCCTCATTATGTTTACGTTTCGTTGACATCAATGGAGAGACTGAGTGATTCATCGTGAGGAAATCCCCCATGATTGCTAGCATCTCCGATGGTGCACTCCTTCCAACTGGGGGGCCCCTACACAAGGGGCACACCCGCCTTAGGTGATTGTTTACACCTCAGGTCACAGCTCCCGAACACCGGACGGAGGTACCAATGGGCAACCTGGGAAGGTTACAGCTTAGGCAATCACACCTCCCTGGGCCTGGCCTGTACCAGGGGGTACGTGCCAACCCTACCTGTCAACCCGAGGCTGGTAATTATGCGTTACCCAGTCACCTTTTATGTGCTGAGTGATTCATCGTGAGGAAATCTCCCGTGACTGCCAGCATCTCGATGGTGCACTCCTTCCAACTGGGGGCCCCCTACACAAGGGGCACACCCGCCTTAGGTGATTGTTTATACCTCAGGTCACACCTCCCGAACACCAGACGGAGGTACCAATGGGCAATCTGGGAAGGTTACAGCTTAGGCAATCACACCTCCCTGGGTCTGGCTGTACCAGGGGGTATGTGCGAACCCTACCTGTCAACCCGAGGCTGGGAATTCACCTTTTACGTGTCAGACGCATGGGCTGGCCTTCAGGAGTGCACAGGGAGGAAGAAGAAAAAAGAGGATCCTCAAATGCCGAAGTGGAGGAACGAGAGGAGGAGGGAAACAAAGAAGGAAAAAGGAAAGTTGAGACTGTTCACAGGTCAGTGACAGAATGCAGAACATTCCCAATAATACCCCAGACATGTTACCCAAGAGAGGGGAAAAGGAATAGCAAGGGGATAGACATGCAGCATGGAAGGGAAAAAGTGCTGCAAAGGCTGGGGCCCCGTGGTAGCCAAGCATGAACCCGCCAAAGAGTGATGAACCCCCTGGGGGAGGGGGGGGGGGAGGTGTGTTGTGACCTCTGCTATTGATATTATACATTAATTACTTTGGAGGGGGGGTTGTGACCTTTGCTATTAATATTATACATTAATTACTTTGCAGACAATATTAATAGTAATCTCAAACTGTTTGCAGGTGATGCAGTTATCTATAATGAAGTCTTGTCTGAAAAAGGCTGTACTAAAATTCTGTCAGATTGTTGTAATGTTACAAAGCTGTGAAATGACTGGCAATTTGCTTTGAATGTTCAGAAATTTAAAATTTTGCAGTTCACAAAACAAAAACAAAAAGTTGTAACCCATGACTAAAATATCAGAGGCACAACTGGAACTACTGAACTCATATCAATACATTGGTGTAGCAATTTGTAGAGCTATGAAACATAAAGATCACACAGGCTCAAATCATAGGTAAGGTAAGTGTCTCATTTCATTTCATTTCATTGCTAGAATACTAGAAAATGCAATCAATGTACAAAGGAGACTGCTTACTAAACACTTATGTGAGCCATCTTAGAACATTGCTCACGCATGTAAGATCTGTACTGTATAGGGCTAAAGGGGGACATATACAAGGAAACATTTTCAGCTGTCCCCATCGAGGTATATCAACAACACCTGTCGGCAGGTGAGGGTTTCAATTAATTACCATTTATTCAAGAGAAGCTGCACGGTCATCAGTGGTATCTGTTCTTTCAAGAACAGTTACTATCTTCATATACATGTAGTTAAAGGCTATCCAGGCGCTGACCTTCGTCTGTGCGAATGCGCACAGGTTGTCCGAACTCCTACAGCGAATCGTCACCTCAGTGTGCGCGAGTAATGAGTGGATGGGCAAATATCTATTAGGTACATTGTGTATCTATTAGGTTCATTACGTATGTACGATTAATTTAAGTTCACACAGAGGGATTTATTAAGTTATCCTTCTTCCTGCACTCCATATATGAATGGAACATGATAAAGCCCTAATACCTAGTACAAAGGAAAGTACCCTCTGCCATGCAATTCACAGTGGTTTGCAGAGTATGGGTTCAATTTGTTTGGATGTCTCTGTACAATCCTTGATCTGTTTCTCTGTTCATGCCTTGATTTGTCTAGCGTTCTGGAAAGTTCATTCTTTGGAAGTTTAAATCTGGCTAGACAACTCATAAAAAGGCACTTTCTTAAATATACACTGTTGCAGGATGAAATCAAAGGCAGTTTGAAAGTCTAGAAACAATGAATCCACTTTATCGTCTCAATTTATGATTATTAAAATATCAGGAGTTAGGAGTGCAAAGTTTTGTGTACCCTAGGTTTCTGGAATTTCTGTTGGTCACCATAAATGCTTCACTATTTGCATTATTATTTGACTGCACTTTTATAACTACAAGCTCTGCTAATACTGAAAACAAGATACATGTAAAACATGATTTTGTCGTTTGAGAAATAATATTCTATCAAAATACTTTGTAACACAGTTGCTGCAAATAACTTTATAAACTTCATTTACACTGAGAAAAGTCATACTATGAGGGATATCTAGAAAGCTTTTTACAAAAACACAAATACACATATTTCAATGAAACATACAGGAACAGCAGCATAGGTATTACATCATTTTGTCAAATAATCACCTTTTACTTCAATGCATTTTATCAATCTCTATTATAGATGTCTCCCACCAAATCCTTAAACCGCATCTCCACTTCGATTTTTATCTCCTCATTGTCAGAAAAGTGTTTTCCACCCACATATTTCTTCAATTTAGGAAATACATGATAGTCAATAGGCATGTGATTTGAACTGTAAGATATGTGGTTTAAAAGATTCCAACACAATGAGGTCAATAATTCTTGCACTGCTTGAGTTGAGTGCAGTCTAGCATTATCATGAAAGAGGCAGACTCCCTGTGTCAGCATTCCATGTTGTTTGCTTTGTGTGGATCTGTGGAGTTTCTTTAGGGTCTCACAATATCACGCAAAGCTGACTGCTTTGCTCCTCGACAAGAATTCGACAAGCAGAACCCCTTATTTGTCCCAGAAAGCAGTTGCCAGACTTTTCGAGCTAACTGCTGAGTTGAATTTTTTGTTGAAGAGTGTGGTGTCACTGCATTAACTGTCATTTACTCTGTGGGGTAAGGTTGTAAACATGTCATTCCTGTCACTATGGAGCCAGGAAAGTCCTTCGATACTTGCAAAATCATCAGTCAAATCTGTTAAATTTCATAGAACTGTCATTCGTTGCTGTCAAATAGAGATTATGCTATGTCATATATAATTTATGCACTAAAATATGCAGTGTTCTTTTATCTCCACAAATTGTTATGGCACATGCAATACAGATATTATTAGGAGAAGTATTTTCAATTATTTAGTGGAAAACTACAACCGTATCAAAGTTTCCAGATTCCAGCACAAGAACAACTGCAAAGAAGAAGTAGTCCGAAACTTATTTAATATACACGATTTTATGATAACAGTGAATCAAAAAGCAGCAGTCCTGAGTTGGAAGATATCAATATTCTCAATCAGTAATAACTTAAACATTCAAAAAAACTAATAGGAACATTGATCTCCATTATTTCCTGCATCATCTAAAGGTTAATGATATTTTTGTTACAAGCTTATCCAGAATCTGAGAAGATTTGAGAATTCAGATTTATGAGAATGAGTACATAGATTTTTTATGTTATTATTTACTTTTTAATGTTTCTGCCCTACTGGACCATACAATGTTCAACAAAGGCCATTTTCAGAGTTCTGTTTCAGCTTTTTTCTTTGTGTCCATGTCAATTTCATTCCATCAGAATGGACTCATACGAGCAAGTTCTTCTGGTCTTCTTGAGTTATTCTGCTATGCCAATTGCCAATTTTTCAATTTTCTGCTTAAAATTCATCATCAAGTTGCCTTATTCCCCTAGAATTTTGGACTGATTTTTTCATATCCAAATATATATATTGGTATATTTTTCAATTTCGTTATTTGCTCTAAGTAGGTACAGTCCTCCTTCAATATATTTTGAATCTGAATTTTTTCCAGTGCTTTTTGTGCTCCCTTTTTGATTTCTTGTGTCTCTTTCAGTTTAAAATGAGTGTTAAGTTAAAACAGACCAATCTCCTGAATCATTTTGAGCTATGAAACACTCTATTTTGCTTGAAGGTCTCTCGGTCATGCAGCCGGGTTGACTGGTCGTTGTTGAACGAATTTTCGACGGCGTATCATGCCATCATCATCAGGTTACTCCTGTTGACTGACGTCCTAGGCCGGCGGGTGGTGTGGTATACATACCTGTCGCCTCTCCCGTCCACTGACTCCGCGTATGGACTGAGGGATGTGCAGGCCGCGGTGGTGGGGGTAGCTTGCGCTGACGAGATGACTGATGGGCGTCAGTACGCATGCCGCCTTCGGCGGGTGTGGTGCCCCGTTTCTGCTGCTCCTGCAGAACTTTTATTGCTGGATTCCACGCTTGGCCGAGTTGAAATCCGTTGTCCTTGTTAATAAGGTTCTCATGCAGCCGGATTTCAATTGCTTCCTTGTATACACAGTCCCAACAGCGGGATGTGTTGTGCAGGACTTCTGTGTTCTCGTATTCCATACGATGATTTGTCTCGAGGCAATGTTCTGCGATGGCAGATTTTGTAGGCTGTTGGAGATCAGTGTGCCGTTTGTGTTCAGTACACCTTTCCTCGATGGTGCGAATGGTTTGCCCCACATATGCTTTCCCACACTCGCACAGTATGAAATAAACTTCAGATTTCCAGAATCCTAAATCATCCTTCACTGTCCCTACAAGGGACTTGATCTTTGGCGGCGGGCGGTAGATGCATTTTATGTTATGATGTCCTAGAATCCTGCCTATTTTTCCAGATACGTTGCCTGCATATGGTATGTAGGCTGTCGCTTTCGGTGGATCATCATCAGGTGTCGGCTGTGGTGTGGTCTTCTGCTTGAAGGCGCATCGAATTTGGCGGTCACTACAGCCATTCTTCTGGAACACATCCTTGAGGTGATCTAGTTCTAGTTTTAAGCTTTCTTCGTCGGAGATCACACGGGCTCTGTGAATCAATGTATTTAGTACTCCTTCTCTTTGTGACGGGTGATGACAGCTGGAGGCGTGAAGGTACAGATCCGTGTGGGTTGTCTTCCAGTAGACGCTGTGTCCTAGTGTTCCATCAGGCTTTTTCCGTACCAGAACATCCAAGAATGGCAGCTGCCCGTTCTTCTCCACCTCCATGATGAACTGAATTTGGGGGTGGATAGAGTTCAGATGTTGTAAGAACAGTTGGAGCATCTCTTCCCCATGAGGCCAAATGACGAAAGTGTCGTCAACATATCTGTAGAAGACTGTTGGTTTTAGTGGTGCTGATTCTAATGCTTTCTCCTCAAATTCTTCCATGTACACTCTTTATTTTCCTGTATTTACTTCCTAGAATTTTTGTTGCCAGATGTACACTTTGTTTTTGCAAATGGCATTCATTCTTTATAAAGTTACATTTGTTTTTGTGTTGTTTGAATGTCCTGACATCATGTACTGTATTCTGAAGGAGAAACTCAAGAGTGATTTGTAACAAAATGACTCAGAAAATTTTCTTCCGCCAATGAAGAGTTCAACTCCTCCCAGAGCATATGAAACTTCCTGGAGTTTTTAAGAATTCCTTAGGATTTCCAGTAAATTTGATTTCCACAAGTTTTCCCAATATTCCAAGTTTTATAGACAAGTTGCCACATAGCCGGTTAATGCTCTGGCAAAGGAAAGCAATTCTCAGTAACTTAGGTGTATGCTATAATGAGAATTGTTACTATGCAGTTTGTACAAGAACTGTAAGGGTAAAATAAGAATGCAAGAAAGAGAACTGAAACTCAGATTAAAAAGTGCGTAAGACAGAGAACAGTCTTTCCTCTTACTGTTCCATGTGTGTACAGAGTAAGCAACGATGAAAGTAAAAGATAGTGGGATTAAAACTCAGCAAGAAAGAGTATGAGTTATAAGATCTGATGATGACATTGCGATCCTCAGTAAATGTCGTGTGACTAGGGCCTCCCATCGGGTAGACCATTCACTGGGTGCAAGTCTTTCGATTTGACGCCACTTCGGCAACTTGCGTGTCGATGGGGATGAAATGATGATGATTAGGACAACGCGACACCCAGTTGCTGAGCGGAGAAAATCTCCGACTCAGCCGGGAATCGAATGCGGGCCCTTAGGATTGACATTTTGTCACGCTGGCCACTTAGGTACTGGGAGCAGACACTATCCTCAGTGAAAGTGATGAACAATTGCATGACATGTTTAATGGAATGCACAGTGTAATGAGTACAATATACGGATGGAGAGTAAACGGAAGAAAGACTGAAGAATAGCAGAAACGAAATTAATGATAAATTTAACACAAAACTTGGGGGCTCAAGATGTAGAGGAAGTGAAGGAATTCTCTTACTACGGAAGCAAAGTAACAAATGATGGAGTAATAAAAGAGAACATAAGAAACAGATCAGAACAAAAAAGAGAGCAGTCCTGGCCAAAAGAAGTCTGCCAGTATCAAATATTGGCCACAATTTAAGGAAGACATTTCTGAGAATCTACATCCAGACCAAAGAACCGTACAGAAGCGATTTATAAAATGCGGAAAAACCAGAAAAAAGATAATTGGAGCCTTTCAGATATATTGCTACAGAAGGACGTTTAAAGAAGTTGGACTGATAAAATAAGAAACAAGGAGGAACATAAGGAAAACGCTGAAAATGAGAGTGACAGATTTTAAGGCATCAGGGAATCACTTCTGTGGTACTAGAGGAAGCAGTAGATGGAAAAAATTATAGGGCGGCAGGGGGGGGGGGGGGGGGAGACTAGAATTTATACAAGAAACAACTGTAAATGATGGGTGTGTGAAGAGGTTGGCGAAGGAGATGAATTTGTGGTGGGCTGCATCAAATATCAAATCAGTCAGAGAAGAAGAAGAAGAAGAAGAAGAAAGGAAAGAAGGAAGGAAGAAAGAAAGAGAGAGAGAGAGAGAGAGAGAGAGAGAGAGAGAGGAAGGCTTTGTGTCACACCTCGAGGTTCTGCTGTGCGGCGAGCTCCTCGGCGTCGAACTTGTTCTGGATGTTGGCGAGGCGCAGCTCACGCAGGATGCCTGCCACCTCGGTGCGCACCCGCATGTTCTGCTGCAGCTGTTCCAGTGGCTGCAGGTACTCCTGGGCGCGCCCGCTGCGCACCTCCGACAGCTTCGTGTCCACCTGCGTGACGCGCTCGCGGTACAGCCTGCGACACACCCCTCACCCGATCACATCTGCAGTTCCGGTCCGGCCATAAGTTTTTTGAAGGGAACTCGAAGAAGGGAGTGAGGGATGGAGGATGGTCACGAGGTAATCCGTCTAGCACACTGGGGCACTGGATTCAGTTTATTAGAAATGTTCAGAAACGTAAAATGTTGCTATGGTATTGGGTGCCCCATTTATCTTGACCATCCCAAATATCTTTTTGTTCAGAATTGTAATTAAAAAATGTATCAAAAAATGTTATTTAGCTACAGTGGGACATTAACTGGTATGACTGAGTTTCTTGTAACTTTATTTGTTACAAAGGTACGAATAACAATATGTTTTTTCAACAGTGAACTCGTCCACTTGTTAGAGTTGACACTAAATAAATATAAACATGAGAAAAATGCACCCCGGTCATTCAGCTGAATGTGTGTGTGAGTGCAATGTACAGTGATGAAGAGAAGACAGAAATGTTATGCACGAATGGAGAATGTAAGTTAGCACAAAATAACTGCAGCTACATTTTAGTTCCGAGATAACCGGTTTTGACAGTCTTATGCTGCCATCATCTGATCTTATGGAACATGTTATAAAATTGCCAAGTAACATTATACGAAGTCAAAGGATAAAAGGTGCTCTCCACATATACGTATCTAGATAAAAATCCTATCGATAAATTGGACACAGTCGATAAAATCGTACCGCCCACACATATCGGTAGCGAATGTGACTCTCCCGAGCTCGTTGCACGGCAATACTGCCCCATTACCTCCTGATATTGCACCTGTCAGCATTCTAGTCCCTGCACACACTGCCAGGCAGCTCCTCTCCCCCTCCTCCCCTCCCACCCGAACACTACTACTATCCCTCCCTCTTCCTCTCCCCCTCCAGACTACTGCTTGCAACCTTGTGACAATTGCATTCTGGCCCCAGCTGCAGGAGTTAGCAGTCGTGTGTGCTCGAGGTGTGCTCGCTCGTATGTAAGAATGGTGTGAATTTCTCTTTTGCTGATGAGGTGGTGGCCGAAAGGTTTGTGTATGTGTCTTTTAATTGTGCCTGTCTGCAACTTTATTGTCTTCTTTACGGTAAGTAACAATCTCATCATTTCCTACATTGTTGGAATCACACAACTTCTACAGACAAGCAGACATACTTGGATGTGTTATACAGAATAGTATCTGCCTGCGACTATACTGCTATGCATACTAGGCACGTATTGTAGGCAGCCACCTCTCCTGGAGGATATGCACAAGCAGATCCACACATCCGTGGCGTATAGTGGCACCGACCTCACTGACAGGCAGTACTGCAGTACAGAGCACTGTAGTTGGGGAACCACTTTCTTACGCTGTGTCATGTGAGGAAGGAGTACAGTGTGACAATAACATTGACTGTGAGTGTACTGTGTTCAAAGATTTGGAGGTCATCACTCCTGTGCAACAGTACACCTCCCCACACCGTAACACCTGGACGACCAAAACAATCACGGTGAACAACACTGAGTCAGACTGCCATTTGGCCCCAAAACTGGTTTCCGCATCACAGTCTGGCACACAGTTTAAATCTGCCAGGAAGATTCAAAACACTCTATGGCAATTCTCTTGGCTGTGGCTCTGCCATTTCTTTTTCCTTTCTCAGAAGTGCCAGTCCACTGAGGCGTGCTCGAAAGCCTCTGTGAACTGTAGAAGGTGGGAGAAAGATACTGGCAGAAATGAAGCTGTCAGAGTGGGTCACTAGTTGTCCCAGACAGCTAGGCAAGGTTCTAAATCTACGTCCCATTCTTGTAAGCAGTTTTAATTTGCCAGGGAGTTTCAACAACAGAGAGCTGCTGATGTCTGATATTTGCAGAATTCTTGGAATGGAAACAAATTTTAGCCCTTTATCATCATCCAGATCTAAGTGCTCAAATTTTTCCTTCTACCATGAAAATGTTTTAAACTGCACAGTACTTAAGCACCAGAGTTACATAATGCTAGTGTCAGTAAACAAACGCATAATTAGAAAACGAGAGAATTGCCTCAGGTGTACGTAGCAATGCAAAGTCAGCGATACCTTAGAGTCCAAGGAGGGAATGCTCTGAGACTGCAGTGTATGTCATGTCAAAAGCATTCAGTGTATCCATATCCATCAACAGTCTGTGGTCAACAATACTGAGTGTGTTCGGAAAATAATGTACATTCAAAAAAATTTCAAAGTACCCCTTGTGCATCTACATATTTTTTTTTCTAGCAGGTTTTACTAGGCACAGTATGTTCCCTGGAGTGCCTCAATGGAAACCTCATTTGGGGTAGTTGGCACAGCAGGTTAGATCACATCAATGCCATCAAAACAGTGTCCTATGAGGGTGGTTGTGATCCTCAGAAACAAAAAGAGGACTGCTGGAGCCACATAGGGACTGTAAGGGTGTTGCAGCTCACCGGGAAACCACGGAGTGATGTGGCCAGGAGTGTTGTCGCAATGGAGCATCCAGGAAGCATCCGTCTCCTTCAGCACCCGAAGGACTATTTTTCTCCATCTTTCGAGAACATCCACCGTGTAGGCAGTGTTGACAGTATGTCCTGGGGGTCTGGATCACACCCTTAATGTCAAAAAGGATGGCATTATGCTCACCATCGAAACTCGGTGTCAACTTTCATTCACAGCACATCCAGAAATATAATGTTTATGAAAATTGAAAAACTGTAAAAAATTTATAATACCTTACATTTATGACGGAAAACTAAGATCAGCGATTAGATGATAAGGCTGGACTCAACATAAGCAAAATACACCAATGATCCTAAACATTGTAACCACTGCGCCTTCCTTCCCCCAGGGATCAAATGCTGGCTGGTGGCATTGTGGGCATGTGACAAAGTAAGGAAAGTAAGAATTGCAGCACAGATGAATGGGGAATCACTCTAGTGACGACACGGGCTGCAAACTGGGAAACCCACTGACATAAGCAACTCTGACGAGGGCAGCTTCTTACGACCTGGCATTCAGGAACAAGCGTATAGGAAATGGCGAAGTTAGACAGCTGTTCTCATGCTACTGTCGTGAGCATCTGCAGAAAGTAGCTGAAGGATGATGAAATCACTAGTATGTGAAAGGTGTCACATGTCCAAGTTTCATCAGAGAATGCAGAGAATGTGGAGGTCAGAAGCTTGCCCCCAGTGTTAAGCAGGACAGGTGGTAATCTGTGACAGATATGATGACAGAGTACAATGCTGGAGCTAGTGCAAGTGTTTTGGAGCACACTGTTCAGTACACATTGTTAAATGTGGGGATCTGCAGTGGATGGCCCTCCTCACGTGTTCCCAAGTCGACTGAACTGAATCGTCAAATACGATTGCAGTGGGTACGGGATCATCAAGATTGGACTGTGGATCAAAGGAAACATCTCACCGGGTCAGATGAATTAAATTTCTTTTTTTGCCAGGTCGATGGCAGTGTCCAGAAATGCATCATCCACGTGAACAGTTCTATTATGCTATGGGGAACAATGATCTGAGCTTCCACGGGACCAACAGTAGTATTAGAGGCACTGTGACAGCTATGGGCCGACTGAAAATTACCGCAGACAACTCGAGTCCCTTCATTCATGTTTTCATGCCTGACAGTGATTACATCTTCAGGAAGGATAAATGTCCATGTCACAAGGCCATAATTGCAATACAGCAGTTTGAGGAGCACGGCAGTGAACTCGTGTCAATGTCTCAGCCACCAAATTTGTCTGACCTGAAACTATCAGGCTCTACAATAGCACCCACATATAGATGGCCCATAATTTATAGGAATTGCCATGTTTCTGTGGAGACATCTGGTGCCATGTACTTCTGGAAACCTGCTAATGTCTTGTAAAATCCACACACAATCACTGCTGTATTACATTTGAAAGGTCGACTAATACACTATTAAGCAGAGACTCATATTGTTTTGGTTGGTCAAGATATTTCTATAGTCAGTTAATCAAAATTACACAACCATTGTACAATTTATCTAACACCTGTGGTGTAATATCTTTACCCTCTACGTGAATGGCTCAGAAATTATGTAGGTCGGTCGATTTAGGGGAGGGGACCAAACAGCGAGTTCATCAGTCCTATCGGATCAGGGAAGGAAGTTTGTAAAATGTTTGCATGCCGCTATGGTCAAAGTATACCACAAATGCTCTTTCAAAGGAACCATCCCCGCATTCACCTGAAGCAATTTAGGGAAATCACAGAAAACCTAAATCAGGATAGCCAGTTGCGGTTTTGAAGCATCGTCCTCCCGAATGTGAATCCAGTGTGCTAACCACTGCGCATCCTCACTCGGTAGAAACGAAGTAATACATGATACAGTTACACAAAGTGACCACCGCCTATTTTCGACATCAATGTGCAATAACCACTCACAGACCACAGATGGCAGCACAAGCAAGGGGGTTATATAAAGCCTGTTCCTTGGAGAGAGGGGTTGCAGAAAACAGTGCAGTCATCGTCATAATGTGGAAATGGAGTAACTTATCTGACATCCTAAAGGACACAGTTATTGACTTGCGGGCCAAGGCTAGAAACATTTCCGAAACAGCTCAGTTTGTAAAACGTTTGCATGCCGCAATGGTTAAAGTATACCACAAATGGCAAAATGGTTCTATCCACAACCAACACCAAGGCAACTGTGGTACACCACAGGCCACAAACGATGAGCGTGAATGAAAGCGTCAGACATGCGTACGAGTCAATACGTGTGCAACTGTTAAACAATAGATGGCCCAGATGAACCGAGGGGCTACCGACAGTGTCTCCTCGACAACCGTTCAGCCAATGTTGCTGCATACGGGCCACTGCAGCAGGTGCCCGATTAGTAATACATCTGCGCCAACTGCCGTTCATCAGTGACAGAGGCTGGAATTTGTACATCAATACAGCAACTGGACATCCACTGAATAGTGAGAGGTGGCCTTTTCAAACGAATCACATTTTACGTTCCATCAGACAGACAGCTGTCAGTGTGTACGGCGTAAAACGCCTGAAAGCAAACAACTTGCAACCGGGAAGGAGCTTTATGGTATGGGTTATGTTGTTGTGGTATTTTTTTGACTGCATCTAGCAGCAGGACATTGTCACATAGCTCACACTGTACATGTGTGGTTCCAAGAGCACTAGGGTGAGTTTACTGTACTCCCCTGGCCACAAAAGCCCCGGAATTACATCTAATCAAGACAACCTAAATCGTGCCACGGATTCTCTACTGAGAAACACAGTGCAGCTGGATGCAGTGCACTGGAGTCCGCACGGCCCCGTATCCTTGTGGTCACCTTCCAGAACCTCAATGACCCTCTTCATGTATGTCTCACACTGCAAAAGGTGGTTGTTCATGCTTTTGCTAGGTGGTCACATTAATGTGACTGGACAGTAAATATATATAAAGCCGTCATGGATTCACTCGTTCCTGATATTTTCACTTTCATGTGAGAAGAGAAAGTACATCTGATGATTAAAATAAGGACACTAGCAAACATGGAAATAAAACAGAGATTTATCAGAAGAAGCCATTAAAAGCTTGATATTATAGGGATACAGACTGACTGAGCAAAACCTACTTTCAGGGGTAAATTCCTATTACTGCGTATCTACAAATACTAATCTAAGCTTTAGAAACATGCAAATTTCTTCTTCAGGGTGGACAGAGGGATTAGCTGTGGAAAGCAGAAAAGAGGGCCAGTTTAATCAGATTCTAAGTTGATAGGAAGTAACCTGTTGTTGAAGGGGAAAGTGACAAAGAGGGGGTCTGTATGACATGACCCCCCCCCCCCCAAAAAAAAAAAAAAAAACTAACTGTCTTTCCAGCCTCCTCTAATCAATCCATTTTTTCCTCTCTGAAAAATGATCACACAACCCCCAACAGCTGGGATTAGAATTTTCAACTTTAAGTTTTTCTGGTGGGGGCACTAAGAATATAGGTTTTGCTTCCCAAAGGTAAGTAGTGACCAGCCATTAAGTTTCCTCAACTGAATTTTCCCTTTGATACCATTAAAAACTGAAGGCAGTTTTCTGTTTATGAGGGTGAATAAAAGAGTCTTGTACCCTATTCGTCTTCAACAAAAAGAAAAGAAAAGAAAAAAATTAAAGAAATCAAATAACCAGATAATAAATTCAACAAGGCAGGATACACTTGGGCAGACATAGCGGTTATCTATGGCAGAGGAAAGATAGCTGGCAAGCTTGAGTTGCTTATATTGTTTTAAGAGCAAAAGGAATTATTCATTTGCTATTAGGTATAAGCAGAAATAAGTGGAATGAAAGGGCGCAGCTTGGCACCATCCTTAATACTGAGCCCACGAATGGAAAGTGGTGTACACCTAATGTTTCATTCCCAGGGTCTAGGCATTTCAAATCTACATCTACATACATACTCTTCAAGTTGCCATACAGGGCATGGCGGAGACTACCTTGTACTTCTGCCAGTCATTCACTTACTGTTCCACTTGAAAAAATAGAAAATGAAAAATGACTGAATATGCCAATAAGGTCATCAGTCCCCTAGACTTAGAACTACATAAACCTAACTAACTTAACGGCATTATACACGGACTGAAGCGCCTAAAACCGCACGGCCACCGCAGCTGGCTGCCAATATATGAACCCCGATTTATCTCGTGTTCGCGGTCATTACGTGAGATGTACATTAAAAAAGTAGAATCATTCTGCAGCCTGTCACAAATGTCAGTTCTTGAACCTTTCTTCATAGTGTTTTATTGAAGAGACTGTCTTCTGCCCTGTGTGCTGACCAAACCTATTGGCTGCAAATCTACTGTCACACTCCTGAATTGCTTCAGTGTCTTCCTTTAATCCAGTCTGGTGGGGATCCCAAACACTTGAGCAGTACTCAAAAATGGGTCAGACAAATGTTCTGTATGCAATCTTCTTTATAGATGATCTACACTTTTTTAGAATTCTCCCAATAAACTGACAATATGACTTCTGTAAAACTGACCTTATGTGTTCATTCCATTTTATAGCATTTTGCAACATTATGCTTAGATATTTAACCAAGATGTCTGTGTCATGCAGAACACCACTAATACTGTACTTGTACAGTACAGCATTATTTTTCCCACTTATCTGCATTAACTTCCATTTTCCCACATTTAAAGCAAGCTGCCATACATTACACCAAACAATAATTCTATCCAAGTCACCCCGTATTACAGTCGCTCACCGATGACTCTTTCCCACACGCTACAGTGCCGTTAGCAAACAGTTGCAGATTGCTGCTCACCCAGTCAGACTGTTTATATATCTAGAGAACAAGAGCAGTACTATCACTGGGGCACTCCTGACAGTACCCCCGCCACCAGCAATGTGGAGAGAGACTTTCGCACACGAGCCCCCGACATGAAAAGGTGTTAGGGGTTATGAGGGACCATTTGGTTCTTCTATATGATAAAACCCTGACTCCAGAAGCTAACAGAACCACAGCCTGACTGCAGCATTTCTGATGGGGTCTGCTAGAAAAGCACCATACAACCCAGATTGCATTGCAGCTGAAGTCTAATACAGCAGCACTGTCAGCCAGGACATTACTCCTCTGTGGTACATGGGTTAGTGATGCATTTGTTTACATAGTTCGTTATAGCTCAGCTGAGAAAAGAGGAACTTCATTTTGAGTGGCCAAAAAATTTGATCCCTGCAGATTATTTGTAATTATGCTGGGTCATGTAAGGTTGCCCGGAACTACTGCCACCAATGTTTCCATTTTTTTCCACTATTTTGGAATCAAAGTGGTTGTAACAGACTTATCTGCAGCGCAGCTTGAATCCGGGCTAAGATGAAAAGTGATTTATTTGTCAGTTACTGAAGCAATGAGTACTATGTCTAACGAAGAACATTTTAACGCAATAGTCATCAATAGGTGAAATAAATTTTCTTTTCCTTTTGTTTCCATTTATGTACTTTCAGTTGAGAAGCCATTTTCAAATGTATGCATAAGGACAGCCCATCCGAATAGCCACTAAATTACACATACAATAGTTTAATGATGCACTGTTGGCCACATTATCAAACTTCACAATCAAAGGCAAAACAATAAGTGTACCTCATACAACAGTTATCCACTGTAACCTTCAGAACTGCACAGGCATATGAAGGGTACAGCTGGAACTATATGTATGGCCAATGGAAACAAAACATGGAAAATTTCAGTTTATCCAACAAGAGCCGATGTGGTAAAATGTTACCCCCCCGGCAATTTTTTGTGTCTGTGGATTCTTTGGCAACTCTTTCTTCTTCAACAACCATTCCAAGCTTCCTGGGTCAGGTTGTGAACCAATAGCCTCCATTATTGTCTGACTCTATATCATACCTCTCCTTTTTTAAGTATATCTTCTGGGTTCGTCTCCCATTCTCATCATATGTCACTTCAGCTTTATCGTTTCTACCTTGTTCTGAAGTTTTGACATTCATTTCCATTCTCTGATCTCCTCATTTCTTATTCTCTCTCTCTCTCTCTCTCTCTTGACTTGTCTTTGACATCTCTTAAGAATTTTATCTTTGCTGCCTGCACTCAGCTCTCTTCCATTCTTTTAACATTCCACGAAGTAGCTACATATGATAGAATAGGTTCATCACAAATTCAGCACAGAATGGAGTACATATCCGTCACAGTAGTACAAGTTTATATGCCAGCTGAAGAAAGTGAAGAAAAGTATGACGAGACAAAAGAGAGACAAAAATTTAACAGAGCATAATTTAATCATCACTACCAATTGGTTTAAGAATCGTAGCAGAAGGCTGTATACGTTGAAGAGACCCAGAGACACTGGAAGGTTTCACACTGATTATATAATTACAAGACAGAGATTTCAGAACCAGGTTTTAAAAAGGAAGACATTTCCAGAGGCAGATGTGGACTCTGACAACAGTTTACTGATTATGAGCTGCAGATTGAAATGATGAAATTATGGAGATGGGACCTGGATAAGTTGAAAGAATCAGAGGTTGTTGAGAGTTTCAGAGGGAGCATTAGGAAATGATTGACTAGAACTGGGGAAAGGGGTTCAGCAGAAGACAAATTGGTAGCTTTGAGAGAAGATATAGAGAAGGCAACAGATGACCAAACGTGTAAAAAGACAAGCCCTTGCAGAAATCCTTGAACAATGCACGAGACTGAATTTACGCAATGAAAGGAGAAAATACAAAAATGCAGCAAATGAAGCAGGCAAAAGGGAATACAAATGTCTAAAAAATGAGATTGATAGTATATGCAAAATGTATAAGCAGGAATGAATAGAGAACAAATGAAATGATTAGAAGCTTTCTTAACTAGGGGAAAGATAGATACCATCTACATGAACATTAAAGAGGCCCTTGGAGGAAAGAGAAGCAGCTGTACGAATATTAAGAGCTAAGATGGAAAACCAGTCCTAAGCAAAGAAGGGAAAGCTAAAAGATGGAATGAGGATATAGAGGATCTATACAAGAGAGAAGAACTTAAAAACAATATTATAGAAATGGAAGATGATGTAGAAGAAGATGAGCTGGAAGACATGATACTGCGAGAATTATCTGACAGGACAATGAAATACCTAAGTCAAAACTAGGCCCGAAGAGTTGACGACATTCTGGCAGAACTACTGATAGCCATGGGACAGCCAGCCACAACAAAACTCTTCCATCTGGTGTGCAAAGTGTGTGAGACAGGCAAAATACCCTCAGACTTCAAGAAGAATCTAATAATTCCAATTCCAAATACAACAGGTGCTAAGAGCTGTGGATATTACTGAACTATTACTTTAATAAGTTACGGCTGCTAAATGCTAACACAAATTCTTCACAGAAGAATGAGAAAACTTGTAGAAGCCAAGCTCGGGGAAGATCAGTTTGGATTCTGAAGAAATTTAGGAGCACTTGAGGCAATACTGACCCTATGACTTATCTTAGAAGGCAGCCTTCAGGAAAGGCAAACCCACAGATATAGCATTTGCAGATTTATAGTAAGCTTTTGACAATGCCGACTGAAATATTCCGTTTGAAACTGTTAAGGTGGTAGGGGTAAAATACAGGGAGCGAAACACTATTTACAAAATGTTCAAATGTTTGTGAAATCTTATGGGACTTAACTGCTAAGGTCATCATTACCTAAGCTTACACACTACTTAACCTATTATCCTAAGGACAAAAGTATACACACCCATGCCCGAGAGAGGACTTGAACCTCCGCCGCGTCCAGCCGCACAGTCCACGACTGCAGCGCCTTAGACCACTCGGCTAATCCCGTGCGGCCACTATTTACAACTTCTACATAAACCAGATGGCTGTTATAGAGTCGAACGGCGTGAAAGGAGAAACAGTGGTTGAGAAGAGAATGATACAGAGTTGTAGTCTATCCTAAACATTATTCACTCAATATGCTGAGCAAGCAGTAAAGGAAACAAAAGAAAAATCTGAATTAGAAATTAAAGTTCAGAAAGAAGAAATAAAATCTTTGAGGTTTGCCAATGACATTGTAATTCTGTCAGACAGCAAAGGACTTGGAAGATCATTTCAACGGAACAGACGGCATCTTGAAACGAGGATATAAGATGAACACCAACAAAAGGAACACAAGGATAATGAAATGTAATTGAATTAAATCAGATGGTGCCATGGAAATTACATTAGGGAACCAGAAACTTCAAGTAGTAGATGAGTTTTGCTATGTGTGCAGCAAAATAAATGATGGTGGCTCAAGCAGAGAGAATATAAATAAAATGTAGGATGGCAAAAAAAAAATTTTTTTTTGAAGAGAAATTTGTTAATATTGACTTTTCTGAAAGTATTTCCATGGAGTGTAGCCATGTATGGAACTGAAACATGGATGATAAACAGTTTAGACAAGAAGAAAATAGAGGTTTTGAAATGTGGTGCTGCAGAAGCATGCTGACGATTAGATGAGTAGTTGTGTAACTAATGAGGACATACTAAACAGAATTGGGGAGGAAAGAAATTTGTGGCACAACTTGATTAAAAGAAGGGATCGGTTGATAGGACACATTCTGCGACATCAAGGGATCTCAAATTTAGTACTGGATGGAAGTGTGTATGTGTGTGTGTGTGTGGGGGGGGGGGGGGGAGGGGGGGGGGGAGTAAAAATGATAATGGGAGACCAAGAGATGAATACAATAGGTGGATTCAAAACGATGTAGGTTGCAATAGTTATTCAGAGATGATGAGGCTTGCACAGAATAGAGCAGCATAGAGAAGTGCATTAAACCAGTCACTGGACTGAAGTCTGCAGCAACACATTTATTTTTTAATTTATTTTTTTATATTCATTTGTCACATCTCTGTTCCACAGAACACTATTTACGCTCTGGGAGAAGATGTTTGCTTCTTGTATTCTTTTCCAAATTTCCTTGGCCATCTTTCCATCGTTGGTGATCACACTTCTTAACCACTTGAAACATGAAATTTTACTTCCAAAATTTTTCCATTCAATCTTATCTTTACCATTGTTACCACTACTGTTTTGTTTCTCTCTGTGCTTATTCCCGTACCAACTCTGTTTTCTGCCACTTGGTCCCACACATCTAATTGCCTTTGGAATTCCATTTCATACTCATATCAAACCATTACATCATTTGAAAACAACTTCAAGTGGTGACAATACTGTGAAACACTTGATAAAGGTACTACCTCTGATGTAGACTGGTAACTCAACTGTTCCTTTGTGTTTGGTAAATGAAAAGATTTCTGGTGAGAATGAGATTTATTTCCAGAGAAAACTGCAATGCAAGAGCAGATGCAAACTCAACTGCACAAATTATCCAAATTAGCAGTGAGGTGCGGCAAATGTTGAACTGCGGAGTTGAATCAACTTAAAACACTGATCCTATTTTAAATCCATTGCAAGTCTTAATGTGGTTGAAAATAAGAATGGGTAAAGACTTTTTGATTCATCCTCATAACTGCCTTCATCTTCTATTGTATTTAATTAATACAGGGTGGCGCACAAAATGTGTTACCATTTTGTTTTTGAATATAAACTTTATTGTCAAAACAATCTGAAAGGAACATATACTACAATGAAGAGACGTCCATGGAGATTTGTTCTAACTCAGCACGTGCTCAATATGTCCACCATTTCCTTCCTTCAAACGAACATTGAAGTTAGTGATTACCCTACAGCACATGTCTTCCGTAATTTCACTGCAAGCTTGAAGAATAAGTCTTCTGAGCTCCATTAAATCACGTGGATGTTTGGAGAAAATTTTTTCCATTAGGTACCGCCAAAGAAAATAGTCACATTGATTGAGGTCTGGACTATCGGGAAGCCAATTTTGTCCGACATTGAAGCGACCTGGAAACCTGAGTGAAATGATCTGCATGTTGAAATGCTCGTGTAAAAACTCCAACACAGTGTTTGCAGTATGTGGCCTTGCTTCATATTGCATAAACCACTGCGTGTTGAAGGGCAAGGCAGTAGCAAGAAGCTGTGGAATGAAGCTATTGCGAAGCATGGTCAAATAACGCTCACTGGTCACAGTTTCTTCAGAGAAAAAGAGTCCAATAAGTCCGTGACTGGAAATTACTACCCACGCTGTAATCCTCTGAGCATGATGTTGTCGTTCATGAAGCACTTGTGGGTTTTCAGTGGCCCAAGAGCGTACATTTTGTTTGTTAACCACACCGTCTAAATGAAAATGTGCCTCGTCTGAAAACCAAACATTGTTGAGAGTTTCTTCCCTATCCTCCACCCACTGAGCAAACAGTAGTCTCTGCTGCTTGTGTTCTTCAGTGAGCTTCTTTGCACAGGTCACCTTATATGGGTACATATGGAGGTCACTCTTAAGAATGCATTGAACGGAACGTCTGGATATTCCCAGTTGCACTGCTGCCTTTCTACACGATTTCCCGGGACTTCTCTGTACAGCAACTCGTACCGCTTCAATATTCTCCGGCAAACAAACAGGCTTCGGCCGACGTCGCTTCACTTCCAATACTTTTCCTTCCTGTACAAATTTATTGTACAAACTGTGGATGGTCTTCTTGCAAGGCACCCATCGTGTGTTAAACTGCTGTCAAAAATGCCTCTGAGTCACAACAAGGCCTTTCGTTTCATGAAAAAGTAACACAATTGCAGATCGTTGCTGTGTCGTCAGTCTTCCATTGTCAGCCATTGCTGCTTACTAGTCTCCTAGCAGCAGTATCGTGAATTACACGTCATTTCGTAACTCATTTGTTTTTCCAAGCTCTGATGGTACTGCTGTAGAGATCCCAGTGGGATATCTAATGTGCGTCGTAAATTGTGAAAGAAACAATTGGTAACACATTTCGTGAGCCACCCTGTATTTAACTCATCTGATCATGGAATGATAATATTATGTACATGGACAGATGAAAAAATCTACTCACCAAGCGGCGGCAGGGAACATACACAAAAGGATTGAACTTTCACAGCTTTTGGAGCCAGTGGCGGCTCCTTCTGGCAGAGGAGTTGATGGGGAAGGAAGAGGGGTGAAGGAAAAGGACTGGAGAGATTTAGGGAATGGGGTACAGTTCAGAAAAGTCACCCAGAACCCCGGGTCAGGGGAGACTTACTGGACGGGATGAGAAGGAGACTACTACTCATCCCGGTCGGTAAGCCTCCCCCCACCTGGGGTTCTGGGTAACTTTTCTAAGCTGTACCCCTTTCCCTAAACCTCTCTAGTCCTTTTCCTTCGCCCCTCTTCCTTCCCCTTCAACTCTTTCGCCAGAAGAAGGAGCCACTGGCTGCAAAAGATTGTGAAAGTTCAATCCTTCTGTGTGTGTTCCCCTGCCGCCACTTGGTGAGTAGATTTTTTTATCTGTCCATTTACATTATATTATCAATAATTGATTATTTTTGTGATCATGGAATGAGCTCAACATGACAGGAAATCACAATTTCCAAACAGCAATAAGCTATTTTTGCGCTATGCAGATTTAAATTTTCCAGAGTAATATGAATTTACTGACTGTTCACGAAGGAGACTAAACTGCCTCTCAAGATCTACTAAGTTTTCCATGCATTCAGTTCGTCTTCTTTCACACTCTTCTTCATCCATTTCTGTAAAACACAAGAAAGTAACAAAAATTCATCAGTATTGTCCTCTAACTGAACAATGTCAAGCATAGATTAAACAAAAGTTAATGTGTATGACAGCTGGTGCTACCTGTAACCACACAAATCACATCTTACACTACCTAATGTGAAATATGCCACAAAATACATTCCCCTTACCTGAACTGTCATCCGTGTCAGTGGCCGCATCACTCGTCTCGCTGGTGGAGCTGGACTTGTCCGTCTCTCCGGACTCATGTTCCATCTCTTCTCCATCACTGTCCTCCCGATCTTCTTTAATAATCTTTGCACTTTTATCCTGACCTGTAAAATGTGAAGGCATTAGTGTAATAGGGTTACAGAAAAATGATTATATATATATATGTGTGTGTGTGTGTGTGTGTGCGTGTGAGTGTGTGTGTGCGCGCGCTTGCGCGCGCCGCAGAGGGGGGGCTGCTTGCGACGATAGCTGTGGTGGAACACTGCATGTTGATTTCATCTCATGTCACACAGGTCTAGAATGAATGTGTAATGTCATATCATCATTTCAGAGCCTTCTGAAAAAAAAATTAAACAGTTATTGATAATATAATGTAAATGGATAGATAAAAGATCTAAACACCAAGTGGCAGCAGGGGAACACACACATGAAAGGGTTTAACTTTTATGAGCTTTCGGAGCCAGTGGCTACTTCTTCTGGCAGAAGAGTTGAAGGGGAAGGAAGAGGGGTGAAGGAAAAGGGCTGGAAAGGTATACTATCAGACATGATTAACACCATACACATTTCTGAGCTTCTTTTCATCTTTAATGTGAAAAAAATAAACTACAAAAAACTGTAACCTTTAGCAAACTTCAAAATCATGTTTTGAAAATACAAATACTCACAGAATGTTAACTGTCTTAACAAATGATGAAGTGGAAAGACAGCTAACTGTCAGCTATGACATTAATGCCTGAAATTTTTAAACTATCAAAATATTTCTACATAAAGATGAGAGATTCTGAAATTCCTATGATTCTTTATACATTATTTCCTCTAAAACCCTTGGCATCATGAATATTTTAAAAATTGCGTGGTACTTTATTTGGTCATTGTACTGAAGGAAGGTACAGTCACAGAAGGGAAAATTTGTAGTGAAAATTTTTAGAAGTTTTTATTTTAGACCAAAAAAATCACGGACACTTAAAAATTTCAATTGATTGGTGATGTGGAGTAAATGAAAAGCAAAACTGGTATATCGCAGTCAAAGTAAGTAATTTACCGCCTTATAAGTGAGTGAGGAAACAATTGTTCATTTTGTTCAAGCAGTTTATACAAAAAAAAAGTAAAATAAAATAAAATAAATAAAAAAAACATACATACAGAAAATAGTTTTGTACAGAGGAACCTCGCACAATTCATTCCAGAATCTTACTCATACTGAAAAGCACTCATTAAGCAAAACAATTTGTTTTATATAAATTAATGTAAAATACGATAATGCATTCCATGCAGAAATACAGTATTATGTACTTCTTTATCCACAATACATAACTAATACTTTTTTTAACAGGAAGCTATCCATAGTCATTTGTTTCTGCCAAAACTTCAACACTTGGCGGAAATGCAACACAGGATTGTCTTCAAATAAAATGGTGATGTGCATAGCCACTGCTTTATTGGGGTGGTGATTTTCAATGTATGATGGAAATGATTCATATGTTTTCAGCATTTGCTGCTTTGCTGTTGCTGCCACTTTCTCCTCCTCCTCCTCCTCCTCTGAAGAACTCCTCTCCACAATTTCCTGCTGTGAAACAAACTGCAGCTCCATAAGCTCTTTGGTGGTTATTTCTCGGATGAGATATTCCAAAAACTCATTGATATCACTGTTACCCATTTTTAGTCCCATGCTTTTGGCCAAAGGCACTATATCGTTGACTACAGGCTCCACAGGTACTGGCTCACATGCCTCAGAGTCACATTCAACAACACCCTCTGGCCAAAGCTCCTTCCAAGCAGAAGTGAGAATTCTCTTGGTAACCCCTTCCCACATCTTTCTATCATCTTGACACAGGCAACGATGTTGAAGTGATATTTCCAAAATCTCTGAAAGTGAGATTGTTAGCTTCAGTCAACTGAAAGCAAAGCAATGCATGAAGAGTGTTTTAGTGTAGAGCTTCTTAAAGTTAGAACTAATCTGCTGGTCCACAAGATGGAGTAATGGAGTGGAGTTGGGTGTTGGGAGGCAGAACTTGAATGTTGATGAATTGAAATTCTTCAAGAAGGTGGTCTTGTTGGTCTGGAGAATGGGCAGGAGCGCTGTCCATAACAAGCAAGACATGGAGTGGCAGATTCACCTCAACAGATAGTTTTTCATTAAAGGACCAAACACATCATCGATACAATCACAAAAAAGATCACATGTCACCCAAGTCTTGTTTGTTGGACCTCCAAACAACATTTAACCTGTTCTTCTGGACTTTACACTTCTCGAAGGCTCATGGAATTTCTGAATGGTAAACAAGCGATGAATTAACTTTCAAATCACCGCTTGTACTGGCACAGAATAGCAGTGTGAGACGGTCTTTCATTGGCTTGTGAAAATCTAATAGTTATGGGGGACTGGAATGCAGCTGAAGGAGGAGGAGTAGAAGAAAATGTTACAGGAGAATGTGGGCTGGGGACAAGGAACAAGAGAGGAGAAAGACTAAGTTCTGTAATAAATTTCAGCTAGTAATAGCAACTACTCTGTTCAAGAACCACAAGAGGAGGAGGTATACTTGGAAAAGGTTAGGTGATACAGGAAGATTTCTGTTAGATTACATTCATGGTCAGACAAAGATTCTGAGAGCAGAAACTGGATTGCAAGGCGTATCCAGGATCAGATATAGACTCAGATCGCAATGTAATAGTGATGAAGAGTAGGCTGAAGTTTAAGAGATTAGTCAGGAAGAATCAATATGGAAAGAAGTGGGGTACGGAAGTATGAAGGAATCATGAGATACGCTTGAAGGTCTCTGAGGCTATAGATACAGCAATAAGGAATAGCTCAGTAGTTGACATCTCTGAAAAGGGCAATTACAGAAATTTGAAAGGAAAAGATAGGTACAAAGAAGTTAACTGTGAAGAAACCACGAGTCACAGAAAAAATACTTCAGTTATGCATGAAAGAAGGAAGTATAAAAATGTTCAGGGAAATACAGAAATACAAGTTGCTGAGAAATGACATAAATAGGAAGTACAGAGAAGTTAAGAAGAAATGGCTGCATGAAGAATGTGAAGAAATCGAAAAAGAAATTACTGTTGGAAGGACTGACTCAGCACATAGGAAAGTCAAAACAACCTTCAGTGAAATTAAAAGCAAGAGTGCTAACATCAAGAGTGCAACAGGGACTCCACTGTTAAATGCAGAGGAAAGAGCAGATGGGGGTTAAAACTACATTGTTTGATGCGATAGGTGAGGAAACAGGTGTCGATTTAGAAGAGATAGGTGTTTCAGTATTAGAATCAGAAATTTTATGAGAGCTTTCGGGGACTAAGGATCAAATAAGGCAGAAAGGACAGCTAACATTCCCTCACACTTTCTAAAATCATTGCGGGAAGTGGCAACAAAATGACTATTCACGTGGGTTTGTATAATGTATGAGTCTGGCGGCATATCATCTGACTTTTGGAAAAATATCATCTACACAATTCTGAAGACTGCAAGAGCTGACAATGCAAGCATTATCACACAATAAGCTTAACAGCTCGTGCATCCAAGTTGCTGACAAGAATACTATATAGAAGAATGGAAAGAAAATTGAGAATGTGTTAGATGATGATCACTTTTGGTTTTAGGAAAGGTAAAGACAGCACAGAGGCAAGTTTGATGTTGCAGTTGATAATGGAAAAGACTAAAGAAAAATCAATACAAGTTCACTGGAATTGTCGACCTGGAAAAAGCATTCAACAACGTAAATTTGTGCAAAATGTTCAGAATTCTGAGAAAAATAGTGGTAAGCTATAGGGAGACTCTGGTAATATACAATACATATAAGAGCCAAGAGGGAATAAAAAGAGTGGACGACCATGAGCGAAGTGCTCGGATTAAAAAGGGTGTAAGACAGGGGTGTAGTCTTTCGCCCCTAGTGTTCAATCTTTACATCAAAGAAGCAATGATGGAAATAAAAAGAAAGGTTCAGGAGTGGAATTAAAATTCAATGTGAAAGGATATTGATGATATGAGTCACTGACAACATTGCTATCCTGAGTGAAAATGAAGAAGAATTACATGATCTGCTGAACGGAATGAAGTACAGAACACGATTGAGAGTATCGAAGAAAGACAAAAGTAACAGGCCTCTATTTTAGGAGGAAATTTCTGATAATGTACATTTGGAGCACAGCATTGTATGATAGTGAAATATGGACTGTGGGAAAACTGGAACAGAAGAAAAATCAAAGCATCTGAAATGTGGTTCTACAGATGAATGTTGAAAACTAGGTGGACTGATACAGGAAAGAATCAGGAGATTCTGCACAGAACTGGAGAGGAAAGGAATATATGGAAAACACTAACAAGGGGAAGGGACAGGATGATAGGACATCTGTTAAGACATCAGGGAACGACTTCCATGGTGCTAGACGGACTTGTAGAGGGCAAAAACTGTAAAGGAAGACAGAGAGAGATTCGAACACATCCAGCAAATAATTGTAGGTTGCAAGTGTTACTCTGAGATGAAGAGGTTAGCACAGAAGACGAAGCGGTCAGCAGATTTCCCCCCCCCCCCCCCCCCCCCGAGTAATTCATGATCATTGTTTGAACATGTCTTATGTGATCTGAGGTGAAATTTCTCTGCAGTAACTATTCACTAGATAATTTATTTTCTGTGTGTTGTTATATTTTAGACGTATGCGTATCATATTTTCTAGTGCAGAGATTAGGAAGCAGTCAAGCATTTGCCTAAATGTGTGTGGAACAAGCGACTGGAAAAAAGCACAGGTGACAACTGTGTATGAGCAGGGTAAAAGAACAGGCTTACAAAACTACAGAAATATCCTTAAAAAAAAAAAAAAAAAAAAAAACATCACTTTGTTGCAGAATTCTAGAACATATTCTTAGTCAGAATACAATAAATTTTCTAGAGGGTGGAAAGCTTATGCACACTAATCAGCACAGTTTTAGAAAGCATCACTCGTGCGAAACTAAGTCTGCCCTTTTCTCACACGATATATTGTGAACTATGGTTGAATGGCATCAGGCAGATTCCATAATACTAGATTTCTGAAGAGCATCTGACATGATATCCCATTGCAGACTGTAAATGAAGACATGGGCAAATGGAATAGGTTCCCAGATATGTGAGAGGCATGAAGACTTCTTAAATAACAGGACACAGTACATTGTCCTCAACTGTGAGTGTTCATCAGAGTCAATGGTATAAGTGCAACAGAACTGTTATTAATTTCTATATACATAAACAATCTGATGAACAAGGTGGGCAGAAACCTGTTGTTGTTTGCTGATGATGTTGTGGTCTGCAGGAAGGTGTAAAAGATGAGTGGCTGTAGTACGATATGAGATATCCCAGACAAAATTTGTAGTTGGTGTGATGAATGTCAGGTAGCTCTAAACACAGAAAAATGTAAGTTAATACAGATGAGTAAGAAAATCAAACCTGTAATGTTTGGATACGGCATTAAAAGTATTCTGCTTCACACAGTCATATCGTTTAAATATCTAGGCATAACATTGCAAAGCGATATGAAATGGAATGAGCACGCGAAGACTGTGGAAGGGAAGGCGAATTGTAGACTTTAGTTCATGGAAGAATTTTAGGAAAGTGCCATTCATCTGCAAAGGAGACTGCATACAGAACATTAGTATGGCCAGTTATTGAGTACTGCTTGATTGTTTGGGACCTGTATCAGGCTGGACTGAAGGAAAACAAGTAGTACAGTGAAGCTTTCAGAGTTATCCAGCTCATTTCCTCCTACTTCCTCTTCATCTTTGCCCCCCTACTTCGCCTTCTCCTGTAAGAAAACTTGACACTTATGTGAATTACTACCAGGAAAAGTTACTTTCAGGTTAAGGCACTTCTAGTACAGGGCAGTATGTGTTATATCTACCAACTTCAAATTGTAACAGAAAAACTGTGTATGCAAGTCATAATTTAATAGAGTTATGAAATATGAGTATGTCAATTTGCAATTACTACAGTATGTAACACTTACTGGCAAGACTTCACTAAACTTTAAAAATAACTTCCTTAAGAATATTTCCCCATTTGCCTGGGTACACTATTGAAGGCATTGCGGGAAGGCATCCATAACACAACGTAATACTTCCTGTGGAATGGTGATTATTTCACAGGGCTTTTCATGTAAACGTTGCAGATTATCCTTGGACCAATACCGGAAGTTTTACATATTAACATACTGAGTTGTGAAACACTTTGCTCCACTGGACACCCTAAGCTGTTTGGAAAAACAGTAGTTCTCAATTAATCACTGAACGACTGTCAGTGCAGTTGGTAAATCTGTTTTGCTTATCAGTGTCTCGACTCTTGAACCACCTGCAGTTAATATGGATAAAACTTCAAGTCACAAAGTTCGCAGCTCGACAAATGTTGTGAGAGTTTAACATTTGTGCATGTTGCTGTGCTCAGTGCCCTGGACTGTGCTCGAGTGACGTATGTACTCGTCCAGATTCTCACACATTCCAACACTTCTTCCTCGGCCTGGTGACTGCCAGATCAAAATAAAACCATTGGCTCTCACTGTTGCAGTCATATGAGAAAACTGTGCTTCTAAGGTACAGCCAAATGGTGATTACTGCTGTTCCATCACAACGTCTGCTGAGCCTCCACGACAGAACCAGCTGGACAAAGGTTTCCACTGCCACAATTAGTGTCGGTGCAGAACACCACTCCATGGCAACACAACTGCCTGATTCCCTACTACCCAGTGGTGTATGCATACACAGCATTAAATGTGAATCTGGTCAGAGTTACCAACAGCAACTGGTAAATACAATACAAGGCTTTACTGGTGGCATCAAAGGGGGTCACATGTGAATTATACAGTGCCAGTCCATTAGAGACAAGTGTACCATCAGGAGCACCCTGGAGAAGTGTGACAGAACGAATTTTGTGTATACTACTATATAAAGACAGGCCGCCGTTTAATGTTATTACCTTGACCAATTTACTTCAAATTTTTACATGATACACTAATTATATTCAGAACTGATATAGGTATATGTTTTTTTTAAACAGAAATATAGAGTTTTTCTGTTAAAACTGACTTTCAGAAAGAAAAACCTGTGCTGTGAAAATGTGTGGTTTCGTTTTCTTGTTTGCACTCAGTTTCAACTACAGTTGCATGGCAATTTGTTTCTCACATATGTATTCTTTCTCCTTATATATAACATCAAACAAAATTGTAAACACAACAATGTGCTGTTTTGTTTTCTTTCTTGCTGTCGGTCTTCCAGAAAACAAGAAAGATGTACTTATGGCCTACCAAATCAATTTAGAATACTACTACAGAATATGAATTTTCTGAAATTCTGTAATCCTACCAATTCAAAGATTAAAACTATTCAAAAAATGTAACTGTCACTATCGTCATAGATACAGCAGCTGTTGAGGTGTCTGTCAACCCCATATACCAACAATCCCAGCTGATTCATTTTAAGTGAGTTCCTTTCCCAATGAAGTTGCAACAACTAACAAGCTCAAGGTCAGAGCGACAGGTAAGAGGGCAGAGGGTGAGGAAGTGCATAGACAGGGGGAAGAGATGATGCATGGAGAGAAGGAGGAGGGGGGAGGAGACGAACGAAGAGAGGGGGGAGGAGCTCAATGGCTTTTGAATTTCTTATGGACAAAGTGTCACATGCCTGACATGCATAAGCACCTGTAATAGTCTATAACAAGTAGCAGAAATAAAGTCATTGCCACGCAATCATAATGAAAAGTTGCAGCTACCATTAAGAATATTACGCAGCAAATTTTAACAAAACTTCAGAAGATTTTCTCAAATCACCAAAATGATTTTTTCCTATGTCTTTCCTGTGTCACATGGAATCAATAACTAGTATAGGGACTGGCAGTTGACCCTGAATGTAAATATTTGTATTTTACTATACATAAATAGGTTTACTGCCCAATTACATTATTGGCATGGGGAAAAAAAAGAAAAAAAAACCCTCTGGAAACAGAAACAGCAATAAAATAACTATGGGTAACAGCTTTACACCTCCCGAAGTGAAATGACCACACAAAATTAGGTACAGCAAAAGCAAATGTCAAGCTGAGATTAATTCCTACAATGAGGTTTAAATTTAAGGGAACGTAAACATTCTATATGAAGTAAAGAAGTAAACTTAATGTTTTCCTCGATACCATCACAGAAAACTTGTTTTATTGTGTTAGAGGTAGCTCCTATCACTGACCATGAACAGACTGATTGAAAGCAGCATCAGAAAGGCACCACATAATGGTTTGTCTACTTGGCATCCATCTAATGCTACTTTCAATCATTCTGATGATGCCCAATGGTGGCTGATACAGGTTAATTATATAAAATATTTCCTGCAATTGTGTCAAAGAAAATATTAAGTGTTCAAAAAAATTAAAATGTAAATCATTATCTGCATGACAGAAATCATGAAAACTTAAGAAGCTTTGGTGAGGAAAGAGATCTCTTGGGAACACATGCAAGAAACAGGTTAGCGGGCAATGAAAAGACATGCAGGGGCAGACAGTTTCTAGTTAACCATACTCTGCAAATCACAGTGCCAGGCAAAAGGAACTTCTCTTTATAACAGTATTTTGGCTTTTTGGTGCATTTCAGTTTTTTTTTATTTACACATCTGACATGTAAAAGTTAAACTTACCATTGCTCCTGCTGTTTAACAGCTGTAATGTACCTTTTACTTTGCAAATACATTATAGCAACTAATACAATTGGGATAACCACTAATAACAAAGTAGAATTTTATTTTTGAATACAAAATAAATTACTTTACTTCTGTTATGCAAGTGAAAGAGAAAATATATGGAAACCTATCATTCTGGTAATCTGAGAAAAACTTGTGAAGTTTCGATACAAATTAAATGTAATAATAAGTTTATTGGTAGCCATAACTTTTCATTACAATTACATGGTAATCAAACTTTACTTCTGTATTTCTAACACTTGTTATATATTACTATACATGCTAGTGGTCATTAGGCCTGTAACGCTTTATCCATAAGAAATTTTATTGCCCAAGAGCTTAAAAAAAATGATCGAAATATACCAGAAGAACACTATAAAGCAGGAGTAAAAGCTTATTTATTCTAAAAATTTTGTAGGCAACCACATGATGATAACCACACATCCCCAAAAAGGTGAAGTGAGGTTCACAATTACTCTATAAGGCTACATTCATAAACGAACTTTAAATATCAAACAAGGCAACAGTGTACTTCAAGCACCTTCATTAACAGATATTAAATATCAAACAAACCAACAGTATACTTACACCAACTACCTAAAAATACATACTGTATCCAGAAATCTCAACAGCAAAACTCACTTAGTCCTTCCTGTGCAGAATTGGTTCAAGCAAAACACACACCATGCCATTATCATCAGTCAGAACACATTCATCCTTGTTGTCTGGCCACACAAAGGTGGCACAGTAAATTTTTACAAAATATGTCTCCTCAGTCTTGTCATACGTATCTGGCATAACAACTGAATATCATGTGGCTCTGTATTAGACTTAGGATTGATACAGTAATTGCTAATATCACAGACATAAAAAACCCGAATCACATCACAGGCATCACATACAATGTTATCAGATCTCTCCCTCCTTTATGTTTCTCCAACAACAATGCATCCCCCCCTTTTTTTTCTGGTGACAATTTGCAGTAGATTTGCTGTATTGCCATTGGTTGATACTGACAGTGCTTTCTTAGTTCTCGAGACTACTCTTTCCAATGCCTGACGAGAACTTTTATGAGCACCTGTGTCTTGTTAGTTCTTTTTAAGTTTTTCTCAATTTTGCTGACAATGTTGCACTACTTTTCCTCTTTTGGTGATACCCTCTGCCTCTCTCCCACTGCTTCACTTGACAATGCTCTTCCTCTTTGCATGGTAGCTTTTTTCTCCAATTTTTCCAGCTTCCTTTCGCAGGTGTATGAGACTACATTTAGTCAGTATTTTGAAGTAAGAACAGGCTTGTCACATGCCTAACAAAATTAAACTTACAGAATGCTACACCTCATATTTCAGAAACAAAAATAATTAGATGAAAATTTATTGTTCAAGCAGACTCACTCAATGATGAAATTAGAGCATAGAATTTCCCAGTCTTATATTGTTAGGCATTTGAGTAACACTGCAAGTCCAAACAGAGTATTGGCAGCCATTTTGAATAATCTGGGCAATGTTGTCAGATATGGTTCACGGATGCTAAGTACAATTATCAATGGTGCAAACTTTGAAAAATACTTTCCTCTTGCTCTGGGAAGAAAAAAAAATTAATGTCACATGCAACAGAAACATTACAATTTTCCTGTTTACTGTTACACAGTCTTGATACATGAATTTCTGGTGGTTGTTATACTTGGAAACTACATATAATTACCTTTCATTTCATACGGCACTTTCTCTAGTTTCTTGAAAACTGAAATACACATATCTTCAAAATATTGTGAAATGCCCCAAATTTCCCATTCCAGTTACTTATGGAGCATGGAAGAATGACTGCGTAAAAGCCTACATGTACACTGTAATTAGTCTAATGCTAACTTCTTGATCCCTACAAGAGGGGGTTGTAGTGTAATCCTATATTTATCATTAAAAAGTTGTATATCTAAAAACAAAGATGATGTGACTTACCAAACGAAAGTGCTGGCAGGTCGATAGACACACAAACATACACACAAAATTCAAGCTTTCGCAACAAACGGTTGCTTCATCAGGAAAGAGGGAAGGAGAGGGAAAGACGAAAGGATGTGGGTTTTAAGGGAGAGGGTAAGAAGTCATTCCAATCCCGGGAGCGGAAAGACTTACCTTAGGGGGAAAAAAGGACAGGTATACACTCGCACACACACACATATCCATCCGCACATACACAGACACAAGCAGACATTTGTAAAGGCAAAGAGTTTGGGCAGAGATGTCAGTCGAGGCGGAAGTAAAGAGGCAAAGATGTTGTTGAAAGACAGGTGAGGTATGAGTGGCGGCAACTTGAAATTAGCGGAGGTTGAGGCCTGGCGGATAACGAGAAGAGGATATACTGAAAGGCAAGTTCCCATCTCCAGAGTTCTGACAGGTTGGTGTTAGTGGGAAGTATCCAGATAACCAGGACGGTGTAACACTGTGCCAAGATGTGCTGGAATCCTTACCCAGTCTGTTACCCCCGGAAACCATCCTTGTAACCATTGATGCCACTTCCTTATACACAAGTATTCCGCACGTCCAGGGCCTCACTGGGATGAAACACTTCCTTTCACGCCGATCACCCGCCACCCTACCTAAAACCTCTTTCCTCATTACCTTAGCCAGCTTCATCCTGACCCACAACTTCTTCACTTTTGAAGGCCAGACATACCAACAATTAAAGGGAACAGCCATGGGTACCAGGATGGCCCTCTCGTATGCCAACCTATTCATGGGTCGCTTAGAGGAAGCCTTCTTGGTTACCTAGGCCTGCCAACCCAAAGTTTGGTACAGATTTATTGATGACATTTTCATGATCTGGACTCACAGTGAAGAACAACTCCAGAATTTCCTCTCCAACCTCAACTCCTTTGATTCCATCAGATTCACCTGGTCCTACTCCAAATCCCATGCCACTTTCCTTGACGTTGACCTCCACCTGTCCAATGGCCAGCTTCACACGTCTGTCCAGATCAAACCCACCAACAAGCAACAGTACGTCCATTATGACAGCTGCCACCCATTCCACATCAAACGGTCCCTTCCCTACAACCTAGGTCTTCGTGGCAAACGAATCTGCTCCAGTCCGGAATCCCTGAACCATTACACCAACAACCTGAAAACAGCTTTTGCATTCCGCAACTACCCTCACAACCTGGTACAGAAGCAAATAACCAGAGCCACTTCCTCATCTCCTCAAACCCAGAACCTCCCACAGAAGAACCCCAAAAGTGCCCCACTTGTGACAGGATACTTTCCGGGACTGGATCAGACTCTGAATGTGGCTCTCCAGCACGGATACAACTTTCTCAAATCCTGCCCTGAAATGAGATCCATCCTTCATGAAATCCTCCCCACTCCACCAAGAGTGTCTTTCCGCCATCCACCTAACCTTCGTAACCTCTTAGTTCATCCCTATGAAATCCCCAAACCACCTTCCCTACCCTCTGGCTCCTACCCTTGTAACCGCCCCCGGTGTAAAACCTGTTCCATGCACCCTCCCACCACCACCTACTCCAGTCCTGTAACCCGGAAGGTGTACACGATCAAAGGCAGAGCCACGTGTGAAAGCACCCACGTGATTTACCAACTGACCTGCCTACACTGTGAAGCTTTCTATGTGGGAATGACCAGCAACAAACTGTCCATTCGCATGAATGGACACAGGCAGACAGTGTTTGTTGGTAATGAGGATCACCCTGTGGCTAAACATGCTTTGGTGCACGGCCAGCACATCTTGGCACAGTGTTACACTGTCCGGGTTATCTGGATACTTCCCACTAACACCAACCTGTCAGAACTCCGGAGATGGGAACTTGCCTTTCAGTATATCCTCTCTTCTCGTTATCCGCCAGGCCTCAACCTCCGCTAATTTCAAGTTGCCACCACTCATACCTCACCTGTCTTTCAACAACATCCTTGCCTCTTTACTTCCGCCTCGACTGACATCTCTGCCCAAACTCTTTGCCTTTACAAATGTCTGCTTGTGTCTGTGTCCTTTTTTCCCCCGGGATTGGAATGACTCCTTACCCTCTCCCTTAAAACCCACATCCTTTTGTCTTTCCCTCTCCTTCCCTCTTTCCTGATGAACCAACCGTTTGTTGCGAAAGCTTGAATTTTGTGTGTATGTTTGTGTGTCTATCGACCTGCCAGCACTTTCGTTTGGTAAGTCACATCATCTTTGTTTTTAGATATATTTTTCCCATGTGGAATGTTTCCCTCTATTATATTCATTAAAATGTTGGTTTTTCAAACTTACTAAGTTTGCTTTCATGGGATAGTTTGCATCTATCTCCAAACTTTTTCCATTTTAATTCTTTCACCATCTATGTAAGGCTTTCCTATGTCTCAAAAAAACCCATGTGCATTCATACTGCCCTTCTTTGTGTATATTCATTATGCCCTGTTAGTATTATCACACACTTGAGCAGTATTCGCAGATGGATCGCAAGAGAGTCTGGTATGTAATCTTCTTTGTAGACAGATTTCACTTCCCTAGTGTTCTATCAATGAAAGTAAGTCTGCAACCTGATTCACCTACAACTGCACCTATGTGACCGTTCCATTTCACATGTTGTAAATTGTTACACCCATTTCAACTGTGAATCGTTGATATTCTAGTCACCTGATCCTACATTTTTTTTTCTCCATTTTATGAATGAAATTTTACATTACTGAAAATTTAAAGCAAGTTGCCAATATTTTCACCAGTACACTCAAAACTTTCGAGCCTTCTGCCCTATTCACCAACTCCTACTTGATGTCCCAATATGACCGTACTTTCAACAATAGGGATATGTGTGGTATTGAGTCAAATGATTTTTGGATGTCAAGAAACACTGCAGCTAACTGCATCAACCGATGTCTTTCAGAATGTCGTGTGAAAAACTACAAGCTGGCTTCCACATGATCAATGTTTCCAGATTCAATGCAGGCTGTCATGGAGGATGTCATTCTGTTTGAGATAGCTCACTGCACTTGCACTCATGTTGGCATGTGAGGGATTAGCACAGGAGAGAAACTGTGGGGGCAGTTGTGGATGCATGTCGATGGAAAGAAAAAAAAAAGTATGGAACATCAGAATTTAATGTCCCGTCAACAGTGCGGTCATTAGAGATAGGTCATGAAAAGATTAGCACAGAACACCAGGAAAAGAAGAATAGCATTAGGCCAACAGGTAGAAAAAAAAAAGCTTTTGAAAATGCAGACTGGAGCAACATCTAAAATTATATTCAATCTGTAAATTGAGTAGTAAGTAAAAAGAAACCAAAGAAAACAATTTGAAAGACAATTAAAGTACAGGGAGAAGAAATAAAAACTTTGATTGTTTGCCAGTGACACTGGACTTCTGTCGGACAGAGGAAAGAACTTGCAAGAGCAGTTGACAGAATGGCTAATGTAATGATAACAGATCACAAGATGAACATTAACAAAAGTAAAACAAGAGTAATTGAATATACTCAAAACTAAACCAAGTGATGCTGGAGGAATTAAACAATGAAATGAGGCCCTAACTTATGATGGCAGAAATAAAGAGGATATAAAATGTAGACTTACAGCAGCAATACATACTTTCCTGAGAAAGAAAAATTGGCCAGCTGTGAAAATAAGTTTTTGTTATAAAATCCTCCATTTAAGTGTCTATCCAGAGAGCAGTCTTTATTTGGAAGTGAAATGTATGCAATAAACATTACAAACCAGAAGAGAGTAGAAGGTTTTGTAATTTGGTGCCCGGAAGACTGCTGAAGTTAGATAAGGGGATGGAGTAACTGATGAAGAGGTACTGAACCCAAAGGGTCAGAGAAGAAATTTGTGACACAGCCTGCCTAGAAGACAGCACTGGCTGATAATACACACCCATAGGCGTCAAACACATGGTGGGAGAGTGGGATTTGTAGAAAGAAGATCAAAGTGTCCTCCCTCATCATAATCATTCACTAATGTGGCCTACTTTGTCTACCTCAAACCGTAGCACCTACACACAAATTTTCCCACATATAATACTAGGCCTACAATAACTGTGTGCTTACTTTCTGTTTCCGTAGCCCAAGATAATACAGAAAGCTCTAACATTTAGTGGAGACATAAACAGAGGAGCCGGTAGTTCCATAGCATGATATACGACCACCAATAAGAGCTTGAACTGAAATGTAATATGCAATGTCTAACATCATTTCGTTAAAAGTATTCAAGCACGAATAAATACAATGAGATAAGTTCTGCTACCGTTAAATTTAATCTTGCCTTACCACATTCATCCTTTGACGTTATAGAGGGTGCGTTTATCTAACAGAGAATCAGTTTATGGCACAGATTCCTCTCCAAAACAAGAAAGTTCGCAAGTTAATATAACTGTTGGTTATAACCATAGAGACGGTTGTGGCCAAATATTTCGCAGCGGACGTAATGTAGTGTTAAAAGCAGCTGGCTGCACCCTTTCCGTTCGCATTAATACACACACAACAGTACGACAATAGACGCTCATGTGGTCTGAATACCTACGAGCGACAACATAACGTATGCAACGTTCGTGAAAGTAAACTCGAAATGTTACTGTTTTACTTACCCTGTACCACGCGTTTCATTGTTCTCGTCTTCTTCTTTTACAATTAAGTGCATGAGAAAACTTCACGCATCACTTTCTAATATTAGTAAACATACACCGTCAAACAAAACACTATCAACTGTCGCTGTCCTTCTACATCAAAGTAGATCGCAGAGAGTAGCATAATGTCTTTGGAGTAGTCATGTCGATAGTTGATATGGAACCACACTCTAGCATGTCGAACTAACACCCACTTGACATGGGTCTCTCAAAACTGGATTTCGTAAACCAGTTTCCCAATGACACTACAGGATGGTCATGTAAACATTTCAGAGTCGAATCTGGAAATCCACTTCTAGTTACCGGTTTTCAAATTCCGTAATCGATATTCGCTCCTATGTAAACGCAACAGGTTTCGAATCGTGGTTAGGCTGTCAGGTTTCGTTTATTTTTAAAAATTTTCGGTTAATATGGACAAAGTTGTTTCTTGTGTGATGAAGGATAAGTTGAAATATTAGACCAAAGCTGTTTACACATCGTCTAACTGAAGAGAAATAGCGACTATGCTGACTAAATCAGAAACTGTAGCAGCTGTTTTTAAGACGCTATATTTAAATGGGCTAGCAAATCAGCTTCAGACCTTAACATGTTAACACGACAGCGAAAAACGGTTTCCGGAAATCGGTTTTCCTCTTTCGTAAGATGTGTCGCATGTAAATGTAGTGTATGAGACCGGTCTATCGTAACGACGTGCTTGCGCAAATCTCCACTCTCATAGCATCTGCACAGACAAATGCTAGCGTGTGGACAGGAGAGTGTCGGAAACCTGACACGTGAAATGTGCTCGAGGCAATTGCTTGTTCAGTCTAGTGTTTCTCGTTTTTGTGTGCACAGCGAATTCTGAAATGGGAGATACACGTCACTGCTCCAGAGAGTTCATTACAGAATTTATTGAAATATATAGGAGTCACAAATGTCTGTGAAAAATTAAGAGCAAAGAATACAACAATCGAGATAAACAGGCAGTTGCTTAAGGCCCTTCATAAGCAACGACATGTCTGCGGAGAAGTCTGCACAAAGGTCTGTGTATGCAATAGATCGCTGCAAATGTGGTGTGTTCACACGACACAGGTTCCAATCTAGTGCTTGCCTGCCATTTGCAGTGTAGAAAAGAAATTTCAGTGGCAAGAGACTATGCTCTCGTTACCTAAAAGTTTATTTCGTTTAATGAGAAGCGCAGTAAGTTCTCTTATGGTCTCTGTTTGTAACTTACTTCGAAAAAAAAAAAGAAAATGCAAATAACGTTCAAGAAACAGGAAGACCTTCCAAAATGGTCTAAACAGTGGCTGCTTAAGCGAAGGCTGTTTTCTCAAAGAGATTTACTTCAGGAATTGCAGGACGAACCTAACGACTGGTGTAATTATTTGGGGAGGGATCTGGAAGCGTATAATTGTCTTCTGACGTCCATAATTCCTCTATAATACAGAAAAATACTTGTTTGGGAAAGGAATTTCTCCCCATTAGCGGCTAATGGTGACGTTAAGTTTCCTGGCAACAGGAAGGAGCCATAAAGATTTAGAATTTTCTTCTGTAATTTCGAAACAAGCATAGAATGAAATCATACCCAATACCTGAGAAGCTATTTACACTTTCGTGAAGGATGATTTCATGAAGGCAAGTAAAGACCTGTTTATCATTTCTGACAAGTTTCACATATTTTCCTGTTTTAGACATGTATATTCTTGAAAATTTTGTACTTGACCTATCAGCTATAGTTTGTTTCCTGCTTGAAGTCTACCAGTAACCTGTTCAATACTTTTGCACCAGTATATAAAACTCCATTCTAAACTGTAGTTAGGGATTGATAGGTTATCTGGGAAGTGTTACTTCTAGTCTTGTGGTTCGCTCTTCGCATCTACATCACTCTTGTTATGAACTTAATATTATATTAGGATAGTAAAACAAGTATAATTATTCCTACATCCCTGAAGAAACTGTTTCAAGGTCTTCCATTATCAGCTTAACAAGACATTCTGGCTGCAGTCTTCTTTAGAACAAATAGGGCCTAGTTTTTTTAGCTAGACTGTCGCATAAGATTATGGCATTGGACAGTGAAAGTACAATAGCAATCCCCTGGCGCCAGATAGAATAGAATTCGTTACTTTGCTCAGCTCTTTGCAGTATCACAGTAATTTTTTATTGGTGTTTCCCTGTTTCCTATATGGTCAACCTCTCGTAATTTCCCTGCCCTTAAATTTCAGCAAACATATGCCTATAAATTTCGATAAATTTAGCAATGGAATCTGTAGAACACTGACTTATATCTGCCATTTTAACATTCACTATGCACACACAGACGAGAAACATTAGACTGAACATACAGCGGCCTTAACACGTTTTATGTGCCAGATTTACGACGATCTACTGTCCACAAACGCTCCAACTTATCTGTGTAGATATGATTTGAACCCACACATTCGAGCAATTTCGCTCAAACTTCCAAGTCCAACTTCCCGTGTTGTACACATTTGACATCTGCGCAAATCTCCTATTCACACCTGACGATCTGTCCATGTGGATGCAATGTGCACAGACAAATCATTGCGTGTGGACAGACCTTGAAAAATAATTCGTTATGGACTGTTTATGACGAAGAACTAAGAAAAGTAAGGAAATCTATATGACATGGTGCTGGGGACGACCAAATATATAAACCAAGTTTGTGGTATTATGAACTCCTGTACATTCTGAGTGATCAAAAAATACTATGACTCAGTAGAAACATGACTGAGGATGAAAGTGGAGAGATAGTCAGAGATAATGGAACATGAGGCATTATGAAACAATATATTTAAGACAACATGGTGAAAAGAGAGCATAAGCATTGTCCAACATCAGACTGTTAGTTGTACGAAAGTACAGACCTAAATTAAAATTTTCTGCATGTGTCTTGTTTATCACTGTGTGCCCTGGATGGGCAATAGTTAAAGGTGTTTTAATCCTCACTTAATGTTTCTTGATGATACGACTTTATTGCACCTTGATTTGTTGCAAAGATATCATCCTCAGCAAAAGAATACTACATCATTTCATTTGAATTTACAGCAGGTTGATGGTCTGGAATCTTTAAACGATCATTGACTACCACTTCATGAAACTTTGTGTTCTGCATAACTCGCCCAACTGGGATTCTGCCATTTATGCCTATATCACAATAAACAAATTCACTGTTTACATTAGCTATAGCCATTAAGGCAGCATTATTGCTTTTATTGAAGTTAAAGAAAAACGATCCACTTCCTTTAACACAGCAGTGGTGTGTGGGGATGTGGTACACACCATACAACGAATTAAATGTCACACTGCTTTCTAGTTTCAGGTAGTTGCCATGAGATGTCTGTAGAGTGTCAGAACTTAAATTGTGAACATATTTTCGTGAGGTGCTGTTGAAACGAGTTGGAGCATGCTGGGCACACCACTTTTGTACTGCAAGAAGAAAAGTCAAGGTAACAATTTCATTGCATTTTTGAACGTATTTTGTGTAAAATACAATATTTAATTGTAGAGTTAACAGCAAATATTGTTACAGATGGATACTTAAGAGTGGGTCAACTAGGAGCCTTCACTGAGGATGTACTTGATGAGGAGCCTATGCATTTTAAGATGAAGATGAAGAGGCTGCTGTTATTGCAAGCGTTCACCACACATCATCAGAGCAGCAAGGAGATGAAAGTGATGAAAATGAGGTCAGTCATAGTATTTATCTTCGAAAAGAGGGAACAACTAAATGTGTAAAGAATTCCCACAATCTAATGTTACAACAAGATCGCACAATATTATTACTCACCTTCCAGGCATAGTTGGTGATGCCAAACAATGCTGCAGCATTAGAATGTTTCAATCAGTTCATACATCCTGACATTATTGAACAATTTGTATTGTGTACAAATAAGTGCATAGAGAGAAGTATTCACAAGAATACCTACCAAAACCTACAACAAAATATAAATGATGACAGTATTAGTGATTCTGTATTTAGCAGGGACACACAAGGCAAGTAGGCTGTATTTGAAGGATCTTTGGGCGTCTGATGGGACTGGGATAGAGATTTTTTTGGGGCAACTCTGTCTCTCCAAAGATTCCAATTACTCTTGTGATGCTTTCGTTTTGATGACCAAAACATTCGAAGAGTCAGGAAAGAAGCAGATAGTCTGGCTCCAATTAGAGATGTTCTTACCCAGTTTGTGGGTAAGTTTAAGAAACATTTCTCTGTCAGTGAAATGTCACAATAGATGAAAAGTTAGAAGCGTTTCCTGGTAACTGCTCCTTCAGAATGTTCATACCTACAAAGCCAGCAAAGTATGGTTTGAAAATCTTTGCCTTAGTTGAAGCCAGGGTGTATTACACTGTGAATTTAGAAGTCTATGTAGGTCTGCAGCCAGGTGGCCCTTTCTAAGTTAGCAGTAAAACAGAAGACTTAGTGGAACATTACATTAATTAATACTTGTCCTATAGATCATGAATACCACATTTTGTAATGATGTGGAATGTATATAATATTATTATACAACCCATTTCAGATGCTGGTAGAAATGTTACGACAGATAACTGGTTCACAAGTTGCAGTCTTGCTTCCGAACTTGTAAGTGAAAATAAACTTACAATGGTTCGTAAAATGCAGAAAAACAAGAGAGAAATTCCGCCATCATTTGAAAATGCACGAGGTTGAAGAGTTCATTCCAGCAGTTTTGATTTTCATAAGGACAAAACTTTAGTTTCATATGTCGCAAAAACAAAAAGTGCTATTACTGATGTCAATAATGCACCATGATGCTGTCATTGATGATTCCACAGGTGATAAGGCTAAACTGGATATCAATACTTTCTACAATATTAAAAAATGTAGTGTTGATGTTGTAGATGAACTTTCGTCCTCATATGATGTATCAAGAAACAGTAGACAGTGGTCACTGAGCTTGTTCTTTGCTCTCACGAATGTGGCAGGAATTAATGTTCAAATAATTTATGATTCTAATACAAAAACGTAACATATAAGTCAGAAATTCTTGAAGAATTTGTCACTTCAGCTTATTAGGAGCCAAGTGAATTAAAGACAAAATGTGAATCTCCCCACAGAACTCGCTGCATGTGTCTGACGACATTCAACAGCACCTTCACCTGAAGGACCTCCTAACAAAGTTCAGAAAAATAAAGTCGTTGTGGGAAATGCCGAAGGAATAAACACTGCAAAACAAAATATACTTGTAAGAGATGTGACAGATATTTATGTATGGATCATTTCGTAGTAATGTGTGATGACTGTGTCAGTAAGAAGAAATTAGATGATGAGTCACAAAAATGTTAATTGCATAATGAGTATTGAGGAAGTGTGTATGCCAAAAACAAATTTTTTTGACTGTAATCTTGTAATGTATAACTGATAAATGTATGTCACATAATTTAAAGTTTTTTGTTTTACTACATTACACTGATTGTTTTTAATCTGATGTATTCAGATATTTCAGTAGAACAGCTTTGTACATAAAAAATTGTTGGTATTACATGATTCAATATTCACAACTCATATCTGACTAGCAATTAATAAATAAACTCTATCTTATTACTGTAACTTTATATTAATAATAAACAACAATGTTAGTAGATAGTAATAACTCACAGTCGATTAAACCACTGATTCTAAAGTTAAAATATACAAAATACATAAAAAACTTTTGGGGTGGACTACACAACACTAGCATAAGAATTCCAGGCCATAAAACTGCCAAGGTTAATAAGTTCTTTTATTCTGGGTGCCACAGCCATAAATTTATTGAAAGACAATTCCATTTTCCACCTTGGCTATTATATAATCATTGTCATGTATATCACATTCAGCAATTTTGGTGATCAGGTGATAAAATCTTAACATGTTTTCTGCCAATAGCTGTTAAACAAATGGAGAAATTGAGTTCCTCATATATACCTTTTGCCATATTATGTGAGGAGTTATGAACGTCAAAAGATATTTAAAAGTCTCCATGCCCATCTGGAAATAATTTAGATAGTTGTCCCATTCGCCCGGTAACTGGCTAAGTAAATTTATATGTTAAAACTATCTTTGCTTAAGCAGACACTGCCCTGACAATTTGGATTGTTCTTTCTGTTCCTTACACTTTGTTTGCATTTTTTTTGCAGCGCAGGTTGCAAACGTGGACTATAATAGTATTTCCTCCATTACAAGTTCCGAATAAATGAAATACATTAGACTCTCACTAATCCAGCCATTCCTGGTACATATGGGTGCCGGATTAGCGGAAGTGCCGGATTATTGAGTGTCTGAAACTTATTTTATTCATTTATTTTGTTTTTTATTTATTTTGAAAACATAAGGGATATAGTGTATTGTACTTTATTAAACGAAAGGATACAATGTTAAAACATAGAGGATATACTTTATTAAATCCAAAAATATATTAATTTTCAAAGAAAACTTAGTTCTTGAGTGTATGATGCACATAATTATACACTCGTGTCACTCACTATGAAACATGTCTTTAATTTTTAAGTGTCACAATGATGATACACGATGGTGGCATGCCTTATCACACAACTGTTTACAAGTATTACATTGGTACTGCATTTATGTGGTTGTTGCATAATGTATTCCAGGAAGACTTCGGCAGCTTCAGCACCAGCAGTGTGAGAAATCTTCAAGCTCTCTCCTCCTGTGTCCTCTTTGTAATCACTTTCATCATTACTTTCTTGTATGCTTTTGATTATTTCTTCATCTGTTAAAGTTTGGTCTGTATCACTGTTTTCCTCATTTAGCCACTTAGTAACATCTTCATTGTCAATTTCTTCTCCTCCTGGAAGGTTGAGGAACATGTCCGTGTACAAGGTAAGTGATAATTCCTAATTTACTGGCTCATCACTGCCACATGGGATTAGCCGAGCGGTCTACGGAGCTGCAGTCATGGACTGTGCGGCTGGTCCCAGCAGAGGTTCGAGTCCTCCCTCAGGCATGGGTGTGTTTGTTTGTCCTTAGGATAATTTAGGTTAATTAGTGTGTAAGCTTAGGGACTGATGACCTTAGCAGTTAAGTCCCATAAGATCTCACACACATTTGAGCATTTCTTGATTTGGCTCATCGCCATCAATGGATGGCCACAGTTGTCTCCAGTTTTTCATTATGGTAGCGGTCCCCACTTTATCCCATCCTTCGGCTGCTTGGAAAACAACATCACGTATGTTTATTACTTTCCATGCCTTTAGCGTAGTCTCAATAAAGTTGTTTTCACTTTCGTTCAGCAAGGAGAGAGAATATTTGTCTGTCCATCCACGTTTTCCTCTGAGTACAATACTGCACTGGTAGAGTATTTATGTCAGTGTGTTGAAAACAGTGTGGATGTTGGGATTTTTCCAATCGCCATAAGCGGTAGTACATGATTCTCATATGCATTACAACATGCCATTAATGTTGCATGCTGTTTCTGTTGCTTGTAACCACATGCTTCCTTTTCATTATTGGCAGCTAATGTTTCTGAAGAAAGCATCTTGTGAAACAGTCCTGTTTCATCAGCATTATACAAGGCATCAGCAGTTAAATCTTCTTCCTCCATCATCTTCCGTATCTTGCTTACAAACTCATCAGCATCCTTATCATCAGCTGAGCGACTTTCCCTGGTGACTGTCAGCTGCCAAATGCCATGTCGTTTTTTCCATTTTGATAGCCAAACTTTGATTGCTGCAAACATGTTACTACTGCCCAGTTGTTTGTTAAATGCAGCTTCTTTTTGCTTTATAATCGGGCCACTGACTGGAATTCCTTTACTGTGTTGTTGTATGAACCATCTATAAACAGCTACGACCAGTTTGCATAATCTTCCGTTTTCCCAACTCACTATCCATTTGTGTTGAGTACTATTGAATATAATCTTATCTCTTTTTGATGTCATAAATAGTTGCTTGTCCAACATAACACACAGCAGCGATTGATTTCTGAGAATAATCTCTATTTAACTTATCTAAAATTTCGAGTTTCTGCTTGAAGTGTTTCTGCTTGAGGTGTTTCCTTTTAGAAGACATGATTCTGAACTGTAAAGAAAGCTGCAATTTCAAATATAGTATATAAAGCATTGTTTAACTAAGCTTTGTTGCACATGATAATTCGTTGTGCACATGTTTTTTGATGTGTGCCAGATTACTGAGAGGCCAGACTACTGAGGGCTGGATTAGCGAGAGTCTAGTGTATACTTTGCCATAGTGTAGTCGCTTGCCACTGAATTTTCATTTCTAGACCTGACATGTGGTGGTGTAATTGTAGACTGAACTTGTGTCATGTGGATCAGACAGATTTCCTTCAACTTATTGCTTGCACAGACATTTGTACAGATATCTGCACAGACAGGTCGTTGCATGAGGACTGGCCTTTAGTGCGATGGCTAAAGGTTTGTACCTGCCCAGTTACAAAAAAGCGAATGCAAAAGGAAATAAATTCTGATTCTGCGTCCTCATGAGTTTGTCACTGCATATGTTCTAAATTTATGGAGAAGAATGAAAAGGACAGTTTCATGACCAGTGCAAAGAAAAAAACTGTGAAAATTATGTTCTATCATTTTTAAAATCGTGCATTATCCAAATACTGGCATGATGATACTCTGTTATTTCATTTATGCTTTACAGTTCTCATATACTTTGCGTCATGCAAGAGAACGACATGAGACACAATAGAAAACAGTAACTCAGGTATTAGATAATCTAGATTTAACAAATGTTCAGTGGAACCTCGGACAGTGAGCATTATTTGTTCCAGAATCTTACTCGTAGTGTGAAACACTCATTAAGCGAAACAATTTATCCCATATAAATTAATGTAAAATACGATAATGTAGTCTATGTAGAAAAAGTAATAACAGTTTGTCTTATTGATGCCATTCATTCAGAGAAAATTATATGTACTGTATTATGTATATCATTATTCTCGATGTATAAGTAATTCGTTTTTACTAGGAAGCTATCCACAGTAATTTATGTCTGCTGACACTTCAACACTTTGCGAACACGCGACCCACCATGTCATAATATGAAATTGTGGCATGGTTAGGCACTACTTTATTGGGGTGACTATTTTCAGTGTACGATGCAACTGATTCCCATGCTTTTAGCATTTCTCTTACTGCCCCTGCAGATTACTGCTTTGCTGTTGCCACCACCTCCTCGCTCTCCTGTCCACAACTTCCTTCTGTGAAACACACTGCTGCTCCATAATCTTTTTGGTGGTAATTTCTTGGTTGTGATCTTCCAAAAGCTCATCAATAGCATCGTTATCCACTTCTTGTCCCATGCTCTTGGCCAAAGACACAACATTTTTGACTACAGGCTCCACGGGTACTGACTCAAATGCTTCAGTCACATTTGACGACACACTTCGGCCATGGCTGCTTCCAACCAGAAGTGAGAATTCTCTTGGTAACCCCTCCCCACGACTTTTTGTCATCTTGACACAGCTAACGGAGTAGAAGTGATATTTCCAAAACTCTCTGAGAGTGAGATTGTTAGGTTCAGTCAACTCAAAGCATTGCTTGAAGAGTGCTTTAATGTAGATCTTCTTAAAGTTAGAACTAATCTGCTGGTCCACAAGCTGGAGTAGTGGAGTGGAGTTGGGTGTTGGGAGGCAGAAATTGGATGTTGATGAATTGAAATTCTTCAAGATGGTGGTCTTGTTGGCCTGGAGAATGGGCAGGAGCGCTGTCCATAACAAACAAGACATGGAGTGGCAGATTCATCTCAAGCAAGTATTTTTTCACCAAAGGATCAAACACTTCATTAATCCAATCACAAAAAATCACATGTCATGCAAGCCTTGTTGTTGGACATCCACATGACATTTAACTGGTTCTTCTGGACTTTACACTTCTCGAAGGCTCGGGTAATTTCTGAATGGTAAACAAGCAACGGATTAACTTACAAATTGCCGCTTGTACTGGCACAGAATAGCAGTGTGAGATGGTCTTTCGTTTGCTTGTGTCCGAGCAATGCATTCCCCTCTGCTGCTATAAAGGTATCGTCACAATTAAAAACCTATTGTGACAGATAACCCTCAGAATCCACGAGCATCTTTAAATTGCTGATGAAGTATTTTCTGCGCTTATGTCGGAGCTGCCTGTTTCGCCGTGCCTCACAATGCTGTGGATGCCAGTTCTTCTCTTAAATTTATCGAACCGTCCACATCTTCCCTAAACACTTCTTCAGCCATTGATGATCCCGTTGTCTTCTTAACTAGACTGGCGAAAATCATTCAGCTTCTCACAAATGTGTTCTCGTTAATAGTGTCATTTTGCAATCGCTTTTCATTTATCCATATAATGTACAACCTTTCGAGATGGTCCTGAATACGAAACCGTTGTTTAGATACTTTTTTCACTTCCTTTTAAGCATCCGTATCCTTAATCCTGTCATTGTTCTTGAGGATAGTGCAAACATTTGATGTAGACCTACTGTATGTGCGTGCTAAATGAGCAACGCTCACAACACCTTCACGTTTTTCAGTGATTTTGCGTTTCATGTCTAAGGTAATTTTCTTCCTCATATATTCGTCTTCTTGCGGCCTTATCTTCGGGGACATTTCTACAGAGGTTACTAAAATCTGCACACAAAAACCACTGTGTGAACGAGAAACGTTTGGTCAAAAGCTGCAGTAAGATGGTTGCAGAAAGAGCACTAAACCAAGACTGCAGTACATACTAAAGACGTTGTTCATAACCGGCTGCCAACAAATAAAAGTGTTCTTATTGTTGAATGTTTCCCCTCATTATGTGAACCATCGGACATTATGCGTGTAAAAATTTGTTGTACTCCTTATTGATATTGCCTGTTACGGGAGGTGCTCATTAAGCGAAGTTCCACCGTAGTTAGTGAAATCAGGAGTTATAAACAAGGCAGGTACCGAAGGTTGCTGTCAGATTAAAACTGCATGCTGGACCAGGCATCGAACCTGGGACCTTTACCTTTCACAGACAAGTGCTGTACCAACTGAGCTGCCTAAGCATCACTCACGACCTGTCCTCACCGCTTTACATCACTGGTTTCTATATCCGTCCATCGAAACTTCAAAGCAGTTCTCCTGTAAAACCTGTGAGATTAGCACTCCTGGAAGAAAGAAAATTGAAGAGATGAAGGTCGTAAGTTGTGTTTGGACAGTTTAAGACAAAGGTTCTGGGTTCGAATCCTAGTCTGGAAGGCAGTAGTAGATACCTTTTGTAGGTTCTGGACCAGTAGACCAATTTTATAAAAAATAAAAAATTGCTTGTTAACACTCACAATTTTGTTATTTTTCACAAAATTGATCTAACTATCCAGAACCTAAAAATGCTATCTACTTACTTAAATTATTAAGTAGAACCTTTATTAAATACTTTACTAAGCGAAATCATTTTAATAAAGCACTAAAAATAATCACTTATTTTACATACATTTCCTATAGGTGAATGTAATAAAATAAATAAAATGAATTAATTAACAAAGGTAAATTATATTAAAAATTTTATATTGTGAACATAACTAAATTAATTAACATGTATTGATTAACAAAGGTAAATTATATTAAAAACAAAATGGACAGCAAAAAAGTACAACATTAAGTAAATAAATAAATAAAATATATTAGTTAACTAAGGATAAATTATGTTTAAGAAATTACTTTGTGAATATAGATAAATTAATTAAAATGTATTAAGTAACAAAGTACATTTAAAAAGATATATTTTAATGTAAACTACAAATTTGTTTTTGTAAACCTAATAAAATTTTTTCTATATAAATGGAAACTACTTTAATGAAGAAGCTAAATACTTTAAGTATTTCAAAAGAATTAGAAAAGTAAATGAGCTAGAAATAAATGTTTTATATAATATTACGAAATGTGAATTTTTATATACTAGATATGGAGAACAACTTTGTCTAGAACTTAATAATTTATATTTATATAAATTATATATATATATAATAATATATATTATATATATATTATTATTATATATTATTATATATATTATATATATTATTATATATATTAATTATATATAATTTATATAAATTATATATATTTTAAAGTTATTTTACCAAATAGATTTTCGAAATTAATTGATGATTTTGATTTTGAAATAATTAAAAAATGACAAATGAAATTAAAATATAAAAGAATGAAGAAACTTAAAAATAGAAATAATGTATCACAATGTGATTTTTTTAAAAATTATGTAATTTTGAAATTATAGCTAAATGGTTAATTGAAAATTATTATTTTTGTAGATCAAATAAAAATTATTTTCTTATAAACAAAAAAAAAAAGAAATGCAAGCTAAAGAAAAAGATACTTATGAAATAACTGAGGTATGTGAAAAAGATATGTCATATTTGCTTTAGTAATGAAAATAATAATCAATGTGTTAAAACAAATGCCAATCATAACTTTCATAAAGAATGTATTGATAAATGGTTAAAGGAAAAAGGAAATTATCCGCTTTGTAGAACTATTATTAAAAATAAAGAACCAACATTAGATGATATATTGGCTTAACTTAATTGTTTACCAGTAACTATAATTACATTTTTTGAACAACTTCATGATACTATAAATGACAGACTTCATCAGCAATTTAGAAATCAGCATTATGAATCTGATGATGATTCTGATGATGATTTTTAAAATAATTTATGTGAATAATTAAAACTTAAAATTTAGAAATTATAAAAATTTACTTTTTCACAGATCTAATAAATTTTTTATATATAAATGGAGCAAGCACCAGCTGAAGCAAGCTTAGAAATGCGTCAAGCACCAGATGATGCAGGTTTAGGCCTGCTTCAAGTTCAACAAGATTGTTCTGTGAAAATTTAACTTTTTTAAATGTTGGAGTACAGAGAAATCATTTGATAATTTTACTTAACAAAAACTTACAAAAGGTGGTTATAGAACTATATTTACTCGATGTATAAATAAATAGCATGTACAAAATTAAAATAAAAACCAAATTCCTTGTGCATATGTTGTTAAATATTATTTTAAAGAAAATTTAAGACGAATCCAAGTGAAGAACACACAAAAATATTATTAACAATGGGTAATGAAGAAAAATCTACATCTACAATGAATAATGAAGAAGTTGTAACTGAAGAAACAACTACATCTACAAAGAAATGTAAAATTTGTTATGAAATTAAAGATTTCAATTGTTTTGTATAAATACAACACATAAAGATAAACATAATAATAAATGTAAGAAATATACTTTAGAATATTTTTAGAATAAGAAAATTTTACTTAATGATTTATTATTCATTAAACAATAGTCCTTTATTATTATTTATCTATTATATAATAATACTTATCCATCTAATAAATAGTTATCATTTTACAAAAAAAAATAATTTTTACAAATCTAATGAATTTTTTAGTAATAAATAGAAGAACAAACTAATTGATTGTTAAACTAAATAGTAATCTAAATAGAAAAATAATTAAAAAAAATTAATGTTTAAATACTAAATTGTTTAAAAACTAATTGTTTAAAAACTAAATAATAAATTCATTGTTTAAAAAATAATTGATTGTAAAACTTAATAATAAACTAATTCTCATTTTGATTAATTATATTTTAAATAATAATGCTGATCAATCTATTATATAATTATCTTTTTATTAATAAAAATAATTTTTCCAAATCTAATAATTTTTTTTGTAATAAACAAAAACTACAACTCAATATTACAAGACTTTGTGAGTTTTGTTAAATTAATTAATTTATTAGGATATTCAAATGTACATCAAGCTGATTTAATTACATTTATTGTAAGTAATCGTTGAATTTTTTAGTAATCATCCAAAAATTCTTAGAGATAATACAGCTGTACTAAGTGAAAATAATACAAATATTGTTGAAAATAATAATAATAAAAAATCTGAATGTAGTTCTACGACTACTACAGCTGTCACTGAAGTGAGCGAAAATCATAAAAATTATGTAACTGGAGTAAGTAAAAATTACAAACATATTGTTCATATTTATATACCTGAACGCAGTGAAAATAATAGAAATATTCTTAAAAATACCAATAATTATGAAAGTAGTAAAAATCTTTGCAAAAAAATTACCGTTTCATGATACTAACCATTAAAAAGAATATATCCATTTTCCACAAATATATTTGTAAAAACAAGAGATAAAAAAAAGATTACTTAATTGAAAAGGCATTTGAAAACAGATTAAAAACTATAAATTTAGAAAATATTATAGATATACTTGATTTTAAACATTACTTAAATGCAGTAAAAACGAAAATTTTTAAAACTGTTAAATTTAATTGGAAGTATATCATGGTGTAAAGATAAATTTTCATTTATATTGTGAATATAAACTAAAAAATAGGATGAAATAAATGAAAAAGTTAAAGAATTTGCACAACAAACACGAAAATATACTATTTTAAAAGAAAAAGATTTTAATAAAGAATTCAAATTTGGTAAAAGACAAATTTTAGAAAATATCTCTAATTTTGAAGTACATAGATCAGGTTGGACATTAAATAGAATTATTGGTTTACGACTGCCTAATAATAAATATGATCTGCTATAAGGATCATCATATATTAATTTACCTGAAGTAATAAAAAACAGAACATGTGATTCTTCAGTTTCTCCCAGTGTATTTGTTGCTCAAACAGTCCATGGGTATACTGCCGGTTCATAGTGTCCAAGGAGCACAATATTTCGGTGATCAGACATGTCGCCATCGTCAGGTGCGCTGACGAACTGAGCTCCTGAGGGCGGGCGGAAGATTTAAATTCCCTCCCCCTGTGGGCCGCCTGAGTGCCGGCGATCACGAAGACATGGGCGTCGGAATCTGTTGTAGCGCCGATGTGCTTGCTACGCCTGCCCTGGTCGCCAGGGATGATCTTATCAACCGACATTGTGGCTACAATCTCAGCACGGCTTGGGACCCGTTACTGAATGTAATTAAGATGTCTCTTAGCAAAAAGTAGGAACTGGCAACCAGGTGGACGTAGCAAGCATACTGACGTTATGACATATTCGCGACCGCGTACGCGCGGGTGCGGACGGCAAAGAGACACATATGGTCATTATAAGTTATTAACTTAATAAAATTAATAAATTGTCTATATGTAAATTTTATATATAAATTTAATGTTCTTACAAAGGTAAAATAAGATTTTACAAAAATAAAATAAAATATAAAGATTATTGTATACAAAAACTACAAAGATTAGATGAGAAAGATTAAACAATGAAATAATAAAAATAAAAATGATAGAATTGAAATGAGAGATGCAAGTATTAAAGTAAAAGATAAAAGAATTAAAATAAAAGATGAAACAATTAAATCAAAAAATGTTCAAATTAAAAATTTGTAGGAAATATTTGATACTATATTTAAAAACGTATTTGAACGCAGTTTTAAGACTGTTACAGATCTCACTGATTATTAAACTAAATAAGTAAACTAATATTTTGCTACAGCGAAAAGCTGTCTTCAGACTGCCTCTCTATAAAATTACTTTATCTTTATGTATCCAAATGTTGTGTGTATTTTCAAAACCCAACCATTTATTATCTTTCTTTTTTAAAAATTTTTCAACTAAGTGTATATATGGATATTTAGTTTTTTGTAGTGCTTGCTCATAGAAATTTCATTTCATATCCTTTCATTTATGTGAAATCGGATTAGAATGAATAATCTTCCATTTCAAGTTTTTCTGTTGACCAATTACCTGTATATCCTTTTTCAAAAAGACGTTTAAGTTTACTAATTCTAACATTATCACCTTTTTAAAATATTGCTATCTCATTAGATACAATATTACTCATATTTAAATTTTTTCATTAACATCTATTGGTTTCATTTTTACTGTAGAATGTTTTGTATTATTGTATTCATCATTTAGATTTTTTGCTAAATTTAACGATTTACAATTTCCTTGTAAAGCAAAGTTCTTCCACATTTTTTCTGTCTTCTGTTAAATCGTTCATTAACAGATGATTTTAATTCTGAAAATGTTGAATAATGATTAATGTTATGTTTCTTCTTAATTCTTTAAAGTATTTGTGATAAATGCTTTACCATTATCTGTTTGTAAATTATTTGGCTTTCTAGCTATAAAAATATTTTGCAATCATTAAATTATATTTTTAGCTTTTTTATCTTTAATAGGAACAGCAAATGCATATTTTGAAACACATTATTATTAATAAATATTTATAACATGTGATTATTTTAGTAAATTCCTTTTAAATTAACGGAATCCATTTCAACTAAATCAGCTTCCACAGATAATCTATATTAAAAGCAACAACATTTCTTCTTTTAAAATTCCTTCTAATTGTTTTATGTAATTCAATAATTATATTTTCACAGATATTATTATTATTTTTATTATTATTATTATTCTTTAAACCTTCAACAACAGCTGTAGCAGTCTTAGAACTGCGTTCACCATTTACAAATTTTTGTAACAAATTTCCTTTTTTTAGTTTTACATATTGCACAAATTCCTTCAATTCATTGTCTCCTTTTTTAGTTATTATTCTATGTGGACTATGTGCTTCAGTAAACCTTTTATATATGAAACAATAAATATAATGGTCATGTGAAAAATTTTTTTCCATTTATATAGTTCAAAAGTGTATTAAATTTTAAATTATTTCAACAAATACAATCATATTTACATCTACAGGAACAGTTTTAACAGAATCTTTCAGTATTACAGTTATGAAATTTGATTATTGTACCATTGTTGATTATTATTATTATTTTTTATTAGATATAACTTATCAGCTACACATACTATTATATCAAAATCAAGTTTAAGCCTCTATTTATATTTTTATGAACAATAATAATCCTAATAACTATGAAACCATATAAAAAAATTATACACTTTTTGTTCACCACCTGTTATAAAAGCAAATTCAATTATTTGCTTATAATTTAGTATTTCTTTAAGATTACTTAATTGTTCTAAGAATGGAGTTAAATTTCTTTTTGAAAAATAATCAGAAAAGCTTTTTCTATTTCCCTTTTTGTGAAATAATCTGAAAAACCTTTTTCTACTTTCATGAAATTATTGATAGTCAGTTTGGTATTTTGATTAATCTGATTCATTTATTAATAAAATGGCGTATTTTTTAGATAATTATAAAATTGTGTTAAAATGCTACTGTATTCTGGTTTTGTAGCATATCCTTTTTCTAAATATTGTTTGTTAAATAAATTTTAATTATTAATTGGATCATTTACATTAGCAAGTCTTCTACTTTTAAAAACAAAATATCCTTTAGTTACTTTAAAAAAAGCATTAAATTTGTTTTGAAATTAATTAATTGTATTAGTTAACTTTGGATCTATTTGAAGCTGAAGTTGTTTAATAATATTTTCAATTTTTTCTAAATTGAATGTAGGTGTATTAACCACTTGTTCATTTCGTTTAATTAGATTTATCTCATTTCCAAAAATGTCCATTTATTAAATCTAAAGTATCATTAAAATTATGATGTTCACAAAGCAATTTTAAAACAATTAAACAAGACCACATATTACTTCATCAAAATTTTGTATTCCATTTGTATTGTAGTGTAATTCACTTTTCCTAAATAATTAACTAATTGTTTTGGTATATTACCATCAAATTAATCAAAAACAACATTTATATTGACATAGTATGAAGACTGCTTTAGCTGTCACTCATTATTTGTATAGTAACAAATCTAATGAGTACCAGGATTCTCAGATGGATCTAAAGTATCTACAGGGTATTACAAATGATTGAAGCGATTTCATAAATTCACTGTAGCTCCATTCATTGACATATGGTCACGACACTCTACAGATACGTAGAAAAACTCATAACGTTTTGTTGGGCTGAAGCCGCATTTCAGGTTTCTGCCGTCAGAGCGCTCGAGAGCGCAGTGAGACAAAATGGCGACAGGAGCCGAGAAAGCGTATGTCGTGCTTGAAATGCACTCACATCAGTCAGTCATAACAGTGCAACGACACTTCAGTACGAAGTTCAACAAAGATCCACCAACTGCTAACTCCATTTGGCGATGGCATGCGCAGTTTAAAGCTTCTGGATGCCTCTGTAAGGGGAAATCAACGGGTTGGCCTGCAGTGAGCGAAGAAACGGTTGAACGCGTGCGGGCAAGTTTCACACATAGCCCGCGGAAAATTGGCTCATGCCACAACTGGAGACTGACAGCGCCGACTTCATCTTTCAACAGGATGGTGCCCCACCGCACTTCCATCATGATGTTTGGCATTTCTTAAACAGGAGATTGGAAGACCGATGGATCGGTCGTGGTGGAGATCATGATCAGCAATTCATGTCATGGTCTCCACGCTCTCCCGACTTAACCGCATGCGATTTCTTTCTGTGGGGTTATGTGAAAGATTCAGTGTTTAAACCTCCTCTACCAAGAAACGTGCCAGAACTGCGAGCTCACATCAACGATGCTTTCAAACTCATTGATGGGGACATGCTGCGCCGAGTGTGGGAGGGACTTGATTATCGGCTTGATGTCTGCCGAATCACTAAAGGGGCACATATCGAACATTTGTGAATGCATAAAAAACTTTTTGAGTTTTTGTATGTGTGTGCAAAACATTGTGAAAATATCTCCAATAATAAAGTTATTGTAGAGCTGTGAAATCGCTTCAACATTTGTAATAACCCTGTATGCCATATTCAGTTTTTAATGGTTTATTTGGCAATTCATCAATCATATATATGCCACGAAAGTTTTTAATTTTTAATTGTGTAGTTACTTTTACTATATCAAAATTACTTAATGAATTAGGATATTTATTAATTATTGAATTTTTCGTTATCTTTAGTTCAGTGCCAGTAGCTTTCTTTTTCATTTCTACGTTATGTCTTTGTTGTTGTTCTAATCGATTATCATTTTTCTTTTTATTTAATACTGCATTTGCAATTGTTGCAGAACCACCAGCTAAAGTACGAAGTGTTGCTAAATATAGTAATGCAGCTAATAATAATGGTCAAAATCGACCTTCATGTTCTCTTAACACTTTCCCTTCTTTCATTTTTTGTTACATATTCAAAAAATTTTAACAACAGGAATAGCTAATGTAATAATTAAATTTCCACCAACTTTCTTTCCTTTTTTACGATTATGTGGTTCAGTAAAAAATGGTTCAGAATCATTGAATTCTTCATTACTTAACTTTAATTTAATTGATATTGATTTAGTTTTACCACTAGGCTACAACGTATAATCAATTGTAAAATTATGCATTTATATAGTTAAAATGTACTAAAAGTTTTTTATTTAGTTAAAAATGTATATAGTTTAAAATTTATTATGATTTTTTATTTATTTAAAATTTATAATGATTGTTATAAAGTTCAAAAATTTATAATCCCTAACTATTTTCAACAATATTAATTGCCATACTTAATTTACGTTTTCTATTCGTTCTTCCTCTAACTAATGTTGCTGCAATTTTTTCACCAAATGAAGTATCATTTGCATACATTCTTTCTTTTGCAGTTAAGTGAATTTCTTTATCAGTTATATATCTTTTTTTGTAAATCTTTGTTATCTCTACAGTCAATATCATGTTTTTTACAAGCTTCAACTAACGGATTTATCACCTTTAGGTAATATTTCTAGTAATTTTGTGCCTGGACCACAACAATTATAACCTGGAAGATGTATTACAAATGGTAGTTTGTTAATTAAAGTATTTAGTAATACTTTTCCATATTTATCACTTTTGAAAAATGTATGTGGAAGATTATTCAAAAATCTAATTAAATGAGGAATTCCTTTTGGATTATCAATTATAAAATCACTTAATTTATTTGTTAACATTTGTGTATTACTGACTTTTTCATTATGGTAATTTTTATTTGCAGCTAATTCTTCAGCATGAATTACTACTAATCTAACAATGATGTCCAACATTCAGTTGCTTTATCTGTATTTTTCAAAACTAAACCTTCACCAATTTTTTCAGGAGAAGAACTTTTCTGAAGAATCTGTAGTTTGTTTTCCAAAATTTGGAAAATAAACATCAACTATTTCTTTTATTAACTAATTATATTTATTACCTCTACTTGATCTCGTTTTATTTGGATTAATATCAGTATGTAATGCTCCTGATTGAATAATATATCTGCATAATTTGATAAATCTACAGTATCAGACTTTTTATTTAAATCTTCCAAAATAAGTTTGTTTTTCAATCAAAAGTTTCATTAATTCATCTGTACCCTCATATGTTTTATCACCAATATTTGAACTATCACCATTAATTTCTTCAGGTAAATTAGCAACAGGTTTTAAACCAAATACTTTATCGTCACTATGATTTATATTCTTTAACATTCTTTCGTTAACATCTATTTTTTTCCCTTTATTTTCATTTATATTTTAATTTTTATTTTCATTTATATTTTTATTTTTATTTTCTTCTTCATATTTATTTAATATATCATTAATTTCTGTTTCACTTAATGTGTAATTACATTTCCAGGAATATCATGAGACCAATCTGTTAATTGTTATTTTATTTGGTGATAAATTTACAAAATCATCTATATGTTGATGAGATGGAATCATTTGTTTTTCAGCTTCTCTGTTTTCTTCAGTTGCTTTTTAAAAACATTATCACCTAAACTTTCAATACCTTATTTTACTATTTCAATAGCATCAATAACAGGTTGATCTTCGTTTTTATATTTTTCATATTCTGTTCTGGGTTGTTTTTTCCAACGTTAATTTTTTTTGTAATTCTTCAGCTTTTTTTCTATTTTGTTTAGCTTGTTTAACCACCTCTTCATCATACCTTGCAAACATTTATTATGGAATAAAAACATTACTGTGTTTGATGTTTATGTTTAAGTTTATGTTTTTTTAATGTTAATATATGTTAAAGTTAATGTTTTTATTTAATAATTATGTTTTTAAGAAATGTCGTATTTTAATTCTACATTTTCCTTCATTTAGTTTTTTAGACATATCTATTGATAAGAAACCAAAATCATCATTCCAACATTAACTACACTATTCTTTAAAATTACCAAACTTTAAATCTTCACCAACACAGTGAAGATAAATATGATTTAAATTTGTATCATCTTGACTCAAATATATTTAAAAAATTTAAATTCTCTCTAACTGTTTTGGTGTTTTTGAGTACATTTGATCTAAATAAAAACAATCTAAACCGTTGTGTCTGTCTCTAGTAAAATAATCTGTAACAATATCTTGATTTTCTAACAAAAATCATCAAGTACATTAACTGAATTATTTTCACATTCTTCTAAAGGAATTAATTTAATGTTCAATTTTTTTACATTGATTTATAAATTCTTGAGAATTTGGTTGTTCTAAACTTTTTGAATAAATATACAAATGTTTAATTTTATTCGAATTTAAGCTTCCTAGAGCTAAAAATAATTATCAACCATTAATGTTGTTTTTCCATTCCCACTTGGTCTAATTATTGGACATCTATTAGAATGTGGTAAAAGTTTACCATGTTTGTTTTTGAAATTATTTTATAACCTTCTTACCTTATGTTCCCAATCTTTTTTGTTCATTTATTTAATAATTTTTTATTTATTTATATTTTTCATTTATTTATATTTTTCATTTTCTTATAATTTTCGGTTATTTATATTTTTCATTTTTTATTAATTTTTATATTTATTTATATTTTTCAGTTGTAAATGAGCCTTTTATTTCAACTTAGTGATAAAATTTCTATACTTAGAAAAAGATTATCTGTTCCAATTCATGATAATTATACTAATGTTTCATTAGTTGCTATTTATTCTACTTTTTAACACCAAATATTACTACAAAAAATAATAAACTTTATTGTGATTGTGAAACAATAGAAATTCCTGTGGATCAATATAGTTTTAAAAATTTTACAAATTGTACATTTAAGAAAAACTAATATACACAATAAAGTAGATGAAATTTTAAACAGAATTGTTATTGAAAGTGATGTAAAATTGTATATGGATATAACGATAGTATTGGATGTTTACTCCGTTTTAATAATCAAGTATATTTACCTAATGAAAAATCTGTAGCTGAAGATGTTCCTAAAATTACTCCTTTTGACTTAATAAATATAAATTTTAATCTTGCTTATGGTATGTATGTAAAACATAATGATCATTTTCATAAAGAAACTAATATCATTGCTTCATTTAAACATAATGCAGAATTTAGTGGACTATTTATTTATGAACCAAAATATCCTGTAAATGTTCCTATTTTTAATATAGTTGAAGATTTAGAATATACTATAACTGATGAAAATGATTATTTAATCGACTTTAATGGTGCTACTGAATCAGTTATTTTAAAAATATCTTTGTTGCAGACTAACATCTCCTTTAGTTGACACTAATAAAATTTTTCTTTAATAAATAATATTTGTTAAAACAATAATGGACTTATTTCCTGTAAATGAAAAATCTAAAATAATTTAAATGTTCCTAACAATGATACAGAAATTGAAATTAATATTGGTGATTGTTGGCTACAAAATATCATGCACAATTATACATGAATTTTAGTATTATTGGAAATGATGGTACTGATTTTCCAACTTATGATAGAAAGTCAAACTTAAAAATTAATTGATAATTATGTAGCTACATTGTTTGACTTTGTAACAATAAAAAAAGGAAATAATATATTATCTAGAATTGAACATCCTTTTATTTCATCAACAGTTTTTATTACATTTAACTTCATCTGTTACTGATAAAATAAGTTTAGAAGGAAATATTCTCAATACAGTGAAATTAAATAGTAAAAGAAATGAAGCACTTTATCCATTATCATTACTTGGTGGATTTTTTAAAGACCATAAAGAAATTATTTTTGAAGGAGTCTTAACTGTAGTTTCTACATGTAGTTCATCTTCTGGAGATGTAACACTATGTTGGTCTGATACAAATGATGCTAGAATTGAAATAAAAGATACGCTTCCTAAAGAAAGTAAAATTCTTATAGAATCTATGGAAATTTGTGTACCTGTTCTTAAATATGAACCAAATTACGAACTTGTACAACATGAAAATATTTTTAAAAATGCTAAAATTCCTATTTTTTTATGAACTTCAAACTGAAGAAGTTGCTGGTTAATCTAATAAAAACAGTTTTGAACTAGATAGAACAAATTACTATAACTCTACAGAATTTGATATGCCATATTTTGTTTTTGTTGTATTTCAAACAAACCGTAAAAATAATCAATTAGTTGATACATCATTATTTGATCATGGTAGAAATAAAGTTTTCCTCTAGAAATGTGGAAGATTAATTCACCAAATAATTTTCTAAAAGCACATGATGCATTTCTTGATTTTAAAAGAATTAATTTACTAAAATCAGATATTGTTATTAGTCCAGTTCGTTTTATAAATAATTATGCAATCTATGTAATCAATATCACACAGAAAGAATGTTGTCACTACACAAAAAACAACTGTGAAACTTTGTACAACTTTTAATGATAAAACTTCAAATGATACACCTGATTATGTAATTGTGTATGGTAAAAAGAATCTGACATATGATGCACAACATAGAATACTTACTGAAAATTTTTTATTAACATTTGGTTCTATATAAATGAACGAAAACTTTTAAATTTTTTTAAAATATTTTAACTTCATTTTTATATACATTTCTTCAATATTTTAAGAAAGGTATAAAATATAAAAAGTGATCTTTAAAATAATGTTCTTTGTCAACCAATTCATTTTATTTATTTTCTTATTGTTGTCCATTTTTTGTTGTGCATTTAAATTTTGATATAATTTACTTTTATTAACTAATACATTCTAATTAATTTACTTACATTCGTAAACATTAATTGTTTTCAAATAGTAGCTGAAACTAGGTAGATGAAGCAAAGTAAAGTACTTTTTTTACATATCTGAAAGCAAAGTTAAGTATTTTCTTACATATCTGAAGGTGGTAGAACTGTAAATAAATATTATCTCAAAAACATTTACAAATATATCAAGATAATCTAATGGCCACTAAAAGCAGAAAGTAAATAATTTTATATATTTAATTTTCTATATGTTATATATTTATTAGATTCACATATGGGAAATGTATGTAAAATAAGTGATTATTTTTAGCACTTTACTGCAATGATTTTACTTAGTAAAGTATTTAGTAAAGTTTCTACTTGATAAATAAAGTAAGTAGATACCTTTTGTAGGTTCTGGATCAATTTTGTGAAAAATAACAAATAACAAAATTGTGAGTGTTAACAAGCAATATTTTATTTTTTATAAAATTGGTCTAGTGGTCCAGAACCTACAAAAGGTATCTACTGGCAGTTTTAATCTGCCAGGAGATTTCATATCCTCACACATTCCACAGCAGATTAAAAATTAATTCTGGACACATCCTCCAGATGTGGCTAATTCCGAAATTTCCATTCTTTCAGAAGTGCTATCAAGCAATTTTTGCAGGATACGTTCAGTGGAGTTTAGAAGGCATGACATCAGGAACTAGCAGAAATAAAGCTGTGAGGACAGGTCGTGAGTCATGATTGGATAACTCAGACAGCATAGTAGCCACAAAAGGTTTGGGTCCTGGTCCAGTATGCAGTTTTAATCTCCAGGAAGTTTCGTATCAGTGCACACTTCATCAGGGCGGAAGATTCGTTCTGGGATGCAAACACTTCTTGAATTAAGCAGATATCATTTGTTCGAACATGCACCACGAACAAAGTAAGTCCTTATTAAGTATAAACTTCATTTTTACATACTTGATTTACGAAGTGATGCACTGAATACTTGCATTCATGTTGGCGCTTTCTACAGGCCATTAAATATTGAGTTTTAAGGAGCATTATCTGCATATATGTCTGGTATGCATGGTTTATTTTGACAACACAGATACATGTACAAAGTAAAAGATAATGCACTTCAGGAATAATGTTGCAGATACTTGTCATATTCCTACAACATGTACAAAGAAAAGGTACATATCACATGAATTATTTCTGAAGCATTAAGTTTCTTAACATTGTTCATAGGGTAGTATGTTGGGTTCTCTAGTAGCTAGGCACAGGCAGTTTCAGTCACATTGAGCTTGGAGACCATTGACCAATTCATTTATTTACAATAGTTTACCACAGAAGTATCATGCCTGTGTATGGGGATGGGGTTGGGTATCAAGCACACAGTCATCCATGGACAATGTGTCGTTTTAAAGATGCCTGTACCTTGGCATTGTTGGTTGCTGGTCCCAGAGCTGTGTCTAAATGCTGGCACAGTGGTCTTGCATGGTTATCCCTCTAGAAAGGCCAGCTTCTGTTCCGCTATGGTGCGCATTGTCAGTGGTGATTCCCAAGTAGGTAATCCACTAGGATGGCGAATGGAGATAGCTGCTGCGGCAGATGGCAGGTGAGTGGTATGGTCTCACAGTGATAGCGTGCTTTACAGCGGTCTCTATTTCAGAGCTTGCTGACTCTGCAAAATATCATATACCCCAGTTGCTATAATGTTGCTAAAGTGTCTCAGGTTTCCAGAATGAGATTTTCACTCTACAGTGGTGTGTGCGGTGATATGAAACGACCTAGCAGATTAAAACTGTGTACCGGACCAAGACTCGAACTCGGGACCTCGAGTCTCTGTCTGGCACACAGTTTTAATCTGCTAGGAAGTTTGTCTCAGGTTTCATTAATACTGTTGTTGTTGTTGTGGTCTTCAGTCCTGAGACTGGTTTGATGCAGCTCTCCATGCTACTCTATCCTGTGCAAGCTTCTTCAACTCCCAGTACCTACTGCAGCCTACATACTTTTGAATCTGCTTAGTTTGTTCATCTCTTGGTCTCCCTCTACGATTTTTACCCTACACGCTGCCCTCCAATACTAAATTGCTGATCCCTTGATGCCTCAGAACATGTCCTACCAACCGATCCCTTCTTCTAGTCAAATTGTGCCACAAACTCCTCTTCTCCACAACCCTATTCAGTACCTCCTCATTAGTTATGTGATCTACCCATCTAATCTTCAGCATTCTTCTGTAGTACCACATTTCGAAAGCTTCTATTCTCTTCTTGTCCAAACTATTTATCGTCCATGTTTCACTTCCATACATGGCTACACTCCATACAAATACTTTCAGAAACGACTTCCTGACACTTAAATCTATACTCGATGTTAACAAATTTCTCTTCTTCAGAAACGCTTTCCTTGCCATTGCCAGTCTACATTTTATATCCTCTCTACTTCGACCATCATCAGTTATTTTGCTGCCCAAATAGCAAAACTCCTTTACTACTTTAAGTGCCCCATTTCCTAATCTAATTCCTTCAGCATCACCCGACTTAATTCGACTACATTCCATTATCCTCGTTTTGCTTTTGTTGATGTTCATCTTATATCCTCCTTTCAAGACACTGTCCATTCCGTTCAACTGCTCTTCCAAGTCCTTTGCTGTCTCTGACAGAATTACAATGTCATCGGTGAACCTTAAAGTTTTTGTTTCTTCTCCATAGATTTTAATACCTACTCCGAATTTTTCTTTTGTTTCCTTTACTGCTTGGTCAATGTACAGATTGAACAACATCGGGGAGAGGCTACAACCCTGTCGCACTCCCTTCCCAACCACTGCTTCCCTTTCATGTCCCTCGACTCTTATAACTGCCATCTGGTTTCTGTACAAACTGTAAATAGCCTTTCGCTCCCTGTATTTTACCCCTGCCACCTTGAGAATTTGAAAGAGCGTATTCCAGTCAACATTGTCAAAAGCTTTCTCTAAGTCTACAAATGCTATAAATGTAGGTTTGCCTTTTCTTAATCTAAAATAAGTTGTAGGGTGAGTATTGCCTCACGTGTTCCCATATTTCTACTGAATCCAAACTGATCTTCCCCGAGGTCGGCTTCTACCAGTTTTTCCATTCGTCTGCAAAGAATTCGTGTTAGTATTTTGCAGCCGTGACTTATTAAACTGATTGTTCGGTAATTTTCACATCTGTCAACGCTTTCTTTCTTTGGGATTGGGATTATTATATTCTGCTTGAAGTCTGAGGGTATTTCGCCTGTCTCATACATTTTGCTCAGCAGATGGTAGAGTTTTGTCAGGACTGGCTTTCCCAAGGCTGTCAGTAGTTCTAATGGAATGTTGTCTACTCCAGGGGGCTTGTTTCGACTTAGTTCTTTCAGAGCTCTATCAAACTCTTCACGCAGTATCATATCTCCCATTTCAGCTTCATCCACATCCTCTTCCATTTCTATAACATTGCCCTCAAGTACATCGCCCTTGTATAGACCCTCTATATACTACTTCCACCTTTCTGCTTTCCCTTCTTTGCTTAGAACTGGGTTTCCATCTGAGCTCTTGATATTCATACAAGTGGTTCTCTTTTCTCCAAATGTCTCTTCAATTTTCCTGTAGGCAGTATCTATCTTACCTCTAGTGAGATAAGCCTCTACATCCTTACATTTGTCCTCTAGCCACGCCTGCTTAGCCATTTTGCACTTCCTGTCGATCTCATTTTTGAGACGTTTGTATTCTTTTTTGCCTGCTTCATTAACTGCATTTTTATATTTTCTCCTTTCATCAACTAAATTCAATATTTCTTCTGTCACCCAAGGATTTCTACTAGACCTTGTCTTTTTACCTACTTGATCGTCTGCTGCTTTCACTACTTCATCCCTCAAAGCTGTCCATTCTTCTTCTACTGTATTTCTTTCCCCCCATTCTTGTCAATTGTTCCCTTATGCTCTCCCTGAAACTCTGTACAATCTCTGGTTCTTTCAGTTTATCCAGGTCCCATCTCCTCAAATTCCCACCTTTTTGCAGTTTCTTCAGTTTTAATCTACAGTTCATAACCAATAGATTATGGTCGGAGTCCACATCTGCCCCTGGAAATGTCTTACAATTTAAAACCTGGTTCCTAAATCTCGGTCTTACCATTATATAATCTATCTGAAATCTGTCAGTATCTCCAGGCTTCTTCCATGTATACAACCTTCTTTTATGATTCTTGAACCAAGTGTTAGCTATGATTAAGCTGTGCTCTGTGCAAAATGCCACCAGGCGGCTTCCTCTTTCATTTCTTACCTCCAATCCATATTCACCTACTACGTTTCCTTCTCTTCCTTTTCCTACTACCGAATTCCAGTGACTCATGACAATTAAATTTTCGTCTCCCTTCACTATTTGAATAATTTCTTTTATCTAATTTTACATTTCTTCAATTTCTTCGTCATCTGCAGAGCTAGTTGGCATATAAATTTGTACTACTGTGGTAGGTGTGGGCTTCGTATCTATCTTGGCCACAATAATGCGTTCACTATGCTGTTTATAGTAGCTTACCCGCATTCCTATTTTCCTATTCATTATTAAACCTACTCCTGCATTACCCCTATTTGATTTTGTATTTATAACCCTGTATTCACCTGACCAGAATCTTGTTCCTCCTGCCACCGAACTTCGCTAATTCCCACTATATCTAACTTTAACCTATCCATTTCCCTTTATAAATTTTCTAACCTACCTGCCCGAATTAAGAGATCTGACATTCCACGCTCCGATCCATAGGACGCCAGCTTTCTTTATCCTGATAACGACGTCCCCGCCCGGAGATCCGAATAGGGGACTATTTTATCTCCGGAATATTTTACCGAAGAGGACGCCATCATCATTTATCCATACAGTAAAGCTGCATGCCCTCGGGAAAAATTACGGCCATAGTTTCCCCTTCTTTCAGCCATTCGCAGTACCAGCACAGCAAGGCCGTTTTGATTAGTGTTACAAGGCCAGATCAGTCAATCGTCCAGACTGTTGCCCCAGCAACTACTGGAAAGGCTGCTGCCCCTCTTCAGGAACCACACGTTTGTCTGGCCTTTCAACAGATACCCCTCTGTTGTGGTTGCACCTACAGTACAGCCATCTGTATCGCTGTGGCATGCAAGCCTCCCCACCAACGGCAAGGTCTATGGTTCATAATACTATTGGTCATAATTCGAGTAATTGTACCAGTGTATAGAGACCAGTGTATAGAGACCAGTGTGATGGCAAAATTCTACACTAGCTGATTAGAGCAAGGAATGCTATTACAGCAATGAGCGTTTGTACAGGACCACAGCAGTACAGCAAGAACAAAACCACGTGAGAGAGTGTAAAACTCCTAATTTATGTGAAGGATGCAATTTTTCTCTTTATGTAGACGTCTTTTTATGAAAATTTGCAGTCTCATGCTGATCTTAAAATTCTCTGTTTCAGCCACTTTTAAAGTCCACAACATAAGGTCTATGATTTGAAAAGAATAAATAATCCTCCATCACATAAAGATCAGTCTAAGTTCTAGTATGATAAAATAAAAAAGAAGTTAAATATATTTAAATTAGAACATCACATGAGGTTATGTGATCGCTCTAAACTTGTGGTTATACCTTGATACCAGTGCCTACCAATTTTAATTGTATATCATAGCACTGAGGATGGTCACTTAGTAACTGAAAATCGATTTTGCTGACAATAAAACAACATAATACGGCCAATGCTGATTTTCCTTCCAATTTTATCCTATATTTGGTCGTGGTGCACAAAACACTCCATGGAGTCGCCAATCAGTTCATTATTGTACTTGACACAAATCCATATCATGTAGTTCAAGAAAATAAAGGTCCCATCTTTACTTCTTAAAAAGAAAAGAGATTTTCATGATTGAGAAAAGTAATGTTTCAGTGAAAAATTAACCTATCATTTGTGCAATGGAACAAATTGTTAAGGAAAATAAACCTAAACCTATGCACTTGATGGATAGGGTTTCAAAAGAGTGGGGATTCTCTGTACTATGATGACGTCCCTACCAATGCATCCTATGTCCAGTTGCAGTGATCTGGAACATCGAAGAGACTTTATTTTTTTTTAAAATTATACAACTTAACACATTTTTTCCTCAGTCACATTCAGAATTTACTAGGTAATAAATATAGAAAATGAGAAGTAGCATTTCTGCATATATTACAATACTACTTATATAGAATAAAACAGAAATGCACCATGTTTAAAATCTCAACACACTCTATCTTGTCAGTTCTCATGTATGCTTTTATCACAGACCAGTGCAGCTTAGTTGAGGCAGCCTACCTTAAATAGGACTCTGTGGGCATTATGTAGCATAAAATGAAAATAAACTTGTCATATTAAAACGTAAAATAACATCCAAGCAGACAGTCACTACATAAAATATTCCACAAAATAATAAAATGGACAAAATATGATGATTAAAATAATTTAACAAATGACTTAAAATGAATGAAAAGCAGGTCTTAACATAACTTTTCCCTCTAGTGTTAAGCATGTGAAAGCTATATTGCAATTCCTTTTTTCTTTTTAAAAAGTGATGATATAAAATTGATGACTTTGTTATTAAAGTAAATGGCAAATATTTTAAAATTTTAAATTAAAATGATTTCAGAACTGTAGATTTCAATATCTTTGCTATCGTGTAGCTATTATTTTACTCGTGATGTTGATACTGCAAGTGTGGCCATAACCACAGCATCCCCTTGCTGATGGACATACGATGCACTGTGCACCAGTCCACCATACTGCCTCTCTGTTACAGTAGCAAGTCTTCGAAGATGTCAAGATACCAGTTTAATCTGACATAATTTTATGCATTAAGTGGGCGCTGCGGTTTCCTCTTGGTGTGAACAAGATTTCCATTTCTTCTAGTATATTTAAGATGTAGCTTCTAGGTCACTTGTGTAAAATTTCTAAATGTTCTTATAGATGCCGATTTTATCTTTGCCAGTGTTCAGATGATTATCAAGGGCACTCCTGTTCTTGTCATATGTGTGCTCTCTAAATCGAGTTCAAAGTTCCCGTCCATCTGCCCAACAAAAAATTTATTACAGTCTTCACTGTTTGTTTTATAGACACCCAAATCCAAGAATTTATTACATTTCTTGTCAATCCCATCGCGTAGTAGGGACTGCCACAATGTTATAGAGGTAGCCAAAAAGAATGGGCGAAATAGTTTGCAGCGTTCAAATCTACACTCCTGGAAATTGAAATAAGAACACCGTGAATTCATTGTCCCAGGAAGGGGAAACTTTATTGACACATTCCTGGGGTCAGATACATCACATGATCACACTGACAGAACCACAGGCACATAGACACAGGCAACAGAGCATGCACAATGTCGGCACTAGTACAGTGTATATCCACCTTTCGCAGCAATGCAGACTGCTATTCTCCCATGGAGACGATCGTAGAGATGCTGGATGTAGTCCTGTGGAACGGCTTGCCATGCCATTTCCACCTGGCGCCTCAGTTGGACCAGCGTTCGTGCTGGACGTGCAGACCGCGTGAGACGACGCTTCATCCAGTCCCAAACATGCTCAATGGGGGACAGATCCGGAGATCTTGCTGGCCAGGGTAGTTGACTTACACCTTCTAGAGCACGTTGGGTGGCACGGGATACATGCGGACGTGCATTGTCCTGTTGGAACAGCAAGTTCCCTTGCCGGTCTAGGAATGGTAGAACGATGGGTTCGATGACGGTTTGGATGTACCGTGCACTATTCAGTGTCCCCTCGACGATCACCAGTGGTGTACAGCCAGTGTAGGAGATCGCTCCCCACACTATGATGCCGGGTGTTGGCCCTGTGTGCCTCGGTCGTATGTAGTCCTGATTGTGGCGCTCACCTGCACGGCGCCAAACACGCATACGACCATCATTGGCACCAAGGCAGAAGCGACTCTCATCGCTGAAGACGACACGTCTCCATTCGTCCCTCCATTCACGCCTGTCGCGACACCACTGGAGGCGGGCTGCACGATGTTGGGGCGTGAGCGGAAGACGGCCTAACGGTGTGCGGGACCGTAGCCCAGCTTCATGGAGACGGTTGCGAATGGTCCTCGCCGATACCCCAGGAGCAACAGTGTCCCTAATTTGCTGGGAAGTGGCGGTGCGGTCCCCTGCGGCACTGCGTAGGATCCTACGGTCTTGGCGTGCATCCGTGCGTCGCTGCGGTCCGGTCCCAGGTCGACGGGCACGTGCACCTTCCGCCGACCACTGGCGACAACATCGATGTACTGTGGAGACCTCACGCCCCACGTGTTGAGTAATTCGGCGGTACGTCCACCCGGCCTCCCGCATGACCACTATATGCCCTCGCTCAAAGTCCGTCAACTGCACATACGGTTCACGTCCACGCTGTCGCGGCATGCTACCAGTGTTAAAGACTGCGATGGAGCTCCGTATGCCACGGCAAACTGGCTGACACTGACGGCGGCGGTGCACAAATGCTGCACAGCTAGCGCCATTCGACGGCAACACCGCGGTTCCTGGTGTGTCCGCTGTGCCGTGCGTGTGATCATTGCTTGTACAGCCCTCTCTCAGTGTCCGGAGCAAGTATGGTGGGTCTGACACACCGGTGTCAATGTGTTCTTTTTTCCATTTCCAGGAGTGTATGTCAGTACTATTGGCATGATGCAACAGCAAGAGTAGCATTTATTACAGGCTAGGTAAGAAAATTATGACAATAAAGTGATTAGGATATTGGAATTATCACACCCAGTTAAACAGAAATAAGCCTGGTCAGTGACAGCTTTGTTTGTACGTAGGCAAGCTGCCTGTAAAGAGTTGCTTAAGAGGTGCAGCTACCTTTGGAAGCATCTTTGGTCCCAATATGTGTCCCAATCAGCGCCTAATAGGCGATACATGTTCATTTTGAAGCCGTCAGTGCCAGACTCTGTGCACCATTCCTGCTTGGGTCCAATACTACGAGCTGACGATTTTGTACTAAGAAATATCTCTTTCTGTGTTGACCTACAGACGAAATTGCTTGCATACTATTCACACCTTCACTCGATCGTGTTCTGTGGCATACTATTCTGGAACAATGTAGATAAGATCGAAGAAGTACTAATTCTACAAAAGCATACAATCGGAATATCATGAAAATTTGATAGCTCAAGGAATCTAGGGATTCATACTCTTATGTGCCAAAGATATTTATTCAATGGTGGTATTTGTGGTTAACAACAAGCATGAATTTAGGATGAACTGCGAAATTCGCAATACCAATGACTGAAAAAGACTTTTGTCCCAAGACTTTCTAGCAGAAGGAACTCAACATATTGTTCTTAACCAGATGACTTGACTTGACTTAATTCCTTTGGCCCCTATGGGGGCATAGGGCATCCAGGAGAACTCGCCATCCGTCTCTGTCTTTGGCCATTTGCCTCAATTCTGCCCAGGTCCAAAAACCGATACGGGTTTTCCTTTTAAGATCCATCCGGCTGTTTCTCCTTTTAGTTTCTGTGATACGTGTTTTTTGGTGGTGCGGGTTATCAGCCCACAGCCCCCGAGTGTCCTGGTGGGGCTGCCACCTCATGGCCTGGACACCTGCCAAGGTTTTATTTCAGGGCCTTACCCCTTAGACAGCTTGTCTTCACCACGACTACAGAACGCTATCCATCCCTTCGCAGTAAGGCCTATGTGCATCAACGTTGTTCTGGTTTCCAAGGATCTTCCGCTGTCCACATTAGGGGACCGTGTCTGCTGCCACACAATCACAAGGAGGAAAAGGAAATGAAGGGAATGTATAGGATGGGACAGAACAGAATAGGATAGGACAGGATACTAGACGGGACGTTGTGAGACACACTCTGTCTGGGTCCTCTATGGAGACCTGTCCGGCTTGGGAGGCCCTGCCGGTAGTTACACCACCACCAGCATAGCCCTCCACTTCATTGGATCACACAAACCCCCTCGCCCACACGGACAGTGTTTCGTTAAGGCGGTGTCTCCTGAGGGGGCTTAACCAGATGAAGTCGACAAATTTAGACGTGATTTTGGGAGTACCTCATGGGAGCGATATAGGGCCATTACAGCTTACAGTACGAGGGTGGTTTGGTAAAAATTCAAGAAAAAACGTTTGTTTCGTAAACAGCTCACCTTACTGCTTGACATAGTCTCCTTTGAGGGATGTACACTTGGTCCAGCGATCCTCTAGCTATTTCATCCCATGGCAAAAATAACTTAAATTCTGCAAAATGCTCATCGACTACATCTATCACTTACTCATTTGATGAAGTTCTCTATCCAGTAAGCCAAAGTTTCAAGCTAAGGACTAGAAATATTTCACTTAGTGCTAAGTTGGGTGAACAGCATGGATGATGAACTAATTTAGATCCCAATTTATGCTCTCTCCCCATTGTTATCGTTGATGTGTGAACTGGTGCATTATCCTGGTGAAAGAGTTCTTTTTTTTCCACCCTTTGCCTTTTTCAGCCAGTGCAAGTTTCAAACTATCGAACAATGGAGCATAATAGGGCCTAGTTATGGTTCTGCCTGTTTTTCATGTTATCTATGAGAGTTATTTTTGGGAACCCCAAAAAGACAGTGACCATTAACTTACCAGCTGATAAAATGATCTTTTTCCTTGTTTGCTGGACTTTCACCAGCCTTTGTTCATTATTTTGGCTATGGTTTGACTCTGGTATGTACAGATGGATTCAGGTTTCATCAACACTCATAAATAGGTGCAAAGCTCTTGCAGACTGCGATTGAACATTGTCAGACATTGTGTTGAAATGTTTTGCCAGATGCGCTTTTGGTCTACTGTGAGTGGTCGCGGCACCCACCTTGCACATGGCTCCTTCAAGCCAATTCTTTGTGTAGGATGTTCTTCACTCGCTCAGTTGATATGCCTATATGAATCTCAAGAATTTTTATTCACTGGGTTTGCCTTATCATATAATGGATTTTCTCAATGCTTTTCTTTGTGTTGACCTCATCTGGACCACTGAGGCGAGCTTTGGCTTCTGTGCTTGTCTTACCACGATTAAATTGATTAATCTAAAAGTAAATGGTCATCATTCATGATGATCAGTTGCCGTGAACTTCATCCAGTTCTGTTTTGATTCATGTGGCAGTCCAACACTTCAAATGAAAATATTTTTTAACGGCACAAAACTCAGTTTTCTCCATTTTCAATCGCAGTCGATGCATTGGTCAATTCACATGGCTGCCAACAAAGAACTGTATTCTGTACATTATTGAAATTCTTTATATGATCCTTGGAATAAACAAACTTACCAACCATGAAGGGAAAACAGAAATGTTCCATTATTTTATGTATATTTACGAGACTTAACAAACCGCTCTCATATATTTATGGGGGGATTTCAAAAGCTAGGTTACAATTTATTAAGGCAAGCCAAGTAATTTTTATTGAATGTTGCACTATGCCTCAAAATGAAACAGATACGTGCCATTATTGCTAGCATAATCATCAAGTCTCCATGAAGAATGGTCAGAATGTTCTATCAATCGTTGAGTTCATCGACGACGGAAATCCACTCCCTGGCCACAGACACATTCGAAAACTGCTGTGTGAACCTCCTCATCGATGCGAAATCTCGTTCCCCACAGATGTTCTTTCAGTTTTTTGAAAATATGGAAATCTCATGGTGCATGATCAGCATCTATCATGTCTATGTGGCTTTGGTCAAACTGTCGGCACCATTTCACTACAGCTTGATTTCGACATATTGCGTTTGGTACATATACCACCAGCATTTCAAGGTGAATCCGTGTTTAATTTGGGCATTTTGTTCACAAGAATCGTGCGATCTATAAGTTGTGCACATGAAAATAAATTTGTCTGTAAGCAGGGGGGCTGTTCAATAAAGAATGATGATAATTTTTTACAGTCGTAATTTCTCGTGCTGCAATGTGATTTTATGCTACTCTGTTAGCCTAATGTGTAACAAACATGCCATACTAGTTTCATTGTGGGCACACCTTCTCCCCTGTGAGACGCAGGCAAGCCAAGACATGTTCAATATCGCACACTACAGCAATGGAGATCGTGAGTTAACGGGTATTGCGCTCTCATTTAAGTATATAGCTGAAAGAATCAGCCGTCATGAATTGTGAAACGAACCCTGTCGTCCAGGACTGCGTGCCACAAAGAGCACAGTTTCACCATGAGATGGGGAAACTCACAGGGGTCTATTGTCTATTGAGACCTAAGTGCTGTAATGTGTGAGTGAGACAGACATGAACCTATGTTATAGGGAAACTCAGTAGAAGCTGTTTGTGGCCAAGGAGACATAGCAGTGTTAAATATGGCGGAACTCAGATCGGCCATAAAGGGAAACATTTCTGAAAACTATTTAATTCTGTAGCAATTCATGGAATAAAGCCACAGTAATTTTAATCTACCATCCTTCATAAATTTTCATGGTAATCCCAATAAAACGTGAATATTGTTCATATCTATAATAGTTTAGGATGTACTGTTAAAGTCAAATTAACAAGTTTTGTAACAAAGACCTGAATGCGAAAAAACATGAACGCATTGGTCGATTTTAACAATCAGCGTTTGATACAGAAGTACAGGGCTATTACAAATGATTGAAGCGATTTCATAAATTCACTGTAGCTCCATTCATTGACATATGGTCACGACACACTACAGATACGTAGAAAAACTCATAAAGTTTTGTTCAGCTGAAGCCCTACTTCAGGTTTCTGCCGCCAGAGCGCTCGAGAGCGCAGTGAGGCAAAATGGCGACAGGAGCCGAGAAAGCGTATGTCGTGCTTGAAATGCACTCACATCAGTCAGTCATAACAGTGCAACGATACTTCAGGACGAAGTTCAACAAAGATCCACCAACTGCTAACTCCATTTGGCGATGGTATGCGCAGTTTAAAGCTTCTGGATGCCTCTGTAAGGGGAAATCAACGGGTCGACCTGCAGTGAGCGAAGAAACGGTTGAACGCGTGCGGGTAAGTTTCACGCGTAGCCCGCGGAAGTCGACGAATAAAGCAAGCAGGGAGCTAAACGTACCACAGCCGACGGTTTGGAAAATCTTACGGAAAATGCTAAAGCAGAAGCCTTACCGTTTACAATTGCTACAAGCCCTGACACCCGATGACAAAGTCAAACGCTTTGAATTTTCGGCGCGGTTGCAACAGCTCATGGAAGAGGATGTGCTCAGTGCGAAACTTGTTTTCAGTGATGAAGCAACATTTTTTCTTAATGGTGAAGTGAACAGACACAATGTGCGAATTGGGGCGGTAGAGAATCCTCACACATTCGTGCAGCAAATTCGCAATTCACCAAAAGTTAACGTCTTTTGTGCAATCTCATGGTTTAAAGTTTACGGCCCCTTTTCCTTCTGCGAAAAAAACGTTACAGGACACGTGTATCTGGACATGCTGGAAAATTGGCTCATGCCACAACTGGAGACCGACAGCGCTGACTTCATCTTTCAACAGGATGGTGCTCCACTGCACTTCCATCATGATGTTCGGCACTTCTTAAACAGGAGATTGGAAAACCAATGGATCGGTCGTGGTGGAGATCATGATCAGCAATTCATGTCATGGCCTCCACGCTCTCCCGACTTAACCCCATGCGATTTCTTTCTGTGGGGTTATGTGAAAGATTCAGTGTTTAAACCTCCTCTACCAAGAAACGTGCCAGAACTGCGAGCTCGCATCAACGATGCTTTCGAACTCATTGATGGGGACATGCTGCGCCGAGTGTGGGAGGAGCTTGATTATCGGCTTGATGTCTGCCGAATCACTAAAGGGGCACATATCGAACATTTGTGAATGCCTAAAAAATTTTTTGAGTTATTGTATGTGTGTGCAAATCATTGTGAAAATATCTCAAATAATAAAGTTATTGTAAAGCTGTGAAATCGCTTCAATCATTTGTAATAACCCTGTACATCATTAAAACGACAAATGTTGTAAATATCAACTCTATAACTTCATTTGTTTAAAAGATATAGTAAATTTAAATTATCAGTAATTTCAGTTAAGGATCAGATCATCATTTCCTCCAGACAAAACACATTGACCGATGACAGCATCACATCTTATTGAATCATTAGGTAATAGAACATTTGTTGTAAGGTTTAGTGCATATTAGTTACTTTTGTTCTTTATTTATCAGAAAGCACATTGGTGCAAGGCTACTGGCCATGACATTCCAAGTTAAGAAGGAATTTGTATTGGTTGTATGTAAAAGAATCTATTATTACTTTATTTAGAACGTGAAAGTGGTCAAGCTGTGATTATTTAAATATGTTAAAATGTAAAATAATGTAGAATAAGCTGTAGGCAATCAGATGGACAGCTTCAGGAAAGGGAACTGCCGTAGTCAGTTGAGAGAGGATATTCGCCGCGTGGGAATCGCGGCGGGAGACGGGCAGAAGGACAGTTCAGCTCGAGACACCAAAGGGTACAGTTCGGATTGAGACGCGAAAGCGGACGGTCGGTATTTAGGTAGCTAGGAAGCGAAAAGACTTAGAAAATTTCACGTTGTGTGGTCGCGCGAGACTTAGTCTCCGAGCAGTGAACAGCCACGCGCCTGGTGTGAACTCTAACTTTTCGCGAAGATAACGAGGTGGAGTATTTGTATTTGGCAATGAGATTGTGAATGATCGAACTGTGTCAAATGGATATGCACTCTAAAATACGACCACTTCCGCTGTTAGTTTGCTTTCTGAATAAACATTATTCTAACCAAATCACAACTGCTTCATTTGTTGGTCATTAATTTAATTTCCGATGTTATTATTACTCTTATTGCATGTTATATTAACTTCGTATTTCGCAAACTTGCCATCAGTTAGACAATTTAACTGAAGATTCACAAGTGTCTAATTTAGGGCATTTATGGTACATGTGCAGTTCAACCCCTAGACGAGTTTGAGCCAAGACATTTCACTGAAGGCAAACCGCATGTGAGCCCAAACATCTTTGGAATGTTATTTCGCAAGATGATGTGAGATGAATAGTATGCTGCTTTTAAGTTCCGCTTTTGTTTCAACAAATCTTCATCCGAGCCCTATACAGTCGTAAAGGAGGCCTACGAAGATCTGTCCTTTTTTACAGGACAGCTTGAAGATGATTTAAACAGTTTAAAGAGGGGAGAGAATCAATTTGGAAGGAAGGTGGACTTGCCAGTCCAGTTTCTGCCTTTACAGTAGAAAACATCAACGCTGCTGCTGGCTTTGTGACAAAGAATTGACCACTAACTTTATGAGCTCTTTCTATAATATTGAAAATTTAACTGGATGTAACAAAAAAACTGGTGACAGAAAATTTACACACAAGAATGTTGCACATAGTGTGTTCCATAACTTCTGATTCCTGAACGAAAGGACATTTGCATGCAGGTCTGTATGCAGTTGAAGTTGATGTCAGAGGAAGATCTGGAGTTTCTTTCAAATGTACTCATTGCTGATGAAACTGTGATACATCATTTTGATCCCGAGAGCAAACAGCAAACATCAATGTGGAATACCGCTTCATAACTAACCCTCAAAAACGCAAGAGTGCTTGCATATGCTGGGAAAATTATTGTCATCTTATTTCTTGATATTCATGGAATGATTTATCGACATGTTGTACTTGCATACTTGCACACACATCAAACGCAACGCAACCTTCGTACCGGTGGTGGTATAGTTAAAGTTATAACTCAAGATTACTGTTGCTTGTCATGTCCTACAGCTCCTGCAAGCTACCCTCTGTAGTAATGGTTAAACAAAGTTTTTAAAACCACTACAGAAGGCACCTATGCAGGGATTAATAGGGAGTATAGAGCCATTATTTACTTTCATGACCCAGCATTGAACTATGGTACTGACTTTCACCTATTCTTTATGATGAAAGGAGGAAGTAATCAGTCATAGGGTATAGGTTTATTGATATTTATTCAATACCGAAGGCATTTCAATAACTAGCTGTGTGTCTGTTGGAATACACCTTATCACAACTGGTCTCTTTAGTTAACATGATTCACTTTCGCCACGTAATTATGGAAAGGGAGAGGAACTGGCTTCTATGTAATTTTATGCAGGCACACAATTATACATAAACCGATGCTTATTACAGCCAATTACTAAAGGTCACGCACAACAAGTTCAGCGAAGACACTACAAGTGAACTCGGTCAGTGCTGAAGAGTATTTGCCTAAATACTCGTATTTTAATTTTCGTTGAAACATACACTGAAGAATCGGTAGCAAGTGGTGAACTTAGCTATGAATTAATCTTACGAAAATTACCACATTACTGAGCTGGGGGGGGGGGAAGAACATTTACTATCATATGGTGGGAAAGCTTTGCAAGTCTTTATTCCATCAATAGGCATTAAAATCTGAACTTTTGTGGATACAAGAGTATAACCCATATATTTTATGTAATATGCAACATTGTCTGCAGATCAAATAGTTATCAGGGGCACAAGGGACATTAACTAATTATCACATTAATACTATTCCACACACGTGGCCAAGTGGCAGTAGCCAACAGAAACCCAAAAATACGGAAACACGAGATTATTCCTTCTCTATCTTACACTCACCCACTACCCATGGTTATTCATTCGGCTACTATAGATTTTCAGACGGAAACTGCTGTTTACCAATATAGCAGTTGCTCCAACCGACCACATAGCAGGAAAGCAAGTACACAAAAGAATCATATGAAAAATAAATAAAAATAACTCAGAATATTACTGTAAAAGAAAGACCACATTAAAATACATTAAATGAGTGAACTTCTGTTTCAATACAGAGCAATAATGCGACCGTGATCTTAAGGCCCATGGTGCGTGGCCTGACCGAGGCATGAACGCAAAGTTCTAACCGAAATTTGACTAAATTATCAAAATAAACTCCCTTATGGGGATTTGGTCGTAATCTCACACCTGATTTCAACATCTGGACCTTATTAACAAGCAGTTTTGAGACATTCTGATACCTTTGTTAACATTACCAAAATCGAGAGCTGCGTCTCCATGTCTGTCCAGTGCCACTACCAAGGAACAAGTGGGCCTGCAAACACCTCGCCAAACTTTTTCCCGTTCAAAAGGTGGTGGAGTTGATGGTTCGCCAACCTGACAGAGCCAATACTCGTGCCTTCGCGACCTCTCTGACCTGACTTGCACACTATCTTTGCCAAACTTGTTAGCGTTCATGAGTTGGTACTATCCTACCACAGAACCTCTCTACTCATGCAATGCTACGACCTCTGACCAAAGCTTTCTGCTACTTCACGTATATCTCATTCATACAGTCCAAGGTCGCATAAGGGAAAGGATGCAAGGAAACGTCTCACACACGAAATAAAAATCAATAAATAAATGAATAGACACCGCTTGGTCCATTCTCTCCTGCTCGTTATTCACAAACTTACTTCTGCAGAGTAAAAACATTCTCGCCATCCTTCTCCTGTACCGGAATTGATTGAGAAAAATATGGAACGGGACAACAAGTTCCGTTTCACAATAACTGGAAAATACTCCAGAGATTCCCACAAAACTGTGAAAGTCTGTGGCAGTCACAAGTAACCACATGGGCGTGAAACAGACTTGACGCTGCACCATGATAATACATGGAAGAATACTGCAAATGCTGCTACTAAATATCTTGCAAAACTCAGTGTGAGGTCCATACCTCACCAACCCTGTCTATAGTAGCCGAGTGAATAACCATACGGTAGTGGGTGAGTCTGGATTTACCCCTGTGTGATTTTTTCTGTTCCTTAACCTGAAGAAATACCTTTGTGGCAGGCATTCTTCGTCATCAGGAGCTGTAGTGAAGGCTACAGAGGAGATTCTGAAGGACCTTCCAAAAATGGTTTCCAGCACGTCTTTTCTGACTGGCAGAAACGCTAAGACTAGCGCACCACATCCAAATGGACTGTTTTGGGATAAGTACATAGACTGCAGCGTCAGACATAGAGAAAATAAAAAGGTGGCGCAATGTGCAACGACACAGAGCATTGAAGGCGGACGCAGGCTACATGGTGCGCTGCGGCTCGCCATCGGTGGCCTTCCAGTGGTGCTGGTGCCTCCATATATCAAAATTATAAGAATGAGTAAAGGTATGATGTAAAAAAATGTTATAATCACTCTTTAATGAACGGCCCTCACAGAAGTTGAGTTGCATGCATTTGATCAGCCACCTCAGGATAGCAGGACAGATATTACTAACAACAAATGAAGATGCCAGTGGAACAGGTACATGTCACTTGAGGTCTGTAGTATTGCACAGTTCATTGTCTGGTAAACAAGTAGTCTTCCAAAGAGCACCGAATGTTCAGTATTCAATAGGACTTTACCAGTCTTTCATATACATATGTTGTAGTTACATTTCGTGGGAAATATCCATTGTAGAAGTGCCAAACAGTTCAAAAGTAACAATATTAATCACCGTTTCCAGTCATGTTGATCAGTTGCTGACGAGAAGAGAACTGGGAGACCAGTCATTTTCACTGATGCTAAACTGGCTAAGATGAGGAATGTGGCGCTGTGTTCGCCTTCAAAAAGTTTGAATGACTATCTGTTCAGTCTAAAATTTCGTTTGTTAGTGCTGGGAAAGCAATGAGTTACAATTTCGTGAATGTTAGTAGTGTGCATGAATTGAACGCACCAGATAGAGAAACCATCGAATGTGCTCTAAAGGGTTTCGATGATTTGTTGACATCCATGGAATTTCAGAACTGGACGGTGTTCGCTTCATTGATGAGGCGCGCTTTCACCTTAGTGGATACTTTAATAGTCAAACCACAAGTATTTGATCAACTAAGCACCCATATTTCTTCAACGAAAACACCTTGTACTGGCAGACAACTGGAATGTGTTGTGTCGTATTGCGTCTTAGAATAATGGGACCTGTTCCTCTTGGAATCATGCTGAACTGTATTGAGTGCTAAACCATCAGTAGATGCACTGTAGATTTTCATGGCTGGTGTCTTCTTCAGTTAAGACTTCCAGACTGAGAGACTGTGGTCGATCTATAAAACTGTTTCCTGACGTTTCATTCCCAAACAGTGGGAGACATCTTCTGATGTAAAAGGCTACTGCCACTAAAGCTTGAAGGGCTCTCGCATTTATAGAGTGCATAGAGGGCACCACCATAAGTCATGTGATGCAGACGGGCTGACTATTTCTGGATAGCATCATCATTCCTGATTACAAATGACTGACTGGCATTCAGTTGGCATGGAGTCGACATCGTCAGTTCATCTAACTTCAGACGTTTAAAATAGATACTTATATTTTTAATTGATATGGGAGCTGATAAAAGATATTTTAATAGACTGACCAAATGCAGAAAGCATTTTTGGCTAAGTATTTTTGTCATTAGCGTCTATAAAAATGTTTCCAACTCAATACCCCTGAAACTCATAACCACCCATTCAGAATAAGGCAACCTACTTTCACTACATTGAGATGAATTTTATTCATGACTCGCAGTGAGCCATGACCTCTCTTTCTGTAAGGTGGAAGATTTTTAATTTGCCCATTAGTGGCACTGCAATAGCAGTGGCCATAATGGATCTGTGTAGACCAATTTGGCCCTAACATGAAAAGATGCAAAATCCACCTAGCCTCTGGGACACTGTTCACATAATGCATTTATTAACTGATTACGTTGCTGATTCTGGACCAAAGAGCCTATTGTGTAAAAAATAGGAGGAAACAAACCAAGATTATAATTTCACCGTATCCCCAACTAAAAATTTATCTATAACCAAAACACAGAATTTTCATTTAAGCAAAAAGAATAAATTACTCAATTAAAATTTTATAATCAAAAATTAAGTCAAAAAATTTTAAGAGTCCCGATTTTGGGCCATTAAAATGAAATAAAAAATTATAAATTCATTCAAATTCAATAAGACATAAATCAGATAATCTTAAATTTGTTTTTTACCTCAGTAAATAAAATGTAATCCAATAACTTTCTCTAGTTTTTAATCATCTTGAGAAAAGATTTTAGTATAACGATCTGGAAGAGTAATTTTAAATTTATCATCTAGAAGCAATAACACTTTCCACCATATTTAGTTGATAAAATTTCAGCTTCTGAAATGATCTAAGATTTATGGTTTTTCAGCTCTGATAATTTAGTGAATACTTCTGCACAGCCATTACTATAAATGTTAAGTTCAGTTACTAGGTTTTCAATGATAGTATCTATGTTCATTTCGTTTTGGTATTAATTATTGAGCTGTGAATTGACTCGTGCTACACCTTGTGTTTAAATTACATTTGTTTTCCTTTTCTTCCCCTGACATGTTTGTTTGATATGTTGTCTGTCATTAAGTGACTGCTTGGTTGTCTTTTCCCTCTGCTATCGATATCTGAATTTTGCTTTCGGGAAACTGCTATGGAGGAAGTGAGATCTTTGACCGGTGGTAACTTCGTGTGGTGGCATGGTACTAGGGGCGTGCACTCAGAGAGTCTGGTGGACACGGGAGGGCAGTGTGGCTCGCCAGCGCGGACCAAACGTGGTCCGTTGTACCGAGTCGCCACGTGATGTATGTCGGTTGTGTGTAACGAGTGAGTCGAGTTGACGGAAAAGCTCCCCGTGAGTTGGTTGTATACAGAATCACCCCACGTGTGTTTGCTGAGACCTTTGATCTTTTTTAATGGCGCGGTTGGTAGCTTCACTCCCTCACCATACTTTATTAACATGTTTTGTATTTACTTAAGTAGCCTGTTTACTAATGTTCCTTGAATTGTTTAAACTGTTGTGTTGCTATAAATTACTTGATTGCCGTTAGCGGCGTGTTTAAAAGGCTATTTATTGCAGTACTGCTAGTTTCTGTAGGATATGAATAAAACATTTGTTTGTGAAAATCTCAACTCAACAGTAAACTACTAGAAATTTGGCCCTGTTTCCCAACTTGTGGTGTGGCTTCTAGTAACTGTAACCACTGTGTGTGTGTGTCACTTATATAGAAAAAAATTAAAGCTCCTCCCTTAAATTTTTAATTTTTGAAAATATAAATTTTTCATTCCTTATCTTCTCTATTTTCAGAAAATATTTCAAAAGGAAATGAAAAGACGAATTTAAAACTTCTTTTACTTTCTCATATTTTGTTCACTTATGTAATTAAAATTTTTCAGTAAGCATTCTATGTTGTAGATCATAAGAAAATACTTTTCACCGTACATAATAACATGTGTAACTATACCATTGGGACCGATGACCGTCGCAGTCTGGTCTCTTTAATTCCACAAACCAACCAACCAACTATATCATTAGGTATATTTTCATTACATGATGCACATAATTTCACTGTCGTTTTTTGAGTAGTTACAACAGTCATTCTTCTAGATATATTTAGTAGACAGATATGATAATTTTGAATAAAATTGAATGGACTTACATTTACATTTTTAAAATCTCTAAAAGCATTATAATCTTTTATAAAGTTATTCTGGGATAAAGATTACATGATTTTTGACACAATATTTCATTTCTTCCATTTTTCACATAGATATTCTGTAATTTTTCATGATCGAATAAAGAAGACTAATTTAACTGATTATTTTGTCGATTCGTTTTGAAAACAACAAAAATAAAGTATGGCATATCATATTTGCACAGTTATTATAATTAGTAATATCTTGATCAAAATTTCATTTTCCATTTAATCCAGGGAATTCGTTGTTTGTAGTTCATAGAAAGAAACTCGGATGTTAGTATTTTTCAATCCTTTTTCTTCTGGTTAAAGTGAATATTCTGGTTCAAACTTAACAGAAATATGAATTTCCTTACTTTGTACAACAATTTTACCTTCTTTTGAAAGTGGACTGTTACCATCATCAATAATCCTATGAAACACAGAATGTTCCTCGTCTTTTGTTGAACTCAAAGTAAAAAATATAATTAATGATCTTCCCACATAATTGCTTTATAATCTTTAAAAATACACCAAATAATTCTAATGCTTAAAGTACTTCATTTTCTTTGGTTTTAATTTAACCATCGTTAAGAATATGACTTTCCACACTTAAATCATTTGATAGAGATGGAGTTAATTAAGTAAGAGTTGATGAAAAAAACGGATGCTCTATTCTAGATAAAACAGTTTAAAAATGAATGTTTCATTCTAGATAAAATAATGTTTCCTTTTTTAATTGTAATAATGTCAAACAATTTTAATACATAATTATCAATCAGTTTATTATTCGAGTCACCATCGTATGCTGAAAAATCTGTTCTATCTGTACAAATAACATTAAGTTTCATATAAAGTTGTGAACAATTAGGGGGATGAATTTAACCATCATCAACATTAATATTAGCTTATGTTTCCTTGTTAGAAAGATTTAAACTACTTTTTGTTTTCTCATTTACTGAAAATGAGTAAAATTGATAACTCACGATGTTATTCATGATTTATTAAGGGAAAGATTCATTTAATTGATTTTTAAAATTACTATTACATAAGCACCATTGAAGTAAATCAAATTATCATTTCTATCAAATATAGTTATTTCAAAATTCAGAATAGCATCAAGAATTTGAATATTTATAGAATGATTTGTTCATAAATTATTGTCCTACAAATTCAGTGTTTTGCTTCACTGAAGAAATAATATTAGTTTCTCTATGAAATCGATCATTATGTTTTATAAACATTCCATTAGCTAATCATACAATGTAGGCTTTCACGGCCAGTGTAGTCTCCAGTTGAAACTTCCAGGCTGAGAGGCCGTGTTCGATGTATAAGATTTGCACCTGACGTTTTGTCTCCATCTGCGGAAGACATCTTCTGAGGTAGAAGTATAAAATTTCCACCTGACGTTTTGTCTCCATCTGCGGAAGACATCTTCTGAGGTAGAAGATGTCTCCTGCAGATGGAGACGAAATATCAGGTGGAAATTTTATACATCGACCACAGCCTCTTAGCCTGGAAGTTTCAACTGAAGATTCCATTAACTAGTTTAAAATTTAAATTTATTAATTCATATGCAATAATTTTGGAACATCTTTAGCAACAGTGTTTCCATTAGCTTCAATAATTCGATATGATATCCTAAAACTTGCCTAATACGATCTTCTTTATCCATAAATAATTTAGCATCACTTGCAACAACAAGTGTATTTCAAATGTTATCTTCTTTAACGCTTATATTAGGTTTTTTCGATTGAATAAATTTTTCTAAGTTTGTTCAAGCAGTACTGACCAACTGGAATTTCTGTCATTTCTTTGTTAGTATATAATTTATTATTGTTTGATAAATTTGATATTTCTCCATACAGTAAGTTTATTATTTTTCAGTGTAATATTTGGATTTAAAGAAGTTGAATAAAAACTAACTAGTGAAACACTTTTATATGATTCTCTTATTGTAACAGTTAATTGTAACAATTAATTATACTCAACTGAAATAATGCACTAATTAAATTAATAAAAATTATGTAAATAAATGACAGATTGGGAAACAAAAATAGGAATTACAGACAAGAAATTAAAAAATAAACATGGTAGACATTTACCCAACTATGGTCAATGTACAACAGTAGGGCCAAGCGGTTGTGGGAGAACAGCATTAATGAAACTTCCTGGCAGATTAAAACTGTGTGCCCGACCGAGACTCGAACTTGGGACCTTTGCCTTTCGCGGGCAAGCGCTCTACCATCTGAGCAACCGAAGCACGACTCACGCCCGGTACTCACAGCTTTACTTCTGCCAGTACCTCGTCTCCTACCTTCCAAACTTTACAGAAGCTCTCCTGCGAACCTTGCAGAACTAGCACTCCTGAAAGAAAGGATATTGCGGAGACATGGCTTAGCCACAGCCTGGGGGATGTTTCCAGAATGAGATTTTCACTCTGCAGCGGAGTGTGCGCTGATATGAAACTTCCTGGCAGATTAAAACTGTGTGCCCGACCGAGACTCGAACTTGGGACCTTTGCCTTTCGCGGGCAAGCACTCTACCATCTGAGCAACCGAAGCACGACTCACGCCCGGTACTCACAGCTTTACTTCTGCCAGTACCTCGTCTCCTACCTTCCAAACTTTACAGAAGCTCTCCTGCCAGAAGTAAAGCTGTGAGTACCGGGCGTGAGTCGTGCTTCGGTTGCTCAGATGGTAGAGCGCTTGCCCGCGAAAGGCAAAGGTCCCAAGTTCGAGTCTCGGTCGGGCACACAGTTTTAATCTGCCAGGAAGTTTCATATCAGCGCACACTCCGCTGCAGAGTGAAAATCTCATTCTGGAAACAGCATTAATGATTGATAATTATATCCTACCTCCAGGATGGTTAAATTCGAAAAAAATTAATCATTTGTACACTTATTTTAAAAGTTTACATCAACCAAAACATCAACAAATTATAAAAAGATACAAAATTAATGAAAAATTAGTAATTTTATGATATAATTATGAAATTAGTCCATTAGATAATGTGAAGATAATTAAGTAGCAGATTTAGATTACTTCATACTTGAGAATCAACATATAGTTGTAGAATGTTTTACTAGAGTTAGACATAAAGGAACAGATTGTTTTTACTTATCTCACTTATTCAGAAATACCAAAAACATTAGTTAGACATAATTTAAGTTTTTTAAAATACTTTTAGGCAAGATGATACAAATTTAGATCTTATTTATCATGAAGTTGTTGGCAGTGATTTAAAGTTTGATAAATTTAAGGAAATATGTAGAAAATAAATGATGACTAACTGAAAACCCTCAGATGCCGACAGGTGTTGTTGATATACCTCGATGAGGACAGTTGAAAATGTGTACCCCGGCTGGAACTCTAACCCGGGATCTCCTGCTTACATGGCAGACACTCTATACATCTGAGCCACCAAGGACACAGATGAATAGCGCGACTGCAGGGACTTATCCCTTGCGCACTTCCCGTGAGGTATATCAACAACACCTGTTGGCAGCTGAGGGTTTTCAGTTAGTCATCATTTATTCCAGTGAAAAGCTGCACGGTCATCAACAGCATTCTGTTCTTTCGAGAACAGTTACTGTTTTTACATATATGTAGAAAATGTTGGAATAAAGATGAATTTGGATTTATTACAGTAGATATGACAAGAAACATTAATAATGGTAATTATAGAGAAAATAATTAAGAATTTTTTAAACATTGAACATAAACATTTAACATAAATGTTGAACATAAAAGTTAAATGTGAAATAAAAAAGATTATCATGTTTTTTATCCTTATTAAATGTTTGAAAAATACAATCAGGTAATTGTTAAAAATGGGATACGAAATAGAAAAGCAAGAAACAATTAAAAGAAGAGTATGCAAAATACAAAGAACAACCAAGGACAAAATATGAAAAAATTAAAGAAAAAAGACCATCCAGTTTTTGATGCTACTGAAAAGTTAACTAAGGAATCAAAGAATTAGGTGATAGCGTTTTGAAAGCAATTGTAAGAAATAGCGAAGTTGAAAAACAAATGGTTTCGTATAATCTACATTATATAGACGAATTTAATGATATTGCAACAATTAAACAAAATGATTCTTAAAAGAGATTATATATTAAGTGAATCAGAAGTAAATATTTGTTATCGAATTATGAAAAAGAAAGAACATTATTAAAAGGTAAAGCTTTTTAAAGATAAATATAAGTGAAAGTATGTTAGGATTTGTCAATCATAATGAAGATACTATTTTTTTACTAAGACTTATTGGTACTATGAATTATATTGGTAAATTACCAGTAGAATTCAATGCTGACATATTAAAAATTGGTGAAAGAGAAAATGAAGGAACAAATGGAACCAGATGGATTAATAACTCTTTTAACAGAAAAAAATAGCTATGGATGATTTACAAACAAAATTTGATTGTCTTGATTTACAGAATTATTTTGGACTATAATGAAAATAATCGAAATTTAATCACGAAAAGGAAACACAGTTTTTTCTTAGCCTTTCAGAATGAATCCTTGTTGATTCATTAGAAAATATTGGTGAGTATTTAGTAAAAATAATTCAGAAAAAACAATTGAATAATGTTTATCAATTAATTGATAGATTAGCAGTAATCCTTGTGAAGGAACTAGGTGGAAATAAAAATTATCACCATGAAAAGGTGGAATAATTGTAGTGTTAATGTATAAAATTAGTGATTCTAATAATCCAAAAGGAATTCCTTAGTTAACTGGACTTTTCAATATTTTACGACAGACGTTTTGGAAAAGTGAAAAACACAGTAAAGTTATAGTAAATTGGAATTTATATAATTTACCAGTGCCAGAGATTCATCTACCAGGATATTCATACTGCAGGCCTTTTACTAAACTAGAAGAAAGACTTGTATGTGGTGATCCAGGAATAAATAAATAAAATGAAGATCGAAACTTCCTAGTAGATTAAAACTTTGTGCCAGACTGTGTCTCACACTCTGCATCTGCATCTTTTGCAGGCAATTGCTCTACCATCTGTGCTTCCCAAACATTACTCAACACCCATCCTCACAGTTTTCATTTCGCCAGTACCTCATCTCCCACTTTCCAAACCGCTCAGAAGCTCTACTGCAAGTTGTACAGTTAGAGGAATAATATATGGAAAACGAAAATTAAGTGTGGGATTAGGTGTGGATGAAAATGGATGAGGATTATTTTTAATTTATTTAAATGAATAATATTTTAATGAATTATACTTTTTTTCATAGTGGCTAAATTAAACAAAAATCAATTAAACTTAAACCGAATAATAAGCAATTACATAGTTCTGAACCATTTTTCACTGATTCTCAAAAAACAAAGGCAGACAAACAATTTATTGCAACATTTAGTTTTCCTGTTGTGAAAATTTTGTTTAGCATCTTATGAAAAAGAAACAAAACATGAAGGTGGATTTTTGCCATTACTATTGGTAGCTTTACGATGTTTAACTGCTATTGGTTCAATAGCTGGTGGTTTAGCAGCAACTGCTATTGCAGTTATAAATTAGAAAACAGCTGATAAAGAATTTAAAGGACAAAAAAGACATAATTTAGCAATGGAAAAGAAAGCTGGCACTGGATCTAGAAGAAAAAATTTCAAGGAGATAATCAAAACAGTTACTAATCCTTCATCTAATTTTCAGATAGGAGAATTAGTTAATGAATTAAAAATCAAATATTTTCGTGGCGTGTTACGACTGACGAATTACCTAATGAACCGAAAAATTCAGGATTTTGAATAGCAAATTTAGAGTCATCTGATCACATTGGTACACATTAGATTTGTTATTAAAAATAAAAAAAATTGAAATTTGTTTATGATTCATATGGAGGAAATACACCTAAACAAATAGCTAACTACCTCGGTAAAAATAACCTATACTACAATATCGAAAGAATACATAACATCTAAAAAGTAATTTGTAGGCATTTGAGTCTGTTTGTTTGAAAACTCCTATGTGTGAATTAAAAGTTTAATCATATTTTAAATTTCATAAATGGACCTTTTTTGGAAATAAGTTATACGCTAAACTCAATAAAGATTTAGAAGAAATAATAGATTTTCATTTATTAGAACCAAAACTTAAAGAGGAAGGGCAGTTCTTCACCACTCTCTCAAAATTTGAAGATGTTCAATCAAAAATCAAAGTATTCATCACCAGTAGACTGAGAAACAATTAATGTAATTAACCAATATCAAAAAGAATTAAATGCCATTTTCAAATTAACTAGACGTTATGTTGCTTTTAAAGGTAGAAGTATACGAATGTAAATGCTCGAATAGGTGTAAAAACGATGCAGTGAATATATATTTACTGAATAAGTTATTAAAGCAATAATAAACCCTGAATACACAAGTATTTTAACACATTTGAATAATTGTCACTAAAGCTAATGTAACAAAATACATTACAAAAAAAGAAATTGAAGAAGTTATTTCAGAAATAGATTCAACTCCATACTTAACCATGTCAAGAAAACTTAATGATACAGTGTATGATAAACAAAATATTGAATTTACCTTTATGACTGACGGCAAACAAAAAATGCACAGTTTCTATTAATATGATTTTATTCTTAAAAAAATTGTTCTTGGTGGTGAAAACATAAGCAGAGATTTAACATTGAATGATTTCGATCTTTCAATGAGTGTTTTTGACAAACTGTACAAAATCCTGTCATCCAGTCAATCTAAATAGAGCACAAATCAACTTTTCTACCTGTCAGATTAAAAGATTCTGTTAAAACTGTTCCACTTGATAGAAAGTGAATTATATTTGTTGAAATAATTTAATTATTTTTTAGTCTATATAAATAGAGAATCATGATCACATCTACTGTTTGAAATGTAAAAATTTTACTGACACACAAAATTCTCATAGATTAACAACTAAAACTGGAAGACAAAGATCTCAAGGTCTTTTGTGCAGTATGTAAAAGTGCAAATAGTACATTCGTTAATAAATTTTCTAGATAATAGATTCAGTACATGTGAAAAGATTATCAACCACTGACAAAAAATTTAAAAGGAAAATGTAATTTCATTGGAAATAAATGATTTATGAGAAGCTAATTTAGACGAAATGGGCCCAGGAAATAAATGAATCAAGGAATTTTAAAAAAAATGATATAAGTATTTATTAACAGTTATAGATGTTTTTTCTTGCTTGGGCTATTCCAGTTAAAGATAAAAGAAAGTATGAATGTAGTTCATTTTTGTAAATATATTTGAGTCGAGAAAAATAAAAAAAATTTAAAAGCAGATGGGGTAAAAAATTTTATAATGAATAATGACAAGAAATAATGAAAAAAAACTAACTTCAATCATTATTTATTTTTTAGTTCTTGCGTAATTTAATAGAACATTAAGAGAAAAGATGTGGAAAAAATTTGCTCTTAGAGGAAAGTATAAATGAGTTGACTTAGTTTTGAAATTAACTGATGAATACAAACAATAAAAATTAAGCTGAAATTTGTAAACCAAAAATTGAAATTGTTACAGAAAACTTTATGTAACAAATTTGTTAGATACCAAAGCTAAAAATAAAATTAGTGATAAAGTAAGAATAAGTAGATTAAATGGAATTCTGAAAACAATGTACTGGCAATTGGTCAACATAAATGTTTGAAATTGAAGATATTATTCATTATAATTCAATCATATATAAATAGTAAGATTTAAATTGTGAACCAACAAAAAGGGAATTTTTATGAACAAGAACTACTGAAAAAGAATTTTCCTGATAATTATCTTGTTGAAAAAGTATTAAATTACAAAGGTAAAAGAATATATTTCATGGTTAGGATTTGATAATTCACACAATAGTTGGGTAAATAAAACTAATGCAATTTTTTAAAATTTTAATATAAGAATCTATATATAAATGGAGTTAGTAACTGAAAATTCACACACGTTTGGTACTGAATATAAATAACATTATGCTTATACTTTCATTAAAGAAGAATAAGAGTATCCTAATATTCAAATAAAGATTAACAGAAATGATTTAAGGTCAGAATTATTTGAACATGTTAAATTTGTATTAATATAATTAGATGGTTTTCATTCATTTTGAGTATTAGATGTACATAAAAATCTTTATCAGTGTTATTTAAAATTAAATCATGAAAGAAGTACTTGAAAATTTAATTTTTATTTTCTAAGACATGATTGCTAGACAAGGTCTAAAGACTGCTTAAGCAGTCGCTTGATTGGTTATATTTTCATACAGTTGTTTTTGTGATTAATTATCCAAGTTTTGAAATCTTTTCGATGACAGTTATTTCTTAAGGTTTCTTTCATTCAGTGATATAAATTTAATTAGTTTGGTACATAATTAATTATTAGATGTTCTTCTCAATGTGGAAGTCTATTTCTGATCATATCTATTTGATTTTGTGCTTTTTTAAACTGTGTTCAAATAACACAATTTTCATAATTAAATGTAGTCTTAAAAGAACAATAGCTGGTCTTAAACTGCGATCACAAAATTAACGTACAACATGTGGTAACAAACTATTTATTTGCTGATTTCTGTAATCTAAAATTTCTACAGTTCTATCATATTGTTATTTTTGTATAATTATCCTCAATTTTATTTAGACCTTTCAGATATTTTATATGTTTGTTCTACATTAGTCTTTTTTTAAAATCACAATGTTTCCAAATCGATATTAAATCTATTTATAATACCCAATCTTAAAATTGTTCAGCTTCTTTCATTATTGATTTTGATATTAAAAAATGCAAGCCTGGTTCGTTAATAAACTTAGTATCTGGATGTAGATTTTGTAAGGTCCATGAAATATGGCTATTTAATTTTTCAAATGACTGTATTTATTTTTATTTATATGGTTATTAGTTTCATCTCTAGGTTTTTTCATATTCAAGAGTAATACAAACATCTTTAGCCATAAACCCAAGATTATTTTCATTATCAATCTCTAGGTGAAACTTGTTTGATGTTGTTATATAGATGTTTGTTATTTTTTAGATCTACAAGTAACATTGTTATATATAAAAAAAATTATTTTTGATTCCAATAATTTTTTATTTTTAAATGGAAAGTGAAAATTGATTTGTCCATTGTGCATTAAGAAAAAAAATTCATAAAGAAATTAAAATAGCAAAACAGTCTGCATCTTCAAAAATGGTTTGTATTGACTGTATAAAAAAGGAAAATTAGAATATAATGAAAATAAATTTGCACATTTACTTGTGAAAATTGTAAAAAGGAAATTAAAAATTCTTCTTAAAATGTTCATAACTGTGATCAATCAAAAAATTAGAGAATAGGTTTAAATGATCAAAAACATAAAGAAAGATATTCTCAAAATGTCATATGGGATTGTGAAAAATTTGTTTGGAAAATGTAATTAGGGAACTTTAAAAATTACAATAGTATAGAAATTTATTAAAAACTGATTAATTTTTTAACCCTCAATACAACTTGTTGTGTTTCTTAAAACATCATTGTCATAATATATTATTGTATTTGGGTTTAATTTATCATGAGCATTTGGTAGTGTATTAAATCTATCTTGTAATTTAACATGCTTATTATCATTAGCAGTTAAAACAATATTATTAAATTCAACAGTATACAATTCATGTTTCAATGACATAATGAAATTCATTTTTATATTGTTTTATTTTGTTAACTAAACAATTTTTGTAATCATTAAATTTAATTTCATTTTTTACAACAGTGTTCTTAGCTCCTTTATATTTTTTCTTTCTTCATTGCCAAATTTATAAGCATACGTTTTTGATATTAAACTAGTGTGCTCAAACATAGTTTTTCCATAATTTTCGTCTTTCATTTTTCCTGAAAGTTACTTGTTTCCATAAATATTATCTTTTGAATTATCACTTGTGTCAAATTTGGTAACAGTGATTTCACATCTTTTTAAAAATCTAGAGTTCTTATATCATAGATAAAAGAATCAGAATCCATACAATGTAAATCAATATCTACATCAGATTTTGGTTTTATAAAATTTTATTTAAAATTGTCCACTTTTTTGAAATATCTAGAATACTCATTTCAGTATAAATTTGTTTATTGAATATTATATCTATTTCCGAATATCTACTGACATTAAATATTTTTGAAAATGTTGTAGTATATTCATAATTTGGTTTTATAAATATAATTGTATTATTTTTTGGCTTTGTAAATATTTTAATATTTCGTCAATTTCTAATATTTTCTGTTGTTTTTCCAAATACCGAATTATTCATTAACTTTTAGAAACCTTTTTCAGAATCGTTAGCTGCATTTTACTCTGCAATGTATTTTTTAGCCCCATCTGATTGTTCAAATGGTTAAGATTCAATGAATAATCGTTAATTTTAATCCAAGATTTATACATTGTTTAAGATTTCTGTAATGTAAAACGTATTTTTCTCTTTTGGTTAATGTTGCTAAAATTTATTTCCTCTTTCTGGTTCTAATGGGTAATCATTATCTAATTCATGTAATTATTCTAAAATAATAAAATATAAATAAAATATAAAAAATTCTAAAATATAACCATATTTGCTAACATCTGACACTTTAAGTATTTTTTCAGAATGAAAATATTTCGGTTCTAACCAACTAAAATCTTTAAATGGAGTAAACTGAGATATTGCCAAATCACATAAATTATTTGCTTCTAAATATCCAATATAGCTTGATTGCTGCTCTAGCTCAAAATTTTTGATATATATATTGTCTGATGTAGCATATAGGTTAATACTTGAGAAATACCACCTCGAAATTCTATGTCAAGAAAGAAAAACATATCATAATCGTCTAATAAATCTATTTGAATTTTTCTCATTTGTAACATAGAATCCCAAGATATTCCTGGAGCTGTAAAATACCAAGATGGATCGAGTTTTAAGATTTAATAAATGTATCTCTAAAATTTTCGATGATATTTACTAAAATTAAATTATGAGTATTAATCGAAATTTTTAATATTGAATTTTGTTTTTGGTGTTTCATAATATTCATCTGAAATATTAACTTTATTAAGTCTTGAATGAAATTTTTTTCGGTAAGTTACTTTTTGTAATTATTTGAGAATATGTATGTTTTTAAGAATGAATTCCTTTTTTAATAATTAAATCTAATTTTCACCTTCAAAATATTTTGCTGTTACTCTTTTATAATATTAGGAGATAATTTATCAGAACTTGAGGCCATAAATTTAAATGTATCTAATAATCTTAAGTTAATCTGTCTTCAGCATGTTCCTAAAAGAAATTCATTTTTCTTCACTATTTGGAAATGCATCAATATCTCTATTGTCAACTGCTAATTCTTTAATAAACAGATGAATATTGTAATTTGTTAAATTAAAAATATAAACTGTAATAAATTTAGGATTATAGTAATTAAAATTGTTATCTTCATGTGCAATCCTCTATATTTTCCTGTTAAATGGCAATGATCGCTTACTTTCTACTCACCAAAAGTAAATTCTTTTTCATAAGTTTGACAGACTTCTAAATTTTTTAATTCATTACTCCTTCCTTAGTCTATTTCATTGGAACATTTAGTTTATATATTGTAGCAATTACTCTCAATTCTTCTTTTTGCATTTCAATAGATTTTTGTGCTGCATCTTTACCTGTGTAAGTAGCAGGATTTTTATAATCTCCATTAGAATATTTAACATAACTGAACGAAATTGGTATCTATTTTATTTGTTAATATATGATTTTTCAGGATTTGTTTGGCAAGTTTGAATACCTTTTAATAAACATTCGAAATCTATATAAATTACAAAAGGAACTGTTATTGAATGATTATAATTTTTAAATTCGATTTTTTTACCTTTAAAAGGAATATCTGTTTTTACTTCTTTGTGTTCTTTACAATCGGTTTCATAATTGCATATGTTTGCTTGTGAATCAAAATATCTTATAGATTTCACAAAGATAAATTTTTCCATTATGTTTACTTGTTTATTTACTAATTAATTCAGATAATTTTTTCCAACAATGATGTGAACTATTTTCATTTCAAATTGAAAGAAAATTAACAAGGTTTATATGTTTATTTTGTGTATCATAAAGAAGATACATAATTTTTTCCTCTTCAGTGCCTTGATATGGGTAAACTTTAATCAATTATTAGATCTCCTTTCAAATTTTGAAATATGTTTAAACTGAACAGTAAAATTAATTTTGTCCTTTTCGAAACTTTATCTAATTCTAATCGAAGATTTTTATAATGTTTTAGCAATTGATTGAAGTTCTTTTAAAGTTTTAGATTCTAGTTCTGTCTTCTTCATTTCATTATTCATTTGTTTCCTATTAAAATAATAAATAAATTGAAACAGATCTTTTCAAGTTACATTTCAGTAACCATTTTCTTTCTAATAATTTTGTAAATCTTCATAACTCAACCCAATCTTTTCTTGGCAATAATTTTCTAGCTCTAAAATAGCTCAGCTTTGTTAGCCATTTTTTCCATTGTATTTGTAGAGAAGGAGAATTGATTATTTTTACTTTCATCGTATTTGGTTAAATGTAGCTTTTGAGATTTTAGGATTGATGGTACTTGAAACTTCCTGGCAGATTAAAACTGTGTGCCAGATCAAGACTTCAACTCAGGATCCTTGCCTTTTGTGGGCAAGTGGTAGAACACTTGCCTGCAAAAGGCAAAGGTCCTGAATTGGAGTCTTGGTCTGGCACACAGTTTTAATCTGCCAGGAAGTTTCATATCAGTGCACACTCCACTGCAGAGTGGAAATCTCATTCTTTGATGTCCTTATTTATAAACAATAAAATTTATTATATTTGTAAATTTTAATCAGAAAATAAAAATTAGTTTTTTTATATATAGGAAAATGAGATTTTTTGTTCTTATTTATAAAGAATTAAATTTATTAAATTTAAAAATTTTTAAATGAGAATGTTTTTCCAAAATAGTCAAATGAAATTTTTTCTCTGGGGGAAATTCTCAATTATATTCTATATTGCAACCTGAAAATATAGCTTTTTTGGTATAGGCTAATGTGATTTTTTAGGACCCACTTCTCAGTCAGGTTAGATTTGAAAATTTTAACTGTGAAATTGGATTCTTGATCGGCATCCTGGAAATTTGATTTGGAAATATAATTAATTCTGCGTTGTTTTAATTTCACATAAGTAACCTGTTTAAGTTTTATTGACCAATAGATTTCATTTCACATGAGTTACGTCCCCTGCTGCAGCAAGGAAAAGGTGGGAATGACCAGAAAAATGCTCCTATCAGTGCACAAAAAATGCCACGATGTTCCTATTTATTTAGAAGACATCGATTGAAAAGTGGTGAACCAGTTTCCTCATTCTATCTTCCTAAGAACTTTTAACAATTATCTCAAAACTTTTGGCATGCAAACATATTTGCACTCTTTTACACTGAGAGAGAAGCAGTGGCAGTTGCAAAGAGACGGAAAAGTGTAGAAATAGCGAAGAACAAAGCACATAATGGCAGTGTGCGAGAAAAACAGTAACACAGTGGCAGTGGGACATAGTAAGTGGACAGTGACAAAACAGTGCTAGGAAAAGAGTGAATGAGACAGTGACAGTGTGTGGGGGGGGGGGGGGGAGGGGGGAAGGGGGGAGATTGAAGAGTAAGAGAAAGTGGAAGTGAGTGAGAGCCAGAGATAATGAGAGACAGAGTCTCTGACAAAAACGAGGAAGGGAGTGATAGTGACAGTGAGTACAGACAGAAGCAGTAGGAAGCAAGGAATGATATATTAGCAGTATGAGAGAGAGCAAGAGGGAGACAGTGACAGAGAGAAGATACTGCAATAGTTGAACGAAGGAGACTGTGGGTGTGACACAGGAGACAATGACAGAGAGACACAAAGAGGTAGTGACAGTCAGATGGGCTGAATAAGTGAGTCAGAAAGGGCAACTGGGAGTGGATGAGTATGAGGGACTTAACAGCTATGGACTGGTTGTTGTGAATGAGTCACAGTTAGGTAAGCTAGTGGGAGTTTCAGAGGAGTTGTACTTTTAAAAAATCGCTAATATGTTCTCAAGCCAATATTTTTGGGGAAATTGCCATAAGTGCTGGGTAAGGTAGATTGAGGCAGCTGGAAACCACCTTTCAGTCGAAGTCTTTTAAATAAACAGGAACATAGTTACATTTTTTGTGCTTCGATAGGAACTTTTTTCCTTTGGTACAGTAAGTTTTGGTGTACTAGTGAATGCCTCCTGTCGGTCCATTTTACGTGATTTAATATCGATAGTAAATCGATATTTATATCTAAATACATACAAACTCCGAAAGCCATCATACAGTATACGGCGGACTACACCTTGAAAAACTATCATTTCCTTCCTCTTCCACTCGCAAATGGAGCAGGAGAAAAACGACTATCTATATGCTTCCATATGTGTCCTGATTTCTCATCTTGTCTTCGCAATCCTTATGTCAGGTGTGTACTGCTGGCAGTAGACTCGTTCTGCATTGTGTCGCAAGTGGTGGTTCTCTAAACTTTGCCCAACAGAGTTTCGCGAAAAGAACGTCTGCTTCCTTCCAGGGATTCCCATTTGAGTTCACGGAGCATTTCGGAAATACTCCATTGTTGATCGAGATTACAAGTAAGCAATTACATGTACAGCTGAGAATGGCTTTATTTGAGAAAGATGGTGCAGTCTAGCACGCTGGGCTGGCATTCGGGAGACCGATGGTTCAAATCAGTGTCCGGGCATCCTGATTCAGGTTTTCTCTGCTTACCTTCAACCGCTCCAGACAAATGCCGGTGTGGTTCCTTTGAAAAGCACAGACAATTTCCTTCCTCAGTCTTTCGTAATCCGAGCTTCTGCTCCGTCTCCAATGGCTTCGCTGTCGACGGGACGTAAAACTGTTCTTCCTTCCTTTTTAGGATTTCATACCTCAGTCGGTAAATACGGAACCCTTATAGAGTCGCTTTGTTGTCTGTCTGCCTGTCTGTCCGACTGTTAAAGCCCTTATTCTGAGGAATGATTAGTCGTATCAAGCAGAAATTTATGTCATTTATGGTCCCTTGGCGGTGCAAAAGATTTAAGCCTGTTGCGGTTGGCGGACCCGAGTCATGGTTCACGCTGTCGGGCGGATGCTCGCGGTTGTGTGCAGTCGAGTGAACGCGGTCTCGTCTTCCCTGCACTGTGCTGGATCTCATCTGTGGTGTAGCACATCGTTCTGTTTGATCGGATGTATAGAGATGAGCTCGCTGCAAGTAAAAGTCATTTCAGCCTATATGATATGCAAAAAGAGAAATTCCACGCGCGAGACACGGTTTTGGGTGCATCCTACGGTGGAACAAAGATGTACGAAAGGAGCGTTCGTCACATTGTATTCCGAATTGCGCAAAGACGAAGACAAATTTAATACTTATTTTTGTATGTCTATTCGTTGCTTTGACGAGCTTGTCGGCAAAATACAAGACAACCTGACACTTGAAAGTCTCAGAAGGATACCTATTACTCCGACAGAACGAGTAGCAGCAACCTTACGGTAAGAATATGAATATGTATACGGATGACGATTAATTTTAATAATATATTTCATCATTCAAAGCTTTGCTGCAACTATGTATTACATTCGTTAGGCAATAGACAATTTTACATTTGTATTGTATTACTACTGAATTCCAATAATTTTTATAACATCTCCCAAGGTGATCCTCGCGGTACTGCATTGATTGGTTAGGATGCTGTTGGGATATTGAAGGTGGGGCGTAGGTAAAAGGGGTCGGTGGATAGCGGAAAGAGCTGATGGGAGCTGGGGGGGGGGTGTATGTTTAAATTAGCCTGATTTGTTTGCTTAATCGACATAAGCAGTTGAAGTAACTGAGTGCGAAATAATAGTTTCTGATCAACATTTAATGTCTTCACAGAGGGCAACAGCGAAACAAAGAATGATCGGTCGTTGTCTTCCTCCTTTTCCTTACCATCTTTCAATAATGTAAGTAAATTATCTTCAAATGTTGTGTTCTTGATAGGCCTCTTCCTCTTGAAGGATTGTTTTTCGGTGTTGACATTCAGTCGGACATCATCGGTTTGTTCTTCAGAGTTCTCGACTGTTTTCTGCGAGTGCATTGTTGTTATACAGATTATCTTGCACGACCGATACTGAGTCAAAGTTACTCTCTGTTGGTGCATCTCGGGGACGGTCAAGATAGTGTAACTGCTCATGGTAGATGTATTTTGGTCTCTTAGTTGCTGCTGATCCGGACCTCATTTGCTTTATTCTAGTGAGGCTTTTAAAATAGGCATCCCGTGCAGTTTTCCATCTCGTCTGGACCTTGTCAACTGAAATAACAAGGCCGATAAATCTTTTATTACTAAGGAAGCGTACATATATTATTTTAAGAAGGAATACATCTAAGGTTTTATATCAGCGTAGCCGACTTAATACCTAGAATTAAAGCTACTTTCCTCTGTGAATGTACATAAGTATCAAATATATGGTTTACACGTTACAGGTATCTTGGAAGGGGAAACACATTTACAGATCTGCATTACTCTTATTTAATGGGTGCATTAACAACTGGACAGATTACAAGGCAGGTGAGCGCCACTATTTGGACTACGTTAAGAGAAGAATGCATGCCTGTGCGCTCAACAGACAAATGGAACGAAATTAGCCATGGTTTCCAAAATGTCGCCAATTTTCCTCATTGCATCGGAGTCCTGGATGGAAAACATATTCGTCTAGTAAAACCTATCAAAAGTGGATCACTTTTCCTCAATTACAGGAATTATTTCTCCATTATTCTTATGGCCATCTGTGACGCTAACTATTGTTTCATGTTCATTGATGCCGGAGGTTACGGAAGGAACTGTGATTCAAATATTTTTAAAAACAGCGTCTTTTGGAGGAAAATGGAAAAAGGAAAATTAGCTTTACCCCCACAAAAGCCACTGGGAGGTACACACGACTCTCCAGTGCCATATGTTCTTGTGGCAGACGAAGGCTACGCATTAACACAACATGTGTTAAGGCCGTATGCGCGAAAAAACATGACTCACAAAAAGAAGATTTTCAATTACCGAATTACCCGAGCCCGAAGGTTTATTGAATGTACTTTCGCAATATTAAGCCACAAGTGGAGGGTTTTGGACCAGCCCTGTCAATCTTGATCTAGCAGTATCTATTGTCAAAACGTGCTGCATTTTGCATAATTTTGTTCGAGTAAGAGACGGATACAACTTTGAAGATACCCTGTATGTTACCGGCTTCGAAGATGTGGCAGAAACTACACCTGTCAGTAAATCGGGTAATAGTGTACGAGATAAATTTGCGGAATATTTTGTCGGTAGAGGAGCTGTGTCCTGGCAGGAATCAAAAATTCACTGAACACAGGCCACTTATCTCAATGACAGACATTTGCGGTTGTGTACAGTTTTTCTACATAATCAATGTTTGTACTGTGCATAAACTGAACTTGCGAATGTCTATAATTCTATAATTGTAAATCATTGTATTTTGTATAGAACTACAATAAAAACACAAGAAAAATATGTGTCTACTTACCACACTTTTTCTGATCTGCCTCGTTCAGACCTTCAAAGCCGAGTATTATATTTGAACAGGCGTCTAGCCACACCTTCAATCGCATTTCACGGTTCTTGTAGTCCCCATGCAATGGATCTCATACGTGGGGCCTTCCTTCAACTTCGGCAGTTAACATGTCTGTATCGATTTCACAAGACATTCTGGAAACTTCTTAAATCACACCCACATTTACCACACTAGTCGAATGCTACGGCTGAGATGAGGTACTCTGCTTTGCACGAAGTAATGGCCGCTATCGACAGGGGATCTCAAGTTGATTCCGTATTTCTAGATTTCCGGAAAGCTTTTGACACCGTTGCTCACAAGCGACTTCTAATCAAGCTGCGGACCTATGAGGTATCGTCTCAGTTGTGCGACTGGATTCGTGATTTCCTGTCAGGAAGGTCGCAGTTCGTAGTAATAGACGGCAAATCATCGAGTAAAACTGAAGTGATATCAGGTGTTCCCCAGGGAAGCGTCCTGGGACCTCTGCTGTTCCTGATCTACATAAATGACCTGGGTGACAATCTCAGCAGTTCTCTTAGGTTGTTCGCAGATGATGCTGTAATTTACCGTCTAGTAAGGTCATCCGAAGACCAGTATCAGTTGCAAAGCGATTTAGAAAAGATTGCTGTACGGTGTGGCGGCTGGCAGTTGACGCTAAATAACGAAAAGTGTGAGGTGATCCACATGAGTTCCAAAAGAAATCCGTTGGAATTCGATTACTCGATAAATAGTACAATTCTCAAGGCTGTCAATTCAACTATGTACCTGGGTGTTAAAATTACGAACAACTTCAGTTGGAAAGACCACATAGATAATATTGTGGGGAAGGCGAGCCGAAGGTTGCGTTTCATTGGCAGGACACTTAGAAGATGCAACAAGTCCACTAAAGAGACAGCTTACACTACACTCGTTCGTCCTCTGTTAGAATATTGCTGCGCGGTGTGGGATCCCTACCAGGTGGGATTGACGGAGGACATCGAAAGGGCGCAAAAAAGGGCAACTCGTTTTGTATTATCACGTAATAGGGGAGAGAGTGTGGCAGATATGATACGCGAGTTGGGATGGAAGTCATTGAAGGAAAGACGTTTTTCGTCGCGGCGAGATCTATTTACGAAGTTTCAGTCACCAACTTTCTCTTCCGAATGCGAAAATATTTTGTTGAGCCCAACCTACACAGATAAGAATGATCATCAAAATAAAATAACAGAAATCAGAGCTCGAACAGAAAGGTTTAGGTGTTCGTTTTTCCCGCGCGCTGTTCGGGAGTGGAATGGTAGGGAGATAGTATGATTGTGGTTCGATGAACCCTCTGCCAAGCACTTAAATGTGAACTGCAGAGTAATCATGTAGATGTAGATGTACCGCGCGCGCGGTATCCGCAGGACTGTGCACGCACCACCTTGTTTCTGTGTATTCAACTGACGCGGAAGGTCCGCGGCGCGCAAGGGCTGCGCGGACGCCTCCGCCGCTTGCGCACCGTCCGCCTAACTGTGTGCTGTGCCCCATTCTCATACGTGAGCAGCAACCGCGCGCGGAGCGCGGGGCGCGGACCATCCGCGTAAGTGTGCAACGGGCCTTAGGCTTCCAAGTCAATGCAGTCAAAAGATATTGTCTTTTGTCTTACACATTTTAATATTCATCAAGACCCATAGGATACTTCTCCTTGGCCTAGCATCATGAAACTTGGCAAAAGAAAGGTTACATAGTACAGCAAAAGGAAAATATCGTGTATTTATATCACACGAAAAAAATATACCGACGTAAAAATTTCAACATAAAAAATTATTAATAAATTACATAAAAAATAATTAATGTAGAGCGACGACACTTCGGGAATATAGTTGTCTCGGTAACATACACTCCTGGAAATGGAAAAAAGAACACATTGACACCTGTGTGTCAGACCCACCATACTTGCTCCGGACACTGCGAGAGGGCTGTACAAGCAATGATCACACGCACGGCACAGCGGACACACCAGGAACCACGGTGTTGGCCGTCGAATGGCGCTAGCTGCGCAGCATTTGTGCACCGCCGCCGTCAGTGTCAGCCAGTTTGCCGTGGCATACGGAGCTCCATCGCAGTCTTTAACACTGGTAGCATGCCGCGACAGCGTGGACGTGAACCGTATGTGCAGTTGACGGACTTTGAGCGAGGGCGTATAGTGGGCATGCGGGAGGCCGGGTGGACGTACCGCCGAATTGCTCAACACGTGGGGCGTGAGGTCTCCACAGTACATCGATGTTGTCGCCAGTGGTCGGCGGAAGGTGCACGTGCCCGTCGACCTGGGACCGGACCGCAGCGACGCACGGATGCACGCCAAGACCGTAGGATCCTACGCAGTGCCGTAGGGGACCGCACCGCCACTTCCCAGCAAATTAGGGACACTGTTGCTCCTGGGGTATCGGCGAGGACCATTCGCAACCGTCTCCATGAAGCTGGGCTACGGTCCCGCACACCGTTAGGCCGTCTTCCGCTCACGCCCCAACATCGTGCAGCCCGCCTCCAGTGGTGTCGCGACAGGCGTGAATGGAGGGACGAATGGAGACGTGTCGTCTTCAGCGATGAGAGTCGCTTCTGCCTTGGTGCCAATGATGGTCGTATGCGTGTTTGGCGCCGTGCAGGTGAGCGCCACAATCAGGACTGCATACGACCGAGGCACACAGGGCCAACACCCGGCATCATGGTGTGGGGAGCGATCTCCTACACTGGCCGTACACCACTGGTGATCGTCGAGGGGACACTGAATAGTGCACGGTACATCCAAACCGTCATCGAACCCATCGTTCTACCATTCCTAGACCGGCAAGGGAACTTGCTGTTCCAACAGGACAATGCACGTCCGCATGTATCCCGTGCCACCCAACGTGCTCTAGAAAGTGTAAGTCAACTACCCTGGCCAGCAAGATCTCCGGATCTGTCCCCCATTGAGCATGTTTGGGACTGGATGAAGCGTCGTCTCACGCGGTCTGCACGTCCAGCACGAACGCTGGTCCAACTGAGGCGCCAGGTGGAAATGGCATGGCAAGCCGTTCCACAGGACTACATCCAGCATCTCTACGATCGTCTCCATGGGAGAATAGCAGCCTGCATTGCTGCGAAAGGTGGATATACACTGTACTAGTGCCGACATTGTGCATGCTCTGTTGCCTGTGTCTATGTGCCTGTGGTTCTGTCAGTGTGATCATGTGATGTATCTGACCCCAGGAATGTGTCAATAAAGTTTCCCCTTCCTGGGACAATGAATTCACGGTGTTCTTATTTCAATTTCCAGGAGTGTATTTAAGTGATTAACATTGCAAGATCGTAGGTTAATGTAAGCGCGATGTAAACCATTGAAAATATGAAATGCTGGTTCATTAAAAACCAGTGTAACGTAAGCATGCAACCGTGCAAGCATTGTGCTTTGCGGGCGTCGTATGTCATTTTGTGGGATGGAGTTCCATGCCTGTTGCGCTTGGTCGATCATTAAAGGGGCGGTTAATGCTATTTGTGGGTGACGCTGCAATTGTCGTCCGATGGTGTCTCATATTTGTTCGACTGGAGACAGTTCTGCCAATCGAGCAGGACAAAAGAACATGTCAACACTGTGTAGGACATGCTCGGTTACAGTAGCGACATGCGGACGAGCGTTAGCGTGCTGGAAAACACCCCCTGCAGTTCTGTTCATGAACTGCAGCACAACAGGTCGAATCGCCGGACTGACGTAGAAATTTGCAGCCAGGGTGCTTGGGATAACCACCGGACTGCTTCTGATGTCATACGAAATGTCACCCCAGACCGTAACTGCAGGTGTAGGTCCTGTGTGTCTAGCGCACTGGCAGGTACGTTGCAGGCGTTCAGCTCACCTTCTGTTCAACACACGGCCATCACTGGCACCGAGCAGAACCAGCTTTCAATAAGAAACACCTCCACTCTGTCCTCCAAAGTCCTCTCGCTTGGCACCACTGAAGCCGCAAATGGCGGTGGTTTGAGGTCAGTGGAATGCACGCTAAAGGGCGTCTGGCTCAGAGCTATCCTTGAAATAACCGATGTGTAACAGTTCGCTATGTCAGGGTGGTGCCAACTGCTGCTCAGATTGCTGCTGCAGGTGCAGTGCGATGTGCCAGATCCATACGCCAAACACGGTGGTCTCCGCTCTCGGTAGTGACATGTGGCCATCCGGAGCAAGCTCTTCTTGCGACTGTACATTCCCGAGACTACCGCTGCCAGCAATCATTTACAGTAGTGCATTCCTGTCAAGTCTTTCTGCAGTATCTCAGGAGGAACATCCCTATTACACGACCTCTTTCAAACTCAGTGAGGTGCTGATAATGGCTTGTTTGTCAAGTTAAATGCATTTTTGACTAACATCAACTCACCACGTCCAATTTCAAAGGTAACTAACGCTCACGACCATTACAGCGTGTATTTAAAGCAAACCTGATTTGAATTCTCATAGTCGCGACTGGAGCGAAATTTCAATAGACCCTGATGCTGATTTGGGGGAAGGGACCAAACAGCGAGGTCATCGGTCCCATCGGATTAGGGAAAAATGGGAAAGGAAGTCGGCCGTGCCCTGTCAAAGGAACCATTCCGGCATTCGCCTGAAGTGATTTAGGGAAATCACGGAAATCCTAAATCAGGATGGCCGGACGCGGGGTTGAACCGTCGTCTTCCCGAATGCGAGTCCGGTGTGCTAACCACTGCGCCACCATGCTCGGTGAAATTGGATTAGACGTCATCTTTGAGATGTAGAAACACGCCTACCAACTTTGGTTTATGTCGGTCAGCTCCTCCTTGGTGTCCCGATCTTTTCCCTTCTGTGTATTTCTACGAGTATTATCATTTGTTATCCGCGGTCAAACTTGAAATTAAAACAGTCAGTAGTTCTGAATTCAGGCTGACTGTGTCTTAATGGTAAAAGTCAAACATCAGGCAAGGGATGACTTTATTGCTCATATGTCGTGTTTTAGAATTTATCCATCATATATCCAGCAGTGAATACTGCACGTAGATACGGCGTTTCAAGTTGTATGTGAAACAAACATTCGCAGTCTCCACGTATATCAGGAGTTTCAAGTTGTATTGAAAGGAACGTTCGCAGCCTAGTGTAAGTCTGGGAATGTTTGTTTCACATACAACTTGAAATGCCGTATTTCCATCCTGTAATCGCCCCTGGATATCTGATGAAGGATAAATTCTGAAGTGCGTCATGTGAGAAATAAAGTAATTCCTTGCCTGATGATTGAATTTCACCATTGCGACCCAGCATCCTAAATGTATAACTACTGATTATTATAATAATTGTCGCCTGTCTCCTGCATGACTTTACGACACATTTATATTATTGAAATTAAACCATACTCGAAAATCTTTGAATCACTGGGATTATAAGCATATGCAAGGGCGAAGCAATTTCTGTGTCCCATCGTCAATGTGAGGGTAAGAGTGGTACAGTAAACCAGCAGCAGTGCATCGGTTACAAGCTACTGGGCTCCCAGGAGAGGTTCGATGCGGTGACGGTAGCCGACTATCAGCGTCAAAATCATAGATATACTATAGCAGAATAACTCCAACAATATCCTGGAGGCATATCAGTGTCACAACTCCCGTCTGATGAAGGTGCAGTTCCTGAGGGCAGCACTAGTGTCTTTAAGAGACGTCGGCAGTGAGTCTGTTATATGCAATGGCGAAGCAATTTCTGTGTCCCATTGTCAATGTGAGGGTGCGACAGCTACACTAAACTGGCAGTGGTGCATTGGTTAGAAGCTACGGGACACCCAGGAGAGGTTCCACAGGTGCCCGTAGCCGAATGCCAGTGCAACTATCATACACTACTGGCCATTAAAATTGCTACACCACGAAGATGACGTGCTACAGACGCTAAATTTAACCGACAGGAAGCAGATGTTGTGATATGCAAATGATTAGCTTCTCAGAGCATTCACACAAGGTTGGCGCCGGTGGCGAAACCTACAACATGCTGACATGAGGAAAGTTTCCAACCGATTTCTCGTACCCAAACAGCAGTTGACCGGCGTTGCCTGGTGAAACGTTGTTGTGATGCCTCGTGTAAGAAGGAGAAATGCGTACCATCACGTTTCCGACTTTGATAAAGGTCAGATTGTAGCCTATCGCGATTGCGGTTTATCGTATCGTGCCACTGCTGCTCGCGTTGGTCGAGATCCAATGACTGTTAGCAGAATATGGAATCGGTGGGTTCAGGAGGGTAATACGGAACGCCGTGCAGGATCCCAACGGCCTCGTATCACTAGCAGTCGAGATGACAGGTATCTTATCTTATCCGCATGGCTGTAAGGATCGTGCAGCCACGTCTCGATCCCTGAGTCAACAGATGGGGACGTTTGCAAGACAACAACCATCTGCACGAACAGTTCGACGTCGTTTGCAGCAGCATGGACTATCAGCTTGGAGACCGTGGCTGCGGTTGCCCTTGACGCTGCATCACAGACAGGAGCGCCTGCGATGGTGTACTCAACGACGAACCTCGGTGCACGAATGTCAGAACGTCATTTTTTCGGATGAATCCATCTTCTGTTTACAGCATCATGATGGTCGCATCCGTGTTTGACGACATCGCGATGAACGCACATTGGAAGCATGTATTCGTCATCGCCATACTGGCGTATCACCCTGCGTGATGGAATGGGGTGCCATTGGTTACACGTCTCGGTCACCTCTTGTTCGCATTGACGGCACTTTGAACAGTGGACGTTACATTTCAGATGTGTTACGACCTGTGGCTCTACCCTTCATTCGATCCCTGCGAAATCCTACATTTCAGCAGGATAATGCACGACCGCACGTTGCAGGTCCTGTACCTGCCTTTCTGGATACAGAAAATGTTCGACTGCTGCCCTGGCCAGCACATTCTCCAGATCTCTCACCAATTGAAAACGTCTGGTCAATGGTGTCCGAGCAACTGGCTCGTCACAATACGCCAGTCACTACTCTTGATGAACTGTGGTATCGTGTTGAAGCTGCATGGGCAGCTGTACCTGCACACGCCATCCAAGCTCTGTTTGACTCAATGCCCAGGCGTATCAAGGCCGTTATTACGGCCAGAGGTGGTTGTTCTGGGTACCGGTTTCTCAGGATCAATTCACCCAAATTGAGTGAAAATGTAATCACATGTCAGTTCTAGTATAATATATTTGTCCAATGAATACCTGTTTATCATTCTGCATTTCTTCTTGGTGTAGCAATTTTAATGGCTAGTAGTGTAAATATACACTAGCAGATTGACTTCGACAACGTCGTCGAGGAATATGCATTTGTGCAGCACCCGCATAATGGCGAGGCAATTACTGAGCAGGGCATTAGTGTCTCAGAGACAGAAAGGTAGAGAGTCTGTAGTGAGCAATGGTGAAGCAATTTCTGCCTCCCATCGTCAATGTGAAGGTCCGAGGGTTATAGTAATCCAGCTGCAAGGCATCGGATACAAGCTACTGGACTAACAAGAGACGTCCCAGGAGGTGACCATACTCGAATCCCGTGCGCAAGTATCTTAGATATGCACTAGCAGAATTACCCCAAAAATGTCTTCGAGGCATTTGCAGCAGCACAGTAACCCTCTGATGGAGATTCAGTTCCTGAGGTAAGCAGTACTGTCTTGGAGAAACGTCGATAGACAGCCTGTGCTATGCAATGTCGAAGCAGTCTCTGTGTCCCATCGTCAGTGTGTGGATTCGTGGGTTACAGTAAACTGGCAGCGGTGCATCAGTTAGAAGCTATTTTACACGCAGGAGAGGTGCCATGCGGTGAAAGTAGCCGCGCCAGTATCATGGATACACACTAGCTGAATAACTCTTACAATGTCATCGAGGCTTACGCAATAGCGAAGCACCCCCCTAATGGCGAGCAATTCCTGAGCGCGGCATTAGTGTCGTGGAGAGACGTCGGCAGCGAGCCTGTAGTATGCAATGGCGAATCAATTTCTGTGTCCCATCCTCAATGTAAAGGCGCGAGAGTTACTGAAAAACGGCAGCGGTGCATAGGTTACAAGCAACTGGTATCCCAGAACAGGTTCCATGCGGCCACAGCAGTATCATAGGTAAACACTAGCGCGAATGACTCCAGCAACGTCCTCGAGGCATATGCAGTAGCGCAGGACCTGTGTGATGAAGATGCAGATCCTGAGGCCACCACTACTGTCTAGGAGAGACGTCGGTAGAAAGTCTGTTCTATGCAATGGCGACGAAATTTCTGTGTCCCATCGTCAATGTGAGCGTGCGAGGTGTACAGTAAACTGGCATCGATGCATTGGTTACAAGCTACTGGACACCCAGGTGAGGTAACCATAGCAGAACACCAGCTCAGGTATCATAGATATACTCCAGCAGAATGACTCCAACAACGTCCTCTAGGCATATGCAATAATGCACCACCAGCCTAATGGCGAGGCAATTCCTGAGAGCGTCGTTAGTATCTTGGAGAGATGTCGACAGAGAGCCTGTAGTATGCAATGGCGAAACCATTTCTGTGTCCCATCGTCAATGAGAATGTGGGTTACTGTAGACCAGCAGCAGTGTATCGGTTACAGGCAAGTGACTCCTAGGAGACGTTTCATGTAGTGAGCGAAGCCAAATGCCAGCGCCAGTATCATAGACACACCCCAGCAGAATGCCTCCAACAACAACCTCGAGGCATATGCAATAGATCAGCTCCCGTCTATTGGCGCGGCAATTCCTCAAAGCGTTATTAGACTCTTGAAGTCGGCAGAGAACCTGTGGTATGCAAAGGCGATGCGATTTCTGTGTCCCATTGTCAATGTGAAGGTGCGAGGGTTACAGTAAACTACACTCCTGGAAATGGAAAAAAGAACACATTGACACCGGTGTGTCAGACCCACCATACTTGCTCCGGACACTGCGAGAGGGCTGTACAAGCAATGATCACACGCACGGCACAGCGGACACACCAGGAACCGCGATGTTGGCCGTCGAATGGCGCTAGCTGCGCAGCATTTGTGCACCGCCGCCGTCAGTGTCAGCCAGTTTGCCGTGGCATACGGAGCTCCATCGCAGTCTTTAACACTGGTAGCATGCCGGGACAGCGTGGACGTGAACCGTATGTGCAGTTGACGGACTTTGAGCGAGGGCGTATAGTGGGCATGCGGGAGGCCGGGTGGACGTACCGCCGAATTGCTCAACACGTGGGGCGTGAGGTCTCCACAGTACATCGATGTTGTCGCCAGTGGTCGGCGGAAGGTGCACGTGCCCGTCGACCTGGGACCGGACCGCAGCGACGCACGGATGCACGCCAAGACCGTAGGATCCTACGCAGTGCCGTAGGGGACCGCACCGCCACTTCCCAGCAAATTAGGGACACTGTTGCTCCTGGGGTATCGACGAGGACCATTCGCAACCGTCTCCATGAAGCTGGGCTACGGTCCGCACACCGTTAGGCCGTCTTCCGCTCACGCCCCAACATCGTGCAGCCCGCCTCCAGTGGTGTCGCGACAGGCGTGAATGGAGGGACGAATGGAGACGTGTCGTCTTCAGCGATGAGAGTCGCTTCTGCCTTGGTGCCAATGATGGTCGTATGCGTGTTTTGCGCCGTGCAGGTGAGTGCCACAATCAGGACTGCATACGACCGAGGCACACAGAGCCAACACCCGGCATCATGGTGTGGGGAGCGATCTCCTACACTGGCCGTACACCACTGGTGATCGTCGAGGGGACACTGAATAGTGCACGGTACATCCAAACCGTCATCGAACCCATCGTTCTACCATTCCTAGACCGGCAAGGGAACTTGCTGTTCCAACAGGACAATGCACGTCCGCATGTATCCCGTGCCACCCAACGTGCTCTAGAAGGTGTAAGTCAACTACCCTGGCCAGCAAGATCTCCGGATCTGTCCCCCATTGAGCATGTTTGGGACTGGATGAAGCGTCGTCTCACGCGGTCTGCACGTCCAGCACGAACGCTGGTCCAACTGAGGCGCCAGGTGGAAATGGCATGGCAAGCCGTTCCGCAGGACTACATCCAGCATCTCTACGATCGTCTCCATGGGAGAATAGCAGCCTGCATTGCTGCGAAAGGTGGATATACACTGTACTAGTGCCGACATTGTGCATGCTCTGTTGCCTGTGTCTATGTGCCTGTGGTTCTGTCAGTGTGATCATGTGATGTATCTGACCCCAGGAATGTGTCAATAAAGTTTCCCCTTCCTGGGACAATGAATTCACGGTGTACTTATTTCAATTTCCAGGAGTGTAGCAACGATGCATCGGTTACAAGCTACTGGACATCCAGAAGAGAATCCTAAGTTGAACGTAGCAGAATGTCAGCACAAGTGTCATGGATATACTCCAGCAGAATGACTCCAACAACGTCCTCGAGGCATACGCAATATTGCAGCACCAGCCTAATGGCGAAGGAATTCCTGAGGACGGCTTTAGTGTCTTAGAGAGGCGTCGGCGGAGACCCTGTAGTAAGCAATTACGAAGCAATTTCTGTCTCATCGTCAATGTGAAAGTGCAAGGGCTACAGTAAAGTGGCAGTGGTGCATCGGTAAAAAACTACTGGATTCCCAGGAGAGGTTCCATGCGGTGACTGTAGCCGAATTGCAGCGCCAGCATCATAAATATACACCCAGAGAATGGGACCGACTATGTCCTCGAGGTATATCCAACAGTGCAGCACCCGTGTGACTTACAGGCAGTTCCAGTGTGCAGCACCAGTGTCTTCGAGAGACGTCAGCTGAGACACTGTACTACGCAATGGCAAAGCAGTCTCTGTGTCCCATTGTCAATGTGAATGTGCGAGGGTTAGAGTAAACGGGCAGCGGTGTATCATTTAGAGCTACTGCACACCCAGGAGAGGTTCCGTGCGGTAACCGTACCAGAATGGCAGCACAACACTCATAGATATTGTGGTGTCACCGCCAGACACCACACTTGCTAGGTGGTAGCTTTAAATCGGCCGCGGTCCATTAGTACATGTCGGACCCGCGTGTCGCCACTGTCAGTATTTGCAGACCGAGCGCCACCACACGGCAGGTCTAGAAAGACGTACAAGCACTCGTCCCCAGTTGTACGACGACTTTGCTAACGACTACACTGACGAAGCCTTTCTCTAATTTGCCGAGAGACAGTTAGAATAGCCTTCAGCTAAGTCCATGGCTACGACCCAGCAAGGCGCCATTAACCATATCTGGAGAGAGTCTCCTTTGTATAGTCAAGAGCGATGTACCACAAGGATGAATTAAAGTTAAGTAAACAGACGATACGTACTTTTCTTTAGCGCATTCATACGTATCCTGTTCCAGACTTCACGCCCGTCTGCGTTAGATAGCGTGCATTTCGGCCTCCTCTATCTACAAGGTGTTGGCACATTTGCCAACACATCAGATATATTGCAGCAGAATGTCTCCAACAACGTCCTCAAGGCATGTGGAATAGTGCAGCACCCACCAAATGGGAAGCACTTCCTGGGGATGGCTTTAGTCTCTTGGAGAGACGTCGGCGGAGACCCTGTAGTATGCAATGGTGAAGCAATTTCTGTGTCCCATCGTCAATGTGAAAGTGCGAGGGCTGCAATAAACTGGCATCAGGACATCAGTTACTAGCTGAGGTTCCATGCAGCATGCCTGTACCAGTGACATAGATATACACTAGTTGAATGACTCCAACAATGTCCTTGAGGCATACGCCATAGTGCAGCTCCCGTCTGCCAGAGATGAAATTCCCTACGGCAGCATTAGTGACGTGTAGAGACGTCGGCGGAAACCCTGTACTATGCAGTTTCTGTGTCCCGTCGTCAATGTGAGGGTGTGATGGCTTCAGTAAACGGGCAGTGTTGCATCGCTTAGAAGCTGCGGGACACCCAGGAGAGGTTTCAAGCGGTGAGCGTTGCCTAATGCCAGCGCCAGTATCATATATATAAACTAGCAGAATTACTCTGACAATGTCCTCGAGGCTTATGCAATAGTGCAGCACTTGTCTGATGGAGGTGCAATGTGAAGGCAGCATTAGTGTCTAGGAGAGACGTCGGAAGAGAGCCTTTAGTATGCAATGGCGAAGCAATTTCTGTGTCCCATCGTCAATGTGACGGTGTGTGGGTTACAGTAAATCGGCAAACGTGCATCGGTCAGAAGCTACGGCACATTCTGGAGAGGTTCCAAGTGGTGTCTGTAGCCCAATGTCAGCGCCGTCATCATTATATACACTAGTAGAATGACTCTGATAATATCCTCGAGGCATATGTGGTAATGCAGCACCAGTTTGATGAAGATTCAGTTCCTGAGGGCAGCATTAGTGTCTTGAAGAGACGTCGGCGAGAGCCTCTTGTATGTAATGGAAAAGCAGTTTCTGAGTCCTATCGTCAGTGAGAACGTGAGAGGGATACAGTATAACGGTAGCAGTGCATCAGATACAAGCTTTTGGACTGCCAGTAGAGGCTTCATGGGTGACCACAACCAAATGCCAGCGCCAAATCATAGATATACACTAGCGGAATGACTCCAACAATGCCCTCGAGGCATATGTAAGAGCGCAGTACCCGCCTGATGGAGATACAATTCCTGATGGCAGCATTAGTGTCTTGTAGAAATGTTGGCAGAGAGCCTGTAAGCAATTCGTGTGCCCCATCGTGAATGTCAGGTCACGAGGCTTAGAATTAATCGGCCGCAGTGCATCAGTTACAAACTGCTAGACTCCCAGGAGAGGTTCCGTGCGGTGACCGTAGCCGAATGCGAGCGAGAGTATCGGAGAATGACTCAGACAATTTCCTCGGCGCATATGCAACAGCGCAGCAACCACCTAATGGAGCGGCAACTGCTAGGAGAGAGGTCAGCAGAGATCTGAAAGTATGCAGTGGTATGCAATGGCAAAGTAATATCTGTGTCGCATCGTCGATGGTAGGGTGCGAGGGTTACAGTAAACCGGCAATGGTGCATCAGTTACAAGCTGAGAGGTCCCATGCTGTGACCATAGCAGAATGCCAGCACAAGTATCATAGATATAATGTAGTAGAATGTCTCCAACAATGTCCTTGAGGCTTAAGCAATAGCGCAGCACCTGTCTTATGGAGATGCAGTTCCTGAGGGCAGCATTAGTTACTTCGACGTACGTCGGCAGAGAGCCTGTAGTATGCAATGACGAAGCAATTTCTATGACCCATCCTCAATGTGAGGAATTCCTGTGTCCCGTCGTCAATGTGAGGGTGCAAGGGTTACATTAAATGGGCAGCGGTGCATCGTTTAGAGGCTCCATGACACGAAGGAGAGGTACCATGCTGTGACCGTTGTCACGCCATCACCATAGGTATACACTAGCAGAATGACTCCGACATTGTCTTCGCAGCTTATGCCATAACGCAGCACCCACCTAATGGAGAGGCCATTTCTGAGGGCGGCATTAGTCTCTTGGACAGACGTCTGTAGTATGCAATGACGAAGCAATTTCTATGACCCATCCTCAATGTGAGGGTGCAAGGGTTACATTAAACTGGCAGCTGTGCATCGGTTACAAACTACTGGACTCCAATGCGAGGTGAAATGTGGTGACCGAAGCTGAATGCCAGCGCCAGAACTATAGATATACACTAGCAGAATGACACCAACAACGTCCTCAAGGTCTACTGAATAGCGTATCACCCATCTGATAGAGATGCAGTTCCTGAGGGCAGCATTAGTCTTGGAGAGTCGTTAGTAGAGAGCCAATAGTATGACATGGCGACAGAATTTCTGTCTCCCATCGTAATTGTGAGGGTTACAGTGAACCAGCAGCGGTGGATCGGTTACAAGCTACTGGATTCTCAGGAGAGGTTCCATGCGGTGACAGCAGCCAAATACCAACGACAGTATCATACATTTACACTAGCGGAATGACTCCGACAAGGTCCTTGAGACGTATCCGATAGGGCAAACCTGTGAGATGGAGATGCAGTTCCTGAGGGCAGCATTAGTGTCTTGGAGAGACTTCGGTAGAGAACCTGTACTATGCAATGGCGAAGCAATATCTGAGTCCCATCGTCAATGTGGGGGTGAGAGGGTTACAAAAAAAACCAGCTTTGGTGTATCAGTTACAAGCTACTGCACACGCAAGAGAGCTTCCATGCGGTGACCATAGCAGAATGCCTGCACAAGTATCATAGTTATACTCCAGTAGAATGACTTCAACAGTGTCCTCGAGGCATACACAATAGTGCAGCACCAGTCAAATGGCGAAGCATTTCCTGAGGGCGGCATTAGCGCCTTTCAGAGACGTCTACAGAGAGTGTAAAATATGCGATGATAAAGCACTTTCTGTGTCCCATCGTCAATATGAAGGTCCGAGGTGTACAGTAAACCAGCAGCAGGTCTCAGTTACAAGCTACTAGACTAACAGGAGAAATTCCATGCGGTGACCGTATCCGAATGGCAGAAGCAGTATCATAGATATACACTAGTAGAAAGACTCCAACAATGTCCTCTAGGTATATGAAATAGCGCAGCACTCCTCAGATGGAGATGCAGTTCCTGAGGGCGGCACTAGTCTCTTGGAGAGATGTCTTCAGAGAACCTGTAGTATGCAGTGCCGAAGCAATTTCTGTGTCTTATCATCAGTGAAATCCTAAACTCTGATTGGAATGTATACCGCAGAGACAGGCTGGACAGTGAAGGGGGAGGCGTGTTTATAGCGATAAGAAGTGCAATAGTATCGAAGGAAATTGACGGAGATCCGAAATGTGAAATGATTTGGGTGAAGGTCACGGTTACAGCAGGCTCAGACATGGTAATTGGATGTCTCTATAGGCCCCCTGGCACAGCAGCTGTTGTGGCTGAGCACCTGAAGGATAATTTGGAAAATATTTCGAGTAGATTTCCCCACCATTTTATAGTTCTGGGTGGAGATTTTAATTTGCCGGATATAGACTGGGAGACTCAGACGTTCATAACGGGTGGCAGGGACAAAGAATCCAGTGAAATTTTTTTAAGTGCTTTATCTGAAAACTACCTTGAGCAGTTAAACAGAGAACCGACTCGTGGCGATAACATATTAGACCTTTTGGTGACAAACAGACCCGAGCTATTTGAAAAAGTTAACGCAGAACAGGGAATCAGCGATCATAAAGCGGTTACGGCATCGATGATTTCAGCCGTAAATAGAAATATTAAAAAGGGTAGGAAGATTTTTCTGTTTAGAGAAAGTGACAAAAAGCAGATTTCAGAGTACCTGTTGGCTCAACACAAAAGTTTTGTCTCAAGTACAGATAGTGTTGAGGATCAGTGGACAAAGTTCAAAACCATCGTACATTATGCGTTAGATGAGTATGTGCCAAGCAAGATCGTAAGAGATGGAAAAGAGCCACCGTGGTACAACAACCGAGTTAGAAAACTGCTGCGGAAGCAAAGGGAACTTCACAGCAAACATAAACATAGCCAAAGCCTTGCAGACAAACAAAAATTACGCGAAGCGAAATGTAGTGTGAGGAGGGCTATGCGAGAGGCGTTCAATGAATTCGAAAGTAAAGTTCTATGTACTGACTTGGCAGAAAATCCTAAGAAATTTTGGTCATGTCAAAGCGGTAGGTGGATCAAAACAAAATGTCCAGACACTCTGTGACCAAAATGGTACTGAAACAGAGGATGACAGACTAAAGGCCGAAATACTAAATGTCTTTTTCCAAAGTTGTTTCACAGAGGAAGACTGCTCTGTAGTTCCTTCTCTAGATTGTCGCACAGATGACAAAATGGTAGATATCGAAATAGACGACAGAGGGATAGAGAAACAATTAAAATCGCTCAAAAGAGGAAAGGCCTCTGGACCTGATGAGATACCAGTTCGATTTTACACAGAGTACGCGAAGGAACTTGCCCCCCTTCTTGCAGCGGTGTACCGTAGGTCTCTAGAAGAGCGTAGCGTTCCAAAGGATTGGAAAAGGGCACAGGTCATCCCCGTTTTCAAGAAGGGACGTCGAACAGATGTGCAGAACTCTATCTCTAACATCGATCAGTTGTAGAATTTTGGAACACGTATTGTGTTCGAGTATAATGACTTTTCTGGAGACTAGAAATCTACTCTGTAGGAATCAGCATGGGTTTCGAAAACGACGGTAATGTGAAACCCAGCTCGCGCTATTCGTCCACGAGGCTCAGAGGGCCATAGACACGGGTTCACAGGTAGATGCCGTGTTTCTTGACTTCCGCAAGGCGTTCGATACAGTTCCCCACAGTCGTTTAATGAACAAAGTAAGAGCATATGGACTATCAGACCAATTGTGTGATTGGATTGAGGAGTTCCTAGATAACAGGACGCAGCATGTCATTCTCAATGGAGAGAAGTCTTCCGAAGTAAGAGTGATTTCAGGTGTGCCGCAGGGGAGTGTCATAGGACCGTTGCTATTCACAATATACATAAATGACCTGGTGGATGACATCGGAAGTTCACTGAGGCTTTTTGCAGATGATGCTGTGGTGTATCGAGAGGTTGTAACAATGGAAAATTGTACTGAAATGCAGGAGGATCTGCAGCGAATTGACGCATGGTGCAGGGAATGGCAATTGAATCTCAGTGTAGACAAGTGTAATGTGCTGCGAATACACAGAAAGACAGATCCTATATCATTTAGCTACAAAATAGCAGGTCGGCAACTGGAAGCAGTTAATACCATAAATTATCTGGGAGTACGCATTAGGAGTGATTTAAAATGGAATGATCATATAATGTTGATCGTCGGTAAAGCAGATGCCAGACTGAGATTCATTGGAAGAATCCTAAGGAAATGCAATCCGAAAACAAAGGAAGTAGGTTACAGTACGCTTGTTCGCCCACTGCTTGAATACTGCTCAGCAGTGTGGGATCCGGACCAGATAGGGTTGATAGAAGATATAGAGAAGATCCAACGGAGAGCAGCGCGCTTCGTTACAGGATCATTTAGTAATCGCGAAAGCGTTACGGAGATGATAGATAAACTCCAGTGGAAGACTCTGCAGGAGAGACGCTCAGTAGCTGGGTACGGGCTTTTGTCAAAGTTTCGAGAACATACCTTCACCGAAGAGTCAAGCAGTATATTGCTCCCTCCTACGTATATCTCGCGAAGAGACCATGAGGATAAAATCAGAGAGATTAGAGCCCACACAGAGGCATACCGACAATCCTTCTTTCCACGAACAATACGAGACTGGAATAGAAGGGAGAACCGATAGAGGTACTCAAGGTACCCTCCGCCACACACCGTCAGGTAGCTTGCGGAGTATGGATGTAGATGTAGATGAATGTGAAGCTGTAAGGGTTACAGTAAACTGGCAGCAGAGACTCGATTACAAGCTACTGGAGTAAAAGGAGAGGTTCCATATGGTCACTGTACCCGAATGCCATCGGCAGTATCATGGGTAAACTCTAGCGGAATGACTCTGACAATGTCATCGAAGCATATGCAATAGCACAGCGCCATTCTGACGGAGATTCAGTTCCTGGGGGTTGTATTAGCGTTTTGGAGAGACGTCTGCAGAGAGCCTCTAGTATGCAATGGCGAAGCAGTGTCTGTGTCCCACTGGGAGGCTACGGGACGTCCAGGGGAGGTTCGATGTGGTGACCATAGAGGCACCAGTATCATAAGTATGCAGTAGCAGAATGAATCCGACAATATCCTCGAGGCTTATGCAACAGCTCTGCGCCAGTTTGATGGAGTTGCAATTCCTGAGGGCAGCGTTAGTGACTTGGTGAGACGACAGCAGAGAGTCTGTAGTATTCAATGGCGAAGAAATTTCTGTGTCCCATCGTCAATGTGAGAGTGCAAGGGTTACAGTAAAACGGAAAAGTTGCATCAGTTACAAGCTACGGGATAACCACGAGAGGTTCCATGCAGTGACCGTAGCAGAGCGCCAGCACAAATATCATAATATACTCCGGCAGAATGACACCAACATTACAAGTCCCTGAGCCACCACTTGTACACTCACTCAATAATGTTAACCAGTCCTTTCCTGAATTGTCAACGCATGTGCAAGCACATGTCTCTGAGATTTGATACACGTAGTATGACCTATAGACAAATGTTCACAGTAAAAAGAATCCATACTCTTTACCTAACTTGGAGAACTGGTATCTATACAATTACAATTTTACAGGATAAGAACAGAACTACAAATTTAAAGAAAACATCGTTATAGAAAAGAACACGATAATACAAATGACATTTGTAGTAATACAGGGTTTACAAAAAGAATAGAAATAATCATACATGTATTACAGGAGTTATGACATAAGTAAAGAAATGAAAATGAGAATATCAGTAGACACGTTAACTTGACACAAGAATATTAAAAGAAAACATAAAAGAATAAATAATGTCTGAACACGTTTCTAAAGTAAAGAACACGGTACAAAAACAGAGATTAGGTTTGAGGATAATAGTTTTCCTCATCATAGCGAATGCAGCCTAGTATTAGAAGGAAGAAAATTCTACCAAATTTATCGTATGAGGTAAACAAAGAGAGATAAAAAGACACCGAGACATAAGGATACACATAAACAAATCGGAATAACACAAAAGGAAAGGACAAGATATGTTTTCAAATGTAAATGTGTCGAAGTGTAAGTTAAACATCTGATACTGCAGTATTTGTGGCGGGCATTTTGTACTTCTGTTTCATTTTTTTTTCTTTTCAGTAATATCCTTCATGCTCATACCTCCTTTACTTTCAACCAAAACTACTTCATTTCCAATCAAAACTTCATTTAATTCCCGCAGACCTGTCCTATTTCAACATTTGTTTCCACTAAAATCCTATCTAAGCATGCCATTTGTATTTATACTTTCGAACAGTGCTTATACTTCCATGTTTTTCTTAGCTCATCATTCGTTTCTAAGAAAATCCTACCGAAACCTGTTGTCTCTATATCATCTTGTTCCTCATTGGCCAGACCTTTCCCTTATAGCTTCTCAATGTATTTCTTCCCAACTCATCACAACTAATTTTTATTATACAGCATACCCCCCTCTTAAACTAACTTAAATCTACTGAGCTCAGATGTGTAAACTAGAGGACGAGGCAATGCAGAAGCACAAAAAAAAAAATTAACACAAACAACAATGACAAAAATGCAAATTGGCAAAGCAGGCAGCAGCATATCTAAATTAGCAAAGTAAATGCAACATTACAATTAATACAAGGCAACATGCAGCAAACAAGAAAAATAAATCAGTGGTAAACCTATTTTAGCACAGTAATACAAAACAAAATTCAGTAGGACACAGTCTCACAAATAGCAGCAGCAAATGCAATAACGTATACCGTCGGTTGAGATGTCTCCGGACAGCCAGTGAAAAGTGAGGTGGTGCTCCATCATGCTGAAACTACATTTCCTGACTTATATTCAACGGCACAGCTTCCAAGAACGGGTCCAGCACAAGCCGAAAAAATACTACAGTAAAGACAGCAATGGAGATAAGGGAAATATACAGGGTGGTCGGAAATTCCCGTTACAGACTTTGTAAGGTACCTCTTTCGTGAGGAAGACATTTTTACCAGTTTTAATAAATTATTGTCTCTTATTGATGTATTCACGATAGTTAGGAAGTGCTGTAGTCCGTAGCCGGCCATGAATCGGAGAGCATTTCCCACGCTGGCTGGCTAGGTGACGAAGCGACCATATGTCGCGCGTAGTGGGGTGGGGCTCGGCGCTGGACCCTAGCAACAAGCGTCAGCCTGGGAAATATACATGACGGGAAGTACCGCCATCTTGGCGGCAAAGTCACCGATTTTGTTTACTTATATTTAATAATGAAAGTCGTCTATGACAACATGAATCCTAGGAGGAGCCTCTGGATGTTTAAAACTATTTACCATAATTTTGCCTCGTTAAAATTCACTCCCGTTCATTAACAAATGCATATCTTAGTAAGTACGAACTTGATCGGAAATCCACGAAATATGACGAAACTAGTAAGAGATACGGACTGCGCGCCAAAGTCGGTAGTCGGCATTAAGAGCTCTTCCTGTCTTATTCGATGGTAGCCATGCTCTCGGTTACGAGTGGTTTGTGACATGAGTGTTTCGTTATTGATCTAATAGGAATAAAAGTGATATTACGGCATTCTGAATGTTAATTTATAGTAAATAGATTGATCGACAGCAGTTTCAGGCAATTATCTTCCACCAACACATCCAATGCGCCAATGAAGAATCTGCACGGGACGACATTTACGAGAGCTGCACCGCGCACAAGTAGGAAGAAATCCGACGACACGACCCACCAAGGCCGATCAAGGAAGGACCGACTTACACTCGCAAATTCCGAGTGGAAATGCTGACCAGTTATTCTGTATGTCACATATACCACCCTCGATGGACTCGCAGCTAAGCTGAGTAATAACAGTATCAGTTTAGAAGCGAGGGGATCTTGCAACTTCTAGGACATGTAAAGAGTAGTGAGTACATAACATTTTGAATAGGAACCCATGTCCAGAAACGTATCGTTTCCGTTCTACGACGGTTTCAATGCAGATGATTATCTCATCCACACCCACGAGAGGAATGTACTTAGGCGTGACCCAGTACAATTGTTGCAATCCATTTGAAAAGAATACCGGCTTGTTCCGTTATTACTTAGGCATTTGCATTACAACGTATACCTTATGGTTTACATTAGTCGACAACAAGAGGAACCCAGCATCTACGACACCAGCCTCAATGTACCGATGCATTACAACAGCGGCTCGATGTGGCGACCACCAACGTTGTGGTGTCACCGCCAGACGCCACACTTGCTAGGTGGTAGCTTTTAAATCGGCCGCGGTCCATTAGTATACGTCGGACCCGCGTGTCGCCACTGTCAGTAACTGTCAGTAATTGCAGACCGAGTGCCACCACATGGCAGGTCTAGAGAGACGTACTAGCACTCGTCCCAGTTGTACAGCCGACGTTGCTAGCCATGGTTCACTGAGAATTACGCTCTCATTTGCCAAGACGATAGTTAGCATAGCCTTCAGCTACAGTTGCTACGACCTAGCAAGGCGCCATTACCAATTGATATTGTGATTATAAAGCCTGTACAGTAACGAGAGATGTTCTACAAATGTGGATTAAAGTTAAGTATTCCAGAAGCTACGTACTTTTCTTTATAGCATTAATTACGTATCCTGTTTCAGACCTCACGCCAGCCTGCGTGAGCTTTTAGCGTGCATTTCGGTCTCCTCCAACAAAACAGTGTTGGCACGTCTGCCGACACTTCAAACGTTGTTACACACATTGTACCTCCGAAGCATGTTCTGGTACACTCTCTCCATACCACCTAGTGTCTCTTCAATGTCTTGTGCAGTGACCAGAATTCGTGCCAGCAGATCTTTCTTTGTCTCTACAGGTGTCTCATAAATTAGGCTCTTCATACGACCCCACAAGAAGTAGTCCATAGGGGTTAAATCCGGCGATCGTGGCGGCCACGCGGTTGGACCACCACGGCCTATCCATCTTTCACCATACCGTCTGTTGAGATGTCTCTGGACAGCCAGTGAAAAGTGAGGTGGTGCTCCATCATGCTGACACCACATTTCCTGACGGACATTCAATGGCACAGCTTCCAAGAACGGGTCCATTACGTGTCGCAGGAAGACTAAGTATGCGAGACCTGTGAGCTTGGATGGAAACAGGTATGGTCCAATCACATGACCGTCCAGAATACCTGCCCACTCGTTAATTCCAAACCTGACTTGAAATCCCTGAACATGCGTGGCATGAGGGTTTTCGTCGGCCCAGACATTACTATTTCGAGCATTCGGAACACAATCGCTTGTGAACCTACATTCATCTGTGAAGTGAACTCGACGTGGAAACAGGGGAGCGTCGATGCAATGGTGGAGGAACCATGTGCAGAAGGCGACACGTTGTGGAAAGTCTGCTGGATGCATAGTGTGTACCCTTTGTAAGTGGTGCGGATATAATTGTTGCTCATGCAGGACGTCCAAGACGGTACTGTGACTAACAGCCATTGCACGTGCAATTGTTCGCGAACTCGTTGACGGGCTATCTTCAATGCGACGCACCACACTTTCTTCAAATGCGGGAGTGAGGCGCCGCCGTGGAGCACCACAGTCCTGAAGGTACCCGTTTCTCGTAGCCGTTGTGTAACTTGGGCAACCAGTTTGTGCGATGGAGTGTGACGGGGTGGAGAACGTTCGTGACACAGCCGACTAGCAGCTCTGCCCTTACCTCAAGCTTCGCCATACACAAGGAGCATGTCTGTGTATTCCGCAAACGTGTACTGCACCACGTTTCCTCTATCGGTGGTGCACAGACTCGGTCTCACTGCAAAGCAGACAATAAGTGACATCAGGGGATCGTTTGACGTGGGACACGTCATCGTGTCTACCCTCTTGCATACCAGGACAGGGAACTCTGACAAGGGAACCTCCCCATCGCACCCCCCTCAGATTTAGTTATAAGTTGGCACAGTGGATAGGCCTTGAAAAACGGAACACAGATCAATCAAGAAAACAGGAAGAAGTGTGGAACTATGAAAAAAAAAGCAAAATATACAAACTGAGTAGTCTACGTGCAACATATGCAACATCAAGGGCAGTGTGAGATCAGGAGCGCCGTGGTCCCGTGGTTAGCGTGAGCAGCAGTGGAGCGAGAGATCCTTCGTTCAAGTCCTCCCTCGAGTGAAAAATTTAATTTCTTTATTTCCGCAGTTATGATCTGTCCGTTCGTTCATTGACGTCTTTGTTCACTGTAATAGTTTAGTGTCTGTGTTTTGCGACCGCACCGCAAAACCGTGCGATTATTAGACGAAAGGACGTGCCTCTCCAATGGGAACCGAAAACATTTGATCGCAAGGTCATAAGTCAACCGATTCCTCCACAGGAAAACACGTCTGATATATTCTATACGACGCTGGTGACAGCATGTGCGTCACATGACAGGAATATGTTGTCGACCCACCTAACTCGTACACTTGGCGAATAGGTAAAAATATTCTTCTATCTTGCCCGATTTAGGTTTTCTTGTGGATGTGATAATCACTCCCAAAAAAGTGATGAAAACATGAGAGTTTGTCACATAAACTGCAACAAATGACTGCAACAGTCGCACAGTTTTCCCTGTGCTCTGTCAAAACATATGTTTTTAACGTTTTCAAATTTTTCCGTGTGTAGACCGTCAAATCCTGCATATGTCCAAGCAAATCTGAACATGTCCTGGAATTTTGGAGAACGAAGTTGATTGTGTGTGTGTGTGCCTGAACTTTGATAATTGTCTGAAGATACAAAATTAAAATTTTCGCTCAGGGGAAAATTCGAACCAAGGACCTCTGGTTCCACAGCTGCTCACACTAACCACAGGACCACGGCGCTACTCAGTTAGTATTTTCCTTAATGTTACATATCTTGAGCATGGACTACTCAGTTTGTATATTTTGCTTATTTTTTTCATAGTTCCACACAACTTCTTCCTGTTTTCTCGATTGATCTGTGTTCAGTTTTTCAAGGCCTATCCACTGTGCCAACTTATAACTAAATCTGAGGGGGGTGCGGTGGGGAGGTTCCCTTGTGAGACGTTTCTCTTGCCCTAAGCAGATGTTGATGAGGTACACATCTGAATTGAAACTGTCATAGAACGGAAACGATACGATTCCAGACATGAGTTCCTATTCAAAATGTCACTATATGTCTTAGAAGTTTGTAACGGGAATTTCCGACCACCCTGTATGTGTAAGCTTACAATAGGATGTATGATCATCAAAACTATGCAAAGCGCCAGCGGAAGGAACAAGATTTATACTATCTCCCATGTGAAATGCATTGGTTCTATCTCACATCTTAAGGCTAAAGTGGTGCACCACAACAACTCGTTGAACCAAAAAAATTACCGAGTTCTTGAAAAAAAATTATGTATTCAGTTCCTGTTACTAGTATATATATAAAGCAAATATGTACAAAGCAATGCATAAAAATATCATTCAATAGCCATGTGGCATTTCATAAGTCAATAGAAATTCTCTCAACTCTTGTAGAGAGACACTTGTCATAATCAGGCGTGTATGTGTAAGAATATTTCTCATCAATTCATAAGCATTTCAGTAAGCACCGCAAAGTTCACAGTGCAATCATATGCTTACAAGTAGTAGTGTATGTCACGTTCTTGGTGTGTTCTGCAAAGAAATGTCAATAGTGAGGTCAATGGCCTCTCTTTTCTGCAGCTATGCGAGCACTTGTGGGGGTGCGGCGAGATTCAAAGTGGCTAAAGCGGCACAAGTAATGTTGAAAGGCAAGAAAACAATGGGTATTTTCCAAGGCGGCTAGCGCAAAGGCCAGCACAGCAGAGCATTACATCAAGGTCACATATACTCCTTATCAAAATATTTACGACAGTAGTTTCAACTACAATGATAGTTTCATACAAATAAAAAAATTGCACAGGTTGAAAACTTACAGGAGAAGTGTGTAGAAACGAAATCTCATCAATAACATTGTAAAAAAATTTCCGTCGACTTTCTGGTACCCACATTCACATATACACTCATTTTTCATAACTCTTAAAGTACAATTCTTGGTTTCCAACGTTTTTTTCCACAAACCAGAGTCCCTAACCCCTACTCGTTATTCATTGCCTCATTACACATACATATATTCGTCGATAATAAATTGGATTGTTTTTGAGGAAGTAGACCAAACAGCGAGGTCATCGGCCTCATCCGATTAGGGAAGGACGGGGAAGGAAGTCGGCCATGCCCTTTCAAAAGAACCATCTTGGCATTAGCCTCGAACGATTTAGGGAAATAACGGAAAACATAAATCAGAATGGCTGGACGCGGGATTGAACCGTCATCCTTCCGAAGGCGAGTCCAGTGTGCTAACCACTGTGCCACCTCGCCCGGTGACAATAAATATGTAGCATACTCGTATTCCTCATATAACAACACCTTATTGATCATAATCATAACTCAACATCATCGTCGTAATATCATCGTAACACATCAAGCAAATCTGAAAATCGTTGTAGCTTCCTTCAATAATCTCAAAACGTCTTAAAAAATGCTCTCTGCTCGTTTAAAAAGTGTCATCTACCTCAAACCTACTTCAAAAATCGTGATTTCATACATCACTCAAAGCTCTTGCAGTGTCACAATCGTTCCGAAAATATATGTGGACAGTTCACAAAATGCAGACAAAGTAATGCAAAGTAATCCAACTGTGTAATTACGTAGACGTGTGTCAATGAGGTAGTAAACATGTTCATTTCTCTCTGTTAAATGACCAGATAGCTGTGTAATTGTGTGTTAGAGAAATATGGTACCGATGTGTAAAACTGTATAAGCAAATACCACATTAGCCAGGGCTCTTTGCGCTTGCCACACGTATGGTACACAAAGTAGGCGTACCCCCTTGAGGGATAATGTAATTATACCTCAGATCTTACAGATTAAAACTGCGGAATGAAATGTACCACCGAAAACCTTCTCTGTATCATTGTAATTCAAAAATATTTCTAATAATGTTTAAATAACAAAATGTAATCACTCAAATGCATGTCATGTAGCGCTAAACTGTACATCTTGTTATGAGAAAATTTCTATCATCACTTAACGGTAAAAATGTTGCAAGTGTCCTAGTTATTTTCGTTCATAAGCAAAGTTCTCCAGAAATCAATGTACTTATTTTGTTATATACACAAGTAAAGTGCTATGCGTATAAATGTCGTAGTTATTACGTTCACTGATGTGACCTTGAAAGTATTCTACTGTAACGTATTGTTGTGTTACGAAAATAACTGTCTCATTGTAGCCATGCTACAAAAGTCATTACCAATACGTGTTTTACTTTCCAGAACAACGCAGAGAAACTGTGCAGACATAAAACAGATACCACGTAAAAGCAATAATGAAAATTGTGTCACTCATTAGTGGCGTCATAATATAATCATGTATCTGTCAAACAAACCAAATACTGCGTCATTTGTGACCTCTCAGAAAGTGCTTTAAATAAAAAATGTTTTTTTCAAGTAAACCAAAATGTTACAGTAAAAAAAAAAAAAACCTCGTTAGCCATATATGTTCCAAGAATGTGAGCATTGTAGTCTTGACGTAACCGTGCAACTGACAAGCGAAAATTTACTCACAATAAGACCGTGTCGTCTGTTCCCTTCAAAAGTGTACTTCTAAAATCAATGTCTTAATATGTTCCACAGGTTCTTGACTGGCTAGTTAACTTCAAAACATCGCTGCATGTTAACAATTTCTAAATGTGACAAAGTGTAATAGTAACTTGAAGAGAATAATTTTATAGCAAAGACTGAGTCAGAAAGCAAATTATTTCTCAATAAACGATTTTACATGAGAAATGTGGTGTAATGCTTTACTTTTCTTAGAACGCAGAGTTTCAACTTCAACGCAACTTCAATGCGGTATACGTCAGATCCTCAAATAACAGCTCTGAATTGTGTTCCGTTACCTGAAATGACCTTGTCATCGCGTCCAACTTCACGTAAGAAATTTTTAACAAATATACAGAACGTCCGGTGGTTTTACGTAGCGATGTGAAAGAAACAAATTTTGTAGCAAGTTCAACAGCGACGAAAACGTACGTGCCGGCCGTGGTGGCCGAACGGTTCTAGGCGCTTCAGTCTGGAACAGCCCGACGGCTACGGTCCCTGATTCGAATCCTACCCCGGGCATGGATGTGTGTGATGTCCTTAGTTAGGTTTCAATAGTTCTAAGTTCTAGGGGACTGATGATCTCAGATTTTAAGGCCCATAGTGCTCAGAGCCATTTGAACCATTTTTGAAAACGTACGAAAATCCATGCAATTTTTTAACAAGGGGTGCCAGAAGATCAACAGCGGCTAATTCTTTTAGTCTGGTAGGAATAATGGGAAACAATGGACCGCGATGTGAGATAATAGACGGTTCTACATCTACATCTACATTTATACTCCGCAAGCCACCCAACAGTGTGCGGCGGAGGGCACTTTACGTGCCACTGTCATTATATCCCTTTCCTGTTCCACTCGCGTATGGTTCGCGGGAAGAACGACTGCCGGAAAGCCTCCATACGCGCTCGAATCTCTCTAATTTTACATTCGTTATCTCCTCGGGAGGTATAAGTAGGGGGAAACAATATATTCGATACCTCATCCAGAAACGCACCCTCTCGAAACCTGGACAGCAAGCTACACCGCGATGCAGAGCGCCTCTCTTGAAGAGTCTGCCACTTTAGTTTGCTAAACATCTCCGTAACGCTATCACGCTTACCAAATAACCCTGTGACGAAATGCGCCGCTCTTCTTTGGATTTTCTCGACCTCCTCTGTCAACCCGACCTGATACGGATCCCACACTGATGAGCAATACTCAAGTATAGGTCGAACGAGTGTTCTGTAAGCCACCTCCTTTGTTGATGGACTACATTTTCTAAGGACTCTCCCAATGAATCTCTACCTGGCACCCGCCTTACCAACAATTAATTTTATGAGATCAATCCACTTCAAATCGTTCCGCACGCATACTCCCAGATATTTTACAGATGTAACTGCTACCAGTGTTTGTTCCTCTACCATATAATCATACAATAAAGGATCCTTCTTTCTATGTATTCGCAATACATTACATTTGTCTATGTTAAGGGTCAGTTGCCACTCCCTGCACCAAGTGCCTATCCGCTGCAGATCTTCCTGCATTCCGCTGCAATTTTCTAATGCACCAACTTCTCTGTATACTACAGCATCATCCACGAAAAGCCGCATGGAACTTCCGACACTATCTACTAGGTCATTTATATACACTCCTGGAAATTGAAATAAGAACACCGTGAATTCATTGTCCCAGGAAGGGGAAACTTTATTGACACATTCCTGGGGTCAGATACATCACATGATCACACTGACAGAACCACAGGCACATAGACACAGGCAACAGAGCATGCACAATGTCGGCACTAGTACAGTGTATATCCACCTTTCGCAGCAATGCAGGCTGCTATTCTCCCATGGAGACGATCGTAGAGATGCTGGATGTAGTCCTGTGGAACGGCTTGCCATGCCATTTCCACCTGGCGCCTCAGTTGGACCAGCGTTCGTGCTGGACGTGCAGACCGCGTGAGACGACGCTTCATCCAGTCCCAAACATGCTCAATGGGGGACAGATCCGGAGATCTTGGTGGCCAGGGTAGTTGACTTACACCTTCTAGAGCACGTTGGGTGGCACGGGATACATGCGGACGTGCATTGTCCTGTTGGAACAGCAAGTTCCCTTGCCGGTCTAGCAATGGTAGAACGATGGGTTCGATGACGGTTTGGATGTACCGTGCACTATTCAGTGTCCCCTCGACGATCACCAGTGGTGTACGGCCAGTGTAGCAGATCGCTCCCCACACCATGATGCCGGGTGTTGGCCCTGTGTGCCTCGGTCGTATGCAGTCCTGATTGTGGCGCTCACCTGCACGGCGCCAAACACGCATACAACCATCATTGGCACCAAGGCAGAAGCGACTCTCATCGCTGAAGACGACACGTCTCCATTCGTCCCTCCATTCACGCCTGTCGCGACACCACTGGAGGCGGGCTGCACGATGTTGGGGCGTGAGCGGAAGACGGCCTAACGGTGTGCGGGACCGTAGCCCAGCTTCATGGAGACGGTTGCGAATGGTCCTCGCCGATACCCCAGGAGCAACAGTGTCCCTAATTTGCTGGGAAGTGGCGGTGCGGTCCCCTACGGCACTGCGTAGGATCCTACGGTCTTGGCGTGCATCCGTGCGTCGCTGCGGTCCGGTCCTAGGTCGACGGGCACGTGCACCTTTCGCCGACCACTGGCGACAACAACGATGTACTGTGGAGACCTCACGCCCCACGTGTTGAGCAATTCGGCGGTACGTCCACCCGGCCTCCCACATGCCCACTATATGCCCTCGCTCAAAGTCCGTCAACTGCACATACGGTTCACGTCCATGCTGTCGCGGCATGCTACCAGAGTTAAAGACTGCGATGGAGCTCCGTATGCCACGGCAAACTGGCTGACACTTACGGCGGCGGTGCACAAATGCTGCGCAGCTAGCGCCATTCGACGGCCAACACCGCGGTTCCTGGTGTGTCCGCTGTGCCGTGCGTGTGATCATTGCTTGTACAGCCCTCTCGCAGTGTCCGGAGCAAGTATGGTGGGTCTGACACACCGGTGTCAATGTGTTCTTTTTTCCATTTCCAGGAGTGTATTTTGTAAAAAGCAATGGTCCCATAACACTCCCCTGCGGTACGCCAGAGGTTACTTTAACGTCTGTAGACGTCTCTCCATTGAGAACAACATGCTGTGTTCTGTTTGCTAAAAACTCTTCAATCCAGCCACACAGCTGGTCTGATATTCCGTAGGCTTTTACACTTTGTTTATCAGGCGACAATGCGGAACTGTATCGAACGCCTTCTGGAAATAAGTTTGCAAATAGACAGATCTCTCCTAATTCTCTTTTGCATGTTGTTAAAATAACAAGTCGTCCGAAGAAAATGATAACATTTTCGTGGAACAAAATGTGCGTAGCTGAAATAAAAGTACCAGATGTGCTTATTAACTAAATCGTCAGGAATACAAAGTACCCATAGCTTGTCATCAACAGTGCAACATTTGAAGAGTACGTTATTCCTAACCACATACTAATGACGAATCTGTGTGTGTGTCTTTTCATGCCATTTACTTTTAATATCTTCCCACAAATCGGATGCTTGTCTTGCTCATGAGCAATATCCTTTAACACTCCGATGCTGGCGCTGGGTTGCACAGACCCACTAGGTAGTGTTTCTGTGCCTACGCCTCAGCGCCTGCAGTGTTATTTACCCCCTCCCGCCTGTTCCCCCTGACTCGGGCTTTCACAACAGACAACAGTGTGTTTAATTCCGCAAGAGCAACACCTCACCTACAGAGGAGCGACGGTATGCACAAGTACCATGCCAGCATCCCCGTAAGGATCCTTGATTCATTGAATTTTCCTCAATATAGTGTCTCTTTGTGTTTTACATACAGGCATTCTGTACGTGAAGTAGAAATTATTATGGTGCACTTTGTAACCTCCCCACAAAGTTGAATAAATAATAATATGAATATGATTCTAATTTTAGTGTAACCTCAGAACAAACTTGGTTCCCATTTATAACCTCCCTACAGAAATTCATTCACATTTAACCTCCACACAAAATTTGTTTCCCATTTAATGTACCCACAAAGTTCTTTTCTCATCTAATGTAAGCTCGAAACAAAAAAATTCCTAAACCTCGCAATAAAAAATAAATTCAATAACCTGGTAAATTTTGGACGACAGCAGTGCTGCGTCATGGCCCTGTAAGATCATTCTGAATAAAAAAGGAAAAATTCTTACCTCAATAAAATTGTCGAATATATCTGCTCTTACAATAAATTTTTCCGGTACAGCTCTGTGCAATGCTGGCCGATAGATTGGTCATTTATGAAAGGAAGCAACTGATTTTTCTTTTGCAACAATCGGAATGATCATGGATTGGAGAAATTAGTAAATTCTTTAAATTGAAATGAATGCTTGTTAGAAATTACTTTATATGACAAAGATTAGTATTAGGACATTTTTAAAACATTTACATGGGAGTTCAGATAACATTACTAGATATGCGCGAGGCTGCTTTTTACGTTATACAGTAATACTCAGGCTCCGGCATCGCTGCACCACGACCGACCAGCTAACACGATACACCATACCAGACCAGAGCAGACTCCAGACTAGCCACTAGCAACAACTTACTGCTACAGGTACACAGTGCCTACTTAGTCAACACTGCTCTCTGGTCAGCGATTCTCTTATACCTTGCGTATCGCAGGCAGCGCATGAGCAATACATCGAAATTACATCTGCTCAGACCTCTTTCATAACCCTCCACTGGGGGGGTAAAAATTTGGCAGCAATGGTGAGTCAATTGGACTTGCCATGAGCAACAATTTTTTCTTAATTAACCAAGTTTACAGTCACAGAGTATATACATATATATAAGTGCAGAACATGAAATGAAATAGAGTGCACATGCACTGAGTACAGAACATATCAAGAAATTACAAAATGTATACGCAATGAGTACAAAACATATTAACAAATGACATAAAGTGCACACGCACTGTATATATTTCTACCATTTTACAAGAACTAGTATACGCAATGAGTACAAAACATATTAACAAATGACATAAAGTGCATACGCACTGTATATATTTCTACCATTTTACAAGAACTAGTATACGCAATGAGTACAAAACATATTAACAAATGACATAAAGTGCACACGCACTGTATGTATTTCTACCATTTTACAAGAACTAGTATATGCAATGAGTACAAAACATATTAACAAATGACATGAAGTGCATACGCACTGTATATATTTCTACCATTTTACAAGAACTAGGATACGCAATGAGTACAAAACATATTAACAAATGACATAAAGTGCACACGCACTGTATATATTTTTTACCATTTTACAAGAACTAGGATAGGAAAGGGAAGGATTGCATCATGGTTGTAGCACAGTAGGTTGCACGTAGCTGCACTGAAAGTCCATATCTCTCTACAGAAGCACAACACCAAGTGAGAGAATCTGAAGTTCTCTTCCCTGAAGTATTAATCATTGAAGCCAAGACGCTGAAATGTCGTATTAATATTCAATGTTATCATTTGGTAGTACATTAGGTACACCAAACAGTGGGTCCATAATAACATCTCCATTGTTCAAGGTGGTGGACAGCATGACGTGTCAACACCACAATCCTGCAGAATCCACACTCTTTCACCAACGTAGAATTAGTGCAAAAACCAAGTATAGTGCTTCATGATAATGAGGATGGACAGGACAAACGGATATTGCAGTAATTTCTGGTAATTAGGTCAGAAGGTGAAGGACATTAAGTCTTATGCTAGTCATCATTGAGAATTACACTAGTCTATCAACTGATTTGAGTAATTGGTGGCACTCATTGCCTAGTTATTTAACAGTTCTGTACTATGTATGAAGTATTACAGAATATTATTCACAAATCATCTGATTACAGTGAACATTGGCACTCATTGGCCAGTTACAAACCATTTTTATGCATTATTCAAAAGTGATCATTTAAAGCAAGAGTTAATTAATGGCATACCATTTACATAATTCATCTAGTTATAGTAATCATTGGCATTCATTGGCCAGTTACAAATCATCAGAAGTCATCATTCAAAACAGGAGCTAATGAGTGTAGCATCAAGCTACTGGTGTTCATATATAATAGCATGTAAGTGACATAAGACAAATTTAAAATATAAGAAACAGTGGCATTCATTGGACAGTTACTAAACATATAGCAAGTATTGAATATTACAAAACACTTTTCATAACTCATCTGATTGCGGTAATTATTGGCACTCATTGGCCAGTTACAAACCATTTCTTATGCATTATTCAGAAGTCATCATTCAAAACAGGAGCTAATGAGTGTAGCATCAAGCTACTGGTATTCATATATATCATGTAAGTGACATAAGACAAATTTAAAATATAAGAAACAGTGGCATTCATTGGCCAATTACAAAGTATTCATATAGTTTTATAAAACATTATTCAGTATTATTCAGAAGTCATAATTCAAAATGACAGTTAATTATTGGCATAGCATTTATAGAGTATAACAAAAATATTATTTACAGAAATTATTGGCATAGCATTTATACATTGTTATAAAACATCATTCAGTATTACTCAGAACTCATCATTCAAGTGACATATGACATATTTAAAATGTAACGCACTGTACTATTACTCAAGGTCTGTGGTTAGAAAACATCATTCAGTATTACTCAGAACTCTCTTAAACTGGTAGCATTATTTGGTACTGGTAATACATTTTTATATTATTTCATTTTTTTTTTTTTTTTTTGCTAGGAATGCATTGCGTTGGGATCGATAATTAACTGCCGGGGCATGAAAATATTTGCTTTTGACTTATTGCTGCAAATAAGGATTAGTAACGTCATTCGTCATGAGTCAGCTATAGCAAGGTTATGAAACAAGTGGAGTATACGTGATCACATTCATGAATGACACACAAATGGGTAAAAAAATGCAAGTACTAGAACAGGTTTAATGACTAACTGCTTATAGCACATTAATCTCATGAATAGCTTCTCCTAGAAAAATACAAAATGGATTATTAAGCTGAAAGAAGAAACGCATATTATGCTGAAAAGTAGTGAACTCCGAATTAACAGGTAATGAAACATGTACTCAATATGTATGTACTTTAGCTGTCCTTTCCAAAACATTCAGTCATTATACCATGCGATATAAGACATACTGTCAAAACGAACTGCAACAAATACTTAAATAACTACATAGCATTTCTTAACTAACAGTAAATATATAAACTTCATCATTATTCTCATCTGCAAAGAAAAACTTAAAAGTGGTGCGTTAAGTGGCCATATAAAATTCATCACTGCAAAGAAAAACTTCATTATTCATATTACGATTTTTTACATATAACTACTTAGCATCATTTATTATCATCTGCAAAAAATAGACACTTCATTATTCATATTACCATTTACTTCACACAACTATTCATAGTATAGAGTTTCTTATTTCTAGCATATTTCACCACTAAAACTAAGATGTGTAGTTCTGTCTGACAGCCTGCATTAGTCGCCTCGTATTCTGAAAGATAAATAATTAGTTAAGACTGCTATCATATGATGTGTATAGTATATTCTTGTTAATCTTTGTTAATTCTGATCCATTTACTCTTCATGACGTGGTATTTCATCTTCTTTCGTTCATTCCGAAGGTGAAATTCCCATTTCATAGTAATCCACTGTGGTTTGTTTAATTTATTTCATTTACACGTTATTGCTTTCTGAAACTGATGAATAAGGATTAATATCTTGCATTTAAATCATATACCCATTAAATAAAATCTGGTTTCTAGTGATATAGTTAAGCATACAGCATAGCATGACAGAAAACGTATTATGTCAAAAACGTAGACAGTGTTCAGGTGCAAAAATGTACACAGAGTATCATAATGTAGTAGCAAAAAAAATGTAAAATAGTCACGATGTTGAGATATCATAAGGCAAAATGTCAAAGTCAACTGGTGTTTGTTATATCTTAAAGATTTCATAGTGCATACAAACAAAACGGGAAAACAATCATACATACACGAAAAATGGAAAATGTGCACGGTCTGATATATAACGACAAAAAATGACTTTCTTTGTGTTCAGCATGTATGTTGTGTAGTTGATAGAGGCGAGAGTTGAAGACTTTAATGGAGAAAGAATTTGATAAAATTAATATGTCATTAGATAGAATTGCATAATTGGTCATAAAATATGTAAGTTTATCCGAAAAAATGTGCACGGTCTGATGTGTAACGACAAGAAAAGCGACCTGCTAACCTTAATTTGCCGGGCACTTGCCAATAAAAATATGATAATCATCAGTAAGTAGTCACATAAATATAATTGCTTAAGTGGTCATAAAATATGTAAGTTTATCTCGAAAAATGTGCACGGTCTGATGTGTAACGACAAGAAAAGTGACCTGCTAACCTTACCTTGCCAGGCACTTGCCAAGAAAAAATATGATAATCATCAGTAAGTAGTCACATAAATATAATTGCATCATTGGTCATATAAAAATCAGAAAATGGCATTACAGTGTGATAAATCATAAAGTATGTTCATTCAATAAAGGGTTTAATATTGGAGACATGGTGATTGCCTTTACTTTTTCTGGTTCTCAGAGTTTCGACGTGTACTACATTGGGGTGAGGAATGCTGCGAATTCGATATGGACCTGCGTATAGAAGTTCAAATTTACTGCATCTATTCTTTCCTCTGTTGGATAAATAGTGTGTACGTACTAATATCTTCTGTCCAATGTGAAAGTCACGGCGTGTACAAACCTGTTTTTGCTGTCTTCTCCGGCGCTCTGCGGCACGTTTGATGTTGTTCAGCGCAATGTCAATTATTTCATGGTGTCGTAGTCGAAGAGATGTAGGAAAGGTTACTAATTCTTTAATTTTGTTAGGTGGTTCAACATTGTTTAATATAACAGTCGGAGATAGCATAGTAGATTCATTTGGTACGGAATTAATTATATCCTGGAATGAGAGTGTGTGTGTGTCCCAATCAATATGTTTTTTATGGCAGTATATTCTACATAGTTTACCAATTTCTTTCATTAGTCGTTCACAAGGGTTCGAAGAAGCATGATACTTGGATATATAGATCGGAGAAATGTTTCTTGTTCGTAACATACGTGTCCATATAGCAGATCGAAACTGTGATACATTGTCGGAAATTACTTTCAATACATGCCCTACATGGAATAAAACATGTTTTACAAATGCATTCGCAACAGATTTAGCAGTAGCTTTGCGTAACGGAGTGAAGGTAACAAATTTCGAAGTGAGTTCAACAGCGACAAAGATGTAACAAAAACCTCTATTAGATCTTGGAATCGGACCAAAAATGTCTACAGCGGCCATGTGTCTCAATTTAACAGGTACAATAGGATGTAACGGAGGAATATGTGAAGTCGTGTCTGACTTAGCTTTCTGGCAAATTTTATATGACGCTAAAACTCGTCGAATACGTTTCTCCATATTGGCAAAATAACAGTTTTGTCTCAGTATAAGAAAACATTTTCTGGCTCCATAATGTGCGTAACTTAAATGAATATACCAAATTAATTTGTTAACAAGCTCGTCAGGAATACATAGTAACCAATTGTTGCTGTCAGGGCGAGAGCGGCGAAACAGAATATTATTGCGTACAGTGTAATGGTTTCTAATGGTAATATTCCTATCTTGCCAAAGGTGTTTAATTTCTTTCCATACGTTGTCTTTACTCTGCTCCTGTGCTATGTCTCGTAATGACGACGAAATGAAATTTTCAAATGCAACTTGTTGAATATACATGACGCTGAAATTTGCTTTGCAGAAGTTGGTTGCGATGTCTTGCTGATTGTTGCTGAGAGAACGGGATAGTGCGTCTGCTACAATATTTTGTGTACCGGGAATGTGAACAATTGTAAAATTAAATTCCCGTAGATAAAGTTTCCATCTGCTTAACCTGTCGTGCGTAAATTTAGCGGAAAGTAAAAACTGTATAGCTCTATGATCTGTGTAAACGGTAGTGTGTCTTCCATAAAGAAAATGCCTAAATCTCGTAAATGCCCATACAACACATAATGTTTCAAGTTCTGTGACAGAATAATTGCGTACAGCAGGTGACAGAATGCGACTCGCAAAGGCGATGTTTTTAATTACTGTACAACCATCTTCTTCAATTTCCTGAAAAATGTGTACGCCTAAAGCGGTGTTAGAACTGTCGGTGGCAATGGAAAAATTTCTAGTAAGATCTGGATGTGATAAAAGTGGTGCATTCAACAAAGCTTGTTTCAGATTGACAAATTCAGAATGTGCTTGGCTATCCCAGGACTAAATAGTGTTTTTACCCGTCAACTGACATAATCTAGGGGTGTCTAAAGCAGAATGATGAATAAATTTACGAAAAAAGTTGTTTCTTCGTCGTAGGAACAGTAATGTCACGTAAAGCTTGAAGTTTTTCCGGGTCAGGCGCAATGCCTTCTGCTGAAATTACATGTCCAAGAAATTTTATAGAAGTTTTGCCGAAGTGCGATTTACTGAGATTAACTGTGAGTCCTTGTGCACGAAAAGTTCGTAACAGTTGTTCAAGAATCAGATTGTGTTGAGACCAGTTAGCTTCGGCAATAAGAATGTCGTCTACATACGTTGTGATTCTGTCTTTTAATTCTGTTGGAAGTATAGTATTCAAACCGCGAATAAATGCTGCTGAAGAAATAGTTAAACCGAACGGTAATTTACAAAATTGATAACAGTCACCAAAACAGAAAAGCCATGTACTTTCTGCAGTTCGGATGGAGCTGAATTTGCCAAAATCCCGATTTCAAATCTAATGTGGAATAAATAGCAGTACCATGAAATTTCTGTAGAAGTTCTTCTGGTGTTTGAGGGCGATCTGTTTCATTAATAATAATGTCATTGATGTGACGCGAATCAAGAACGAGACGAAGTGAACCATCCTTTTTCTTAACAATATGGAGTGGGTTTATGTACGGATTAACTGCCGGTTCAATAATTCCTTGGTCAAGCATAGCTTGCAATTCTTTCTTAACTTGTTCTCTGTGAATATACGGAATGGGATAATGTTTGGCTTTTAAATGTATCGTGCTGTTTAACTTGAAATTCACACATAAAACCGGACATAGTACCAGGGACATTGTCAAAAACTGGAGCTTGCTGTAAAAGAATTTTGTGTAGTTGAGTACGTTCGTCGTCTGTATTTGCACTGCTCTGTTTAACTTTATCAGAAATCATCTGTATAACGTCATAGTCGGCTTCATCTGGAGTATTATAGTTGTGTACGTACGTATCTGTGAACAATGTGGAATGGCAGTCTATGTTACGTGATGCAGAAAATACCTCTGTACGATTAATTGTTTGTTCTTCTGCAGATAAAGAGTGCTGAAATTCTAATGCCAGTTGTACATTTTCATCCTTTAACATTAAATAGGAATTTTGAAAGTCAATAATTGCGTCGTGTTGTACCAGAAAATTCGTACCTAAAATAACGTCTGTTGTCAATAAGGGAACAATCCAAAAAAATGAGTGAAACGTATGACCTGCAATACAAAATGATAAGTGTGTCTGTAATTTTACATCTACTCCTTTACCAGATACTGCTCCTTTTACTTTAGTTTTGCCTAACGGTAACGTAGGATAGGTATTCTCTTTGTTAAATTCGTTGAAAGTTTCCTCATTTATAACTGACATAGGTGATCCAGAATCGATTACTGCTGAAAATTTGGATGATGATGATACAATCTTTACTTCAATGACAGGGTGTGAAATGGTTTTTTGAATAACTGGTCTTTCCTGCAAAAGAGTGTCTCGGATGTCGTCAAAAGTAATAACATTTTCGTGAACAAGATTCTGCGTGTCAAAATTATTGCTTGCGTTGCTGGAAAATGTAACCTGTACTGTAGCTAGTCAAATTCTATCTGACGTGCTATTATTTGCGGGAGGATGCTGTGGCATTTCGACTATTTGTACTGTTCTGTTATTTCATCCTGACGTATTACGTTCGGTATGATATCTACTGTCTGGTTCATTCATGATAATTTGTTGTTGCGGATGATTCTGCTGCTGGTAAGACCGACTGTTATTAAACGTACGCTGAAAATTGTGCTCATTACTTTTACGTCTGTCATGATAGTCATTTCTATACGGTGCATTGCGATATGAGTTGAAATGGTGTGTTTTCTGTACGTACTGATTTCCTTGTTGCTGTGCGTTACTATTTGGTGTGGCCGACACTATACGTGTAGGCGGCGAAACATTAAAGCTTGGTTGACCTTGCAGACTGCATTGTTGGTTAGGTATGCTAACCGGTTGGTTTTGTTGCTGTTGTTGGGAAAAACCTCTATTGTTACTAAAATGTGGTTCCTGTTGCTGATAATGTTACACATACTGATGATTAAATTTTTGTCTGGTATTAAAATTCTCGTGGTTGTCATTCCTGGAGCGTATAATGATAACTCTCACTTTCAGGTAAAACTTGTCGTATCAGGTTTTCTTTACTCATTTCTAATCCTAGATAGGTCGATAGTTGAAGAGCTGTTTTGATAGATATAAAGGATAGTAGAAGAGAAGCAGTGCAGAAACTAAAGATGAAATAGGACTACTACGGCTCGGGGCACTGTGCACGCTACGGCACATATTCATCGAAGTGTAATGAATCCCCTGAGGTCACTTCCGCGCTGCAAATAAATTTTTGTTTCTGCTTTACAGGCAATGCCGGTGAAAATTCAAAAGCAAATTGTTGTATCCAGTCCAATTCTAGTTTCTGCATTACAGGCCAAGCTGATGAAAGTACCAAAACAATTTGTCGTATCCAGTCCAAAGCGTGAATCTGTGTTCTGTCATTTTTAAATACTTTAAATTTTCTCACGGATAGAAAGTGCTTGTAATCAAAATTTTCGTCTCTGAATGTCTGAACAGGTTCAGGATTGTATGAGAATCTATTTGTCTGTGGCTGTTCTGAATCTAACTCACGTATTCTCTGTAAATTACCTTAATTATACTGGCTGTGTGAGTGTGACAAATGTTCGGAGAGTGGCGTATGCTGTGATGTATTAAAGGCTGAAACATTTTTCGTCTCTGTCACTTCTTGCTGCAAAGTTGACAATTTTCTACGTAATGTATTATTGGATGAACCTATCTCACTGATCGTCTGCTGTAAATTTTGAAATTCGGGTGTTTGATTAAACGAAACTGGTGACGTATCGTCTGATTTGGTGTCATTATTACTTTCGATAACATCAACACGACTGGCCAATTCATCATATTTTTCAGTTAGTACTTTTACCTGATCATCGTTTTTAGTATCGCAAGCATTAATTTGTTCTTGTATTTTACGTGTGGTTTTGTTTAATTTCTTAACGTCTGCTTTGATGGCATCGGGATCCTGTATTAGTTCTAATTGTTCAAGTCTGTCGGTCACTGTTTGAAAGTCTACTGTGTGTGTGTCTGTTTTTGTTTTAAGATCAGAGATTTCATCACGTAATTCGGTGTTCAACTGTTTGATAGTATTAATTTCGTCTGATACTGTGGCAATATTGTTGTCTACGTATGTGTTTGCTTTCGTAAACAATTTACGCTTATCTTCCTGTCTCTGTGCAGTAATTGTTTCCATGACTTGTTGCTTTACTTTATTCTGTTCCTGTATAAATTTACGGTAACGCGTTTCACTGTTTTGTAGGTGGTGATTAAAACGTTCGTCAATTTGGCTGTTCTGTTGGTCAAATTTCGCGTCTACTTTCGCATCCAGTGTATGTGATAGTTCTGCTGACATTAATTTAAACTCGTCGCGTAACTGTGTTGCCTTTTCAGAGCATTGTTTAGCGACTGCACTAATTTCATCTCTAAGTAATTTAGTTGTGGCTGCATGTGTATTACTTAATTCTTGAGCCACAGATCTAATTTCTTCACTACTACTCCTAGCACAAGCCTTAATTTCCTCACGTAATTGTTCTTTAGTATCATGACATTGCGCGGCAACGGCTGTAATCTGTTCACTAAGTTGTTTGTTCTGTTCATTTATGTTGTGTTTTTCATTCAACTGTTTGAAATTTACATTAAGGTTGTCTTGTTTTTCATTAAGTTGTTTCAAACTGTCGCCTTGTTCTTTCTTGAATTGTAGTAATAACGCTACAACTTGATCCATGCCAAAATTACCTACTCTATTCTCTGTGCTGTTTGATGGCGTACCTGCAATTGTCATGTTTTGTGTAACCATTTGGTCATTCTGTGATTCTCGAAAAGGTTGAGCACTGTTGGTCGCTAAATCGGAATCAAATAAATTTGACGTACTTTGAGTAAATTGTTCACCTTCGTTAGAAACAATTATTTGTTCACAATTCAAATTTTGCAAACCGGGTGTGTCAAACTGGGCAGCGTTCATTGTATCGGAACGTGCCGCGTCATCAATTGTTAAATTTACTGTGGACATAATTGAATTTATTTGCCCATCATTAGGATTTGACTCAATACTAGTGATCGGCAGGCACTGATTATCTGTAATTAGGGGATCATCATTATCACACTGGGTGTCGCAAGTATTATCGGTCAAATTATTCGAGTCGACTATTTCACTCATTGCACATCGCGATGTACTGTTAACAGTTTTTCGCGGCATTTTTCACAAATCAAAATTAACCACAAAATGAAACAAAGACAAAGCGAAATGGAACAAACAATTACAACAAAGAGCAATAAATTGCCGATGATCTGTGAAAGAAAAAGTGACAAATTAGTAAATGCGTTGCGCCAGATGCAAACTACATTTACGTAAATAAGAGCAGATATATGACTACTTCTCAGAGATTCACAAAGATATACGATCCTGGCCGGTTGTCGCCAAGTGTAACCTCCCCACAAAATTTGATAAATAATAATATGAATATGATTCTAATTTTAGTGTAACCTCAGAACAAACTTGGTTCCCATTTATAACCTCCCTACAGAAATTCATTCACATTTAACCTCCACACAAAATTTGTTTCCCATTTAATGTACCCACAAAGTTCTTTTCTCATCTAATGTAAGCTCGAAACAGAAAAATTCCTATACCTCGCAATAAAAAATAAATTCAGTAACCTGGTAAATTTTAGACGACAGCGGTGCTGCGTCATGGCCCTGTAAGATCATTCTGAATAAAAAAGGAAAAATTCTTACCTCAATAAAATTGTCGAATATATCTGCTCTTACAATAAATTTTTCCGGCACAGCTCTGTGCAATGCTGGCCGATAGATTGGTCATTTATGAAAGGAAGCAACTGATTTTTCTTTTGCAACAATCGGAATGTTCATGGATTGGAGAAATTAGTAAATTCTTTAAATTGAAATGAATGCTTGTTAGAAATTACTTTATATGACAAAGATTAGTATTAGGACATTTTTAAAACATTTACATGGGCGTTCAGATAACATTACTAGATATGCGCGAGGCTGCTTTTTACCTTATACAGTAATACTCAGGCTCCGGCATCGCTGCACCACGACCGACCAGCCAACACGATACACCATACCAGACCAGAGCAGACTCCAGACTAGCCATTAGCAACAACTTACTGCTACAGGTACACAATGCCTACCTAGTCAACACTGCTCTCTGGTCAGCGATTCTCTTATACCTTGCATATCGCAGGCAGCGCATGAGCAATACATCGAAATTACATCTGCTCGGATCTCTTACAACTTATGTGATAGAAACTGGTACTGGATCTCTTCGATCTAGCGCCAGCATTTACGTTATAGTCTTCCTCGTTCCTTTACAATGATCTCAACCACTCTTTTTATTTTTATTTTGTTTTCCAGCTATAGAATTTTAACATTGTTTACAGGTCTGCTGTTTGTCTGGACATGGGCTCAAATGAAATTCGGGATACACACAATCTAGAAGTTACAGATTTTCAACAAATTTTGCTTCATGACAGCAATGACGAAGGCGAAATTAATGCACACAGAGCTACAGAGCTCTTATTTTCGATCTGGAAGACGAAGAGATCGATACCGATACCTCAGAAAGCACAGAAGAAAGAGACGACTCAGAGACCGAACAGAGTGACACAGGCGTAACTTCTGGTGAGGAAGATTGCGATGCGTATCGTTGTTATAGAAAGAAAGGTAAGAGAATAATCGAATCATTCGACTGGAAAAAGACACCACACACAAACCACAGGAAACCCCAAAATCACAACACTCTCCACTTAAGACTTCCTGGTGTCACTGGGAAGGCAAAAAATATTGAAAGAATTTTAAAAACATGGGAAAGCTTATTTGACCAGGAAATGCAGGAAATGATTGTAAAGTACACGAACCCAATACATTGAAATTATCCGAAGCAGTTACCGGCGAGAACGAAACGCTCACCCAACGGACATAGTCGAGATAAAAGCCTTCATTGGACTTCTATACGTAGCTGGAATGCACAAGGCGGGAAGGAAAAGTCGTCAAGATTTGTGGGAAACCAAGGGGGTCGGAATCGAGATATTTCGGTTGACATGAGTGAGTACACGTTTCGTTTTCTGTTAAAAGCTCTGCTATTTGATGATAGACACTCACATAGTGAACGCAGAGTAGTGGACTGCCTGGCGTCAATTCGAGATTTATTTCAAAAGTTTGTGAAGAACTGCCAATCTTGTTACGTTGTAGGCCAAAACGTCACAACTGACGAGAAACTCGAGGCCTTCAGAGAAAGACGCTCTTTTATTCAATATATACCGTCGAAGCCTGCAAAATATGGAATAAAAATATTTGCTACAGTTGATTCGAAACTGTTTTACACGCGCAACGTGGAGATCCTTGCTGGCAGACAGCCAGATGACCCTTCTCAGCTTAGTAATAAAAGCAATGACGTGGTTGAACGTTTAGTGGCCCCTCTCACTAATCCAGGACGCAATGTCTGTGCTGACAACTGGTCCAGCGATGTAAATCCGCTCCATGATTTGTCAGGGAAGCACGGGCTGCCATATGTTGGAACCCTGAAAATAAAAATAAATAAATGGCAGATCCCGAAAGAAATGAAGGACGTGAAAACCAGGGCTGCAAATTCTCGCCTATTTGCTTATAGAAAAGAAGGTACGATAGTTTCTTACGTAGTACAAAATAAAAACAAAACAAAAAATGTTTTATTGCTCTCAAGTATGCATTATGACGCTGAAATTGACGAAAACACAGGAGATAAAAGAAAACCTATTATGATAACTTATTATAACACACACAAAATTGGAGTTGATATGGTCGACAAACTGCTTTCTACCTACAACGTTCAGAGGGGTACACGACGATGACCCATGGTGGTATTTTTAATTCGATACTGAATGTTGCTGGTATATGGGAAATGACATCGAAAGTCTCCGCCGACGGCTGTTTCTTCGTCATCTCGGATGGGAACTCTTGGAAGACCAGTTAGTAAAACGAAGCCTGTTTTCCAGTCTATCTCGGACTCTGACTACGCGCATTATTGAAATTCTGCCGCAAAATCGCCGACCTTTAGGTCTTGTTGGTGAGAGAGCCGACACCAATCAAGGAAGGACGAAGCGTTGCAAACCCTACCTCAGAATTTGTACAAGACGAGTGACGAAATACTAGTGTAAATCGTGCGGACAATATCTGTGTCTTCAACACCGTGATTCTGTTTGCTATGAAGGATGTGAATTGGGTGCTCCTCCAGAAGAAACATGAAAACGTCTCTTATTTGTTATATGTTTAGTTGTAAGTTACTTTTCAGGACTTTGTATGTCGTACGTACCATGTAAAACATTTCCTGAACATTATATTTTTCCCAGCGTAGTTCCTTATTTCTATGTTGTATGTTTATGAAATAATTCTCTAATAAAATTATTAAAAATAAGTGTAGTACCTTAGACGATCCTGGAGCTCATCCATACGTGATATTTTCAAAGTATTGTTAACGTGAGTGAATGAATCTCACAGATCCGGCGCCAGCATCCGTGTGAGTTTCGGTTCGCCAGCATTGGAGTGTTAAAGATGCAGTGATGAAGTTTTCAAAAGCTACTTTTTGAATGTGAAGAATACTGAAATTTTTCTCAAGGTTAGCTTCTGTGTTGCTTTGCTCATGGCCAGCTGGTGCACGTGAAAGTGCGCAACAATGTTTTCCTCGCCAGGAATGTAGACTATTGTGAAGCGAAATTCTTGCAGAAATTCAACCTGTCATGATTTAATTTTGAAGACATATGAAATTGCAATGCTCGATGATCACTTTAAACATTTACATGTTTGCCAGAAAGCAAAAACGAAAGTTGTCAAATGCCCAAACGATAGCTAAAGCTTCCAGTGCAATAACAGAAAAAATTTTCTCAGATTTTGTTAGCACGAGCCTAATTTTCAACATTCTACTGTAGCAACACATTTCGAAAGCTTCTTTTTGTCTAAAATTTCTCTTCTTCAGAAGTGTTTTTCTTTCTATTGCCAGTATATATTTTATATTCTCTCTACTTCGGCCATCATCAGCTATTTTGCTGCCCAAATAGCAAAACTCATCTACTACGTCAAGTGTCTCGTATTCTACTCTAATACTCTTTGCACCGCCTAATTTAATTCGAACAACGTAGGTTTGCCTTTTCTTAACCTATATTCCAAGATAAGTCATAGGGTGAGTATTGCCTCGCGTGTTTCTGTCTTCCCCCGGAATCCAAACTGATAGTCTCCGAGGTCAGCTTCCACCAGTTTTTCATTCCTTTGTAAAGAATTCGTGTTATTATTTTGTGACAATGATTTATTTGATAGTTCGGTAATTTTCACACCTGTCAGCAAGTGCTTTTTTGGAATTGGAATTACCGCAGTCTTCTTGAAGCCTGAGGGTATTTCGTCTGTCTCATACATCGCACACCATATGGAAGGGTTTTGTCATGGCTAGGTCTCGCAAGGTTATCACTAGTTCTGACAGAATATCGTCTGTCCCCGGGGCCTTGTTTGGATTTAGATTTTTCACAGCATTGTCAAATTCTTTTCGCAGTATCACATCTTCCTCATCTACGTCCGCTTCCCTTTCTATAATATTGCCTTCAAGTTCATCTCCCTTGTATACTCCTTTCAGTTTTCTCTTCTTTCTTAGAATTGTTTTAACATCTGAGCTCTTGATATTCATACAGCTGCTTCGCCTTTAGTCAAAGGCCTCTGTAATTTTCGTGTAGTTGGTATCTATATTTCCCCAAGTGAAATATTTCTAAATCCTTACATTTGTTCCCCGGCCATTCTTGTTTATCCATTTTGAGTTTTCTGTCAATCTCATTTTTAAAGGTTTGTTTTCCATTTCGCCTGCTTCATTTACTGCATTTTTAAATTTTCTCGTTTCATCGATTAAATTCAATATATCTTGTGTTATTCAAGGATTTCTACTAGGTCTTGTCTTTTTACCTATTTGATCCACTGCTGCCTTTGTAACACTATAGCTTAGACACTACATGCCTTTTGCTGATTCATTTTGATTTCTGTTTTGTCCAACATTCCATTGTTGAGTTTCTGTAAATGTTGTTGGTTTGAATCGATAACACAAAACTGTATACTTCTTTCTCTGTAAAAACTTTGATGTCTTTTAGAGTGTAGGAAGTGTAATCTCTGTAATATGTACAATATGAGCAAATTATATGTTTTGTCTTTCTCATATGATCTGTTTGGTTATCTTAAAATTGAATAATTTTATTTAAATAATTTTGTGTACAACTATCAATATGTGCAAATGATATGTTTTGTTTACAGTGATTGTTTGCTGTTATGTAAACTGCTGACCTTCACTAAGGGCTTTTAATTATTTTGTATGTAAAAGGTGGTGTGGTTCCCCTCGGGAACGGAACTTTGCAGCGCGCGTAATATGTGGTTGGCATAGGTAGAAGAGGTGGCTTAAGAGTCAGTTGGGGACGAGCTACCAAACTGCCAACAGCGTATGGTCGCGCGCGATTAGCCGAGCGGTCTAAGGCGCTGCAGTCGTGGGCTGTGCAGCTGATACCGGCGGAGGTTCGAGTCCTCCCTCGGGCTTGGATGTGTGTGTTTGTCCTTAGGATAATTTGGGTTAAGTAGTGTGTATGCTTAGGGACTGATGATCCATAAGATTTCACACACATTTGAACATTTTTGAACCAACAGCGTATGTAAAAGTCGTGTATTGCGCTGTTACCGAGATAGGCTTTTCGTGCCGTTTTCCAATGTGCCAAAGCCTTGGATGGATGGATTTGTAAGCTAGCTGGAATTATGTTGGAATTGATATCTTATCATCGCCACCAAGAAATGACACGAGTCCAGCAATTCTACCTGCAAATCCACCTACCAACATGCACTCGCCACCACACTGCGCAATCACTGTAATGGAACAGTAGAACTATAGTAATGTACAGTGAAGAATTAGCTCATTGGATGTTATAGTGTACTCAGATATAAGGTAACTTATACTCGAACTCTTATACCTACCTTGATTTTTTATCCCCAGTCACACAACCACTTAGGATCCTTCCCATGTCAAAAATGTTTACCGAGTGTTCATATTGTGAAAATAGGAAAGCCAAGTTATTAATTCAATAATGCCACTTGAAGATAGCAAGAAGAAACTAACTTAAAGTTAATGTAGAAGAACTGAGTAATATAGTAAATGATGCTTGCTGAAAATAATTTTTTTTATTAAAACTGCTTATTAATATTTTGTTGCCAACTTCAAAAGTGAATGTTCTCAAAACTGTGGCTTATAGAGTTTTGCAAATTAAATGATCACAGTGCAGTCTGTTGAAAATCACCCAAAGGTGAGCTATTGTCTTACAACCCCGTCAAGTTGTGTTATATTGCAGTAAAAGTTGAGAACTATTACTGTTCAAAGTTACATGTTCATGCTTGTTAAGGGCTTGTTTCTCTAGTGTATTAAAAGTGTGTTTAGTTTGCTCTACTACAGTGGTCAAGATTAAGGGCCCTCCTCCATTGAAAGTAGTTGAATTGCACAAAGTTACTTAATTATGGAAAGTTTCAATTACTCTTGTTATTCAAGACAAATTCTGTACAATATTGGGTTCCTCTTGTGTATTAAAAGTGCATATTAATGGTGTAACAGGATCCACAGCTTGTCTATTGTGCTCATGCTAGATAACGATTAATAGCAAGACCACTATCTATGAAAACAGTAACTTCTTTATTCAAAGGACAGTGAGAAGTAGTTTGTTAGTAAACTCCATTTAATTTTCATTATAAGTACAATAGTTCATGGTGTGGGTTCCTGTTGTCATGTCCTAGTTCATGAACCACGGGCAACGTATGAGTGGCCAAGTAAGTGGTCCTGACAGTCGGGATACCAGTCACTTTGGAATAAGGCTGGGCAGCTCGGACATATTCTGAGTCGTGGTCACCAGACGGCAAAGACTACCAAATCCACCGGTTAGTCCCTCAACCGTTAGGGGTAAAACTAATTGGGACCCGGGGCATGTAAGGCTAGCAACCAGCTTCCCTGGTACTTTAAATGTGATGCTGGCATCAATCAGAGCAAAATACCTCGGACCTTTGGAGGTGACGGAATCCCACCTCTAATTGACAAACCAGGGACTCCTAAGATACGGCTCTGCAAACGAACGGTAACGAGATGGGGAGCTAGTAATATCAATGGGGGCTACTCTGGGAAGAAGGTAGAGCTGGCAGAGGCTGCAAGTAAGATGGGGTTGGACGTTTTAGCTGATAGTGACATTCGGGTAAGGGGTGAGAAAGAAGAGGAAGTGGGAGAATACAAGGTCTACCTGTCAGGAGTCAAAGCAGGAGTAGCACAATGGGGTGTAGGGTTTTACATCAGGAAAGAAATGGAACCCAGCGTAGTTGCAATAAGGTATGTAAACAAACGACTGATGTGGATAAGATTTTACAGTGTCTAGCAAGAAAATTAGGATTGTGTCAGTATATTCGCATTGTGAAGGGACAGATCAAGATAAGATGGATAGTTTTTATGACGCACTCAGTGATGTAGTTGTTAGAGTAAAGGACAAGGACAGTTTTCTGCTCATGGGTGATTTTAATGCCAGGATTGGAAATCGAACAGAAGGGCATGAAAAGGTTATGGGTAAATTTGGAGAGGATATGGAGGCCAACAGGAACGGGAAACAACTCTTGGATTTCTGTGCCAGTATGGGCTTAGTAATCACAAACTCCTTCTTTAAACATAAGAACATTCACCGGTATACTTGGGAAAGCAGGGGAACCAGATCTGTCATTGACTATATAATAACAGATCAGGAATTCAGGAAGGCTGTGAGGGACACACGTGTATTCAGGGGATTCTTTGATGACACTGATCACTATTTAATCTGCAGTGAAATTGGTATTGCGAGGCAGTGCAGGAGATCAGGTCCATATGTAGGAGGATAAGAGTGGAGAAACTTCAGGATAAGGAAATCAGGCACAAGTACATAACAGGATCTCAGAAAGGTACCAGTTAGTTGAATGTAGTCAATTACAGTCATTGGAAAAGGAATGGACAAGGTACAGGGACACAGTACTAGATGTGGCTAAAGAATGTCTTGGAACAGTAGTGTGTAAAGGTAGGATGAAGCAAACAGCTTGGTGGAATGACACAGTCAAGGCAGTCTGTAAAAGGAAAAAGAAGGCGTATCAAAAATGGCTACATACTAGAACTCAGGTAGACAGAGAAAGTTATGTTGAAGAAAGAAACAAAACCAAACAGATAATTGCAGCATCCAAGAAGAAATCTTAGAAAGACTTTGGAAACATGTTGGTGACTCTGGGTCAAGCTGCTGGAAAACCATTCTGGAGTGTAATTAGCAGTCTTCGAAAGGGAAGTAAGAAGGAAATGACAAGTATTTTGGACAGGTCAGGAAAACTGCTGGTGAATCCTGTTGATGCCTTGGGCAGATGGAGGGAATATTTTGAAGAGTTGCTCAATGTAGGTGAAAATACGATCAGTAATGTTTCAGATTTCGATGTACAATGGGACAAGAATGATGATGGAAATAGTATCACATTTGAGGAAGTGGAGAAAATGGTCAATAGATTGTAGTGCAATAAAGCGGCTGGGATGGATGAAATTAAGTCGGAACTCATCAAATACAGTGGAATGTCAGGTCTTAAACGGCTACACAGGATAACTGAAATGACGTGGGAATCGGGACAGGTTCCACCAGACTGGACAAAAGCAGTAATCACACCAGTCTTTAAACATGGAAACAGAAAATATTGTAACAACTACAGAGGTATCTCTTTAATCAGCGTTGTGGGTAAAATCTTCTCAGGTATTGTTGAAAGGAAAGTGTGAGTATTAGTTGAGGACCAACCGGAAGAAAATCAGTGTGGGTTTAGGCCTCTAGAGGTTGTCAGGACCAGATCTTTAGCTTACGGCAAATAATGGAGAAGTTTTACGAGTGGAACAGGGAATTGTGTCTATGCTTTATAGATCTAGAAAAGGCACATGACCGGTTTCCTAGGAGGAAGTTATGGTCCTTTCTACGAGCTAATGGAATATGAGGCAAATTTTTGCAAGCAATTAAAGGTCTTTACATGGATAGTCAGGCAGCAGTTAGAGTTGACGGCAAATTGAGTTCATGGTTCAGAGTAGTTTCAGGGGTAAGACAAGGCTGCAACCTGTCTCCACTGTTGTTCATATTATTTATGGATCATATGTTGGAAACAATAGACTGGCTGGGCGAGATTAAGATATGTGAACACAAAATAAGCAGCTCGCATACGCGGATGACTTAGTTGTGATGGCAGATTCGATTGAAAGTTTGCAAAGTAATATTTCAGAGCTAGATCAGAAATGTAAGGACTATGGTACGAAGATTAGCATCTCCAAAACGAAAACAATGTCAGTGGGAACGAGATATAAACGGACTGAGTGCCAAATAAGAGGAACGTGCACGGTTTCAAGTACTTAGGATCCATATTAAAAGAGGGTGGCAACATAGTGAAAGAACTGGAAGCGAGGTGTAGCAAAGCTAATGCAGTGAGCGCTCAGCTACGATCTACTCTCTTCTGCAAGAAGGAAGTCAGTACCAAGACTAAGTTATCTGTGCACCGTTCAATCTTTCGACCAACTTTGTTGTATGGGAGCGAAAGCGGGATGGATTCAGATTATCTTATCAATAAGGTTGAGGTTACGGATATGAAAGTAGCTATGAGGAAATCAAAGAAAAACTGGGAATGAACTCTATAGATGTAGCAGTCAGGGCGAACAGGCTTAGATGGTGGGGTCATGTTACACCCATGGGAGAAGCAAGGTTACCCAAGAGACTCATGGGTTCAGCAGTAGATGGGTAGGAGGAGTCGGGGTAGACCAAGGAGAAGGTACCTGGATTCGGTTAAGAATGATTTTAAAGTAATAGGCTTAACATCAGAAGAGGCACCAATGTTAGCACTGAATGGGGATCATGGAGGAATTTTATAAGGGGGACTATGCTCCAGACTGAACGCTGAAAGGCATAGTCAGTCTTAAATGATGATGATGATGATCTAAGTAGAAAGGTGTTTAGTGGTGAGAGACTTAATCTATGCACAATAACTAATTTTGCTGTGAACCATATCCATATTTCATGTCAGGTAGGAATATGTTTGAAAAGTAATATTGACCCTATGTCCAATTTACGATTCTACAGTGAATATTAATAATAACGTTATTGAGACCATTCAGTTTAACTAAACCCTCAAGGTAACAGTGTGTTTCGTTATCTGTTATATTTATGCAAATAGTTTGTTCTGCTCTGTCAGCTCCAACCTTAATGTGAACATATGCAGGTGCCAGAATTCATTGCACTCCCGTGTGGCAAAGTATAGGCTGTGTTTGCCAATTTAAGTTACTTATTTTCAGTTTCTTGAATAAGAATGTAACTCATTCTTATGCCTAGTTAGGCTGGCTACCGCTGTTATTATCATTTGAACACTGTGGATAGGTAAATTATTGTTTGTTACTGTTTAAATATTTACGTACCGGTAATTCTAACTTTCACTTCCGATAAGCCACCTCCGGTAGGTATATCACGGTCAACACAACTAAATTCCTTTCAGAGGGTAACACTGCTCTGCTTCTTTACACTGCAATTGCTTCAATACAAATAAGTTCATTATACGAAGTGCCTCCAGCTTTAAGGTTATAGTTTAACAGTAGCGGACGGTAGAGTTATACCTTCACTATGTCATCTCTCAAAGCTGCCCACTCGTCTTGTCCTGCTTTCCTCTCACCTATTCTAGTCAACTGTTGCCTACTGCTTCCTCTGGAACTCTCAGCAACCTCTGTTTCTTTCAACTTATCCAGGTCCCATCTCATTAACTTCCTGCCTTTTGGCGATTTCATCAGTTTTAATCTACAGTTCATTACTAATAAATTGTGGTCAGAGTCCACATGTTCCCTTGGAAATGTCTTACACCCTAAAATCTGGTTTCTAAATCATTGTCTAACCATATATAATCAATCTGAAACCTTCCAGTGTCTCCAAGTCTCTTCCACATAGACAGCCTTCTTTTACGATTCTAAAACCAAGTGTTAGTTATGATTAAATTATGCTGTGTGCAAAATTCTACCAGGTGGTTTCCTGTTTCATTCCTTTCCCCCAGTCCATATCCACCTACTATTTTTCCTTCTCTTCCTTTTCCTACTATCGAATTCCCGTCCCCCTATACAGTTAAATTTTCGTCTCCTTTAACTATGTGAATAATTTCTTTTACATCACACATTTCATCAATCTCTTCATCATCTGAGAAGCTAGTTGGCATATAAATTTTTACTACTGCGGTGGATGTGGGCTTCATGATTATTGTTACAAAGATAATGCTTTCACTACGCTGTTCATAGTAGCTTACCCGCATTCCTATTTTCTTATTCATTATTAAACCCACTCCAGCATTATTCCTATTTGGCTTTGTGTTTATAGCCCTGTTATTCACCTAACCAGAAGCCGTGTTCCTCCTGCCACCGAAATTCACTAATTCGCACTATATCTGAATTCAAGCTATTCATTTCCATTTTTAAATTTTGTAACCTACCTGCCCGATTAAGGGATCTAACGTTCCACGCTCCGATCCGTAGAATGCCAGTTTTGTTTCTCCTGGTGACGACATCCTCCGACGATCTCCGCCCGGAGATCCGAATGGGGGACTATTTTACCTCCGAAATATTTTATCCAAGAGGATACCATTATCATTTATCCTTACAGTAGAGCTATGACTGTAGTTTGCCCTTGCTTTCAGCCGTTCGTAGTAGCAGAACATTGAGGCGTTTTGGTTGATGTTATAAGGGCAAATCATTCAGACATCCACACTGTTGCCCCTACGGCATCTGGAAAGGCTGCTGCCCCTCTGCAGGAAGTATACGTTTGTCTGGCCTCTCAACAGATACCCCTCCATTGTGGTTCCACCTACTGTATAGCTGTCTGTTTCGCTGAGGTACGCAAGGCACCCCACCGACGGCGAGATCCATGGTTCACATTGTCATTAGTTCCCGGCCACGTGTTGTTGTGGCTCAATCTCGTTACATGGAAAAGAAGTATCCATGCATATAATCATACAATACCCTACCTCAATACAAACATTTTTAAAATCACTTGAAAGTGTCCAGATCACATTGAATAACCCCGTAAATGAGCTACGCTTTCCCAGAATTCTTCCAGTGAACCGAAGTCGACCATTCACCTTCCATATTACCGCCCCTATGTGCTCGTTCCATTTCGTATTGCTTTGCAACTTTACGTCCAGATATTTAATCGACGTGAGTGTGTCAAGCATCACACTACTAATATTGTATTCGAAAAACACAGTAATATTTTTTCTACTCATCAGCGTTATTTACTTTTTCAATATTTATAGCAAGCTTCCACTGATCTCAGAAAATAGAAATTCCATCCAAATCATCCTGCATCCTCCTACAGTCACTCAAAAATAATTTCCCCCACAATAGCGCCATCAGCGGACAGTCGCAGAGTTCTGCTTACCTTGTCTGTCAGGCCGTCTGTGTACACAGAGAACAAGAACTGTCTTACCACACTTCCCTGGGTCACTCCCGACTGTATCTCTGTCTCTGATGAGCACTCGACGTCCAGGACAAATTACTGGGTTTCATTATTCAAACAGACTAGAGCTATTCGCACACCTGACAACTTATTACGTATGCGCGGTCTTTCGTTAAGAGTCTACAGTGTGGTATTGTGTCAAATGTTTGACGGAAATCATTCTGTGTCGTTTATGTGCCTGCAGTTTTCTAACTCAATTTGCGCAGCAGTTTGTTTGGACCAAATATTGATTGTAGGTGGCATGTTAGTTAAGGATATTCACGACCAATGCCAAGTGTTTTTCTCTGTGGCATGGCAAAACAAGAGTGGAAATGTCTTAATCATACTTGTGTCCAAGAAAGGGAGGAGGATGCAAATAGTAAACTGTGGCATCAACTGGAAAGCCAAGAATAACAAAGGCGCCTTGTGGAATTCCTCTCTGTTTGTAAAGATTCTCTAGATATTATTGCTTTTATTACCCTCTATCAGTGTAATAAATACAATATGGGGTTTCTATGTCACGTCTTTAAAGCTGTTTATTTGCCATTTTCCACAAGTGTAAGCAAGGAGAGAAATGAGGACCATCTATCGCAAGTGGCGTCACGTTCCCTTGAACGTGAAAATCAGGACAATGATGTCTTCTTCAAAAATGCTCCATAGTCCGCTCCCCTTACTGGAGCCTCGTTCTGCATACGATGGGGTTTCCGCTCTGCGGAGCACGGTAACAACTAGGCGGTAGATCTGCGTGCTGCCGCTGCAAGCACTTTGAAAGCTCCGGAGCAGATCCAAATAACAGGACACCGCTCTTGAGGCTGCTGTGCGAGCGAGGAAAATGAGAGCTCCAGGGGCTGTCAGGTGGAATCAGTGCACTGTTTCTAGGACCACGACTCATTCTTTCCGCGGGACTCATTCAGGAAGTCGTGCGCCAAGCGTACAGTCGAGAACAGCGAGTGATGCCTGAGGCTCGGAGACGTGTCTGTGTCGCAGCTGCAATTTTCGGTCGTTGGCTGTGCAGCAGATGGACGTTTTAAGCGTTTAGTAGTGCCATTTCCGTTTGGCTGTCACGGCTAGATTCTGTGGTCAATCATCTGCTTCTCCCTGAGTGAAGGGTTCGTGTTCCGATTAAGCGTTGAAGTCTCCATATGGACAGTCGCTGAGTGAAGAGTTCGTGTCATAGCCATTTGTTGAAGTCTCCAGGAAATCTCATATCGGCAAGCTTTTGTTTGTAATTCCACAGTACAGCGTTTTTCCGCGTCTCTGTGAGTCACGAACAGTCACTTAGAACAGGCAATATCTTCTCTTTGAGGCATAAATCTCTACGATCAAGTGGTGTATAGAAAAATAGGGAAAGCATTAATTTTGCGTGTTCTCAGAATTTCAAAAATGCTATTGGTTATAATTACTGGTGACTATTACAACGAGTATAAAAGGGCTTAGTGACATTTGCCTAAAGATGGGATCCATAATTAGTGAATGTGTCTCCTGGTATAGTTTCAGCGATAACTTCAAATATGACAAGGAAATTAGAGAGTAGCAATTATAGACTGTCTCTGTTCGTAAAGATAGAAACAGTTGTGGACGATGTGTAATAACAGATTGTGATGGACATCTCGTAATATTCAGTCTTTTTCGTCTGTTCAGTAATCTTGGGAAGATATTGCAGTCATTCTTTGAAAATTGTATTCGCTATTTTAAAGTTACAACCTAGTAAATATGAATCGCTCGTTGGTTTCCCTACAGGTCCTGTTACGAACCGTAGAGCGCGTGTGTGTCGTGTGATCTTCGATGGTACTCTGTGAACGAAAGAGCTACAACATATAATTATGACAGTGACAATCTATGTAGATTTTGCCTGTATCCAACATAAATTTCATGAACGAGTGTAAAACATTTACTTGTGTTTAAACAGCATGTCTAAGGAAGATCCAACATACCACTAAAGTCGAACTGCCATAAATTCACTAGGTAACTGATAAGCTCAAATCCACTAGATGTTACATTTGACCAGAACAATAAGAAGCTTCTCTTGCGATACAGGACTGTAAAAGTCTGAAGTGGCGTATTTGATTTCGTTGGATCGTAATAATTGATTTCGTTATTAGAAATGACTGTTTCTCGAAGACGGTAACAACATATTTCTAGCGTGCAGCTTCTGCAAAAGAACATTTACTTATGTCTTCTAGGCCTCTTTAATTGGATATTTAAAAAAACAGTCGTAAATCAAATTATTAAAATGTTGTTAGTTTATCATTTTTATCAGCCGCAGAATCTTCTCGCCGTTACTGTTATAAACAAGCAACTGCAAGCGATCACAGAAAATAACATCGGAATCCTTTTAATGTATGTACGATGGACAATCTAAATAGCCGGGGCTGCAAACAAGCGCCCATTGAAGACAAAACAAGAAGGTTTCTGAAATCCTGTGGAAGAAGCATGCTTGCTGGAATTTGAAAAGGTAAGTTTTCGTAACTGATCATTCACTATTTGTAAAAAAGGATTTCCGGTGAATTTTTCGTAGTGGAATGTTTCCGGTGCGCATGCTTTCGTGCATAATTTGCATAGCAGAGTGTAACGTGATCAATAACGCATATGAAATTAAAGTACAACAAAACCTTTGTGCCTCCGTCGTGTTGTTGATGTAATCTTCAGTCCGAAGACTAGTTTGATGCAATTCTCGACGCAAATCCATCGTGTGCAAGATTTTTTATGTTGTTATCCCCCCCCCCCCACCCGCACCTAATTTTCTCCGTTACCTAATTAACTATTTCTCAATGCCTTGGGGGTATGTTCTATTATACAATTCCTTCTTTAGAGCAGTTATGCCACAACACTAATTTCTCTTCGATTCGATTCAGCATCTTGTAACATCTCATGTAGTTTCCGCTTTCCATCGGGGGCAGGAATTCAGCGATTACCCTCGGTCTGAGATAACGTTAGCCACAAATAAAGTAGAACGGACATTTCTGCCTGCTTTCTCACGGTTTTTTATTTCGTAGCGCAAGACAAAGATTACTGATTCGCAGTCTAGAATTGCCTGACTTGATTAACAGTCTGTAGAGAGCAAATGTATTGCGAGAGTCCTAATCCACCATTAGCGGAAGCACACAAAAATGAACGGAGGCCGCCATTGTAGTAATTTATTCAAGAATCGGCTGCAATAGCCATAATTATGAAAGAATCTATGTGCAAAGACAAGAAGTTTTACTCGTGTATTCTCGAATATATTACGCATTTTTTGAAGAGGAAATTAAAAAAGCCAAGGTACATCTAATAGCTCATGATTGTTCAGTGAAGAATACCAATACTATGAGGGGCGTTCAGTAAGCAATGTAACACTATTTTTTTGTCCAATATCGGTTGAAAAAATGCGGGATTTATTGTGAGACGTCGTGCAATATTCCCGCTTCAGCTCCTATAGCTTCACGACCGCTGCAGCTCCTACAGTTTCACGAGGTTCTCATAGGTGTCGGTGCCTTCCAAATGGTGTCTGTAACGAAGGTGCATTCCAAGTAGAGAGGTTTCATTGTGTGTCTTTTGGGGGAAAACTGGAGCATCGCAGATGTTCATAGGCGCTTGCAGAGTGTCTACGGAGACCTGGCAGTAAACAAAAGCACGGGGAGTCGTTGGGCAGGGGGTCTGTTATCACCGCAACAAGGTCGCGCGAACTTGGCCGATCTTCCGCGTCCTGGCCGGTTGCACACAGCTGTGACTCCTGCACTGTTGGACCTTTCTAGTGCGTTCGTTGTCACAAAAATGCAAACGAACTTCTCCTTCTCCATGACAACGAAAGTCCTCACACAAGACGAGTTCACAGAACTTCATTGGACTTTTCTTCCACATCCACCCTACAGCCCGGATCTCGCGCCTTCCGACTTCGGCCTGTTTGACCTAATTAACTACGTATTCTACGGGAAGCAGTACGTGGATAATGGAGAGGTTACTGACGCAGCAAGACATTGGCTCCGACGTCGACCAGTGTAGTGGTATCATGGGTGCATACATGCCCTCCCAGAAAGCTGTCACATTGAACGGAGATTACGTTGAAAAATAGAGTTTTTTTATCCAAAAGAGTGGGGAATAACATGGTGTAATGGAATCCTGAATAAAACCAACCTGCTCTCAGGGAAAAAAATGTGTTGCAGCAATTATTGAATACACTTCGTATTTGAAGTTCCCATATCCATTGCCGACTGAGCAGACAAATCATTTTGTATAAGATCTGCTCTATATGTAAGATCCTGACCATTCTAGTACATAGCCAAAAATCCAAAATTACGCGAGAAGAGGATGCTGTGACCGTTAGTTACCGCATCCACCCATCTAACCTCTATAAATCTTATATAACATCACATTTCGGTAGCGTGTTTTTCGCCTCTTCCCAATCATTTCCTTATAAGGCTACATGTTCTTTTCGGACATGTCCGAAAAGAACAGATACCATCTTAGTATATACATACTTTCATAAAAGATTTGCTTACATTTAACTTAACAATCGATGTTAACGCACTTCTTCTTTTCAGGAACGATTATTTTGCTGTTGGCATTCTGCGCTTTATATCCTGTTTGCTTCTGCTGTCGTCTGTTATTTTACTGTCCAAATAGGAAAACTCGTCTACCATTTGTAGTATCTCATTCTGTAATGAAATTTTCCTCAGAATCGTCTGATTTAACCAGACTGCATTCTGTCACCTTTATTTTGTTGTTTGTTTTCATCTCACAATTTCTTAATTTGCTTAGCCGCTTGTGCGGTGGCGTTCGACTTGGAAGTAGCCGGTTTGAATCCTGGTGGTGGGTTAAATTTTCAGTGCCCGTTTTGGGCTAGCAAGGGCAGTAGAAATGATGGCCCAAAGTTTTTGCCCATCAGGCTTTGCGCCAATGTGCTGGACTGAGTTTCAGTCTTTTCCTCCATGTCAGTAAGCATATGGGACACAATTGATGGTGATCCGTCCGTCGTTGTGCACATTAAGACTGGTGACCCTCTTAAGCCGTCCTCTTACGGGCCATGGACGAGTAGCTGGTGACGTCACAATGTGGAATTCCACGTTACGCTATACCGCGCAGCGTAAAATAAAGGATCTGGCATGTTAGATTTTTGCCTCGTCGAGCGGAACATGACGTCACGAGCAGAACATAGCAGCCTTCATACTGTATTGCGTTAAAAATGGCATTTGATGGGTCTTCTTTCTGTCAGGGCACGTGGTACGAATATAAACTGTTTCAAAGCATCAGAAAATTGAGGATATCTCGTAAACTGTAATAAAATGACAGGTAGGTAACGCCTTCCTGTAGTCGATATTTTTAGTGTTATAATTTGTGTGGTACGAAAGTATACTGATTCAATGGTGCATGGCAGTGATGATCTATCAGAAGCACATCTTTCTCGTACAATATGCATATTCAGTATAAATAATGGAATTCGTAAATACAGTTTTTAGTATTTCATACGTGGAGACTCGTTAGATATATCGAAACTGGAGCGCAGTTGATAGCGCTGTGAGCTGTGGAGGCAAACGTAGCAGGTTCGCGTCCACAAAACTTTTTTTCATCAATTGATATCCAATAGATTCTAGGTTTTTCTTATTTACTTAATAGAAGTTGAAACGTCCCCTTTGAACAATTTTACATGACTCTCCTTAAACTGACACACAATATTTTTTAGCGCAACGCAATCTGACTTTCAAAAATCTCTAAAAAAGAATGGCCCTGACTAACATTAACCTATACCTTTCACAAATCACTTACCTCTCCAAAAATCTTCGTTACTCGCACTACTGCAATACAGCGAGCGCCACTACTGCCAGCTAAATAAAAGATTCAAACTACTGAAGGCACTAACTACTGATAGGCATAGTTAGCAAATGAAAGATTTTGATAGAGAACAAACAATTTATTTACCTTAACAATCATAATATATATAGCAGTTCATGACATCCAGCCTCAGAAATTTCAAAACTCCGCCATCTCTCTCCCCACATCCACCACTGCTGGCGGCTCACTTCCAACTGCCCAACGCTACGCGCTGTTAACATCCATCTGCCCAACACTACAATGGCAGACAACAATGCAAACTAGCCACAGACTGCACACAGCACAGCCAGTGATTTTCATACAGAGCGCTACGTAATGTTGCCAATAACAAAACATAAACAGCCTACTTACAAAGTGTTATCTCAAGAGTCGATGTTATTTATTATAAATAATGCATTTGCTGCAATTCTTTTTGCAAAGGCCAATGACTGCAGTGGACAGAAATCTTAAAGCGGCTGCCAGTCTGCGTCTGAAAGCAAACGCAAGTCCCACACTGCTAGTTTTTGCTGTTATGAAACTTTCTGGAAAACACAGGGTGTATCAAAAAGAATCATCTGATTTGGCAAGTCTATATTTCTGAAACTAATAAACATAAATGAATTTTCATACCTTTTCATAGGTGTTCAGTATGCCCCCTTGAGATGCACGGCATATGTCTATGCGGTATTCATATTGTTTCTACACTGCAGCGAGCATGTCTTGAGTTACAGCTTTCACAGCTACTGTCATGCGATGTCTCAGTTCATTCATTTTTGCTGGTAACGGAGCAACATAAACAGAGTCTTTTATAAACCCCCACAGGAAATAATCACATGCAGTGAGGTCCGGTGACGTTGGAGGCCAGTAATGTAAGGCTGAATTGTTTGGTCCAGTGCGACCGATCCATCGTTCAGTAACCCTTTGATTTAAAAATTCCCGCACTTCCAGATGTCAGTGTGGCGGTGCTCCATCCTTTTTGTTAAACGAAGTCGTTCGAATCAGTCTCCAACCGTGGGAAAAGAAATTTCTCTACCATATCGAGATATGTGCTTACTGTAACAGTGTTCTCGGCAAAGAAAAATGGACCGTACACCTTTTCCCGTGAAATTGTACAAAACATGTTACATTTTGGAGATTCCCCCTCGTGTTATTCAACTTCATGTGCTTATTCTGTACTCCATATTCTCACATTATGGCCGTTCATCTTTCCATTTAAATGGAACATTGCCTCATCACTAAACACTAAGCATGGAAGAAAACTGCCATCTTCTCTATTGCCAAGAACGAAATTACGGAACTCCACACGTTGTTTGTCACCTTCACGAAGAGCTTACTGTAGGTGAATTTTATATGGTTTCGTGTGTAAACGTCGACGCAACTCGCGCCATATGGACATGTTGAGGTGTCGAGCTGCACGGCGAACGGATTTCTGGGGACCGCTTGTGAAACTATGGCGAATGCGTTCGACGTCTGTGTCACACACTCGGGGACGGCCGGCGATTTGCCTTTACACAAACAACTTGCTTCTCGGAATTGTTCACGCCATCGTCTAATACTCTGTGCTGCTGTAGGAGGATGCACACTATACTTAGTACGAAGGTCACACTGAAGGGTTATTATTAACCCACACTGCGCAAAACGTAGAATACAAAACGCTTTGTGTTGTCCCAACGCTATTTTTAGTAGTACTCAAGAACTTGCTGTTTCCAACTGTAGCTTGTTCACGCACATACCTCAAATAACATAATAGCTATGATTTTTTAAAAGTCCGATGAATCTTTTTGATACACCTTGTGTATACACCTATCTCTGCGTTTAAGGAGTGGGTGTAACGGAACTGAAATGATGGTGGGCTGACAGTAATTTGGAGCCCGCGCGTCAGAAACGGGCGCGCTTGTGTGAGACTGCCAGGGAGTGCACCCTGATGCCATCTATTGGCGAAACTGGGAATTAGCGCTACCTGTCAGACAATGCACTAAGCTCTCGGAGTCAAATGTATTCTTTTTCTTGGTAATTATAAGTTATTACTGTATAATTTAATGTTGTAAAGCGCTAGTAGTAAATCATTATGACTGGTATGAACTCCAGGGTAATAAATATAAATATTCTTAAATACTAAATGATTTCGGTAAAAAGGTGGTAGGGGAACGCCCCCACTCTTGGTGATACGAGTGTAGCTAGGGGTAGCTGGAGACACAGGAACTGAACAATGGAATGGCCTGGGGAATGTTGACGTGATCAGACGTGCGTAACTGTGCTCACGCAAAAGTGATTGTGCAACAGAGAAGAGGCGAATATCGTCGCCGTTTTTGGAGTAGAACGCGACGAGTGGTTGTCGAAGCCGCCTCTACGCCACTGGGGCTGATTGTAAGAGTTCCTGCACCCAGATTTTATGGCGGACGTGCAGTAGCTTATACGAGTGCTACAGCTCGTAGTTCCAGCCGCCATTAAGGGCATGAGGCGTGAAGAGCTGCGTTAGCCACATGCATCTCACCACCAGCATCGACACGTCTACTCAAGGCAAGACTGCTTGCAATTGTTAAGTCGAACTTTGTATACATGTAAAAGGAGAATACCAGTTTTCTTTTATGCAAGTGCAGAGGACAGAATATAGTAATGAGTAAAATTATGATGCATGTTGTTCATTGTAAAGTGTAGTAACCTCAAACATAGTATAGTGAAATCAGACTGAGGCCACAATCGCCTCTTTCATTTACAATTCTTTTGGTTGTAGAATACTTTAGCGTATAAGAATGTTGAAAAGAGCCATGGTCACACCAAAATGAGTCGCCTATTTATAGTTACTTAAATTTTTCTGAGTAACCTTTCAAGTAGAGTCACTTAACTAATTCTGTATCAATTGTCCAAAGAGTAATATCCAAAATCATTAAATAAGTTGAAGGATAGAATTTTGTTAGCCCAAGTTGCATAAACTGTCTTGGTAGTAATTACCAAGCCAACTCACAGAAATTGAGAGAGTATTTGCTTTGTAGAATCATCTAGAATGATCAGAAATAGTAATATTCAGAATTAAGTTTAAATTCAACTCAAGCCATTTCACTTTGAAACGAGCCAAAAATTGATTTATTCTTTTGCTCCTTCAGAGCTGGCGACCGTAGTTATAAGTATTTTCAGGAGGATTCGACGGTAAGTCTGCTGCTCTCGTCGTGCTGATAGGATTATCCACTGCTGCTAGCAGTGGTGATTGGATACATAAGCTCACTACCAAGTTAAGTGGGTCAGGTAGACAGTGTTACCGTGTGAACTGTAGGGCACTGTAGGCCGTGGATCGAACCCGTTCAATCATCACAGCTCTTAGGGAAATAGTCCGGTTAGGAGTGTACTAATCATTAGGTAAATACTGGCGAGTAACGGTCAAAAATGTATACGCAAGTGAATTTAGCAAGGTCCACGTAGCACCTAGTTAATGTGGTGCAATGGCGAGGGTAGGAGTGGAGTAAAAGTGAGCTGAGCTTGTGGCAGCTGTGCTGTATTCAAATATTAACAACGTGAATTCACTACTACCTCTTACCATTAGGACTGAGCTATTTACAGGTAAAATACGTAGCAGTAAGCGCAAAGGCGTGACAGCTACAAGTCCGTATTGGTTTTATACGTACGGAATTAGGAAGCGGATCATTCCATCAGTGGAGGGGGTTAAAACAACCGAGTCAGTTGAGAACATACCCCATTTACTGATGGAAAGATTCGGCGGTTCGGTCGCATGGGTCATGTTTGTACTTTGTGGGTGAATATCTTTTTCAATAATAGTGAGCGGATTCGAAAAACATCTCCTCTTCCATTCGAATGAAATTTCGAAATGCATCTCGATCTTGCAATATATGTGACGAAGTAAGTATTTTCAGAGTCTTGGATCTCTATGCAACGTTTAAAGAATGGATCTTATGCATGTACAAACTGACATGAGACACTACGCCTTAACCGTACTACATTTAAAACCGAAAATAGGATGAAAATTCAGTTGAGTTAACGAATTACAGGGGATAGACAAAACAATGTGTACAGTAGTAGTACTGGGATGACTGTGTTTGACGGTCAACAACGCAGGTAAGGCAAGTGTCGCCCTGGACTGTACGTGTTCAGTACGGACTAGGCATCAGTGCAGGTTGTTTACGAGTAGCGCACACTTCGTATTTGCATTCATAAGCTGTGATCGACATACTGTGGGGGCCCGATTAGCTGGAGCATCAGGAAACAAGACAGCCAACTTACTGAATGTTTCAAGTAAAAAATGGCTCTGAGCACTATGGGACTTAACTTCTGAGGTCATCAGTTTCATAGAATGTAGAACTACTTAAACCTAAGTAACCTAAGGACATCACACACATCCATACCGGAGGCAGGATTCGAACCTGCGACCGTAGCGATCGCGCGGTTCCAGACTGTAGCGTCTAGAACCGCTCGGCCACCCTGGCCGGCAATGTTTCAAGAGCAACTGTTTCAACAGTCGTGACAGCCTGCATAAGACATGGGAAGACATCATCGTGTAAACGTAATAGTGGGCGCAAATGAAAACTAACTGAGGGAGATCGTCGTACACCAACACGAATTGTGTCAAAACAACAGAAAGCGACGGCGGCTAAAGTGACTGCAGAGCTCAATAGCCATCTTCGAGACACCGTATGTATCGACACTGTCCGTCGAGAACTTCATAAAGCGAATATTCGTGGACGAGCTCCCACATCGAAACCGTTAGTGACGACAGTCAACGCAAAGAGGCGTAAAACATGATGTCTTGAGCATGAATGATGGATAGCTGATCAGTGGGGACACGTCGTATGGTCCGACGAGTCAACGTTTTCGTTATTTCCAGCATCGGGCAGGGTTTACGCCTGGAGAACGACAAAATAAACGTACAATCCTAATTGTTTCCTTCCATCGGTTAAGCATGGAGGTGGAAGTGTGATGGTGTGGTGAGCCATATCATGGTATTATGCTGGTCCCATTATTACTCTGAAAGGCTATGTTAGAGCCAATGATTATGTGAACATCTAAGTGATCAGGTTCACCCCATGATTTAAATCAGTTCTGCCATATTTCAGGACGATAACGCACCCATTCGCACAGCCAGGACAGTACAGTCGAGGTATGAGGAGCATGCAACAGAGCTGCAGCGTCTTCCCGGCCCAGCACAGACCCTGAACTTGAACATTATGGAACCCTTGTGGGCAGTATTGGAGTGCATACTCCGGAGCAGATTTCCGCCTCCCTCGTTACTAAAGGAGTTAGAAGAGGTACTGATCGAAGAGTGGCATAACATTCCACTGGAAACTGTACAATCATTATACGCCAGTATTCCGAGAAGAATCACAAGTGTATTACGGGCAAATCTGAGTCCAACCCCATATTATTAAACCATTCCCAAGTAAATACAGGTGTTCACACTATTTTGTCTATCCCCTGCTAGTAGGTATCTCAGATCATGGTACGGCTTGTGTAGCGTTCCTCTACCAGCAAATCGCTGTTTAAGCGGACCACGAATCTAGAATCTGTTTGGCGATTTTCTCCGCTCTCCTTCGACAATCACTAACAGAGTTAACGCAGGTATTTTACGCACGTCCATTTCTGTAAAGGAAGTGTTGTGATCTGCTAGCCAAATAAAGCCGACAAAGGCCGCTGGAGAGCACCGAGGGCGCAGATCATGTTAACCAGCTAGCCCCGTGTATGCATCGATGGCGCCGTATCTTGTGAGGCCGGGCGTCCCGTCCACGTCTGCGTCGACGTTAGCTGCCTCGGCCTGTGTGAGGACGGCTTTAGTGTTATTCGAGAGGAGTGGGCGATGTGCCGGCACTGGGCACCACCCTCTCCCTTCTCTCCAAGTCATACAACACCAATGTCAGACCACACATCCACCGTACATCCCTGACTTAGCACCATCAGACTTTCATCTGTTTCCAAAACTGAAGCAATAATTTCTTGGTAGGAAGCGCTCGGAGACTGATGCCATGTTGAAAGAAACTGTTACTAACTGGTTTAAAGGTCAGACGGCAGAGCACTTTCATGCTGGGATCAAAAAGTTGATGCAACAGCTTCACAGTTCTTTAAATGTTCGTGGTGAGTATGTTGAAAAGCGAAGAAATGTGCATACTGTAGTTCGCGATACAATTTACATTCGTGAATAAAATCTTTCTCACTCCATTAAAAATCGGTTCTTACTTTAAAAATGACCCTCGTAAACAAAATCAGCATTTTATATACCGGGTGATCAAAAAGTCAGTATAAATTTGAAAATTTAATAAACCACGGAATAATGTAGATAGAGAGGTAAATATTGACACACATGCTTGGAATGACATGAGGTTTTATTAGAACAAAAAAAAAAAAGTCCGACAAATGGCGCTGGACAGTAAAACTGCTACCGTGACGGGTGAGAGGTACGCCGATATGTTACAGAATCGCATCATCCCCAGCCTGGCTGACAAACACCTGCTGGAACGTACGATGTTTATGCAGGCTGGCGCTCCGCCCCGTATTGCTAGACGTGTGAAAGATCTCTTGCGCGCGTCGTTTGGTGATGATCGTGTGCTCAGCCGCCACTTTCGTCATGCTTGGCCTCCCAGGTCCCCAGACCTCAGTCCGTGCGATTATTGGCTTTGGGGTTACCTGAAGTCGCAAGTGTATCGTGATCGACCGACATATTTAGGGATGCTGAAAGACAACATCCGACGCCAATGCCACACCATAACTCCGGACATGCTTTACAGTGCTGTTCACAACATTTTTCCTCGACTATTGCTGAGGAATGATGGTGGACGTATTGAGCATTTCCTGTAAAGAACATCATCTTTGCTTTGTCATACTTTGTTATGCTAATTATTGCTATTTTGATCAGATGAAGCGCCATCTGTGGGGCATTTTTTGAACTTTTGTATTTCTTTGGTTCTCATAAAACCCCATGTCATTCCAAGCATGTGTGTTAATTTGTACCTCTCTATCTACATTATTCCGTGATTTATTCAGTTTTCAAATTTATATTGACATTTTGATCACCCAGTACACATCCCCTCATGAACCATGGACCATGCCATTGGCGGGGAGGCTTGCGTGCCTCAGCGATACAGATAGCCGTACCGTAGGTGATACCACAACGGAGGGGTATCTGTTGAGAGGCCAGACAAACGTGTGGTTCCTGAAGAGGGGCAGCAGCATTTTCAGTAATTGCAGGGGCAACAGTCTGGATAATTGACTGATCTGGCCTTGTAACACTAACCAAAACGACCTTGCTGTGATGGTACTGCGAACGGCTGAAAGCAAGGGGAAACTACAGCCGTAATTTTTCCCGGGTGCACGCAGCTTTACTGTATGGTCAAGTGATGATGGTGTCCTCTTGGGTAAAATATTCCGGAAGTAGAATAGTCCCCCATTCGGATCTCCGGGCGGGGACTACTCAGGAGGATGTTGTTATCAGGAGAAAGAAAACTGGCGTTTTTCGGATCGGAGCGTGGAATGTCAGATCCATTAATCGGGCAGGTAGATTAGAAAATTTAAAAAGGGAAATGGATAGGTTAAAGTAAGATATAGTGGGAATTAGTGAAGTTCGGTGGCAGGAGGAACAAAACTTTTGGTCAGGTGAATACAAGGTTATAAATACAAAATCAAATAGGGGTAATGCAGTAGTAGGTTTAATAATGAATAAAAAAAATAGGAGTGCGGGTAAGCTACTACAAACAGCATAATGAACGCATTATTGTGACCAAGACAGACACGAAGCCCACGTCTACTACAGTAGTACAAGTTTATATGCCAACTAGCTCTGCAGATGATGAAGAAATGGTTGAAATGTATGATGAGATAAAAGAAATTATTCAGATAGTGAAGAGAGACGAAAATTTAATAGTCATGGGTGACTGAAATTCAAGAGTAGGAAAAGGGAGAGAAGGAAACATAGTAGGTGAATATGGATTGAAGAGGAATGAAAGAGGAAGCCGTCAGGTAGAATTTTGCACAGAGCATAACTTAATCATAGCTAACACTTTGTTCAAGAATCATAAAAGAAAGTTGTATACATGGAAGAATCCTGGAGATATTGAAAGGTATCAGATAAATTATATAATGGTAAGACAGAGATTTAGGAACCAGGTTTTAAATTGTAAGACATTTCCAGGGGAAGATCAGGACTCTGACCGCAATCTATTGGTTATAAACTGTAGATTAAAACTGAAGAAATTGCAAAAAGGTGGGAATTTGAGAAGATGGGATAAACTGACGAAACCAGAGGTTGTACAGAGTTTCAGGGAGAGCATAAGGGAACAATTGACAGGAATGGGGGGAAGAAATACAGTAGAAGAAGAATGGGTAGCTCTGAGGGTTGAAGTAGTGAAGGCAGCAGAGGATCAAGTAGGTAAAAAGACGAGGGCTAGCAGAAATCCTTGGGTAACAGAAGAAATACTGAATTTAATTGATGAAAGGAGAAAATATAAAAAATGTAGTAAATGAAGCAGGCAAAAAGGAATACAAACGTCTCAAAAATGAGATCGACGGGAAGTGCAAAATGGCTAAGCAGGGATGGCTAGAGGACAAACGTAAGGATGTAGAGGCTTATCTCACTAGGGGTAAGATGGATACTGCTTACAGGAAATTTAAAGAGACCTTTGGAAAAAAAAGAGTGCCACTTGTTTGAATATGTAGAGCACAGATAGAAACCCAGTTCCAAGCAAAGAAGGGAAAGCAGAAAGGTGGAAGGAGTATATAGAGGGTCTATACAAGGGCGATGTACTTGAGGACAATATTATGGAAATTGAAGAGGATGTAGATACGCTACTGCGTGAAGAGTTTGACAGTGCACTGAAAGACCTGAGTCGAAACAAGACCCCGGGAGTAGACAACAATCCATTAGAACTACTGACGGCTTTGGGAGAGCCAGTCCTGATAAAACTCTACCATCTAGTGAGCAAGATGTATGAGACAGGGACAATACCCTCAGACTTCAAGAAGAATATAATAATTCCAATCCCAAAGAAAGCAGGTGTTGACAGATATGAAAATTACCGAACTATCAGTTTAATAAGTCACAGCTGCAAAATACTATCGCGTATTCTTTACAGACGAGTGGAAAAACTGGTAGAAGCCGACCTCGGGGAAGATCAGTTTGGATTCCGTAGAAATGTTGGAACGCGTGAGGCAATACTGACCTTACAACTTATCTTAGAAGAAAGATGAAGGAAAGGCAAACCTACGTTTCTAGCATTTGTAGACTTAGAGAAAGCTTTTGACAATGTTGACTGGAATACTCTTTCAAATTCTGAAGGTGGCAGGGGTAAAATACAGGGAGCGAAATGCTATTTACAACTTGTACAGAAACCAGATGGCAGTTATAAGAGTCGAGGGGCATGAAAGGGAAGCAGTGGTTGGGAAGGGAGTGAGACAGGTTTGTAGCCTCTCTTCGATGTTATTCAATCTGTATATTGAGCAAGCATTAAAGGAAACAAAACAAAAATTCGGAGTTGGAATTAAAATCCATGGAGAAGAAATAAAAACTTCGAGGTTCGCCGATGACATTGTAATTCTGTCAGTGACGGCAAAGGACTTGGAAGAGCAGTTGAACGGAATGGACAATGTCTTGGAAGGAGGATATAAGATGAACATCAACAAAAGCAAAACGAGGATAATGGAATGTAGTAGAATTAAGTCGGGTGATGCTGAGGGAATTAGATTAGGTAATGAGACACTTAAAGTAGTAAAGGAGTTTTGCTATTTGGGGAGCAAAATAACTGATGATGGTCGAAGTAGAGAGGATATAAAACATAGACTGGCAATGGCAAGGAAAGCGTTTCTGAAGAAGAGAACTTTGTTAACATCGAGTACAGATTTAAATATCTTGAAGTCGTTTCTGAAAGTATTTGTATGATGTGTAACCATGTGTGGAAGTGAAACATGGACGATAAATAGTTTGGACAAGAAGAGAATAGAAGTTTTAAAATGTGGTGGTACAGAAGAATGCTGAAGATTAGATGGGTAGATCACATAACTAATGAGGAGGTATTGAATAGAATTGGGGAGGAGTTGGTGGCACAACTTAACAAGGAGGGACCGGTTGGTAGGACATGTTCTGAGGCATCATGGGATCACAAATTTAGCATTGGAGGGCAGCGTGGAGGGTAAAAATCAAGACCAAGAGATGAATACACTAAGTAGATTCAGAAGGATGTAGGTTGCAGTAAGTACTGGGAGATGAAGAAGCTTGCACAGAATAGAGTAGCTTGGAGAGCTGCATCAAGCCAGTCTCAGGACTGAAGACCACAACAACAAGACATACAAATACGCTAAGTACTCTTTACAGATTTTCACCCTTTTTTCGATTTATATTCAGTCACTGTTTCACATTGACTACTCACGCTTCACTACTTGTTTTTAGTCACTCTCTGCACTACTGTCTCGGGTTCTCCCTTCATCAGTGACAAGACGCTGACGTTCGAACCCACGACGAGTCTTCCTTAATATCCCACCAGTGACGAATTCCGGAACATACCAAAAAGTCTTCGAATGGTCTACAAGTGTTCCAGAACATTCCAGAAGATTCGAGAGTGTTTTGGAATGTTCCGTAATGATCTGGGATGTTCCGGGATGTTCCCGAACTTTCTGGAATCTTCCGAAATGTTCCAGTGCATCCCACATCATTGTGGAACGTTCTGGAATGTTGTGGAATACTCCCGAATTTTCTGGAAAGTTCTCGAATATTCTAGAATGTTCTGACTGTTCTAGAAATTTCTATAGGGCGAAACTTAACAGCCCTTACATCTTGAAAAGCGCGCCCTTCAGTTAAAAACGGGAATCTTGTTCACGGATGGGGGATAGAAGGCTACAGCACCATTCCCTTGATCGTACTGGGACTCGTTTCAGAGTTTTAGCGACACGCTCTTCGTACACTTACTTTAATAATACATATTGATGAAGTAAGGTTATTTGGACCTCGCTTCCCGCACCCGGGTTCCCGGGTTCGATTCCCCGCGGGGTCAGGGATTTTCTCTGCCTCGTGATGACTGGGTGTTGTGTGATGTCCTTAGGTTAGTTAGGTTTAAGTAGTTCTAAGTTCTAGGGGACTGATGACCATGGATGTTAAGTCCCATAGTGCTCAGAGCCATTTGAACCATTTTATTTGGTATTTGGACATTTTGATCTAAGTTTCTTATAACGGATTAAGAGCTTCAGATTTAAACCCTGATCGACATACGATCTTCCTCTCCTAAAACAATCTCGACATCTCCTAATTGTTCCTCCGTTTGATTTTCTATATTTTTCAAAACTTTTGACAGGGTTTTAGACGCCACGCTCGGGAAGGCGGGCGGGGGGTTCCTGTTCACGTCTGCTTTGTCTCCTTTTTATAGTAAATAAATGTCCTATATTGATATATTTTTATTTGTCGTTCACTTCATTGCCCCTTCTGTGGGAGGCCGGGCTGCAGAATGTTGTCGTACTTCAGCCATTGAGGTTTTAAACATGTGAAGGTGCTTACATTAAAAAGATAGTAGCAGGTGAATAATATTAATACTGTATGTGACGATGGTTTCAAAAGTGAATCTTTTGAAGTTAATGCACTGTTGGTGGTGGCGGTGATGGTGAGTGGAATTTGGATGACCAGCTCCATCTAAAAGTAGTAGCAGGAGTGGATTGTGAGGAAGCAAGGCAGGTGGGTGGTATCAGTAACGAACTAATATTTGTGCATGGGCCGGTAGTGTAAGTTGAAAGATGTACAAGCAAACTGGGTGCAGGATGATGGGATGTGATAAACAAGGGCGATGGGAGGCGGGTTTTATACAAGTGTATCCAGATCGAGAGTGGGAATGGGAGAATTGTGCTGTTTCCTGGTCTTATGCCTAATATTCTGTCCTCCATATCGCCAGTCCTTCCCCCCAGGGGCGGAATCTGTGTGCACCATCTCTGTCTGTGCCTTCTGTCGTCCATTGTGAAAGTGTGAGAGCGTCTTAGAAATGTTAGCGAATCGCGTTTGTGAGGCGGCACGTGGGTGCAACCCGGTATTCACCTAGTGGAGAACCACCTGAAAACCACACACCGGCCCTTCATCGTTAATCCGCCGGGTGGATTTGATCCGGAGCCGGTGCGCTTCCCCGAATCCTTGAAGTGACGTGATAATACGTGCAGCTGTCCGTCCGAGCAACGAGAGGGAGTGATTTTGAGAATATGTTGCGGTGCCATTTAAATGGAACATAAGACGAGCAGCTGGGGTTATTTGTCGGAAGTTATGGGGCGGTTAAAAAGGATGCACGTCGTGAAGAACGTTGGCAATGAAACGCATGACGTGTTCTGCGGCAGCAGTGAGACACGACAAGTCTGGAAGGTAGGTCAAGAGGCTGTGGCAGAAGTGGAGCTGTGGCGGCGGAGCACTTGACCGACAAAGGCAAAGGTCCCGGGCTCGACCTCCGCGTTTTAATCTGCCGGAAGGTTTAAAATCAGGATCCGGAAGGACACCTGACAAACAGACCATATATTCATCGCCATTATTGTTCCACGATTTCAGACTTATTTTCTGCTTCGTTGTCTTTCCCTTTCTTGCATCCCCCATGGCAGATCAGTCTGCGTCCAATTTGTTCTCCCGCATCCTAACCCAAATATGCTTGACCCCCCCCCCCTTTGTGCACGACTTTCTCCATTCATTTCCCATTGCTCAGAGAGCAATGGGAATTTCCCAGTTACATGAAGAGGAGAGAGCGGGTGGAAAGAGTGCATTGAAGGCCTCTACGAGGGCAAGAACTTGTCTGATGAAGTGAGGGAAGAAGAAAGAAGAGTCGATAAGGAACAAATTGGTAGATCTAAGATTAAATAAGGCAGTAGGGGGTGGATAACATATCGCCGGAATTTTTAAAATCATTGGGGGAAGTGGCTACAAAACGCCTATTCACGTTGGGGTGTAGAATGTATGGCGCTCATGAGGTAGCATAAGGCTTTCAGAAAAACATCATCCACACAATTTCGAAGGTAGCAAGAGCCGAGAAGTGCGAGAATTATCGCACAGTCAAAGTAACAGTGCATGCATCAACTTTCTGACAAGAATAATATACATTATGTGATCAAAAGTATCCGGACACACGGCTGAAAATGACTTACAAGTTCGTGGCGCCCTCCATCGGTAATGCTGGAATTCAGTATGGTGTTGGCCCACCCTTAGCCTCGATGACAGCTTCCACTCACGCAGGCATACCTTCAATCAGGTGATGGAAGGTTTCTTGGGGAATGGCAGCCCAGTCTTCACGGAGTAGCTGCACTGAGGAGGGGTATCGATGTCGGCCGGTGGCACGAAGTTGACGTTCCAAAACATCCCAAATGTGTTCCATAGCATTGAGGCCAGGACTCTGTGCAGGCCAGTCCATTACAGGGATGTTATTGTCGTGTAACCACTCCTCCATAGGCCGTGCATTATGAACAGGCGCTCGATCGTGTTGAAAGATGCAATCGCCATCTCTGAACTGCTCTTCAACAGCGGGAAGCGAGAAGAGCTTAAAACATGAATGTAGGACTGTCCTGTGACGGTGCCACGCAAAACAACAAGAGGTGCAAGCTCCCCCCATGAAAAGCACGACCACACCATAACAGCATCGCCTCCGAATTTTACTGTTAGCACTACACACGCTGGCAGATGACGTTCACCGGGCATTCGCCGTATCCACACCCTGCCATCGGATCGCCACATTGTGTACCGTGATTCGTCACTCCACACAACGTTTTCCCACTGTTCAATTGTCCAACATTTACGCTCCTCGCCCAAGCGAGGCGTCGTTTGGCATTTACCGGCGTGACGTGTGGCTTATGAGCAGCCTCTCGACTATGAAATCCGAGTTTTCTTACTTCTCGCCTAACACAGTACTTGCAGTGGATCCTTATGCAATTTGGAATTCCTTTGTGATGATGTGGATAGATGTCTGCCTATTACACATTACGACTCTCTTCAACTGTCGGCGGTCTCCGTCAGTCAACAGACGAGGTCGGCCTGTACGCTTTTGTGCTGTACGTGTCCCTTCACGTTTCCACTTCACTATCACATCGGAAACAGTGGACTTAGGAGTGTTTAGCAGTGTGTAAATCTCGCGTACAGACGTATGACGCAAGTGACGCTCAACCACCTTACCACGTTCGAAGTCCGTGAGTTCCGCGGAGCGCCCCATTCTGCTCTCTCACGATGTCTAGCGACTACTGAGGTCGCTGATTTGGAGTACCTGGCAGTAGGTGGCAGCGCAATCCACCTAATGTGAAAAACGCATGTTTTTGGGGGTGTCCGGATACTTTTCCTCACATAGTGTACAGAGGAATGGAAAAGAAAATTGAGAATCTGTTAGATGACGATGATTATGCTTTTAAGAAAGGTAAAGACGGTAGAGGGGCAATTTTGACCTTGCGGTTTATAACGGAAGCAAGACTAAAGAAAAATAAAGCACGGTCATAGGATTTGTCGACCTGGAAGAAGCGTTCGACATTGTCAAATGGTGCAAAATGTACGACATTGCGAGAAAAATAGGGATAACCTATAGGGAACGATGGGTAATATACAATATGTACAAGAACCAAGAGGGAACAATAAGAGCGAAAGAACATCATCGAAGAGTCCTGTTTAAGAAGGGTGTAAGATAGGTATGTCCTACTTTCAATGTATTCAGCGAAGAGGCAATGACGGAAATAACAGGGAGTTGAACACAGGTATTAAAATTGAAGGTGAAAGTATATGTATGAGAATATTCGCCGATGACATTGTTATCCACACTGAAAGTGAAGTAGGACTGAAGGATGTTTCGAATGGAATGAACAGTCTAATGTGTACAGAATGTGGATGGAGAGCAAATTGAAGAAAGACGAAAATAATGAGAAGCAGCAGAAATGAGAACAGTAGCAAACATCAGAATTAATGATCACGAAGTTGAAGGAAAGGAATTCTGCTGGCTTGACAGCAAAATAACTCATGACAGACGGAACAAGGAGGGCATAAAAAGCAAAGCACTGGCAAAAAGGGCTTTTCTGGCCAAGAGCAGTCTACTAGGGTCAACCAGAGGTCTTAATTTGTGAAAGAAAATACTGATAATATACGTTTGGAGCTAAACATTGGCTGGTAGTCAAAAATGGACTGTTGCAAAACCGGAACAGAAGAGAAGTGAAGATCGTCTGGCCTATGGAAGCGGCGAATGAGTGGGGTAGCTGACCCACGTGTGTGTCTGTAGAATGAGTGGGCAGTCTTTTTAAATTGGTCGCTGACCTGCAGTTCTCCGGCGGCATCGTGAAGGTAGCACGATGGAAAGTAGCAAGACGCCTTATTCTGGAGGCTTTGCAGCCGGGATTTCGCTGCATTATCCCAGACGACACAAGCATAATCTGTCACGGGTCGCAAGAAGAGCGTGTAGATTGTGAGACCACAATGGACAGGGACCACAAGCCTTCCGTTAAGTAGGGGTATAGTGCCCCTAGTCGCTGCGACACATTGCTGCCAACTTCTTGTGCGTGCTCTGCTAGGTGAGTCGAGTGTCAAGAATCACGCCCAAGTGTTTGATCGACGTGGTCCACTGAATTGGTTCGCCGAAAATTTCCATTTCTTTGTTGTACAGTCGATGTTTATTGGATAATAACAGCTCCTGGCTTCTGGTAGCATTAAACCCAACGCGCCATTTCGTCTCCCAGGTGTCAGGGGCATAACAGATTTATTGGAGACGATTGTGTAGCGCTGTTTCTCGTTAGAAACGCCGTATCTTCCGCACAGACGGTTCTAGTGATCCTCGGTTTCGCCGACAGGTCAGACGTACACAGTACTGGACCCAGCACCGATCCTTGAGGAACACCAGACCCTGCCGAACGCACGAGCGACGTCCAGAAAGACTGCACAGAGAGTGGAATACATCCGGCATATAAGTGAGGACTTAGGTTGTAATGGCTGCTTTGAAATGAAAGCACTGGCAGAGGACAGGATGCAAGGGTTGTATCAGACCAATCAGGAGACTGATGACTAAAAAAAAAAAAAAGTCGGGACCTCCCTGCGTTGCTATAGCGATCTGGCTACACGCGGTTGTCTCGGTGCTGAACTCGCTACTCTCAGATTTTCGTTCCCGTTATTCTGACGTGCCGCCTCCGTTCTTCGTCGTTGTCTCGCTGTTGTCCACCTGTTCACTCTAAGGCGACTCGCTGTGACGCCCTAGGCTGGTGGGCCTGATTCTACTAGTTCTCGGGTCGTTCCACGTCTTGTCAGGATTCCAGTCATTTCACAGACCGACACCGGACTGCAGTAGACGGTTTCAGACTGATGTAAGTTTCAGTAGTTAAGCAGAGATGAAAAGGCTTCCACAGAATAGACGATGGTGGAGAGGATCGGCAACAAGCTTTTCAGAGTAGAAGACTAGAACAACATCAACAACCATAACACTCAAACCCTGAAGTTAATGTCCTTAAGTAAAACTGTGATCATTCTCACTCTGTATCTACGAATGTAGTGTAGAGAGCACCAGAGAAATTAAATAAAATAGAACACTGTATACTTTACAGAGTAAGGGCAATGACATAACAAAAATACACTCCTGGAAATTGAAATAAGAACACCGTGAATTCATTGTCCCAGGAAGGGGAAACTTTATTGACACATTCCTGGGGTCAGATACATCACATGATCACACTGACAGAACCACAGGCACATAGACACAGGCAACAGAGCATGCACAATGTCGGCACTAGTACAGTGTATATCCACCTTTCGCAGCAATGCAGGCTGCTATTCTCCCATGGAGACGATCATAGAGATGCTGGATGTAGTCCTGTGGAACGGCTTGCCATGCCATTTCCACCTGGCGTCTCAGTTGGACCAGCGTTCGTGCTGGACGTGCAGACCGCGTGAGACGACGCTTCATCCAGTCCCAAACATGCTCAATGGGGGACAGATCCGGAGATCTTGCTGGCCAGGGTAGTTGACTTACACCTTCTAGAGCACGTTGGGTGGCACGGGATACATGCGGACGTGCATTGTGCTGTTGGAACAGCAAGTTCCCTTGCCGGTCTAGGAATGGTAGAACGATGGGTTCGATGACGGTTTGGATGAACCGTGCACTATTCAGTGTCCCCTCGACGATCACCAGTGGTGTACGGCCAGTGTAGGAGATCGCTCCCCACACCATGATGCCGGGTGTTGGTCCTGTGTGCCTCGGTCGTATGCAGTCCTGATTGTGGCGCTCACCTGCACGGCGCCAAACACGCATACGACCATCATTGGCACCAAGGCAGAAGCGACTCTCATCGCTGAAGACGACACGTCTCCATTCGTCCCTCCATTCACGCCTGTCGCGACACCACTGGAGGCGGGCTGCACGATGTTGGGGCGTGAGCGGAAGACGGCCTAACGGTGTCGGGACCGTAGCCCAGCTTCATGGAGACGGTTGCGAATGGTCCTCGCCGATACCCCAGGAGCAACAGTGTCCCTAATTTGCTGGGAAGTGGCGGTGCGGTCCCCTACGGCACTGCGTAGGATCCTACGGTCTTGGCGTGCATCCGTGCGTCGCTGCGGTCCGGTCCCAGGTCGACGGGCACGTGCACCTTCCGCCGACCACTGGCGACAACATCGATGTACTGTGGAGACCTCACGCCCCACGTGTTGAGCAATTCGGCGGTACGTCCACCCGGCCTCCCGCATGCCCACTATACGCCCTCGCTCAAAGTCCGTCAACTGCACATACGGTTCACGTCCACGCTGTCGCGGCATGCTACCAGTGTTAAAGACTGCGATGGAGCTCCGTATGCCACGGCAAACTGGCTGACACTGACGGCGGCGGTGCACAAATGCTGCGCAGCTAGCGCCATTCGACGGCCAACACCGCTGTTCCTGGTGTGTCCGCTGTGCCGTGCGTGTGATCACTGCTTGTACAGCCCTCTCGCAGTGTCCGGAGCAAGTATGGTGGGTCTGACACACCGGTGTCAATGTGTTCTTTTTTCCATTTCCAGGAGTGTAAGTGTGGACCCAGTATCGATTCTTGCGGGTCCTCGCACGTGCGTCCCAGGTTTCTGAGATTAGTTTCTTTCACGTGGTACAGTCTGTCAATGTAACTTCCGGCTTTGACAAGGTCATGGAATGTAGCACTGAGGTACTATTTCTTCGGGTTCTCTAAGAACCACAACAACCTCAACAACAGCAACAACCGCAATAAAGACATCTTGAGAAGTTTAAGGAGTACATTCCAGTCAACAATGACAAAAACGTAATTCCAAGTCTTTTCTTAATCTAATGGGGCTATCAAAAAAGTTTCCGTTCGAATCCCGTACAGTCCAGGAAAAATTGCCGTGAGAATTGATGCAATCATCCCACTGACACACCAACTGAAGATATCCTTTTGGTAGGACACCGTGGCCTGTTGCGTGAACAAGTGGGTAGCTCTCGGATGCACGTTCTCGTCCGACAAGAATCGTCGACTCTCGAAGATCTTCTTAAAAGAACCGAAGTATGATACTCGCACGGGGAGAGATCAGACTTATAGGGCGGGTGCTCGAATGTCTCCCACTTGAGACGGTTTAACTTTAGTGTCACGACTTTTGCGATACGGGGGCCGTGTTATCATGAAGCAACACTACCCCATGGCGCACCATTCCACAACGGTGATTTTCGACAGACACGCTGCCCCATGCACATTCTTCATTCTCCGATGGTTGTCTACCGGTGTTTGTCCTTCAGCAGCCAAGAAAAGAATAACACTATGTCGGTCCTGTTTGGGTGCATCTGGTAATAACGTCACCATAGTCGACATTTCCGCGTTTACTGCACGCGCGTGGGAAAGACGCAAATGCCACATTAATCCGTTGCCTATTTGTCGATGCTTATACAGGGTGATCAAAAAGTCAGTATAAATTTGAAAACTTAATAAACCACAGAATAATGTAGATAGAGAGGTAAAAATTGACACACATGCTTGGAATGACATGGGGTTTTATTAGAACTAAAAAAAACAAAGTTCACAAAGTGTCCGACAGATGTCGCTGGACAGCAAAACGTCAGTGACTGCGCATGACAATCGTGTATAAAAGGAGCTGTAATGAGAGAGAGAATCAGATGCGCCAGCAGTCGCAGCATGTTCACGTTACGTGAAAAGGCACTTTTAGTGAAGCTGTATTATCAGAAAGGGGAATGTGCTAGTTCAGCGTTACGATCCTATCGCCATAGGAAGGAGATTCGAACGGGTAAAGGTCCGTTGACAAATGCAGCTATGGCGGGTTGTTTAGTCGATAGACACGGTAGTGGCCGACCGAACACAAGGCGTAATGCTGCTGAGACAGTTCAGGAAGAAATGGAGACTGTAGCGTGTTCGTCTATGCACGGGGAAGTCAGCGCTCGTGCAGTCGCACGTCGCACCGGCATTCCATACACTACTGTTTGGTTGGCACTTAGGCGTACCCACCGATGCTATCCGTACAAAATCCATCGGCATCATGAACTGTTACCTGGCGATTTAGTGAAGCAGAGGGCATTTGCGGTGTGGGCGTTTCAAAAGATGGCGGAAGGTGACGATTGGTTGAGTAGCGCGTTGTGGACCGACGAATCTCATTTCACGCTCCGAGGGCCTGTCAACGCCCACTACTGCAGAATTTGGGCTACCGAAAATCCTACAACTGTCGTGGACACTCCATTGCACGTCGAGGAAGTCACGTTATGGGTTGGATTTACCACATCCACCGTTATCGGGCCTTTTTTCTTCGAGTAAATGCGTGATTCTGGTTTTGTAACTGCTACCGTGACGGGTGAGAGGTACGCCGATATGTTACAGAATCGCATCATCCCCAGCCTGATTGATAAACACCTGCTGGAACGTACGATGTTTATGCAGGATGGCGTTCTACCCCATATTGTTAGACGCGTGAAAGATCTCTTGCGCGCGTCGTTTGGTAATGATCGTGTGCTCAGCCGCCACTTTCGTCATGCTTGGCTTCCCAGGTCCCCAGACCTCAGTCCGTGCGATTATTGGCTTTGGGTTTACCTGAAGTCGCACGTGTATCGTGATCGACCGACATCTCTAGGGATGCTGAAAGACAACATCCGACGCCAATGCCTCACCATAACTCCAGACATACTGTACAGTGATGTTCACAACATTGTTCCTCGACTGCAGCTATTGTTGAGGACTGATGGTGGACATTATGAGGATTTCCTCTAAAGAACATCATCTTTGCTTTGTCTTACTTTGTTATGCTAATTATTGATATTCTGGTCAGATGAAGCGCCATCTGTGGGGCATTTTTTGAACTTTTGTATTTTTTTGGTTCTAATAAAACCCCATGTCATTCCAAGCACGTGTGTCAATTTGTACCTCTCTATCTACGTTATTCCGCGATTTATTGTTTTCAAATTTATACTGACTTTTTGATCACCCGGTATACTCGTACCGTAGTCGCGCTACGTTGCGTATACGCTGCAGCAACGCCCTCAGACGCAAACTTTTTGATGGACTCTTATAGAATAAACTGAAGCAAGAAATGTGTGAAGTAGTCTATCACGGCTCGCTGAAAGAACGAACGGTAGAAAACAACTGAAAAAACCACGAGTCATTCCCAACTTCAAGAAGGGTCGTCGAACTGATGCTCAGAGCTATAGACCGCTATCGCTGACGTCAAATTATGTAGAATTATCGAACGTATCACGCAATACGTTTGTGGAGAGTGAAAAATCTCCGTAAAAATCGACAGGGTTTCCATAAGCAGAGATCTTCCGAAACACAGCTTGCTCTGCTCGTCTACTAACTTCAGCGCGTTGCGATAAAGGCGCCCAGCTGTAGGGGGTGTTAATCGACTCACCGAAGGCATGCGACAGAACTCCTCACTAGCGTTTAGTGACCAGAATACGAGCTTACCGACTCGAGGTGCAGAACCCAGTATGTCATTCTTAAAGGGGCCAAATCGACAGGTGGACACGTAATTTCGGAAGTAACTCAAGAGAGTGTTCGAAATATTTACAAATGATCTAATAAGTAACATCGGGATCTCATGAGGCTTTTTGCAGAACATGCTGTTCTATATCATTATTCACAATGTTGATAACGGCTGGGATGTGGGATCTAAGTGGGGTACTGTCAAGTGGTGGGTGCCCCAGGGATCAGTGTTGGGGCCGCTCCTGTTCCTTATTTATATAAATGATATACCCTCTAGTATTATGGGTAACTCTAAAATATTTCTGTTTGCTGATGACACTAGCTTGGTAGTAAAGGATGTTGTGTGCAACATTGACTCGGTTTCAAGTAGTGCAGTACATGACCTCAATTCATAGCTTGTAGAAAATAAACTAACGTTAAATCACAGTAAGACTCAGTTTTTACAGTTTCTAACACACAATTCAACAAAACCTGACGTTTTAATATCACAGAATGGGCAAATGATTAGTGAAACTGGTCAGTTCAAATGTCTAGGTGTTCAGATAGATAGTAAGCTGTCGTGGAAAGCCCATGTTCAGGATCTTGTTCAAACACTTAATACTGCCATTTTCACTATTCGAACGGTATCAAAAGTGAGTGATACTTCGACACGTAAATTAGTCTACTTTGGTTATTTTCATTCACTTATGTCGTATGGTATTATGTTTTGGGGTAACTTTTCCCATTCTAGAAGGATATTTTTGGCTCAGAAACGGGCGGTTCGGGTAATAAGTGGTGTGAGTTCACGAACCTCTTGTCGACCTCTGTTCACGAGTCTGGGTATTTTGACATTCGCCTCTCAATATGTATATTCCTTATTTATTAGTTTATTTCTAAGAATAAGCAGCTTTCACTCGGTTAATACTCGGCAGAAATCAAACCTCCATTTGGATCGGACTTCTTTAACGCTTATGCAATAAGGTGTGCAGTATACTGCTGCATCCGTTTTCAATAAGCTGCCACTCGAATTCAAAAATCTTAGCCGTAATCCACGCGCTTTCAAATCGAAACTGAAGAGTTTCCTCATTGGTCACTCCTTCTATTCTGTCGAAATTGAAAAATTAAGCTGATTCTTATCGTATTGCTGATAGCGTTTACTTAAACTTATGGACTGCCTTTTTTTCAGGTTCATGAACTTCTATTTTTATCTGTTTTACTTTTGTGTTGTAAGTTCATGTACTGACACGTTCCATGACCTTGGAGATTTGCTCCTCAATTTGGTGCTACTGAACTTGACGTATAAATAAATAAAATATCCGAAAGTTCCAACGTAGAAGATAGTACCGAACTGCTCAAATCGATATTTGGTTTGACAGACTGGCAGTTCGTCCAGGACGAAAATGGATGTGTCGTAATGCGCATAAAAGGATGAAGAAATGCCGTAATTTTCGCTTACTCCGTTGGCGACAAATCGGTTGACGGAGTATAAAACGTAAAATACCTGGGAATAACCGTGAGAATTGGCAATACTCTCTTAGGATTGAAAGGTTGGCTACAGCGCGCATACACAAGCTCTGGAATCTAAGATGTTGTTGTCGCGCTTCGCAGCGTACGGATTAATGAGTGACAGTTTGGAAGCCAGTGTAGGAGCCCACCTGCTGTGGTGCGCACGTGTGTTGGGCGAGGGGTCGTCACCGAGCTGCCGTACTGCCGTGTCCGCCAGCAGCGACACAGGATTTGGTGTTGAGTTGATATTTTTTATAATTAGCAGCGCTCTCATTAATTTAAAGAAAAGGGTTTGCGTATGTGCGTAGCAGCAGACGGTAATTTTGATAATGATAGGAGTTGAATTCTTGAGGGAAACCATTGTTAGGCGAATAGATTGATTTTTGTCATTGATTTCTTTTGTAATTGTCTGGGAATTGTTTCACTATGTATTTAATTGAGAAGTATTTCAGTCTGTCTCAAGAGTTTGATTAATTTGTAATATTGCTTTAATGCCACTGGAGGCAGATTTACATACGAAGCGATTATTCAAAGAGCTTCTAGCGTTTTGTTAATTGAATGAGAAAGAATCGCTTTCAGAATATAGTTTTTTTGTTTGGGTTATCATTTATAGAGTTTAGATTTGACCAAACCCTTTCTCTTGAATTATATATAGTTGTAGTAAGCAGCAACAGCAGGAGCCGCCACACAGAACGTGCATTGCACACAGCATGAATAATAGGTTTTTTGATGTTATTGTTAAATGATGGAATGCAGCAGATCAATGGCAGCAGAAAGACTAAGTAAGTTATCTGTTGCACACAGGACCAATTTAAAAAAAAAGTTAAGGCGATCTCTGTAATAGTAAAGTTAACAAGAGTACAAACATGAGATTTTCAGTAGAAAACACGAGATAAGAAAATAGAGCTCGCGACTTTGAACCGTCCAGAGTGACCTAAAGCGTGATAACCATACAGTAGTAATTGTATGAGAAGCAGACGCCAGGATTTCGTAGTATCTTAAGGGCATGTAAATTCGTCTACGAAAGAGTAGGTTAATAAACACTTGCCCGACCGACGCTAACGCCGGCGAGTTGAGGTCGGTGGTATTTGAGGAACGTTATTGCCCACAAACCACTGCCTCAAGTATGCTGCTTTCTGAGGGGGATCACTGCCACACTGAGACGAACAGTCACCGTCCCCTAACTATTCCTCCACTACAGGCAGTACACAATACTGCAAAACGTCTTCACGTCCTTCCGCATTTAGTTTTTTGTTAAGAGCAGTGAGCGCGCCACGCCCTAAGCACGAAAAACGCTCCCATACCGTGACACAACCTGCTCTGTACTCCACTGTTCGCACTACACACGGTGACGTGTGACGTTCTCCAGGAATTCGCCAAACCCATCGAATTGCCACAGGGCACAGCGTGATTAATCGCTGCAAATCACTCGTTTCCAGTCATCCACAGCCCAACCGCATCGCTTTTTACGATATACAGGTTTTAACATTTTAATGTTCGGATAATAAGTCTCTTTAATCTAAGAATAGATGATCAATGCAGCTAACCGCTATCTCTGTGTAATGTCTTGTCTGTATAGACGTGTATCTGTTGTCTTTAAGACCCCTTCACCTTCACACATAAGTCTATACAGTAAAGTAAGGCCCTCCCAGTTCTTGGCTGATCCGTGATAAGACAGGCGAAAAAATAGGCTAATGGAGGATTCTTAGTATTATCTCTATTTTCATTCGCTCTCTCTCTTTCTCTCCTTTATCTATGTATAGTTTTTAATATAAGACTTCATTACGTGATATGGTGATAAAAAGAATCAGCCAAATAGAATCTTTGGTGGAGTCCTTCGTCTTGGTAATCAGCGACTGGCTTGCTGTAAGAGATCTTTACATTTATTATTACTGTTAACACTGCAGTCAGTCGGGAGAATCAGTCGTTTGGACAATTTGTTCCTTTTACGAAAGATTGCAAATTCCAGATGTGTACGAAGCCTTTTTGGACGATTTAACACAGCCTCAGTGATTGCAGGCTCTCTTCGACACAGCTGAAACTTCCCCACTAATTACAGGGCCAACGTGATCGACAAATGATTCAGAAAAAACTCATTCGTTCGTTCACTCCAGAACAAAAAAGTCACAAACCTTATTTATGGAGGAAATTGTGTATTAAATCCATCTCCAGTACATGTCCAGATCTCCGGTGATTCCACGCCTTAATTATTTTCCTTTCACAATCTCTTTCTCTTCATAACAAACCGCTAGCGGCACAAATGTTAATTGGCTCGCTTTAGCGAGAAGAAAAGCAGAATATGTATCTCTCAGAAACACGTCAATCCCTCAACAGATACTCCAGAAGCTGTCCTAGTTACCACTCTAACAACCATGGAGAATGCATATATGCATCTCTGTTATTTCAAAGAATAAATGCACTAGAAAATAATTTGGCGTCGACGAGCTGTCGCCGCATATATTACGAGAAAATCAGATCAGATAACTTTTCCAAAGTGAATGAATGTAGATGGTGTGATTGAAAACGATTAATTGGTGCGTGGTAGAGGGTATTTGCTGTGGGGACATTACAAGGTCATAAAATCCCGTCTGAGGCCTGCGATCATTTTTATGTTCATAATTGGCAACCAACGCTGTACAATCGCAATAAAGTCATGAGATGTTCAATTGACTCTTTTATTAGAACATGTTACGCGTTTCTCAAGTTGGGTGTAACCCCGAAACGCGTAACATGTTCTAATAAAAGAGTCAATTGAACATCTCATGACTTTATTGCGATTGTACAGCGTTGGTTGCCAATTATTATCGCTTTTTACACTACCTTCAGCGTGACTTAGCATGACTGCAGACGTTTGGTTGGTTGATTCGTTGTTGAGGATCAGACAGCGAGGTCATCGGTCCCATCAGAATAGGGAAGGATGGGGAAGGAAGTCGGCCGTGCCCTTTTAAACGAACCATCCCAACAATTGCCTGAAGCGATTTAGAGAAAAAACGAAAAACCTAAATCAGAATGGGCGGACGCGGGTTTGTACCATAGGTAGAACGTCCAGCGGCTTTCCAGGTCAGTACAACATAGGCTGTGTCTACTTAAGTGTGGTTTTACCGGTGCCGTAGCTGGTAGACCAAATATAGTGCCTCCTATGTCCCGAGCCGTACCATTTATTAATAGTCTGCTGTTACATAGCTCCATTCTAGCAATGACCTTTCGTTTTCTATGTTCACAACAACTTGCAATTGCTATTTCCAGCGAAAAAACTGAGTAGACAGTCTGCCCAAACTCTGGAGATGTGGACGCGGCACTAACACTCCCCTTCGTCATTCACTTGCTTTAGTTTGTCCTAGGAATAACTGTGCCCCGCACGTCGGTCTGCCAGTCTGTATCATCTTATTTGGAAAGATCGTAATATTGTCCCTATGACATCCCTGTAAGTCCTCCAATGACGCCAGAGTGTAGGTCTCCCCAATAACCTAGGTAAAAACAAATGCGCTAAAATAAAATCAAACGGTAATATCAAATCCTATCTATCGACGCAGTCGAAGTGCATATAGGACGTACTTGGTTTACAAGTCGTCCGTCCCTTCTTTGCTTTACTAGATTTTGTGTTCTACATTGCAGAGGGACATTGTAGTTGTGCCCAGGGATCCACAGCCGTGTGATTTTTTGAACGCTATACAGTGGTCACTTAACTTAGGTACATCCCGTTTATCTTGATTACTATTGACACAGTAGCTCAACGTGGATTCGTTCTATTCTCCCACTGGCATGACGGTGGCAAGGGCACTTTTGCAGCCTGCCAACGTGATGCAGTGCACACAACTGCTCCGTCAGATCCGACGTAAAATTAGTGCCCTGCTTGGGCAACTGCACTCGATATATTGTGAGATATGGTCTATTATGGCGTCTTATTAAAACGGCCTAAAATATCTACCCCTAACATTTGAAACGATTGAGATGCTTCCAGTAGCCTTTGCAGTGGAATCAGTCGATAGATGAGATCTGCCCATTGTGCATTCCTGACATATTGCTGGACACCTCTTTACCCGGTCCTCCATCAAAATTTTCGTCACCCCATCTATCAATTGCGTTCTGCCCACCACGACCTGCCAAAAGATTGTCATGTGCTTGCTTCAAAATTTCACCCCAAAATGCTGCAGGTACCACCACTTTTAGCCGAGCAGTCTAAGGCGCTGCAGTCGTGGATTGTGCGGCTGGTCCCGGCGGAGGTTCGAGTCCTCCCTCAGGTAGCAGTTTAGTCCCATAAGATTTCACACCCATTTGATTTGTACCACCATTCTGTTGTTCTGCACAAAACAGCGTGTGTGCTGAACTATTGTTGTAACTTGAACATCTGACTACGTCAGCTGCTTGGGTGTTTTGCCACTCAGCTATGCTTCTGCCCATTGCCTGCAGAATAATAATTTTCCTACTCAAACAGTCTGCATGGGTGTGCCTCTATCGCAAATTGTGCTCAGTCGTAGGGCATACCTGGTGAAAGGGTCATTTACCCCTAGTAACCATTTTAGAGTGGCATGATCCATCACTACTTTAAACTTTTGGCCATATAAATAACATCAGAAGTAGGAGCTACTGCCAACATTTCCTTCTCAGTCACGGAATAATTTCGTTCTGCTTTGTTCAGTTGTTGGAATGTGTATGCTGCAGATGTTAACTATACTCTGGATAAGTGCACAGAAGACCACTATATTACTCACATTGCAAGACAGACTGAATTCTTTTTCGAAGTTTGGAAGTATCAGTACTGCAACTGATGCCAAAGCTTTTTTCAGAGTATCAAACGCTGCATGACACTTAGTAGACGATTCAAACCTTGCTCCTTTTCGTAACAAACGATGCAAAGTTTCGGCAATTTCAGCAAATCTCTTCATAAATTTACGATAATAATTGCAGAGACCCAAAAAAGATTGCAATTGTTTAACTGCATGTGGTGGCCACAAATTCCAAGCTACTGAGATTAATTATGGATCTATCTAACTCCTGACTAATTATGTATCCAAGATAACTTACTTCCATTGCTGGAAGAAGACATTTATCAATGCTGTGTGTTAGTCACGCTGTCTTCAGTCTTTCGAGCACTTCCTCTAGCCGTTGTACATGCTGCTCCAAGTCCTTTGCAAAGATGATGATGTCATCAGGACACACCATATAGTTCTTGGGCTTTGGTCCTCTAAGTATCCAATCCAATAATCTTTGAAAAGTGACTGGTGTATTCTTGAGTCTGAAAGACATTCGACGACGCTGAATATGGCCACAGGGGATGGTAAAAGCTTTTTTTGACCTACCTTCCAGCGCTAATTCCAGTTGACAAGGCCTGCTCTTCAAATCCATGGTAGAGAAACATTGACACTGATCAAAACTGTCCTGACCCTCCCTTAGGTTCGGAATGGTGGTAGTGGGACAACCTTCGTTCGAGGCCACTCTGCATTGTTGCAAAATTTATTCAAGATGGCGCCGATGACGTCATCCAAGATGGCGGCGTGTTGGCTTGGCAGCAGCACATGACATCATCCAAAATTGATTTTGGCGGGTAAAATAGGCCAATTGGGCTATGTCCACTAACCTAACCCTCCAGAAAAATGGCAGGAGATTTGAATTTTGGCGGGAAAATAGGTCAATTGGGCTACATCCACTAACCTAACCCTCCAGAAAAAATTGGCTCCAAATTCAAATTCCAACAGAATAATGGCTGCAAAACCTACCTTGTCTTTATTATTATTCATTATTAGTGATTATCATTTATTATAATTCATTATCATTTATTAATATTTATTATTTATATGATGCACATGTGTTACTACGAGGTCCAGAGTCCAACTGTGTTAGTTCATACCCTTGCCACCAGAGAGTGCCACCATGACATCATTCAAGATGGCGGATTTTGGTGGGAAGAAAGACAATTGGGGCTACCTCCACTAACCTAACCCACAGTAAATTGGCGCGAAATTTGAATTTTGGCAGGAAAATAGGTCAATTGTGCTATGTCCACTAACCTAAGCCTCGAGAAAAACAAACTGCCTATTGGCTTCCGTCTCGGGTTCTTCGGCCGACGTTCATCTAATGATTTTTCTGACGTTTCGCCAGCACGAGTGGCTGGCATTGTCAAAGCTTCACCCTCCATTGCCGGTGGTGAACTGGAGGCGAGCTCGCGGCCGCAGACTATATGTACCTGGCGCGCCAACGTCCGAGGGCTTCTCCACGGTCATTTCCGGTGCGGTTCTCCTCTTGCTACCTGCGACGGTCGTTCGCTGCAGTACGGGAAGCCAGGATCCGTTTACCTTAAGGCTTTCCTCCTTCTTGTTGAAACTGTTCGCGTGTTTTTGGATTTCTACAGCTTCTCTGAACAAGCGCGTGTGATAGTGCTTCTCTACAGCCAGAACTTCCGTGTCGGCGAATTTTATTGCGTGGTCGGTCTCATTCAGTGCGTGCTCTGCCACGGCCGATTTCTCCACCTGCCCCAACCTGCAATGTCGCTTATGCTCTTTGATCCTGGTGTTAATGGATCGTCCAGTCATTCCGACATAAACTTTTCCGCATGTGCAAGGTATACGGTATATTCCCGACATTGCAAGTGGGTCTCTTTTCTCCTTCGCCGATCTAAGACACTCTTTGATCTTCCTTGTCGGTTTGAAAATCGTCTTTACGCCGTGTTTGCGCAATATACGGCCGATTCTGTCCGTCACTCTGGGAATGTATGGCAGAAAGGCCGTACCCGACATTTCTTTTTCTGGTTCCTTACTTCGCCGAGTGTTTGGCTCTGTTACACTTCTAATGTAATTTGTGGGGTACCCATTGCTCCTCAGAACAGTTTCCAGGTGTTGCATTTCTCGTTTGAGGTGTTGAGGCTCACATATTCGTCCTGCTCTCTTTACGAGCGTACTAATCATGCCTCTTTTCTGGCTCGGGTGGTGGTTTGACAGTTTGTGCAGGTATCGGTCCGTGTGTGTCGGTTTTCGATACACGCTGTGTCCCAGGTTTTCACCGTCCCTTGTGACCAGCACATCTAGAAATGGCAGTTTCTTGTCCTTTTCTACTTCCATGGTAAATGTTATGTTGGCATGGAGGCTGTTCAAGTGTCTCAGGAATTCACCGAGCTGTTCTTCACCATGGCTCCACACCACGAAAGTATCATCGACGTACCTGTACCACACCTTAGGTTTGCAAGTCGCCGAGTCCAGTGCCTGTGCTTCGAATTGTTCCATGAAGAAGTTGGCCACCACTGGACTGAGAGGACTACCCATGGCGACGCCTTCCAGCTGTTCGTAGAAATCGCCATTCCACGTGAAATAGCTCGTGGTGAGACATGCATGGAAGAGCTTTTTGATGTCTTGCGGGAACATGGAACCGATGTGCTCCAGAGCGTCGCTGAGTGGCACTTTCGTAAATAACGAAACAACATCAAAACTGACCAGGATGTCGTTTGGCGCAAGTTTCAGTTTCTTGAGCTTCTCAATGAAGTGTCCTGAGTCCTTAATGTATGTGTCCGTCTTTCCCACGTGTGGCTGGAGCAGAGAGGCCAAGTGTTTCGCCAGTTTATACGTTGGTGAGCCAGGAGCGCTAACGATCGGTCTCAGTGGAACGTTGTTCTTATGGATCTTGGGTAATCCACACAGCCGAGGTGGTAGGGCTTCTGTGTTGCGCAGGTTTCTCTGTATGTCCGCCGGCAGAGAAGACGCCTTGATTAATCGATTCGTATTCCGAGTGATACGCTGCGTCGGATCTGCGCTTAGTTTTCGGTACGTCGTCGGATCTAATAGGTCTCGGATCTTTTGCTCATAATCTTCGGTCTTCATTACGACGGTCGCATTCCCCTTATCGGCAGGCAGTACCAATATACTCTTGTCGGCGTTGAGCTTCTTAATGGCTTGTACCTCTTCTTTCTTCAGGTTGCAAGCTGGTGGTTTTGCTCGGCGCAGTATCCTGGATGTTTCAGTGCGTATTTCCTCTGCCCTTTCACAAGGAAGGGTCCGAATGGCTGCTTCGGTGTTGGCAATGATGTCCTCCATAGGTATAGTTCTCGGAATGATAGCGAAATTCCCTCCTTTTTGAAGAACAGACACTTCCTCTTCGGTCAGTTGTCGTTCAGTGAGGTTGACCACTGTGTGTGACATGTCGGGAATCGCCTTGTCGGTCTGCTTCCGGCATCTTTCAAACTTTTTCTTTTGCCGCTCGGTGCAGCGCTCGAGTTCGTTCTGCATGCTCCTGTGAGTGATGCTGTCGATCTTGTCCCAGTCGTCTCGATGCATTCTGCTACTTAGTTGATAGAAAATGTCCAGAAGTTCCTGATCCGTTCTTGCCAAGTCTCTCCGTGTTGTATGTATTCGCTCACGAAGAAAAGCTCGTTCCATTCTGTCGTAGATACGATGTGCTTGGGCGGTGGTGAATAGGCGCTTGCATCTCAAGAACTTCGGTGTAGCACATTCATCTCGGCACCGTGACAGAAAGGTGAGAGAGGACATCAGTCGCGCTTTCTTCTTCCGTCGTTGGTCAAGGCGTCGGTACAATCTGCAAATCTCCTCCCCGTAGAGGCGTAATACAAAATTGTTGAGGCTTTCGTGGCCACTTGTTGACAAACTGCCTATTGGCTTCCGTCTCGGGTTCTTCGGCCGACGTTCATCTAATGATTTTTCTGACGTTTCGCCAGCACGAGTGGCTGGCATTGTCAAAGCTTCACCCTCCATTGCCGGTGGTGAACTGGAGGCGAGCTCGCGGCCGCAGACTATATGTACCTGGCGCGCCAACGTCCGAGGGCTTCTCCACGGTCATTTCCGGTGCGGTTCTCCTCTTGCTACCTGCGACGGTCGTTCGCTGCAGTACGGGAAGCCAGGATCCGTTTACCTTAAGGCTTTCCTCCTTCTTGTTGAAACTGTTCGCGTGTTTTTGGATTTCTACAGCTTCTCTGAACAAGCGCGTGTGATAGTGCTTCTCTACAGCCAGAACTTCCGTGTCGGCGAATTTTATTGCGTGGTCGGTCTCATTCAGTGCGTGCTCTGCCACGGCCGATTTCTCCACCTGCCCCAACCTGCAATGTCGCTTATGCTCTTTGATCCTGGTGTTAATGGATCGTCCAGTCATTCCGACATAAACTTTTCGGCATGTGCAAGGTATACGGTATATTCCCGACATTGCAAGTGGGTCTCTTTTCTCCTTGCAGAAGAAGAGGTACAAGCCATTAAGAAGCTCAACGCCGACAAGAGTATATTGGTACTGCCTGCCGATAAGGGGAATGCGACCGTCGTAATGAAGACCGAAGATTATGAGCAAAAGATCCGAGACCTATTAGATCCGACGACGTACCGAAAACTAAGCGCAGATCCGACGCAGCGTATCACTCGGAATACGAATCGATTAATCAAGGCGTCTTCTCTGCCGGCGGACATACAGAGAAACCTGCGCAACACAGAAGCCCTACCACCTCGGCTGTATGGATTACCCAAGATCCATAAGAACAACGTTCCACTGAGACCGATCGTTAGCGCTCCTGGCTCACCAACGTATAAACTGGCGAAACACTTGGCCTCTCTGCTCCAGCCACACGTGGGAAAGACGGACACATACATTAAGGACTCAGGACACTTCATTGAGAAGCTCAAGAAACTGAAACTTGCGCCAAACGACATCCTGGTCAGTTTTGATGTTGTTTCGTTATTTACGAAAGTGCCACTCAGCGACGCTCTGGAGCACATCGGTTCCATGTTCCCGCAAGACATCAAAAAGCTCTTCCATGCATGTCTCACCACGAGCTATTTCACGTGGAATGGCGATTTCTACGAACAGCTGGAAGGCGTCGCCATGGGTAGTCCTCTCAGTCCAGTGGTGGCCAACTTCTTCATGGAACAATTCGAAGCACAGGCACTGGACTCGGCGACTTGCAAACCTAAGGTGTGGTACAGGTACGTCGATGATACTTTCGTGGTGTGGAGCCATGGTGAAGAACAGCTCGGTGAATTCCTGAGACACTTGAACAGCCTCCATGCCAACATAACATTTACCATGGAAGTAGAAAAGGACAAGAAACTGCCATTTCTAGATGTGCTGGTCACAAGGGACGGTGAAAACCTGGGACACAGCGTGTATCGAAAACCGACACACACGGACCGATACCTGCACAAACTGTCAAACCACCACCCGAGCCAGAAAAGAGGCATGATTAGTACGCTCGTAAAGAGAGCAGGACGAATATGTGAGCCTCAACACCTCAAACGAGAAATGCAACACCTGGAAACTGTTCTGAGGAGCAATGGGTACCCCACAAATTACATTAGAAGTGTAACAGAGCCAAACACTCGGCGAAGTAAGGAACCAGAAAAAGAAATGTCGGGTACGGCCTTTCTGCCATACATTCCCAGAGTGACGGACAGAATCGGCCGTATATTGCGCAAACACGGCGTAAAGACGATTTTCAAACCGACAAGGAAGATCAAAGAGTGTCTTAGATCGGCGAAGGAGAAAAGAGACCCACTTGCAATGTCGGGAATATACCGTATACCTTGCACATGCGGAAAAGTTTATGTCGGAATGACTGGACGATCCATTAACACCAGGATCAAAGAGCATAAGCGACATTGCAGGTTGGGGCAGGTGGAGAAATCGGCCGTGGTAGAGCACGCACTGAATGAGACCGACCACGCAATAAAATTCGCCGACACGGAAGTTCTGGCTGTAGAGAAGCACTATCACACGCGCTTGTTCAGAGAAGCTGTAGAAATCCAAAAACACGCGAACAGTTTCAACAAGAAGGAGGAAAGCCTTAAGGTAAACGGATCCTGGCTTCCCGTACTGCAGCGAACGACCGTCGCAGGTAGCAAGAGGAGAACCGCACCGGAAATGACCGTGGAGAAGCCCTCGGACGTTGGCGCGCCAGGTACATATAGTCTGCGGCCGCGAGCTCGCCTCCAGTTCACCACCGGCAATGGAGGGTGAAGCTTTGACAATGCCAGCCACTCGTGCTGGCGAAACGTCAGAAAAATCATTAGATGAACGTCGGCCGAAGAACCCGAGACGGAAGCCAATAGGCAGTTTGTCAACAAGTGGCCACGAAAGCCTCAACAATTTTGTATTACGCCTCTACGGGGAGGAGATTTGCAGATTGTACCGACGCCTTGACCAACGACGGAAGAAGAAAGCGCGACTGATGTCCTCTCTCGCCTTTCTGTCACGGTGCCGAGATGAATGTGCTACACCGAAGTTCTTGAGATGCAAGCGCCTATTCACCACCGCCCAAGCACATCGTATCTACGACAGAATGGAACGAGCTTTTCTTCGTGAGCGAATACATACAACACGGAGAGACTTGGCAAGAACGGATCAGGAACTTCTGGACATTTTCTATCAACTAAGTAGCAGAATGCATCGAGACGACTGGGACAAGATCGACAGCATCACTCACAGGAGCATGCAGAACGAACTCGAGCGCTGCACCGAGCGGCAAAAGAAAAAGTTTGAAAGATGCCGGAAGCAGACCGACAAGGCGATTCCCGACATGTCACACACAGTGGTCAACCTCACTGAACGACAACTGACCGAAGAGGAAGTGTCTGTTCTTCAAAAAGGAGGGAATTTCGCTATCATTCCGAGAACTATACCTATGGAGGACATCATTGCCAACACCGAAGCAGCCATTCGGACCCTTCCTTGTGAAAGGGCAGAGGAAATACGCACTGAAACATCCAGGATACTGCGCCGAGCAAAACCACCAGCTTGCAACCTGAAGAAAGAAGAGGTACAAGCCATTAAGAAGCTCAACGCCGACAAGAGTATATTGGTACTGCCTGCCGATAAGGGGAATGCGACCGTCGTAATGAAGACCGAAGATTATGAGCAAAAGATCCGAGACCTATTAGATCCGACGACGTACCGAAAACTAAGCGCAGATCCGACGCAGCGTATCACTCGGAATACGAATCGATTAATCAAGGCGTCTTCTCTGCCGGCGGACATACAGAGAAACCTGCGCAACACAGAAGCCCTACCACCTCGGCTGTATGGATTACCCAAGATCCATAAGAACAACGTTCCACTGAGACCGATCGTTAGCGCTCCTGGCTCACCAACGTATAAACTGGCGAAACACTTGGCCTCTCTGGGAAAGACGGACACATACATTAAGGACTCAGGACACTTCATTGAGAAGCTGAAGAAACTGAAACTTGCGCCAAACGACATCCTGGTCAGTTTTGATGTTGTTTCGTTATTTACGAAAGTGCCACTCAGCGACGCTCTGGAGCACATCGGTTCCATGTTCCCGCAAGACATCAAAAAGCTCTTCCATGCATGTCTCACCACGAGCTATTTCACGTGGAATGGCGATTTCTACGAACAGCTGGAAGGCGTCGCCATGGGTAGTCCTCTCAGTCCAGTGGTGGCCAACTTCTTCATGGAACAATTCGAAGCACAGGCACTGGACTCGGCGACTTGCAAACCTAAGGTGTGGTACAGGTACGTCGATGATACTTTCGTGGTGTGGAGCCATGGTGAAGAACAGCTCGGTGAATTCCTGAGACACTTGAACAGCCTCCATGCCAACATAACATTTACCATGGAAGTAGAAAAGGACAAGAAACTGCCATTTCTAGATGTGCTGGTCACAAGGGACGGTGAAAACCTGGGACACAGCGTGTATCGAAAACCGACACACACGGACCGATACCTGCACAAACTGTCAAACCACCACCCGAGCCAGAAAAGAGGCATGATTAGTACGCTCGTAAAGAGAGCAGGACGAATATGTGAGCCTCAACACCTCAAACGAGAAATGCAACACCTGGAAACTGTTCTGAGGAGCAATGGGTACCCCACAAATTACATTAGAAGTGTAACAGAGCCAAACACTCGGCGAAGTAAGGAACCAGAAAAAGAAATGTCGGGTACGGCCTTTCTGCCATACATTCCCAGAGTGACGGACAGAATCGGCCGTATATTGCGCAAACACGGCGTAAAGACGATTTTCAAACCGACAAGGAAGATCAAAGAGTGTCTTAGATCGGCGAAGGAGAAAAGAGACCCACTTGCAATGTCGGGAATATACCGTATACCTTGCACATGCGGAAAAGTTTATGTCGGAATGACTGGACGATCCATTAACACCAGGATCAAAGAGCATAAGCGACATTGCAGGTTGGGGCAGGTGGAGAAATCGGCCGTGGCAGAGCACGCACTGAATGAGACCGACCACGCAATAAAATTCGCCGACACGGAAGTTCTGGCTGTAGAGAAGCACTATCACACGCGCTTGTTCAGAGAAGCTGTAGAAATCCAAAAACACGCGAACAGTTTCAACAAGAAGGAGGAAAGCCTTAAGGTAAACGGATCCTGGCTTCCCGTACTGCAGCGAACGACCGTCGCAGGTAGCAAGAGGAGAACCGCACCGGAAATGACCGTGGAGAAGCCCTCGGACGTTGGCGCGCCAGGTACATATAGTCTGCGGCCGCGAGCTCGCCTCCAGTTCACCACCGGCAATGGAGGGTGAAGCTTTGACAATGCCAGCCACTCGTGCTGGCGAAACGTCAGAAAAATCATTAGATGAACGTCGGCCGAAGAACCCGAGACGGAAGCCAATAGGCAGTTTGTCAACAAGTGGCCACGAAAGCCTCAACAATTTTGTACCTCGAGAAAAAATTGGCGCCAAATTCAAATTCAACACGGTAATGGCTGCAAAAACCGTACTTATCTTTATTATTATTCAGTATCATTTATTATAGTTCATTATCATTTATTATCATTTATTATTATTATTTATTATTGGCCTACCTCCACTAGCAAATTGCGCCAAATTCCAATTCAAACAGGATAATGGCTGCAAAAACCGTACTTGTCTTTATTATTATTCATTGTCATTTATTATAATTCATTATCATTTATTACCATTTATTATTATTTATTATTATTATAATTTATTATTATTATTATTGGCCTACCTCCACTAGAAAATTGCGCCAAATTCAAATTTTAACGTGATAATGTCCCAAAATCTGTAGTTCTATTTATTATTATTATCATTTATTATCATTTATTATTTATTCAAGATGTCCAATTTTGGTGGGAAGAAAGCCATTTGTGTGTTACATCCATAACAAAAATCTGTGACAAGTTCAAATTCCAACACTATAATCGATCACGCGTACGAAATGGTTCACATCCTACGAACTTTGACTGTCACTTATCTTTTTTCACTGTTAACTTATCAAAATCGTGTCAAATAATAAACTGCACTTGTACTAACGTAATTCACATCCTCTGATTTTGCAAGGAAAAATGACTGAAGTCTTTATTTCAAGCAGTACAGTCATCACTTTTTCTCCAACAGACTTAGTAGACATCCTCGAGATCGCAGCAACACCCAGTGCGCTCGCCACTAGGTCCGGACTCCAACTGACTTAGTTCAAATCGTCGCCAGCAGAGGACGCGACCCCTGGCATCACCGGTCAGCAGTAGCCCGCCACTGGTCCAGCAGCCACTCGGACCGTGCTAGCCGCTGAACCCTGTAAACACGTTTTCGCCGGACACGCTGGAACCCGCCGATGCCGACGTCACACAACCGCCCGTCCGTTCGCGATCCACCACGTGGTCGACATAGAACGCACTGCCACACATTGGCGACAAATTTCTTTTGCTGGACAGGTTGGTGCCTGTGCAAGCTCTCCTCATGACGGTCGGTCGGCCGCTTGGACCACTAAACATGTTTTGCTCGTTCGAACCTGCCGATTCTGACGTCACAACGGTCGGTTAGGGATCCACCACGTGGTTTCGTGGCGAGCAAAGAACACTCTTGGCGCCAGAGTTGTTTGCTGAAGAGTGGAATCTGCCCTGGCGTCACAAAACGGCCGGTCCATCACATGGCGTGCTCGACAAAGAACGCTCTCGCTAAGTTAACTCATTTTCGAGATATTTAGTTGCCTCAAGTTAAAACAAACATCTTGTATATGCCACATTATAATACTAAACAATTTTAACATGACAAGTCTCATCAAAAAGTTTTTAAAATCTGAAAAGAAATCCGTGTAATTGTGGCCCGGGCTCCCCTGCTATTTCCCGTGTGCCATCGTGTACGAGTCAAATACTCCTCGAGCAAGTCGCATAGATGTGAAGGTACTCCGTGAGATCTTTTATTGTGAGGGCTGATCGACAAAGACTGAGAGTGATTTTTTCCTGTAGCTTCCGTGACAGTTTCCTACATGTGCGAAGAATATTTCAAAAGAGCGAGTTTTTACGTATAATGTCCATAGGCAGCAGCAATCTCGTATCGGTAGGTTGGCAGGAATGTTCAGTTTTGTAGACTCTCTTTGCATTTCGCATACCAGACAGTGGAGGTGACGTGCAGCAAGCAGTATGGCGAAATGAAGTTCTGTGTTCATTTAAACCACGCAACTACTGAAACTTACGAAACGCTTGAACAAGTGTACCGTGAAGATGCTCTACCTCGTGCAATAATATTTACGTGGTTCAGAGTCTTCAAAACATGCCAACTTACTTGTGTTAAGCAAGTTCGGTCCGGTGTTTCGGCTTCTGCTGTGATAGTCTCTGAGGTTCGGCAGATAACTAAGCTTAGTGAAGTGCCGAGAATTTGATGTGGCAGTGTCTTAACGATTACGCAGGATCGTGTCGGTACGCCACGTCTGTCCACTCCCGAACAAAAGGCTGTGCAAATGGAGACAAGCCCTGAGGTGCTGTGCCTCTTTGCTGATCCTGAAGGGAAACGAGTCAGATCAGTGTGCAGGGAAAGTGATGGTGATCACTCTTTTTCATTGTGTGGAATGATTTACCAGCACGCAGTTCCCATTTATGATACTGTTAGAGCAGCATTTTGCACTTCAGTATTGGCTAAAATAAGGAAGCACACTGCAAGGAAACGATCAGAACTTTCTTGGACCAGGTGGCGACTTCATCATGACAATGCACGGACTCATGCCACAAATCGAGTTATGCAGTTTCCGACTCAGTTCAGTATTACACGTGTACTGCATCCACCTAATGACCCCGATCTCGCAACAAGATTGTAACGGCAGAATTGTACGGCCGTAGCGGACAGCGCCAGAGTCGCCGCGCTGTGCGCTAATCACGCGGAATGCTGACGGGAAAAGCAATCTGAGTCGCGCGCCGTGGCTGTACACAGCCACCGGCTACGAAGAAGAGTCTGAGACTGGCCGGTTGCGAACATGTATCGTTCTCGACACAGTGATGACGGGTTACCAGACGCGCGTAATGCATTGTCGCACCGTCTTTATTAATAAATGGTAAAACTAAGTTTTCCGTGTTCCACATTCTGCACTACCCGGCACTACCTCCCACGCATCCCATCCTAACAGCAAATGGACGCAATAACACTGAAACCTTCCCGTCTCCTCTATACCTCTTTTGTTAATGATAATCTTCCCTTTTACAATAACCTATGTAACCTTCCCTTAGGATTTCTATCTCTTGCTTAATAATAACAGATGAAATCTTACCTTTGAAATTTATGCTCTTTCTCAATCTTCGCATACAAATTAAAATTGGTGCTTATTAAAAGTGATTTTCTGATTATTTCGACGAAACATAGAATGTGTCGTCGTCGTGGCCCTCAGTCGTTATATTTAATAACCCAAAACTGTTCCTTACCTTTTTTTTACTGTCACTGGATCGCCATCTGACTGCTTCATCGAACTGCGACATGAATATACTTACTCTGGTTTACTATACTCTATTAACTGCTGGTGGGCTGTCATAATAAGTGGCTGTATTTATTACCAAATCTGACGTTACTCTTTATTAGCAAAGCTGACGTTATTGTTTAATTAATTTGACGGAAGTTACGTAATTCATAGTTACACTTTTTCTTGACAACAATACAATTTTTGCAAAGTTTTATGTTAGTGGTTTTTGGGATGGATTATAATCAGTAATGCAACATTGCTGGCAAAAATTAATTATATTCTGAAAACGCTTAAAATATTTACTGTTGGTAATGAAATGATTTTACAAACGTTCAAATGGGACTTAATTTTTACAATAATCTTACAACTAGCATTGCGCAAACATACCTTCAGTAGTATTGAGTTTCGCAAAGAAAATAATTCAATAATATTAGTTCCTCTTATGATGATAGTTAGTTGATGTCTCTGTACAACCGTTTATAATCTGTTGTAAATCATAGCTGGTGGCTGGCAGACACACCGCTCCTCTCAACCTCTCGCTTCAGACCTGCTACCGACTCGCTTCACTTCTCGCTTACTACTGACTTCCTACGAACACTAAAGTGCGGTCTCTCCTGCCAACAATGCTTTCTGGTGCAGACAATCCCTGCTACCATTACAAAATGTATCAATGCGCGGTCTTTCCCGCTCTTTTCTTAAAATGTATCCATAAGCGGCCTCTCCCGCCCTTTTTAAAATTATATCACTTTGCGATCTCTCTTGTCAACAATACTTTGGTGCAGACATTACCTGCTACCACAATTATTTCCAACATGACAAATATTAATTATTCCTACTTAATCCTATTAATAAAATATAAACGTCTTTCATAAATTGTGATTTGACAATAGACAATAGAAATATATACGTCTTACAACATTTCACTCGGCCGTCCAAAAGACCCTGTTAGATGTGATTGTTTCTGCTTCCATCACTAAAAACAAAGCTACAGGGCATTCGATTTGAGAACTCTGAGGCAGTCCTCCAGAAAAGCGAGACTATTCTCGAGGATCCGACAAAGAATGGCCTGCACTGTGTGTTTGAGGACTGGCAGAGGGGTATTAAACATTCGTCGGTCTCGGTCTCTGTTGATCAGCGCTCGTAGTTTCCAGATACGCTTCGCCACCGCCGCAGCGACCTCTGCTTGTCGTTGACTCCCCGTGTCCGAACGAGTGTCTCAGTGGCGCGCCCAGACTGCGACTGCGTCGGCAGAGTGCGGTGCGCGGCCGACTAACACCGTTCACCCGCGCCGCCATGGCTGACAGCACCACGCCTCCCCCTCGCAAGTAGGCCGCCAGCACCACGACTCCCCCTCGCAAGTAGGCCGGCCGCAGCAGTAGCTGGATGGAAGCCTCTATTCCGCGCGGTTCCGTTGCACGTCTCGACGTGACGTCCCACACACGCCTTCTGGCGGTAAGTCTGAGGCGGCGACCAACTCTCTCCGCTGAGCCATTAATGCACAATACGAGCAGCAACGGTCCTATGGCAATGTAGGAATGGGAGAAACCGACCGATTAAAGCCGAAACGTTATTTTAGTTCTGAATAACCAGTCTTCTTCGGTATTTGTTTGGTCTCGGTTATAACAGTTTTTTTACTAATAACCAAGTCAACAAACGAATCGAAAAACTAGTAGAAGCCGACCTTGGGGAAGATCAGTTTTAATTCCGTAGAAATGTTGGGACACGTGAGGCAATACTGACCATACGACTTATCTTAGAAGCTAGATTAAGGAAAGGCAAACCTACGTTTCTAGCATTTGTAGACTTAGAGAAAGCTTTCGACAATGTTGACTGGAATGCGCTCTTTCAAATTCTGAAGGTGGCAGGGGTAAAATACAGGGAGCAAAAGGCTATTTACAATTTGTACAGAAACCAGATGGCAGTTATAAGAGTCGAGGGACATGAAAGGGAAGCAGTGGTTGGGAAGGGAGTGAGACAGGGTTGTAGTCTCTCCCCGATGTTATTCAATCTGTATATTGAGCAAGCAGTGAAGGAAACAAAACAAAAATTCGGAGTAGGTATTAAAATCCATGGAGAAGAAATAAAAACTTTGAGGTTCACCGATGACGTTGTAATTCTGTCAGAGACAGCAAAGGACTTGGAAGAGCAGTTGAATAGAATGGATAGTGTCTTGAAAGGAGGGTATAAGATGAACATCAACAAAAGCAAAACGAGGATAATGGAATGTAGTCGAATTAAGTCGGGTGATGCTGAGGGAATTAGATTAGGAAATGAGACACTTAAAGTAGTAAAGGAATTTTGCTATTTGGGGAGCAAAGTAACTGATGATGGTCGAAGTAGAGAGGATATAAAATGTAGACTGCCAATGGCAAGGAAAGCGTTTCTGAATAAGAGAAATTTGTTAACATCGAGTATAGATTTAAGTGTCAGGAAGTCATTCTGAAAGTATTTGTATGGAGTGTAGCCATGTATGGAAGTGAAACACGGACGATAAATAGTTTGGACAGGAAGAGAATAGAAGCTTTCGAAATGTGGTGCTACAGAAGAATGCTGAAGATTAGATGGGTAGATCACATAACTAATGAGGAAGTATTGAATAGGATTGGGAAGAAGAGAAGTTTGTGGCACAACTTGACTGGAAGAAGGGATAGGTTGGTAGGACATGTGTTGAGGCATCAAGGGATCACCAATTTAGTATTGGAGGGCTGCGTGGAGGGTAAAAATCGTAGAGGGAGACGAAGAGAGGAATAGAGAAAGCAGATTCAGAAGGATGTAGGTTGCAGTAGGTACTGGGAGATGAAGAAGCTTGCACAGGATAGAGTAGCATGGAGAGCTGCATCAAACCAGTCTCAGGACTGAAGACCACAACAACAACAACATTCCTAAAAATTTGCGTTGGTTTGAAATGCTACGTTATTTGACTTTAATGACGATGCCGACAGAAATGAGCAACAAAAAGACGGCATAAGACTTGTTAAAGCATTGCTGAGACAATAATGTCCCTGTTGCCATAGCCTGACGTACGTGTGTGTATGCACCGTGCACAACTTGCTCCCACCTCGTCTATACAGTGGTTTCCCACCGTCGTCGCCGAACATCTGTTGTACTGCAGAGTGGTGTGAGCGTGGGGTTGATCTGAGATTCCGTTATTCTGCGCAAAGGATTAATCTGAGATGTACCCTTTACCCTGTGGCTCCTGCAAGATGCAATTTCCACCCCCACACTACTACAGAAGTCAGACAGACGCTCCTAACGTTCTAAAGAGAAATGCCTGAAAAACTTTCAGCGATAAATATCTTCTGGAGTCGTCCGTTGTAAGGAAATGACACAAAAATTCACAAAATTTCTTACGTAACTAGTGGGATACTTGGGTACTGGAGTAGTGCTAGTTAGTGTAAGAAAAACATGAAACTAACGAAAGCTATTATTTATTTTGCAAAAATTCTGTGAAATCACAATGGCACTTTTAGTTATGAATTGAACAAGTTATATCCTGGTTCTTTTCGGAATGTGAAGTTACCTCTCAAGGATAGGATTCGCTAATGAAATTTCTATACAAAGTTTAAGATGGTTGTTGACTCGGCAGAATGGCTGAGAGGCGCGCCTACTCAACTTGAATAATTATTTGTTAGCATCTTGCTAGGTATGGTCGAGGCTGTCGCGTGTGAGATGCAGTGAAGTGTACTGTTGTGGAGGATATATGGGGCTCGCAAGAGCTGTAGCGCACAATACCGTGAGCTGTGATTACTGCTGTCTGCGCCGCTCGCTGCTGACAAATAAGATAACTCTCGTTCTATCTGGACTGACCTTCGCCAATCAAACTCCCCCTACACCTTTATGAAGTCAAGGATTCCTATTCGCCCCTAGTCTAACTATTGGCGTGGTACACCGGTCAGATGCCCCTCAAAAATTCGCTCGCAGGCGTTTAACTGTAACTCTGTCCTTTCACACCACACAATAAGTGTGTCGACCAACACAGTGGACAACGCTTAATCGCAAGGACTACGATTCGCTCTCGACAGAGGTGCTCTCCCAGTGAAGTATTGAGGAGAGACTTGTTCCTCGCTCCAAGAGCGACAACGGAACGGTGCCTCTCCATGCCAGACGTGAAGGGGTATATCTTTCGGTCTCTTCCATTACTCCTTCAGCTCAAGGCGTCAAAAATATCGTCTGCCAATCAGCATTGCTCTTCTAAAACGGAAGAATGACGTTTCGTTTAATGCGACCAATTCGGAAACCTGTAGTATCGGGGTTTGGCGTCTGCTGTCTCCCTGTGAAAATCTCGGAAACTGCGTGCTATGTGTAAAGAATGCGTAGGCTGGCCGCTCCCACACAATGTAGCGGAATTTGCTTTTAAGCCGAACACGGGGTCGTTCCTCCTCTCCCTCGGCGAACACTGTCCACTCCACGGGCGGCCAGCGACCGACATAGATGGGTTGGGACTGGCTGCCTGGTGTGCGGTTGCCTCCCTCGAACTAAAAGCTCCTGTGACCGTCGTGTCTGGAATGTATGTGTGTACGCCAGCCTCGAGTATTTCAACCACGGTGCGCACTTGCGATTTATTATTTGCATATCGTTTGCATGAATTCATACAACATTGTCTTTATCTTTTCATGTTTGGGTTCGAATGAAGCGTCTTGATGTGCGGAATATGATTGTGAGGGCGGAGTATGTAAGCAGTGAAGGTCAGGAGACCACGACGTCTTACAGTGGCACCAACCATAGTCTGGAAATACTTTTTCGAAGTGAGGTACTAATGAAGTACAACGCTTCAATTGCTTCAAAAGATTACAGATTTGTCTGCCATTCCTACGAAACAATGAAAGAGGAAGGAAATTATGTTAATAAATTGAAAACTAAACAAATCGATCATAGTATACAATAAAAATGATCTGCTGCTTGTGTCTATGTAACATGCCGTTATCTGCTTATAGCCCTTGAAAACGGACAAATTAACACTACAAACTAAGTTTTGACCGTTTAGCACTGACTATTCGTAATGGCCAAATAGTGGTCCGATTTCCGATTACAACAACATTTTTGAGCAGATTTTGCAAAATTAGAATCAATACGAGAATACTGGTGACTTTTTTAGTACCCAACCACCCATCACTTTTTGAGAATGATAGCGAATGGTAGACCGACTAAGTTTTTGGTGATGATGATGATGTTTGGTTTTGTGGGGCGCTCAACTGCGTGGTTATCAGCGCCCGTACAATTACCCAATCTTTGCTCAGTCCAATTTCGCCACTTTTCTGGATGATGATGAAATGATGAGGACAACACAAACACCCAGTCATCTCGAGGCAGGTGAAAATCCCTGACCCCGCCGGGAATCGAACCCGGGACCCCGTGCTCGGGAAAAGTTTTTGGTAATTTGTGGTAAGGCCCTATGGGAACAAACTGCTAAGGTCATCGGTTCCTAGCCTTACACATTACATCTTAATCTAACTAACTTATGCTAAGGACGACACAATCGCCCATGCCCGAGGGAGGACTCGAACCTCTGATGCGCGAAGCCGCGCGAACCGTGGCAAGGCGCCTCAGGCCTACTAAGTTTTGTTTTATTTGCCTATTTAATTTAATATTTTGATTCTACGTCTCTGGAAACTCAGAAAGTCAACATTTTTCAACCTTTGTTCGACTTCTATGATTGATACAGGAAGTAATAGGAATTTAAAGCCGGAAATCGGTTATTTAAGAAATCGTTTATTTTGAGCGGTTTTAACAGGTTAAACTGGCGTGGAAATAAACCGATACCTGGCATCTTTATGACAGTGCCCTATATTAGGGATTCCCAGACTTTTAGTTCCTGCATACCACTTCACATTTTTAGAAACTTTGCCGCAACACTGTAGCTTGTTCAGTTTTTAACAAACCCTGAGCTTTGGTACGCAATGGGAAGGGGGAGCGATTTGGGACATTGGAGCATGCTTGGAAAATTTGGAAATTTGTGGTAAGATCCTATGGGACCAAACTGCTGAGGTCATCCGTCCCTAAGCTTAGACACTAGTTAACCTAACTTAAACTAACTTACGCTAAGGGAAACACACACGCCAATACCCACGGGAGGACTCGAACCTCCGATGGAAGGAGCCGCACGAACCGTCACAAGGCGCCTCAAACCCCGCGGCTACCCCGCGTGGCGCATGGATAGAAAATGAGGGGGGGGTTGTTAATTTTCGCCATCTTGCTGAGTTCTGACAACACACATACAGTTCTCACGTCTTGTCCATCAACTATTACACATGGTACAGATGTGATACACACAAGTAAATGTTTTGTGGAAGCTCTTTTTAGAGTCGTTGACGATCATATGTGCTACTAGTTTGAAATTAAATTAAGCAGGTCCTGATACAAATAATCAATGAGTAAGAGAGGAATGGTATTAAAAATATTTATTAAACTTTTACATCACATAACTTAATCATAGCTAACATTTGGTTCAATAATTATGAAAGAAGGTTGTATACATGGAAGAACCCTGGAGATACTAAAAGGTTTCAGATAGATTATATAATGGTAAGACAGAGATTTAGGAACCAGGTTTTAAATTGTAAAACATTTCCAGGGGCAGATGTGGACTCTGACCGCAATCCATTGGTTATGAACTGTAGATTAAAACTGAAGAAACTGCAAAAAGGTGGGAATTTAAGGAGATGGGACCTGGATAAACTGAAAGAACCAGAGGTTGTACAGAGTTTCAGGGAGAGTATAAGGGAACAATTGAAAGAAATGGGGGAAAGAAATACAGTAGAAGAAGAATGGGTAGCTTTGAGGAATGAAATAGTGAAGGCAGCAGAAGATCAAATACGTAAAAAGACGAGGGCTAGTAGAAATCCTTGGGTAACAGAAGAGATACTGAATTTAACTGATGAAAGGAAAAAATACAAAAATGCAGCAAGTGAAGCAGGCAAAAAGAAATACAAACGTCACAAAAATGAGATCGACAGGAAGTGCAAAATGGCTAAGCAGGGATGGCTAGAGGACAAATGTAAGAATGTAGAGGCTTATCTCACTAGGGGTAAGATAGATACTGCCTACAGGAAAATTAAAGAGACCTTTGGAGAAAAGAGAACCACTTGTATGAATAACAAGAGCTCAGAAGGAAACCCAGTTCTAACCAAAGAAGGGAAAGCAGAAAGATGGAACATGTATATAGAGGGTCTATACAAGGGCGATGTACTTGAGGACAATATTATGGAAATGGAAGAGAATGTAGATGAAGATGAAATGGGGGATACGATACTGCGTGAAGAGTTTGACAGAGCACTGAAAGATCTAAGTCGAAACAAGGCCCCGGGAGTAGACAACATTCCATTAGAACTACTGACGGCCTTGGGAGAGCCAACCCTGACAAAACTCTACCATATGGTGAGCAAGATGTATGAAACAGGCGAAATACCCTCAGACTTCAAGAAGAATATAATAATTCAAATCCCAAAGAAAGCAGGTGTTGACAGATGTGAAAAGTACCGAACTATCAGTTTAATAAGTCACAGCTGCAAAATACTAACACGAATTCTTTACAGACGAATGGAAAAACTGGTAGAAGCCGACCTCGGGGAAGATCAGTTTGCATTCCGTAAAAATATTGGAACACGTTAGGCAATACTGACCTTACGACTTATCTTAGAAGAAAGATTAAGGAAAGGCAATCCTACGTGTCTAGCATTTGTAGACTTAAAGAAAGCTTTTGACAATGTTGACTGGAATACTCTCTTTCAAATTTTAAAGGTGGCTGGGGTAAAATACAGGGAGCGAAAAGCTATTTACAATTTGTATAGAAACCAGATGGCAGTTATAAGAGTCGAGGGGCATGAAAGGGAAGCAGTGGTTGGAAAGGGAGTGAGACAAGGTTGTAGCCTCTCCCCAATGTTATTCAATGTGTATATTGAGCAAGCAGTAAAGGAAACAAAAGAAAAATTCGGAGTAGGTATTAAAATCGATGGAAAAGAAATAAAAGCTTTGAGGTTCGCCGACGACATTGTAATTCTGTCAGAGACGGCAAAGGACATGGAAGAGCAGTTGAACGGAATGGACAGTGTCTTGAAAGGAGGATTTAAGATGAACATCAACAAAAGCAAAAGGAGGATAATGGAATGTAGTCGAATTAAGTCGGGTGATGCTGAGGGAATTAGATTAGGAAATGAGACACTTAAATTAGTAAAGGAGTTTTGCTATTTAGGGAACAAAGTAACTGATGATGGTCGAAGTAGAGAGGAGATAAAATGTAGACTGGCAATGGGAAGGAAAGCGTTTCTGAAGAAGAGAAATTTGTTAACATCGAGTATAGAGTTAAGTGTCCGGATGTCGTTTCTGAAAGTATTCGTATGGAGTGTAGCCATGTATGGAAGTGAAACATGGACGATAAATAGTTTGGACAAGAAGAGAATAGAAGCTTTCGAGATGTGGTGCTACAGAAGAATGCTGAAGATTAGATGGGTAGATCACATAAGTAATGAGGAGGTATTGAGTAGAATTGGGAAGAAGAGGAGTTTGTGGCCCAGCTTGACGAGAAGAATGGACCGGTTGGTAGGACATGCTCTGAGTCATCAAGGGATCATAAATTTAGCATTGGAGGGCAGCGTGGAGGGTAAAAATCGTAGAGGGAGACCAAGAGATGAATATACTAAGCAGATTCAGAAGGATGTCGGTTGCAGTAGGTACTGGGAGATGAAGAAACTTGCACAGGATAGGGCAGCATGGAGAGCTGCATCAAACCAGTCTCAGGACTGAAGACCACAACAACAACAACAACATTCCTAAAAATTTGCGTTGGTTTTAAATGTTACTTTATTTGACTTTAATGACGATGCCGACAGAAGTGAGCAACAAACAGATGGCATAAGACTTGCTAAAGCATTGCTGAGACAATAATTTCCATGTTGCCATAGCTTGACGTACGTGTGTGTATGCATCGTGCACAACTTGCTCCCACCTCGTCCATACAGTGGTTTCCCGGCGTCGTCGCCGAACATCTGTTGTACTGCAGAGTAGCACCAACCATAGTCTGAAAATACTTTTTCGAAGTGAGGTACTAATGAAGTACAATGCTTCAATTGCTTCAAAATATTACTGATTTGTCTGCCATTTCTACGAAATAATGAAAGAGGAAGGAAATTATGTTAATAAATTGAAAACTAAACAAGTCGATCATAGTATACAATAAAAATAGAAAGTAGCTGATCCTCTGCTAGTGTCTATGTAACATGCCGTTATCTCTGCTTATAGTCCTTGAAAACGGACAAATTGACACTACAAACTAAGTTTTGACCCTTTAGCACTGACTATTCGTATTGGCCAAATAGTGGTACGATTTCCGATTACAACAACATTTTTGAGCAGAGTTTGCAAAATTAGGAAATGTGCGTTTTAACGGAGCTAATGTGGGAATTTTACGCGCGCCCGTTGAGTAAACAGTGTGATTTACGAACTAGAAACATCCGTCAACTGTCGCAGGAGTGCGTTGCGATCGCGTATACCACGTTGGGGTCCACGTACCGCATGCACAAGCCGCATCGTTCCTGAGCGTTCAGCAGCACGTTGAACTTGGCACGCTCAACGTTAACGTTCCGCAGAACGGTCCGTGTGCCGACGGCTTTACGAACGCCAAAAAGTTATTGTTCGGTACTTGTGAAGTAAAAGGAGTCAACTTTCATCGGTAAGAGAATATTTCGTTGGAATGACATGGGGTTTTATTAGAACAAAAAAAAAGCTCACAAAATGTCCGACAGATGGCGCTGGACAGTAAAACATCAGTGACTGTCCATGACAGTCGTGTATAAAAGGAGCTTTAATGAGAGAGAGAAGCAGATGCGCCAGCTGTCGCAGCATGTTGACGTTACCTGAAAAGGCGCTTTTAGTGAAGCTGTATTATCAAAACGGGGAATGCGTTACGATCCTATCGCCATAGGAAGGGGATTAGAAAGGGTAAAGGTCCGTTGACAAATGCAGTTGTGGCGAGAAAGATTTCGAATTTCGAAACCACAGGTTGTTTAGACGATAGACCCTGTAGTGGCCGACCGAGCACAAGGCGTAATGCTGCTGAGACAGTTCAGGAAGAAATGGAGACTGTAGCGTGTTCGTCTATGCACGGAGAAGTCAGCGCTCGAGCAGTCGCACGTCGCACAGGCATTCCATACACTACTGTCTGGTTGCACTTAGGCGTTCCCTCCGATGCTATCCGTAAATAATCCGTCGGCATCATGAACTGTTACCTGGCGATTTAGTGTAGCGGAGGGCATTTGCGGTGTGGGCGTTTCAAAAGATGGCGGAAGATGACGTTTGGATGAGTAACGTGTTGTGGACCGACGAAGCTCATTTCACGCTCCGAGGGTCTGTCAACGCCCACAACTGCAGAATTTGGGCTATCGAAAATCCTAGAACTGTAGTGGAAACTCCATTACACGTCGAGGAAGTCACGTTATGGGTTGGATTTACCACATCTACCGTTATCTGGCCTTTATTCTTCGAGGAAATGCGTGATTCTGGTTTTGTAACTGCTATCGTGACGGATGAGAGGTACGCCGATATGTTACAGAATCGCATCATCCCCAGCCTGACTGATAAACGCCTGCTGGAACGTACGATGTTTATGCAGGATGGCGCTCCACCCCATATTGCTAGACGCGTGAAAGATCTCTTGCGCGCGTCGTTTGGTGATGATCGTGTGCTCAGCCGCCATGCTTGGCCTCCCATGTCCCCAGACCTCAGTCCGTGCGATTATTGGCTTTGGGGTTACCTGAAGTCGCAAGTGTATCGTGATCGACCGACATATCTAGGGATGCTGAAAGACAACATCCGACGCCAATGCCTCACCATAACTCCGGACATGCTTTACAGCGCTGTTCACAACATTATTCCTCGACTACAGCTATTGTTGAGGAATGATGGAGGACATATTGAGCATTTCCTGTAAAGAACATCATCTTTGCTTTGTCTTACTTTGTTATGCTAATTATTGCTATTCTGATAAGATAAAGTGCCATCTGTCGGACATTTTTTGAACTTTTGAATTTTTTTTGTTCTAAAAAGCCCCATGTCATTCCAAGCATGTGTGTCAATTTGTACCTCTCTATCTACATTATTCCGTGATTTATTGAGTTTTCAAATTTATACTGACTTTTTGATCACCTGGTATGTTACATAGAGTGTACTCGAATGCGTACCAACTGAAACGTCCTCGCGTACCGCCAGTGGTACCACCGTTCGACAACCCCTGCCCTGTATAAACGACGCAGACTGGCCAAGACACAACGTTGTCAATAAAACTTTTCTGGGTTTGTGAACGCACTGCCAATTGTAAAACTACCGACGTTTCGGTCACTTTTGTAAGTGACCTTCGTTGATCAGAGATAAGGAACATCTACAGGATGAACTACAAAATCTCAGGTTCATTTTTGGTGCCAATACTTATGCGACAAAGAAGCACAAAACATAGCTGCCATCAAACCGATTTTCCGAAGCAGCAACAGAAAAAAAAGGTGTTCTTCGCACAACGAAAGATACAGTTGACAAATTACATGCTGTTGGAGTATACGAAATCAGGTGCGAATGTGGATTCGTGAATGTAGGCGAGACGGGGCGACCCACATATGTGAACACGAAAGATATATCCGACTGAGACAACACACCTGGTCAGCTGTGGCAGAATACCAGGATGAGTGCGCCAAACAGATGGATTTTGGTGAAGCTCGCGTACTGGCGAAACAGCCTCTTACTTTCAGGAGGAAGATTAGAGAGGCAATACAGATAACCAAGCGACCCGGCAACACGAACAGAAAAGACGGGTACCGCCTTCGACGTCTTGGCTGCCAGCAGTGACAGCGTTACGGGACAACAGCTCACGTGAAGCAGTGCACAGAGATGCGCGGGAGGTCGCACCCACCGCAGGTACACTACGTGATCAAAAGTATCCGGACACCCCCAAAAATAAACATTTTTCATATTAGGTGCATTGTGCTGCCACTTACTGCCAGGTACTGCATATCAGCGACCTCAGTAGTCATTAGACATAGTGAGAGAGCAGAATGGGGCGCTCCGCGGAACTCGCGGAGTTCGAACGTTGTCATGTGATTGGGTGTCGCTTGTGTCATACGTCTCTACGCAAGATTTCCATACTCCTAAACATTCCTAGTTTCACTGTTTCCGATATGATAGTGAAGTGGAAACGTGAAGGGACACGTAGAGCACAAAGCGTACAGCCCGACCTCGTCTGTTGACTGACAGAGACTGCCAACTGTTGAAGAGGGTCGTTATGTGTAATAGGCGGACATTTATCCAGAACATCACACAGGAATTACGCACTGCATCATGATCCACTGCAAGTACTATGACAGTTAGTTGGGAGCTGAGAAAACTTGGGTTTCATGGTCGAGCCATACAATACGCCGGTAAATGCCAAACGACGCATCGCTTGGTGTAAGGAGGATAAACACTGGATGATTGAACAGTGGAAAAACGTTGTGTTGAGCGACGAATCACAGTACGCAATGTGGCGACCCAATGGCAGGGTGCGGGTATGGCGAATGCCTGGTGAACGTTATGGTTCAAATGGCTCTGAGCACTATGGGACTTAACATCTGTCATCAGTCCCCTAGAACTTAGAACTTCTTAAACCTAACTAACCTAAGGACATCACACACATCCATGCCTGAGGCAGGATTCGAACCTGCGACCGTAGCAGTCTCGCGGTTCCGGACTGAAGCGCCTCGGCCACCACGGCTGGCGGTTAACGTAATCTGCCAACAACAAAATTCGGAGGCGGTGGTGTTATGGTGTGGTTGTATTTTTCACGAATGGAGTTTGCACTCCTTGTTGTTTTGCATAGCACTATTCACAGCACAGGCCTATATTGATGTTTTAGGCACCTTCTTGCTTCCCACTGTTCAAGAGCAATTCAGGGATGGCGAATGCATCTTTCAACACGATTGAGCACCTGTTCATAATGCACGGTCTGTGGCGCAGTGGTTACACGACAATAACATCCCTGTAATGGACTGGCCTGCATAGTGGGCTGACCTGAATCCTAAAGCACACCTTTGGGATGTTTTGGAACGCCGACATCGATACCTCAGTGCAGCACTCCGTGAAGAATGGGCTGCCATTCCCCAAGAAACCTTCCAGCACATGATTGAACGTATGCCTGCGAGAGTAGAAGCTGTCATCAAGGCTAAGGGTGGGCCATCACCATATTGAATTCCAGCATTACCGATAGGGGAGCTACGACCATCAAGTAATTTTCAGCCACGTGTCCGGATACTTTTAATCACTTAGTGTGTATAAGAAACAAAGTTTTCTCGTTCAGCAGTAAACAAAAAGACCCTGAAGAAGGTCACGGGCAACAGTGACCGAAACGACGGTGGTTTTAGATGTTGACCATGCGGTCACAAACCCAGAAAAATTTTATTGACTATGACAATGGCTGCGGAAGCTTGCGTTTACGACATGTAGGAACCTCGAAAGTTAGTTAGACGTGTCGTTCCACGCTAACACTACTGCTCGATATGAGTGGCGCGCCGTCAGAGGGGAGTGCGTGTTGCGGGTTTCCTGGACACCCGTCTATGGCGCTGTACGGATGACAGGTGCATCCCAGCGTGCCAACGAAATAGCGCCCCAACTGGAAACCTACGCGGAACAGTACGGATCTCGTGGGCAAAACGTCCATATTACACACTGACTTCTGGCGGTATGTGGACCAAATGCAAAGTCGCGTCCTGTCGCAGTGAAACACTGCCAACAGTGTGACCGTAGCGGCACAGACGAGGCTGGCGTCGATCGGGAAGCCGTTCGATCGACGTCCAGCACGGGCGACAGTGTCCGGCCAACTGAGGATCAGATCCACGGCAATCGCAGAGCGCCTGTCGCAGTCACTGCTCGGCAAGTGAGCATCTCGGTAGGTGCGCCCTCCGAGGTCTTCTGCAGTATCCTGTACTGGGTTCACGCTGGATTCCTTTGTCACTGTCATCCGCATACAGCGCCGCAAGGTTTATGGCGTCTCTGGACTTCTCTGAGAGTTACTAAGTTGAAGGCAATGAATTCCTGACCGTTACAGACCACGATACCCTGCTCATCATACGAATAAACCTGATGCAAATAGACAAGCCGGCCGCTGTGGCCGAGCGGTTCTAGGCGCTGCTGCAACGGTTGCAGGTTCGAATACTGCCTCGGGCACGGACGTGTGATGTCCTTAGTAGACTTGGCCACTGTTTCTATGTTTCGATACAGTGTATCTATACGTGGAACTGTTTCATTGTTTCGAAACGGCTATGTTTTACGGTTTCGAAACAGTGGTGTACCAATCCACTCTGTCTCGGATAAAGGGTCCAGATTCGATCTCGACCCAGATAGAAAATGTATCGTTGTTTCAAAATAAAGCTGTTTCAGTCCACTTAATTGTATCGAAATAGTGATGTTTCATTCCACTCCGTCTCGACGAGAATTGGGCTTGGCACAGATACTGAAACACGTTTAACATGCCACTTCATAGAACAGTTTCAAGAGTGTCGAAATCTGTTTGACAAACAACAGCATGAAACTTAAGAATTATGAAATTAAAGATTGGTTTCTAATTAACTGCCATACTCTGAAATGGCATAATATCTTCTTTATAAACACTAAAAAACAATGAATAACGCACACCATTTGAGTTCAAAATAATAAAATGGTGAAAGACATTCAGTTAAATCACACATCTCTTATAATATACGCTTCTCTGTTCATGTACAGTTATCATGTTAAAAAACGCAAGTAAACCTGCAACACCTTGAATAAAAAAGGCGTTGAGGGCAGCTTTTAGGTTTAGGTACAATTGCTAGCAATGTGATTGTCAGATCACTGATAGTGTACTGGCGAACGGGACAGGCTGAGAAGCATCGGGGATTTATGATAATAGTTCAAAACAGCTTGGGGGACGAACATTTTTTTACCTTACATTTTGTTATTTATTCGAATTACGTGGCATTATTTGTGAGTCTATAGACAGTGTGCCTATTATCCACAATGATTCCTTTTGTGTGCATTGAAATTAGCAGGATACGTATATTACCCATACTCACAGAATGTGAGAATACCATTTGCTCATCTATTGTTTCTGCAGTTTGCTCCCTCCTCCATTTCCATTCATGTTGGTTCTTCTGTCGTCAGCTATGGTGGTACGAAACCCAGTCTGGAATTATTTTATGAAAATGAATCCTGAGAAAATTAAGTGTAAGTTGTGCTTCAAAGTATTTTCATTTCAAAGTAGTTCTACTTCTTGCTTAAAAAGACATTTTTGATATAAGCATCCAACAGTTATTTTAAGTGAGACTCGTTCGAAAAAAGTTTTTATAAATCTGAGTTGTGATGAAGCCAGTTCAGATTCCACAGAAACTGTTCAGGAATCTGCCACTTCAGTGCCTGTGCATCGAGATGAACTGTCTGTGCTAGAAATACCCAGCACTACTACCGGTTCAGTTCTGGGTAGGTGTGGTAGACAAACAAAGATTACTGGATTTGCATCATGACCAGTGATTTGTCCAAACGAACCAAAATAGAAGAACAGATATTAAGACTTGTTGTTAAAGAATATCTTCCATTTAATGTAGTTGAGAGTGTAGCGTTTAGAAAAATAACTTATTTATAAAATGAAAACTATGTATCTTTCAGTACAAAAACACTCTCCAACAGTTTACTCTCTCAAGTGTTGGACAAGACACTAGTGCGAATAAGATCTACAGTACAAGCTGTATCCTACATCTGCATTATGACTGATGGATGGACATCAGTGAAAAATGAGAATTACATTGCAGTGACAGCTCAATTCATGGATGAAAACTTTAACCTAAAGTCGTATATGTTACCTAGTTTTAAATTCCATGACAAGCATACAGCTGAAAACATTTGCAGTGACAAACAAACTGTGACATCAACTTGGTGTGTTACCAATATAATTGTAGGTTACACTACAGATAATGCACCTAATGTGGTGAAGGTAGTGACAGTGTGCAAATGCTGGCATGTACCCTGTTTTGCACATGCATTGAATTTAATTGTGCAACCAAGACTTGAATCAATTACAGACACAAGGGCAAAAGTGAAGACAACAGTGGAATTTTGCAAAAGAAATCCTCAAGCACATGAAAAATTACATAAACTTCAGAGGCAAATGGGCTACCCTATTTTAATATCGGAACAAGATTGTCCTACAACATAGAATTCCACGTGTTAAATGTTTGACAGGCTTTTGAAAATCAAAGAGCCTTTGCAAAGCACCATCAACATCGTCAGTGTGGATTCACAAACAAAAGTTTCCAGTGAAGACTGGTCAGTTATTGAAAAACCTTGTTAAAAACTATCTCCTTTTGAGCAACTAACAACTATGTAAGGAAATTACATGATTTACATAAAGATTTACCTTTAACACTACGAGGAGGAAACAAATTATTAATAACTTTAAATAACAGAGAAAAATATGTTTGAAATTATTGAAACATTAAAAAATATTAAATCTTAGATTAAAACTAAAGAGAATTCATAGAATATTTTCATTTGAACAATCAGATTGGTTGGAGAGATATTTTGGTTTTAATACAGAAATGAGAAAAATAGCAGCTAATGATTCTGAAAAAGATTTCTACTAGTTAATGAATAATTCAGTGTTCAGAATAACAATGGAAAATATTAGAAATAGAGAAAATATTAAAATCCTAACAGATATACACAATACATTTCAAAATCAAATTATGAACAGACTACAATATTTTCAGAAAATGTAGTAGCAGTTCATATGAAGAAAATTAAAATTTGTTCAATAATCCAATTAAGATTGGAATGAAAATTCTAGACATTTCGAAAATAAAAATGTATGATTTTCACTTCAAGTTATAAAACCAAAATATTGTGAAATTATTGATTTATGTTCTATGGGTACTGATACTTTCATTTACGATATAAGAAATGAAGACTTCTATAAAGACATGAAATCAATGATAAACGAATTTGATGCAAGCGTGTATTCAAAAGATAATATTTATGGACTTACACAAGTAAGTAAGAATGTCTTAGAAAAAATGAAAGATGCAAAAGTATCTTAGAGCAAGTTAATTAAAGAGCAAAAATGTATGCTTATAAAGTGGAAAATAAAAATTATAAAAAATCTAAAGGACTGAAGATGTCAGTTGACAAAAATGAAATTATTTTCAATGATTATAAAAACTGTTTGGATGACAAAATAAAAGAACATATAAAATGAATTTACTTAGATCATCTAAACATGAATTATATACAGTTAAATGTAGTAAAATTGTTTTTACTTCTGATGATGATTAACTTGTTGTATTACAAGTAGGAATTAATATATTACCAAATGGACATTAAAAATTAAATCCAAATAAAATAAATGCTGATAAAAACGTATTCTCAAATAAAAATTAAAAATTTAAAATTAAAAAGATAAAAAATAAAAACAAGAAAAATTAATTCATTTCTAATATTTTTTCATGATATGGTAATTTTTGATGTCTTCTTAAATAAAATTTACAAACACATATTTCTCAAAAACATTCAACTTTTGCATAATCCCTTTCTTTATACTTTTGATATCTTAGACCTAATTTCTCATCTTTTGAATAATGAATTTTTAATTTCATTTCTACATTTTTCACAAATAAATGTTTTAATATACCAATTATGATGAAGGTCTCTTTGTCTCTTTCTTTGACAATCTTTACAAACTGATTTTGAAGCTAAATTATGTCTTGTTACATTTATAATAATAAAATGATTTAATAATTGCTAATGAAAATAAAAATACATGGTTTAAGGCAAAAGATGTGGCTACACTTTTGGAACAGGAAAAAATACACAAAGCTTATAAACATATAGATGAAAATGATAATTTATATATAGAAAATTTTAAGAACCCCAAATTGGAACATTTAAAAAAATGAATAATCCGTCATGTTTATTAATGAATCTGTATTATACTCCTCAGTATTAGAATCAAAGTAAGAAGAAGCAAAACAATTTAGAGTGATGTTTTACCATTCATTAGAAAACATGCTGAATGTAAAATGAAAGAGAAAATAAATCACTTAGAAAATTTTAATTAAAAAATGATAAAATAAATACATTATTACCGCAATTGTTCCCCAGTTAAATGATGAAAATTTAAGACTTACTTTTCTTAATTTAAAATTATATGATCATGATTTGAATTATGATTCTTGTGTTCTTCAAAAACATGTAAAAAAAATGAAGAAAATCAAATAGATATCGTCAGAAATGGGCATCCATAGAGTGAAGAAACTTTAAGAATAAATTATGTAGTAAATTTAGTAAATTTATATAGAATAATGAAAAAAATTGAGAAATGATTTGCATCGAAAATGTTCAGTATCTTGTGTAATTATTCACGAGAACAATTAATTGAAGATATAGACTTAGACACATTCCTGAGAATTTGAACATTCTTTGTAAGTAAATTCCATATAACATTCATAAGTATTTCCATGTGGTTCTAATATGCAAAATTTATTAGTTCTCTTTATTTTCTTATAGCAACACAAATTGAAATCGTCAAATGATTTTGGAATTAAATCAATTTTCTTAAACTTTTTTGAATATCATAATAAACTTTCTTCTTTAATATACCAATAAACATTATGAAAATTATATATAATACCAAACACATTTAAAGTTTCAGTAACTGACACATTTTATATATACAATTTTTAAATAACATTTTAAAAAATACCTTTTGTTTTATTTACCCAACTATTGTCTGAACTATCGACACACAACAATTTTATTACCTCTCTTACTTAAAACATTCTCAACACAGTAAAAATCTTGTTCATAAAAATTTCCTTTTACTTCTTCATGATTTAAATCTTTAAGTTCGTTGTGATTGGATTGGAATGTTTAACATCTTCAATTTCGATACTTTGTGTTGACCAATTTGCTGTGTAACCTTTTTCAAACAATCCTTTAAGTTTATGTATTCTAACTAGGTTCAATATTTAACAATTTTGTTATGTGAAAAGCTTTAACAACATTCTTTCAGTTTCTTTATTTATGACCTAAAGGGGCTATTATTATAGTTTCATATTGTATGTTATTATCAATTAATTTCGAAACTAAGTGAACCCATTTATAATTTCCTTGAAGAGCAAATATCTTCCACTTCTTCTTTTTTAATGGTCTATTAAACCTTTCAACAACAGGTGTCTTTAATTAACTAAAAGTTGAATAATGATTAATGTTATATTTTTCATTAATTCCTGAAATTCTTCATTATAAAGTTCTTTGCCTTATCAGTTTGCATCTTTTTTGGTATTCTCGACTCAAATAGTTTAGTTGAAAGAATTTTTACCTGTTTTATCCTTAACTGGAATAGCTCAAGCAAATTCTGGAAAAACATCTATAGCAGTTAACAAATATTTATATCCTTTATTTATTTTCGAAATTCCTTTTAACTTTCCAGAATCCATTTTGCCTAAATCAGTTTATCATAAATAGTCCATTCCAAAAGAAATTACATTTTTTCTTTTAAAATTCTTTCTAATTGGTTTATGTAAGTCATTAATCATTTCTTCATGAATATTTAAAGCCATCACCTACTAAAATTATTAACAATTTTTTTTCGTTTTACAAATTGAACAACAATTCTTTGGTTTTTTTAGTCGTTAATTTAAAAGGATGAAGTGTCTCAGTATACTTTTCGCACTTCAAATAGTAAATGTGATGATCGTTCTGCATTTATATAGAATAAAAAATAGTTAAATTATTTCATCACACACAACAATCTTTACATCAACTGGAATAGCTTTAATGGAATCTTTTAATGTAACAGTTAGATTATTTAATTTGCTAACTATTTTTTTCTCCAAAAACCTCAGGACCTATTTTATAAAGTCTGTCTTCATCAAAAATAGAAATACCAAACATGATCAAATGTTAAATCTCTGTTTATGTTGTCTCCAACAACCCGAAATTTTTTTATGCATCGAATCATATTCTTTGGAGTTGTGCATTTTTTGTCCAGTCATAAAAGAAAATTCAGTAATTTGTTTATTACATACATTATAAATACGTTTTTTTAATTCATTTAATTATGGAGTTAAATCTATGAAGAGAAAACTCTTTCATTTCTTTTCTTGTAAACTTATTACTAAGTTCTTTTTTATTAATATACTAACGTACTCAGTTCTTGTAACAAGATTTGATAATTCATTTTGTAAATAAAGTTTGTTAACTACATCTTACACTAGAATTAGATCATTTACATTCGCAAGTCTTGTATTGTTAAAACCAACATAAACTTCAGTTACTTTAGAAATAGCATTTATTTCTATTTTGAACTTTATAGTCAACCATTTATTTTTCTTAGACACTGAAGATTAAAAATCTTTGAATTTTGATTGGAAATCCTTTATTTTTTGTAGTTTATTTCCAAAGATGTCCATTTCTTGAATTTAAGATATCATTAAACATATAATTCATGCAGAATAGTTTTTAAAAAAGCAAACTCAAATGACCACAAATCACATAATCTTAATCTTGTATTTTTTTAATATTGTACTAATTTTCCCAAATAGTTGACTAGTTGTTTGGAAATATTTCCTCCATATGAATCAAAAACATATTTTATATTCTTATTTTTATAATAACAAATCTAATGGGATCCAACATGATCAGATGTATCTAAATCTACTATTCCAGATTCTGAATTTTTAGACTCATTAGGTAATTCATCAATTATAAAATACCTCAAAAATATTCAATTATTAATTGTTTAACCAATTTGCTTATATTGAAATTAGATAAAGATTGTTAATTTTTTAAAATTATTTCCATCAAATGTTTTTACTTCTTTTCCTTTCTTTTCCATGTCCATATTATAATCTTTTATTCTTCTAATTCTTTATCACCTTTTTTCTTATTTATTACTACATTTGCAACTGCTGCAGTTCTACCAACAAGTGAATCAATTGTTGCTAAATGAAATAATTCAGTTAATAGTAATGGAAGAAATCCACCTTCATGTTTTATTAGTCTAGTTCTTTCTTTTTTTGGATAGATATTCAATAATTGTTTCACAACAGGAATAGTTAATGAAACAAATAAATTTCCACTAGATCTTTTTCTTTCTTTCTATTTTGAAGATCAGTTAAAAATGGTTCAATAATATTAAATTGTTCATTATTAACTTTAAGTTCAATGGATTTTTGTTTAGTTTTTCCTCTTGAAGCAAAATATAATCAATCGAAAATTTATTAATTTATGTAAATTATAAGCCAATAAAAGAATATTTATAATGCCAGTATATTTTTATCAAGTTCTTTGCCACTTACTAATTTTCGTTTTCTTTACATAGTCCCTCTAACTGCAGTTGCAGCTATTTTTTCTGTTGCATGCATTTCTTTCTTTCACAAGTACTCGAAGTTCTTCATCATCTTCATGTCTTTTATCTAAATCTTTACTACCTCTATAGCCAATATCATGTTTTTTATATTTTTCATCTAAAAACTTATATCCTTGATCACCTCTAGCTAATTTTTCTTCGAGTTTAGTAAAAGGTCCACAAAATTTATAGCCTGGAAGATGCAAGTCTAACATGGGTCAATTATTTAAAGCTCAATTATTAATTCTTTACCATATATTTCCCTTTTCTGAAATGTATGTGGGAAATCATTCAAGAAGATTTTATTCTTCACTGGACTAATGGTAATGATAATTCTACACTTCTAAAATAAGGTAAAATTGTTGTTAAAATTATGGAAATTTGTGTTCCTGTTATTAAATATGAGCCACAATAATCATTTGAATTAGAACAAGAAAGACTTAAAAATTCAAAAATTCCAATTTCTTCCTTCGAACTTCCAACTACTAAATTTACAGGTTTACAGGGAAACTAAATTTTGAATTAGATATTACTAATTATTACAATTCTACAGAATCCAATATGCCTTCTTTTCAAAAATAATTGAAAGAATTATCAATTACTCGATTTTTCTTCATCTGATCATGTTAAATTACAAAATATGTATGTTAAAAATGGAAGAAATGAAGGTTTTCCACAACAATTACGAATCTTGATCCACCAAATAGCTTCTTAAAAGGTTATGATTGTTTTAGAAATTTCAAAAGAATAACTCAATTACATAATGATGTAAGTCCTTTCTATTTTATTAAAAATTATCCTATTTATGTAATTAGTATAACTAGAAGAATTAATGTTTTAACTACTCAAAAACAATAATGAAATGATATGCATCTTTAATGAGAATATTCAAAATGTTACTATTGCATATGTTCTTATGTATGGTCAAAAGAATTTAACATATGATTCTGAACATAGAATGATACTGAAAATTTTTAATCAGTTAAATGAATGAATAATTAGAAAAATTTAAGAAATCTTTCAGCACATTGTTTTCATTTCCTTTTGAAATATTTTTGTAAAACTAGAGAAATAGAAACTGAAAAGTTCAGTTCTTTACAAAATTAAAATTTCTCCAAATGCCTGGAAAACATAGTAATATCGTCATTCCTTAAATTTTCTCTTTATAAATAAAAATATCCATGAATGGTAGCACTGAAAATCTATCAACTGAACTTAAAAATTCTAGTAATGGTTGTTTGGAAGTGTTGACTAAATTATCAGAACTTAAAAAACATAAATCTTATGCAATTTGAAAAGCTGAAGTCTTACCTATTAAATTTGGAGATATAATTTGTTTCCTTTGGGATGAAAAATATAAAATTACTCTTTGAGATCGATATACAAAAATCTTTAAATTTGATGATAAAAAATTAGATAAACTTCTAAATTTACAGATTGTTTATCGAGGTAAAAACTTAAATAAAGGTCAGCCAATTCATGTTATCGAGTTCGAATAAATTTTAAAAATTTTGATTTGTTTCTTTAATTAAATCAACATTTCCCTTGCAATAATTTTCTAAGTTCTTTTAAACTGGTCAGATTTCTCCGTCACTTCTTCTTCCATTGTATTTGGTAAAACTTAACTGTTCGAAATAGGGGAAATACGATTTGTTGGTTGTAGAGGAACTGAGATATTAGCTTCTTGGTCGGCATCTGGGACATTTGATTCAGAAATGCTCACTGCGCTAGAATCGGCATAGACATACTACTATCCACCTTAAAACACTTTATTCCAAGCGTCTTATCACTGGCGACGAAAAATGACTGTTTACCTGGGTCCAGGTACTTCCATATCAACTTTTTCTCGTATTTTTCTTACTGCCACATACACGTTCCCATGTGCAAGAATTTTCCTGCACCAAGCAGAAGACATGCAAGTACTCCCCCAATTTCAATCGCATTTTGGCGTATTTATCCCAAATTTATACGTATTTTTGATAATTTTTCATAATAATATCAATTATATGTCACTTCCACCCATGCGATCATGACCACTTCTCGCGACGTATTCTAAAATTGCTTGTAAATGTAGTACAGTTGTCAACAGCTAGCTCACATGCACTATTTTTCTGGCCTGATGATACATTATAGCACTGTATGCATATGCAGCCAGTCATCTTGTAACCGAATCTGCCGATTCATCGTGTGAACGATTCGACTTTATGTTTCAATTGTCCAAATCGTGTGTAATCAGACCGTTTTTCCGTTACGAAGCAGGGAAAAGAATGCTTTTTAATTACGAACGTGACAATATTTAGCTAGATGACTCGCCAGTATATGAAAGTAAAATTGTGCAGAATAATTTCTGCACCGTTCTCTAGCGTTGGTCGCGCTACCGAAAGTGAATCCATTTAGCGGCCGGATTTAAGTACACCCATGCGTGTACCTCTAACCATAGACCATAGCTAACACAGACTGCACATGACGTCATTTTACTGAAACCAACATCTAAGTCACATGACTCGGGGCATGAAGTCGAACATTTCATTACGTATTTATAATGCACAGTTTATAACATATTTGCTACAAATCAAATTTTGTGCTTTTTACTAGATGCAGAAGTAAAGACCTTCACATATGCTCAGATTAGACAGTTGGTTTGTGTCCTACAGCTTAGGTAAAGTGACGAAAATCTCTGTTGCGTAAGTGAATTACTTTAAATACTTACGGAGGTATTTCGATAAGTTGAAAGTTAGTATGGTTTCTGGTCCTTGGATGTAAAACTTTGTGAATGACAAAGATTTCGAGATGACATGTCGTTAATATCTAGCTCAGTACACCAGTATAATCAGCATTTTGTAATATATTCTTCCTGTCTTGATATCGTTTCGGTATCTGTACTGGATGAAGCAAAAGTCAGAAAGCATACATCCTTATTTTGTGTAAATACCAGGCAATATGGGCATAAACGAATTTCTTTTCTTACAAGAACATACTGAAGTATTTCATACACATTCTTGTGGAATCGTTAGAAAATTGATCCTGCTTTCGAACTTTCGAAACTGTTATTTTGTCTTCCACTTGTGTGGAAGCGGCGAACTGCAATAATTCACAGTGCAAAAAAAAAAAAGTATTCACCAAAGAACAGACATTCTCTCACTTGTTAGAAGAACTGACAATTTATTTCAACTTGACCACATGCAAAAACGATAACCAATGCTTTATTATCAGGAACTTCGGAGAAACTAGGTTAACTGCACTACTGCATGTATAAGAGTGGTACTACAGTTCGTTGAATTGTCAAAATTAATGCTTGAGTTCAGCTGTAAATGAGAGAAACTGTAACGGTCAGCTCCACTTCACACAGCGTGTAGTGATGGGAACTCGGCTCTCTGCCCTGAGTCACGTGACTTATATGTTGGTTTCAAGCGTTAACACAGCGGAGATAGGGACTTGCACAGTCTATGCCTCTACCTGCTGGGACTGCTGACTTACAAGAAAGAGGAATCTTCTTCCCTCCCGCACTGACTACATGTCGCTTCTCAAAAACATACAATTTTTAGATCGCACAGTCGAGCTTTTTCATCAAAATGCACAACATTACACTGTTTTAGCTGACCTTAACAACAGTTCCTAACACAGATTTGACATGTGTTATCTAACAGAATACTATTATTAGCAAGACGCCTATTTATGTTTTAAATTTCTTTCCAAAGCGAGGTGTGGATAATGGGGTTAGATTTTCAGGATTCATATGCCACAGAAGTTGTTACACACACCTAGATTTGCTTTTATCCATACCCCTGAAGCTAACAGCTTGCAGCTACCTAACGATAAATCCACTGAAAGAAAACTGTATCTACGAAGACTGCTTTGGTCGCCTGTGAAGGAGCCATTTCAGTATTTTATGTCAGTTTATCTTTAAAGTGCCAGAAATAAATGTACTTTGACAACTTTTGAGGCAATAATTTTATTTGCAAACAAGAGGGAGACAGATTGAGATATTTGTACGTGGCTTAATGGCTGCCGTCTTTAATTTGAATAATTATGTAAAGTTAAAATTCTGATAAATCAATTTTAAAGGTAAGAAATCTCATTAAATTTAACTTTACAATGATATATCGAAACGACCACACTTCTTATTCCTTCAGTTTGAAAGTAATCAATTATTATTGGAAGTTCCCTCACGAGAACGTCTCACACCAAACAAGTGTAACCCCTGTGTTTGCGTGGTGGAGTCATTATGGTGTGTGCGTACGTGGAGATAGTGTTTGCGCAGCAATTGCCGACATAGTGTAACTGAGGCGGAATAAGGGGAACCAGCCCGCATTCGCTGAGGCAAATGGAAAACCGCCTTAAAAATCATCCACAGACTGGCGGGTCATATGCAATTTACAACAACTGTCTGTTCACTCCTAAGAGTTCACTAAACAAAGTCAGCCCTGGACGATGATCTATAGCCAAGTGGGCGAGAGCAGCTCTTCTATCTTCCGAGCAGGCTTCTGTCCGTCGTCGTCCGGTCATTGGCGGATAACCGAGGCCAAGTCGATATCTTCAGCCTCAGCGCCGCCTGTGGCGCTGGTGGAACTCATGCAAGTGACGAGTCTCTATGGCACTGGCACCAACTCCCATCTTTGCGCCTGTGGTGCTTTTGCCTTGGCTGTGTGTTGTTCGGACAACGCCGCACTAACATTCTGTCCCCTCTGCTCCCACTAGAAGTTATCACTTTTAGCAACAGAAGGCACCACAGTTATGGAACTTGGTTCGCGAGGATCACTCAGCTTTCATGAAAAATAAATAATCCGCACATCAGAACCTAGTCTCTCTGGAATTCTTACACCTGTGTAGGTCCTAGTGGCCTAGTGGTAAGGCTCGTTTCTGAAAACCGAGAGGTTACGGTATCGAATCCTGGCCGTACCGCGGAAGTTTCCAGTCTGTCTTTAATGTAACCTTCACCTCTCAGTGATGTGGAGATTCGTGTGGAACGTATTCCACATTAACAGGAATAGGTTATGGACACGCAAGTCACCGATGTGGCGTTCAGTCGAAAGTCTCTCACCAGGCCACTAAGATTCCCAATCTGCCAGCCATTTCAGATGACCGTGAAGATCCAGAAAACACAGTTACTAAATTAGCTAAGTACGACAGTTATGTACGTTAGAAACGAAAACATGCTGATACTCACCTAAAGTATGATATTCGAACCAGTGGCAGCTCATGCGAAGTTACGTCAATGTGCCAAAATGTGGTGGCCTACAGCCTTTTGCCTTACAGTAATAATTACATCGAACTGTTTAAATATATTTAAATTTATAATTAATATAATAAGATTCCGAGGAATAAAATAAGATGAAAAAAATTGATGCCAGCAGGAATCGAACTGAAGTGCACAAATTAACAGTCTATTCTTTACACCACTGTCGCACAGTGGAGTCAGAAATTAATTCCTCATAATCTAGGCTTCCACGGTATACTACACATAATTTCAAATAAAAATACTGACCTTTTGAATTTATTAGTCTGTGGAAAATGATTGACTTCCGATTAAATATTTGTTTATAACAAGATCTGCTCTTCCTAATACCGCCTTGATACCTAAATTACTCTCCAATATTGTCTCGACTCTGTTTAGCAGAATCTCGTAAAATATGTTATATAAAGCTGATTGCAAAGAAATTCCTATGTTGTTGTTAACATCTTGTTTATTGCCTTTCTCATATAGTGGATGTATCAAAGTCACCTTGAACTCTCATGGGAGTTTTTCTGTTCTCAAAGATTAGTTTTGGCTCATTATTTTATTTTTAGTTGAGAGCATTTCAAAAGTTCTGCTGTAATTGAAACTCCTCCACTACCTTTATAAGGTTTAATGTCTTCAATTTCTTTCATAGTTGGGGGTAAATGTTTTTCTACATCTTCATGAGAGTTTGGCTATTCGAGCTTATGGATTGGTTCTGGACAATTAAGAAGTTGATCAAATTGCAAGTATTTCGAAATTTCAGTGTTACGTTGAGGCACATCGGTGAGCCTCATCCCTGCCCCTGTATTCTTAGATTTAAATTTGAAGTACATCTACCTAACTCTGTAAATCTCACTTTCTCCTCCAAAGATGTACTGGAAAAGGCCTCTTTAGCAAATCATCTACAGGAAACACTTTCATACTAAATTTTCTCGTATAGTTGCTAGCTATAGCCTTACGACCTGCAAGGATAGTAATCATATCTTTAACGAATTTATTAATTCCACGTAAGTAAACTGAAGTGTTACTTTTAAATTTTATAATCAACTGTTTAACATTGCGGGGAATAAAATACAATGGAAAAAATTGGTATCAGTAGGAATGTAAGCTGGGTCCACAAATTACTGGCCTGTACTTTACAAACCTCACCCACAATGCCGTCACAACGAAGGTTGTTTAAAAAGTTCTCCCACTCTATTTTTGCTCAGGAAACTACACGCAGTTCCAACGTTGCACTCGTAGTGCTGGAAGAAGTGACGTCATCAGAGAGTGCGCACCCGAAAACAAGCAGCTGTGTCGCTTCTCTGAGTTTCTTGCAGTGCGGACGTACACCATTTGAACACTCCACACTGGTTTCCAAATATTGCGAAAAGAGTGCGACAAAACTTACTTTCGTCCATTTTATTTGGATACTAGTATGCATTGGAAGGGAAATGGCAAATTTTAGCACGATTTCCAACTCGCATTCGAAAATAAATGGCGTAATTTAAGTGACTTCTTGCAGTCGAAGCGAAAGGGTATAATTTTAGTGCGATATTTAAAGTGTGCAAATTGGTACACTATAACTGGCCGCCACTGACATTCCAACTGATTCGTAACTCCAATTAGTACAGTTGTACACTGAACGTAGCCTACACAGTGCGTGATTTGTGTTCAACAAAAATAGTTTTTAAAGTATATTACGAAGACAAAAATATAAAATTATGGAAGCAAGACTTGTTGTTGTTGTTGTGGTCTTCAGTCCTGAGACTGGTTTTACGCAGCTCTCCATGCTACTCTATCCTGTGCAAGCTTCTTCATCTCCCAGCACATACTGCAGCCTACATCCTTCTGAATCTGCTTAGTGTATTCATCTCTTGGTCTCCCTCTACGATTTTTACACTCCACGCTGCCCACCAATACTAAATTGGTGATCCCCTGATGCCTCAGAACGTGTCCTACCAACCGATCCCTTCTTCTTGTCAAGTTGTGCCACAAACTCATCTTCTCTCCAATCCTACTTAATACCTCCTCATTAGTTATATGATCTACCCATCTAATCTTCAGCATTCTTCTGTAGCACCATATTTCAAAAGCTTCTATTCTCTTCTTGTCCAAACTAGTTATCGTCCATGTTTCACTTCCATACATGGCTACACTCCATACAAATACTTTCAGAAACGACTTCCTGACACTTAAATCTATACTCGATGTTAACAAATTTCTCTTCTTCAGAAACGCTTTCCTTGCCGTTGCCAGTCTACATTTTATATCCTCTCTACTTCGACCATCATAAGTTATTTTGCTCCCCAAATAGCAAAACTCCATTACTACTTTAAGTGTCTCATTTCCTAATCTAATTCCCTCAGCATCACCCGACTTAATTCGACTACATTCCATTATCCTCGTTTTGCTATTGTTGATGTTCATCTTATATCCTCCTTTCAAGACACTATCCATTCCGTTCAACTGCTCTTCCAAGTCCTTTGCTGTCTCTGACAGAATTACAATGTCATCGGCGAACCTTAAAGTTCTTCTCCATGGATTTTAATACCTACTCCGAATTTTTTTTTTGTTTCCTTCACTACTTGCTCAATACAGGGTGTTACAAAAAGGTACGGCCAAACTTTCAGGAAACATTCCTCACACACAAATAAAGAAAAGATGTTATGTGGACATGTGTTCGAAAACGCTTAATTTCCATGTTAGAGCTCATTTTAGTTTCGTCAGTATGTACTGTACTTCCTCGAATCACCACCAGTTGGCCCAATTGAAGGAAGGAATGTGCAATCACGTCATCAACACAGATTTTCTGTGCACGTTTGGGCAGGCATTGTTGGTGATGTCTTGATTGGGCGCCATGTTCTTCCACCTACGCTTAATGGAGCACGTTATCATGATTTCATACGGGATACTCTAACTGTGCTGCTAGAACATGTGCCTTTACAAGTACGACACAACATGTGGTTCATGCACGACTGAGCTCCTGCACATTTCAGTCGAAGTGTTCGTACGCTTCTCAACAACAGATTCGGTGACCGATGGATTGGTAGAGGCGGACGAATTCCATGGCCTCCACGCTCTCCTGACCTCAACCCTCAATCTTAGAACTACTTAAACCTAACTAACCTAAGGACATCACACACATCCATGCCCGAGGCAGGATTCGAAACTGCCAACGCAGCGGTCGCGCGGCTCCAGACTGTAGCGCTTAGAACCGCTCGGCCACTCCGGCCGGCCATATTCCCTTCCTGTCCTCTTCTGCAGAGAACCTCCTCATTTCTTACCTTATCGGTCCACCCAATTTTTAACATTAAACGCCGGTTAGAGTTGACGTATCGAATTTTTTTTGTTAAAAATTATTTCTCAGCACAGCCCACCCTACAACCAAGCTTTTCAGACCACCCTGTAGATTGAGAGTAAATCGAAGAAAGACGAAAGTAATGGAGATTAGGGGAAATGAGGCTAGCTGAAAACTTAAGATCAGAATTGGTGACCAAGAAGAAGACGAAGTTGAGGAATTCTTCCACCTAGGAAGCAAAATATCCCATGACATACGGAACAAATGGGACATAAAAAGCAGATTAGTGCAGGGGAAGGGGGAATTCGTGATCAAGAGAAGTCTGCTGGTATCAAACATTGGACTTAATTTGAGGAAGAAGTTTCTGAGAATGTACGTTTCGAGCACAGCATTGCATGGTAGTGAATCGTGGTCTGTGAGAAAACCGGGAAAGAAGAGGACCGAATCGCTTGAAATGTGGTGCTACAGAATGTTTAATGTTAAATGGCTCTGAGCACTATGGGACTTCACAGGTGAGGTCATCAGTCCCCTAGAACTTAGAACTACTTAAACCTGCCACATAATATTTGTTGTTGCCCGAAAATGCAATATTTAGCAGCGTGAGCAACACTACAGTCATAATTAATTTTTTGACCTTTGTTGTGGTAAGGTTGTTAGACAGTGGAAACTGAAAATTCTTTGGAGGCTGGTAGGTTTGAAACACCAGAGCCTTTGGGACGCCATAAGACCTGTACTCTGAGGAACCCACGTCTTCAGGCCTCTGCTACAGAAAACTAAGCGAAATTTCATGGCGCCCACCTAAGAAGAGCTACTACCAATTCGAAAAACATCGCTCGATATCGCGTATCAACAGTTCCAAAAACGTTGACAGGAATTATTTAAATCCGTGAGGAAAATACGCGAAATGAGTTCTGATAATTTAAATTTTGTAACACGTTACTGAAAAATTTATTTTAATATGTATTTTGGGGCGCCTCCGCCCCACAGCCATGAGTTACGAGCTGTGCCTGCTAATGAATATACCTCTTGTCTTTCACTCGTGAATAAGTCTTAATTTAAATGGGATTCTCGTTTCATTTACCGAAGTAACTAATATTTTTACAATAATGCGAACCCAGATTTCGTGATTTCTCATTTCTGGCGCACCTCCAGTCCATAGTGTCTTGCACGGTCTAGTCACATTAATGAAACCAGCACCTATGTTAGATGTCAACGTGCGTTAAACATTCGCAGATATAAGGTGGCAGTACTAGAAATGGAGGGTACCCAAAGCGGAAGCAGATAACTGTTGTCGTAATGCGGAAACGGAGCTATTTACCTTACGAGCCATCGATGGAAGCATCTGCCAAAGCTCAAAGCTTAAGTCTGTAAACTGCTCGCGCGTCGCCGTGGTTGAAGTATACTGTGTATGACAAACTGGCGCTATCCAACACTGGCAACGAAGCAGTTGTGGTGCATCACGGGCCTCAGATCACAGGGGTGAATGGCGACTGCCGAGGTGTGAATAGGAGATCAAACGTGTAACTTCAAGGCCGGCGCAAGGCACGTGCTGCCGCACGGGGCGGCAAATCTCCCGCCCCCTTTTTTTGCCTCCCCCCCAACTTTTTCGAAACCAAACCTCGGAGGCAGCGACTTCGGGAACTGTGTCATGGCGCCTCGGCTACCTGCCGGCCGCCCCTGTTGAACAAGGGGAGGGAGGAGGACTAATTTCTTCCTCGCCACTGTGGCAGCACCGTCGTGTTTACGCCGGAGGAACAGAGAGGGGGAAGCAGTCTGGCGTACACGCCAGTATTCTTATGAGTGGAGCGCTGCCAGCCTGTTACGCGCCGTGCCTTTACTCACAACTAATTTTGCAGAAGACGAAATCTAATTTGGAAATTCGTATGCAATATTCGATACTGCGGTTACATGTTAAGCCTGAAGCAATTTTGCTAAGCCCTTCAATGGCAGTTTCCGAGTGTTATATTCTTCCCACATTATGGAAATAAATGGTTGAACATTACTACAGTCAAGCATGTCCAACACCTACAATGGTTAGAAGTATTCTGAATGGGTAAATATGCTGCGAGTAATTACAAAGAATAAAGATATTTCCAGAATGAGACTTTCACTTTGCAGCGGAGTGTGCGCTGATATGAAACTTCTTGGCAGATTAAAACTGTGTGCCGGACCGAGACTCGAACTCGGGACCTTTGCCTTTCGTGGGCAAGTGCTCTGTGAGAACGGGGCGTGAGTCATGCTTGGGTAGCTCAGTTAGTAGAGCACTTGCCCGCAAAAGGCAAAGATCCCAATTTCGAGTCTCGGTCCGGCACATAGTTTTAATCTGCCACGAAGTTTCATATCAGCGCACACATCGCTGCAGAGTGAAAATCTTATTTTGGAAACATCCCCCAGGCTGTGTCTAAGCCACGTCTCCACAATATCCTTTCTTTCAGGAGTGCTAGTTCTGCAAGGTTTGCAGGAGAGCTTATGTAAAGTTTGGAAGGTAGGAGACGAGATACTGGCAGAAGTAAAGCTGTGAGGACGGGGCGTGAGTCGTGCTTGGGTAGCTCAGTTGGCAGAGCACTTGCCCGCGAATGGAAAAGGTCCCGAGTTCGAGTCTCGGTCCGGCCCACAGTTTTAATCTGCCAGGAAGTTTCAATAAAGACATTGCTAATAAGCATGGCTTAAGTTGGGCATCGACGTATTTTTGAAAATTTTTGCTGTCTATTTCTGAGTGATAGTGGGACGTTTTGGTTTTTGAGCCATGAAACACCTGTCTCCACCTGCATGAACAACAATTAAACTCTGACCGGCACTTTTGTTTGACGATACTACTCGCACACTATCACTCTGCCAAAATTTATTTACTGTATAATGCGTGTGAATCCATGTTTCAACTTAGTAAACTACTGGTCGGTTTGATCCTGATGAAAACCTGAGAAAGTATGGTCTTTTAGCAGCAATGCCCTCTCGTCCGCACAAAACAAAACATTAATTTTGGCACCTTCTAAAACGAAAATCCATAGACAGAACATTGCTTCTATGGGTTTCCCTGCTGGCTTTGAAGCTCATTCCTGTTTGACAAAAGTTGTGCAAAGTTCGCAAAGTTCGTATTTCTTCCTATTGTTCGTAACGCTATAGAAACTGCTGCCTGATAATATATTTATCCACATCATCGGTCACATACTTATTGCGAGCTTCTTGCTTCTTCTTCTTCTTGGGCGCTGGTTTAACCGTAGCCTCGCTGTACCTCGTCACGTGACCTAGTTCCTGCCACTGCTGCGTCACCGCTTCGCCTTTCCAGGCAATAGGTATTGTTGCGTTCTCTCCAACAAAAACCACAGAATTCGTTTCGGTAGTTGGCCGAGGGAGTCGAGATTGGTCAGAAGTACTTTCATTGCGTTTCGTAAGAATAGAAGAATTGGTGCGTCCGAATCTCTTGCAACTTGGCATGTAATAGGTATGTGCGTTTCAAATAACGTATAATTAGTATTGCGCATGCACATTACTAATAAGTTAGAATTTTTCTCCTTCAAGATTGCAGAACAGGAAAATTTATTTTTCTTATGATCTGTTAATTCAAAAATTGGCTATCGGCAAATAAGCACGCGTCGTCCTAATAGCTAGAATGAAAATAAAGCGAAGAAAAGTGAAGTGATACGGCGATGACTAATTCCTTATGAGATACGAAAGAAGTGACACATGGAAATTACGACATGAACAGCCGCAGCGCTGTGAGTTAATATATTTCGACTAGCATTAGTACCCGTCGATGCCCGGTTGTGTATTTATTGCATTATGATGTTACCCCCATCTCCTTATTCTTTCTCTCTCCATTGTCTTCCGCCCCACTCTTTGACCGTTTAACCTGAGTCTGTAGTGAAATTCGGCCTGAAATTCAGTTTCATGCGGCTCAATTCTTATGACTTCATCTCGTGAACAATGTATCCTACAGTAATATAATTTTCCGTTTACGTGCAGTGGAAGTCACTAGTGCAAGAAGTCACTAGTAATTTCAGCTAACACTCTTGTGATACACGTAAGCAGAGCCCAACTTTTCAAATTTAATGATTTAGGTCGTAATTACGTAAAAATAATAGGTATTTTGTGACGATACTGACTGTGTTTTTTTTATGTTACAATCATTCACAGTAACAGCAATACAAACCATATTGCCGGCCGATGTAGCCGAGCGGTTCTAGGCGCTTCAGTCCGGAACCACGCGGCTGCTACGGTTGCAGGTTCGAATCCTGCCTCGGGCATGGATGGGTGTGATGTCCTTAGGTTAGTTAGGTTTAAGTAGTTCTACGTTCTAGGGGACTGATGACCTCAGATGTTGTCCCATAGTGCTTAGAGCCGTTTGAACCATTTTGAACAAACCATATTTCTAACAAAGGAAAACAGTCTATTATGAACTAACTTTCCACCTGGATGCATCCTGATGATTCTTCAGTAACACAATCACTAAATCCGAAGCTAAAACCGCTCGATATGTCTAAAATAACAAATTCTAGGTGTAAATAAATCACACCGTGGCAACGGCCTTGCCGCAGTGAATACACCGGTTCCCGCGAGATCACCGAAGTTAGGCGCTGTCGGGCGTGGCCGGCACTTGGATGGGCGACCATCCTGGCCGCCATGCGCTGTTACCATTTTCCTGGGTGCACTCAGCTTCGTGATGCCAATTGAGGAGCTACTCGACTGAATAGCAGCGGCTTCGGTCAAGAATACCATCATAACGACTGGGAGAACGGTGTGCTGACCCCATGCCCCTCCTATCCGCATCCTCCACTGAGGATGACACGGCAGTCGGATGGTCTCGGTTGGCCACTCGTCGCCTGAAGACAGAGTGCTTTAAAAAAAAAAAAAAAAATCGCACCGAACAGAATGTGTGGGCCACACTGAAACCTAAAACTGCATGGGACAGCTGTATAAAAACTGGCGGGAGGACCAATCGGTAACAGGTCTCAGAAGCTTACAGAATAGCAGCCTCGGATAAAGAAAATGACGTCACTACCGAGGCTAACCTACTGCATTGATCAGTACGAACGATATAGAATAGGGCTCCAGGCTGGAGGAGGAAGCGTTAGGGTCTGGGGACTCCCGGGCTGATCTCGTCGTTCTGGAAGGCACAGTGGACAACACATCTATCCTTCGGGAGCATGCCCACTGCTAGGTACAGTTTGTTTTTCCTCGGCCCAATGACACGTACCAGGAGGGCAACGCAACGTGTCACACAGCTCGCAGTGTTCGTGCGTGAATTGAAGGGCACCAGGACGAGTTTACTGTACTCCCCTGGCCACCAGACTCTCCAGATTTAAGTCCAATTCAGAGTCTTCAGTACCTCCTGGATCACGCTGTTCGCGCCACGGATCCTGTAACTGCTGGCCACGGCACGGAGGTCGGCATAGCTCCGCATCTCTGTCGGCGCCTTCCAGAACGTGACTGAACAATGTACAAGTCACAGTTCAATAAAAAAAAGTAATGAATAATGGTTAAATTTCTTCTTTCTGACTGGTACGCGTCGACATTATTACTCACTGTTTCAATAATGTCTACAAGAGAATGACAGAAAATAATTCCAGATGCGTATTTCTACACAACTTCCTACACTGTACATTCCAGTAGGCTATCATAACAAACATTATGAAGCAGGTGTACGTTTTATTTAAATACACTACTGGCCATTAAAATTGCTACACCACGAAGATGACGTGCTACAGACGCGAAATTTAATCGACAGGAAGAAGATACTCTGACATGCAAATGATTAGCTGTTCAGAGCATTCACACAAGGTCGGCGCCGGTGGCGACATCTGCAACGTGCTGACATAAGGAAAGTTTCCAACCGATTTCTCATAGACAAACAGCAGATGAGCGGCGTTGCCTGGTGAACAGTTGTCATAACGCCTCGTGTAAGGAGGAGAAGTGCGTACCATCACGTTTCCGACTTTGATGAAGGTCGGATTTTAGCCTATCGCGATTGCGGTTTATCGTATCGCGACATTGCTGCTTGCGTTGCTTGAGATCCAATGACTGTTAGCAGAATATGGAATCGGTGGGTTCAGGAGGGTAATATGGAATGCCGTGCTGGATGCCAATGGCCTCGAATCACTAGCAGTCGGGATGACAGGCATCTTATTCGCAACGGATCGTGCAGCCACGTCGCGATCCTTGAGTCTTGCAAACGTCCCCATCTGTTGATGGGGACGTTTGCAAGACAACAACCATCTGCACGAACAGTTGGACGACGTTTGCAGCAGCATGGACTATCAGCTTGGAGACCGTGGCTGCGGTTACCCTTGACTCTGCATCACAGACAGGAGTGCCGGCGATGGTCTACTCAACAACGAACCTGGGTGCACGAATGGCAAAACGTCGTTTTTTCGGATGAATCCAGGTTCTGTTTACAGCATCATGATGGTCGCATCCGTGTTTGGCAATATCGCGGTGAACGCACATTGGAAGCGTGTATTCGTCATCGCCATATCACCTGGCGTGATGGTATGGGGTGCCATTGGTTACACGTCTCGGTCACCTCTTGTTCGCATTGACGGCACTTTGAACAGTGGACGTTACATTTCAAATGTGTTACGACCCGTGGCTCTACCCTTCATTCGATCCCTGAAAAACCCTATATTTCAGCAGGATAATGCACGACCGCATGTTGCAGGTCCTGTACGGGCCTTTCTGGATACAGAAAATGTTCGACTGCTACCCTGGCCAGCACATTCTCCAGATCTATCACCAACTGAAAACGTCTTGTCAATGGTGCCCGAGCAACTGGCTTAACACAATACGCCAGTCACTATCCTTGGTGAACTGTGGTATCGTGTTGAAGCTGCATGGGCAGCTGTACCTGTACACACCATCCAAGCTCTGTTTGACTCAATGTCCAGGCGTGTCAAGGCCGTTATTACGGCCAGAGGTGGTTGTTCTGGGTACTGATTTCTCAGGATCTATGCTCCCAAATTGCGTGAAAATGTAATCACATGTCAGTTCTAGTATAATATATCTGTCCAGAGAATACCCGTTTATCATCTGCATTTCTTCTTGGTGTAGCAGTTTTAATGGCCAGCAGTGTACAACCATTCAGTTCCTTCTTTCATATTTTCTATAGAATGGAATTCTAAAGGTTATTATGTACCTGCTGCAGAGAAAAATCTAAATGTATGCATACATCCCTTCTACATTATCAGTCCATAAATGTATATTTTTTTAATTGTTCATTTTCTATCAGTATCCAGTAAAAAGATGAATGTTTCTATTTCAGTGTATTATTTTCAAGGTATAACATATATTTCGCTGATTTACATTGGGCTAAGTTGCTGCCATCTTTCGGTCCCTGCTTCAGTCCGGAACCGCCCTGCTGCTACGGTCGCAGGTTCTAATCCTGCCTCGAGCATGGATGTGTGTGATGTCCTTCGGTTAGTTAGGTTTAAGTAGTTCTGAGTCTAGGGGACTGATGGGCTTACATTTCAGCAGGATAATGCCCGACCGCATATGGCGAGAGTTTCTGCTGCTTGTCTTCGTGCTTGCGGAACCTAGCCTCGGCCAGCAGGGTCGCCGCATCTCTTCGCAATACAGAACGTTGAAACGTCCCCTTAGAACAAATTATACAAGACTGTGCTTAACCTGACAGACTGTGCTTCACCTGACACACAATATTATTTAGCGCAACGCAATCTGACTTTCAAAAAATCCCTACAAAAGAATGGCCCTGACTTACATTAACCTATACCTTTCACAAATCACTTACCTCACAAAAATCTTCATTACTCGAACTACTGCAATACAGCGAGCGCCACTACTGCCAGCTAAATAAAAGATTCAAACTACGGAAGGCACTAACTACTGATAGGGATAGTTAGCAAATTAAAGATTTTAATAGAGAACAAACAATGTATTTACCTTAATATTCATAATTGACATCCAGTATTACAAATTACCAAAACTCCGCCATCTCTCTCCCCACATCCACCACTGCTGGCGGCTCACCTCCAACTGCGCAACGCTACGCGCTGTTCACATCCAGCTGCCGCTGCCTAACACTACAATGGCAGACAACAATGCAAACAAGCCACATACTGCACACAGCACAGCCAGTGATTTTCATACAGAGTGCTACGTGGCATTACCAATATAAAAATCTAAACAGCCTACTTACATAGCCCCCATGCTCCCCACAAAAAAAATTTTACAAATTGTGTTGGGCACTGGCCAATACAGATTTGAAAAAATTTTTCATAATCGTAAAAATGCACACACTTATTGATTCAATGTTGGTCAAAAGCTAAAATTTTCTCACAGTCCATAAAGACAGTCCTGATCATTCATCATAATAGTAATTACAGTTTTTTTTACAAAGTCTCATTAGTAAAAGAAATTGCACACAGAAGTAGTGGATTTCCATGTAGTCTTGAAGAAGTAGTATTGTCCTTCCAACGGAAAGACAGTGCTGACTCTTGACATGCTGACAGGTAATGGGCCACAACAGAGCAAACCCACAGCAGAGTCATTCGACGTTTTGAAGAACATTGGTAGGTAGGTCATCACAGAGTAGACCCACTGTAGTCCTGGTAGAGATTATGGTATTGGTGGGCCACCAGAGGTGTAGACCCACTGCAGTCCTTAATATCATCAAAAGTCATAATATATGTAATTTGAAAACTCCGCCATTTCCTTCCACACATCCACCACTGCTGGCGGCTCACCTCTAACTGCGCAACGCTACGCGCTGTTCACATCCAGCTGCCGCTGCCTAACACTACAATGGCAGACAACAATGCAAACAAGCCACATACTGCATACAGCACAGCCAGTGATTTTCATACAGAGTGCTACGTGGCATTACCAATATAAAAATCTAAACAGCCTACTTACAACGTATTTGAGAACGTTTGGTGCATTATGGGCAGGACCCTCAGACCATCTCGGTATTCTGGCAATCTAACGCGACAATCGGACAGAATTTGGCACGATATCCCTCTGGATAATTGCTTCCATAATGGCCAGAAGTGGACCAATGCGTTATTGACTAGTTAAATTTCTGATGCTCTCCCTCTTGAATAAATCATTCAATTTTCCTGAAATTGTACTGATCTGTTTGTCTGTACATGTACATCATATCTGCCTATTTCCGTCCCAGTCGGATAATTCCTTCGTGGTGACTTGTTTTTTTTCTTTTGTCTTACAGTGTAAATAGAAATTTCCACTTGTTTACTTTCAAGGAATTTTATGGTGGTTTTCATTTTTTAATAAATAGATGTACGAAGCGTGTGTTTATTCACTCCTTTCTCGCATTATGCAAGCATTAGCGTCTTTATCACATCCACAGTAGGATATTTGAGTGCTTCTATACCAGTCACATTTCTTTTCTTTTGACATTTGCACTGTGGATCTCTCGCATCCCAAGACCGCGTATCACACGTATAATCTTGTCTTAGCAATATTAAATTGTCTTACAAGGAAACCTCCCCATCGCAGCCCCCTCAGATTTCGTTATAAGTTGGCACAGTGGATAGGCCTTGAAAACTGAACACAGATTAATCGAGAAAACAGGAAGAAGTTGTGTGGAAGTATGAAAAAATAAGCAAAATGTACAAACTGAGTAGCCCAATGGCAAGATAGGCAACATCTGAGGACACAGTAAGCTCAGGAGCGCCGTGGTCCCGTGGTTAGCGTTTGAGCAGCTGCGGAACGGGAGGTCCTTGGTTCAAGTTTTCCCTCGAGTGAAAATTTTACTTTCTTTATTTTCGCGAAGTTATGATCTGCCCCCTTCGTTCATTGACGTCTCTGTTTATTGCAATACGTTTAGTGTCTGTTTTGCGACCGCACCGCAAAACCGTGCGATTAGTAGACAAAAGGACGTGCCTCTCCAATGGGAACCGAAAACATTTGATCGCAAGGTCATAGGTCAACCGATTCCTCCACAGGAAAACACGTCTGATATATTCTATACGACACTGGTGACGGCATATGCGTCACATGACAGGAATATGTTGTCGACCCACCTTGGCGAGTGGGTAGAAAGATTCTTCTACCTTGCCCGATTTAGGTTTTCTTGTGGATGTGATAATCACTCCCAAAAAAGTGATGAAAACATAAGAGTTTGTCACATAAACTGCAACAAATGAATGCAACAGTTTCACAGTCGCACAGTTTTCCCTGTGCTCTGTCAAAACATATGTTTTAACGTTTTCAAATTTTTCCGTGTGTAGACCGTCAAATCCTGCATATGTCTAAGCAAATATGAACATGCCCTGGAATTTAGGAGAGCCAAGTTGATTATGTGTGAGTGCCTGAACTTCGATAATTGACACACGATCACGAACAGATAATAGTCTGAAAATAAAAAATTTATAATTTTTACTCGAGAGAAGACTTGAACCAAGGACCTCTCGTTCCGCAACTGCTCACGCTAACCACGGGACCACGGCGCTCCTGAGCCTGCACACTCCCTGATATTGCCTATCTTGCACATGAACTACTCAGTTTGTATATTTTGTTTATTTTTTTTCATAGTTCCACACAACTTCTTCCTGTTTTCTCGATTGATATGTGTTTAGTTTTTCAAGGCCTATCCACTGTGCCAACTTATAACTAAATCTGAGGGGGGTGCGATGGGGAGGTTCCCTTGTTATAACCACTTTAGCGCTCTTACAACTAATTTGAACAACACCAAAAGTAGACAGTCGGCCGGAGTGTCCTAGCCGTTCTAGGCGCTACAGTCTGGAACCGAGCGACCGCTACGGTCGCAGGTTCGAATCCAGCCTCGGGCATGGATGTGTGTGATGTCCTTAGGTTAGTTAGGTTTAAGTAGTTCTAAGTTCTAGGCGACTGATGACCTCAGAAGTTAAGTCGCATAGTGCTCAGAGCCAACCAAAAGCAGACAAGGCAGCAGACGAAAGCTCTCTGTAGTGCTGGCTACAAAGCGGAGAGGATGTAAACTTTCTTCGATGGTTCGCTAAGGTACCGGCAAAAATCGGAACAGGTACGAACGCCAGTCATACATGACCGAATGCCGTTTGCTCACTTGCGTCTAGCATTTACGCCAGAGAGAATTTTCGTTTCTGTTGCACATTCGCTTGTGCTTGCTTCAGTGTAAACGCGGCTTAATTCTTAGCATAATGGGAAATAAAATACCATCGGCCATGCACTTCGCAGTGTTTTGCAGAGTATGGATGTGTACATCAACACCATGAAGACTGGATGCAACAAACATTAAATTCGCACTAAGTGTACTACATGGTTCGCTTTTCAAATGATCATCATTTCATCTTGACTGCAAAAAGTGGATGAGGTAACACCATCTACATGTTGTGTACAACATACTTCAGCTGTAGTTGAACAGGGCCTTTTTGTAGGAAATTTAACGGTTGTAAAATTTGGTTTTAAGATACGTTTTCGCTGGAGGTTGCGGTTTTAGAGTTATTCAAGACGTACGTATAAAAGACACCTCCTACCACCGTACAAAAATTGCCGACTATACAAACTATTCCCGACATTCGACCTTTTTTAATTTCTCAATACAGACCAAAAATTTATTATTTACTAGGCCACTAGCATAGTCGGCTATTTCGTAAACATTATTAATTTAAATGTGCCCACGAGGGAAATGAAGGAAAAACAACTTTTGTAAACGTAACGCTATTACTAATTACGTTGGAGATTCGATCCAAACTTAACACTTATTAGCACAGTAGTTTCGTGGTCAGAAGACCTGAAGAATACAACGATGTCATTTTTCATTTTATGCTGTTAAAATTCCCAAAAGCGTTAGATAAAATTTACACGAACGTCAGTTTTAGAATTCGTAAGTGCTCGACTAAGCCGGTGGCATAATCATGCCAGTCAATGAAGACCAGAAAAAGTGGAACGTGGGAAACAATTCCTGGAGTCGCAAGTTTTTGTAGAGTGGGAGCAGGTAATGCCATGAACAACATACTGGAAAAACTGACTGGTGGAGGCTGCATTTGAAGGTTACTTTTTGATGTGTTTAATGAATAACTCGAAAACTACTTCCTCTAGCGAAAACATATTCCAGAACAAAATTTAACAAAATTAAATTTCCTACAAAAGGGTCCTGTGGATTTTTTGTGTAAGATTAATAGTTTGCACGTAGCCAGCGAGGCAATATGAAAGCCTCGCACGTTGTTTCCGAAGGCATTGTGGGTTGCATAAAACGACGTCAGTAAGGGCAGCTGAATCATCCTGTATAATGAGAGGTTATGCAGCGAATTTCTCATTAAGAAATCGCGTTATATATCGATTGTTTGTGACAAGATCGTCTTATGCATCGTGTAAGAAGGACAAATGTCTGCCAGCAGATGTCGGAATTCGATACCAACAGGATTATCGTTCCGCTCCTTGTAGTCAGAGATCCCGTGATTATCAGCGAATATAGAATCTATGGGCTGTGGACGGTCATACTGAACTCTACGCAGGACTTCAATGGTCCCACGTTACTAGCGCCAGATAGGATAGCCGTATTGTTTGTTTGCTTGTGTAGGATCTTACAGCAATGTCACATAGCCTGAAACCTTCTCGTCTGCTCTATATCTCTTTTGTTACGCAATAACCGTCTCCTTTATATATCTTTTGAGTGAAACCTTCCCGTCTCCTCTATATTTCATTTGTTATGCAACCTTCCCTTTTACAATAACCTGTGAAACCTTCCCTTAGCATTTCCATCTCTTGCTTAATAATTACAAATGAAATCTTCCCTTTGAAATTAATTCTCTTTCTCAATCTTCGCATACAAATTTAAATGCTGCTTATTAAAAGTTATTTTATGATTATTTCGACGAAACATAAAATGTGTCGTCGTCGTGGCCCTCAGTCGTTACCTGCAATAACCCAAAACTGTTCCTTACTTTTTTTACTGTTACTGGATCGCCATTTGACTGCTACATCGAACTGCAACATGAATATACTTACTCTGTTTTAATATACTCTATTAGCTATGGTGGGCTGTCATAATAAGTGGCTATATTTATTACCAAAGCTGACGTTATTCTTTGATAGCAAAGCTGACGTTATTCTTTAATAGCATAGCTGACGTTATTCTTTAATTAATTTGACTGGAGTTACGTAATTCATAGTTAAACTTTTTCTTGACAACAATAAAATTTTGCTAAGTTTTACGTTGATGGTTTGTGAGATGGATTATAATCAGTAATGCAATATTGCTGGCAAAAATTAATTATATTCTGAATGAAATGATTTTACAATCGTTCAAATGGGACTTACTTTTTACAATAGTCTTACAACTAGCATTGCGCAAACATACCTTCAGTAATCTTGAGTTTCTAAAAAAAAATAATTCAATCATATTAGTTCCTCTTATGATAATAGTTAGCTGATATCTCTGTACATCCGTTTATAATCTCTTATAAATCATAGCTGGTGGCTGGCTGGCACACCGCTCCTCTCAACCTCTCGCTCCAGACCTGCTACCGACTCGCTTCACATCTCGCTTACTACTGACTTCCTACGAACGCTAAAGTGCGATCTCTCCTGCCAACAATGCTTTCTGGTGCAGACAATCCCTGCTACCATTAAAAAAGGTATCAATGCGTGGTCTTTCCAGCTCTTTTCTTAAAATGTGTCCATACACGGTCTCTCCCGCCCGTTTTAAAATTATTTCAATGTGCGGTCTCTCTTGCCAACAATACTTTGGTGCAGACATTCCCTGCTACCACAATTATTTCCAACATGACAAATATTAATTATTCCTACTTAATCCTATTAATAAAATATAAACATCTTTCATAAATTGTGGTTTGACAATAGACAATAGAAATATACACGGCTTACATAGAATATAGAATCTATGGGCTGTGGACGGTCATACTGAACTCTATGCCGGACTTAAGAGGTCCCACGCGCGTAGCGCCAGATAGGATAGCCGCATTGTTTGTTTGCCTGTGTAGGGTCTTACAGCTATGACATGTAGCCTAAGTCAGGAAATGAGTTTGTTTACAACAAGTCAAGTATCCAGCTGGACAATGCAACAATGTGTGGAGCACCACGAACTATCAGCATGGTGAGCAGTGCTGCGCCTTCCATTGTGGCAACGGCAGGGACATTGGTGGACCCTATGGTGACAATGGACACAGGAGTGGCAGCTGCCTTTTCAGAAGAGTGCTGGTTGTGAGAAAAGCATCTCGACATCCTCACAACACAGTCACTTCTAGTTCAGACAGACAGTAATTTGGACAGCAGACATTATATTTCTGACGTGTTCAGAGACATTGTCCTGCCTTTGAGGTCTGTATGACCTTATCTTTCAACAAGGTAACGCAGGACCTTGTGGTATCCCTGCTGTCCTGATCTACCTCAATACAGATGGTGTTCATATTTTGCTCTGGTTAGTACAATCTTCGTATCTCTCATATCTCTTTATATCTCTCACCCAATAAAAACATCTGGTCATTGTTTGGCTGGAGACTGTAATGCCACTGCTCACCAGCCAGTACGACTGATGAATTCTGGCAAAGATCTGAAGTAGCGGGGAGTGACCTGTCACCCAATCTTAATTCGACTGGGTACCCAGCTAGATTAGACCCATCGCTTCTGATAGATGTAGCAGCTCTGTGTACTATTTTTCCCACGACATACCAGCAGAGTGTGCTGGCCCTGATGGGGAACTCAGTAACGACTGCCGCCACGCCATCCTCTGCCAATGGAGTTAGTGTGTAGGGGTACATACTCAGGACACTAGTAGTTGTCAGTTTTTCATACTTAGGAAATGCAACTTCTCACTCTAGCAGCTGTTCAGTTGGCGTTCAGTGAGTTCAAGTTCCCCATCGTGCCCTCCCACCCCAGTTACAAACCACCATCGAGGAAAGTTCCCTGGCAGTACTGGGAACTGACCATGGATGCCTCTCATAGCAGTCAGACACACTGACCACTAGGCGATGGAAGCAGATGGATGCAGGATAAACATTCCCAAATCATCTGCTCATTTAATTGTGTTTTCTCTCTACTAATCAAATGAAACTATATGGCTTCACAGACCTTTTCAACTCTCAAACATCTATTATGAATATTTGCAGACTGTAGTGATGAATGGAAATTTGTACCAAGGCTGAGATTCGAACCAGGGTCTCCTGCTCACTCTACAGATGTGCTACCCACTATGCCACCCTGTCATACTGGATTCGCACGGTGGCATGGACAAACCTGGCATGCCACCCTCAGTCCAAATTCCCATTCACTCCTCAGTCCACCTGATATTCCTCCTAAGCTCGAACTACATTACAGAGGTTCCACGGCTGTATTGAAATAGTAAGCCGGCCACTGTGATCGAGCGGTTCTAAGCGCTTCAGTCCAGAACCATGAGGCTGCTACGGTCGCAGGTTCGAATACTGCCTTGGACATGGATGTGTGTGATGTCCTTAGGTTAGTTAGGTTTAAGTAGGGGACTGATGAGCTCAGACGTTAAGTCCCATAGTGCTTGGAGTCATTTGAACCATTTTTGGAGTAGAAGCACCATAGAACGAAATTGGGGATCCTGCCTGAAATCCAGGCAAAGATGCTTTAATCAAATGAACCTGTAGGGGTTCCAAAGAAATTTTAAAACCTCAGATGTCTATGATGTATATATGCACTCTGAAGCGATGAATTGTACCATGACCAGTATTTGAACCTGGGTTTCTTGCTTATTAGGCAAATGTGGATGGGAATTTGCACTGAGGATGGAGGCATGGTAGAGTACCCATGCAGCTGTGCAAAGCCACAGTACCTGGATGGCACAGTGGTTTGCGAATTTGCCTAATGAGCAAGACACTCCCCCACTCGCTATTGTTACGTTTACTCATGTCAGTACTCTGTATCAGGTATCATGTGAAATGCTCCTAGTAATGATATACCCAGTACATAGATCTGTTGACATCCAGTAATGATCCTGTGGATGCACTCCACACTGCAGGTGTCTACTATCTTCAGTGTGAATGTAGTGAAGTCTATGTTGGTGAAACTGGGAGACCCATTAGTACTTCAGCATCAGAGCGTGAAAGTTACATACAACTGGCACAGAACAACAAGTTAGTGGCTGCTGAACACCACCAGAAATGTGGCTGTTTTACCAATTTTCTAGAACCTCACTGCTTGCACGACAGCTTGCGAGGTGCCGGGGCTAGCAGTGTATTTAACACTAAATTCTTCTCGAATCTTCATATGGAAATGATGCTCTAAGCCCCCCCTTTTATAACTTTTGCTGTTGTACATGGATTAAGAAGAAACGCGAACTGACTGTAATCGACCCTGCGAGTGGAGTAGAAAAGGGTTTGGCACCTGCAATAGTTTAATCGGATAGAAATTAAGGAAAGTTTCATTAACGTAGTGAGAAATGAAAGGGTTGCTCTACCGATTAACAGAATGAAAGTTCTATCCAAAATAACAATTTGATTTATTATGACTAAACTCAAAATAGTAAACAAAACACATGAAACATTTACAATACATCAAAATGGATACTCAAATAAATGCTGTGAAGGTGAGGTTGTCCATAAACTTGATTGTGACATTTATGACCAAGTGGTATGTGGAGCCAATTCCTTGCAACTCAAATCTTAAGAGAAACATCCAGCCAACCCAACATTAATTGCTGCTACAGTAGTGAGAACTCAGGCAATGAACATCCAAGACAGAACTACATAAGAAAAGACGGGAACAGGCATGCTCTGCTGAGCTCTGATTATCACAGAGCAAATTCCCTAATCTACCAGGGCTGTGGACATACATTACCAAGCTGTCTTCTTAACTGCAAGGACACGATCTGGCGTACCGGAAGTGATGGCTGGTTGCTTCAACGTTCCGTCGTGGTGATACTGTCGCGAGTATAGCCCGAAACAAATTATCCTGGTCTGGTTGTTCCAGACTAAAGACTTCCTATCAATACAACTGCGCCTCTGAGGGTGACGAAGAAGGCTCGCCACACAATCACTGACGGTACAGTGATTGATTTTAACAAACTAAGTCACACAGTAGCTCTGATAGAGTCAACTTAAGCCAAAACTGCTCAAGACAGAAAACATAGGCCGCTTGTACGCAGAGCGCTCAATTGCCAACTGTACTCGGAAAGTTATATTGAAGTCGAAACTTCAGCAACTTCGTCAAACAGTTACAATCAAATAAAAGTAAATTAGACAGCCAACGGAAGGCAGGCTGTCCAGAGCAGCGAGAGCTCAGTCTTGTAACCTACTCCGACTGAAAGGCGAGAGCCGAGCCTCTCAAGACCCACTATACTTGCTCCGGACACTGCGAGAGGGCTGTACAAGCAATGATCACACGCACGGCACAGCGGACACACCAGGAACCGCGGTGTTGGCCGTCGAATGGCGCTAGCTGCGCAGCATTTGTGCACCGCCGCCGTCAGTTTCAGCCAGTTTGCCGTGGCATACGGAGCTCCATCGCAGTCTTTAACACTGGTAGCATGCCGCGACAACGTGGACGTGAACCGTATGTGCAGTTGACGGACTTTGAGCGACGGCGTATAGTGGGCATGCGGGAGGCCGGGTGGACGTACCGCCGAATTGCTCAACACGTGGGGCGTGAGGTCTCCACAGTACATCGATGTTGTCGCCAGTGGTCGGCGGAAGGTGCACGTGCCCGTCGACCTGGGACCGGACCGCAGCGACGCACGGATGCACGCCAAGACCGTAGGATCCTACGCAGTGCCGTAGGGGACCGCACCGCCACTTCCCAGCAAATTAGGGACACTGTTGCTCCTGGGGTATGGGCGAGGACCATTCGCAACCGTCTCCATGAAGCTGGGCTACGGTCCCGCACACCGTTAGGCCGTCTTCCGCTCACGCCCCAACATCGTGCAGCCCGCCTCCAGTGGTGTCGCGACAGGCGTGAATGGAGGGACGAATGGAGACGTGTCGTCTTCAGCGATGAGAGTCGCTTCTGCCTTGGTGCCAATGATGGTCGTATGCGTGTTTGGCGCCGTGCAGGTGAGCGCCACAATCAGGACTGCATACGACCGAGGCACACAGGGCCAACACCCGGCATCATGGTGTGGGGAGCGATCTCCTACACTGGCCGTACACCACTGGTGATCGTCGAGGGGACACTGAATAGTGCACGGTACATCCAAACCGTCATCGAACCCATCGTTCTACCATTCCTAGACCGGCAAGGGAACTTGCTGTTCCAACAGGACAATGCACGTCCGCATGTATCCCGTGCCACCCAACGTGCTCTAGAAGGTGTAAGTCAACTACCCTGGCCAGCAAGATCTCCGGATCTGTCCCCCATCGAACATGTTTGGGACTGGATGAAGCGTCGTCTCACGCGGTCTGCACGTCCAGCACGAACGCTGGTCCAACTGAGGCGCCAGGTGGAAATGGCATGGCAAGCCGTTGCACAGGACTACATCCAGCATCTCTACGATCGTCTCCATGGGAGAATAGCAGCCTGCATTGCTGCGAAAGGTGGATATACACTGTACTAGTGCCGACATTGTGCATGCTCTGTTGCCTGTGTCTGTGTGCCTGTGGTTCTGTCAGTGTGATCATGTGATGTATCTGACCCCAGGAATGTGTCAATAAAGTTTCCCCTTCCTGGGACAATGAATTCACGGTGTTCTTATTTCAATTTCCAGGAGTGTATTTTAATAATACCTGTGTACTAGTAATACTATACCATATTATCTTCTGTGAAACAAGAAAATCGATTACATCTAGAACATCTGTATGAACAAGAATCTTTGGCATGTTTACGTTTTGCTACTACAATGTGTGAAAAAGTGTGTGACTATGTATATATCCCAGTATATACTGCAAAATTAAAAATGTGTATTGCGTATACCAACTGCACAGCAGAAGCAGACATCATACAATGTTAAACTGTGAGTTAGTTTCATATTATTAACGCTGTTAAGCTTATATCTACAATACAGGGTGTTACAAAAAGGTATGCCAAACTTTCAGGAAACATTCCTCACACACAAAGAAAGAAAATAGTTATGCGGACATGTGTCCGGAAACGCTTACTTTCCATGTTAGAGCTCATTTTATTACTGCTCTTCAAATCACATTAATCATGGAATGGAAACACACAGCAACAGAACGTACCAGCGTGACTTCAAACACTTCGTTACAGGAAATGTTCAAAATGTCCTCCGTTAGCGAGGATACGTGCATCCACCCTCCATCGCACGGAATCCGTGATGCGCTGATGCAGCCCTAGAGAATGGCGTATTGTATCACAGCCGTCCACAATACGAGCACGAAGACTCTCTACATTTGGTACCGGGGTTGCGTAGACAAGAGCTTTCAAATGCCCCCATAAATGAAAGTCAAGAGGGTTGAGGTCAGGAGAGCGTGGAAGCCATGGAATTGGTCCGCCTCTACCAATCCACCGGTCACCGAATCTGTTGTTGAGAAGCGTACGAACACTTCGACTGAAATGTGCAGGAGCTCTATCGTGCATGAACCACATGTTGTGTCGTACTTGTAATGGCACATGTTCTAGCAGCACAGGTAGAGTATCCCGTATGAAATCATGATAACGTGCTCCATTGAGCGTAGGTGGACGAAACTAAAATGAGCTCTAACATAGAAGTTACGCGTTTCCGGACACATGTCCACATAACATCTTTTCTTTATTTGTGTGTGAGGAATGTTTCCTGAAAGTTTGGTCGTACCTTTTTGTAACACCCTGTATACCATGTTGTAAGACAAAAATGTAATATCAAAAGGCAAACAACTAAAAAACCTGATGTAAATCACGAAAAAGCACCTGAAGATGAGCCTACAGGGCTTGAAATGCACAGTGCAGTAAATAAACGCAACTCGTGACTGACGGCGTTTTGTTCTTCATTTTACGAAAGTAAAACAGTCGCGGACGAAACACTGAAAAACAATGGATACTGTTGTGTTGGCTGAAGAGCCAAAACCGTGTTACGAGTGGAGGCCGAAATGCACGCGTTTTAGGTCAAGCAGGCTGGCGCGAGGAGGGAAGAACTATACTGACGTGAGGTCTGGAACATGACAAGGAATTAGAATTCAGAAAGTGGACGTAATTAGTTTGATACTTAACTGTAATCCATTAATGATGATCGTCGCTCTTGACTGTACATGATTCACAATATTATCTGTTCAGAATAGTGACTGAACACGGCGCCTTGTTAGGTCGTACCAAATGACGTAGCTGAAGGCTATGCTAAACTGTCGTCTCGGTAAATGAGAGCGTATGTAGACAGTGAACCATCGCTAGCAAAGTCGGCTGTACAACTGGGGCGAGTGCTAGGAAGTCTCTCTAGACCTGCCGTGTGGCGGCGCTCGGTCTGCAATCACTGATAGTGGCGACACGCGGGTCCGACGTATACTAACGGACTGCGGCCGATTGGGCTACCACCTAGCAAGTGTGGTGTCTGGCGGTGACACCACAGATACAACTAAGATAAATAACTTAATTACAGACTAGTGATGATGCTTTAATTCAATAAAGCGAAACGCATCTGGTGTAAAAAATCACGCATTTTTGTAGTTGCAACGAGAGAACAAACATATACTCAAGTACGCTATGGCCACACAAGTGAAGAATGTAAGCCGTAGATACTTTTTGTTCGACCCCGTGTCCCTAGCTACACACTGGGTGTGGCTGGCCCAGTGCAGACGTCACAGCTGTCGGCTGCACCATTAATCGCGTCGGAGGAATAAGGAACGAGGCGTCAACACTGGGAGGAGGAGGCGGCATTCCTGGGGTTATTACGGACGCGCGTGGTCCCGCTAGCGCGGCAGGGAAGAGGGTCGCGGCGTAACGGGCCCTGCCTTGCCTGCTGGCTGCTGCGCCGCCTGCTACCTGCCGCCAGTGAGCCAGCGGACAGCAACCGGCAACGCCAGCGCACCGTCTCCGCAGCTCCGCACCAGCCCCGCAACACACGGCACACGGGCCGCCGCCAGCAAAGCACAGAGAGGTGAGTGCGCGCCCAACAAACGACGCCGCACCGAGTTTTGCGCGGCTTCCCACGATCTGCGTCCGAACGTATTCAAACATTATGAATCACCTCGAAGGGAACGATCTATTGATACGATCTATTTATACACAATCAGCATAGTTTCAGAAAACATCGTTCTTGTGCAACGCGGCTAGCTCTTTATTCGCACGAAGTAATGGCCGCTATCGACAGGGGATCTCAAGTTGATTACGTATTTCTAGATTTCCGGAAAGCTTTTGATACCGTTCCTCACAAGCGACTTCTAATCAAGCTGCGGGACTATGAGGTATCGTCTCAGTTGTGCGACTGGATTCGTGATTTCCTGTCAGGAAGGTCGCAGTTCGTAGTAATAGACGATAAATCATCGAGTAAAGATGAAGTGATATCAGGTGTTCCCCAGGGAAGCGTCCTGGGACCTCTGCTGTTCCTGATCTATATAAATGACCTGGGTGACAATCTGAGCAGTTCTCTTAGGTTGTTCGCAGATGATGCTGTAATTTACCGTCTAGTAAGGTCATCCGAAGACCAGTATCAGTTGCAAAGCGATTTAGAAAAGATTGCTGTATGGTGTGGCAGGTGGCAGTTGACGCTAAATAACGAAAAGTGTGAGGTGACCCACATGAGTTATGAAACGTCCCCTTAGAAAAATTAATGAATTACTGTGCTGATAAACCTCTTACTTTATTTGATTTTCAAACAGCTGAGCAAAACTGAACGTACTCAGACATTCCTCTCTTTACTTATTCTGATCAACACTAAACTGACACACAATATTTTTTTAGCGCAACGCAATCTGACTTCCAAAAATCCCTACAAAAGAATAGCCCTGACTAACATTAACCTATACGTTTCACAAATCGCTTACCTCACAAAAATCTTCGGTACTCGAACTACTGCAATACAGCGAGCGCCACTACTGCCAGCTAAATAAAAGATTCAAACTACTGAAGGCACTAACTACTGATAGGCATAGTTAGCAAATGAAAGATTTTGATAGAGAACAAACAATGTATTTACCTTAATAATGTTCAAAAGTCATCATATATATATATATATATATATATATATATATATATATATATATATATATATATATATATCAGTTGATGACATCCAGTCTTACAAATTTACTGTCTCTGATGGACACACGTCCAGATCATCCGCTCTCAAAACTGTGCCATCTCTCTCCCCACATCCACCACTGCTGGCGGCTCACCTCCAACTGCGCAACGCTACGCGCTGTTAACAGCCAACTGCCCAACACTACAATGGCGAATATTACTCCACCAATGCAAACCAACCACAGCCTTCACACAGCACAGTCAGTGATTTTCATATAGAGCGCTACATGGCGTTACCAACATAAAAACCTAAACAGCCTACTTACAGAGTTCCAAAAGAAATCCGTTGCAATTCGATTACTCGATAAATAGTACAATTCTCAAGGCTGTCAATTTAACTAAGTACCTGGGTGTTAAAATTACGAACAACTTGAGTTCGAAAGACCACATAGATAATATTGTGGGGAAGGCGAGCCAAAGGTTGCGTTTCATTGGCAGGACACTTAGAAGATGCAACAAGTCCACTAAACGGACAACTTACACTACACTCGTTCGTCCTCTGTTAGAATACTGCTGCGCGGTGTGCGACCCTTACCTGGTGGGATTGACGGAGGACATCGAAAGGGTGCAAAAAAGGGCAGCTCGTTTTGTATTATCGCGTAATAGGGGAGAGAGTGTGGCAGATGTGATACGCGAGTTGGGATGGAAGTTATTAAAATAAAGACGTTTGCGTCGAGGCGAGATCTATTTACAAAATTTCAGTCACCAACTTTCTCTTCCGAATACGAAAATATTTTGTTGAGCCCAACGTACATAGGTAGGAATGATCATCAAAATAAGAGAAATCAGAGCTCGAATAGAAAGGTTTAGGTGTTTGTTTTTCCCGCGCGCGCTGTTCGGGAGTGGAATGGTAGTGAGATAGTATGATTGTGGTTCGATGAACCCTCTGCCAAGCACTTAAATGTGAATTGCAGAGTAATCATGTAGATGTAGATGAAACGTACGCTCGTATTTCGCAGACCACCTTACGGTGCATGGTGGAGGGTAACTTGTGCACTGGAGTCACGTCCCTCTTCACTCTTCCAGCCGCCATATTTTCGAGACTCCTTTAAGCGCCGGCCGCGGTGGCCGAGCGGTTCTAGGTGCTTCAGTCCGCAACCGCGCGACTGCTACGGTCGCAGGTTCGAATCCTGCCTCGGGCATGGATGTGTGTGGTGTCCTTAGTTTAGTTAGGTTTAAGTAGTTTTAAGTTCTAGGGTACTGATGGCCTCAGAAGTTAAATCCCATAGTGCTCAGAGCCGTTTGAACCATTTTGAACTCCTCTAAGCTTGTTTTATCACGAGCGACTGTCTGGGCAAAATGGACTACTCGATGTGCGCGTGCCTTTCGTGCCTGCGTGTAGCTCACACCAAAGCCTCCAGGTGTCAGAGAGTCAGATTGATACCAAACGTTGTACAAAAGAAGAGCCAAAGAAAGTGGTACGCCTGCCTAATATCGTGTGCGGCCCCCGCGAGCACGCAGAACTGTAGAGATTGGAAGTTCGCGAACGAACGAGTGCAAAGGAACGGTTCATTAAGATGAACGAAAGGACCGAGGAACTAATTCCAAGGAACGATCGGTTCATAGTTCACTTCGGTCGCGGCGGTCTACTTATAGTTCCCGGGAACGAGGAACGATCGGTTCATAGTTCACTAGTTCACTTCGGTCGCGGCGGTCACTTCGGCAGTTCTCGTTCCAGCCTCGGTCGCGTGCTCATCTCAGTCTCGGTCTCCCTCGGCCGCACTCGTCACTTTTCGCTTGACCACCTGTCTCAGTTCTAATGCCGACTACTCCTAGTTAGTTCAGTATCCAGTTGTTCGTTTCGTTCATTGCGCTCGCCTATTTTACATGTGTTCCAAACTGTTCTTGCACTTGGTTCTGGCTATTCAGCGTCATTATATATTCCATAAAGTCTCTACTTTGCCTACGAGCTTAGAGACAACGTGAAGTACACTCCTGGAAATGGAAAAAAGAAGACATTGATACCGGTGTGTCAGACCCACCATACTTGCTCCGGACACTGCGAGAGGGCTGTACAAGCAATGATCACACGCACGGCACAGCGGACACACCAGGAACCGCGGTGTTGGCCGTCGAATGGCGCTAGCTGCGCAGCATTTGTGCACCGCCGCCGTCAGTGTCAGCCAGTTTGCCGTGGCATACGGAGCTCCATCGCAGTCTTTAACACTGGTAGCATGCCGCGACAGCGTGGACGTGAACTGTATGTGCAGTTGACGGACTTTGAGCGAGGGCGTATAGTGGGCATGCGGGAGGCCGGGTGGACGTACCGCCGAATTGCTCAACACGTGGGGCGTGAGGTCTCCACAGTACATCGATGTTGTCGCCAGTGGTCGGCGGAAGGTGCACGTGCCCGTCGACCTGGGACCGGACCGCAGCGACGCACGGATGCACGCCAAGACCGTAGGATCCCACGCAGTGCCGTAGGGGACCGCACCGCCACTTCCCAGCAAATTAGGGACACTGTTGCTCCTGGGGTATCGGCGAGGACCATTCGCAACCGTCTCCATGAAGCTGGGCTACGGTCCCGCACACCGTTAGGCCGTCTTCCGCTCACGCCCCAACATCGTGCAGCCCACCTCCAGTGGTGTCGCGACAGGCGTGAATGGAGGGACGAATGGAGACGTGTCGTCTTCAGCGATGAGAGTCGCTTCTGCCTTGGTGCCAATGATGGTCGTATGCGTGTTTGGCGCCGTGCAGGTGAGCGCCACAATCAGGACTGCATACGACCGAGGCACACAGGGCCAACACCCGGCATCATGGTGTGGGGAGCGATCTCCTACACTGGCCGTACACCACTGGTGATCGTCGAGGGGACACTGAATAGTGCACGGTACATCCAAACCGTCATCGAACCCATCGTTCTACCATTCCTAGACCGGCAAGGGAACTTGCTGTTCCAACAGGACAATGCACGTCCGCATGTATCCCGTGCCACCCAACGTGCTCTAGAAGGTGTAAGTCAACTACCCTGGCCAGCAAGATCTCCGGATCTGTCCCCCATTGAGCATGTTTGGGACTGGATGAAGCGTCGTCTCACGCGGTCTGCACGTCCAGCACGAACGCTGGTCCAACTGAGGCGCCAGGTGGAAATGGCATGGCAAGCCGTTCCACAGGACTATATCCAGCATCTCTACGATCGTCTCCATGGGAGAATAGCAGCCTGCATTGCTGCGAAAGGTGGATATACACTGTACTAGTGCCGACATTGTGCATGCTCTGTTGCCTGTGTCTATGTGCCTGTGGTTCTGTCAGTGTGATCATGTGATGTATCTGACCCCAGGAAAGTGTCAATAAAGTTTCCCCTTCCTGGGACAATGAATTCACGGTGTTCTTATTTCAATTTCCAGGAGTGTATATATAGGTTGTAAACGATTATTGTTAACAACGTAGCATAGCTATGTAGTGAAAGTCGAAACGAAGAATTTTATACAAGCCACTTGTGGTCTATTAAGTTGGGAAACAGCCACCACCAACAGGTTTACATGAGCTATATAGCCCATGCGCGTGGCGTGAGATTTTCATGTTCTCTTCTCCAGCTCTCTACACATCGTCATCGATAGTTTTGCAATTGTTGCTTGCATTAGCTTGTTACTTCTTCACTGCCTAATTATTACATGTTTGTCTGTTTGTTGTATCTGCTCGTAACGGGCAACACATCGTCCGTAATTGGCGAGCAGTCTGTACTCGGGGCCGGTTTTCCGTGCGCCACCCTATATTATTTCCCTATCAGCCACACAAGGTTACGTTTCGCTAAACGAGAGGTTCTGCAGAATCACAGAAATTACTTCTAAAAATGTGTAAGAATTCGGTAATAAATAAAAACTCTATACTCCAGGGGGGAGGCAAGTGCCCCCTCATTATGCCCTCCATCCTTCAGTCACCTACACTACTGGTTTTCAGTTTTTCATAAGAACCATATACCAAGCACAAATGAACGGTGAACGAGTAAAAATGAACGGTTCCCAAAAAAGAACGATCAGCAGTGAACTAGTTCCCAAAGATGAACGAGTTTGCTCATCTCTACGCAGAAATGCTACAACACGACGTGGCACGGACTCGATTAATGTCTGAAATAGTGCCGCAGGGAAGTGACACCGTGATCTTGCAGAGCAGTTCATAAATCAGTAACAGTACGAGGGGTGGAGATCTCTTCTGACAACCATTCGAGATATGCTCAACAATGTTCATGTCTGGGGTGTATGGTGGCCAGCGGAAGTGTTTAAACTCAGAACAGTGTTCGTGGAGCCACTCTGTAGCAATTCTGGACGTGTGGAGTGTCACATTGTCCTGCTGGAATGGCCCAAGCAACGCATAATGGACACGAATGGATGCAGGTGATGAGACAGGATGCTTACGTACATGTCACCTGCCAGTGTCGTATCCAGACGTGTCAGGCGTGCGCTGTCACTCCAACTACACACGCCCCACACCATTACAGAGCCTCCCTCAGCTTACATGTAGGGTCCATCAATTCGTGAGGTTGTCTCCATACCAGTACACGTCCATCCGCTCGATACGATTTGAAACGAGACTCGTCCGACCAGGCAACATGCTTCAAATCATCAACAGTCCAATGTCGGCGTTGAAAAGACGTGGTGTCACCGCCAGACACCACACTTGCTAGGTGGTAACCTTTAAATCGGCCGCGGTACGTTAGTATACGTCGGACGCGCGTGTCGCCACAATCAGTGAATTGTAGACTGAGCGCCGCCACACGGCAGGTCTAGTCTACACAGACTCCGTAGCACTCGCCCCAGTTGTACAGCCGACTTTGCTAGCGATGGTTCACTGTCTACATACCCTCTCATTTGCAGAGACGACAGTTTAGCATAGCCTTCAGCTACGTCACTTGCTACGACCTAGCAAGGCGCCATATTCTTCAAGAATGTATTCTGAATTGATAATATTGTGAATCATGTACCGTCAAGAGCGACGTTCATCATTAATGGATTAAAGTTAAGTATCAAACTAATTACGTCCGCTTTCTGAATACTCATTCCTTGTCATGTTCCAGACCTCACGTCAGTATAGTTCTTCCCTCCTCACGCCAGCCTGCGTGAGCTAAAACGCGTGCATTTCGGCCTCCACTAGTAAGTAACACGGTGTTGGCTCTTCTGCCAACACAACAAGAAGCTTTGTGTCGTGCAGTCATCAAGGGTACACGAGTGGGCCTTCGGCTCCGAAAGCCCATATCGATGATGTTTCGTTGAAGTGTTCGCACGCTGACATTTGTTGATGGCCCAGCATTGAACTCTGCAGTAATTTGCGGAAGGGTTGCAGTTCTTTCACGTTGAGCGATTCTCCTCAGTCGTCGTTAGCCCCGTTCTTGCAAGATCTTTTTCCAGCCACAACAACGTCGGAGATTTGATGTTTTACCGGACTGCTGATATTCATCGTACACTCGTGAAATGGTCGTACAGGATAATCCCCACTTCATCGCTAACTGTTTCCCATCGCTCGTACGCCGACAATAACACCGCCTTCAAACTCACTTAAATCTTGAGAACCTGCCATTGTAGCAGCAATAACCGATCTAAGAACTGCGCCAAACATTTGCTATCTTATGTAGGCGTTGCTGACCGCAGCGCCCTATTCTGTCTGTTTACATATCTCTGTATTTGAATAAGCATGCCTATACCAGATTCTTTGGCGCTTCAAAAAAATGGTTCAAATGGCTCTAAGCAGTATGAGACTTAACATCTGAGCTCATCAGTCCCCTAGAACTTAGAACTACTTAAACCTAACCAACCTAAGGACATCACACACATCCATGTCCGAGGCAGGATTCAAACGGGCGACCCTATCAGCCGCGCGATTCCGGACTGAAGCGCCTAGAACGCTCGGCCACAGCGGGCGGCCTTTGACGCTTCAGTTTTTATCGACAGAGTATCGACCAAAACTCCGATATGGTCTGCACTGTTCGCTGTCGTCAGTAAGAACGTGTGTAGTAATAGGTGACTCATGACGTACGGAACACAGCAAATGCACAACTGTGAGCTCTTTCATGGAAATTGGTAGAGCCATAGTTTATTATACCGGGGATACCTTGTTCGAGCCACGTTCTTGTCAGTTAGGTGTAAGGTAGTACGTGTGAAACTGTTATTGACAGCCAGCCAGAGTGGCCGAGCGGTTCTAGGCGCTACAAACCGCGCGACCGCTACGGTCGCAGATTCGAATCCTGCCTCGGGCATGGATGTGTGTGATGTCCTTAGGTTAGTTAGGTTTAAGTAGTTCTAAGTTCTAAGGGACTGATGACCTCAGAAGTTAAGTCCCATAGTGCTCGGAGCCATTTGAACCATTTGCTACATTGACAACATGTTGCTGATGTATAAACAAAATGTTCGGAGTTTATAGGAATGTTCTACTGGCGGTGCACTTCCGCTTCGTTATTTTAAAGTAGCAAACATACAGAGAACGTTTGGAGTTTCACTTAATAAGCACAAACAACCGCCACAGACGAATAAATAAACTGTTAATTTTCATGTTGAGCCTTTAGCTGTCCTTTATTTTGCACAATCCAATTCGCTACTAGTTTCGGTCAAGTGATCATTGTCAAGCATAAGCTGGCATGAACAGCTGGAAAGTTATAGCATAATACGAGTAATTTGCTCTTTTGAGCCCACCATAGTAGTAGTATGGTACAATTTTCCACCATAGTAGTACTACCGTGAGCTCAAAAGAGCAAATTAGTCGTATTATGCTTTAACTTTCCAGCTGTTCATGCCAGCTTATGCTTAATAACAGTCATTCGACCGAAACTAGTGGCGAAACGCATTGTGCAAAATAAAGGACAGCTCAAGGTTCACCATGAATTTTAACAAATATTTGGCGGCTGAATATCCCCATTACAAACATACATAAAGGAATAAATAAACAATTGCATCATACGTACGGAAGTATTAATGGTAATAATAATAACAATAATAAGAAGAAGAAAAACAAGAATAATAATTGACTGCTAGATGGCAGCCCTGCCATACATCTATAAATTCCGAACAGTTCTTTTATACGTCAGGAGCATACTGTCACATATAACAGTTCCACAAGTACTAAGTACAAAAATTGCCATGAGAGGGGGCCTCGATACAACGTACTAACGCACTACCGACTTTCCCATGGGCGTCCAAGACGAAAGACGCTCACAGCTATGCTTTTCCTATGCTCTGTATGTCAGGTGTTACTTAGTACTTACCAGTTGCGCACGTTCTTCTGGACGACAGTGCATAGCACAAACTACACTCCTGGAAATTGAAATAAGAACACCGTGAATTCATTGTCCCAGGAAGGGGAAACTTTATTGACACATTCCTGGGGTCAGATACATCACATGATCACACTGACAGAACCACAGGCACATAGATACAGGCAACAGAGCATGCACAATGTCGGCACTAGTACAGTGTATATCCACCTTTCGCAGCAATGCAGGCTGCTATTCTCCCATGGAGACGATCGTAGAGATGCTGGATGTAGTCCTGTGGAACGGCTTGCCATGCCATTTCCACCTGGCGCCTAAGTTGGACGTGCTGGACGTGCAGACCGCGTGAGACGACGCTTCATCCAGTCCCAAACATGCTCAATGGGGGACAGATCCGGAGATCTTGCTGGCCAGGGTAGTTGACTTACACCTTCTAGAGCACGTTGGGTGGCACGGGATACATGCGGACGTGCATTGTCCTGTTGGAACAGCAAGTTCCCTTGCCGGTCTAGGAATGGTAGAACGATGGGTTCGATGACGGTTTGGATGTACCGTGCACTATTCAGTGTCCCCTCGACGATCACCAGTGGTGTACGGCCAGCGTAGGAGATCGCTCCCCACACCATGATGCCGGGTGTTGGCCCTGTGTACCTCGGTCGTATGCAGTCCTGATTGTGGCGCTCACCTGCACGGCGCCAAACACGCATACGACCATCATTGGCACCAAGGCAGAAGCGACTCTCATCGCTGAAGACGACACGTCTCCATTCGTCCCTCCATTCACGCCTGTCGCGACACCACTGGAGGCGGGCTGCACGATGTTGGGGCGTGAGCGGAAGACGGTGTGCGGGACCGTAGCCCAGCTTCATGGAGACGGTTGCGAATGGTCCTCGCCGATACCCCAGGAGCAACAGTGTCCCTAATTTGCTGGTAAGTGACGGTGCGGTCCCCTACGGCACTGCGTAGGATCCTACGGTCTTGGCGTGCATCCGTGCGTCGCTGCGGTCCGGTCCCAGGTCGACGGGCACGTGCACCTTCCGCCGACCACTGGCGACAACATCGATGTACTGTGGAGACCTCACGCCCCACGTGTTGAGCAATTCGGCGGTACGTCCACCCGGCCTCCCGCATGCCCAGTATACGCCCTCGCTCAAAGTCCGTCAACTGCACATACGGTTCACGTCCACGCTGTCGCGGCATGCTACCAGTGTTAAAGACTGCGATGGAGCTCCGTATACCACGGCAAACTGGCTGACACTGACGGCGGCGGTGCACAAATGCTGCGCAGCTAGCGCCATTCGACGGCCAACACCGCGGTTCCTGGTGTGTCCGCTGTGCCGTGCGTGTGATCATTGCTTGTACAGCCCTCTCGCAGTGTCCGGAGCAAGTATGGTGGGTCTGACACACCGGTGTCAATGTGTTCTTTTTTCCATTTCCAGGAGTGTATATCGGTATTCTGGTCTATACTCTGTCGATATGCAACGTCTGGTACTGATCTGGCTGTCTGACAACTGCAGGTTTCGGTGTGAGGAGCCAAGCACGTCGCGAGTGCCTCCGTGCCCGATGACGTCAATGAACCGCTGTGCCGACTGCCGAGTCTGGGGTTTTGAATTTCTGAGTATGCTGCACGCTGCGCATGCGAAGAAACACGGCGACGTCTCCTAACACGGAAAAACCTATTCTGGCCGAGCTCACTCCTACCAAAAAAACAGATCTTGTGTTTCCTTAATCTTTATTGCGTGGTTTTGTTTGTTGTCGTGATAAACTGAAAATGTTGCACGACGTCCTGCTGTTTTTCCTACTATTATTATCCTACAAGAAAGACGAAGTATGAGAAAGCAAAAATATTTTATACTTTACAGAGACAAAGCGCACATTATGCAAAAGTAAGAAAATAAATAGATAAACGTGTTTAATGAAAATTAATTCAACAGTGAAAAAAACAGATTTATTTTATAAAACAATAGTTTTCGAAGTTAAATGCCGCTTAGCAAGAAGACAAGATACAAAGGATAACGTAAAGATGCTACGTACTGCCATCTATAAGGGATATTTTCTTTAACTTGAGACAATCAATACGCATAGTACGAAAAAATGTCCTATTTGAAAAGTTGATATTGGTGAAAGGGACATCTGTCTGTGCTACAGCTGGCCATCTACTAACCCCCCCCCCCCCTCCTACATGGGCGAGGTAAGCTTTGTGTTTTCAAATTAGAACCTCCATTTTAATCACATATTCGAATTCTAGGTCAAAGGTACGTACGGTTTACGCTAACCATTGTTTTTCATTCGTGGCAAAGTGGCGCCGTAATCGACAAATATCAAGTTTGCCTGTTTTTGCAAATAACAATAGGCGAATCTAATTCCACATTTTATTTACGATTTAAACGTAAACGATTGTGTCCTAACGGTTCATACTTTCAAACGTCACTCGAGTGTTTGTAGATGCGGCTGCACAGTAGGAGTAATATGGCTAGACATAGAGATTTCTGGCAGATAAGCTACTTCCCTACGCCCCAAATCATCGGAATAAGTGGTGGGGAGGTCGTGAATGAGTCGTTCAAATGAACGCTTCACTCCAGTGAAGTGTGAACTAACCACACAATTTCAATGAACTGGTACTTCAAACTCTTCACAGATAGCACACTCCACACTTTTTTCTAGTTCTCTCACTCTCTTCCCCTCTCCCTCCCCCACTACATCGGCGCTACGTCACACATCCTCCCTTCTCTTCAGTGCCCCCTCTACTGCCTGTCGACGAATCGCGCGGTGTTTGTGGGGAACGATAGGTTTACGAGTGGATGGGGCGGTGAGGGCGAGGGGAAAGCAGCGTCAGTTGCTTCCTGCAGTGCTGACATCATTACCCGTGACTGTTTGTGCAGTTAAACTTTGCGTCTACGGGTAGCCTACCGTTGGCAGCGCTTGCAGACAAATGAATATTAAAGATACAAACGAAGAGGCTGGCTGTGTGAACACGCACAGCCAACATGAAAATAAATGGTTTGTTAACAACACTGAAAGAGGGATTTTACCTTAAATCGTACCAATGACTAGAGGTGACAGTTTACGTTTTGAATCTGGAGGGTTATTATTCTCAACAAAAATAAAATCTACAGGAAAACTTCTGAAGAATTACTTAACGTAGGTATATAGACTTTGTGACAGTGGTAAACATACTCATTCTATTTTGGATAAATTTTAAAAGGAACATAAAATTGGACTGCATTTCGTTGGTAGCCCTAGTTTTCAGTCCATGAATACAACGAATAATGTTTCATTTGGCAGATAAAGACTTTTTTGGGCGCTTCATGAGAATATGTCGAGCAAGATTAAATGTAATACCTTCTTTATATGTGACAGGCTTCTCTGTTTATCATTTCTTTGTCCCCTTCGATCATGCTCTATTTAAGTTAACTCAGACGCTGTAAGAGCGTAAAACGTTACGTGCACGTTACTGCATAGTTCGGCCATCTGTTGATAAAATTATGAAGTATTACGGAGCTTTATTGTAAGAGCGAGGCGAAGCGAGCGTAGCCGCGGCTGAGCGGCAAACTGGGCAACTTCGCCAGGCTTCCGTACTTCATAAATGAACTACTTCATTTGAACGCTTCACGGCAAAGAGTGAAATGAACGAGTTCGACCCATCTCTAATCGGAATGCTGACTTCGGTGGCCGCCCCTCGAAAGCCGCCTTCAGGCTGACTGACTTCGGTGTGTGTAGATTAGATTAGATTAGATTAGATTAATACTAGTTCCATGGATCATGAATACGATATTTCGTAATGATGTGGAACGAGTCGAATTTTCCAATACATGACATAATTAGGTTAATTTAACAACATACTTAAGTTAATATAACAACTTTATTTTTTTGTGTGTTTTTTTGTTTTTATTTATTTATTTATTTTTTTTATTTTTTTAATAATTTTTTTCTTAATTTATATCTAAAAATTCCTCTATGGAGTAGAAGGAGTTGTCATTCAGAAATTCTTTTAATTTCTTCTTAAATACTTGTTGGTTATCTGTCAGACTTTTGATACTATTTGGTAAGTGACCTAAGACTTTAGTGCCAGTATAATTCACCCCTTTCTGTGCCAAAGTTAGATTTAATCTTGAATAGTGAAGATCGTCCTTTCTCCTAGTATTGTAGTTATGCACACTGCTATTACTTTTGAATTGGGTTTGGTTGTTGATAACAAATTTCATAAGAGAGTATATATACTGAGAAGCTACTGTGAATATCCCTAGATCCTTAAATAAATGTCTGCAGGATGATCTTGGGTGGACTCCAGCTATTATTCTGATTACACGCTTTTGTGCAATAAATACTTTATTCCTCAGTGATGAATTACCCCAAAATATGATGCCATATGAAAGCAATGAGTGAAAATAGGCGTAGTAAGCTAATTTACTAAGATGTTTATCACCAAAATTTGCAATGACCCTTATTGCATAAGTAGCTGAACTCAAACGTTTCAGCAGATCAGCAGTGTTTCCACCCAACCGCCGGAACTCCCACCGCGTCCACTACGCGGCTACCGGCGCAATACGAACCACAACCACTGTAGTAAAGTACTAAAACGTCTATGCAGTGACAGTGTCGGGCACACTTGCCGTAGATACTCACCAGAATGGAGCACTGCAGCGGTGAGAGGCAGGGGGATCATCGATATGAACCACCCCGATGGGAACAGAAAACTATTACATGCACGTCGTTGTTCCTGGATCACGCTAAACCTAGTTTCTAGCCAGACATTTAAAAGGCTAACCATACTGTACTGTACAATCGAATTTGAACACTAAAGTAAATTTTGATCATAAATTTAAACTGTTAGAACAGAAAGGCTTAACTTTACATCGTAAACGAAATATAAAATCAAAGGCGTTAGTAAGTTAATTAGTTAGTTACGTGTTCCATTGATCAGTCTAACGGTAACCGTTATAATGTGGAACGCACACATGAATCAAGGTTTCTTTTTCGGCTCTAAAGAGGCTATATATATATATATATATATATATATATATATATATATACTAAGATGGTATCTGCTCTTTCGGACATGTCCGAAACAACAGATAGCATCTTAGTATACATACAGGGTGTTACAAAAAGGTACGGCCAAACTTTCAGGAAACATTCCTCACACGCAAATAAAGAAAAGATGTTATGTGGACATCTGTCCGGAAACGCTTAATTTCCTACGGTGACATGTATGAAAACGCCCCTTAGGCCGAAACTGCAACTGTGAAATAAATAATTTCTACAGCCAACGTCGAATATGATGTCCTTTAAGAATGCAAACTTGAGAAGTTTCTGGAACTAGTTCTGTTCCTCTTTATCTTGCGCCTCTGTGCCGCATTAGAGCGTTATTAATGGTTATTAATGGATCAGCTGTTTGAAGCCAACCGTTGCTGTGGCTCATTCTGGTTAAATGGAAAAACAAAGAAAAGAGAAAGCACGCGTTTCTAATATGTATGAGGGTTGGTTGCACGTCCTGCTCTCCTTCTCTCCCCTTCCACTCTCCGTCTCTTCCTCTCCTTGTCCATCTCCTCTTCGTTCCCCCTCTCTCTGTCCACCACCTCCAGTGTTTCTGTGTCCATCTTCTTCTCTACTACTCACTCCATACTCTCCTACCCCCCCCCCCCATCTCTCTCTCTTCTTTTATCCTTTCTATTTCCTCCCGCCCCTCTATCCATTTCCTCTTTCCTCCTTTCTCTGACCTCGAGCCTCGTTTATTATTTTGCATATTGAGATTCTGTAGTAGTATTCTAATCATAAACCGATAATCCGTAAATATAACTTTCCACATTGCTAACAACCTTTCACTATTTACATTACTGTATAAACAATTAAAGTAAAGCGGTCAAGAAAATGTCGAGATTTTTGGTAATAACGTTTCTTCTTTATATAGTGCATATTTATTTACGTGTTATATACTGTTACAAATAGATCTAAGAATACGCACGTATTCCAATGCAATTTGTGTCAAAACGTCGAATCATTTGGGATCAGAATTTCCGGAGATTTACAGTTTTGTGCGAATAAATATTTACGTTTTACTGATTTCCTCCATAATTATTACGCAAATTTTTATATATTACCTGTGGCGCCTTAGTAGGTATACAAAAACGCGCGCTTATTCGGATGCAATGTTTCGTCACAGTTTCGAAGCAACCAGTGACGCAGTTACAGAGATAAAAGATTTTACACACAAACATTTTCATTTTTATTTATGTATACGTAAATGTTCGTTTGTACGAAACCGTAAGTCTCCGGAAGTTCTTCACTGAATGCGTTGAAATCTCGTCACAACATTGCATTGAAATACGTGCGTGTTTTTACGTACCTTCTGGAGCGCCGTATGGTAAAATATATACATTATATATACGTATAACGTTTATATTTATCATACCATATCGTGCTCCAGCAGCTACTCGTACATAAAAACACCACTCATATTCGAATGCCATTGCTGTGATTAGCGAGCTGAACCGCCCGTAGAGTCTGAAGCAGCCGTCAGGACCCTATGCACCATAACAAAATACATCTGTTTGCGTGATAGTCCGTCGCGCTGACCATGTTTTTTTTTTTTTTTTTTTTTTTTTTTTTTTTTTTTTTTTTTTTTTTGGCGACGCTCTAACCATATTATATATATCTCTACGTCCTGCATTAATTTGAACGAATACTTTCGGAATAGCCTGTACTAGTATATAAGAGTGCAAATAATAAAGGAACGGAAATATAATGTTAAAAATGTGGACAGGAAAATACGGAGGGCATTCTTTTTCGGTAAAAGGAAGCACAAAAGTTCATAGCTAACAACACGTTCCACTCGCAACAAAATTTTGTATGAGTGACAAATGGAAATGGAAAACGTTTTAAGTGTCATGTTTACAAGAAACTCGTTTTCAGTGCTGTTGTGTTTCTGCACTCACTTGCATGTCGCTAAACATTATCCAGGTGCCAAATGATGGAGAAAGTCTTTGAGAGATGCGTCAAGCCGTGCTTCCCTCTGAAACTTTGTTCCTGCTATTTTCTCGACAACTGACATTTTGGAGACTATGGCTGCGCACAGAATACAAATTGACTTTTGGAAAAAAGGAAACAGCAACCCTCCACTATTAATGATGCTATTTATTTACACAAGCGGCGCCGTTACCGGTTTCGAACCGACGGGGTCGCCTTCAGACTGGTTATCGTTATTATATTACATTTGTTGTGTACATTAGTTGTTAAAAAACAGCCAAAACAGTACATTACAACGTGATCGTGTCAGTTTTCGACAAAATTTGCGTGTTATGACAACACAAAATAAAGATAATTTATGAACGACGGAAACAACGCATAATATACACTTAAGCGCCAAAGAAACTGGTAAAGGCATCCGTATTCAAATACAGAGACATGTAAACAGCTCTGCGGTCGGCAACGCCTATGTAAGACAAGTGTGGGGCGCAGTTGTTAGATCGGTTACTGCTGCTACAGTGGAAGAATACACTACTGGCCATTAAAATTGCTACACCACGAAGATGAAGTGCTACAGACGCGAAATTTAACCGACAGGAAGAAGATGCTGTGATATGAAAATGATTAGCTTTTCAGAGCATTCACACAAGGTTGGCGCCGGTGGCGACACCTACAGCGTGCTGTCATGAGGAAAGTTTCCAACTAATTTCTCATACACAAACAGCAGTTGACCGGCGTTGCCTCGTGAAACGTTGTTGTGATGCCTCGTGTAAGGAGGAGAAATCCGACTTTGATAAAGGTCGGATTGTAGCCTATCGCGATTGCGGTTTATCGTTTCGCGACATTGCTGCTCGCGTTGGTCGAGATCCAATGACTGTTGGCAGAATATGGAATCGGTGGGTTCAGGAGGGTAATACGGAACGCCGTGCTGGATCCCAACGGCCTCGTATCACTAACAGTCGAGATAACAGGCATCTTATCCGCATGGCTGTAACGGATCGTGCAGCCACGTCTCGGTTCAAATGGTTCAAATGGCTCTGAGCACTATGGGACTTAACAGCTGTGGTCATCAGTCCCCTAGAACTTAGAAATACTTAAACCTAACTAACCTAAGGACAGCACACAACACCCAGCCATCACGAGGCAGAGAAAATCCCTGACCCCGCCGGGAATCGAACCCGGGAACCCGGGCGTGGGAAGCGAGAACGCTACCGCACGACCACGAGATGCGGGCCGCCACGTCTCGATCCCTGAGTCAACAGATGGGGACGTTTCCAAGACAACAACCATCTGCACGAACAGTTCGACGACGTTTGCAGCAGCATGGACTATCAGCTCGCAGACCGTGGCTGCGGTTACCCTTGACGCCGCATCACAGACAGGAGCGCCTGCGATGGTGTACTCGACGACGAACCTGGCTGCACGAATGGCAAAACGTCATTTTTTCGGATGAATCCAGGTTCTGTTTACAGCATCATGATGGTCGCATCCGTGTTTGGCGACATCGCGGTGAACGCACATTGGAAGCGTGTATTCGTCATCGCCATATTGGCGTATCACCCGGCATGATCGTATGGGATGCCATTGGCTACACGTCTCGGTCACCTCTTGTTCGCACTGACGGCACTTTAAACAGCGGACGTTACATTTCAAATGTGTTACGACCCGTGGCTCTACCCTTCATTCGATCCCTGCGAAACCCTACATTTCAGTAGGATAATGCACGACCGCATGTTGCAGGTCCTGTACGGGCCTTACTGGATACAGAAAATGTTCGACTGCTGCCCTGGCCAGCACATTCTCCAGATCTCTCACGAACTGAAAACGTCTGGTCAATGGTGGCCAAGCAACTGGCTCGTCACAATACGCCAGTCACTACTCTTGATGAACTGTGGTATCGTGTTGAAGCTGCATGGGCGGTTGTACCTGTACGCGCCATCCAAACTCTGTTTGACTCAATGCCCATGCGTATCAAGGCCGTTATTACGGCCAGAGGTGGTTTTTCTGGGTACTGATTTCTCAGGATTTATGCACCGAAATTACGTGAAAATGTAATCACATGTCAGTTCTAGTATATTTGTCCAATGAAAACCCGTTTATCATCTGCATTTCTTCTTGGTGTAGCAGTTTTAATGCCCAGTAGTGTATAAAGATTTAAGTGAGTTTAAACGTGGCGCTATTGTCGCCGCACGAGTGATGGGACACAGCATCTCCGAGGTAGCGATGAAGTGGGGATTTTCCCGTACTTCCATTTCACTAGCGTACCGTGAATATCAAGAATCCGGTAAAACATCAAATCTCTGACATCACTGTGGCTGGAAAAAGGATCCTGCAAGAACGGAACGAACGGCGACTGAAGAGAATCGCTCGGTGTGACAGAAGTGCAACCTTTCTGCAAATTGCTTCAGATTTCAGTGCTGGGCCATTGACAAGTGTCAGCCTGAGAAGCATTCAACGAAGCATCATCGATATGGGCTTTCGCAGCCGAAGGTGGCGGAGGCTCTGTAACTGTGTGGGGGGGTGTGATATGGGACCCCTGATACGCCGAGGCACGACTCTGACAGGTGACACGTACGTAAGCATCCTCTCTCATCACCTGCATCCATTCGTGTCCATTGTGCATTCCGACGGACTTGGGCAATTCCAGCAGCACAATGCGGCACCCTACACGTCCATAACTGCTACAGAGTGGCTCCAGGAACACTCTTCTGAGTTTAAACACTTCCGCTAGCCACAAAACTCCCCAGACATGAACTTTATCGTGCATATCTGGGATGCTTTGCAACGTGCTGTTCAGAAGATACACTATGAGATCAAAAGTATCCGGACACCTGGCTGAAAGTGACTAACAAGTTCGTGGCACCCTCCTTCGGTAATGTTAGAATTCAGTATGATGTTGGTCCAACCTTAGCCCTGATGACAGCTTCCACTCTCGCAGGCATACGTTCAATCAGGTGCTGATAGGTTTCTTGGGGAATGGCAGCCCATTCTTCACGGAGCGCTGCACTGAGGAGAGGTATCGATGTCGGTAAGTGACGCCTGGCACGAAGTCGGCGTTCCAAAACAACCGAAAGGTGTTCTGTAGGATTCGGGTCAGGACTCTGTGCAGGACAGTCCATTACAAGGATGTTATTGTCGTGTAACCACTCCGCCACAGGCCGTGCATTACGAACAGGCGCTCGAACATGTTGAAAGATACAATCGCCATCTCCGAATTGATTTTCAACAGTAGGAAGCGAGAAGTTGCTTAAAACATGAATGTAGGCCTGTGCTGTGACGGTGCCACGCAAAACAACAAGAGGTGCAAGCCCCCTCCATGAAAAACACGACCACACCATAACACCACCGCCTCCGAAATTTACTGTTGGCAGTACACGCTGGCAGTTGACGTTCACCAGGTATTCGCCATACCCACACCCTGCCATCGGATCGGCACGTAATGTACCGTGATTCGTCACTCCACACAACGTTTTTCCACTGTTCAATTGTCCAATGTTTACGCTCCTCACCCAAGCGAGGCGTCGTTTGGCACTTACCGGCGTGATGTGTGGCTTATGAGCAGGCGCTCGACCATGAAATCCAAGTTTTCTCACCTCCCACCTAACTGTTGTAGTACTTGCAGTGGATCCTGATTCAGTTTGGAATTCCTGTGTGATAGTCTGGATTGTCTATTATATATTACGACTCTCTTCAGCTGTCGGCGGTCTGTGTCAGTCAACACACGAGGTCGGCCTGTACGTGTCCCTTCACATTTCCACTTTACTACCACATCGGAAACAGTGGACCTAGGTATAGTGCTACAACGATGAAAAATAGTATTACGACGATGTCAAACCTTATTTTCATGATATAAAAAAGAATTGACGATATTAAAAATGTAATTATAATTTTATTATTTTAATTTTTGTGCTCAGTGAATCAAAGACTTTCTAGTGCACGGAATAAACTAACATTGTTTGTGCTACGAAACTATATATGATTGTTAAGTGAGAACTGATTCTATGTAAGACATTTTGTCTGGGCGGAGCCCGCATCTCGTGGTCGTGGGGTAGCGTTCTCGCTTCCCACGCCCGGGTTCCCGGGTTCGATTCCCGCGGGGTCAGGGATTTTCTCTGCCTCGTGATGGCTGGGTGTTGTGTGCTGTCCTTAAGTTAGTTAGGTTTAAGTAGTTCTAAGTTCTATGGGACTGATGACCATAGATGTTAAGTTCCATAGTGTTCAGAGTCATTTGAACCATTTTTTTGTCTGGCCGGATTTTGTTCTCGTACTGGTCGGTAGAGAAAGAAAAATTTCTTAATCAATGTATGTAATGTGAACGTATAAAGGCTATAAAAAGGAGAGAGAGAGATAATCCTTGCGGACAGTCACCGTATTGTATAAGAAAAGGTAAATACAACTTATTGAAAACAAATATCTCTAAAGTGTATCGTCTTGTGATTTCTAAAGACTGAAAATTGCGGTGTTTAATCAAACCTGTCCTGAATAACAGCGAAGAACATTTATGTCATCATATATTTTCTTCGTTTGACCACGGTTGCGATTCCCATGTTACTTTTTGTTACGCGACGTGTTAGAAATATTTTCATTATACGCACAAAAGGGCACACAGCTTTAATCGAACCTGCATCTTTCGGAAACGATAACTCTTAATCAGTAAAATTACGCGAATATTGTCTAAATAGCAACTGTGATTACAAAAGTATTTCCTGGACCTGATTTTTATAAATGCGTAGACTTGAAAGCAAACAGCATTGCACCAATGCTGGATCGCAAAAATTGAAAGAAAACAAAACAGGGCCTGAACAACTTAAAATTTTAACGCCGTCAGCGTTACGAAATCTGAACGACGTAAGTTAATTAATTAAATATTAACAGGATGAGAATTATTAAATTTTAAAGATTAAATCATAGCAAGAATTTAAAGCATTTTAGCATCATTACGTTCCTTTGCATTAGTACTTGAGTATCAGATACCATCATATCTATTTAAAAGAGTGCGTAAATAAAATTGCCACCTTTTATAATTATTATTGTAGCAATTCAGAGGGATGTTTAGTAGTGTGGATATCTCGCGTGCAGACGTATGACACAAGTGACATCCAATCACGCGGGCACGTTCGAAGACCGTGAGATCTGCTGAGCGCCCCATTCTGCTCTCTCACGGACTACTGTGGTCGTTGATAAGGAGTACTTGGCAGTAGGTGGCAGCACAATGCACCTAATATGCAAATCGTATGTTTTGAGGGGTGTTCGGATTCGATCACATAGAGTATCTCCACCCCGTCGTACTCTTACTGATTTGTGGGCAACCCTGCCGGATTGATGGTGTCTACTCCCTTAGCACTACCTCAGACATTAGTCGAGTCCATGCCACGTCGTGTTGCAGCACTTCTGCGTGTTCGCGGAGCCCTACACGACATTATACAGGTGTACCAAATGATTCAAATGACACTGAGCACAATGGGACATAACATCTGAGAAGGGAACCTCCCCATCGCACCGCCCCTAAGATTTAGTTATAAGTTGGCACAGTGGAAAGGCCTTGAAAAAAGGAACACAGAATCGAGAAAACAGGAAGAAGTTGTGTGGAACTATGAAAAAAATAAGCAAAATATGCAAACTGAGTAGTCTATCTGCAAGATAGGCAACAAAAAAATGGCTCTGAGCACTATGGGACTCAACATCTTAGGTCATAAGTCCCCTAGAACTTAGAACTACTTAAACCTAACTAACCTAAAGACATCACACACACCCATGCCCGAGGCAGGATTCGAACCTGCGACCGTAGCAGTCCCGCGGTTCCGGACTGCAGCGCCAGAACCGCTAGACCACCGCGGCCGGCAAGATAGGCAACATTAAGCACAGTCTGAGGTCAGGAGCGCCATGGTCCCGTGGTTAGCGTGAGCAGCTGCGGAACGAGAGGTCCTTGTGCCTTCGAGTGAAAAGTTCAATTTTTATTTTCAGACAATTATTATCTGTCCGTCCGTCATGTTTTCATCACTTTTTTGGGAGTGATTATCACATCCACAAGAAAACCTAAATCGGGCAAGGCAGAAGAATCTTTTTACCCATTCGCCAAGTGTACAAGTTAGGTGGGTAGACAACATATTCCTGTCATGTGACGCACATGCCGTCACCAGTGTCGCACAGAATACATCAGAAGTGTTTTCCTGTGGAGGAATCGGTTGACCTATGACCTTCCGGTCAAATGTTTTCGGTTTCCATTGGAGAGGCACGTCCTTTCGTCTACTAATCGCACGGTTTTGCCGTGCGGTCGCGAAACACAGACACTAAAGTTATTACAGTGAACAGAGACGTCAATGAACTAACGGACAGATCATAACTTTGCGAAAATAAAGAAAGAACTTTTCACTCGAGGGAAGACTTGAACCAAAGATCTCTCATTCCGCAGCTGCTCACGCTAACCACAGGACCACGGCACTCCTAAGTTCATATTATCTTTGATGTTGCATATGTTGGGCATGGACTACTCAGTTTGTATATTTTGCTTATTTTCTTCATAGTTCCACACAATTTCTGTTTTTCAAGGCCTATCCACTGTGCCAACTTATAACTAAATATGGGGGGGGGGGTGCTATGGGGAGGTTCCCTCGTGAGGTCATCAGTCCCCTAGAACTTAGAACTACTTAAACCTAAATAACCAAAGGACATCACACACATCCATGCCCTAGGCAGGATTCGAACCTGCGACCGTAGTGGTAATGCGGTTCCAGACTGAAGCGCCTAGAACCGCTCGGCCACACCGGCCGGCCAGGTGTACCAGTTTCTTTGGCTCTTCAGTATTGATGCCGTTGGAAGAGCGTGTCAGATTTCTTTACGAGCTGTGGTAGGATGGTACTGTAGTGCCGCAGATCTGAAGGCAGCCAGCGGCGCCCGAAACCGGTGGTTCGGCGATTGTTTATCTAGAATGGTGTCGGCGCCAGGCGGAGGTTTGGTACGACACGGGGAATGCCGCCTCGGGTCAGTGACCGGCTGCGCGCCCGCCTTGCCTAGGCCGCACCGCTACGCCGCCGCTCTGCCGGCAGTCTGCCCAAGGTCGTGCGCCGTACACCTGCATCACGCGCCGAGCTGCCGCCATTACGTCCGACCGCGACGCCACTCGCGGGACACCGACGGCGGCAAAGTTCCGAAATCTATTCTTCGCTATCGTGATTACACTTTAGGCTGGAACAGATTTTCCTAGTACCCTAAAAGATTTTGGTTGCAGACACACATCTCCGCCAGCTGTTCCGGCTTGGTCGGAACGGTGAACTGAGCTGAGCACCACCCAGCAATTGCGACAGCTTTTCCGTGGAACATTCTCTCCCCCTCTCCTTTTCTTATTTACTAGGGTTGCCTACAAACTAAGGCACCGCATTTTCTTCTTCAACAATTCTTTATTGAACAATGAGAGTTACACCAACACCGACTCAAAGGAAGGCCTCGGCGCTTTTTCGTGACGTCACGTCAGCTATGCACAGCGAACGTGTGGTGTGCGTACTGGAACACCTTCGGTACACACACCATCAGATTATTTGACTTGTCGCTCTAACGAAGTAGGCGAGTGTCAGCAATATGTCTCGTGGTCTTATCGTGGCGTGTTTATCCTCTGCCGTTAGGTCAGACGATAGAACTGCCACTTGCATGCTTAAGTAGCAGATTGACGGTGACCAACTTTAAACAGAACTTGATTAATTTTCACACACATTTATTAAAACAATAAAAAGCATAGACAATACGTAACTTGATTCTGGATGCCGTTTACAATTGACAATCTGAAGCTCCTTTGGTCTTGGTACATTAATCTTATTCTCACATATCTCTGATACTTGACAAAGTGTCTATACATTTCTCTTCATGGCTATGTACAGGAATATGATAATTTTACTAGGCGCAGACTGAAACTTGACTATAGACTGGTGCAGACTAATGCAGACTCATGCAGACTGGTACAGACTGGTGCAGACAAATGCAGACTGATTAATCGGAGGTCTGTACACTCGTTATAATACCTCGCGCATTCAGGTATCACTGCGCGAGTATGATCCGCAAGGAGAAAAGGTTCTATGTTAGCAGCAATCTCATTGGCTGCGTTACATATTAATACGCGGATCGGCGGAAGCAGAATTTGGTCCGTCTCTATGGCAGTGCCATATCGTAATGCGGAGACGGACGAGTGCTGCGCCTGCGCTGCTGTGCTTAGCGGGGTGCGCTTTAGTGGGAAAGTTGTGTACGCGCTGACTACGCGGAACTATGTACACAGCAGAACGCCAGGTATGTTGCAGGCATGCTCATAATGGTGGTGTCTCCCTCTCTGACACAGGAAAATGTGAGACTGTTGGCGGTAGTTGACCAACACACATTGTTCTGAGAGATTTCTGCACTCAATTAATTGTGCAATTCATTATACTTCGTAACAAATAGTGTACTCCTGAACTTAAATTTCCACCTGTTTTAAGGATTGACATACAAAAACAACTTCTTGGTCCAGCAGCAACAGAATTCGTGCTTCTTTACCTTATTTGTAAATCTGAGGAAGTTACGTTTGTACTGGGTTGCTTTTACAAGAAGCTGTGAACATATTGGTGCTCTTCTTTAGGTATCTTGGTTAACTATCGGGTGAGGAGCACTGAATGTTAATGAAATCTCTTGCGATTGTACACGTTGGGGGAGGGGGTGGGGGACAGAAGAAGAGGCAAAAGAGAGATACTTGTTTAATCAAATAAAATTTTTTTATCTTATAAAGTTTCTCCTTTCAGTTGCAAGAGGGGAATATTTATCTTTCCTAATGTGTACGTTTAAAATAGTTTAAGCTCAGCGGTATTTTCGATGTATAAAGCTGTTTTGTTTCCTGTTTAGAATTGCTTTCGTTGAAAACGACTGTAATCTAATGACTGGCAACAGTTGGACATTTACACATGTAAATTAGTTCACATTTCCAGTGACGATGTCAAACGAAAATAAATAAATAAATAAAAGAAACAAGTTCATTATAAGGGGGTTGGAGTACGTTTCGATAACAAAATGGATCAAGTAAATATAGTTACTTGAATGTAAAATTTCCGAAGCTTGCAATGGGGCAAAGCATCTTGTCATATTGATCTACGTTTGTTTCGACAGGATTCAGTAATACAGAACTATGATGTTCATTTGTAGCTTTACGATAGTAAGAAAATCTTTCATCTAAATAAAACTGCAGAATCCAAAACGATACCAAACATTTTGTCCAAAAATAAGAGATTTATAGTGATATGCATGCCCAGGCGTTTCTGCCTGCAACAGACCTTGCGTTCGCCGTGCTTAGCTGACATGACGTCACCAACAAGAGCCGAGGCCTTCCTTTGAGTCGGTGTTGAATACACACACGAATGATCCGGTTCCATGGCGTTGCTCCAGCGCGAAACAAGGGCGTGTATGCTCTGTAGGTACCAATCCTTGTCCTGGTGACGGAGCTAGTGCTTCGCTTTGTGAATCACCTCGCCATCGTCCTCAAAATGTCTTCCATGAAGCCGGCCGGAGTGGCCGAACGGTTCTAGGCGCTTCAGACTGGAACCGCATGACCGCTACGGTCACAGGTTCCGATCCTGCCTCGGGAATGGATGTGTGTGATGTCCTCAGTTTAGTTAGGTTTGACAAAAGCACGACGAGGATAATGGAATGTAGTCGAATTAAGTCGGGTGATGTTGAGGGAATTAGATTAGGAAATGAGACACGTAAAGTAGTAAAGGAGTTTTGCTATTTGGGGAGCAAAATAACTGATGATGGTCGAAGTAGAGAGGATATAAAACGTAGACTGGCAATGGCAAGGAAAGCGTTTCTGAAGAAGAAAAATTTGTTAACATCGAGTATAGATTTAAATTTCAGGAAGTCGTTTCTGAAAGTATTTGTATGGAGTGTAGCCATGTATGGAAGTGAAACGTTGACAATAAATAGTTTAGACAAGAAGAGAATAGAAGCTTTCGAAATATGGTGCTATAGAAGAATGCTGAAGATTGGATGGGTAGATCACATAACTAATGAGGAGGTATTGAATAGAATTGGGGAGAAAAGGAGCTTGTGGCACAACTTGACTAGAAGAAGGGATTAGTTGGTAGGACATGTTCTGAGACATCGAGGGATCACCATTTTAGTATTGGAGGGCAGCGTGGAGGGTAAAAATCGTAGAGGGAGACCAAGAGATGAATACACTAAGCAGATTAAGAAGGATGTAGGCTGCAGTACGTACTGGGAGATGAAGAAGCTTGCACAGGATAGAGTAGCATGGAGAGCTGCATCAAACGAGTCTCAGGACTGAAGACCACAACAAACAACTCTAGGGGCCTGATGGCCTCAGCTGTTAAGTCCCATAGTGCTCAGAGCCATTTGAACCATTTTTTCTTCCATGGATGGCGTCCTTTAATGGCCCAAACAAGTGGAGATCCGAGGTGGCTACGTCAGGGCTGTACGGTGGATGGGATAATATTGTCCAACCCTGTTTTGCTATGTGATCAGCAGTCCTCAGACTTGTGTGGGGCCGAGCGTTACCGTGTCGCAGCAAAACATCAACTAGGTTGCTGCAGCACCGGAGGCGCCGGAAGCGCGAATTGAGTTTTGCTAATGTGTTGACGTATGCTTCCGAATTAATGGTGGCGCCTCTTGGTATCACACCTTCACAGTCCCAGAACACGGAGATCATGAACTTACCGACGGAAGCAGTCGCTTTGAATTTTTTCTTCTGTGTGGAGTGGGAATGGCGCCATACCATCGACTGTCGTTTTGTTTCGGGCTCAAATTGATGAACCCAGGTTTGCTCACCTGTCACAATCCGGGACAAGAAGGTCTCCCCCTCAGCTTCCAAAAGTTGCAACAAAGCAAGACAAATGTTTTTCTGAGAAATTTGTGACCCACCGTTAGACACCGCGGGACCCATCTTGCACAAGCTTTTCAATATCCAGGAGTGCAGATAATTGCGTCCACAGTTCCTTTACCGTTTAACAGAGGCAGCACCTACTGCCGAGTCGTAATGCGTCTGTCCTCGCGAATGACAGCATCAGCTCGCTGCAATAATCCAGGTGTGACGGCCGTGGATGGTCTCCCCGACCACTGCAATTCGTAGAGCTCCGCCGGACCACCTTTTGATGACCTCATCCTCCGTGCCCAGCGACTAACTGCAGCTCTGTCGATAGCAGAGCCTCCATAGACTTTGCACAAGCGTTTGTGAATATTCCACACAGCTTCTTTCTCTCCAGTGAGAAGTTCAGTGATCGCACTTGGTTTGTATCGTATATCACCTAAAAAGCCCATTTTGAAACTCACCTGCAGCTACGCTATCTGTCGGGAGTGACGGAAACTTGGTGCGGTCATTCAGGAGAGTTCGGTTAATACATACCTAACATTTCGCATTCGTAGCACTGTTTTCGGCTGAGAAAAACATCGCGGTGCATCACTTTCTGGCTAACCCACGTATTTATTTTTGGTACTTTCTACTGTCCACCCCAAAAAGTAGACAGTTCTCTTCGGCCAAATATCGCGCAAGGTGACTGTGGGACAGAGAGTTTCCAAGTTGGGAATAACAGGAGATTTGCCGTATAGCTAAGAGAACCCTCCCAGAAACCTTCATCAGAACTGGGGAATGAGAACTATTTTTAATATAATTCTGGGATAATATATGCCACCCAAAAAATGTGAGAGGGTAGTACATGTATTCGTGCATTTATCTGTATGTATACATAGCAAGTCCGGAACCGCGCTGCTGCTGCGGTCGCAGGTTCGAATCCTGCCTCAGGCATGGATGTGTGTGATGTCCTTAGGTTAGTTAGTGTGGTATGCGTAGTGTAAGACCTTCGGTACACACACCATCAGATTATTTGACTTGTCGCTCTAACGAAGTAGGCGAGTGTCAGCATTTTATGTCTTGTGGTCTTATCGTGGCGTGTTTATCTTCTGCTGTTAGGTCAGACGATAGAAATACCACTTGCACGCTTAGAGTAGCAGATTCACGGTGACCAACTTTAAACAGAACTTGATTAATTTTCACACACATTTATTAAAATAATAACAAGCATAAAAATTACTTAACTCGGTTCTGGATGCTATTTACAATTGACAATCTGAAGTTCCTTTGGTCTTGGTACGTTAATCTTATTCTCACATATATCTCTGATACTTGACAAAAGTGTCTAAACATTTATCTTCATGGCTATGTACAGGAATATGGTAATCTTATTAGGCGTAGACTGAAACTTGACTATAGACTGGTACAGACTGGTGCAGACAAATGCAGACCAGTACCGACAAATGTAGAACTCGTTAAAATACCTCGCACATTCATGCATCACTGCGCAAGTGTGATCCGCGAGGAGAAAAGGTTCTACGTTAGTAGCAATCTCACTGCCTGTGTTACATATTAATACGCGGATCGGCGGAAGCAGAATTTGGTCCGTCTCTATGGCAGCGCCATCTCATAGTGCGGAGACGGACAAGCGCTGCGCCTGCACTATTGTGCTTAGCAGGGTGCGCTCTGTGGGAAAGTTGTGTACGCGCTGACTACATGGAACTATGTACACAACAGTTAGGTTTAAATAGTTTTAAGTTCTAGGGGACCGATGACGTCAGAAGTTACGTCCCATAGTGCTCAGACCCATTGAACTAAAATTGCCACACACCGATTAACATAACGACCACATGAAGATACGGAACAGGGCCAGGAGAGGGAGGAGGAAGATGCAGCCACAGCATAATTCACCATTACTAAAATCAAACAGATAAAAAAAGAAACGCTTCAAAACGACAAATCGCGAATTTACCAACACGCTCCTCTCCGTGGTGAACATGTGCACGTGTATCCATAGGCGTAGCCAGTGAGGGACAGGGGAGTGGGGCAGCTGCCCTCCCCAGAAGATATTCGCAGTTTTTTACTAGTTTACTGTTTTATTTAATAAGAAATGCTGCATGTTTTCTCAGATTATACAAGAGCATTCTTGTATTTAAAATGTTTATTGAAAGCAGTTTTTCACCTGTTTACTGTTTTATTTAATAAGAAGTGCTGTATGTTGTCTCGAGTCCTTGTTTCCTGAGACTAGTATGACCTGCCCCCCCCCCCCCCCCCCCCCAGTTCAGATCCTGGGTACGCCCTTGCGTGTATCTCAAAAGAAGTCACGAATGGACAGCCGGAATTCCCCCACTTGCCCGCCAGTGGTCTGCGAGGGGCCGCGATGTTCTCACGGCAGTGAACTCTCGCCACTGTGGGAATAACCCGCCAGCTGACGGCGCCCAACTCGCGGGACCAACTCACCGCATCACGTCCTCGCTGCTGACGCGGCGTAGCTTTGCGTCAGTCCATACTGCGACGTCAACCGCACGAAACGGAATGACACGGAAAGCGACGTCGTCGTCGTCAGATCGTCGCCTGTTCCCTCAGGTTCTCTCGCCGTGAAACATTGATGGTGTGCTTCCGCCCATGTAAAAATGTGTCCTTAAAACACAGCCCAACGCACTTCAGCAAAAATACTTCAGCGTACGTTCTACTGACGGGCCACGTTTTAGGAATGTTACGTGGTTGGAAGGGATGTGACGACAAAATTTTTGTACACATTCGTATGTTTTTCCTTTCTTACCTTTATAGCGTAATGACACTATTCTAAGGCTTTCGCATGAATGAACGTTTCTAAATGCCTTCAGTGCAGTGACGGTACTTCTGTGAAGATATTTCTGACGATGATGGCATGTGCCTTTCAAGCGCATTACACTACTGGCCATTAAAACTGCTACACCAAGAACAAATGCAGATGATAAACGGGTATTCATTGGACAAATATATTATACTAGAGCTGAGATGTGATTACATTTTCACGCAATTTCGGTGCATAGATCCTGAGAAATCAGTAACCAGAATAACCACCTCTGGCCGTAATAACGGCCTTGATACGCCTGGGCATTGAGTCAAACAGTACGGATAATCACGGATAAATTTAAAATTACCAGTGAGGCCAACTAAAATTACATCGTTTGTGTGGTCTTCAGTCCGAATTCTGTTTCCTTTCTCCACGATACGCTGCTTGTTCGACTCTGTATAACTACTGTAACCCGCATCCACTTGAACCTTCCAACTCTAACCAATCTTTACTCTAGAATTTTTACCCCCACTGACCTCCGTTACGAAATGGTGACTTCAGGATACGTCCTACCCCATCTTCTAGACATGCTGTGCAACAGAGCACTTTTCTCACCGATTCCATTTGTTACGCAATTTAACCATTTCACCTTTAACATTTCTCTGTAACGCAACATTACAAAATCCTCAATTCTCTTCTTGTGTGTAACTTTTTCGTCCATCTATAACTTACATGCAACGTGATACTACAGACAAGTATGTTCAAAGAAGACGTCTTAACTCCTATGTTTAAATGTCAGCGTATTTCTTTTCTTCAGAAAAGCATTCCTCCAGTGTATAATTTGCATCCCCTTATTCTCTTCAGTCGTCAGTTCTTCAGGTATCCAAACAGCAAAACTAGTCTTTTACTGTCAGCTTCTCGCATTCTAATCAAAATCCCTCAACTGACTGAATTCAGATACACTCCATTACCTCGTTTTACTGTTACCATTGTTCATCTTACAACTACTTTTCAAACTATTATCCATTCCGACCAACATCTTTCAGGCTCTTAGCTGTTTCTAACAGAACTACAGCGTAATCAGCAATTATATTTTTCTTTTATTTCTCCTCCAGCATTGTGCGTCTAGCACCGAACTACCATTCTGCGCTCAAAGTCTGCTAATTCCCACCGTGCGGCCATAATCACGTCGGACACCTTTTCACATGAGTCACCTCATCACAACTCACAGCTCTGCCAAAGGACTGCACTTTTACACCTTATGTACTGATACTACCGCCATATATATATATATGTGCATATCGCTATCCTATGACTTTTGTCACCTCAGTGTGGAGACTTCGACATACCGTATTTTAAGGAATGTAAAACGCTATGGACTATAAGACGCACCTTAATTTATAAGCATTTTTAAAAAAATAACATTTTTACCTTGTTATTAGATACCATATTAGTATATATATAGTTACGGCTCAACGGCCACTTGACCATCTTCTTCTTCTGTGCGAATGCACATACAGTGCCCGAACTCTTACGAGAATCGGCAACGCGCCGCGAGTAATGAGTATAATGGGCGGGGGCACTACGAATGTAGCGCGGGACAATACGTTGAGAATGTGGGTTTCACGGGAGGCGGGCCAGAGATAAATCCTTGCAGACGCGCTGTTCTCTGTGTCCTCGGTGGCTCAGATAGATAGAGCGTCTGCCATGTAAGCAGGAGATCCCAGGTTCGAGTCCCGGTCGGCGCACACATTTTCGTCTGTCCCCGTTGACGTGTGTCAACGCCTGTAAGCAGCTAAGGGTGTTCATTTCATTGTAATTTCATTGTTATTATTAGCCTGCGAAGCCAGACTATAATAATATCTTAGTTTATAAAGCCGAACTGACCTTTAAAATCCCTGAAAATAGTCGTCTGAACTTTCTTCTACATCTACATCTACATCTACATCCATTCTCCGTAAGCCACCTGACGGTGTGTGGCGGAGGGTACCTTGAGTACCTCTATCAGTTCTCCTTTCTATTCCAGTCTCGTATTGTTCGTGGAAAGAAGGATTGTCGGTATGCCTCTGTGTGGGCTCTAATCTCTCTGATTTTATCCTCATGGTCTCTTCGCGAGATATACGTAGGAGGGAGCAATGTACTGCTTGACTCTTCGGTGAAGGTATGTTCTCGAAACTTTGACAGAAGCCCGTACCGAGCTACTGAGCGTCTCTCCTGCAGAGTCTTCCACTGGAGTTTATCTATCATCTCCGTAACGCTTTCGCGATTACTAAATGATCCTGTAACGAAGCGCGCTGCTCTCCGTTGGATCTTCTCTATATCTTCTATCAACCCTATCTGGTACGGTTCCCACACTGCTGAGCAGTATTCAAGCAGTGGGCGAACAAGCGTACTGTAACCTACTTCCTTTGTTTTCGGATTGCATTTCCTTAGGATTCTTCCAATGAATCTCAGTCTGGCATCTGCTTTACCGACGATCAACATTATATGATCATTCCATTTTAAATCACTCCTAATGCGTACTCCCAGATAATTTATGGTATTAACTGCTTCCAGTTGCTGACCTGCTATTTTGTAGCTAAATGATAAAGGATCTTTCTTTCTGTGTATTCGCAGCACATTACACTTGTCTACATTGAGATTCAATTGCCATTCCCTGCACCATGCGTCATTTCGCTGCAGATCGTCCTGCATTTCAGTACAATTTTCCATTGTTACAACCTCTCGATACACCACAGCATCATCTGCAAAAAGCCTCAGTGAACTTCCGATGTCATCCACCAGGTCATTTATGTATATTGTGAATAGCAACGGTCCCATGACACTCCCCTGCGGCACACCTGAAATCACTCTTACTTCGGAAGACTTCTCTCCATTGAGAATGACATGCTGCGTCCTGTTATCTAGGAACTCCTCAATCCAATCACACAATTGGTCTGATAGTCCATATGCTCTTACTTTGTTCATTAAACGACTGTGGGGAACTGTATCGAACGCCTTGCGGAAGTCAAGAAACACGGCAACTACCTGGGAACCCGTGTCTATGGCCCTCTGAGTCTCGTGGACGAATAGCGCGAGCTGGGTTTCACATGACCGTCTTTTTCGAAACCCATGCTGATGCCTACAGAGTAGATTTCTAGTCTCCAGAAAAGTCATTATACTCGAACACAATACGTGTTCCGAAATTCTACAACTGATCGACGTTAGAGATATAGGTCTATAGTTCTGCACATCTGTTCGACGTCCCTTCTTGAAAACGGGGATTACCTGTGCCCTTTTCCAATCCTTTGGAACGCTACGCTCTTCTAGAGACCTACGGTACACCGCTGCAAGAAGGGGGGCAAGTTCCTTCGCGTACTCTGTGTAAAACTGAACTGGTATCCCATCAGGTCCAGAGGCCTTTCCTCTTTTGAGCGATTTTAATTGTTTCTCTATCCCTCTGTCGTCTATTTCGATATCTACCATTTTGTCATCTGTGCGACAATCTAGAGAGGGAACTACAGTGCAATCTTCCTCTGTGAAACAACTTTGGAAAAAGACATTTAGTATTTCGGCCTTTAGTCTGTCATCCTCTGTTTCAGTACTATTTTGGTCACAGAGTGTCAGGACATTTTGTTTTGATCCACCTACCGCTTTGACATAAGACCAAAATTTCTTAGGATTTTCTGCCAAGTCAGTACATAGAACTTTACTTTCGAATTCATTGAACGCCTCTCGCATAGCCCTCCTCACACTACATTTCGCTTCGCGTAATTTTTGTTTGTCTGCAAGGCTTTGGCTATGTTTATGTTTGCTGTGAAGTTCCCTTTGCTTCCGCAGCAGTTTTCTAACTCGGTTGTTATACCACGGTGGCTCTTTTCCATCTCTTACGATCTTGCTTGGCACATACTCATCTAACGCGTTATGTACGACGGTTTTGAACTTTGTCCACTGATCCTCAACATTATCTGTACTTGAGACAAAACTTTTGTGTTGAGCCAACAGGTACTCTGAAATCTGCTTTTTGTCACTTTTTCTAAACAGAAAAATCTTCCTACCCTTTTTAATATTCCTATTTACGGCTGAAATCATCGATGCCGTAATCGCTTTATGATCGCTGATTCCCTGTTCTGCGTTAACTTTTTCAAATAGTTCGGGTCTGTTTGTCACCAGAAGGTCTAATATGTTATCGCCAAGAGTCGGTTCTCTGTTTAACTGCTCAAGGTAGTTTTCAGATAAAGCACTTAAAAAAATTTCACTGATTCTTTGTCCCTGCCACCCGTTATGAACGTCTGAGTCTCCCAGTCTATATCCGGCAAATTAAAATCTCCACCCAGAACTATAACATGGTGGGGAAATCTACTCGTAATATCTTCCAAATTATCCTTCAGGTGCTCAGCCACAACAGCTGCTGAGCCAGGGGGCCTATAGAGCCATCCAATCACCATGTCGGAGCCTGCTTTAACCGTGACCTTCACCCAAATCATTTCACATTTCGGATCTCCGTCAATTTCCTTCGATACTATTGCACTTCTTATCGCTATAAACACGCCTCCCCCTTCACTGTCCAGCCTGTCTCTGCGGTATACATTCCAATCTGAGTTTAGGATTTCATTACTGTTTACGTCTGGTTTCAGCCAACTTTCTGTCCCTAGTACTATATGGGCGTTGTGACCGTTTATTAATGAGAACAGTTCTGGGACCTTTCTTCTTCCTCTTCGTAGTCATCGTCGACCTCTTCATATTTAAAATTGTGTTCACTGTCACAGAGAGCGTTACTTATGCTGAAAGATTTAGCCATAATGTTTTTTATCACTCTGGACTACGACTGTTTTATCTCCTGACACACTTCTTTGACTAGGTCGTGAATTCATGCTGGGTTTCATCCATCGTCCATTTGTTCCATTCCTCTGTCATTCCTCTGACACACTTCAAACTGTTTATTTATCGAGACACCAAAAGGTGCAATTGTGAAGCAAGTCCTTTTGGCATGACAGCAAACTCTCTATTTCCCTGCCTCAATTACTTTTTCACAGAAATTTCTAAATGGGTACCGAACTGATCTAGCACAAGAAGAGTTCTTGAATAAAGCACCTTTCCTTCCCTCATACACTCTGTTAACCCGTAATTTAATGCCACCGTCGTCCACCCAACGCATATCATGTACGTGAACAACAACACTAGCGGTATTTAAGGTTTTGCCATTGTTTTGACTTGAAAATGATAATTGGATTAAAACAAGATGAAAGGACAGCAGCCTAGTGCATTTTTTCATGTCCACTTTTTGTTACAGTTACAGTTTCAACACCGTTAATGGCAGCAGTTCTGTTAATCGGTATATCAAGTGTCAGAGGAGTTTCGTCAACATTCACTCTTTGGTTTAGTTCCACGCTAGTCTTCTTACGATGTTGAATATTTACTCTTCATACGCATGTGGTTTTTTTCTGACATGTTTTGGTTTTGCTTCACATGCAAAATCCATGGCGCTTCACAAACCTGTAGTATCAACCAACTCCGTCCTTAATGTATGTTAAGTTCCACTGCAGCGCTAGCTTGCGAGTGTGCTAATTTCAGTGCCATTTCAACGGTGTCCTTGAATCCATTTAAATGCGTCATCTTCTAGTTTGACCATTTTGCATTCAGTCCTCTATTTACAAATTTAGTCTTCCTCACTTTCTTGAGTTCTTTACTAGACCGCTACTAATCACGAATGCTTTTGCGTGTTGGTGAAGGCCCGAAATGTCACTCAGCTACTCTGTTTCCATTTTCTTCTGTATGTTCTATTACTTTGAATCTATAGCCCGCGTCAGAATAACTTTTATTTTTTTTTCCGTCACGAAACTACTTAATAACAAAAATGTTGTACTCTTATCGATGATATAAATTACTTTCCAATTCAAGTTCACTGGCACCATAGACCGCAGTGACTCGTCATAGGCTAGACAGTATTCTGGGTTTGTCATAGCGGGCCGGCCGGTGTGGCCGAGCGGTTCTAGGCGCTACAGTCTGGAACCGTGCGATCACTACGGTCGCAGGTTCGAATCCAGCTTCGGGCATGGATGTGTGTGATGTCATTAGGTTAGTTAGGTTTAAGTAGTTCTAAGTTCTAGGGGACTGATGACATCAGAAGTTAAGTCCCATAGTGCTCAGAGCCATTTGAACCATTTGTCATAGCGGTGCGGGAGGGAGACAGCGTTAGAAAAATCTTGTCAATCCCCTCAGCTCATGAAACTTCCTGGCAGATTAAAACTGTGTGCCCGACCGAGACTCGAACTCGGGACCTTTGCCTTTCGCGGGCAAGTGCTCTACCAACTGAGCTACCGAAGCACGACTCACGACCGGTTCTCACAGCTTTACTTCTGCCAGTACCTCGTCTCCCTCATGTTCGTCGCATCGGTGCACTCCTGCTGTCTGTCGAATCCACTGTTGCCAGACAGAAAGAGCTTTCCCGCGGCATCGAATATCTGGCCGTTTTCAAGACTGGCGGGGATTTTAAATCAAACACTGGACACTTTTGTATTAATTTCGCGTGTAGGACACACCTGAATATTGGAGGCAATTTTTTGAAGAAAAAAGTGCGTCTTATAGCCCATAAAATTCGGTATGCTCTAAATGTCCCTGGGAAGTGCGTGTGTGTTACGAGGTCGCTGAACATTGTACAGTAGAGCAAACTGAGTGTTCTACACAGTGCCTCGGTGGTGCCGGTATCGTTTTTTTCCGTGTATCCGGACGTAGAGCCATTGCTGAATGACAGAACGGGAACAGGGGCTTTTGTGGCGCTGTGAAGACGCCACTGTGGTGACTCAGCAGGGGGGCCAACTGCAGAAGGCGAATAGCGGGAGTCGGCGGCCCAAGTGGGTCGCAGCGGAGGAAGAGCAGATCCCGCGAGGGAGGGGTCATCGACTGCGTGGGTTGGCGTTGCGTCAGCGCGCCGCGGCCGTGTTCCCGCTGACCCGCCGTCATCTCCGCGCATAGCTGCGTTCCGGGTCGCGCGGCACACTTCCAGCTCCTGACGACGCCGCCTTTCTCTAGGAGCGAAACGTCACGGCGCTGCAGGAGCGCTCTACATCCGTGCGCGACTGTCCTCCTCGTACAGAAAGGACTGTGTCGAGGTTTCGACCGAGCTAGATACCGGAGGCCAATTTTACGCCGTGTTTCTCGATTACAGGAAAGTTTTCGAAGCAATTTCGCGTCGTCACGTAGTAAACGAGGTTCAGGGTGCGGGCAAAGTGTTTCCGTGATTGTGTTACTAACCGACTAACACGGTTCATGGTTCACGGTTCATGGTCAGAGTCCCAGCTGCAGGTTATCTACCCAGTACCTTTCTGTGGCAAAATAAAGAGAGAGAAAAAAAAGAAACAGACATTCAATGCTTGATATAATGACTGACAGAATTTCAAAATTAAAATGCTGTTATAATCTACTGGTTAAGAGATTTCATCTTTTGTGAAAAATCTAATACGTTAAGAGAAGTATTACTTTAGAAACTGTGTATATTTTCTGAGGCAGCGTAAGTCACAAGGCGATAACTTACCAAATTATATTCACCCAGCATTTGAGAATGACGCCACTCAGTGACTTGCAGCAAACGTTGCTGATTATATCGAGATTTTCGAATCTTTTTCTCGCTGACACCATCCGCCGCACCCTCCCAACACACAGAAAATAATGAGAGCAAAAAAGTTTATCGCTTAGTTCGTTTTCACTATCTGTGCAGCAAACTTAGAGCATCAACCGTAAAGTTTCAGTTTATCACTTCTTCACTACCAGCCGTATACGTAACAAGTTTTGCAGCCAGTGTCCACATATAGCACTGATGTACCTGCAACATTATACCATTTTAACACAGGTTCGCCGGCCGGAGTGTCCTAGCGGTTCTAGGCGCTACAGTCTGGAACCGCGCGACCGCTACGGTCGCAGGTTCGAATCCTGCCTCGGGCATGGATCTGTGTGATGTCCTTAGGTTAGTTAGGTTTAAGTAGTTCTAAGTTCTAGGGGACAGATGACCACAGAAGTTAAGTCCCGTAGTGCTCAGAGCCATTTGAACCATTTTGAACGCAGTTTCACATGTTCATCGTGACCTGGGTCGCTCAGTAGACAATAGTTTAGTAAGCGCAAGGCCGCAACGGAGATAATCACAAGAGAAACCCTCCATCGCTTCCCCCTCAGATTTAGTGAATTGCCTGTCAAAAACTGAACATAGATCAAGCATGAAAACAGGACGGAGGTGTACTGAACTGTGAAAAAAAAAAAAAAAACAGTGAACGGCGCAAGAATGACAAGTACAATATACCGCAAACAATAAACCAAAAGGCGTCGTGGATAAGTGATTACGGTGTTAGACTGCCACAAGGGCGAGCTCTGTTCAAACCTCCCCCGTGCCAGTTTTTTTTTTTCTCTCAACAACATTATGAACTGTCCGTCCGGTCATTGAAATGTTTGTTCTCTTTCTGTAGTTTTGGCAGTTGTCATACTATACATTGGTTATAGAATATGAGTCATGTGGTAAGAATACGTTACCGTCGCAAGTAAATGTGATGAATAGTGAGAGCAGGCGAGAAACCACGTAGACGTCTCACAGAAATGAAACGAACAACTAAACGGGTGTGGACTATGTTACAACAAAGAAATTCAAGAGTCAAAACTTCCAAAATTGGACGCAACTACAAAAAAGTTAAAAACATATGTTTTGACAGAGAAACTGTGTGACAAATTAGGTGCTTCGATAGGAGATTCCTATCATATGTCACACGAGGCTGTCACCAATGCCGTGTATGACACACCGGACTTGTTTTTCGAGGATTCGGTTGACTTTGTTGTCTTGTCATCAAACATTCGCGGTTCCGATTCGAAAGCCACTTCCTTGCTACTTCCTGAGTAGTTGAACGGAATCACGTGTCATTATGGTCACTGCATTACACCTCGCTGCTGCAAACGGACGTTACACCACGACACAGACACGAATTTGAATAAAGAAAAAAAAATGCACGAGAGAGTTTTAAACATGGCTCGTCCTCTTGACAGTGTACCTCCTTAACCACTTTTTTTCCCTTCATTTAGTTCGATATAGCTTTTTGCGTTTGGTCTGGGTGGACGTCATATGACATCCATTCGAGTTGATCGTTAATTCCTATATTCAGTTTTTTATTACAGAAGGCAAACAGCCTCTTTTTTTAAATCTCATTTTGTTCGTTGGTGACCGTTGTATTTGTTCTGGGCGGACGTCCTACGACGCTTGTTCAAGTACATAATTGATCCATTAACCCAGTTTTTTTTATTACAGAGGGCAGCTAACCCTCTTATCGAACACTCTGAGATGCCGTACCTGCACTTTTATTGACAGTTCAGTACACCTGCTTTCATGCTTGATCTGTGTTCCGTTTTTGACAGATAATCCACTGGGTCATCTTACCTGTAATCTGAAGGGGGCGCGATGGGGAGTTTACACTGTCAGTTAAGTCCACGGGCAGTCGCTACGAGTCGCTTGTCACGAAGGGTTCACTGCTCAAACACATAACTGCCTCCTGGATATGTCTCACGAAATGACAGCAGCGGGAAAATCGGAAAAAGTTGAGCCAATGTGGAGGTTTACCGAGAGCGATTATTTCCACGTGCAACTCGTGAATGGAAAAGCAGTACATCAGATACTGGTACCAGAGGTACTTCCCGTCACACGGCGTAAAATGGCCCGCGGGGTGTCGCTGTAGATGTAGAACGTACGCCTGGAAACTTCGGTCATTGCCCTCAAAAAATAAAGGAACCAAGAGTTAGAAATAAAATACCTTCAGTGATCCCCAAAGTATCCCTCATTAGCTACAAAACATTTGTGACATCCGTTCTTGGAAACCTGTTAACAAGCGGAGTCGCTGCATTGTGGTCACACGCAACGTGTGCGAAGCCTTTCGGGGCTGATTTAAGCTGGGGAAACAAAAGTAAGTGTGCGAGAGCCAAATCTGGAAAGTAAGTTGGGTGTCGAACAACAGTCACCTTGTAATCTCCGTTGGTCCATTATGGCCAGGAGACAACGGCTGGTACGTAGTTTTCAAAAAAAAAATGGATCAAATGACTCTGAGCACTATGGGACTTAACGTCTGAGGTCATCAGTCCCCTAGAACTTAGAACTACTTAAACCTAACTAACCTAAGGACGTCACACACATCCATGCCCGAGGCAGGATTCGAACCTGCGACCGTACCGGTCGCGCGGATCCAGATTGAAGCGCCTAGAACCGCTCAGCCACACTGGCCGGCAGTAATTTTCAATTCAATAAACTTTACCAACAGCTGTACACTTTCTTTAATTTCAAAAGCAACCAGTTTGCTAATTCATTTTGCCGTCTTCAGGCCCCTGCATAATAAAAGAGTATACATGTAGTAATATAAGGGTGTACAAATCAAGTTTACAAGGGACAGGTAATCATAATATCGCATATGCTTAAAAATGATGAAAACTAAATCAAATCTATGTGTACATCCAGCACACTAGACTAAAACATGTGTATGTATTTGTTAGTAGCATTAAACCAAACCTCCGTGCATATCCGGCACAATAGACTAAAACATGTGTACATATTTGTTAGTCATAAAAATATTTAACATCACAGATTTACTAGGGAACGTGTAAATTCATTAAAAAGATCAGCAGTCGACAGTGTGCAATCAAGAGCTCCGCAGAAACAAAACTCGTCACTTTTTTTAAAAAATTAGCTTCCAATGTAGTAGTTAGTCTAAAGGAAGTAAAAAATGTTTATTCAGACACTCGAGCCCCAAAATCCTCACCTCTCGGGGGCCCTGTACATTTTTGGCACTGATCCAAGTAGTCAACCTGACGTCACTGGAAGTCTGTCTTTCTGCGTTTGCTCCTAACCGCTCCGGAACTGCAGTCTGTCACGACAAAGAAACGTTTGCTGACAGTCTGCAACAGTTTCCAAAAACCGATGTCAGTAGTGTGTTGCGTCTGTTGGTAACTGCTCCGAAAGCCAGTGAAAGTATTTTGTTTGTACATTCTGTTTCCTTATGTTCTGAAATCATACACCGAACTTTTTAGTGGCACCTTGTAGATTAGTTCTGAAAGGCCGCATCTTTTTATTGTATGTTGTATGAGTACAACTGTCTTCTAGGATACTGCAGCAGACTGTCGTGAATGATGAAGAGGAAATTGCTTTCTTTTTTAGTGTTCCGTAACTCAGTCAGTGAAAACGGAGCCCTTACAGGGCCACTGTCACTCTGGCTGACTGTTAACACCAGTTTTCTCAGGAATGAGTACACGTATCGCGTTGAAATTTATGTCACATACTGAGGTCTATGATCCCTTGGAGGTGTAAGAAGTTGCAGCTTCTAAGTCATTGTAGTCAAAAGACACGGCCATTTATGTTGCATAATTTGATACTCGGTAACTCACTCATCAAAACCCATGGGGTACATCCTATTGCCATAGAATCATGAAATTTGGCAAGAAGCAAGCTTTCACAGTACAAGTAAAGGAGAAAATCCGCAAACTGTTAATTTGTTAATTTTCTCACACGAAAAACTTTTTTCTTATTTGTTATCCTACTCTCTGTCTCCATGTCCTTCTGCTAACATCTCTTTTTCCCAGGAACAGGGGGACGAATCAAGTTGAAATTTATGTCACATACTAAGGTCCATGGTCCCTTGGCGGCTTAGTAACTGTAATCTTTTATGTCAATGAAAATCAAAAGATACGAAGATTTATGTGACACCTTTTGATATGCTCAAACTCACCCATGAAACCTATAGGGTGAATCCAGTTTCCTAGAATAATGAATTTTGAAAGAAGTATGGTTTCACAGTACAAGTAAAGGAAAAAATCTGAAAGTTAATTTGTAATTATATCCCAGGAAAAAAATGCCATTTGTTGTCCGACTGTCTCTGTGAACACCCGTCTGTTAAGATTCCAGTTACCCATAAGAAGGTGAAATTTATGTCACATATTACCGTCCATGGTCTCTTGGTGCTTTGTCAAAGGAATCAGAAAATAAGGCTATTTACACTGAAGCGCCAAAGAAAATGATATATGCATGCGTATTCAAATACAAAGGTATATAAATAGGCAGAATACGGCGCTGCGGCGGGGAACGCCTATATAAGACAAGTGTCTGGCGCAGTTGTTAGATCGGTTACTGCTGCTACAATGGCAGGTTATCAAGATTTAAGTGAGTCTGGACGTGGTATTATAGTCGACGCACGAGGGATGGCCCACAGCATCTCCGAGGTAGCGATGAAGTGGGGATTTTCCCGTACGACCATTTCACGAGTGCACCGTGAATATCCATCCGGTAAACCATCAAATCTCCGACGTCGCTGTGGCCGGAAAAGATCCTGCAAGAATGGGGTCAACGACGACTGAAGAGAATCTTTCAACGTGACAGAAGTACAACCCATCCGCAAATTGCTGCAGATTTCAATGCTGGCCCATCAGCAAGTGTCAGCGTGCGAACCATTCAGTGAAACATCATCGATATGGGCTTTTGGAGCGGAAGGCCCACTCGTTCACCCTTGATGACTGAACGACATGAAGCTTTACATCTCAGCTGGGCTCGTCAACATCGACATTGGACTGTTGATGACTGGAAACATGTTGCCGGGTCGGACGAGTCTCGTTTCAAATTCTATCGAGCGGATAGACGTATATGGTTATGGAGACAACCTCTTGAATCCATGGCCCCTGCATGTCAGCAGCTTACTGCTCGACCTGATGCAGGCTCTGAAATGGACGTGTGCAGTTGGAATGATATGGGACCCCTCATATGTGTAGATACGACTTTGACATGTGACTACGTAAGCATGCTGTCTGTGACCACCTGCATCCATTCATGTCCTTTGTGCATTTCGACAGACCTGGGAAATTCCTGCTGGACAGTGCGACACCCCACGCGTCCAGAATTGCTACAGTGTGGCTCCAGAAACATTCTTCTTTATTTAAACACTTCCGCTGGCCACCAAACTCCCCAGAGACGAACATTATTTAGCATATCTGGGATGCCTTGCAACGTGCTGTGCAGAAGAGATCTCCACCCCCTCGTATCTTACGGATGTATAGACAGCCCTGCAGGATTTATGATGCGAGTTCCCCCTAGCACTGATTGAAACATTAGTCGAGTCCATGCCACGTCGTGTTGTGGCACTTCCGCGTGCTCTCGGGGACCGTACACGATATTAGGCAACTGTACCACGTTGTTCAGCTCTTCACTGTGTATCTCATATTTCCGACTTCAGACCTTAAAATTAAGTCATTCTGGAAAGTCTTGGAATTCCCGACACCGAAACCTTCCTAGTATCAATGTCGATAACAGGCAAAAATTGACATTCTCGGTTCCCGGAATGGACGAACTGTCTATACAGGGTGAAAAGTATTTAAACCGACAAACTCTGGGAGGTTGTAGGGGACATCAAAACAAATATTTTTCCCTAATGTCATTTTCTCCTATGAGGAATATTTAAACCGGTAGAGGAAGATTTCTCTGGCGGCAAATTAATTAAACCAACTTTTTATGACCAAGACATAACACATTAACACAACCGAATTTCAAATACAGTAGATTTTCAAAAATGCCTCCATTGACAGGTAAACAAAGGTTACACCGTCGGATCATATTCTGTCTGACACCCCAGGAATACCCTGAATTGTTCCTGCTGCTGCTACTATCCAGGCAACCAGATCCTCTTCTGATGCAACAGGAGTTATGTAAACAAGGTTGCGCATCTCTCCCCACACAAAAAAGTCCAGAGGGGGCATATCTGGGGATCGAGCAGGCCATGGTACAGGACCACCTCTGCCAATCCACGTTTCTGGGAACCGTCGGTCCAGGAATCGACGCACACGACGACTGAAATGTGCCGGCGCCCCATCATGTTGGAACCACATGTCTTGTGGGGAGCGGGACGTCTTCCAGCAATTCTGGCAATGCTCTGAAGAGAAAATTGTAATAGTGCCTGCCATTTAAGGGCGTAGGTAGCAGATACGGCCCAATTAAACAGTCCCCAACAACACCGACCCACACATTAACGAAGAACAGCACTTGATGAGCGCTAGTAACTGTGGCATGTGGGTTATCCTCACTCCAAACATGCGAATTGTGCATGTTGAAGACTCCATGACGCCCGAACGTTGCTTCATCGGTAAACAACACAGAGGATGGAATTGTAGGATGCATTTCACACTGTTCCAGGTACCACTGCAAAAACTGTGCTCTGGGCGGATAATCAAGTGGTTCCAGGTTGTGGACACGCTGTAAGTGAAATGGACGTAACAGTTGCTCGCGAAGGACTGTTCTTACATTCGTCTGATTCGTCCCCATGTTACGTGCAATTGCACGAGTGCTGATTGAAGGATCCCGCTCCACATGCCGCAAGACAGCTTCCTCAAATTGCAGCGGTCTCACCGTGCGACGGCGTCCCTGTCCAGGTAATCTGTTAAATGACCCGGTCTCACGCAGACGTTGGTACACAGCAGCAAAGGTCGTATGATGCGGTATACGGCGATTAGGATATTGTTGTTGATGAATCCGCTGTGCAGTTTGTCCGTTGTGGTGCGCTACGTAGTACTCACCAACCATATCAGTGTACTCACTGGAGATGTATCGCTCCATTAGTAAACAGAGACAATGCACTACTACACTGGTGGACAGCAGTTGCCTACAACTGAAGAGCGTAATACGCCCTCTAACAACTGAAGATCGTAATACGGCTTCTAACAACTGAAGAGCGTAATACGGCCTCCACCGGTTTAAATAATCCTCATAGGAAAAAATGACATTGTTTTGATGTCCCCCTACAACCTCCCAGAGTTTGTCGGTTAACTTTTCACCCTGTATACATAATTAAGTTTGTACGGAACCCACAGTGCACGCGTCCCACGTGGATCTGGCCATTTTTGTTTCCTTACTCAGTTTTGACAATTTGCTGCGCGACAGAATACACGGGTTGTCTTTTGTTAGGTCTCGGTGTCCCACTCTTTTGCAGCAGATTCTCCGGCGGATGCCTCGAAATGCCTGTGAGTGGGGGTGTTTCTTGCCCTGTGTCGCCGCGTCGCTCCATTAAGCGCCGCTGCTCCGGCCCACTTCCTTCGCGTTCCTCCCCTATCTACTGCACGTCCTGTCCAGGACACGACAGCTGCATCAGCTCTTAATACCTCCCGTCACAGCACTGCGGCCACTAAAGTGCGCGTCATTTACGACGGCAGCCGAGTTTAGGTTCGTTCTGCGCATCTGACGTCACAAAACACAGTCAGCCAATCAACAGAGAACGACGTTGCCAGACCTCAACTGCAGTGCAGAGCACGAACGAGTGTATTCAGTTTTAGAAGCGTTCAGTCATAAATAAAGTAATAGGACAAAAGCAATGTCTTGATAGCAGAGTTTCCTTTATAGAAAGTTTAGAAAAAGCATTCGTTATACGAATTGCTTCATATTCTATTAATTAATTAAACCAAACAAGCAATAAGCCTCCTAATTCAGGCGATAGCAAGGAAAGGTGTTTGTATCATTTTCACTAACCGCTTTTCCGCAACAAAGAACAGCGGTAATTGTTTATTTCCTATTGTACTTCGATGAAACGTGAGTAATTCATGGTCATACCAACAGTGTATATGGGTATTTTGCGTGACATCTTAGAGTCCTCCAGGAGTTCAATTGCATGACGAGCTGCGTTAGCGTGATGGTTAAGGTGTTAGGCTGCCAATCAAAACGATCTCGTACTGCTGATCGCATGCCTCATGAACATCCGTCGATGTACCATATTATCCAAGAACGCCAACATCGACGCCGAAAATTTATTCACGTCCTAACAGATCAAGAAGGACGTCGCTACGTAACCCAATCTGCAATAGGGAATGTGCTTCACGCCCACTACCAGCAGCTATACGCCGCAATTCCACAGTCCCCAGAGTTGATCAAGGAAGTCACACAGCTCAACTTCGGTGGTATCCCAGGAGATGCGGCAATTGACTTGATGTCAGAGGTGACTGATGAGGAAGTCCGCGATGCGATCCGGGCAGGAACCATAATCGCTCCCCAGGACCCGACGGTCTTCCCCTCGAATTTTATCGCACCTTCCGTGATTTGTTAGAGTCCACCTTCACCTCCATCTGTCGGGAACTGATGTCTCGGAAATACCTGTGCCGGACGCTTTCATGGAAGGAATTATTATTCCTGTACATAAACCGCGTGGTGGCAACAATATCAGTGATTATCGGCCCCTCACCCTCCTTAACAGTGATATGAAAATCTTCACTCGCCTTTTGGCGGCACGACTTAAAAACGTTGCCCGATATGTTGTGTCGCCAGACCAAGCATCTTTGGGAGGGGATAATAATATCCGCACCGCTTTATGCCGTTACAGGGATATGATCGCCGTTACCCAGGCACAACGCCTCTCTGGGGCACTTGCGTCTTTGGACTTTAGTCAAGCTTTTGATAGAGTTGACCATTCGTTCCTTACGGCCGTTCTCCACCATATGGGTTTCCCAGTCGCCGTTATCACGGTAGTGATGCGCCTTCTGCGGGGTGCCTCGTCCAGGATTATGTACAATGGCAGACTCACTCCACCGATAAAAATAGGTCGGTCCGTACGTCAAGGTTGCCCTCTATCAGCAATTTTGTACGCCTTTTCCTTGGAATCCTTGCTATGTGGACTAAGACAACGTTTGGTAGGGTTGTCCATAGATCGCTACCGATTCTGTTGCACGGCCTATGCTGACGATGTAGTCATCTGTTTACGTAATGCCGACGAGGTTCGAGCTGTTTTGACGTGGGTAGCGACTTATGGTGAGGTGTCGGGTAGCTCTTTAAACGTACGTAAGTCACAAGTTATGTTCATTGGCACGGGACTTCCCGTGGAGTGCGTTACACCTCTCACCACCGTTGATACCATTCGCTGTTTGGGAATAGATTTTTCATCTGATCTCCGGCGTTCAGCCACCATCAACTGCCGACACCTCCTTTTAATGATCAGAGCAGGTCTTATGGACCATCGCCTTCGATCCCTAGATATTCTCCAACGAGCTCGATATGTCAATATATATATCGCATCCCGAGTTCCCCATGTAGCACAAGTTCTAAATTTCCCGCTTACTGTGGCACGTCGCATGTTGGCAGCGATGGCATCTTTCGTCAGCTCTGGGCTGTTGTTCAAAGTTAACTATGCAGCCCTTACTCTTCCCCGTGAACGAGGTGGGATAGGTCTGTTTCACGTGCCGGTTAGAGCTCGCGCCCTATTTGTCAGCTCCCAGATGACGGTATGGACACGTTGCCCAACGAGCCTCACTGGTCTCCTACTGTCGGCATATTCGCCGGTCTCACTGTCAGCCCCAGTGATGATCTCGGATGTTCCGGCACAGTTCCACTATATAAGGTACTTCTTTATTGAACTCAGTTATCTACGCCTCACCTTACCAAGACCGCTTTTACTCAAGACAAAGGAAGTATACAATGTCCTCCAATTAGGTCGTCCACCTAACCCGATTGAACAAAAGTTCCCCCAGGTTGACTGGCGTCATGTATGGCGCGCGGTGTTCGCCTGTTACCTTGACACGAATGTTCAATCTGACTGGTACCTAACTGTCAATGGTAAGCAAATCAATCAATTTCGCCTTCATCGTATCCACCTCGCCCAATCACCTCTATGTTCCACGTGTGGAGTGCCAGACACTGATGAACATCGGTTTGTTTGCGGGCCGGCGGCGGAGGTTTGGCACTTGGTTCGACGTATTGTGGCTTTTCTAACGCGGGACGTTCCGGATCGGATTACTCCCCTTTCATTATTATTTCCGGAACGTGACTATTTTCCTCGGACAAAGACCAATGCTGTGAACTGGATTCGCGGACATGCCATTCACTACCTATTTGGACAAACTGTAGACTCTGTACTCGATTTTTGGACATACCTCAATGACCGTCATTATGTCGTTGTCCGTCACCCAAAATACAGACAATTTTTCTCGAACTTCCTTGGGAGTGCTTTCCACGAGCCGCCTCGCAGCTGGAATGTGTTAAGCCAAGAGAGAAGAAGGTTTCCTGTTTGAACCAATGCACATTTCTGAACAATTCAACGGAACACATCAATTTCGAGAAGACGTGACTCAACATATTACCAGCGGGGCGCAGAAGGCCTCTGATCAAATACGCAACAAAGCTACACAAAACAAAATAAAAAAAATAAAAATAAAATAAAAATAAAATTCAAAAAAAGGAAGATTTTGTTGTTTGTAAGGATAGCCCTAACCTTGATTTCCATATTTCCCCTGGTATATAGGCAGCTCTCTGGAGTAGGTTTAGCCAGGAGCCAACGCCTGAAGTGGACTACATTTTTTGTTATAGGATGAAAAGTGGCGGTGGCACTTAGTTTTTTTTATAAAAAAAGCAAATAATAATAAAAAAAAGGTTCTGAGTTCAAGCCTTGTTCGGTGCTAAATGTTTCTTTATTTAAAAACAATATCGAAGTGTCTTACTTCATGAATTTTATTCGTTTGAATGTAATTTTTTGACTCTTATTCTCTTATTACAATTGCAGAAGAGGAATATATTTCGCAAACTTACGTTTGGGGGGGGAGCCCGCAGTTTATGAAGTAAAGCCACCATGGCCGCATTAACCCCTTCGCTGCTACAGAGACGTGCTCCCCGCATTCCGCAATGTGCGCGATTTTGTCATTATTGCACTGCTCGCTTGTTCAGACTGCGACTGCTTTGACACACTTATCATTCGATTTCACAAAACTATTTGGCCCAAAAATTTGATTTTTACACATCTCCTTGACTGATACCTTCCCCCCATAAATGACTTAATTTTGTTTCGATGTTAACGCAGTTATTGGGCAGCATTGCACGAAATTTTGAAGAGTTTGCAGCGGTAAAAGTCCATAGCGTATACGTTCCTTATGGTCGATTTTAGTTGCCACAATGTTGATAATGAAATGTGGACGCCGGCCGCGGTGGCCGAGAGGTTCTAGGCGCTGTTTCTCTTGGCGCGTGCGTCGTTTGCAACTGGCAGCGCAGCAATCTCCCGTGTCTGGGCGGGCATGCGCGAGCCGCCAAGATAAAAGAATTGAACTATAGTCCTGTAAGACGGTGTTTCGTGAGGAACAGTAAATACGAGTATATTACAACGTGGCAGTATCGACTAACGTCAATAATACATTCCATATAATGTGTGTCGAATTTCTATGGGTTTGAGTGTTCCAGATTTTCATTTCGCATGTTGGTACTTCAGTTGATACGGGTTTGTTTATCGACTGTAATTTTATTTTTGAAGTTCAAATTGTGAATTTTTGCTCGACTTGGTGTAATGGAAGTTTTAAACTGTGATTCTAATTTGCTGAACAATTTCACTGTTTTATTTTTTTGTAAAGCCTCGTCGTCAGATTTGCTGTGTAGGCCGAGTTGCCACTGTTGTTACGGTAGGCCGTGTTTGTGAGACCGTAAAATGGCTTCTGATGCAGTACACCGCTAAGACAATTTCTCCCTGCCACTGTTACACAGCTATGGCCCGTGGTCAGGTAACAGGATAGGAGAACGAAGATTCTACAACACTGCAACAAATTAGTAACCAAGTCACACTGATGAGTTTAAAAGGTGTACTTATATTTGTAACTAGTTCAAATATGAAGTCAGCAACACTGCATAGAACATAAAGCAAAATAGGACCTCAATGGCTAAATGGAAATAATCGTAGGTAAACTTCACAGTACACAGCAAATGCAATTTACAATGACTGTCTGTTCACTTCTAACAAGGGAACCTCTCCATCGCACCCCCCTCAGATTTAGTTATAAGTTGTCACAGTGGATAGGCCTTGAAAAACTGAACACAGATCAATCGAGAAAACAGGAAGAAGTCGTGTGGAACTATGAAAAAATAAGCAAAATATACAAACTGAGTAGTTGATGGGCAACATAATTAATATCAAGAACCCTGCGAGAACAGGAGCGCCGTGGTCCCGTGGTTAGCGTGAGCAACTGCGGAACGAGAGGTCATTGGTGCATGTCTTTCCTCGAATGAAAATTTTAATTTTTTTATTTTCAGTTTATGTAACAAACTCTTATGTTTTCATCACTTTCTTGGGAGTGATTATCACATCCACAAGAAAACCTAAAACGGGCAAGGTAGAAGAATGTTTTTACCCATTCGCCAAGTGTACAAGTTAGGTGGGCCCACAACATATTCCTGTCATGTGACGCACATGCCGTCACCAGTGTCGTATGGAATATATCAGACGTGTTTTCCTGTGGAGGAATCGGTTGACCTATGTCCTTGCGATCAAATGTTTTCGGTTCCCATTGGAGAGGCACGTCCTTTCGTCTACTAATCGCACGGTTTTGCGGTGCGGTCGCAAAACACAGACACTAAACTTATTACAGTGAACGGAGACATCAATGATCGAACGGACAGATCTTAACTTTGCGAAAATAAAGGAAGTAAATTTTTAGCTCCAGGAAAGACTTGAACCAATGACCTCACGTTCCGCAGTTGCTCACGCTAACCACGGGACCACGGCGCTCTTCAGCTCACGTAATCCTTGATGTTGCATATTTTGCGCATGGACTACTCAGTTTGTATATCTTGATTAATATTTCATAGTTACGCACAACTTCTTCCTGTTTTCTCGATCGATCCGTGTTCAGTTTTTCAAGGCCTATCCACTGAGCCACCTTATAACTAAATCTGAGGGGGGTGCGATGGGGAGGTTCCCTTGTAAGAGCTCACTAAACGACGTTTCCTGTCTAACAAGGGGAGGCCACGACGTTTGGAACGCGGATTTACTGCAAACTTCGTACACTCGTAGTACTCCACGAGGACAACAAAATGTGTAAACAGTAGCGCGTGCTTCTCAAGCGTTATTGAGGAAATCGCAAGATAATTTCGATCGCCAAATATCGTCAAATACATATACCTGTGCGAGGTCGTTCTAACCAGGAAGCAACGGGAGGTGACTGGTTGCCGGCACGGTAGCTCAGCGTGTTCTGTCAGAGGGTTAGCTGCCCTCTGTAATAAAAAAAACTGAGTTAATGGATAAACGACGAACTGAAACGGGTGTCTTGCGACGCCCGCCCCGAGCATATGCGACGAACTAAAACGAACAAAATGAGATTAAAAAAAAAAAGAGAGTGGTTACCGTTCAAGCCCCGTAATCGCTGGGTCGCTGGATCGAATCCCGCTCGTCAGTCTTTTTCTAATTTCTAACACAGTCATTTTCTTTACTATTTATATTACAGTTGATGTAATGGGAAAAATACGTGTAACTGGATCAACTTTTAATAAATTTACAATGTTATTTGGCAGTCTACAAATTTTTATTATCACGAATAATATAATATTCATAACTACCGACTAGTAAACGGCCAAACGCATAAAGTGATAGTGAAAATGTATGCTTGTCCGTGATCTGAGAAATCCCTTATACCTGGAAGGAGCCCGAAACGACTTGTTACCTCCCAGTTTTGACCGGCACAGACGGCTTTCGAAAGATGTGCAATTAATCGTCGCTTTCGACATTACAAGTTGCGAGATGGTATTTTTCGTAAAAACATGAAAAACAAAGTTAAACGGCACCAGCTGCATTGAATAAATGCTACGTTTCCGCACACGCAAGGTCTTTTGAGGTTTTCCGTGGAAAAACAAACCTCGTTAACATTTTCAAAAACTTCTGTTTCAGCCGATAATTTGGAAGCAAACCATGCATAACGCAGCATTTCCTTAAATATCGGCGCTGATCATTGATCATGCAGTATCGAGTGTATTTTAATAGCGTCTTCACGAGAAGCAATTTCTCTTTGGATTAAATACGAACAATTTTGAAGACACGGACAGGCATACATTTTCAGTATCGTTTTATGCGTTTGGTCGTTTACTAGTCGGTAGTTATGAATATTACATTATTTGTGATAATAAAAATTTGTAGACTGCCAAATAACATTGCAAATGTAATAAAAGTTCATCCGATTACACGTATTTTCCCATTACATCAATTGTAATATAAATAGTAAAGAAAATGACTGTGTTAGATATAAAAAAAAAAAAAAATTGACGAGCGCGACTCCATCCAGCGACCCAGCGATTACCGGGCTTGAACGCTAACCACTCGCCTGCCGTTGCTTCCTGCCAAAAAAGCAGCCACGCACGGGTGTATACACGGTGTTACAAAAAGGTACGGCCGAACTTTCAGGAAACATTCCTCACATGCAAACAAATAAAATATGTTATGTGGACATGTGTCCGGAAACGCTTACTTTCCATGTTAGAGCTCAAAATCACATTAATCATGGAATGGAAACACACAGCAACTGAACGTACCAGCGTGACTTCAAACACTTTGTTACAGGAAATGTTCAAAATGTCCTCCGTTATCGAGGATACATGCATCCACGCTCCGTCGCATGGAATCCCTGATGCGCTGATGCAGCCCTGGAGAATGGCGTATTGTATCACAGCCGTCCAGAATACGAGCACGAAGAGTCTCTACATTTGGTACCGGGGGTGCGTAGACAAGAGCTTTCAAATGCCCCCATAAATGAAAGTCAAGAGGGTTGAGGTCAGGAGAGCGTGGAGGCCATGGAATTGGTCCGCCTCTACCAATCCATCGGTCACCGAATGTGTTGTTGAGAAGCGTACGAACACTTCGACTGAAATGTGCAGGAGCTCCATCGTGCATGAGTAGGCTCTTGTATGTTGTCGTCCGGACATTGGCGGATTGTAGTCGGCCGGCAGCTGGCCGAGGCGAAGTCGATATCTTTATCCTCAGCACCGCACCTGACGCTGGTGGAACTCGCGCAAGTGGCGAATCTCTACGGCACCGGCACCAGATCACATCTTTGCGCCTGTGATGCCTTTTGGCCCTGGCTGTCTCTAATGTTAAAGCTCATTTAAGTTTCGTTCATCTACGCTCAATGGAGCACGTTATCATGACTTCATAAGGGATACTCTACCTGTGCTGCTAGAACATGTACCTTTACAAGTACGACACAACATGTGGTTCATGCACGATGGAGCTCCTGCACATTTCCGTCGAAGTGTTCGTACGCTTCTCAACAACACATTCGGTGACCGATGGATTGGTAGAGGCGGACCAATTCCATGGCCTCGACGCTCTCCTGAGCTCAACCCTCTTGACTTCCATTTATGGGGGCATTTGAAAGCTCTTGTCTACGCAACCCCGGTACCAAATGTAGAGACTCTTCGTGCTCGTATTGTGGACGGCTGTGATACAATACGCCATTCTCCAGGGCTGCATCAGCGCATCAGGGATTCCATGCGACGGAGCGTGGATGCATGTATCCTCGCTAACGGAGGACCTTTTGAACATTTCCTGTAACAAAGTGTTTGAAGTCACGCTGGTACGTTCTGTTGCTGTGTGTTTCCATTCCAGACGCAGCACGCTTGACCATGTCACACCTATTTAGGAACGCTGAGTATGCCGACATGGCTTTTCTGTACGACTTTTGGTCTGTCGGTTGATTTGGAGGGAGCAGACCGAACAGTGGGGTCATCGGTCCCATCAGATTACGGAAGGATGGGGAAGGAAATCGGCAGTACCCTTTCAAAGGAACCATCCCGCATTTTCCTGAAGCGATTTAGGGAAATCACGGAAAATCTAAGTGAGGATGGGCGGACGCGAGTTTGAACCATCGTCCTCCCGAACGGGACTCTAATGTGCTAACCACTGCGCCACCTCGCTCGGTAACTGGAATCTTAACAGACGGATGGCCACAGAGACAGTCGGTACTTTTGTAATGGAAACAATGCTGCTGGTTGTAGGGAATACGGTAAACGAGTTTCTAACCGCTCAGTATAAGATTCGCCAACGGTTGTTGGGCTTGGCTAGAACTTTGAAGGGTCAATATCCGGCTCTGCCGAGCACTGTTGCCTAACGGGCCGCACTCAGACCTTGTGGGGCCGATTAGGGGCCTCTTTGACAGAGAAGTAGCGGCCCCGGTGGCGAAAACCGAGAACAGCTGCGAGAGCGAGAGGTGTGCTGACCACATGCCCCTCCATAACCGCATCGGGTGACACCTATGAAACGAAGATGACCGTTGGGCCTTCAACACTTGTTCGGACGGAGTTTGAGTTTCCAGTATCAGTTCTGACAATGTTTACTCGTATTTGCATTAAACTGTGTGACTGGTCATATTTCGTTTGAACTTGCAAATGAACCTGCATCAGCATGGGTTTCGAAAAAGACGGTCGTGTGAAACCCAGCTCGCGCTATTCGTCCACGAGACTCAGAGGGCCATAGACACGGGTTCACAGGTAGATGCCGTGTTTCTTGACTTCCGCAAGGCGTTCGATACAGTTCCCCACAGTCGTTTAATGAACAAAGTAAGAGCATATGGACTATCAGACCAATTGTGTGATTGGATTGAAGAGTTCGTAGATAACAGAACGCTGCATGTCATTCTCAATGGAGAGAAGTCATCCGAAGTGAGACTGATTTCAGGTGTGCCGCAGGGGAGTGTCGTAGGACCGTTGCTATTCACAATATACATAAATGACCTTGTGGATGACATCGGAAGTTCACTGAGGCTTTTTGCAGATGATGCTGTAGTGTATCGAGAGGTTGTAACAATGGAAAATTGTATTGAAATGCAGGAGGATCTGCAGCGAATTGACGCATGGTGCACGGAATGGCAATTCAATCTCAATGTAGACAAGTGTAATGTGCTGCGAATACATAGAAAGATAGATCCCTTATCATTTAGCTACAAAATAGCAGGTCATCAACTGGAAGCAGTTAATTCCATAAATTATCTGGGAGTACGTATTAGGAGTGATTTAAAATGGAATGATCATATAAAGTTGATCGTCGGTAAAGCAGATGCCAGACTGAGATTCATTGGAAGAATCCTAAGGAAATGCAATCCGAAAACAAAGGAAGTGCTCAGCAGTGTGGGATCCGTACCAGATAGGGTTGATGCAAGAGAGAGAGAAGATCCAACGGAGAGCAGCGCGCTTCGTTACAGGATCATTTACTAATCGCGAAAGCGTTACGGAGATGATAGATAAACTCGAGTGGAAGACTCTGCAGGAGAGACTCTCAGTAGCTCGGTACGGACTTTTGTTAAAGTTTCGAGAACATACCTTCACCGAAGAGTCAAGCAGTATATTGCTCCCTCCTATGTGTATCTCGCGAAGAGACCATGAGGATAAAATCAGAGAGATTAGAGCCCGCACAAAAGCATACCGACAATCGTTCTTTCCACGAACAATACGAGACTGGAATAGAAGGGAGAACCGATAGAGGCACTCAGGGTACCCTCCGCCACACACCGTAAGGTGGCTTGCGGTGTATGGATGTAGATGTAGATGTATCGTTGTTGTTGTGGTCTTCAGTCCTGAGACTGGTTTGATGCAGCTCTCCACGCTACTCTTTCGTGTGCAAACTTCTTCATCTCTCAGTACCTACTGCAGCCTACATCATTCTGAATCTGTTTAGTGTATTCATCTCTTGGTCTCCCTCTACGATTTTTACCCTCCACGCTGCCCTCCAATACTAAATTGGTGATCCCTTGATGCCTCAGAACATGTCCTACCAACCGATCCCTTCTTCTAGTCAAGTTGTGCCACAAACTCCTCTTCTCCCCAATCCTATTCAATACTTACTCATTAGTTACAGAGTGTATATTAAATAGAAATTTGGTATTCTCGGGACACTGTACACTGTTCATCGCGGAATATTGAATTTCCCAACGATCTCCGAAACAAAATGTCCCATACACTATGTGATCAAAAATATCCGGACAACTGGCTGAAAATGACTTACATGTTCGTGGCGCTATCCATCAGTAATGCTGGTATTCAGTATGGTGTTGGCCCACCCTTAGCCTTGATGACGACTTCCACACTCTCAGGCATACGCTCAATCAGGTGCTGGAAGGTTTCTTGGGGAATGGCAGCCATTCTTCATGGAGTGCTGCGCCGAGGAGAGGTATTGATGTCGGTCTGTGAGGCCTGGCACGAAGTCGGCGTTACAAAACATCCCAAAGGTGCACTATAGAATTCAGGTCAGGCTTCTGTGCAGGTCAGTCCATTACAGCGATGTTACTGTCGTGTAACCACTCCACCACAAGCTGTGCATTATGAACAGGTGACCGATCGTGTTGAAAGATGCAGTCGCCATCCTCGAATTGCTCTTCAACAGTCGGAAGTAAGAAGGCGCTTAGAACATCAGTGTAGGTCTGTGCTGTGATGGTGATACGCAAAACAATAAGGGGTGCACGCCCACTCCACGAAAAACACGACCACACCACAACACCACCGCCTCCGAATTTTCCTGTTGGCACTACACACATTTTTTTGCAAAAACAGACATAATGTCTTACGGGATAACCGCAATCAGTGATTTTATAATGTTACTTAAAATCCGTCTTGATTGCAAATTTTTTTATTATTCATATGACCGGTATCGGTTCATTCAGAACCATCTTCAGATCTGTAAAAATAATTACGCTAATTTACTATTTCACGAAAGCAAATCTTTTTCATCCTATCTAATCAACATCAAATGTACCAGAACGTACCTGATATTTCAGTTACAGGAGTAACCCGTCCAAATCAGCAACTTTCACATGCTACGTCACATAAAATTGGTTGGCAAAGTGCACGTCATTTATATTAAATATAACACTATTACCGACAGGTGGCGTCTGGTACATTTGTTACATTCCATTTGCACATACTGTATTCAGTAGATCTTTTTTATATTAAAAAATTTTAATTAAAATATGTAGATGTCAAAGCTAAAATCTGTACTTGTCAGGATTATAAAACAGTAAAATTATCGTTTTTATACGATCTAAAAGGCATAGGGCGATTTATATATCTATGGTGCTGGTGTGAACTTGTTTTCTTCTACGGTCTGCTTCCGTGGTTCCCGCCACTTTGGTGTTGTGCCGCGGTCCGCTCAGTCGTCTGCTGTCCATCGCCGCGGGCAAGAGGGCCGCACAGGAGGGCCACGTCAACGACGCCAGGCGTTGCACGCGTCTTCCGGCTTCTCCACCGCGCACCGTATCTCATCCCTCGGCCTGGATCTCCATACGCAACAGTTGTCATCTTAGTAGGTCGTCATAAATGCTAAAATAGGCGTTATGATTAAATTCGCTTTGTTCGTTGAGGATTAAATCAGGATCTTTATTTTTGTGGGTGTATATTTCGATCTCTTCTAAAATGTTAAGAAACCGTCCCTTGTGAGCTCTATGCAGGATGTCTAAGTTGTTTTCAATATTCGTGACTGAGTGCTTTGTCGCAGCCATATGCGCCCCAAAAGCTGTTTTGTTTTGAGAGTAGGTGTGCTCCCTGAATCTGGTTTCAAAGTTCCTACCAGTCTGCCCTATATATTGTTTACAGCAGTCATTACATTTGATTTTATATACACCTGAATCCTGAAATTTATTCCTACTATTACATATTCTATGCCGGAGCTTCAATTTTAACGTGTTATTTGTTCGGAACCCTATTTTGACGTCGGATTTACGAAAGCATCTTTCAATTTTGTCTGCAATTCTTCCATTGTAAGTGAGAGCTACATATTTTTTCTTGTTGTTCCTCTTAACTGCTACTTGACTTCCTTCTGTTTGTTCCATTTGCCTCTTCTTTATCTTCCTATAAATAGTGTTATATTTAATATAAATGACGTGCACTTTGCCAACCAATTTTATGTGACGTAGCATGTGAAAGTTGCTGATTTGGACGGGTTACTCCTGTAACTGAAATATCAGGTACGTTCTGGTACATTTGATGTTGATTAGATAGGATGAAAAAGATTTGCTTTCGTGAAATAGTAAATTAGCGTAATTATTTTTACAGATCTGAAGATGGTTCTGAATGAACCGAAACCGGTCATATGAATAATAAAAAAATTTGCAATCAAGACGGATTTTAAGTAAAACTACGCACATTGGCAGATGACGTTCACCGGGCGTTCGTCATACCCACACCCTGCCATAGGATCGCCACATTGTGTACCGTGATTCGTCACTGCACACAACGTTTTTCCACTCTTCAGTCGTCCAATGTTTACGCTCCTTACACCAAGTGAGGCATCGTTTGGCATTTACGGCGTGACGTGTGGCTTACGAGCAGCCCCTCGACTATGAAATCCGAGTTTTCTTACCTCTCGCCTAACAGTCATAGTACTTGCAGTGGATCCTTATGCAATTTGGAATTCCTGTGTGATGGTCTGAATAGATGTCTGCCTATTACACATTACGACTCTCTTCAACTGTCGGCGGTCTCCGTCAGTCAGCAGACGAGGTCGGCCTGTACACTTTTGTGCTGTACGTGGTCCTTCACGTTTCCATTTCAGTATCACAAAGGAAACAGTGAAACTAGGGCTGTTTAGGAGTGTGGAAATCTCGCGTGCAGACGTATGACACAAGTGACACCCAGTCACCTGACCACGTTCGAAGTCCGTGAGTTCCGCGGAGCGCCCCATTCTGCTCTCTCACGATGTCTAATGACTACTGAGGTCGCTGATATGGAGTACCTGGTAGTAGGTGGCAGCACAGTGCACCTAATATGAAAAACGTCTGTTTTTTGGGGTGTCCAGATACTTTTGATCATAGGTGGCGACGCTAAACGTAACCTTCAAAATGGCGGCTGGAACAGACGTGCGTCCAGAACGGAGAGCTGTCAGTGTTTCTTCTGGCGGAAAACCAGAGCATTGCAGATATTCTCGGGCACTTGCAGAATGCAACGACAGGCCTCTTGCTTATGTACCCCACAGCCCGGATCTCCTAACCTACAAATTCCATCTTTTTGGCCCAATTAATGGTGCACTCCGCGGGAGGCAGTGCGTGGATGATGCGAAGGTTACTGATGCAGCAAGACGTTGGCTCCGAGCGTCAACCATGCCGTGTCTGGGAAGCTCGCATACTCGGTTCACTAGACAAACACTCAAGCAAGTCGTATTACTGAGTTTTATTACAATAAGAAAATTACAATACTTCACTTTGACAGTTGCACAGATGTGTCACAAGCAAAGGGCGACTTACAAAATAATCAGTCTTCTTCAGTATAGACAATCCCAAGTTTGTGCTACGTGGAGAGTACAAGCGAAGTGACTAGCGTTGACACTAGTAACCGAAGTGGCCTATCTCGAAGCTACTATTGAACTGGGTACCGTTGACGCTGCTATAGAACGCTTATGCCCTCTCCACGAAGGGACCGCTGCTGTCGCCATCTCTCTCACCACGTCCACCACTGCTGGCGGCTCACCTCCAACTGCGCAACGCTACGCACTGTTCCCATGCAACTGCCCAACACTACAATAGCGAATATTCCAACAATGCCAACCAGCCACAGACTGCACACAGCACAGTCAGTGATTTTCATACAGAGCGCTGCATGGCGTTTAGAGATGGGGGATCCGCTCTTGAACTAATTCATAGAGTTGAATCTTTCAAAGAAGTGAACAATCAGTGATTCAGAAAAAAAGAACGGTAGCTCCAAACGTTTCCCACGGCAGAGAGAGAGAGATGGAGCATATCAGCAACGCCTCTGCTGGTTACAGCACAGTGCACGCCACACAACACAGCCAGCGCAGGCCTCTGCCCTGCTTCTTCCTTGGCTGCCTGCGTTGTGCAGTGCCCCATTGGATTTTGTGTTTCACATATGCCGTGCCGTCTCTGTGCGTCGTCTGCCATGTGCAGTGTCTGGCGCAGCTTAACTTCGCATCGCACTCTGTCGGCGATCGTTTCATTCGCACGTCCTGCCCTCTGGGCAGATGATGTGAGCAACGGGACAGAGAGCCACCTAGCAGATAACATAGGAACTACTTGCAACAACCTGCTCGCAAGGGAACGGACGGTTTGTCTCGGAGCGGGTGAGTGGTGGCCGTTCACCGCTCCCCCCACCCTCGGAACTCGCCCGCTCAACGCTCACCCCACCGTTCTCGACTCTAGCCAGAGCGTTGAGCAAAGCAACTCAGGTGTCACTCTGGTCTCTGCGGTCTTAGCTCACGCAGTAATACAGCTCGCGGCTCGACCTGCTCGACTCAGTGCTTCTGCATCGGAGATCATCTCTACTGGATATTGTTCTCCGTAGTAATACCGCTATGTATATTACATTATTATGTTATGTATACATCATTTGTTTTTATTTTATTTTTATTTGTTTAAACTGATCAGATTAGGTTCCTGACGACTCCTCTTACTATAGGATTTTTATTATGGACACTCGAATTTACGCTTTAATTACGAGCGAACCGATAAACGTATCGCAAAATGTGATACACCAATATTTTCCTTGTTTTATTCTGCGTAAGGCCATATGCAGCACTTTCGTTTTACAGTCAAATTTATATTTTTTTTTCTTATTCTGGTGCGGATTTTGCGATTTTAGGCGTCTTCGGAAGGAAACGTTCACTTTAAAAATATATGGCTTGCGATGCATTTGTATGAGGTTAATGAAATTTTAATACATTATAGCCAAATATATTTTTAATGTAAATCTCAAGTTACAACATTTTCCGATCACCCAAAAAACCACGATAGTGCAAAATAAATCAATAATCAAAAACTTTGTCATATCGTGGAAATTTCAATAAACAATACAAAATTCTTACTCATTATCTGTGTTACTTCAAAATAGGATCAAATAAGATCAAAATACAGGTATAGTACTGGAATAAACCAAGTTTAAAGGGCAATGTGCCTTCCATTTATTTTCTATTGTAAATAAGTGGTGAGTCATGAAAAAGAGCTAATTCATTTCAGGGAGTGAACAGTTCTGATCCGATCTCTGAAAAGAACAGTTTTGCCCATCTCTAGTGGCGTTACCAACATAACAACCTAAACAGCCTACTTACAAAGCATGCAGTAGTGCTGGAGTTTTGTCCAATATTATTTCATACTCTTTAGAAATTAAATGACACCGGAAGCTATATTCTTTCTCTGCCGTCTCTTTGTACGTCTGACCTGCAGCTGCTCGCACGTTTGCAGGTTAGCTGGACCATCTGGCTGGCCAGTGCGGTCCAAGTTTAATGCGGTGGTAAAGCTGCTTTGTCGCGTTACGGCTCACTCTACATGCTAAGGCTGTGGTCACAGTGGCTCCGATATCGGTGGATTCCGCCTACGACCGACATCGGCCGGAGGCGGCCGATCTTTTCAAATCGGTACGCCGCTAGCAGTGCCGTGACACTATAGGCGATCTATCTCCCGAAAGTACAGACTTCGGACGACAATCAATGAAATTCCGATCAGTTTGTTTTCTTCGGTCAAATCGATCGACGTTCTCGCACACGAAACTGTTCACTGCAAGAAAGAGTGAGTTTGTGGCATCCTGGCGATGGAAATATCGTAATCGGAATGTAGTTCGGAATCGATTCCCTGAAATCGCAGGTTTATTCGAAACCTCAAATAGGCAAAATCTTTATTGCAAATTTTAGGCATAGATTATAACATCAGAAAATAATCTGTTCAGGTGGTGTATATGCTTATAGCTACTGTACTGGGCCTTTTTTATGGTGGGTTGTGATTAGTTGTCTACAAATTATTATTACTGCTTGATGGTGGTTCAAATGGCTCTGAGCACTATGGGTCTTAACATCTGAGGTCATCAGTCCCCTAGAACTTAGAACAAAAGGACATCACACACATCCATGTCCAAAGCAGGATTCGAACCTGCGACCGTAGCAGTCACGCGGTTCCGGACTGAAGGGCCTAGAACCGCTCGGCCACCGAGCCCGGATACTTAATGGTGTTTTATGCCGCTAGGGTAGTGATTCTGTTAATATGGCTTGCAAATGTGGTACACGGCACGGATATCCACTTTTAAGTGCTGTAGTTTATCAGAGCATCTTATGCTACACTTCATGCGTGTCTTTCACTCGTGTTCTAAATGATAAAGGTTACTTGACGTGCGTCTGCACAACTTTAAACTTAAACAGCGGAAGAGAGTGTTTATAACTTCCTTTTCAACAAAGCGGTTCAAATGGCTCTGAGCAATATGGGACTTAACATCTGAGGTCATCAGTCCCCTAGAACTTAGAACTACTTAAACCTAACTAACCTAAGGACATCACACACATCCATGCCCGAGGCAGGATTCGAACCTGCGACCGTAGCGGTCACGCGGTTCCAGACTGAAGCTCCTAGAACCGCACGGCCACACCGGCCGGCTCCTTTTCAAGGCCACCACGAATTATCTCCGGTATGTAACAAGAACGTTTTTCCCGTCATCTCATATATTCGTAAAACTTGTCTGGTTATTCAGATTAACTGAGGATAGAGTGTGTAGTACTCGCGACGTTCTTTACGAGACAGGAAAGCTCGTTCACACGCATTCGACGTCTCTTTAGTAGCAGAAGCCTCTGTGCACCACTCGTATGCAAGCGCAGAGGCATCGTGGTATCCAACCCACCCTCAGAGGTTAAAATCTAATCTGCTGCATACAGACAATAGATTCTAACCTAACGTAACCTTCCTGATGCTGCCAAAAACTGACGAAGGAAATCGGATACACTGTGACCACGCTGTCGATCGATGTTCTCGGGTGACCTCTGGCAACGGTGTCTTGACTACCGTTGTCTGTGCCACTGTGAACGCCGTAGAGATGGGTAGTTCGCGAACGAACGGGTGCAAAGGAACGGTTCTCGAAGACGAACGAAAGGAGCGAGGAACGAATTCCAAGGAACGATCGGTTCATTGTTCACTTCCGTCGCGGCGGTCTACTTATAGTTCCCGGGAACGAGGAACGATCGGTTCATAGTTCACTAGTTCACTTCGGTCGCGGCGGTCACCTCGGCCGTTCTCGTTCCAGCCTCGGTCGAGTGCTCGTCTCAGTCTCGGTCTGCCTCGGCCGAACTCGTCGTTCTTCGCATGACCACCTGTTTCAGTTCCACTGCCGACTGCTCCTAGTTAGTTCAGTATCCAGTTGTTCGTTTCGTTCACTGCGTTTGCCTATTTTACAAGTGTTCCAAACTGTTCTTGCACTTGGTTCTGGCTATTCAGCGTCCACGACTGGTAATCAAAAAGTATTTTATAGTTACGTAAATTACATAAAAATTACGTCGTATGTAATAGGTACGTCTTTTCAGGTAACAAATAAAAGGGCATATCAACTCACTTCATTACATCGATGAAAAGCAGAAGACATACTTATAACATGGCAAGTTTTTTTTTGTTATTCATATATTTTTTGGTTTCATCGACTTGATTTAGTAACTAACTTCCAATAATTTGCTTAATTTTTAGTGTAAGAAAATTTATATAAAGCGATTTTCGTGTATCTTTCATACACAAAACATTATATTTAGGAAGGCTCTAATTATTTTTAAGTTTGGATGTTTCTAATTTGCATTACCTGCTAGTTTGATTTCTTTGAAAAAAAAAAGTGGGTTGTGGGTCATTTTGGCTCAGTAGGAAAAACGGTGCCTCTCCATTTGAAAAGACATAGATTGCCATAAAATCGCATTTACTTATTATCTCATAAACATTTGTTCAGAGGGAGCTTTCAAACCAAAAACTTTATTACTGCGAACTTAATTATTATTATTATTGCTGCATTAATAATGCAACATAAAAACCTAATTTTTACTAAGCGTATGACGCAAGTATGATGAGAAAACCACATTTTATTTTATGCTTCCATAAAGTCTCTACTTCGCCTACGAACTCAGAGACAACGTGAATTATATATAGGGTGTAAACGATTATTGTTTACAACGTAGCATAGCTATGTAGTGGAAGTCGAAACGAAGAATTTTATACAAGACACTTGTAGTCTATTAAGTTGGGAAACAGCCACCAACGGGTTTACAGGACTAGATGAGCGCCACGTGAGGTTTTCATGTTCTCTTCTTCAGCTCTCTACACATCGTCATTGATTGTTTCGCAGTTGTTGCTTGCATTAGCTTGTTATTTCTTCACTGCCTTATTATTACATGTTTGTTTGTTGTATATGCTCGTAACGGGCAACACATCGTCCGTAACTGGCGAGCAGTCTGTACTCGGGCCGGTTTTCCGTGCGCCACCCTATATTATTTTCCTGCGATCAGCCACACAAGGCTACAGCTGGCTAAACAAGAGGTTCTGCAGAATCACAGAAATTACTTCTCAAAGTGTGAAAGAATTCTGCAATGAATAAAAACTCTGTACTCCAGGGGGGAGGCAAGTGCCCCCTCTTGGTGCCCTCCATCCTTCAGGCACCTACACTACTAGTTTTCAGTTTATCTTAAGAACCATATACCAAGTACAAATGAACGGTGAACGAGTAAAAGTGAACGATTCCCAAAAAAGAACGATCAGAAGTGAATTGTTCCCAAGGATGAACGAGTTTGACCATCTCTAAAACGCAGCCTAAGACAGCATATAACGCATCCCTATGATCGTACTTGACTGTACTGGGCACGGCTTTTTGCTCCACTTGAGATTCAAGGAAACGCGGAAGACTGTAATGTTTACATCAGTTTTGTTCTTATGATGCAGAGTAGAGTGAAAGAGCCAGCCGGCCTCCTTCAGAATTGGAAGGGAGTGCGGAAGCAGTCGGCAGAGCGGACTGTGGCAGCCTTGTGGGCTAGCGGCAGTTCGGCGGTCAAGGTCACACAGCGCGCGGGCCCCCACATTCCTTCCCGCTCGTGCCGACCGCCGAGTTCCATCGACTGCGCCGTTGCGTAAGGACGGTCGCCCTGGCAACGGATTCCCTCACGTACCGCTAGTGGCTGAGACAGCCGAGCTCGCTAATTGCGCTGACGTGCAGTAACAACAACAGCTCCCTACCTGAGGCCACACTTACACGGGGAGCTGCATAACGGCACATTTTCGACAAACATCTACATCTACATCGCTGGGCATTAACCTTTGCAGTACCGACGCATTTTCCGTGACGCGTGTTATCACTTTACACAAAACTTCCGGGTTGATGGACCGTGCTCGATCCATAAAACTTTCCCCTAACGTTTCATTTCTGACTGTGCGATACATCTTGTGGTGTGCGTACTGTAGGACCTTCCGTATACATACCATCAGATTATTTGACTTGTCGCTCTAACGAAGTAGGCGAGTGTCAGCAATATGTCTCGGGTCTTATCGTGGCGTGTTTATCTTCTGCCGTTAGGTCAGACCATAGAAATGCCACTTGCACGCTTAGAGTAGCAGATTGACGGTGAGCAACTTTAAACAGAACTTGATTAATTTTCACACACATTTATTAAAATAATAACAAGCATAAAAATTACTTAACTTGGTTCTGGATGCTATTTACAATCTGACGTTCCTTTGGTATTGGTACGTTAACCTTATTCTCACGTATCTCTGATACTTGATAAAAGTGTCTATACATTTATCTTCATGTCTATGTACAGGAATATGGTAGTCTTATTAGGTGCAGACTGAAACTTGACTATAGACTGGTACAGACAAATGTAGACATACTAAAGCAGACAGGTACAGACTGGTGCAGACAAATGCAGACTGACTAAATGTCTATACATTTATCTTCATGTCTATGTACAGGAATATGGTAATCTTATTAGGTGCAGACTGAAACTTGACTATAGACTAGTACAGACAAATGTAGAACTCGTACAGACTGGTACAGACTAAAGCAGACAGGTACAGACTGGTGCAGACAAATGCAGACTGACTAATCGGAGGTCTGTACACTCGTTATAATACCTCGTGCTTTCGTGTACCACTGCGCGAGTGTGATTTGTGAGGAGAAAAGGTTCTACGTCAGCAGCAATCTCATTGGCTGCGTTACATATTAATACGTGGATCGGCGGAAGCAGAATTTGGTCTGTCTCTATGGCAGCGCCATCTCGTAATGTGGAGACGGACGAGCGCTGCACTTGCGCTGTTGTGCTTAGCGGGGCGCATTCTAGTGGGAAAGTTGTGTACGCGCTGACTACGCGGAACTATGTACACAACACATCTTCAGAGGTAAAGCGGCGAACTATAACCTGAACTGGGGGGAGCGCAAATTACAGAGGATGAACATTAGAAAAACCGAAAAACTGTAGGTACAGATTCCTAACTGGAAATGGAGAAAAACGGTCCTATGCAGATGCGTCTGGAAGTGGATGGTGTGTGTGAAACGACAACTGATCGTCCCGGAAGGCCGTACAGAGCTGCATCCCATCCACGTCACAACAGATGTTCCAAGTGGCCTCCACGTGATGTAGCGCACGTATTCACAAGTCGCATAATGGGCTGCCTCACTCTTTCGCACGTTGCGGTCTCTCCCCGAGTAGCGACGCAGGTGTCGTGATCGCGCTGTTGACGGATCTGCACATCAGGAACCGGTTCAGCAGACCCAACGCTTTTCAGATGCCCCCAGAGGTAAAGCCCCAGAGGTTCAAGTGCGGTGGTCTAGCAGGCAGTGCGATAGGGTCTCCACGCCCTATTCGACGTCGTGGGGAAGATATCATTGAGGTGTCGGCGAACTGTAATGGACAAGTGGGGTGTAGCTCTGTCATGCAGAAACCACATAACCTCTCCTATTGCCAAAGGCACTGAGGGATCTAAAATTTAAAAACCTCTCTCACACCGGCCTGATTTAGCTTCACTGATCAGGATAGTAAAAAACATGCGTATGTTAAGGGAATTTTCATTGACAAAGCAGTCTTATCACATTGACACAGTTCAATACTGTTCTATCCTGATTAAATTGAGCTTAACTTAAATTCCATAAGGCAGTGAAGCAATTTCGAAGTCTCGGTGCGACGAAAATTGTCAGCCGATCTCCTGAAAACATTTGTAATAATTATTAACTTTCGGTGATCACATGGGGAAGACCGGAGATCTGCTGGTAAGACCGTGTTAGCCTATTTATTTGAAGTAACTGGATACCTTGAGCATACAAAACGGCAGGTTCGTCCAGTGTAAATCAGACGTTCCCCACTGATCCCGTGCAACGCAGCATAGTAAGCAGACACTGTCAATAATAATCAGTTAAATAATACGCGAACACATTTACTTTAGTTTAGTTCATGTATTAAATTCCTCCTCATACAGAATCTCATCAAGATGGCGACTAGCTCAATAATACATACATATACATCCTCCTTCTTTCACGACTAATCGCCAAGAAGTTCCTTCATTCGTTATAAGAGAAAACATAGATAGCAGAGAAGCTATTCCATGGAGTAAATGGACGCTCCAAGGAATAATTGGGCTTGAAACTACTTTGCATTGATAATCGGTAAGATAAGAAGAGATATTTCGAGATATGTACTGAGTTATATAATTTATAAAATTTCTGAAAATATCGCGGAGAGCGCTGCAAGAGACATTACAGTCGGCGAACTGTAACGGACAAGTGGGGTGTAGCTCTGTAATGCAGAAACCACATAACCTCTCCTATTGCCAAAGGCACTGAGCTGTCAGGTCAGAGGGGTGTTCTGAACACAGTTTCGACACAAAGCAGCTCCATAGGCTGTGGAGCGGAAGGGGTAGCCTAGCAATAGAACAGTGCATCACTCATTTATTGAACACATGTCAGGTATTACCCAAAAGGAAAAATCAGTACAAATTACGAAATAATATTCTTTTCCTTTAAGTCACTCAAACATTTAAACAGGCAAATAGCAATCATTTAACTGAAAGCCTTTTAAGAAAGCAAGGCTAGAAAATTTGAATGATGAGTTAAAATCATATTTAAATAGCCTCTGACCGAGCGCATATTTTAAAACGAAATACTTCCTTTAAGGAACCATCGATCAAAATTAATTACATAATCGTCAACAACCATATTACATCCAAGACATTTAAGATTAAACAGTAATGTATAACATCAGAGAGCTGCAGTCCCAAGTTTTAAGCAGCACGTTTCAGATGGACTGCACTGCAACAGTACAAGTCCCTCAGAGGATCTCCCCACACAGGAAGTTATGGCCGCAATCGACAAAATATCAACATCACTCCATGTACAGACCAATTCTCTTCTCCGAAAGCAGCCACCGCAACTCTCGGGAACCACTGGGACATCCAATCCAAAAATCGTTACTCCTTCACACAAAATACAGGACGCCCGCTTCCCGCTGCTTGCTACGGCGCCTTCCGTTCAGAGCCAACTTGTATAACTCCATGCGTCAACCCGACAACCCCTTCCACGACGTCCCGGAGCACCCCACCCCCCCCCCCCCCCACAGGACCTCCCTCGTTACTCCTCGCGTAGCCCCCCCAGAGGGCGCTGCTTACCGCCATGACCATGGCAGGAAAGATAAACCACCAGAGTGGCACTATCGATATGAGCCGCCACGGCTCAGGCACATTCTCTAGCAGCCCAGCCAGAGTATTCTGCACTAATTCCAGGTACATTCCTCCGTCCAGGCGTTGTCGAATAATAACCGGTCCCAGTATTTCATTGCCAAGAACCCCTGCTCATACATTGATGTCTTAACCATTGATGCCTTAACCATTCCCCGAGGATTGTCTGTAGCCCGCAGATAACGATTACGCAAATTGATGATGCCAGTTCTGGTAAAGCTTGCTTCTTCAGTAAAGATGACTAATGACAGACATCTATATTTACATTTACACAGCTACACCGAGAGCCATCGCATGGTGCGTGGAAGAGGGTACTCTGTACCACTACATGTCGCTTTCTTTCCTGTCCCACTCGCAAACAGACCGAGTGCCTCCGTATGAGCCATAAATTGTCGAATCTTATCTTCATGGTCCTTACGCGCAATATATGTTGGCGACAGAGTCTTTCGGCAGTCAGCTTCAAATCCTGGCTCTAAATTTTTTTCAGTAGTGTTTCTCGAAAAGAACGTTGCCTTTCCTCCAGGTATACCCATTTGACTTCGCAAAGCATCTCTGTAACACTTACGTGTTGTTCGAACCTACCGTTAACAATTCGAGCAGGCCGCCTCTGGTTTGCTTCGATTTCTTTTTGCAATCCGATCTGGAACGGATTCCAAACACTCGATCAGTACTCAAGAATAGGTCCACCAGCGTCCTATATGCGCTCTCCTTTAAAGAGGAATCACTCCTTCCCAAAATTCTCCCAATAAACCGAAGTCGACCATTCCCCTCCCCTGCCACAGTCCTCACATACTCGTTCCACCCCATATCGCTTTGCAGCGTTACACCCAAATACTTAAAGGACTTGACGGTGTCAAGCAGGACACCACTAATACTTATCAGAATGTGACAGGCTTGATCTTCCTACTCATCCGCATTAACTTAGATTTTGCACATTTAGGGCTAGCAGATTCATCACACTAACTGGAAATTTTGTCTGTGTCGTCGTCGTCTTGTTTCTTTCTACAGTCACTCAACTTCGACACCTCACCATACATCACGACATCGGCAGCAAACAACCACTTTCGTTGAAGTAATTGAAAACAAAATATTTTTTGCTCTCGGAGGGGGGGGGGGGGGAGCGTTCAATGAGTAATACAACATATTTTTTTCTGGACGCAGGTTCGCTTTATACAAGATTCCAGTACACCACATTCTTCCCCTCTCTTTTGGCTACAAAGCCCCATTTTTAAACATGATCTCCGTTTAATGTGACAGCCACGTGTTACAAGGAGGGCGTGTACGCCCGCATGGAACCACTTTATTGATTGACGTCTAAGCCAGCGTCTCGCTGCTTCAGTAACCTCCCCATCATCCACGTACTCCTTCCCGCAGAGCACATCCAATGGGCCAAACAGATGGCAGTCGGAAGGAGCGAGATCCGGCTGAAGGGTGGATGAGGAAGGACACTTAAATGCAGTTTTCTGAGGTCCTCTCGGATGCGCGGACTTATGTGAGGAGAAATTCGTTTGGACCTTTCGGCAACGAACACGCTGAAGCGGTTTCTTCAACTTCCTGAGGGAAGGACACCTCAATTCCGAGCTGATCGTTGCACCATGCGGGAAGACATAAAGCAGAGTAACGTCTTAAGACTTGTAGAAGAGCGTTGCCGAGACTTTACCGGGTGGAGGTGCGGCTTTGAACTACACTACTGGCCATTAAGAATGCTACACCAAGAACAAATGCAGATGATAAACGGATCTTCATTGGACAAATATATTATACTAGAACTGACATGTGATTACATTTTCACGCAATTTGGGTGCATAGATCCTGAAAAATCAGTACCCAGAACAACCACCTCTGGCCGTAATAACGGCCTTGATACGCCTGGGCATTAAGTCGAACACAGCTTGGATGGCGTGTACAGGTACAGCTGCCCATGCAGCTTCAACACGATACCACAGTTCATCAAGAGTAGTGACTGGCGTATTGTGACGAGACAGTTGCTCGGCCACCATTGACCAGATGTTTTCAATTGGTGAGAGATCTGGAGAATGTGCTGGCCAGGGAGGCAGTCGAACATTTTCTGTATACAGAAAGGCCCGTACAGGACCTGCAACATGCGGTCGTACATTGTCCTGCTGAAATGTAGGGTTTCGCAGGGATCGAATGAAGGGTAGAGCCACGGGTCGCAACACATCTGAAATGTAACGTCCACTGTTCAAAGTGCCGTCAATGCGAACAAGAAGTGACCGAGACGTGTAACCAATGGCACCCCATACCATCACGCCGGGTGATACACCAGTATGGCGATGACGAATACACGCTTCCAATGTGCGTTCACCGCGATGTCGCCAAACACTGATGCGACCATCATGATGCTGTAAACAGAACCTGGATTCATCCGAAAAAATGATGTTTTGCCGTTCGTGCACCCAGATTCGTCGTCGAGTACACCATCGCAGACGCTCCTGTCAGTGATGCAGCGTCAAGGGTGACCGCAGCCATGGTCTCCGAGCCGATACTCCATTCTGCTGCAAACGTCATCGAACTGTTCGTGCAGATGTTTGTTGTCTTGCAAACGTCGCCATCTTTTGACTCAAGGATCGAGACGTGGCTGCACGATCCGTTACAGCCATGCGGCTAAGATGCCTGTCATCTTGACTGCTATTGACACGAAGCCGTTAGAATCCAGCACGGCGTTCGGTATTACCCTCCTGAACCCACCGATTCCATATTCTGCTAACAGTCATTGGATCTCGACCAATACGAGCAGCAATGTCGCGATACGATAAACCGCAATCGCGATAGGCTACAATCCAACCTTTATCAAAGTCGGAAACGTGATGGTACGCATTTCTCCTCCTTACACGAGGCATCACAACAACGTTTCACCAGACAACGCCGGTCAGCTGCTGTTTGTCTATAAGAAATCGGTCGGAAACTTTCCTCATGTCAGCACGTTGTAGCTGTCGCTACCGGCGCCAGCTTGGTGTGAATGCTCTGAATAGCTAATCATTTACATATGACAGCATCTTCTTCTGTCTGTAGCACGTCATCTTCGTGGTGTAGCAATTTTTATTGCTAGTAGTGTACTTCTTCGGAAGAGATATGGTGTGGCGCCACTATATGGTCGCATTTTGTTTCCATTTCATAATGATGAACCCGTGTTTCATCGCCTGTGACGATGTTCGACAAAAAATTCTGTTGACCAAACCTCGTAAAGCGCAAGCAACTCAGCACGGATGGTCCTTCATTTCTCTTTATGCTCTTTTGCTAGGAGACGAAGAACCCAGCGGGCACACAGCTTTGAGTACCGGAACTGTGGGACGAGTGTGTCAGCACTACCAACAGAGACGTGAGTTCAGCAGCGAGGTGCTCGAGTGTGATCCGTCGACCATCTCGAATGAGAGTGTCCAGACGTTCCAACGTTGCACGAGCCACAGCCGTGTGCGGCCGACCGGCACGCGGCACATCGGACCGGTTTGTGCAGCCTTGTTGCGATGATGACAGAAGCCCAGCCCAACGAATCACCGTGCTTTTGTTCGCTGCCAGACCTCCGTAGACGTGCTTCAAGCGCCAGTGAATACCTGCAATGTTGAGACCCTCAGTGACAGCAGTTACAGCGTTTCCGCCGCCATTTGGAAGGCTACATACAGCGTCACCATTTATCGCAACTTCATGAAACTAGAGGGCCCGAAGCTTGAATATGCTACGATGTGCCACAACGAATTCATTATTTTTTTAACCGACATTGGCCGAGAAAAAAATATGTTGCATTACTTATTGAACGACTCTCTTATCGTTCTCTCTTGCTTCCTGGTCATTATCCAAGGTCGGGTGTACTTCAAAAATGGTTCAAATGGCTCTGAGCACTATGGGACTTAACATCTTAGGTCATCAGTCCCCTAGAACTTAGAACTACTTAAACCTAACTAACCTAAGGACAGCACACACATCCATGCCCGAGGCAGGATTCGAACCTGCGACCGTAGCAGTCGGGTGTACTGAAGCATATGTTTTTGTCTTGGTTGTTTGTTAGCATCAGATCAGCTGCCCACGACACAATTTCTGCAGACAAGTGACAAAATGGTAATTAAAATTCTTCTGGGTATTATGCTGTCGTTGCTAAAAACTAACAACAATAATAAACTAAAACCGACGTTTCGGCCGAATTGCAATGGCCTTCCTTAGGGTACGACTGGTGTTGCATGGGGATAGGTGCTTCTATTTATTACAGACTACTTATGTCTGACGTCACTGTTGTAAAACTTTTAATTAGTCCTCTAATATGATTGGCTAGTCATGACGTAAGGGAAGATGGAAAGAAAGAGGCTATTCGTGGATGTCCATGTCGTCAACGATTGGTAGCTGTCCGCCAATCAGCGTTCGGCTTCTGGTCGGCTAGTTTTCCTCCTGGTGTGCGCGGAAGGGACTGACAGTTGCTCTACAGCTGTTTGTGCAGATACACCCGTGTCCCGTGTAGCTTCTGCCCCGCGACCGCTCGCGGCCCGTTGGACTGGGATGGCCGGCGGCCAGGACGCCGGGAGTTTGTAGCCATCTTCTCTGTTGATGTTGTCAGGCTGCTTAATAATTTCGATCGCCTCCCGTATTTTGCGTTCTCGCATCCACGATTCTTTCGCCAGTACTCGGGCCTCCTGGAACCTGATAGGTTGTCCACAGTCACGGTGGTGTTCCGCTAACGCCGATTTGTTATGTTGTTGTAATCGTACATAGCGTTCGTGCTCTGCTGACAGGTCTCCCTGTTTCTCCTATGTAGGCAGCTCCGCACTCGCACCGTAGTTCGTAAGAATGTTAAGAATGTTGACTACATTCTTGGTGGAACCTATCATTTCGTGGATCCTGTGATTCCTTCGAAAAATCGGTTTGAAACCTCGTCGGCGGGGGACGTTGACTAGCCGTTCACTGACGCCTTTTACATATGGCAAGTGTACCAGTGGAAGCTTCTCTTCTTTGCCTTATTCACGCTTTCTGTCCCTTTGGTTTTAGCTACCTTGCTTATGATTTTGTAATCATAGCCGTTGGCACGAAACGTGTGTTGTAGTTCCTTTAATTCTTCTTTGATGTTATTTTCTTCGCTTATCCGGTAGGCTCGGGCAGTTAACGTATGCAGGACAGAATACTTTTGAGGTGTGTGGTGGTGGTTCTCCGCGTGCAGGTACTCATTAGTGTGCGTTGGTTCAAATGGTTCAAATGGCTCTGAGCCGACCGGCGTGTGCGTTGGTTTCCGGTACACTTTGTGTCCCAGTTCGCTTACAACACACGATGAACGAAATAATTACGTACACTCGGTGTGAGCAGAAGTGCCATTAAATGCCAGGAGAAGCGGATGCGCGAGTGTAAAAGGAGGTGGAGCAGAGAAGCAGTGACAGCAGAACAGAACATTCGATGCAAACTGACTACGAAACCCATAGGGGATACTTCAGCCCTTGTAAAGCTGCCCAAGTTAAGCGACGTGAGCGTGAAGCGGAAACGCGAAGGATCACTCACGGCTAAACCAAGGCTAGACAAACTTAATCTACTGATGGACAGGGAGCGTCCAGCACTGCGGAGGGTGGGTGTACAAAATCGCACAAAGTCAGTTGTGTACTGCGTACAGTAGACAAGCAGTTAGGGGATGGTGACTGTAGGTCAGTATGAAAATACAGCTTATCAAAACGCGGCAGCTGTGAGGCAATGGCTTGTAGGCAATACCATTTCCCAAATGGACCGGTCTTCCCTGAGTCTCGACTTGAACCCAATGGAACTCCTCTCGGATGAGTTACGTCGACTCTGCTCCGGAATGTCCATCACCACTGCCCTCTCCAGATTCGTCTGTTGTGAAATAACAGGCTACCATTCCTCCACAGATTGATAGAGACCTTATTGAAAGCGTCCTCAGCAGATTTCAAACTGGTACAATGGCGAACGATAGACACATTCCATACTGATGTCCAGTAATTGATGTCCGGAACTTTTCATCACATAGTGTATCTGAACACATGTATCTATGTAACTATGAATTAATATCGAGAACTTTTGAAAACATTGGTATCGCCTATTACAGTAATGCAAGTTTATCTACACCCCAAGATACGGTACATTACAACATACAACGTCGACTTCGCTGCAGATCACAGTGTCAAACTCCGCTCTTCAGATAGAATGGGCAGTCATTTCTCCACAGACATTCATACACCTTGCTGTGGCCGTCTCCACAAGACATCACGGCGCCTAGAGTATCAGCAACCAAACCGACAGCCTGCAGCCGCGGGTTGCCCGCTTCGCAGGCACACTAAAGCACTACACAACCGACAGGCAACATTGATGAACAGCCACAACAACAACAACACAGCAAAGACACCAGCGGCCACCAGGGGCCACTACCGGCCCACATAAACACAAGGAAGAGGTCGCTGCAGATCCAGGAACTATTTTCACATGTCAAACCACGTGATGGAAAATAGTCCCGAGGTACTCATCCGCCGAAGCGCTATAAAGGCCGGCGCTCGGCCGCACATCGGCAGTTCATCGACCGCCAGCAGACGTGGATAGCTGCTACCCCGGCAGCCCGGCTCAGATCCTCTCGCTGATCTCTGGAGTAGGCTTGGTGTATCGGAGAAGTCTCTGGCAGAGACTAGTAGGAAATTATTTCAGTTGTTTTCTATATTATTCTTGTATGTAGTTGTGAATCGAAGACGGATACTGTTTTGTGTTGGTTTTATACTTGGAGAATTTGTTTTGGTTAATTGAACAGTCCAATAAATTGTTTTCGGGGTTTGATCGTTAGTTTCTTCTGCTTTTTTTTTTTTTTTTTTTTTTTTTTTTTTGGTCATCAGTGCGCCCCGCCACGAATTCCTTTCCTGTGCTAACCTCTTCATCTCAGAGTAGCACTTGCAACCTACGTACTCAATTATTTGCTTGACGTATTCCAATCTCTGTCTTCCTCTACAGTTTTTGCCCTCTGCAGCTCCCTCTGGTACCATGGAAGTCATTCCCTCATGTCTTAGCAGATGTCCTTTCATCCTGTCCCTTCCCCTTATCAGTGTTTTCCACATATTCCTTTCCTCTCCGATTCAGCGTAGAACCTCCTCATTCCTTACCTTATCAGTCCACCTAATTTTCAACATTCGTTTATAGCACCACATCTCAAATGCTTCGATTCTCTTCTGTTCCGGTTTTTCCACAGTCCATGTTTCACTACCATACAATGCTGTACTCCAGACGTACATCCTCAGAAATTTCTTCCTCAAATTAAGGCCGGTATTTGATATTAGTAGACTTCTCTTGGCCAGAAATGCCTTTTTTGCCATAGCGAGTCTGCTTTTGATGTCCTCCTTGCTCCGTCCGTCATTGGTTATTTTACTGCCTAGGTAGCAGAATTCCTTAACTTCATTGACTTCGTGACCATCAATCCTGATGTTAAGTTTCTCGCTGTTCTCATTTCTACTACTTCTCATTACCTTCGTCTTTCTCCGATTTACTCTCAAACCATACCGTGTACTCGTTAGACCGTTCATTCCGTTCAGCAGATCATTTAATTCTTCTTCACTTTCACTCAGGATAGCAATGTCATCAGCGAATCGTATCATTGATATCCTTTCACCTTGTATTTTAATTCCACTCCTGAACCTTTCTTTTATTTCCATCGTTGCTTCCTCGATGTACAGATTGAAGAGTAGGGGCGAAAGGCTTACAGCCTTGTCTTACACCCTTCTTAATACGAGCACTTCGTTCTTGATCGTCCACTCTTATTATTCCCTCTTGGTTGTTGTACATGTTGTACATGACCCGTCTCTCCCTATAGCTTACCCCTAATTTTTTCAGAATCTCGAACAGCTTGCACCATTTTATATTGTCGAACGCTTTTTCCAGGTCGACAAATCCTATGAAAGTGTCTTGATTTTTCTTTAGCCTTGCTTCCATTATTAGCCGTAACGTTAGAACTGCCTCTCTCGTCCCTTTACTTTTCCTAAAGCCAAACTGATCGTCACTTAGCGCATTCTCAATTTTCTTTTCCATTCTTCTGTATATTATTCTTGTAAGCAGCTTCGATGCATGAGCTGTTAAGCTGATTGTGCGATAATTCTCGCACTTGTCAGCTCTTGCCGTCTTCGGAATTGTGTGGATGATGCTTTTCCGAAAGTCAGATGGTATATTGCCAGACTCATATATTCTACACACCAACGTGAATAGTCGTTCTGTTGCCACTTCCCCCAATGATTTTAGAAATTATGATGGAATGTTATCTATCCCTTCTGCCTTATTTGACCGTAAGTCCTGCAAAGCTCTTTTAAATTCCGATTCTAATACTGGATCCCCTATCTCTTCTAAATGGACTCCTGTTTCTTCTTCTATCACATCAGACAAATCTTCACCCTCATAGAGGCTTATGCAGACATATCACACCTCATTCAACGTGTCCGCAGCAGAGTTAGTTCCACTAATGGATGTCTCGACACTTTTGATGATATAGTGTATGTGACCATACACTGATTAGCCAGAACATTATGCCCACCAACTTACTATCGATAAAAACCCGTACAGCATCGCCTGGCGAGGAATGACTGCTAGTGAGACACACACACACACACACAGTGCATGTAGTATCAGTGGGCGTGATGTCAATGTGTAGAATGGGGAAGGCTCACGATCTGTCTTAGTTTGACCGAGGGCAGATTGTGATGGCCCGGAGGCTCGGCACGAGTATTTCGGAAACAGCACAGCTTGTCGGGTCCTCGAGGAGTGCTGTGGTGAGTGTCTTCAACATGTGACAAAACAAAGGTGAGACCACGTCCGAACGTCTTGGGGTTGGGTGGCCACCCTTCGTTACAGATGTCGGACGTCGTACACTGTGCAGACCAGTAAAACAGGATAGACAGCGAACTGTACTGGAACTGACCTCATACTTTAATGCTGAGCAGTGTACGAGTGTGTCTGTACACACAGTGCACCGAACACTTCTAATGATGGGTATCAGCAGCCGACGTCCTATGTATGTGTCAATGTTAAGACCACGACATCGGCAACTACGACTGAAATTGGGACGCGACCACCGGCACTGGACGTTGGCCCAGTGGCAGAGCGGTGCACTGTCTGATGGATCCCGATACCTTCTTCATCGTGCCGATGGCAGAGAGCGAATTTGCTGTCTTCCAGGAGAACAGCTCCTTGATACCTGTACTGCGGGACAGAGACAACCTGGCAGCGGCTTCATTATGCTCTGGGGAACATTCACATGGGCATCCATGGGTCCAGTGGAAATCGTGCAAGACACCTTGACGGCCAAGGAGAATTGTATGCTGGTCGCAGACACCCTTTCATGACGATCATATTTCCCGACGGCAGTGGTATTTTCCAGCAAGACAATGCGCCATATCACAAGGAGTGTGTGATGGAGTGGTTCGAGGAACAGAGTGTTGATGTGCTGCCCCCCCCCCCCCCCAACTCGCCAGATCTGAATCAGATGGAACACATCTGGAATGTGATCGAACGTGGCGCGAGAGCCCATCGCCCCCATCCGCGGAATTTACGGGAATTAGATGACTTGCGTGCGCAGATGTGGTGCCATCTCCCTCGAGCAACCTACCGAGGCCTCATTGCTTCCATGCCACGGCGCGTTGCCGCTCTTATGCGGCTATTATTTCGGTGGTATCGACTGCTCAGTAACGGGAATTTACTTACCCGTCTGGATACTGAGGCGTAGCGCCTTCGCATCGCTTCTGTCACTTGGTTGGACGATATAGGCATGAGTTATCGACAGATGTCACCAGCTGACATGGACCTGAGTTACAGAGTTGCACGTAGTTGTACTAGTAGGCGGCAGAGGTCAGCAGTTGACGGACAGTGCTAGCAGTTGTAGTCAAAACAATGTTGTAAAGTTATGTTTGATTAATATTTAATGTATTTGCATAATTATAATAGTTTTATATGTGTAGTAATTAGCAGTGCGAGTGTTGTATGAGTGAAGAAGAACAGAAGTAAATGAAAATTGTTTATTCACGAAGTACCAGTTAAACTATACAGGGGATTTACTATAATTATATGTGCAGTCAGTTTATGATACTAATAAATCGTGAGTAGAACACAAATTAATCGGCAATTTCAGAATGAGTAATTTTATATTTGATACTTTTCTAAATTTATTTGTTTTACTATGATTGGTCATTAAAGTAAAGCGCGGGTTAGCGCGGGATAATACTGCAACCTGATTTGCTGTTTGTGATATCAGCCAATCAGAAAAATGCAGTTTCGCGCAAACTATGCTGGGAACAAAGCCTTTGATGTGTCTAGGAGAGTAGAGATGGGTCGAACTCGTTCATTCCCGTGAACTACTTCATTCATTTCACTCTTTGCCGTGAAACGTTCAAATCAAGTAGTTCATTCATGAAGCACGGAAGCCTGTCGCATATAAAGAAGGTATTACATTTAATCTTGCTCGACATTTTCTCATGAAGCGCCCAAGAAAGTCTTTATCTGCCAAATGAAACATTATTTGTTGTATTAATGGACTGAAAACTAGGGCTACCAACGAAATGCAATCCAATTTTACGTTCCTTTTAAAATTTATCCAAAATAGAATGAGTATGTTTACCACTGTCACAAAGTCTATATACCTAAGTTAAGTAATTATTTGGAAGTTTTCTTGTAGATTTTATTTTTGTTGAGAATAATAAATCTCCAGATTCAAAACGTAAACTATCACCTGTAGTCTTTGGTACGATTTCAGGTAAAATCCCTCTTTCAGTGTTGTTAACAAACCTTTTATTTTCATGTTGGCTGTGCGTGTTCACACAGCCAGCCTCTTCGTTTGTATCTTTAATATTCATTTGTCTGCAAGCGCTGCCAACGGTAGGCTACCCGTAGACGCAAAGTTTAACTGCACAAATAGTCACGGGTAATGATGTCAGCACTGCAGGAAGCAGCTGACGCTCCCTTCCCCTCACCCCTCACCACCACAGCCCCTCGTAAACCTATCGTTTCCCACAAATGCCGCGCTATTCGTCGACAGGCAGTAGAGGGGAAACTGAAGTGAAGGGAGAATGAGTGACGTAGCGCCGATGTAGTGGGAGAGGGAGAGTGGAAGAGAGTGAGTGAACTAGAAAAAAGTGTGGAGTGTGCTATCTGTGAAGAGTTTGAAGTACCAGTTCATTGAAATTGAGTGGTTAATTCACACTTCACTGGAGTGAAGCGTTCATTTCAACGACTCATTCTCGAGCTCCCCATCACTATAAGAGAGTCAGGGCTGAGGGTTCGAACTACTAACATCTCATTGAAAGCAGCTCCGGCGAGAGTACTGTAAAATCGCGGAAAATGCTAATTACGAGTTCGTGAAGTGGTACAAAGTGTATTTAAGTGAACGGTATAGTGAAAGTCGTGTGGAATTTCGGACGGAATATCGAAATTATTGTTCAAATAACTTACGGGTTTGTTGCCGGTTGACGTCGTCGAACACCGCCGATATTTCGACGGGAGCACACCCTGCCATTCTCAAGGCACAAATGCAAGGAAGAAAAAATGTGCAAGCAAATTTAATACCTCGGTTCACAGAGGAGAAACAAGGTTCAAATGGTTCGAATGGCTCTGAGCACTATGGGACTTAACATCTATGGTCATCAGTCCCCTAGAACTTAGAACTACTTAAACCTAACTAACCTAAGGACATCACACACATCCACACCCGAGGCAGGATTCGAACCTGCGACCGTAGCAGTCGCGCGGCTCTGGACTGAGCGCCTAGAATCGCTAGACCACCGCGGCCGGCGACAAACAAGGAAGACACCACACACAGGACAAGTGTCAACACAACCAAAGATAACCAACATCAGAAATATCGATAGTTACTATTAATCAACAGGTGAGGTAGCACTAATTCTGTCCCTCTGCTTTTTGATGAGAGACAGAACCGGATGCCAAGCAGCATTTAAGCAAAATCCACCATCTCTGTTAATAAGGTTGCTTGATAGTCTGATTTCCTTAATAACACTATCCCAATAGCTAGACGTCTTCGGACTTGCACGTCCAGCTATTGGGATAGTGTTATTAAGGAAGCTGTTGAAATCAGACTATCAAGCAACCTTATTAACAGAGATGGTGGATTTTGCTTAAATGCTGCTTGGAATCCGGCTCTCTCTCATCAAAAAACAGAGGGACAGAGTTAGTGCTACCTCACCTACTGATTAATAGTAGCTATCGATATTTCTGGGTGTTTGTGTTGTCCTCATCATTTCATCATCATCCAGGAAAGTGGCGAAATTGGACTGAGCAAAGACTGGGTAATTGTACGGGCGCTGATAACCACGCAGTTGAGCGCCCCACAAACCAAACATCATCATCATCACGATATTTCTGATGTTGGTTATCTTTGGTTGTGTTGACACTTGTCCTGTGTGTGTGGTGTCTTCCTTGTTTCTCCTCTGTGAACCGAGGTATTAAATTTGCTTGCACATTTTTTCTTCCTTGTATTTGTGCTTTGAGAATGGCAGGGTGTGCTCCTGTCGAAATATCGGCGGTGTTCGACGACGTAACCCGGCAGCAAACCCGTAAGTTATTTGAACATTCGATTCGCCGGGAAAAGTTACGGTCATCAAAATTATTGCTTTGGACTGTTAGTTAAAACCGCGTGGCGTGTTGTGCGATCTAAGACTGGAACAGGTATTACGTGTAGAGCAGAGTGCACAACATTTGAGCGACAATTTTCATAACTAAACGATCCGGTGAACTCTATTAACTTCGGTAACGGGTGTAACTACCATAAACTGGCTACGTGTGTGATTGCGGTGTATGTGTGAACTTTATATTGCGTTGCCACTTGGCGGTGTCACTGTCCCGCCGAGATAATTTGTCCTTTTAGGACAATTATCTGAGCAAGCACCCACGGCAGCAAAAGGTTGCCCGACACGTGTTGATAACAGGATTTGTTTTAACTGGCTATACCCGAATTTTAGTATATAAGGGGGGTGATTTGGAGCACAGCACATCATGTCCTCTGAACCGATAACGTCGACATATACGAGCAGCAGGAGCAACACCACATTTGTAAATACATTTCTGAATAATGGAGACGCTATATAATTTGGCCAAAGTAGCAGTATGTGGTCAACTGGCAGTATTAACCGTGATCTTTATTGTAAAAATACACCGGAAAATTTACATTGCCGAGTTAAAACTTTTATTTCCGTAGCTGGCCATATCCCGTTTACCGAACAATTCTATGTATGTTGCGACCTGCAATAGACAGTAGTGGTCTAGTATTTTCTACTGCAGCTTTTAGCTAGACAAATGAACATGGGGACTGGCAGGGCGGTAAAAAAGTAACGTGCCGCGCCGCAATACATTTCGAATTGCGTCGAGGGGCGTTGCGTCTGTCGCCGCTGGCGTGAGGCGTGCGTGCAGGCACGGCGGAAGGAAGCGCGCTCGCACGGCGCAGGAAGACGGCACACGCCTTCTGGGTCACGGCTGTTGGCTGCCGCACCGCAACGGTATAATACGTTCCGGGCGCTAGCGCGCGGCAAAGCGGGCCAGGCCGGTCTCAGCCAGGCGAGCGCGCAGCTAGCGGGCCGCGCCGTATTTGCTCGACTCGCGCACGACTGCATTACACAGGTGTAGCACGTGTAAATCGGAGAAAGACGAAGGTAATGAGAAGTAGTAGAAATGAGAACAGCGAGAAACTTAACATCAGGATTGATGGTCACGAAGTCAAGGAAGTTGAGGAATTCTGCTACCTAGGCAGTAAAATAACCAATGACGGACGGAGCAAGGAGGACATCAAAAGCAGACTCGCTATGGCAAAAAAGGCATTTCTGGCCAAGAGAAGTCTACTAATATCAAATACCAGCCTTAATTAGAGGAAGAAATTTCTGAGCATTGTATGGTAGTGAAACATGGACTGTGGGAAAACCGGAACAGAAGAGAATCGAAGCATTTGAGATGTGGTGCTATAGACGAATGTTGAAAATTAGGTGGAGTGATAAGGTAAGGAATGAGGAGGTTCTACGCAGAATAGGAGAGGAAAGGAATATGTGGAAAACACTGATAAGGAGAAGGGACAGGATGATAGGACATCTGCTAAGACATGAGGGAATGACTTCCATGGTACTAGAGGGAGCTGTAGAGGGCAAAAACTGTAGAGGAAGACAGAGATTGGAATACATCAAGCAAATAATTGAGGACGTAGGTTGCAAGTGCTACTCTGAGATGAAGAGGTTAGCACAGGAAAGGAATTGGTGGCGGGCCGCATCACACCAGTCAGTAGACTGATGACCAAAAAAGAAAATAGCACGTGCTGGTCTAGTATGACGCCCTTTCTCAAGGGTTTTCGAGAAACTGAGGTTCAAAATATGAGCCGTTGTCGAGCAGCGGTGTTAACAGTCTAAAGACCGAAACTTCCTGCCAGATTAAAACTGTGTGCCGGGCTGAGATTCAAATTTGCCCGTGAAAGGCAAAGGTCCCGAGTTCGACTCTCGGTCCGGAACACAGTTTTAATCTCCCAGAAAGTTTCATATCAGCGCACACTCCGCTGCCGAGAGAAAATTCGTTCTGGAAGCAGTCTAAAGACCATGTCACACTTGACGGACCGGCCGCGGTGCCCGAGCGGTTCTAGGCGCTACAGTCTGGAACCGCGCGACCGCTACGGTCGCAGGTTCGATTCCTGCCTCGGGCATGGATGTGTGTGATGTCCTTAGGTTAGTTAGGTTTAGGTAGTTCTAGGTTCTAGGGGACTGAAGACCTCAGATGTTGAGTCCCATAGTGCTCAGAGCCACTTTGAACACTTGACGGTACGTGTGAGGACCAGCATAGTTCGCTCACTTTCATTTTATTTTTTCATTTATTTTTTTCCTTTATATTTCTCTGTGCTAACAAGCTACTGATCCCCAGCCAAGAATCCGTCCTGATATGTCAATTTTTAGGGTTCCCGTACCTCAATCGGTATTATCGCAACCGTTCACTTTCTTGTCTGTCTGTCCGCTGAAAACATTTTTCCTTAGAAACGGGTCGACGTACCAAGTTGAAATTTACATCGCATGCTAAGGTCTATGGTCCCTTGGCGGGGACGATAATGTAAGCTTTTAAGGGGGGGTAGGACGTCAAACGGACCGACTTGGAGCAGGAGAGGCAGCACAGGACATTTTAATTTCCACTGTCTATACTTTTACAAAAAAATTCCTAAAACTTTGTCAGCATGACCAGGAAGGATTCAGAATTCACACTCATAGCAGTGGAAGTTCGAAAACATAACGAAATAATTTTTTTTTACATGTGAAATTTCATTATTTTTTTCACTTACTAATGGCCGTATTTGTTGCCATAGGTACACTTTTCTTCCTAAGTAAGAGATTCTTCGATGAATTGTGTACAGCATATAAACCATACTTAAAGGTGTATGAAACTCTAGAATTTTCGAAATCTGTTAAAAACTGTGCTAAAAATTGAGGTAATTAACTATAAAATTTGTGTTTTACAAAACATGACGCTTAAAATATAACAGTTCATTCGTTTTTTCATAAATTAAATAAATTCTAGAGTTCCATACACCTATGAGTATGGTATGGTATGTATGAAGAAAAGTGTACCTATAGCAACAAATGCAGCCATTAGTAAGTGAAAAAAATGATGAAATTTCGCATGTAAAAAAAATTGTTATGTTTTCGAACTTCCACTGCAATGAGTGTGAATCCTGAATCAATTGTGGCGATGCTGACAATGTTTTATGAATTAATTTGTAAAAGTATAGACACTGGAAATTAAAATGTCCTGTGATGCCTCTCCTGCTCCAAGTCGGCCCGTTTGACGTCTTACTCCCCTTTAAGTCAATGCAATCAAAAGATATGCCCATTTATTACAAGGTTTCGTAATCGCAGACTCACCCGTCAAAACATACACAGTATTTCCGTGAATGTAGAATCATTAAATTTGGCAGACAGCAAGCTCTCGTGGTAAAAGTAAAGGAAAAAAATCCGATATTTGTTGATTTGCAATTATATCACACGAAAAAAAATTTTTTTTTGTCATTCTCGTAAGTCTTGGAATTCCCGCGACCGATATCTTGCCGGTGTCGATAACGGCCAAAATTCGTCGCGGTTTTTGATTCTCGGGGTGCATGTACTAGCTATATAATTACATAATTAAGTGTGCACGGGAGCCCTGGTGGGCGAGTCTTACTCGCAAGTACGCGGAAAAAATTGGTAATTTGCGGTAAGGTCCTATGGGACCGAACTGCTGACGTCATCGGTCCGTAAGCTTTCGCACTACTTAATCTAACTTGGCAACAAAACGACTATTCACGTTGGTGTGTGGAATATGAGTCTGGCGATATACCATCTGACTTTCGGAAAAGCATCATCCACACAATTCCGAAGACGGCAAGAGCCGACAAGTGCGAGAATTATCGCACAATCAGCTTAACAGCTCATGCATCGAAGCTGCTTACAAGAATAATATACAGAAGAATGGAAAAGAAAATTGAGAATGCGCCAGGTGACGATCAGTTTGGCTTTAGGAAAAGTAAAGGGACGAGAGAGGCAATTCTGACGTTACGGCTAATAATGGTAGCAAGGCTAAAGAAAAATCAAGACACTTTCATAGGATTTGTCAACCTGGAAAAAGCGTTAGACAATATAAAATGGTGCAAGCTGTTCGAGGTTCTGAAAAAAGTAGGGTAAGCAATTGGGAGAGACGGGTCATATACAATATGTACAACAACCAAGAGGGAATAACAAGAGTGGACGATCAAGAACGAAGTGCTCGTATTAAGAAGGGTGTAAGACAAGGCTGTAGCCTTTCGCCCCTACTCTTCAACCTGTATATCGAGGAAGCAATGATGGAAATAAAAGAGGTTCAGGAGTGGAATTAAAATACAAGGTGAAAGGATATCAATGATAAGATTCGCTGATGACATTGCTATCATGAGTGAAAGTGAAGAACAATTAAATGATCTGCTGAACGGAATGAACAGTCTGAGTACACAGTATGGTTTGAAAGTAAATCGGAGAAAGACGAAGGTAATGAGAAGTAGTAGAAATGAGAACAGGATTGATGGTCACGAAGTCAATGAAGTTAAGGAATTCTGCTACCTAGGCAGTAAAATAACCAATGACGGGCGGAGCAAGGAGCACATCAGAAGCAGACTCCCTATGGCAAAAAAGGCATTTCTGGCCAAGAGAAGTCTACTAATATCAAATACCGGTCTTAATTTGAGGAAGAAATTTCTGAGGATGTACGTCTGGAGTACAGCATTGTATGGTAGTGAAACATGGACTGTGGGAAAACCGGAACAGAAGAGAAACGAAGCATTTGAGATGTGGTGCTATAGACGAATGTTGAAAATTAGGTGGACTGATAAGGTAAGGAATGAGGAGGTTCTACGCAGAATCGGAGAGGAAAGGAATATATGGAAAACACTGATAAGGAGAATGGACAGGATGATAAGACATCTGCTAAGACATGAGGGAATGACTTCCATGGTATTAGAGGGAGCTGTAGAGGGCAAAAACTGTAGAGGAAGACAGAGATTGGAATACGTCAAGCAAATAATTGAGGACGTAGGTTGCAAGTGCTACTCTGAGATGAAGAGGTTAGCACAGGAAAGGAATTCGTGGCGGGCCGCATCAAACCAGTCAGTAGACTGATCAACAAAAAAAAGAACTTAAACTAACTTGCGCTAAGGACAACACACACACCCGTGGCTGAGGGAGGACTCTTACCTCCGACGGGGGAGTTACCCGGACCGCAACAGGACTCCTAGCGCCGCGCGACTACCACACGCGGCGCACTTACCCTGATTTTTCTACGTGACTCTCGCCTGTCCAGCACTACTGCAAGTGATGTTGTTGTGCCGCCCCTTAGTCTGAGCTCAATGTAAATCACGAAATAAATATTGCCAGTAGAACCTGCATCCCCTGTTCTTTAATGAGTCAATATCCATGTGTAGAACAGCTTCAGACCTCTGATTGCTTTAATAATGACTTAAATATTTGACTTTGAGCACGAAAGCGAGCAAAGGTTTAGAAAAAGTCTGAAATTATGTACAAAGTTTGTTGCAAGTTGCCAAGTCGCCAACGTTCTGAAATACTCTATCTGTATATCCTGGGTAATTTGTGTGCCGTCAGTTCAATTAAGTTATGTCGTAGTTATGACAAGGGCTATATTCATTAGTATTATCTTTCTTTCTATTGAGGCTGTCACTGCGCACGATTAAGGACGTTCACCGCAGTGAAGGGGAATGTCTGAAATTTGGTATTCTCGGCACATTTTGCACGCGGAATGGTACTTGCAGCTAGACGCATGGGACATTGCATTTCGTAAATCGTTAGGGAATTCAAAATTCCGAGAACCACTGTGTCAAGAGTGCGCCAGAATACGAATTTCAGGCATTACCTCTAGTTGAACGGAATGGACAGTGTCTTCAAAGGAGGGTATAAGACGAACATCAACAAAAGCAAAACGAGGATAATGGAATGTAGTCGAATTAAGTCGGGTGATGCTGAGGGAATTAGATTAGGAAATGAGAGACTTAAATTAGTAAAGGAGTTTTGGTATTAGGGGAGCAAAATAACTGATGATGGTCGAAGTAGAGAGGATATAAAATGTAGACTGGCAATGGCAAGGATAGCGTTTCTGAAGAAGAGAAATTTATTAACATCGAGTATAGATTTAAGTGTCAGGAAGTCATTTCTGAAAGTATTTGTATGGAGTGTAGCCATGTATGGAAGTGAAACATGGATGATAAATAGTTTGGACAAGAAGAGAATAGAAGCTTTTGAAATGTGGTGCTACAGAAGAATGCTGAAGATTAGATGGGTAGATCACATAACTAATCAGGAAGTATTGAATAGGATTGGGGAGAAGAGAAGTTTGTGGCACAACTTGATTAGAAGAAGGGATCGGTTGGTAGGACATGTTCTGAGGTGTCAAGGGATCACCAATTTAGTACTGGAGGGCAGCGTGGAGGGTAAAAATCGTAGAGGGAGACCAAGAGATGAATAAACTAAACAGATTCATAAGGATGTAGGGTGCAGTAGGTACTGGGAGATGAAGAAGCTTGCACAGGATAGAGTAGCATGGAGAGCTGCAGCAAACCAGTCTCAGGACTGAAGACCATAACAACAACAACCTGTCACCACAAATAACGAAGTGGCCGACGGCCTTCACTTAACGACCGAGAGCAGCTGCGTTTGCGTAGGCTTGTCAGTGCTAATAGACAAACAACCGCAGAAATCAATGTGGAACGTACGACAAGCGTATCCGTTAGGTAAGGAAATTTGGCGTTAATGGGCTGTGGCAGCAGACGACCAACGCGAGGGCATTTGCAACACGACATCGCCTGCAGCGCGTCTCCTGGTGTTGTGACCACATCGGTTGTGATTTCAGTTAGCAAGAGCTGATGGTAAGGCTCCAGTGCAGCGCAGATCCTACGAAGCCTTGGACCCAAGGTGTCAACACGGCGCTGTGCAAACTGGTAGTGGCTCCATAATGGTGTAGGTTGTGTTGATATGTAATGGACTGGATCCTCTGCTCCGACTGAACCGATCATTGACTGAGACCATTTTCAGCCACTCATGCGCTTCATGTTCCCATACAACGAAGGAATTTTTATGGAAGACAGTGCGCCGCATTTGAAGAACATTCTGCACAATTCGAGTGAATGATTCGGCCACCTGGTAATGAATCCCATTGAACATTTGTGGGCTATAATCCTATTCAGCCATGCTGCTTCTAAAGCCCTCTATAATTGCGAAAGTGTTGCCGGTGCTGGATTTTGTGTACGAACTGACCTCTCGATTATGTCACATAAATTTTCGATGCGATTCATGTCGCATAATATGCCTGACGAAATCATTCGCTCGAATTGTGCAGGCCGTGCGACTTGAGGCACCATGTCACGGACTGCGCGGCCCCTCCCGCCGGAGGTTCGAGTCCTCGCTCGGGCATGGGTGTGTGTGTTGTTCTTAGTTTAAGTAGTGGGTAAGTCTAGGGACCGATGACCTCAGCAGTTTGGTCCCTTAGGAATTCACACACATTTGAACATTTTTTTGTGCAGAATGTTCTTCAAACCAGTCGCGAAGAATTGTGGCCAGATGAGGTGGTGCATTGTGTTCCATAAAAATTCCATCGTTGTTTGGGAACATGAGCTGCCTGAGTGGCTGCGAATGGTCTCCAGGTAACCGAATATAACCATTTTCAGTCAATCACCGGTTCAGTTGGAGCCGAAGATCCAGTCCATTAACATGTCACCACAGCGTACACCATTATGGGGCCACTGCCAGTTCGCGCAGTGCTTTGTTGACAACTTGCGTCCAAGGCATCGTAGGTCTCCGCTGCACTCGAGCCGTACCATCAGCTATTACCAACAGAATTCGGGACTCATCTGATAAGATCTGTTTTCCAGTCATGTAGGGTCCAACCGATATGGTCACAAGACAGAGAGAGGCGCTGCAGGCGATGTCGTGTTGTTATCAAAGACACTCGCGTTGGTCGTCTGCTGCTATCGTCCATTAACGCCAAACTTCCTGTCCTAACGCATATAGTTGTCTGTTATCACTGACAACCTTAGGCAAACCCCGCTTCTCTCGGTGGTTAAGTGAAGACTGTCGGCCACTGCGTTGTCTTTGATGAGACGTTCTAACATTCTGCGTGGTTTCTGTTTGTTCTAAGCCGTGTCTCCTTACCACTTTCGCGCAACGGCGCTCTGAGCGTGTTTTTTAGGGAATTGACTAAGTTGAACCTGGGACCTGTTGCTGGTAAGTAGAGTTCAGAATTCAGTGAGACTAGCGATGATATAATCAAATACTTAATGATTTCAACGTCAACTCCACTGCACTCCCTGTAAAAGAATCTTAATACTAACTAAATTTAGTGTAAGGGGTTAAATGCTTTCCTATTTTTACTTAGCTTGTAAAATTACGTTGAAAAAGCAGTTAAGTTTACCATTGGAATTTTTATTCTACTCACAAAACATTGTTTATAAATTGCGCCATTGATAAAAGGAAATATTTTAATACAGGATGATAAAAACCAACTGCGTTCAACAAAAATGTGAACGAATAGTCCCTGAATGGGTTTCCAAGTTCTACAATGGATCGAAGGATGACCTATGCCATATCACATCTATTATATAGGTTTAAGTTCAGTTTCATAAATCTTTAATTACTTATTTAACTTGTCATAAATTACAGTGGCTGATGTTGCTTCTCAATAATTATATAACAGAAAAATCATCGCGTTTCAGATTTTAATTTCTAGTAGCAAATGTGAATACCGTGAGCTTTAATTGACAATCGACACTAGTATTACGTAAAAAGGGGACGTAACAGATGAGACTTCTGCAGTTCTGAGTGAAGCCTTTTGCGCTCTTATGCGGCATCGCGTGCGTTCATTACCTTGTCGGTGGTTAGGCAGCGTCAGGGGGTGGCGGGCGGCACAGCTCCACACACCTCGCCGTCTTGGAAGCAACTTTCTCTAACCTCTCCTTACTACAATTTCCCGAAGTTGGTTTAAGAAAAAGGTATCTGGCTGTGTTTTCAACTGACCAATCAGTCTCAATGTTAATCGTAAGCTCCACCAACAAAAATTCTGTCTATCCAATCAGAAACGTTATGCTTTTCATGGTGGGGCAATGTTTTTAATGTTTGCAATGTAACAGAGACGCGTATATTCTCACGCTAAAACTTGCAGCTGATGCGGCCCTTTTAGTGTTATCGTACGATCTATACTGTTCTTCTGGAGGGCTCTGTCTTTTAACATGGGCTGGGGGGTGGTCTTGGCGGTCGGCCGGCGATGTGGGTGTCTGTCCCTTATCGTAGGGCCTTCTAGCTTACACGACTCTGCTCTCGACTTCTGTTCTCGTTTCTCCCCTCGGAACTGCGTCTGTTTCACGGTGGGAAGGTATGACATGCATTTAGGCAGTCTTGTGTTAGTCTGTGGTATTCCATCTGCTCACTCGTTGATCGTATTACTTTGGTTAACTTAATCTCAGGATTTATTCTGAGCTATGTGACATACTGCCGGATTTGCTATAATGTCAGGGTTTTCATGGAAGGTGTTGGATTTGCCTGACACCTTACAACGTAATGCCTGAAATTTGGTATTCTCAGCACACTTTTGACACTGTGGATTCGGAATGTTGAATTCCCTAACGATTTTACGAAACTCAATGTTCCATGCGCCTAGCTGCAATTTCCACTTGACGTTCAGTGTGTGTTAATTCCGGTCTTGTGGCCATAATTGCGTTGGAGACCTCCTCTCACGAATCACCTGAGTACAAATGACAGCTCCTCTTTTTTTCCGTTATTGGGTTTCGATTCCCCCTAGAGGGGGCGGGCTGGCAGCACCTCATTACGCCGCTCTTCAGCCTACAGAATTTGTTTTAAAAAGATGAAGATAATAAAAAAATAATAACAGTTGGCGATGAAATCGGTGACTTAAAGGTAAAATGGCAGAAAATTCTGGAGCTTAAAACATAAAACACAGGGTGGATGATGCTAATAAAATACACAGGAAACAGGAAGCTCCTCCAATGCACTGCCCTCTTATACCTTGCCTTGTGTGCGTGATACTACCGCCATCTGCATATGTGAATGTTGCTATCCCATGACTTTTGTCACGCAGTGAAGGTACGTTATTATCTGTCTCAATGGCAGTATCGTGCTATAGTGGTTTGAGCTACGTGCTAGAGAAGTCTTGTTGACGTCCTGTTCACCACATTCGCCCAACCCGAACCTGCTGTGACACTCCAAGGTCGCTGCGGGGCGCCAGCTCAGCCCCACAAAACCACAGGGCCGAGATACACGGGAAGTGAGTGACGTGTGCTTAAGCCGTCGGCACACGGACCGTGCATCCGAACGTTGTGCGTTGAACGTGCCGAGTTTCTGACGTCATAGCGTGGAATAGCACGTTCGGGAGTCTTTACGAACGTGCCGAGCAATATCCGGCAGGTCAGATATTCTGAGCGTGCGTCTGAGCGTTGACCAATGAGATGGCAGAAAGCCACCTACGTCACACGCACGCCATCTCCCTTCAGTACAGAGTTGTGAGGCGCCATATTGGCATTCATTTCAAGCTTATATGTATATATGCTGTTTCTGAGCACCAGCAAATTCAGAATCATTGGAAAACCCGTTGTTAACTGTGTGATTCGTTCCAATAAAATGAGAAAAATCATATTCATGGCAAAAGAATTATTGTAACTTGCGTCTTATGAGAGTAGGCTATTTGAAGGCAGTGACACACGGAAGATCCACCAAAAACGCATTGTTCTTCGTATAATTTGTTATAATTAAATTTCAATTAGTAATATATCTACAATAAGGTTTTCTGCAACGGGTAACATACTTTGATTACTTGAGACGTCTCGTATTGATTTGCTAGTTGGGACGGAGGTTCGCGTCTTGACACTCCTAAATTTTATTTCCTAACATTAGCGTTTTTATTAGGTTCTGATACTTTATTTTTAGTTTAATACAAGTATATACTATGATATTCGATGTTATGTAAATATAAGTTCAACTTTTTTGAGGGGTGACTTCGTTCGATTGGCTTAATCTACAGGACAGCTTGGACTACTTGTATAAAGATATTTTGCTCATTTTTCTTTTACGCTTCATAATTCACGTCTTGCAAAGATTCTGCTACTGGGTAGGAACAGTGATTAAGTAAGACTGACCTTGGGGTTTTAATAAAGTGTGGGAATGATGAAATAATGTTTATTTTATGCGGAGAAGTATTCCAAATTTGTACCGCACCGTTTTTAATGGAACTTTTATATGTCTCTGTCCTTATTGATTGGACATGGTACTTTAATTTTCGTGGACGATGGAGGAAATATGCCTTTTAATAGAGCTAACGTGGGAATTTTACGAGCAGCCGTTGAGTAAACAGTGTGATTTACGAACTAGAAACATCCCTCAACTGCCGCTGGAGTGCGTTGCGATCGCGTATACCACTTTGGGGTCCACGTACCGTATGCACGAGTCGCATCATTCCTGAGCATTCAGCAGCACGTTGAACTTGGCACGCTCAACGTTAACGTTCGACAGCACGGTCCGTGTGCCGACTGCTTTAGGCTACTGGTGCCACACGCCTGCGGTAGCCTGTCGAGCACTGTCGGATCCAGGCGACGCGGCTTCGCTGGTCTATTAAGAGCTATTAAGCAGGTGAACATATATTTTCCTTCATTACTGTATGACGCCATCTTACAGGGGAAGTTGGCTACCAATGAGCCACCTAAAAAGAATAAAATCCTGAAATATTATAAAAATGTTTTATATTCAATCTAGCGTGAACCTTATCTTTCGCATTTCAGAATAATAGACACGGAAGTCACAAATATTCACTGTTAATGCAATATTTGAAAAACGAAACATGCATCATCGACCCAAGCAAGGCGGCTGTTTTCTTTACTGGGCCGAGCAGTTTGCGTGAACGGGCGAGTGTAATAGCTGTTAACGGCTGTACACATGTAAATACGTGGTTGAACAATTCATATATATTTTTTCGTATCTGAAAGCGAATAATATGCTTTCGAAAGCAAGGTGGGTAACAGTAGAAAGGTCTCCTTCGAAGGCATTGACAAACTATTAGGAAACATATAATGAAAACCATTGGTTAAATTTGGTTCACAGTGGTCTATTTTGGCTTAAGATTAGACAAAATTCGAGATGGCTCATTCGAGGCAACTCACTCTACATCGCTTAGGAGTTCCTAGTCTCCGTCCAGATAGACGGCAAATCATAGAGTAAAACTGAAGTGATATCAGGTGTTCCCCAGGGAAGCGTCCTGGGACCTCTGCTGTTTCTGATCTATATAAATGGCCTGGGTAACAATCTGAGCAGTTCTTTTAGGTTGTTCGCAGATGATGCTGTAATTTACCGTCTAGTAAGGTCATTCGAAGACCAGTATCAGTTGCAAAGCGATTTAGAAAAGATTGCTGTATGGTGTGGCATGTGGCAGTTGACGCTAAATAACGAAAAGTGTGAGGTGATCCACATGAGTTCCAAAAGAAATCCGTTGGAATTCGATTACTCGATAAATAGTACAATTCTCAAGGCTGTCAATTCAACTAAGTATCTGGGTGTAAAAATTACGAACAACTTCAGTTGGAAAGACCATATAGATAATATTGTGGGGAAGGCGAGCCAAAGGTTGCGTTTCATTGGCAGGACACTTAGAAGATGCAACAAGTCCACTAAAGAGACAGCTTACACTACACTCGCTCGTCCCCTGTTAGAATATTGCTGCGCGGTGTGGGATCCTTACCAGGTGGGATTGACGGAGGACATCGAAAGGGTGCAAAAAAGGGCAGCTCGTTTTGTATTATCACGTAATAGGGGAGAGAGTGTGGCAGATATGATACGCGAGTTGGGATGGAAGTCATTAAAGCAAAGACGTTTTTCGTCGCGGCGAGATCTATTTACGAAATTTCAGTCACCAACTTTCTCTTCCGAATGCGAAAATATTTTGTTGAGGCCAACCTACATGGGTAGGAATGATCATCAAAATAAAATAAGAGAAATCAGAGCTCGAACAGCAAGGTTTAGGCGTTCGTTCTTCCCGCACGCTGTTCGGGAGTGGAATGGTAGAGAGATAGTATGATTGTGGTTCGATGAACCTTCTGCCAAGCACTTAAATGTGAATTGCAGAGTAATCATATAGATGTAGGCATGTAGATGTAGATGCAGATCACGTAACTTTATATTGTGAACATGACGATATCACGTTAATAGCTCGTGTTTTACAATGAGAGCTGCAGAAATTTAATCACCATTACCGTATCAGTATGAAGTTCCAAATCTGAATACTAGTCACTTAGAAGAACATAATGGAAATCCTACCACTTTCCACTCTTGCTTTATGTCTTAGTGGAACAACTCACGATTAAGACTGCGATTCTTTTACGGCTACTGGTCGTACGCTTATTTTCAGTATCGTCAGAGAAATCGAGCCGGCCCACCTACGGCCTTACACTATAATCTGTGAATGAATTTTGTTGCGTTTGTGATCACCGCATCACGAGTTTCAAGTTACAGTTCCGGGCTAGTGGAGGATGCGGTGCGGCGCCGTTAGGGTGACACACGCGGTACGACATTCCCAGACGTCCATATGCGCATCGCCTTGGTAATTAAGTACGCCGCACGGTAAAAGCAGAGAGTGAAAGTCCCGATGCCCAGAAAAGTGCGGCCGGAAGTGGGAGTGTGGCAGGGACAGGGGGAAACGCGGAAGACGGGGGTGGGGACCGCGGTGGACACACAGGCGTGTCCGGCCAGTGAAAACCCCTCATTTGGGGACGCTCTGCGCCGAGGTGCGACTACTGTCCCACTGGGGACTCAGTCGCTGCGTGGACGTCGACTGGTGAGCGCCGCAGACACCACCGTGAGTACTTCACCTCGCCAGCGGCTGCACTAGTCTAGGGACACCTGTCAGTGAGCATTACAATGGGGTGTTCCGACCCTTCACTTTTATGACGGTTTTAACTGTGTAGGGGACTGTCAGCGAAGTATCTAAATGTCTGTGAATGAATGACAGAGCATGATTCCTCAAGAGGCGAAACCACAGCAGGACGCCGTTGGTCTGGAGTGAAGTCAACTTTGTAATTCATCCTGAAGGTGTTCCATTGCGTTCAGACAGGAACTCTGGACAGGCCACTCCATTTAAGGATTTCTGTTGTCCACGAACCAACCATTGCCTCAAAAAAAAATTGTTCAATGGCTCTGAGCACTTCTGAGGCCATTAGTCCCCTATAACTTAGAACCTAACTAACCTAAGGACATCATACACATCCATGCCCGAGACAGGATTCGAACCTGCGACCGTAGCGGTCTTGCGGTTCCAGACTGTAGCGCCTAAAACCGCACGGCCACTCCGGCCAGCCATTGCCTCATAGATGCTGCTTTACGACCGGCTGCATCGTCATGTCGATACCAGCAACTGCTGTGCCCAGTACACAGTGCTCTAAAATGTTTCATGTCTTTCCGCATTTAACGCTTTCTGAAGTACGATGTGAGGACGACACCCTAACCACGAAAAATACCCAAATATCGTCACCCCACCTCCACTGTACTTCACTTTTGGCACCACACATAATGGCAGGTAACATTCTCCAGGCATTTGTGAAACCCAAACGCTTCCATGGGATTGCTACTGGGCATAGCGTGAACCCATCACTGTCGAATGGCGTCGCTGTTTAAACCACCTCACGTGTCGACAGACGTTTGTGCTGCCCCACCACTCTGCCCCACTCCTTTTAACCGTGCGTGCGCGGACAGTCACTGTGCATTGCTGGTGGCGCCTGAATCACGAACGATTCCTTCGCCCGATTTCCTGCTCTTTTTCACATCTGCGCTCCACAGTGCTCGACGATCTCTGTCCACCAGTACGGGAGGTCTGCCATGTCTCGGTGTCTGTAGCTGTGGTTCCTCTTTCGCGTTTCCACTTCACCCATCACCAGCAGTCGACTTGGGCTGCTTTAGAACTCATAATACGACATCTTCTTTATACGTTTACAAAATTAGATACAAATATTTATTTATTGTTGCCTTTACATGTGTTCACGACAAGCTTGTTTCCACATTGGTGCCATTTTCAAGTGTTCCTACTGACATTGCATTTATACAGGGTGAAAAGTATTTAAACCGACAAACTCTGGGAGGTTATAGGGGACATCAAAACAAATATTTTTCCCTAATGTCTTTTTTTACTATGAGGAGTATTTAAACCGGTAGAGGAAGATTTCTCTGGCGGCAAATTAATTAAACTACCAAACACTTTTCCATCTTTTATGACCAAGAGACAACACATTAACACAACCCAATTTCATTTACAGTAGATTTTCAAAAATTCCTCCATTGACACGTAAACAAAAGTTACACCGACGGATCATGTTCTGTTTGACACGGGCAATTGCCTGAATTGTTCCTGCTGCTGCTACTATCCGGGCAACCAAATCCTCTTCTGATAAAACAGCAGCTGTGTAAACAAGGTTGCGCATCTCTCCCCACAAAAAAAAGTCCATAGGGGACATATCTGGCAATCGAGCAGACCATGGTACAGGACCACCTCAGCCAATCCACGTTTCTGGGAACCGTCGGTCCAGGAATCGACGCACACGACGAGTGAAATGTGCCGGCGCCCCGTCATGTTGGAACCACATGCGTTGTCTTGTAGGGAGCGGGACGTCTTCCAGCAATTCTGGCAATGCTCAGGCGAAAAAATTGTAATAGTGCCTGCCGTTTAATGGCCTAGGTAGCAGATACGGCTCCCAATAACACCGACCCACACATTAACGAAGAACCGCACTTGATGAGCGCTAGTAACTGTGGCATGTGGGTTATCCTCACTCCAAACATGCGAATTGTGCATGATGAAGACTCCATAACGCCCGAACGTTGCTTTATCGATAAACAACACAGACGAAGGAAATGTAGGATGCATTTCACACTGTTCCAGGTACCACTGCGAAAACTGTGCTCTGGGTGGATAATCAACTGGTTCTAGGTTATGGACACGCTGCAAGTGAAATGGACGTAACAATTGCTCTCGAAGGACTGTTCTTACATTCGTCTGATTCGTCCCCATGTTACGTGCAATTGCACGAGTGCTGATTGAAGGATCCCGCTCCACATGCTGCAAGACAAATTCCTCAAATTGCAGCGGTCTTACCGTGCGACGGCGTCCCTGTCCAGGTAATCTGCTAAATGACCCGGTCTCACGCAGACGTTGGTACACAGCAGAAAATATCGTATGATGAGGGATACGGCGATTAGGATATTGTTTTTGATAAACCCGCTGTGCAGCTCGTCCGTTGTGGTGCGCTACGTAGTACGCACCAACCACATCAGTGTGCTCACTCCAAATGTATGCTCCATTAGTAAACAGAGACAATGCACTACTACACTGGTGGACTGCAGTTGCCTACAACTGAAGAGCGTAATACAAAAAACTGGCTCTGAGCACTATGGGACTTAACTGCTGTGGTCATCAGTCCCCTAGAACTTAGAACTACTTAAACCTAACTAACCTAAGCTCATCACACACATCCATGCCCGAGGCAGGATTCGAACCTGCCACCGTAGCGGTCGCGCGGTTCCAGACTGTAGCGCCTAGAACCGCTCGGCCACTCCGGCCGGCAAGAGCGTAATACGACCTCTAACAACTGAAGATCGTAATATGGCCTCTAACAACTCGAGAACGTAATACGGCCTCTACCGGTTTAAATAATCCTCATAGGAAAAAATGACATTAGAGAAAGATGTTTGTTTTGATGTCCCTCACAACCTCCCAGAGTTTGTGGGTTTAAATACTTTCCACCCTGTATATCATTTTATTCTACGTCTATGTAACAGTACTGTGAGATTAGTAACTTATGTTATACTTTCGTCTAGATAGTGACGTCCACAAAATAATCTTGGAACGTAATTTCTTTCAGTTACTGCGTTGTCAATGTAGGTCATGTATTTACCTTCTATAGAAATTTAGTGTTCTTTTTTGACAGTTGTCAAATGAAAGATTGTTCCATTGATGAATTATGTTTACAAGTAAATTATATCTTAGGTAGTCAGAAGTATTTTTAGCCAGAGATATTTTTCACTACGTCGATGTGCGATGTTAAATTTTTGTTTTTGTTTATCGTGTCGTGTTCATCCTTTTTCTATCATGTTTTAATGTTTTGCATTTAATTTTCTTGCGTGAGTTCCATTTGTTCGTTTAGGGTCTCTATTTGTGCGCGTATAAATTTCTAGTTCTTTCATGATGTTCATGGTTTGACCTTTTGGTAACCTCTGCAGAATTTGCAAAGCGTTTTCGACTGTGTTCACTTTGATTTTTTTTAACTTTTCATAACTGGGATTCACGGTCATGTGTAATTTTTTGAAAGACATCATGTTTACGCCAGTGACTGTTAAACTTCTATTTCCACTATTGCAATTTCGGCCTGTATAAAGCTGGCACGGCTTAAAGCCAAAACATCTGCACTTGATAATGGCCTGAGGCCGAAATTGTAATAGTGGAAAAAAAGTTTAACAGTCACTAGCGTAAACATGATGTCTTTCAAAAAACTTTGATTTTTATTTCTAAAGTGAATGTAAAAACTTCTCTGGTTGCTTTCGCAATCTCTGAAGTGTTCGTTAAAACTTGTAGTAAAACTTCGTACGGCTCGTCCAGTGTAAAAATTACTGAAATCGTCACAGGAAATTTTGTATACACGTAATTTCTGTAGAAGGTTAATACACGGCACGAAATTGCTTCCAAGGTGATTTACGTATGTTAGTCTATCTACACGTAAGTGTAATACGAGATAAAAATCTCGTAGTAGTGTTACATAAATGTAGAATAAAATGCTTCATAAATACAACGTCAACAGGAGCACTTGAAAATGGCAGAAATGCAGAAACAAGGTTCTCGTGAACCCATGTGAAAACAACAATAAATAAACTATTTGCGGCTAATTTTGTAAAAGTATGAAGAAGATATGACGTTATGCTGCGGGTCCAACGAGTTTTAGAAGTGCTGAAATGTCCCTGATGACTTTGTTCCTCAGCTGACAACCAGTGAGTTAAAACTGTGTGTCCGACCGAGACTCGAACTCGGGACCTTTGCCTTTCGCGGGTAAGTGCTCTACCATCTGAGCTAACGAACACGACTCACGCCAGGTCCTCACAGCTTTACTTCTGACAGTATCCCATCTCCTAACTCCTTCTACCTTCTCGGTCGGGCACGCAGTTTTAATCTGCCAGGAAGTTTCACATCAGCGCACACTCCGCTGCAGAGTGAAAATCTCATTCAACCAGTGGGTTGTTGACTGAGCTGTGCTGAGCCAGCCACGCTACTGTCTGTGCTGACTCGCCGCCTCGCCTCGTGATGTCCCCGCATCACGTAGGAGTGTCCCGACACTTGCGATCACGAAGATTTAATTGCTCGTTTTTCCCGTGTGCTGTTCGAGAGTGGAACGACAGGGGAATAGCTTGAGGGTGGTTCGATGAACACACTTGCGATCACGAAGATTTAATTGCTCGTTTTTCCCGTGTGCTGTTCGAGAGTGGAACGACAGAGGAATAGCTTGAGGGTGGTTCGATGAACACACTTGCGATCACGAAGATTTAATTGCTCGTTTTTCCCGTGTGCTGTTCGAGAGTGGAACGACAGGGGAATAGCTTGAGGATGGTTCGATGAACACACTTGCGATCACGAAGATTTAATTGCTCGTTTTTCCCGTGTGCTGTTCGAGAGTGGAACGACAGGGGAATAGCTTGAGGGTGGTTCGATGAATACACTTGCGTTCACGAAGATTTAATTGCTCGTTTTTCCCGTGTGCTGTTCGAGAGTGGAACGACAGGGGAATAGCTTGAGGGTGGTTCGATGAACACACTTGCGATCACGAAGATTTAATTGCTCGTTTTACCCGTGTGCTTTTCGAGAGTGGAACGACAGGGGAATAGCTTGAGGGTGGTTCGATGAACACACTTGCGATCACGAAGATTTAATTGCTCGTTTTTCCCATGTGATGTTCGAGAGTGGAACGACAGGGGAATAGCTTGAGGGTGGTTCGATGAACACACTTGCGATCACGAAGATTTAATTGCTCGTTTTTCCCGTGTGCTGTTCGAGAGTTGAACGACAGGGCCATAGCTTGAGGGTGGTTCGATGAACACACTTACGATCACGAAGATTTAATTGCTCGTTTTTCCCATGTGATGTTCGAGAGTGGAACGACAGGGCCATAGCTTGAGGGTGGTTCGATGAACACACTTGCGATCACGAAGATTTAATTGCTCGTTTTTCCCGTGTGCTGTTCGAGAGTGGAACGACAGGGGAATAGCTTGAGGGTGGTTCGATGAACACACTTGCGATCACGAAGATTTAATTGCTCGTTTTTCCCGTGTGCTGTTCGAGAGTGGAACGACAGGGGCATAGCTTAAGGGTGGTTCGATGAACACACTTGCGATCACGAAGATTTAATTGCTCGTTTTTCCCGTGTGCTGTTCGAGAGTGGAACGACAGGGGAATAGCTTGAGGGTGGTTCGATGAACACACTTGCGATCACGGAGATTTAATTGCTCGTTTTTCCCATGTGCTGTTCGAGAGTGGAATGACAGGGGCATAGGTTGAGGGTGGTTCGATGAACACACTTGCGATCACGAAGATTTAATTGCTCGTTTTTCCCATGTGCTGTTCGAGAGTGGAATGACAGGGGCATAGGTTGAGGGTGGTTCGATGAACACACTTGCGATCACGAAGATTTAATTGCTCGTTTTTCCCATGTGCTGTTCGAGAGTGGAACGACAGGGGCATAGCTTGAGGGTGGTTCGATGAACGCACTTGCGATCACGAAGATTTAATTGCTCGTTTTTCCCGTGTGCTGTTAGAGAGTGGAACGACAGGGGAAATGCTTGAGGGTGGTTCGATGAACACACTTGCGATCACGAAGATTTAATTGCTCGTTTTTCCCGTGTGCTGTTCGAGAGTGGAACGACAGGGGCATAGCTTGAGGGTGGTTCGATGAACACACTTGCGATCACGAAGATTTAATTGCTCGTTTTTCCCGTGTGCTGTTCGAGAGTTGAACGACAGGGGAATAGCTTGAGGGTGGTTCGATGAACACACTTGCGATCACGAAGATTTAATTGCTCGTTTTTCCCGTGTGCTGTTCGAGAGTGGAACGACAGGGGCATAGCTTGAGGGTGGTTCGATGAACACACTTGCGATCACGAAGATTTAATTGCTCGTTTTTCCCATGTGCTGTTCGAGAGTGGAACGACAGGGGCATAGCTTGAGGGTGGTTCGATGAACACACTTGCGATCACGAAGATTTAATTGCTCGTTTTTCCCGTGTGCTGTTCGAGAGTGGAACGACAGGGGAATAGCTTGAGGGTGGTTCGATGAACGCTCTGCCAGACACTTAACTGTGAATTGCAGAGTAATTATGTACCTGCAGATATACATCCACAGCTGCGTTTCGCAGCCCTCCGTACGATGTGTGGCGAAGGCTGCTTTGGCACTGTTGTTTGCCCGTCTTGTTGTTCCAATCGCGGGTGGTGGTGTTGCGTTAAACTGTAGCAGTGTGCGCAACGGGACACCATCCTCAGAATGCGGAACTTCCCGTACAACTTACATACAAATGATCCTCATGTACATGCACAAGATCGTAAGGTGTGTAGTGGAGGATACTATCTCCTCCCCTCCCCCGTCCCCCACCTCTTTCCTGCTTCGTTAACAAAATGTCGGTAAAACTCCGTATGCGCTGCGCTTCCTCCGGATTTCTGATGGTGGTGACTTCGAGAGCCGTATGTGGAAGGTCGCTATATACAGGATGGTTCATTGATCGTGACCGGGCCAAATATCTCACGAAATAAGCGTCAAACGAAAAACTACAAAGAACTAAACTTGTCTAGCTTGAAGGGGGAAACCAGATGGCGCTATGGTTGGCCCGCTAGATGGTGCTGCCATAGGTCAAACGGATATCGAATGCGTTTTTTAAAAATAGGAACCCCCATTTTTTATTGCATATTCGTGTAGTACGTAAAGAAATAGGAATGTTTTAGTTGGACCACTTTTTTTCGCTTTGCGATAGATGGCGCTGTAATAGTCACAAACATATGGCTCACAACAGTTGGTAACGGGTAGGTATTTTAAATTAAAATACACAGCGTAGGTACGTTTGAACATTTTATTTCGATTGTTCCAATGTGATACATGTACCTTTGTGAACTTATCATTTCTGAGAACGCATGCTGTTACAGCGTGATTACCTGTAAATACCAATACCTGTAACGACATTCCTCTCACAGCGAGTAGTTCCCCTTCCGTAATGTTTGCACATGCATTGACAATTCGCTGACGCATGTTGTCAGGCGTTGTCGGTGGATCACGATAGCAAATATCCTTCAACTTTCCCCACAGAAAGAACTCCGGGGACGTCAGATCCGGTGAACGTGCGGGCCATGGTATGGTGCTTTGACGACCGATCCACCTGTAATGAAATATGGTATTCAATACCGCTTCAACCGCACGCGAGCTATGTGCCGGACATCAATCATGTTGGAAGTACATCGCCATTCTGTCATACAGTGAAACATTTTGTAGTAACATCGGTAGAACATTACGTAGGAAATGAGAATACATTGCACCATGTAGATTGCCATCGATAAAATGTGGGCCAATTGTCCTTCCTCCCATAATGCCGCACCATACATTAACCCGCCGAGGTCGCTGATGTTCTACTTGCCGCAGCCATCGTAGATTTTCCGTTGCCCAATAGTGCATATTATACCGGTTTACGTTACCGCTGTTGGTGAATGACACTTCGTCGCTAAATAGAACGCGTGCAAAAAATCTGTAGTCGTCCCGTAATTTCCCTTGTGCCCAGTGGCAGAACTGTACACGACGTTCAAAGTCGTCGCCGTGCAATTCCTGGTGCATAGAAATATGGTACCGGTGCAATCGATGTTGATGTAGAATTCTCAACACCGACGTTTTTGAGATTCCCGATTCTCGCGCAATTTGTCTGCTACTGATGTGCGGATTAGCCGGGACAGCAGCTAAAACACCTACTTCGGCGTCATCATTTGGTTGACGTTTCACATGTGGCTGAACACTTCTTGTTTTCTTAAATAACGTAACTATCCGGCGAACGGTCCGGACACTTGGATGATGTCGTCCAGGATACCGAGCAGCATACATAGCACACGCCCGTTCAGCATTTTGATCACAATAGCCACACATCAACACGATATCGACCTTTTCCGTATCGACCTTTTCCGCTATTGGTAAACGGTCCATTTTAACACGGGTAATGTATCACGAAGCAAATACCGTCCGCACTGGCGGAATGTTACGTGATACCACGTACTTATACGTTTGTGAGTATTACAGCGCCATGTATCACAAAGCGAAAAAAGTGGTCCAACTAAAACATTCATATTTCTTTACGTACTACACGAATATCTAATAAAAAATAAGGGTTCCTTTTTTAAAAAAACGCAGTTGATATCCGTTTGACCTTTCCGTTTGATGCTTATTTCGTGAGATATTTGGCCCGGTCACCATAAATGGACCACCATGTACGTACATTGTCGAGTAGTCGCGGAATGTAAGGTCTCAAAATTTCGACTGTAGATGCACACTGTCTCTCTAGTAGGTTCTGGTATTGGAGCTTGTTACACATCTCTGCAACGCTCTCGCGCCGAGTAAACAACCCCGTGACGAAACGTGCCGGTTGTAGCTTCTCTATCTTATTTATTAATTCTGTTTGGTAATGGTTCCAGATTGATGAACGTTACTCAAGAATGGGTCGAACGAAGGTTTTGTAAGGAACTATATTCGTGAATGAATAACATTTCCTTTAGGTTCTTCATTTGAATCTCAGCCTAGCATGTGATTTTCCTACTGTTAGTTTTCTGCGCTCGTTCCAATTTAGATGGCTCCTTATTGTTGTTATTTTACGATAGTTACTGTTTCCAGTGACTTTTCGCCAATAGTGTAGTGGAACAGTAGTGGATCTCTTCCCTTATGTGCGCACAGTGCGCTACATTTACCAACTTTCGCTCATTGCCAACTGGCAGTCCTTCCAGCAGGTGGGCAGCGACCCTCTGCAGCTGCACCTGGGTTTCTCCACAGCATTCTGCTGGTGCAGTCTTCCCACAGGCAGCGCCAGCGTTGGCGATTAGCTTTGAGGGCGGTAGGACGTCAAACGGGCCGACTTGGAGCAGGAGAGTCACCACAGGACATTTTAATTTCTACTGTCTATACTTTTACAAATAAATTCATAAAACTTTAACAGCATGACCAGGAAGGATTGAGGACTCAAACTCATCGCAGTCGAAGTTCAAAAACGTAGCAAAATACCTTTTTGACATGTGAAATTTCATAATTTTTTCACTTAATTACTGGCTGCATTTGTTGCTATAGGTACACAATTCTTCCTAAGTAAGAGAGATTCTTCGATGAATTTTTCATATCATACAAACAGTAGTTACAGGTGTATGAAACTCTAGCATTTTCCAAATCTATTAAAAGCTGCGGAAAAATTGAGATAATTAACTATAAAACTTGAATTATTTCTAAACATGAAGTTTAAAATGTAACAGTTCATTCATTTTTTCATAAATTAAATAGCTTCTAGAATTTCATACACTTGTAACTATGGTTTGTATGCTGTTCAAAAGTCATCGAAGAATCTCTCTTACTTAGGAAGAAAAGTGTACCTATAGCAACAAATGCAGCCAGTAGTAAGTGAAAAAATGATGAATTTACACATGTAGAAAAACGTGTTTTGTTACGTTTTTGAGCTTCCACTGTTATGAGTATGAATCCTGAATCATTTCTGGTCATGCTGTTAAAGTTTTATGAATTTATTTATAAAAGTATAGACAGTGGAAATTAAAATGTCCTGTGGTGCCTCTCCTGCTCCAAGTCGGCCCATTTGACGTCCTACCCCCCTTAAGGAGAGTCCGTTGCAATCCAGTACGTCGTTAATGTAAGTTGTAAATAGTAATTGTTGTGTTGGCTGAAGAGCCAACACCCTGTTACAACTGGAGGCCGAAATCCACGCGTTTTAGCTCACGCAGGCTGGCGTGAGAAGGGAAGAACTACATTGACGTTAGGTCTGGAACATTACATGGAATTGGAATTCAGAAAGCGGACGGAATTAGTTTGATACTTAACTTTAATCCATTAATGATGAACGTCGCTCTTGACGGTACATGATTCACAATATTATCTGTTCAGAATACTTATAGTAACTGAATATGGCACCTTGCTAGGTGGTGGCAAATGACGTAGCTGAAGGCTATGCTAAACTGTCGTCTGTGCAAATGAGAGCGTATGTAGACAGTGAACCATCGCTAGCAAAGTCGGCTGTACAACTGGGGCGAGTGCTAGGGAGTCTCTCTAGACTAGACCTGCCGTGTGGCGGCGCTCGGTCTGCAATCACTGATAGTGGCGACACGCGGGTCCGACGTATACTAACGGACCGCGGCCGATTTAAAGGCTACCATCTACCAAGTGTGGTGTCTGGCGGTGACACCACAATAGTGGCTCTACAACACTCGACAGGGGTAGTCCCGAAATTAGCTTTTACGTCTGTCGATTTTGTTCCGTTCAGAAAGACGTGTCGAGTTTTGTTACCGAGGACGTTCAGAATGGATTCACAAATCCCGTCCGGTATTCGGTAGGCTGTTATTTTGTTCATTAGACGACAGTGCGGGGCTGTAGCGAAAGCCTTCCGAAAGTAAACCAAGGCGGCGTCAGCCCGGTCGTCTTTCCCGCGGCGCTTTGGATCTCGAGGACGAACAGAAGGAGGTGCATTTCTCAAGATCTGTGTTCATGCAGCCCATGTTTCTTTTTGTATGGGAGATTTTTTGCTGTCCAAAATATGTTATAGGGTGCTATTGTAAAACGTGTTCCATATCTTTGCAAAAAGGTGTCGTCAAAGAGATGGACCTGTAACTATGAACGTCTGTCAGACGGGTGTCTTGTGAATCACTGCACCTTTTCCAATTGCTTAGGACCAACTGTGTGATGCGCGTAAAGACTGCTACCACATGGGAAACAAATTTTATCGCGTAAAACAGTTTTCTACAAGTACCTCATCACGTTCTTATGACGTTAAATTTAGTTTCTGAGAAACACTAAGAGAGAAAGTGCACAGAGCTGACAGAAGTCATATCTCCCAATATCGTGTCGGACCTCCTTATGTCCGACGTAGTGCATCACCACTACATGGCATGGACTCAACAAATCGTTGGAAGCACCTGCAGAATTCGATGTCGGGCGGTACGGGTAGCAAAATCATTCACTCGAATTGTCCGAAATGTTCTTCAAACCAATCGCGAACAATTGTGGGCCTGCGACATGGCGGATCCTCATCCACGATTGCGAAAGTGTCATCGGTGTGGGATTTTGTGCACAAACTGATGTCTAGATTATGTCCCTTAAATGTTCGCTCTGATCCGTGTTGGGCGGTCTGAGTAGCCAAATCATTTGCTCGAACTGACCAGAGTCTTCTTCAAACCAATCGCGAACAGTTGTGGCCTAATGACACGGTGCATTCTCATCCATAAAAATTCCATCGTTGTTTGGCTCCAAGTAGCCGAACATAACGATTTCCAGTCAATGATCGGTTCAGTTGGACCAGAAGACCCAGCCCATTACGTGTCAACACAGCCCACACTATTTATGGAACCACCACTAATTTGCAGAATGCCTTGTTGACAACTGCAGTCCAACTGTGTGTGCACACTCGAACCCTACCATCAACTCTTACCAGCTGAAATCGGAGCACATCAGACCAGGCCACGGTTTCCCAATCGCCTACGGTTCAACTGATATGGTCAGGAACCTTGGAGAGGCGGTGCAGGTTATGTTCCGCTGTTAGCAGAGGACTCGCGTCTGACGTCTGCTGCCATTATCCATTAACACCAAATTTCGACGCACTGTTCTAAGGGTACGTTCATCTTATGTCCCACACTAGTCCTGCGGTTATTTTACGCAGTGTTGCTTGTCTATTAGTACCGACAACTACATCTACATCTACATCTATATTTATACTCCGCAAGCCACCCAACGGTGTGTGGCGGAGGGCACTTTACGTGCCACTCTCATTACCTCCCTTTCCTGTTCCAGTCGCGTATGGTTCGCGGGAAGAACGACTGTCTGAAAGCCTCCGTGCGCGCTCTAATCTCTCTAATTTTACATTCGTGATCTGCTCGGGAGGTATAAGTAGGGGGAAGCAATATATTCGATACCTCATCCAGAAACGCACCCTCTCGAAACCTGGCGAGCAAGCTACACCGCGATGCAGAGCGCCTCTCTTGCAGAGTCTGCCACTTAACTTTGTTAAACATCTCCGTAACGCTATCACGGTTACCAAATAACCTTGTGACGAAACGCGCCGCTCTTCTTTGGATCTTCTCTATCTCCTCCGTCAACCCGATCTGGTACGGATCCCACACTCATGAGCAATACTCAAGTATAGGTCGAACGAGTGTTTTGTTACCCACCTCCTTTGTTGATGGACTACATTTTCTAAGGACTCTCCCAATGAATCTCAACCTGGTACCCGCCTTACCAACAATTAATTTTATATGATCATTCCACTTCAAATCGTTCCGCACGCATACTCCCAGATATTTTACAGAAGTAACTGCTACCAGTGTTTGTTCCGCTATCATATAATCATACAATAAAGGATCCTTCTTTCTATGTATTCGCAATACATTACATTTGTCTATGTTAAGGGTCAGTTGCCACTCCCTGCACCAAGTGCCTCTCCGCTGCAGATCTTCCTGCATTTCGCTGCAATTTTCTAATGCTGCAACTTCTCTGTATACTACAGCATCATCCGCGAAAAGCCGCATGGAACTTCCGACACTATCTACTAGGTCATTTATATATATTGTGAAAAGCAATGGTCCCATAACACTCCCCTGTGGCACGCCAGAGGTTACTTTAACGTCTGTAGACGTCTCTCCATTGATAACAACATGCTGTGTTCTGTTTGCTAAAAACTCTTCAATCCAGTCACACAGCTGGTCTGATATTCCGTAGGGTCTTACTTTGTTTATCAGGCGACTATACGCAAACGCCGCTGCTTTCAGTCGTTAATTGAAGGCTGGTGAGAGGTAACGCCTGAAAATTGTTATTCTCGGCACTCTCTTGACACTGTGGATCCAGGACTATTTAATTCCCTAACGATTTCCGAAATGAAATGTCCCATGCGTCTAACTCCGAGTACCATTCCGCGTTCTCAATCTGTTAATTCTCGTCGTGCAGCCGTAATCGCGTCGGAAACCTATTCGCATGAATCACGTGAGTACGAATGACAGTTCCTCCAGTGCACTGACCTTTTATACCTTAAGTCCGCGACACCAGCGCCATCTGTATCAGCTGAACACCCGAATTTACTTCTACAAGTGTCGATGACTCTACATAGGAGATAATTTGCTGCATGGTCCCTGTTAAGACATCTTCACTCGAGACATAAGTTTGGCTTGCTGCCTCCTATGATCGCACTTTCGGTAAGTTCTAGGCGCTCTGTCCGGAACCGCGGGACTACTACGGTCGCAGGTTCGAATCCTGCCTCGGGCATGGATGTGTGTGATGTCCTTAGGTTAGTTAGGTTTAATTAGTTCTAAGTTCTAGGCGACTGATGACCTCAGAAGTTAAGTCGCATAGTCCTCAGAGCCATTTGAACCATTTGAACTTTCGGTAAGAATTGTTGGCGTGTTACTGACTTTTACATGCTTTTCGGAAACCGAGGTATACTGCATTTACCTGACTGCCTCGATTCACAGCCTTCAGGCTTTCAGGATGTCATTTGTGCCATTTGTGGAAAACTCTAGTTGAGCTTTGCTCCTTCGATGGTTTCGAAACATATGCTAGTTGCCATGCAACACTATGTTCGAAACGCCTCATTACGCGTGAGCTCGGAATATGGCCTGAGATTGCAGAACAGATGACTGTCAACGATGCTGCGGGTTAGTTTTGTGGATTACCTCCATTACGATTTTTGTAGAGACGTGTGATCTGTGCTTTGTTCCAACCGCTGGGAAAAGTTTCTTGTTCGAATGATCTATTGTAGATTAAGGTGAAAGAAGAGACTAACGGAACCGCAAATTCTCTGCAATAACTGACAGGGATTCCATCGAACTCTGGGACTTCGTTCAATCTTAGCGATTTCAGTCGAGCAGCGCATAGCCAGCAGTATTATTGTTGTTTCACTTCTGAAGTACGCCACATTCTGGAAGCCCTGGTTAAACATAAAACGTGTGGGAACGGAACTATTAGGGACTGCCACGGCAGCAGAGTCTCGGAATGTTCCAGAACCTCACCTCAAAATGAAGAAAACTGCCGTCAGCTGGTTAGAGGGACATCCAATGTTCTATATATTCTCAAAAAAAGTCAGGCATGGAGATGATTTCTGGTTGTATATTACCACACAATATGATAAATTACAACAAATTGGCAATTACGACACCGGGCAAGCGACTTTGAATTAAAATGTCTCCGCTGTATGGGAATACACATAATGAATGTGCGATTGCAGATTGTAGAAACATGGTGGACGACATATGGAAGGATGGGTCTGGCCGTGAAGTGTAGCCTAATGCTATTTTTTTAAAACTAGTCTCCTGTTTTTCCTTCTGTGTAGATGACGTTTGCTTGACATAATTTCTCTTAATAGTGAAACTTAAAGAAAAATAAAAAGAAACAAGTGAATGAAAAAAATCTTCTACTTTTGTTGATTCCCATGGCTCCTACTTTTATGTAACCTACAGGCTCGTTGGCTGTGAGGGGTCACTGTGGCCACGCCTCGGGATTCGACCCCTGCCAACTCCTGCGCCTCCCCCCGCCCCCCCCCCCCCACACGTCCTTGGAGCCCTACTGGTCCATTAAAATAAATAAATAAATAAATAAATAAATAGCTTAAGCTAGGAATCCTGGTTCGACTCCCGGTCCGACACATATTTTAATTGCTGCTGATTGTTCATATACACATCTGCGAATATATTTCAGATTAATAGTTTTTATGAGAAATAGCGCATTCTTCCTCAAAATAAGTGTAATTGCTCTCTAGTATGTGATGTGATTATGTGAAAGTTTTAAATAAAGTATTCGGAAAAAAGAGAGCAACTCCCTTTGTTTCTGTAAGGGTACAGGCGGCACGGCTACCAACGTTCGCTGTTTGTGTTGCAGGATGGGAGAGCGGCGACAGCTGCGGCGACTTGCAGCAGTATGGCTGCTGCTGTTGGCAGCCCTGGCGTGCGACGCGCGACCACAGGGTGAGTTCTCCAGCAGTGTAGTAATTCTCTTTGTGTCAGCTAATTCGAATTCACTCAATAACGTTGTTTCTGTCAATTCTAGGTATTTTAAGTTTGTAAACTACAGTTAGTTTTAAACTGTGTGAAATAATGTAAGAGCTTTTATTAAACAACACGTTAAGGAGAGCACGTATTTTCATTGATTTAACAAAAGCGTTTAAATGTGTGGACCATGCAACACTTCTGCACAACCTGAAACATTATGGGATTAAGGAAAAAAGCTCAATTATGATTCCCTTCACATCTACAAAGTAGGGCGCAGAAACCTGCCACGTGGTGTCAACAAACAGGGAAATAGGTTGAATCTGAATCGAACCACGTAAAACGGGGGCACCAAAGGCCTTTTTTTGGGTCAGTTCTTTTCTTGATATGTGCAATGACCTACCACTGAACATGACGGATAACTTAAATACAATCTAAGACAAAAATAGAAAAAAAGATGGATCACGAAGAAATTATTCGAATGGATGGAAATCGGTAGATTTGATGTACATGTACAGACAAATAAATGACTACAATTTCAGAAAAAATTGGGCGATTTACTCAAGAAAAAGAGCTTCGCAATTGCGCAAGTCCATAACGCGTCGATCCGCCTCTAGCCCTTACGCAAGCAGTCATTCGGCCTAGCATTCCCGAAATGGTTCAAGGGACCTGTCCATAATGCACCAGACGTTATCAATTGGGGAGAGATCCAGCGATCTTTCTGGTCAAAGTAGGGTAGAAGCAGCAAAAACTCCTTGCCTTGTGCGGGAGGTCATTATCTTGCTGAAATATGAGCCCAGGATGGCTCGCCATGAAGGGCACCAAAACTGTAAGTAGAATATCGTCGACTTACCGCTGTGCAGTAAGAATGCCGCAGATGACAACCAAAGGAGTCCCGCTATGGAAAGAAATGGCACCTCATACCAACACTCCCGGCTGTCAGAAGTCAGACATATTCTGGTGCTGCCCCGAACACGGATGCGATACCAGCCTGACTCTAGCCCGACAACCAGGAGCGATGGTCTGGGATGGCATTTCTTTTCACAGCAGGACTCCTTAGGTTGTCAATCCGAGGCACTCTTACATTACAGTGGTACGTCGACGGCATTCTACACTCCGTTCCGTTGCCCTTGACGGCACGGCATCCAAAGCTTATGTTTCAGGAAGATAATGCCCTACCGCACACGACGAGAATTTCTACTGCTCGTCTTGGCCAGCCAGGTCGCACGATCTCTATCCAGTTGAGAACGTTTGGAGCTTTATGTGAAGGGCCCTCCAACTATCTCGGGATTTTGACGATATTACGCGTCAGTTAGACAGAATTTGAATCGACCCCTCAGGAGAAAATGTAGCATCTCTGTCAATGAATGCCAAGCCGAATAACTGCTTGCTTGAGTGTCAGAGGCGGACCATCGCATTATTGGTTTGCTGAGTTTGTGAAGCCCTTCCTCACGAATAAATCACCCAAATTTTCTGGAATTGTAGTCATTTGTTTGTCTGTACATTTACATGACGTCTAGCTCTTTACGTCCCATTCGGATAAATCCATAGTGGAACGTCGTTTTTTTTGTTTTTTTTCCTCAGAGAGTGTATAGGAATTCTTCTTAAGACCCGTCTGGTTCATTTTCTCTGATGTTTCGGCAGATATGTGCAGTTTCGATTTTGCGATCTGTATATCGACTGACACCAAACAAATACTACCATGTCTTTCATGCGACGTCGAATGTCGAAGGAAAGCGTCGGTTACATGTCTGTTGAAAATAATATGATTATTAAAGCGGAATTTTACGTGAACATTCGATGTTGCAGTTTATCTGACAAACTCTTATGTTTTCATCACTTTTTTGGGAGTGATTATCACATCCACAAGAAAACCTAAATCGGGCAAGGTAGAAGAATCTTTTTACCCATTCGCCAAGTGTGCAAGTTAGATGGTTCGACAACATATTCCTGCGGTCGCAAAACACAGACACTAAACTTATTACAGTGAACAGAGACGTCAATGAATGAACGGACAGATCGTAACTTTGCGAAAATAAAGAAAGTAAAATTTTCACTCGAGGGAAGACTCGAACCAAGGACCTGTCGTTATGCAGCTGCTCACTCTAACCACGGGACCACGACGCTCCTCAGCTCACATTGTCCTTGATGTTGCCTATCTTGCGCATGGACTACTCAGTTTGCATATTTTGCTTATTTTTTCATAGTTCCACACAACTTCTTCCTGTTTTCTCGATTGATCTGTGTTCAGTTTTTAAAGGCCTATCCACTGTGTCAATTTATAACTAAATCTGAGGGGGTTGCGATGGGGAGGTTCCCTTGTAAGTAATGTGTAAGCTTAGGGATCCATGACCTCAGCAGTTTGGTCCCATAGAACTTACCACAAATTTCCAAAAGTAACAAGTGTTATATTTTAACGGATGTCATTTGTGAACCTAAAGAAGTAGTGATAGCTCTGCTAATAATAGTTTGCGTGAAAAGTGACACAGACACACATTTATGATTCGAAACACAGGAGATACAGGCAATGTTATGCTGTGGGCTTTCGTCGGACTTGTGGTGGTAATTGAATGCACTATGACAAGCATGCGCAACCTGAACATTATATCGGTACACGTGCGTCCTTCATACCTGACGTCTCAGTATCCCCTAGCAGGGTTACTGTCCGTTGCACAAGGCCAGAGTCGTGGTACGTCTACATCCACATGGTTACTCTGCACATGAAGTGTCTGGCAGAGGGTTCTTGTAATCACCTTCGGACTGTTTCGCTACCGTACCACTCTCTAACAGCACTTGGGAGAAATGAACACGTAAATCTTTCTGTACTGGCTCCGATTTCTCTCATTTTATTGCGATGATCATATCTCTCTACGTTGATTGGCGACAGTGAAATATTTCCACATTCAGGGGAGAAAGTTGGTGATTGAAATTACATGAAAATCTCTTGTCACAATGAAAATCGCATTTGTTTCAATGACAGCCTTCCAAACTCGCTTATCGTGTGCGTTACACTTGCTCGTCTATTTCGCTATAATACGACACGAGCTTCCTTTTTTTAAACTTTTTCGATGTCCTCCGTCATTCGTACCTGCTATGTGGGAAGCACAACAGAAGGCGAACAAGCGTAGTGTAGGCAGTCTCTTTAGTAGACCTGTTCCATCTTCTAAGTGTTCTACTAGTAAAACGTAGCCTTTAGTTTGCCTTCCCCATATCGTTACAACTTAAGATATTCGTAATTGTAATACCTAGGTACTTAGTCGAATTGACAGCCTTTAAATTTGTGTGATTTATCGTGTAATCGAAATTTAACGGATTTCTTTTCGTATTCATGTGGATGATATCTCATTTTCCTTATTGAGAGACAATGGGCAATTTCACACCATTCAGATATCGTGTATAAGTCATTTTGAAAATGGTTTTGATCGTCTGATAACTTTGCAAAACGGTAAATGACAGCTTCACCTGCAAACAATGTAATAGGGCTGCTCACATTATCTCTTAAATCGTTTATGTAGATTTGGAACAGCGAGGGCCTTCCCTGGGTAACACCGATATCACTTGTGTTTTACTCGATGATTTTTCTTCAATTACTAGATACTGCGACGTTAGAGGAAATCTGGGATCCAGTCGCACAGATGAAGCGGTACTCCATAGGCACGCAATTTCATTAGAAGTTTCTTGTGAGGAACGGTGTCAAAAGCGCACTGTACATCTGGAACTATGGAAAAAATTTTATATATACTGTAGATAGCAATAATCAGTACTTTTTGCAAATAAAGACCTAGCTGTGTTTCACAAGGACGATATTTTCTGAATCGATGCTGTGTGTCAATAGACCGTTACCTTCGAGATAATTCATGTCGTTCGAACGCAGTATATGTTCCAAAATCCTAGTGCAAATCGACATTAGTGGCATGGGTTTGTAATTCAGTGGATTGCTTCTATTTCATTTCTTGAGTGCTGGTGTGGCCTGTGCAACTTTCTAGCCTTTTGGTACGGAACTTTAAGTGAACCATTTTAAGTTCTCAGAACTAAGGGTAGCTGGAAGATATACTTGGAAGTATCGTGTTCGAAACCTAGCGCGGAAACCGAATGCAGCTGTCTTCCTGTAACAATGTCTCCACTGTCTCCACACTGCAACCCGAAGGCTGGTTTAGTTCGCTCATTTGCACTCTTGTATCTCGTATAGTATTATGTTTTGGGCCAGCTGTGCGCGTTTGTCTCATTCAGAAGAATCTGTAACACTGATTTGGTAAGTACTAGATGGAAAAGTGGCATGCCCTTGTAACAGCACTGTTTAGGATGTTTCATTTTCAATAGGCTTCCAGCAGAAGTAAGAAAAAGAGTGATAAACATAAAGTATTGATATCCAAGTTGAAAGGTGGAACACTTGCAGTCGTTGAAAACTTCAGTCTGTAATGTGTCATTCATTCATATACTCTTTCGTTAACTGTTTATTACGACAAACCATGACATGTCTCAAGTATGTTATGATGAGAGTTGTTGCAATTCGGCCTCTGTACGCAATGGAACAAACTGTAGCGTCGCTGAAAATGGTTCAAATGGCTCTGAGCACTATAGGACTCAACTGCTGAGGTCATTAGTCCCCTAGAACTTAGAACTAGTAAAACCTAACTAACCTAAGGACATCACAAACATCGATGCCCGAGGCAGGATTCGAACCTGCGACCGTAGCGGTCTTGCGGTTCCAGACTGCAGCGCCTTTAACCGCACGGCCACTTCGGCCGGCCTAGCGTCGCTGAACTGGAGGGATTATGTACATTATCGAAGTAATTCCCAAGATGGAACAATAAGAATGGAAGACCACAAATGCAGAGCTCGTATTAGAAAGAGTACATACTTTTCCGCTACTGCTCAATCTGTACATGGAAGACGCAATGGCGGAAATGAAAGGAAAATTCAGGAGAACGACAAAAATTCAGGGAGAAAGGATATCAGCGATACGATCCACTGGCGAAGTGAGAGTCAGTAGTAATCACAGGACCAGCTGACCGGAAAGAACATTACAGTGAGCACACACTAACAACTGAGAGCGAACTGGAGAAAGACAAAACTGACGAGAAGTTCCAGACGTGAGATTAGCGATAAACTTAACATCAAAACCGGTGACAACAAAGTAAACGAAGTGAAGAGTTTCTGCTGCCACGGAAGCAAAATTGCACATGACGGACGAAGTCAGGAGCACGGGAAATGAGGGCATTACTCTGTGCAGCACAATTAAAAGGATTACGTTTTCAAAACACCGTAAACATTGTCTCCCATGGCGACTCAGAAGTTTAAAATTTGGCTCAAAGGTTGTTGTTGTTGTGGTCTTCAGTCCTGAAACTGGTTTGATGCAGCTCTCCATGCTACTCTATCCTGTGCAAGCTTCTTCATCTCCCAGAACTTACTGCAACCTACATCCTTCTGAATCTGCTTAGTGTATTCATCTCTTGGTCTCCCTCTACGATTTTTACCCTCCACGCTGCCCTCCAATGCTAAACTTGTGATCCCTTGATGCCTCAGAGCATGTCCTACCAACCGGTCCCTTCTGCTTGTCAAGTTGTACCACAAACTCCTCTTCTCCCCAATTCTATTCAATACCTCCTCTTTAGTTATGTGATCTACCCATCTAATCTTCAGCGTTCTTCTGTAGCACCACATTTCGAAAGCTTCTATTCTCTTCTTGTCTAAACTATTTGTCATCCATGTTTCACTTCCATACATGGCTACACTCCATACAAATACTTTCAGAAACGACTTCCTGGCACTTAAATCTATACTCGATGTTAACAAATTTTTCATCTTCAGAAACTCTTTCCTTGCCATTGCCAGTCTACATTTTATATCCTCTCTACTTCGACCATCATCAGTTATTTTGATCCCCAAATAGAAAATTCCTTTACTACTTTAAGTGTCTCATTTCCTAATCTAATTCCCTCAGCATCACCCGAGTTAACTCGACTACATTCCATTATCCTCGTTTTGCTTTTGTTGATGTTCATCTTATATCCTTCTTTCAAGACACTGTCCATTCCGTTCAACTGCTCTTCCAAGTCCTTTCCTGTCTCTGACTGAATTACAATGTAATCGGCGAACCTCGAAGTTTTTACTTCTTCTCCGTGGATTTTAATAGCTACTCCAAATTTTTGTTTTCTTTACTGATTGCTCAGTATACAGTTTGAATAACATCGGGGAGAGGCTACAACCCTGTCTCACTCCCTTCCCAACCAATGCTTCCCTTTCATGCCCCTCGACTCTTATAACTGCCATCTGGTTTCTGTACAAATGTAAATAGCCTTTCGCTCCCTGTATTTTACCCCTGCCATCTTCAGAATTTGAAAGAGAGTATTCCAGTTAACATTGTCAAAAGCTTTCTCTAAGTGTACAAATGCTAGAAACGTAGGTTTGCCTTTCTTTAATATTTCTTCGTAAGGTCAGTATTGCCTCACGTGTTCCAACATTTCTGCGGAATCCAAACTGGTCTTCCCCGAGGTCGGCTTTTACCAGTTTTTCCATTGGTCTGTAAAGAATTCGTGTTAGTATTTTGCAGCTGTGGCTTATTAAACTGATAGTTCGGTAATTTTCACATCTGTCAACACCTGCTTTCTTTGGTATTGGAATTATTATATTCCTCTTGAAGTCTCGAGGATGCCCTCAACATTCCTCTGGAATTTTGTCTCTGGATAGTTTCGAACGCCAAGGCGTTCTCCTTCAAAGTAGTTCCCTTCTGATTGCACACACTTTTTCCTGTGCTTCTGCCATTGATGGTAACATTTCTGGAACTCATCTTCTGTAATATCCTCCAAGATCCTCGTCACAGCTTTTAGGACATCTTGTGTTATTTGAAAATGGTGTCCCTTGACCGCCGTTTTGACTCGTGGAAATAGAAATAAGTCGCACGGAGCGATATCTGGTGAATAAGGTGGCTGTGGTAGTTCTGAAATTTGTTTTGAGATTAAAAATGAGATTTTTGGGGACCATTTTTGCAAAAATCTTTCTCATACCAAGATCTTCAGTTATTAACTTGTAAATAATAGATTTCAGCTATCAGTCGTCCTTCTTAAATTTTATTGGCAGATCTAGATTTCAGCTAGAAACTAGCCATTCTCAGTGCACTGTCATTTTTGATCAATGCATGTAGTGCCTGTTGGTCTGGCTTCATCCACAGTTCATTGAATTCTCTTCAGTTATTATTAGACGAACCGTTTCTCGATTGATGTTCAGTTCTTCTGCAATCATTTTCAAGGATAATCTTCTATCAGATCGTACGAGTTCACGCACCCTGGCCAAATTGACATCCGTCTGTGAGGTTGGTGGTCGTCCACTGCGTTCTAAATCTTCAACATTCGTTCTGCTTTCACTAAACATTTTATGCCAAGGAAAAGCTTGAGCTCTTGACATAACCTCCTCTCCAAAAGCCTTCTGAAGCTTATCGTAAGTTGTCGTCGCTTTTTCACGCAATTTAAAGCAAAAAGAAAAGGCATACCGTTGCGCAATATTATGCGATTCCATTTCCGTGACGAGAGACACAAACACATGTTAATTTATTACAGCACGACTCACGACTGAGTAGTTGAATCAATGTGCCGCTTGGACTAGAAGCAGCTTATAGACCAAGGTCAAAGATATTGTGCCTACGAAAGCCTGCAGGGTTGCCACATCTTGCAAAGAAAATAAGTCTCATTACTTTATTGTCGCACCTCGTATTCGGCTTTCTGACACGTCTTGGACATTCATTTTATGTATATGCCATAGGTATGGCCCTCAACTGTGTACAACTCAGCATTTTTACTTTGAGACTGCACACAGCTCATGTTACTTCTTTTTACTTGTTTATGAGGCATTGTATCCTTTACACATTTATCACCTTCTACAGTTATTTTGTCTTTCAGTAGGTTATTTTAGGGTTCTGTAGATAATGTACGTCCGACTGCCGAATGAAAATCATGGAATGTAATATGTATTGAGTGGAAATTCGTTATGGTGTACTGTAGGTATGTGACATTGGATGTATCTGTTCTATGAAGTGTTTGCTGTAAATTCACTTGTAGAGTCTTGTCCTTGTTTCTCATTCTTTTTTTAATCTGTTTTTATTTTTCTTGATTGATAAGTTGATAATGGTATCGTTAGTGTTTTATGCATACAGGCTCGAACATGGCGCACTGAAGCTCCGAAACTGTTGGCAACAAAATAAATAAAATCATGAGGACGGCTGTAGGCGTTTAATTTTCTCACTCTATGACTATGACATGTCCTCTGATCACCCTTATAGCCACGTACTTCACACTCAAGGAAACGGTCCAGTGACTGTATTTCACCGCGCTCTTATTCAGGGGTGTCCGATATGCCCTAGCCGGCCGGAGTGGCCGAGCGGTTCTAGGCGCTACAGTCTGGAACCGCGCGACCGCTACGGTCGCAGGTTCGAATCCTGCCTCGGGCATGGATGTGTGTGATGTCCTTAGGTTGGTTAGGTTTAAGTAGTTCTAAGTTCTAGGGGACTGATGACCTCAGCTGTTTAGTCCCGTAGTGCTCAGAGCCATTTTTTTTATATGCCCTATTTGTTCATGAGTTGCTTACACCTACAAACATTGTATGCACTATATTTTCGTATGAGAGGTTGAGAGAAACGTTTCAGACACACCGCCGCTTAGAAGGGACAGGAAGAGGCGTCAGAGGTGGCATAAACGGCGCCAATAAAGCCACACCTTTCCTTCGGCCGATTATTCCCACACATTTCGCGGTGAGAAACGACAGTTCGCAGCAGCAGGAAGTTGTTCTTCACATCCTTCGGCACTGCTGACACCCTTGGCAGTTTCAAACCTCGTCTAAGGACATTGTGGGTCCGCATGCCCATTGAGTGTGATCGCCCCCTTTGGAGCGCAGCGCGACTGCAGATTTTGCTCCACTGCACCTGCTGGAACTTCTAGGAATCGTTCAAACCATTTGACGAAATTTGAAAGTGAGCCGAAGCAGACCTCAATTTGCCCCACCTTTATTATGAGCTGTAAAGATGTGTCTTTACAGCGGCAGCCTGCGAAGTAGTCGTAGGCGTCTGCAGATAGGTATTTCGGAGTAATATCAAGCAGGAAATGTGTCTGAATCAACGCCTGAAGGAAAGGGTTGGTTTCATTAACGTCATTTATTCCGCCCCAAGAGAACTTTTCGGGTCTGATCGGTGATGAGTCCCGAAATGTTTTTTTCGACCGCTGATAAGAAAAGCGCGTGATTCAACCCTAGGCGTCCAGGTTCTGACCGCCGTCGCAGAGGCGTCAAAGGAAGGGCTAAAAAGGGGGTAAGGAGTGGTGTGACGACTTTCCCATCGTGTGAGGCGTAGAATTTCAGTGAAATTTGGTTCCAGTGTGACATCATTAGCCCATCTTTCACGTCACACGAACTTCCGAGCTGTGGAATTTTTCCCTCATGTTTTATTCCAAGCGTCGTCGAGACCGAAGGTGACGTCCCAGGGTACCTCAGTTTTGCACCATTACAGAGAAAGAATGAGCCAGATTTCAGATTTTTTGAGCCGCAATGGGAAACAATTATTGTGTTGGGAAAAAGGAATTTTTAACTGTGTTGAGCAATGTGCGTGTATTACCGTAGACCAGGGGCGGGCAAACGTTGCACGCGGCTCATGAGCACACGGCGCTGCACGTGTGCTGCTCACGTGCAATCGTCAAACGGGACAGTGACGACAGCCGGCAGGTTGCGGCAGTGTAGTGCCAGGCTAAGCTGCGGAGGTTGAAGCGAAGCGACCACTACGTAGTGAACGTTGTATTTCAAGAACCGGAAAATGCAGAGTGAATCAACGGAGAAGTGGAGATTTGCTATCTTTTAAAAATGAATAGGAGAATCATTTTTTCTTTGTGCAAAAACGTGAAAATTCGAAATGTATGATATGTGATAGTATTCTCGCTGGTCAGCGGAAGTTTAATATTGAACGCCATTATAAGAAATTTCAGTATGTTCACGTACTTTCTCAAGCAATTTGGGGATATATCACACTTATCCCAAGGTTTTGAATAGTTCTCGAGACAATTTGCTGTTTCTGTAGATGATATTCATCCCAGTTTGCAAATGGAGTTAATAGATCTTCACTGAAGATTCTACTACATAATTCTCGTCTGAGAGACAAGTTCCTTTTGGCGAGACGTGTAGTAGATTTTTATCACGACTTTCCACAGCAAGAGTTTCCTCGTCTCCATCGTGAAGCCGCGAAGATAATGTCAATGTTTGGCTCGACATACGTTTGTGAGAGACTTTTTCTGTTATGAAAATTAAAAAGTCTCGGTTAAGAGCAAACATCAGTAACGAAAATTTACGTAACTGTTTGCGTTTGTCTGTATGTAGAAATTTTGTTCCAGACATTAAATGTATTGTAAACTCCACCTGTGATAATTAAATAAAACGTATCGTAGGTAATAGGTACTCTTTCAAACCACGATTTCTTTCAAGCACTCCTACTAACCTTATTCCTTCATTCAATAAAACAGGCCAGGAAACAAAACGCGTTACATAGGAAGAAGAGGAGAGACGGTACGGAGGGGAGTGGAGAGAAGCGGGTGGCCAGCTTGCCCCTGTGTGCACGCAGAACAACTGTTAACTGCACACGTGCAAGTGCATCGCACACGTGCAGGATTCCTGCCCGCCCCTGCCATAGACGGCCTTTCGCCTATCCTCAGCGCTACCCGCACGACACTCCGACCAGCGGGTAGTCTACTCGAATGCCGCAGGCGCTTTCCCACTAGAGACAGTAGAAGGCCGAGCAATGCAAGTAGACTGCGCGTTTAGCAACATAGAGACGACAGAGGTAAGCGCGTCTGTTGACACGCTGAAGCCGCCGGCACACGGACTGTGCTGTCGAATGTCAGCGTTGAGCGTGCCGCGGTTAACGTTCTGCCGAAGGCTCAGAAACGATGTAACTTGTGTGCACGATACATGTTCTCAACGTGATGTTGAAATTTTAGCTGCTAAGGCACTGTGCAAGTATTTAAAAAATATAAACTTACTCAGTTTTGCCGCACGAAGAACCGCTTGTAACAGCGATTTGTAGAGCCCTTTCTACCTAGCGGGCGATCCGGTGAATAAGCAGACACAGCTGTGACAAGAGAATGTAATGCCGTGTAGTGCGAAATCCAAAGTGCACACACCCGAATTTCAAGCCCCAACCATACCAAAAATGTCTCAGATCGTTACTGTTATAAATAACTTGCAGTTCATATTGACAGCTAAATTGTTGCAGATTATTCTTGGACAAGTGACCGGCAGAGGAAACAAATCACAGCAGTGTATGACGTTACATAACAGACGAATTCCATCGGTCGGGACTGTAATTTGTTGACAGGAAATATTTTATCAACAATTCTTGTACCACAGTTCTTATGACACTAACAGTGAAACAGTTCCTTGATTATTCTTTGCAGTCATCACAAAAATGCGAAGTGCCTACTGGACGACTAAAACGAACATTTTCTTTGAACAAGGCACGCCTGATAGAAAGAAAAATTAATACATTCAGGCATTTGGCAGTAATTACTAATTTATACAGAATTGGGATTGAGTAAGAAATGGCCAAATGGCCACGGGCGTTGTTTCGCATATTGTGTTGGGTACCACGCACACCTGAGCAAATTCGTAAAACGTGAAGATGCAGACTGACAATTCATAAATGACTGAAGTTAATAACACTGTTATGCTTTTAAGCTTTAAGTGACAAACAGCTATCAGAAATCGTACTGTCCAACAATTTCCCGAAAAATGCTGTACACTGTCGAAACATTACTTTATTGCGGGCCTGAATATAACTACTCGTATTAATTCTGCGTGAAATCCAAATTATACACTCCTGGAAATTGAAATAAGAACACCGTGAATTCATTGTCCCAGGAAGGGGAAACTTTATTGACACATTCCTGGGGTCAGATACATCACATGATCACACTGACAGAACCACAGGCACATAGACACAGGCAACAGAGCATGCACAATGTCGGCACTAGTGCAGTGTATATCCACCTTTCGCAGCAATGCAGGCTGCTATTCTCTCATGGAGACGATCGTAGAGATGCTGGATGTAGTCCTGTGGAACGGCTTGCCATGCCATTTCCACCTGGCGCCTCAGTTGGACCAGCGTTCGTGCTGGACGTGCAGACCGCGTGAGACGACGCTTCATCCAGTCCCAAACATGCTCAATGGGGGACAGATCCGGAGATCTTGCTGGCCAGGGTAGTTGACTTACACCTTCTAGAGCACGTTGGGTGGCACGGGATACATGCGGACGTGCATTGTCCTGTTGGAAAAGCAGGTTCCCTTGCCGGTCTAGGAATGGTAGAACGATGGGTTCGATGACGGTTTGGATGTACCGTGCACTATTCAGTGTCCCCTCGACGATCACCAGTGGTGTACGGCCAGTGTAGGAGATCGCTCCCCACACCATGATGCCGGGTGTTGGCCCTGTGTGCCTCGGTCGTATGCAGTCCTGATTGTGGCGCTCACCTGCACGGCGCCAAACACGCATACGACCATCATTGGCACCAAGGCAGAAGCGACTCTCATCGCTGAAGACGACACGTCTCCATTCGTCCCTCCATTCACGCCTGTCGCGACACCACTGGAGGCGGGCTGCACGATGTTGGGGCGTGAGCGGAAGACGGCCTAACGGTGTGCGGGACCGTAGCCCAGCTTCATGGAGACGGTTGCGAATGGTCCTCGCCGATACCCCAGGAGCAACAGTGTCCCTAATTTGCTGGGAAGTGGCGGTGCGGTCCCCTACGGCACTGCGTAGGATCCTACGGTCTTGGCGTGCATCCGTGCGTCGCTGCGGTCCGGTCCCAGGTCGACGGGCACGTGCACCTTCCGCCGACCACTGGCGACAACATCGATGTACTGTGGAGACCTCACGCCCCACGTGTTGAACAATTCGGCGGTACGTCCACCCGGCCTCCCGCATGCCCACTATACGCCCTCGCTCAAAGTCCGTCAACTGCACATGGTTCACGTCCACGCTGTCGCGGCATGCTACCAGTGTTAAAGACTGCGATGGAGCTCCGTATGCCACGGCAAACTGGCTGACACTGACGGCGGCGGTGCACAAATGCTGCGCAGCTAGCGCCATTCGACGGCCAACACCGCGGTTCCTGGTGTGTCCGCTGTGCCGTGCGTGTGATCATTGCTTGTACAGCCCTCTCGCAGTGTCCGGAGCAAGTATGGTGGGTCTAACACACCGGTGTCAATGTGTTCTTTTTTTCATTTCCAGGAGTGTAAAACACAGATGCTACCAGCAAGCAGATGTAAAGAAAACACAAGGAAATTTAATGTCGTTTTCGCTCCTTTGTTAACACTTACCGATACCGCGAAGTCAACTTCCAATTACACTGAGGGGAGAAAAGTCGTGGGATGCCTCCCAGTACCGTGTCGGACCTCCTTTTGCCCAGACTGGTGCAGAATTTCGACGTGGCACGGACTGTACAAATTGTTGGAAGTCCCCTGCAGAATTACTGAGCCATGCTGCATATATGGCCGTCCATGATTGCGAAAGTGTTGCCAGTGCACGATGTTGTGCACGAACTCACCTCTCGATTCTGTCTACATCCACATTTATACTACGCAAGCCACCCAACGGTGTGTGGCGGAGGGCACTTGACGTGCCACTGTCATTACATCCCTTTTCTGTTCCAGTCGCGTATGGTTCGCGGGAAGAACGACCGCCGGAAAGCCTCCGTGCGCGCTTGAATCTCTCTGATTTTACATTCGTGATATCCTCGGGAGGTATAAGTAGGGGGAAGCAATATATTTGATACCTCATCCAGAAACGCACCCTCTCGAAACCTGGCGAGCAAGCTACACCACGATGCAGAGCACTTCTCTTGCAGAGTCTGCCACTTGAGTTTGCTAAACATCTCCGTAACGCTATCACGGTTACCAAATAACCCTGTGACGAAACGCGCCGCTCTTCTTTGGATCTTCTCTATCTCCTCCGTCAAACCGATCTGGTACGGATCCCACACTGATGAGCAACACTCAAGTATAGGTCGAACGAGTAAGCCACCTCCTTTGTTGATGGACTACATTTTCTAAGGACTCTCCCAATGAATCTCAACCTGGTACCCGCCTTACCAACAATTAAGTTTATATGATCATTCCACTTCAAATCGTTCCGCACGCATACTTCCAGATATTTCACAGAAGTAACTGCTACCAGTGTTTGTTCCGCTATCATATAATTATACAATAAAGCATCCTTCTTTCTATGTATTCGCAATACATTACATTTGTCTATGTTAAGGGTCAGTTGCCACTCCCTGCACCAAGCGCCTATCCGCTGCAGATCTTCCTGCATTTTGCTACAATTTTCTAATGCTGCAACTTCTCTGTATACTACAGCATCATCCGCGAAAAGTCGCATGGAACTTCCGACACTATCTACTAGGTGATTTATATATATTGTGAAAAGCGATGGTCCCATAACACTCCCCTGTAGCACGCCAGAGGTTACTTTAACGTCCGTAGACGTCTCTCCGTTGATAACAACATGCTGTGTTCTGTTTGCTAAAAACTCTTCAATCCAGCCACACAGTTGGTCTGATATTCCGTAGGCTCTTACTTTCTTTATCAGGCGACAGTGCGGAACTGTATCGAACGCCTTCCGGAAGTCAAGGAAAATGGTATCTACCTGGGAGCCTGTATCTACTATTTTCTGGGTCTCATGAACAAATAAAGCGAGTTGGGTCTCACACGATCGCTGTTTCCGGAATCCACGTAGATTCTGGGTTTGCAGAAACGACATGATACGCGAGCAAAAAACATGTTCTAAAATTCTACAACAGACCGACGTCAGAATATAGGTCTATAGTTTTGCGCATCTGCTCGACGACCCTTCTTGAAGACTGGGACTACCTGTACTTTTTTTCCAATCATTTGGAACCTTCCGTTCCTCTAGAGACTTGCGGTACACGGCTGTTAGAAGGGGGGCAAGTTCTTTCGCGTACTCTGTGTAGTATCGAATTGGTATCCCGTCAGGTCCAGTGGACTTTCCTCTGTTGAGTGATTCCAGTTGGTTTTCTATTCCTTGGACACTTATTTCGATGTCAGATATTTTTTCGTTTGTGCGAGGATTTAGAGAAGGAACTGCAGTGCGGTTTTCCTCTGTGAAACAGCTTTGGAAAAAGCCACTTACTGATTTAACGTAGGACCAGAACTTCCTAGGATTTTCTGTCAAGTCGGTACATAGAATTTTACTTTCGAATTCACTGAACGCTTCATGCATAGCCCTCCTTAGCCTAACTTTGACATCGTTTAGCTTCTGTTTGTCTGAGAGGTTTTGGCTGCATTCGAACTTGTAGTGAAGCTCTCTTTGCTTTCGCAGTAGTTTCCTAACTTTGTTGTTGAACCACGGTGGGTTTTTCCCGACCCTCACAGTTTTACTCGGCACGTACCTGTCCTGTAAATATTCAATGGGATTCATGTCGGGCAATATGGCTGACTAAATCATACACCCGAATTGTCCACAATGACCTTCAAAACCAATAGCGAACATGGTGACCAGGTGACATGAAACTGTTGTTCCGGAACAAGAAAGTTCATGAATGCTTCCAAATGGCCTCCACCTAACCGAACATAACCATTTCCAGTCAATGATCGGTTCAGTTGGACAAAAGGACCGTGTAAACAACATCCGACCCCATAATGGAGCCACCACCAGCTTGAACAGTGCCCTGTTGACAAGGTGGGCTCATGGCTTAGTGGGGTCTGCGCCACACTGGAACTCTACTAGCTGGTCATATCAACTGAAACCGGGACTCAAGTGACCAGGCCACAGTTTTCTAGTCGCCTAGGGGCCAACCGTTGTGGTCACGAGCCCAAGAGAGGCGCTGCAGGCGATGCCGTGTTAGCAAAAGCACTCACGTCGGCCGTCTCCTGATATAGCCCATTAACGCCAATTTTCACCGCACAGTCCTAACGGATACTTTCGTCGTACGTCCCACACTGATTTCTGCGGTTATCTCACGGAGTGGTGCTTGTCTCTCAGCAGTGACACCGCCGCTGCTCTCGGCCGTTAAGTGAAGACCGTAGGCCACTGCGTTGTCCGTGGTGAGAGGAAATCCATGAAATTCGGTATTCTCGACACACTATTGACACTGTGAATCACGAAATACTGAATTCGCTGAAGATTTCCGAAACGAAATATCTCACGTGTCTAGGTCCAACTACCATTCCGCGTTCATAGTCTGTTAATTCCCGTCGTGCGGCCATAATCAAGACGATAACGTTTCCACATGAATCACCTCAGTACAAATGACAGCTCCACCAATGCACTGCCTTTTTATATCTTGTATCTTACCGCCAACCGGCAGGGTAGCCGAGAGGCTTCCTGGACTCGGATGGCGCGCCGGCCCTGGATCGAATCCACCCGGCGGATTAACAACGAAGGCCGATGTTTCTAGGCGGTTTTCCACATCCCGCTAGGTGAATACCGGGCTGGTCCCCATGTTCCGCCTCAGTTACACGGCTCGCAGACATCTGAACACATTCGCATTATTCCATGGATTACACTCGACGCAGACAGCTGGGGTCACTAATTCCGTTCCGGGGAATACGGGGCGGCGGCAGGAAGGGCATCCGGCCAACCGTTAAACATTAACATGCCAAATCCGATTAACGATGGTTGACCCTGCGTAACTGCGGGACAAGGCTCAAGCGATAGATGTTCTTGTTGTTGTTGTCGTCTTCAGTCCTGAGACTGGTTTGATGCAGCTCTCCATGCTACTCTATCCTGCGCAAGCTTCTTCATCTCCTTCTACATCCTTACGAATCTGCTTGGTGTACTCATTTCTTGGTCTCTCTCTACGATTTTTACCCTCCACGCTGCCCTCCAATACTAAATTGGTGATCCCTTGATGACTCAGAACATGTCCTACCAACCGATCCCTTCTTCTAGTCAAGTTGTACCACAAACTTCTCCCCAATCCTATTCCACACCTCCTCATTAGTTATGTGATCTACCCATCTAATCTTCAGCATTCTTCTGTAGCACCACATTTCGAAAGCTTCTATTCTCTTCTTGTCTAAACTATTTATCGTCCATGTTTCACTTCCATACATGGCTACACTTTATGCAAATACTTTCAGAAACGACTTTCTGACACTTAAATCAATATTCGATGTTAACAAATTTCTCTTCTTCAGAAACGCTTTCCTTGCCATTGCCAGTCTACATTTTATATCCTCTCTACTTCGACCATCATCAGTTATTTTGCTCCCCAAATAGCAAAACTCCTTTACTACTTTAAGTGTCTCATTTCCTAATGTAATACCCTCAACATCACCCGAATTAATTCGACTACATTCCATTATCCTCGTTTTGCTTTTGTTGATGTTCATCTTATATCCTCCCTTCAAGACGCTATCCATTCCGTTCAACTGCTCTTCCAAGTTCTTTGCTGTCTCTGACAGAATTACAATCTCATAGGCGAACCTGAAAGTTTTTATTTCTTCTCCATTTATTTTAATACCTACTCCGAATTTTTCTTTTGTTTCCTTTACTGCGTGCTTAATATTATGATTGAATAACATCGAGGAGAGGCTATAACCCTGTCCCTTTCCAACCACTGCTTCGCTTTCATGCCCCTCGACTGTTATAACTGCCATCTGGTTTCTGTACAAATTGTAAATAGCCTTTCGCTCCCTGTATTTTACCCCTGCCACCTTCAGAATTCGAAAGAGAGTATTCCAGTCAACATTGTCAAAAGCATTTCTCTAAGTCTACAAATGCTAGACACGTAGGTTTGCCTTTTCTTAATCTAGCTTCTAAGATAAGCCGTAGGGTCAGTATTGCCTCACGTGTTCCAATATTTCTACGGAATCCAAACTGATCTTCCCCGAGGTCGGCTTCTACTAGTTTTTCCATTCGTCTCTAAAGAATTCGCGTTAGTATTTTGCAGCCGTGACTTATTATACTGATAGTTCGGTAATTTTCACATCTGTCAACACCTGCTTTCTTTGGGATTGGAATTATTATATTCTTCTTGAAGTCTGAGGGTATTTCGCCTGTGTCATACATCTTGCTCACCAGTTGGTAGAGTTTTGTCAGGACTGGCTCTCCCAAGGCCCAAGGCCGTCAGTAGTTCTAATGGAATGTTGTCTACTCCCGGGGCCTTGTTTCGACTTAGGTCTTTCAGTGCTCTGTCAAACTCTTCACGCAGTATCGTACCTCCCATTTCATCTTCATCTACATCCTCTTCCATTTCCATAATATTGTCCTCAAGAACATCGCCCTTGTATAGACCCTCTATATACTCCTTCCACCTTTCTGCTTTCCCTTCTTTGCGTAGAACTGGGTTTCCATCTGAGCTCTTGATATTCATACAAGTGGTTCTCTTTTCTCCAAATGTCTCTTTAATTTTCCTGTAGGCAATATCTAGTTTACCCCTAGTGAGATAAGCCTCTACATCCTTAGCATAGATCCTTAGCGGTAGATAGATACGTGATATTACCGCCGTCTCTATACGTGCATATCGCTGTCCCATAACTTACGTCACTCCAGTGACAAAAAAAGAAGATATTTGTGGCTTGTTTAAGTACAAGGAAGGATACACAAAAAGCCACTGAGCATTGACTGCGAAGGACACACACAAACAGTTTATTGTCCGCCGCTCGTGGTCTCGCGGTAGCGTTCTCGCTTCCCGAGCACGGGGTCCCGGGTTCGATTCCCGGCGGGGTCAGGGATTTTCACCTGCCTCGAGATGACTGGGTGTTTGTGTTGTCCTCATCATTTCATCATCATCCAGGAAAGTAGCGCAATTGGACTGAGCAAAGATTGAGTAATTGTACGGGCGCTGATAACCACGCTGTTGAGCGCCCCACAAACCAAACATCATCACATCATCATCAAACAGTTTATTGTTTGCACACAACCTACACACAGAACACAGCTCTTGTGCACTTCCCTCCTGAATGACCGTGGAATATCCTACTGTCACCCAAACATACTCCTTCTGCTAAGCTATTGCTACTCAGTAATACATGCAAAGGTTGATAAATCTGGCCATTAATCGCGCTCCCTTCTCCAACGTGAGCTGCGCGGTAGTTCAGTCGACAGCTTGCGAGCAGTGCAGGTTCTCTGACTCGTTCTTTTTTCTGCCAACAGATCCAGCGACGACGAAACTAGAAGCGGACAACGTCATCACCGGTGGGGCGCTGCCAGCCACCACCACGGCGGCTGCTCCGCGGGATTCTCAACAGGAAAAAGAAGTGGCCCGTGACGTGAGCAACAGGTATTCCAGACACCCAGCAGGACTCTCAGCCCCGGCGCCAACAGACAGTACGCAACCTGAACTGTCCAGTCAGCACGCTGGGCGCTACCGTGGTGGGAACCCATCTCTGTGGCGTGCCAACTTTTTGCAACTGGCTGATGCTGTCAAGTCTGTCAGTAAAATCCGTAGCAAAAGTGCTGGAGAGCCATTCTCGGATAAAAATATCCCTATTGAGACAGACAGTCCCCATGACATAATTCTCTTCAATGTGCCTCCTCATAATGGTACAGGTAATTTGAGCCACCTGTGTAATCAGGGACTCCACCATAAGACATCATCTGGTTGCGACACAGACGCTCTTGTGGTCAATACCTCGGGACATGCTGATGGGCAGAAACAGGTCGTATTAAATTTTTCATATCCTTTCGAAAATGGAGACCGCAATCCCCTCGTTCGTATTGACACATTTCATACAAAACCAGTAGGTGACTCCAGAACGAAGCTCAGAAGGATTTCTAGTAGTGAACCTACTGAGAATGAGTGGAGGAAAATTATAGGAAAAACGCTTGACAATCACGCTTACGTAAGGATTGACAACGTACCTATAGAGAGAAGTGTAGTTCGCCCTTCCAGTACTCATGATATCGATAACGCTAAATTTCTCTCACATGTTATGTTAAGTTTTCCTCTAAATGACAGATCGAGACCCTCAGATAACGTGTCAGGTTGGTCTGGTAACGAAACAGCAACACCTCACACTTCACCAGACGGACAGTTGGAACGCATAGAACCAGAATGCTTCAGATGTGAAGGCCCTAAATATAGAAACAATGTGTCAACGATTTCGAAGTCCTTTGGGAAATCAGGCCAGTTGGTCAGTTATACTGGCAGATTGGTGAATAAGTCTCAACCCAAATATTACATTAATCCCCTATTTGAAATCAGGTATGAGTTACATAATGAAAGCACCGAGAACAGTGAGGAACATGTGTCTGAAGAAAGGTCGACTAAATATAGTCCTCTTGGTTCTTTTAGCAAAGGTGTTGGCAGTTTCAGATATTTTGAGAAAATGGGGTATGCAGGGCACAATTTTTGGAAGAATTATTCATCTGTAATTCTTAGGAATGTTTCCACGAATAACGAGTCTATACATACGTGGAATAATTCAGAACTTGCTTTGGAGGAGACAACACTTCAGAAATTTAAACCAGCGGGAGTTGATGCCATAAGGTTGTCAAAAGCAGACTCTCAAAGCACACAGATGTCAAGCACAGAGGGGAAGCTGCTGCTGAGGGGCTCAATAACGACAGGTAACGAGCGTGAAAGTGAGGGCATTTATAGGAGGTTGGGCTATGTTAATTATACAGCAGAAGTTTCACCTAGACTATTGCAAGATGGAAACTACATGATGAGCGAGAAAACAATCGAAGCTGACTCTACTGAGGTGATCACTGAACTGAGAACTAAAGATGATGCTGAAGAAAGTGTGAACACACATGGTGGGTTGATCCAAACTAATGATGGAGGGGATATTTCCTTACCAGAACTGCTGTCAGGTAGAAACTATATGAAAGTTGGTAAAAAGATCAATGATGGGTCCATTGAACTGGTCACCAATTTCATCGCCAACAGTCTTCCAGACCTGAAGACCCCAGCAGCTTCTGCTCTCACAAGACCAGGCGCAAAACCACTTCCTACTGACCTTTATGTCCCTGTATCCACCACGTCCAAGACAGGTGATGGGGGCCTCAAGACGTGGCCAGGAGGTGGCTCTGGCATAGAGTCTCTTGATGACCTTATCATGTATCACACATACACTGACAACCACCCATACAGTGATCACCACCAAAGCCATCCACAAAACCAAGGCCCAGTGCTGATCCAGCAGCACCATGACGGTGGCATCACTGGTGTCATCAAGAAACCAGTGACACTTGGCAGTTCCAGTTGGACAAATTCTCCTGCCCACTGGGATGACTACAGCCACCATCATTACACCACTACAGCACACTATCCACTGTATCACCAGACGACAGAGCCACCAAAGAAGAAGCCTGTGATCATAATTGTGGAGGAGCCTTCGACAAATGGATACTTACCACTTCCCCCTTCCACCACACCCAAATACGATTACACTGTCCAGTTGCACCAACCTGTCGCAACACGCCCACCTCACTACTCCCCTTCAAACACTCCTCCACCACAGAGCACTAACGGTTGTCCCAGCATAGTGATAAGTGCCTCAGGCTCAGTGAACAATGCCAACAGCCAGAAAGAGAGCTGTGGGGAAGTCAGCATCGTCATAAACTCAGAAATCACGAACACCAACAGCATCAGTTCCCAGTCATCTCCAGAAGTGGTCCAGCCAACAGGCAGGCCTCCACTAGGGGATGATGACTATGAGTCACCAGGCTCTGATGAAGATGATGATGATGAGGAGGGAGAGGAGGAGGAGGAGGAGGAGGAAGAAGAAACAACATCAAAGCCGTCCAAACCACAGAAGCCAATTAAGCCTGTGAGACCCCACAAACCACACAGGCCACACAAACCTTCACAGACGGCAGTGTCCTCAGGATCTGGCGGCTACTTCGAGACTCTGCTGACTTCCACCAGTGCACTCAACCCCCTATCCCTCAACTTCTGGAAGGTAATCTTCGCCCCACTGGCCATGCTGGTGGTAGGGGGCTTTGGACTCATGTTTCTCATGTTCCCTTGGATGTTCGCTGGTCTCGTTTGGCGCAGGACTTTCGGCTGGAGGCGTGAGTCTCTTCGGAGAGAGGACGACACTGGGAGATTGGAGGAATCCTTCAGTCGAGAGATCACGACACCCGCGCCTTTCCCATGGCGCTGTGATGGGAGGAGGTGTAACTACAATGGGAAGCTGTGGGATTACTCCAAAGGCAGTCGGCGGAAAAAGCGCAGCTCCTGGTCATACTCGCCGTACAGGGGTTGGCTGATGGGCACTTGAAGGCAATGGAACTCACATGGCATTTCAACAGCAGTCGTCTACTGTCGCTGGGAAAAGTGTACTACACTGCAAATATCTTCTCATCCAATGGAAGGGTAGCAAGTGGTGAGGTATTCGTGTTGATAATGTGGTTGGTGTGGTGGTTTACAATCGGAGGTGACATGCAGTATAAATAGAAACATAGTGTATGGAGGTGATTTTGGAAAGTCTGCGATGGAATTCAGATAGTAGAATGTAATAACGGTAGCGAATCATCGTGTAACTGAGGCCTTCAGCGGTGAATAGGCGCATAAACAATACCGACAGTTTTGCCTAGCTTCCATACAGTGTCTTCTTCAGAGTGGGCAAAAAAATCATATACGTGTGAAATATTGTACACTGCATAAATTGTCCTCACGGTGCATCTGTACTTAAATATGTCTTTCTTCTCTTTGATCTGCGTGTTTGTACTTTTTCAATCACGTCACGTTCGAGGGCCTGCCGACCGCTCAAAGCCTCAACTGTATGCTCAGTGGTTATCATTACTCATCCCATTATGTATTAACTACTGTATAGTAAAAATGGTGATTGATGATGTGCAGTATATTGACATTACATGGCTCATCTTTCCCCAAGGCTGCTTCGCTGGTATGTTTCTCATTCGACTAGCCCCATCGTCTCCTTTTCGACAGCTGTCGACCAATTGATGAGAGAGCTGGAGACCTTTACGCAATGGACGCTATTTCAAAAACAGTTATTGGCTATCCAGTACACGCATTACCTTGAGGATACTTCCACATCAATCACAGAAGAACAAGGGATGAACTGGTCGACTGGTGTTTCTGATTACCACACAGTATATGTTAGTCACATAATAAATGCTCATGTGTGAAGAATAGACCTCTTCACATACTGCAGTACCATTCGTAGTGACTGAAGAAGTCGTTTATGTCACTGTGAAGGAAATTCTTAAGCTCGGTGCCTTTCCCATCTTATACTGCAACGCGACACAAGGCAACGGGGACTTTTGAAAAACTAAACAGAGCTATCAGGAGTCCAAGCTGAACTTCCTACTGATAACAACTGAAGCACAACAATCAATGCACAGATAAATTTACCCCTTTATCAACGAATGAAGCTTAATTTCAAATTACGCAGTGTACTATTTTTGACAATGTTAACTCCTCTCTTGATACTTCGGCTTTTATACCATCTGATTGCGTCTTATTGTATGGTTTATTGCATCTGTTGTTCACCAAAACAATGTTATATAGTCTGCATAGAGAAAATATAGTAATAAAAGTACCTTATTATCAAAAAGAGTTGCGTTTCTTATCAGTGTAGAAACGGAAAATACCTCCAGACACGCAGATAACATTATAATGTAAAGCAGTAAATTTGCTACGCTTTAGGATATTGCATGATATACACATTACATTTAAAGCTGTTTCTCATAGAGAAATGAATGACTGCTTCCAATCACTTTATGAATTTCAAGATATATTTGCTTTCGAGAATTTATTATCCTCTGCAGGTGAATTTTTTTCCATTTACTTTATTTTGCTTTCTATATATGTTTGTATACTTGTATGATAGACCGGAGACGCCACATTTTATGATTTCCATTATCTTTTTTTTACTGGTAAGTGAAAAAATTACTGTATTCAATATTTAACTCTATGAGATTTTACTATCATGCTGCAGTAGTATTTGTTTACTGTATAACAGTTATTTGTCGCTGCAGCAACTGTCACACTACTGTTACAACTCAAAGATTAACATTACACATTTTTTACAGAAGAAAATGTGTGTACGTTACAGATGATACGTTTTTATAGTGGTTGTAGAACCACCCTGGGAATAACTCATGACTGCTTTATCATTGTTAAATATGTACATAAGAAACACATTAAAATGAGATTAAATTCTCGAAACGTCTCGTCAGAATAAAAGAACGTTCATAAAGTGAATGATAGCAGAAATATCTTTGTGAGAAATTCGTACAGTTAATGGCTTGTCACAACTTTTGCAGAACGGATAAGGTGAAGTTACATTGCATGTCAACAGACATAAAAGTCTGTGTACAAAGTTGTTATCACGAAACAGTTTAATACATAGCATCTGTGTACAAAGATGTTTACATAACGAAGTTTCATACACAATATGTTTGTTCACAGACTTTTAACTTTTGTCATGTTCGTACTGTGGAGTGTATTTAATCATGTTGAATGAAATATTTTGTCTAGTTGTAACGTTCTTTCACGTTTTCACACTAGTAAGAAACGCCTGTATCCACAACAATAACCTGTTTCTATCGCAATATTCTTTATGCGTGCTTTTTATAACATCGCTTTTCTTAACAGCAGATGCAAGTAATCATATAGACAGGCACTTGCAGAAGCTGCTCGAGCCGACGCATAGATTCACAGGATCAGAAATGTCACAGTACACATTTTAAATCTATTGTTGTGACGAAAGACGTAATTTCTATTTCGATAATCTGAATTAAAAGAAGTAGTAATTTCCAACATAATTTATGTTGAACGAATATAACATGACTTTTAAGAGCTAGTAATCTAAATTTTCTGTCTTCCTATACTGCATGAATGGTCGTGCAGTGCAGGTTCGAGTAAGACTCCTCTGTCTAAAATAGCTGTCACTATCGTCAATCTTTTTTTAAGTCCGACTCGGAAGCCGAGTGGTCGCCGGCACAGTAGCTGAGTGAATTATTCAACGATGAACTTGAAGGGGTGTCATGCGACGTCGTCCCAGACCAAATTCCGAGAAAAATAAAAAAAAAGAAGAAAAGTGTGGTCAGCGTGGTTTACTGTCATGTGGCAGATCCGGGTTCGATACCAGGCTAAGGTGAAAATTTTATCGGCTCGGGGAGTTTTGAGTTGTCCGTGTCATCATTTCATCGTAATCGACGCGCGCAAGTGGCGAAGTGGCGTGAAAAAGATTTGCACTAGCCAACCGAACAATCCCAGATCGGGCCTTCCGGCGAAAAATCCAAAAATGCCACACGATCATTTCGTAATTTTCGAAGAGAAGTAACGGCCAACGACACAGTGTAATGGAACTGCCCTTTTCTCGTCATGTTGCAAAGAGTGCTCATGAACTGAATGGCTCTTTCATGAGTCAAGGAACATCTCTCAGATGATTTTAATAACTTTTTATTTTATTAAAAAAATTAAATAAAATAAGAAGTGCAATAAATTGTTATAGAAGAGAGTTCCTATGGAAACAAGACGTCGTTCACGAAACCTATGCAAGTTGCAGGACGTCATCTATCCAACCATGAAATGCATCGTCGTTGCTGCCTGCCCATTTCAGCTTGTTAATGTAATACACCACAAGAAAACTGATTACATTTGAAATTAAAAGCTATTCGTAGGTTAAGTGTTTTTGCTTATGTTAATCTTCATTTCCTGGCAGACTGCAGAGGTTGCTCATACTCATTATTCTACAGTGTTGCCAACTTCAGTCGACTGGCAATGCACGAAGAGATAAGTTTAAGTTTCCTTGTGCCGCTCTATAAAAGTTGCTTAGGATAGGCAAGCAGAGAAAATGAGTGATTAAATACCGCGATACTTGCATGTTGAGAGGGGAATACCTTAATGAAAATTTACTAGAAATGAAAGATCGTACAGAAGTCAGTAACGAACAGTATCTTAGACGCTGAGTTACGTGTTAATTTGTATATGAGAAACGTGTGTGTTGTGTGTTTGTGTGAAACTGGCAGAAGAGTAAGGAAATATAGAAACTGAACTAGGAAATGTATTATCACTGATGGATATGATCTAAACATAAAGACATTTGAAAATGACTTTCTTCACACTACTGTTATTTATTTTTTGTCGAGATGCAGTTCGCCATCTACTAAAATCCACGATATTTACATAGGAAAATCAAATAATGATGTAATTCACTTACAGACAAGTGCGAAGGTCATCCTACAAATCAGGTGCATCCAGAAATTGCACTTGAAATTGTTAGCGCATATGAAAAATTCAGCGGACGTCATAAAACACTCAGTTAGTACCTGAGTTCAAAGTTTGACCTATGTAATGGAAAATACCACTGTTGTTGGGGGCTATGTCTTGTTCTACAGTGGTACGTTATTAGGATCACCAGTTGCTATTAGTCGTGCTGGTATTTGTTGACACAGAGAACGCTCCACTTCTGAGGGCAGGATTGCAGCTACACGCCATTTCAAAACATTATTTACCGAGCGAGGTGGCGCAGCTGGTTAGCACACTGGACTCGCATTCGGGAGGACGACGGCTCAATCCCGCGTCCGGCCATCCTCATTTAGGTTTTCCGTGATTTCCCTAAATCGCCCCAGGCAAATGCTGAAATCGTTCCTTTGAAAGGGGACGGCCGACATCCTTCCGCGTCCTTCCGTAATCCGACGAGACCGATGTCTTCGTTGTTTGGTCTCTTCTCGCAACCAACCCAACCCAAAACATTATTTAACAACTACGGAAGCGTCAACATGCGCAGCGGTGCTTCTAATAACAAAAACAATACTTACCAGTGACGTCTGATATTAAGCACTACGCTCTCGCAAATTGTGCAGCAAAACCCAAGTATTTGAAGTGTGGTTCATCGGCTACATCAGCAGATTTCTGTTTTCATATAATTAGAAACTCCGTGCTGCAAGTTGGATAGTACAATGTATTTAATGCATTACTTATCCCTTCAACACCTCTCACAGCAATCTGTCTGGTAAGACACCGTACAAGAGGACGTGTGTGGCTGTACCTGAGTTGTTGGACGACTTTCGCGCTCAGACTAAAATTCAAACTGTCTGTGTAATTAATATGTGGCTGTATATGCTGGGGCGTAACCCTGTAGCGCATATATGAATTTTTGTAACAATAAATGTTTTATTCACATTTAATCCGCTATCTTATTATTCGTGTCCCACAAACATTACGTACTGTTGAAATTAACAAATCTCACTATTATGGGTACCATCGAAAGGGACGAGTAGAGGACAATAAAACACGGAAGAATACCTGTCAACGTAGGACCCCAAACCAATGGTTTCCCCAATATGACGTGCACAGAAGTACAGTCATGCCAGTGTTGCGGCAATGTCAATGTCTAAGGCTACGTTTTGAATAATGTTCCTTATGGTGAAACGATGTGTACGTAGTACAGGCCTTAATCTGCACAGGCACACTTTCGGAACTACGAACTGCAACGGCTCAAACACTCCCAGCTGTAACGGAATCACAGCGACCGAAACCAGGCCGCCGTCACCGGCGAGTGCTCTCCGAGCACCGCCAGACACGGCTTCCCCAAATGGCGCTTCCGCGTGAGGGATCCGTGGGGACTCTGTTCGCATGAGCGAACGACACGGTAGGACACTGAGCAAATGCTAAATTTGTTTCCTTAAAGATTTCTATCGAAAGAAAGCAGGAGCAAGGTGAACGGGAATCAAACCAAGGTTCTATTACAAATCTGTTGTTGTTGTTGTTGTTGTGGTCTTCAGTCCTGAGACTGATTTGATGCAGCTCTACATGCTACTCTATCCTGTGCAAGCTTCTTCATCTCCCAGTACTTACTGCAACCTACATCCTTCTGAATCTGCTTAGTGTATTCATCTCTTGGTCTCCCTCTACGATTTTTACCCTCCACGCTGCCCTCCAATACTAAATTTGTGATCCCTTGATGCCTCAGAACATGTCCCACCAACCAATCCCTTCTTCTAGACAAGTTGTGCCACAAACTTCTCCCCAATCCTATTCCACACCTCCTCATTAGTTCTGTGATCTACCCATCTAATCTTCAGCATTCTTCTGTAGCACCACATTTCGAAAGCTTCTATTCTCTTCTTGTCCAAACTATTTGTCGTCCATGTTTCACTTCCATACATGGCTACACTCCATACAAATACTTTCAGAAACGACTTCCTGACACTTAAATCTATACTCGATGTTAACAAATTTCTCTTCTTCAGAAACGCTTTCCTTGCCATTGCCAGTCTACATTTTAAATCCTCTCTACTTCGACCAACATCAGTTATTTTGCTCCCCAAATAGCAAAACTCCTTTACTACTTTAAGTGTCTCATTTCCTAATCTAATTCCCTCAGCATCACCCGACTTAATTCAACTACATTCCATTATCCTCGTTTTGCTTTTTTTGATGTTCATCTTATATCCTCCTTTCAAGACACTGTCCATTCCTTTGCTGTCTCTGACAGAATTACAATCTCATAGGCGAACCTCCATGTATTTTAATACCTGCTCCGAATTTTTCTTTTGTTTCCTTTACTGCGTGCTTAATATTCAGATTGAATAATATTGGGGAGAGGCTATAACCCTGTCTCACTCCCTTCCCAACCACTGCTTCCCTTTCATGCCCCTCGACTGTTATAACTGCCATCTGGTTTCTGTACAAATTGTAAATAGCCTTTCGCTCCCTGTATTTTACCCCTGCCACCTTCAGAATTTGAAACAGAGTATTCCAGTCAACATTGTCAAAAGCTTTCTCTATGTCTACAAATGCTAGAACATAGGTTTGCCTTTCCTTAACCTATTGTCTAAGATAAGTCGTAGGGTCAGTATTGCCTCAAGTGTTCCAACATTTCTACGGAATACAAACTGATCTTCCCTGAGGTCGGATTCTACCAGTTTTTCCATTCATCTGTAAAGAATTCGCGTTAGCTGATAGTTCGCTAATTTCCACATCTGTCAACGCCTGCTCTCTTTGGGATTGGAATTATTATATTCTTCTTGAAGTTTGAGGGAATTTTGCCTGTTTCATACATCTTGCTCACCAGATGCTACAGTTTTGTCAGGACTGGCTCTCCCAGGGCCGTCAGTAGTTCTAATGGAATGTTGTCTACTCCCGGGGCCTTGTTTCGACTCAGGTCTTTCAGTGCTCTGTGAAACTCTTCACGCAGTATCGTATCTCCCATTTCATCTTCAACTACATCCTCTTCCATTTCCATAATACTGTCCTCAACTACATCGCCCTTGTATAGACCCTCTATATACTCCTTCCACCTTTTTGCTTTCCCTTCTTTGCTTAGAACTGGGTTTCCATCTGAGCTCTTGTTATTCATACAAGTGGCTCTCTTTTCTCCAAAGGTCTCTTTAATTTTCCTGTAGGCAGTATCTATCATACCCCTAGTGAGATAAGCCTCTACATCCTTACATTTGTCCTCCTCTAGCCATCCCTGCTTAGGCATTTTGCACTTCCTGTCGATCTCATTTTTGAGACGTTTGTATTCCTTTCTGCCTGCTTCATTTACTGCAATTTTATATTTTCTCCTTTCATCAACGAAATTATAAATCTATATAACTATAATTATATGAAAGGAAACGGTCGCCAGCCTTAATTAGGCAACTTTGCTCGCAGTACTATCATGGTTCATTAAAAAGTTAACTGTTGGGGTTGACGTAACTTGATCTGGTGAGACGCAAGACAGTAACCAAATTTAGCAAGGAATGTACCAATGATTTAACTTGAAACCACGCAGGAATAGTATTAATGCGTTTAGGCAGCAACTGACTCTCAATAACACTTATTGTCTGTACATTACAATAGGAAGATGATGACAATTATAGATAAATGATTACTAATGTTGGAGCACCACTGCCTTGGGCAAGATGTTCATTTGTCAGTTTAATTATTGGAAATTACTACTATGCAGGCAATTATGAAGCAATAATATATTTTCTACTGATTATTTTTTGCATTCCCAAGGAACATTTACTGTCTCATATTATTTAGCTCAATTGGGATTTGTAACATATTGATCGAGCATAGTTTGACTGTTTGTAGGCAGTTGCCTTGATTGCTGTTATTTTAATTTATTTAAATCTGGCTTAGTTATTATCACGGTCACCCAGAAACTAATTTATCGGTAGATTCAGATCGTGTCTGATCAGTTTAGTCACAACAAAATATGGGAAACATTATTAACTGCATAACACATAAAATTGTAAACACTATTATTTCAATAAGGAAAATCTTTGAACTGTCGATTTATGAAAACTACGTGGAGTATTTAAAAACTTATGCTTACGAAACAATTATGTACTTACAATTCCACAATGTTTATTAACTTTCGTTAAAAACGGTAATTGCTTTTCAGTTCAGCAAAACGGAATACTTGGATTCATCATACCACTGGGGATAGGACCCTGTCTAGGTAAATGACTAAGGATAAAATACGATGGTTCAACACAAGGTTTACAGAACATAAAATTATTATTGAAAACGAAACCACATAACTGGTCCATGCAGCGATACAATATTCAACTGATAATTTGAGCTGAATGCGGCGGCAGCGTCGATCTACTGTGCTAATAAAAAAAGCCAGCAAATGTATCCATGGCTCTTCCTGAGTAACAAGCTCTGAAACTGATCATCTTAGCGTCAGATTTTCATAGTACAGAGCTAACCGAAGTCTGCCACGAATAATAAGCCGCATAACGTCCGCATCCGAGCCTATGTTATATAATCTTGGAGTTCTTCTCGCCGCCTCTCTTAGTTCACAAGACGCGCACTCTGCCTGCTAGCCACCGGCTGACTCAGGCCACAGACAAGCTTCGCGATCAGACTGCCGGATCCACCTTTTCTATGCGCACCTAGCCACTTCCGTTGCGGACAGACTTCCCTCCAAGTTTTACATGATTGCAAGCCTACTTTCCCTTTGAATAAACCAGTAAAATATGAAATTTTCATTCTTTTAAAACAGATTAATTTTGAAATCTCACCCATACATTAATTACAATTATATAAATTATCATAAATAATCAATAAAACATTTACATGGATGTTACATCAAAGAACATAGTTATACAGAAATCACATTAAGTAAGAGCAGGCAAAGATGTTAGATAAGACCGTTATAGGTAATATCGATAATAACGTTACAACACCATATTACAATTTGTCCTGACTGCATATAAATCAAAAATTCGTGAAAACATCGTTCTTTCAGCCTTTGAGGTTGATTTTGGTAGAAAAGTGCCCTCATCTTTTGAAATATGCCAACATACTCCAGAAGAGGATGTATCCCCTGTTTGGGACTTTACTAAAAGTCTAAAAGGGACATAGTTTCAGGTGAAAAAAGAACACGAAAGCTCTATAAAGACAGGCAGACACAATAAAAAAAAAGTGGAATTACCCGAATACCACGAAGGGGGAAACAAAGAAGTACCAGTGGCTCTATTAGGTATTCGAAACGACACCCCCAGTTAACGTTAGAAGAGAACTCTCCACTCGGATCACAGTTGTCCATATGAATTGACTCCGCCCATTTACAGGTGAACCGGAACCAATGCCTCAGTTGCTGGCAGCTCCTTCTAAAATGGGAAGGGAACTGAGTAAAGAAAGCAGAAGAAAGAAAGGTAGAAACAAGCCAGTGACGCAGAATGTCCCTGAGGTGGTCTCATGAGTTGAATGTTTGTAATTGCTTATCAGTTATGTATTATGGTTATATTTATGTTGTATTATTTCTATGACAAAGGTTCACAGGGAACAATTGTGTGCAGATAGCAAGTTAGAGAACTATTAACAGAAGGGTAGCGTGTCTAATTCAAATCAACTGCTTTGTTTAAAACGTAGTTGGTATAGAAGTAGACAAGCGATTGATCGTATGGTGTGTCACACATTGGCGTGTGGCTTTTTAGGTTGAAAATTCATTATAATGGAAGTTTTCTAGGTTAGTTCAGTCATTTGGGATATGAGGAGCCACTATTTGCCCTGCTAAGCGAACACCGCCCATTCCTGAGCCGTGTGAATAAGTTTCGCTCCGAGAAGCCCGCACCTAACTGCCCCAGGGAGATCAGTTTTTCCCAGGAGACAGGGCCACACCGGCTGTACACGGTACCAAAACCGATAGTGATCATTGGCACCTGCTTCTACCAAGGACAGTACCACGAATATTCGACAGCAAGTGTACGGTCATCGCTCATCAGTACTATGGCCTCCCAAGTCCCCTGACTTGAGCACGTCGGGTTATTTTTTGTTCTGTTGAGACATTTAAAAGCTTTGGTGTATTCCAGTCTTCTTGATAGAATCGATAACCCCAGGAATGCATTGTAAATGGATGCGAATGCATTCGGAACATGTCTGTGATATTTGCACATGTATGGGCATTAGTGAAATATGTGTTGAAGCCTTATTTCACAATGATTGTTGACTATGTGAAACACGTGTTGTAATGTTTTTGTCCCCAAGTACATATCATCTACATCTGCATTTATATCTACATGGATGCTCTGAAAATCACATTTAAGTGTCCCTATTATTCCACTCCCGTACACCGTGCGGAAAAATCGAACACGTACGTCTTTCCGAGCGAGCTCTGATTTCCCTTATTTTATTATGATGATCATTTCTCCCTATGTAAGATGGCATCAACAAAATACTTTCTCATTCAGGGGAGAAAATTGGTGATTGAAATTCCGTGAGAAGATCCTGCCGCAACTAGAAACGCCTTTGTTTTAATAATGTTCATCCCAAATCCTGTATCATTTCAGCGACACTCTCCCCCCTATTTCTCGATCGTACAGAACTTGCTGCCCTTCTCTGAACTTTCTCGATGTGCACCGTTAACTCTGTCTAGTAAAGATCCCAGAGCGCGCAGCAGTACTCCAAAAAGAGGGTGGACAAGCATTGTGTAGGCAGCCTCTTTAGTGGATCGGTTGCATCTTATAAGTGTTCTGACAATAAACCGCGGTCTTTGGTTCGCCTTCCCCACAACCTTTTGTATGTTTTCTTTCCAATTCAAGTTGTTCGTGATTGTAATTCGTAGGTATTAGTTGGATTTGCGGCCCCTGCCGGGTTGGCCTTGCGGTTCTAGGCGCTACAGCCTGGAACCGCGCGACCGCTACGGTCGCAGGTTCGAATTCTGCCTCGGGCATGGATGTGTGTGATTCCTTAGATTACTTAGGTTTAAGTAGTTTTAAGTTGTAGGGGACTGATGACCATAGCAGTTAAGTCCCATAGTGCTCAGAGCCATTTGAACCATTTTGAATTTGCGACGTTTAAATTTGACTGATTTATCGTGTAAACGAATGTTAACATGTTTATTGTAGCACTCATGTGAAAGATCTCACACTTTTCATTATTTAGGGTTAACTGCCAATTACAGCACCATAGAGATATGTTTTCTACCTGTGTGCCCGTGCCGTACCCGTTTGCCCAGAGAAGTGTAGAGAATCAGCTCTGTTCATCATAAGAATAAACCTGATGTAAACAAACTCAAATGCGAAGATCAGTCAGCAGCCGTAGCTCTCCTGTACTGGTGCTGTTCCGCTCTTGGAAGTAGGTCCAATTTATGTATTAGATATTTTATTACTATGTCACTGTAAATGAAACTTTAAGACGTTCTGATGTATTCACAGCAATCAATGTTTTCCTTAATCACACTTTAGTGACGTACTTTTTATTTCAAAAATCTGTACAGTCACAGTCGCAGTAAATGCTACTTGTGTTCTTGATTGTCTTGCTGTTCATATGTACCCCGAAAATGGATGACACTTCTGCTTCGTAGTGAAATACGCGTATGTAACACCGTTAATGGCCAGAGACAAGTTGTTCTTAATGCTTTTACAAATTACAGAGAAAAATGAGCTTTGACCTTTGTTGAGAAACTTGATGTACTAAATATTAGAGACGCAATTGTAATCGTCGCTTTGGCCTAATCAGTATCGTTGCTGATTAATAATTGACCGGCATGGCAGGCGGTAGAACATCTTCTCGTTTCTAATTACATATCGCATGCAGAATTCTGGTTTTCATTGCAAATACACTTTCTTAATCATCGATATTTTATAAAAGGTCGTTACAGATTCTGAAGTCAAGAAAACATTACACACTGAAATTCTTTGGAGAAAAATGAAATACTCTTGTTTGAATATGCCCTGTGTTCTATAGGACAGATGTGGTTCCACACGAGGCAGAAACACGGAAAACAATTTTCACGACGTGGAGCACAGCGTTACAAATGCTGCATTTTTATGGTTGTCACCGGACCACTGCTGTCTGAACCCAATAGAATTGATATGGAACCAAGTTAAGGGATTTGTCGCGAGAAATAACTACACATTTAAGCTGCCAAATTTACTGGAACTCATGCACGAAGCTTTGTGACACGTCACAGCCGCATAGTTGCGAAATGCAGAACAGGGCGTCATAATAGAGGAGGAAGAGGAAATGTGGACTTTTTGGTGGCTTGAGATCCTATTCCTGATCGTCTCGTAATCAGCGCAGCAGTACTGAAATGTACAGCTTTCTTCGGAGTCCGATACGGAAAAAATTTCAGAGATTACCAGGCGACTGACTGTAATACCTTCAGCGGCTTCAATATTTAACTACGTGGTGAAATCCCAACAGCGCGCTTTTACGCCGCACAGAGCTCATGTGGAAATATTACCCTTTTTAAAGTAAGAGATTTTCATCGCTCTCGTTTTAATTAGCAGTACTATGTCACGTAAGATCGAGACCATTTTTTCGTTCAGATCACCTAAGAAGCGTATCGCCTGAGTTTTACCATTATTTCCTTCTGCTCAAAAATTAAGTGATATTCAAGGTGATATTGTTCTCTGCTCGTCTCCTTTTACGTCTTTACGTCAACTGTTCACCTCACTGCAGGTTAGTTGGACAAGGTAGCTGGCCAGTGCTTTCCAAGTTAAATGCGCCGGAAGAGCTGTTGTTCTGTATTATCGCTGAGTCGATGTACGCGTAAAGCACAGCATAAAATGTATCCTCATTATCGTACTTGACTGTACTCGAGACAGATTGGCTTCTGCTCCAAGTGAAATAAAATTCAATGAGGTTCCAGCAAACGCGGAAGAATACATGGTGTAATGTTTACATGAGGTTTAATCTAATGATGAACGGAGTATATCTATGCATTAAGGGCAACAAGCAACACTGGCCCCCATATTTGGTGCCGTCAATACACTCGGCGTGTACCAACGTAAAAGTATTTTTTCTGAATCGTAAATCGTGCTCAGTGTGTATTCAAAGTTGTAGAAAGGGTATTAACGAACTGTCAAAACGTCAGTAGAGGAGAATGATTTTTCCTTTAAGTTTATATCTCGATCTATTCAGAATGTTGGGACACAGATCGAGTCTATTTACCGGGTTTGATCACCTAGGCGCTTTCTCTGAGTTTGGAGAGGAATGTCGTTACTCTATGTTGTGCTGTTGTTAAAACAGTACTTCACTTGTAGGTTACATCATTTGTACAAAACTAAATCAATGAAGAACAGAGGTAAATAGATCAGACAAGTGTACACGAAGTTTATATTATTTAAAGTCAGTGAGAAACCTTTTTTGTAAATTGGCCTACATAATGTAGAAAAGTAGTCTAATGTACACTTTAATGTCGAGTAACTGTCCGCCCTAACAAAGCACTATTTTTATTATACTTGTCAATTACCGCAACCACTTTTTTTCATTTCTGTGTATTTCTGTTAGCTTCACAATAGAAATGTTAGATTGCCAGTAAAGATTCGTTTATTAGTTCGATGCGTAACACGTAATAAAATGATTCAGTTTTATTTTATACATTATCAAATGATCGTTGATAGCCTACCACTGCGAAAGCAATGCGGCTGCTTCTTAAGCAGTAATACTTGCTTTTGAACAATGACAGCAGCAGGTTGACAACTCATTTATTGTGCCATGTAGAATTTTGACTCATGCAGCAGGTTACACAACTGTATGAATATTCTACCTAAATGTATCGATCACAGGCAATTTCGTAATTGATCTTGTCCGAGAAACGAATATCCTAACGCAATATGACAAAACACCTAGTCCTCGGTTCCATTACAGCTGCCCAAAGCCACACAAGAAGCAACATGACGCTATAACAAGTTCTGCCTACATACGTGTAATGTCTCATTTGAAGAAGCATCATCAGTTATGAGTAACGGCTACATTTTTCTCTTGTTGACAGTTTTAATTTTTCTTCTTTTGCCAATAGTCAGTATAAATTGCACACACTCCCGTTGCAATAGCTATTGTGACAGAATCTTGAAATAGAGTGTCGTATTAAAAATACAACATGGTGACCAGGAGGTCAGTACCTTACACGAAACCTCACTATGTCTCCTTACACTAACGTAAGAGAAGATATTTTATGTTTATTTTCTTACTAGCAAATTCCATTTTCGATAATTTTTGAAAGTTAAGATATGGATTGAAAAGAAACTATAGCTTCAGCTATATTGACGTAGATAAGACAGTTCTGTTTGTTAACCATATGGCAAATACCCTACTCTCTGTGTTTTGAAATTTTCCTAAGTATCGTTTTCATATCTCGAACGGTTTAGGAGATATGTTATGAATATTTAATCTCTCCTGAGTGCGGTCGAAAATGATTGTGCTGCATAAAGTCAATATTGTCGAGCTTGGAGACAGATCTCATCCACAGTCTAAAGAAAAATTCAGTGTGTTAGCTACATTACATACGCAGCAACATACGGTGTAATATGCACCAAACGCAAAATGATAGCGATCCATATATTTCATTGTAAACCTTTTAGATTTTCGCGCTGCGTCTTACGTAAATGCGAGCATCACAATAAGTACGACAAACACCGAGATGTGCGCATTTCACCATGAAGATTACATACAAAATTATAAGTAAAGTAAAAATCTAACTTTTTTTACCGAGTACCTTCTGCAAAATCGTTTGAGAAGTATTGCAGGATGCGTGCCTCGATTTTATCAGCTTAGCGCGTCGCCAACCGGTGAGCCGAGAACAAGCAAAGAATGTCTTCTCGTTCATTTTGGGTCGCTGACAGCCGAGAGCCATTCGGCTGCCTCGTTAGATAACAAGGCGATGTTTCCTGTGCTGCTTCAGATTGGGACTCTCTGCACAGGTAACCCACTTTCCTTCTGTTCACGCTCCAACACAACTATTCACTCCAAATTCTTTGTCCTGTCAGTGTGAACTTGGTATAATATTTATTGGAGAAGGATCTGTTTTCCTACTTGGAATCTTTGGGTAAGGGATACGCTGGCTGATAAGGATTCTGTCTAACGTTTTAGTTTCCTCATCTACATCTAACTGATAACCTGCACAATCATTTTAATAATCTACAATATTAATAGGCCTAATTATATGTTTCGCCATTTTGTCAAAAACTACTTCACTTTAACAACTGCTATTATCACTTTTTACTTCAGAAACTCACTCGTTTGTGATATTTCAACTTTCTGTAACCGTCGAGCAATTAATGTCACTGGAAAGATAAATTACACGTTTCCAGAATGAGATTTTCACTCTACAGCGCAGTGTGCGCTGATGTGAAACTTCCTGGCAGATTAAAACTGTGTGCCCGACCGAGACTCGAACTCGGGACCTTTGCCTTTCGCGGGCAAGTGCTCTACCATCTGAGCTACCGAAGCACGACTCACGCCCGGTACTCACAGCTTTACTTCTGCCACTACCTCGTCTCCTACCTTCCAAACTTTACAGAAGCTCTCCTGCGAACCTTGCAGAACTAGCACTCCTGAAAGAAAGGATACTGAGCAGACATGGCTTAGCCACAGCCTGGGGGATGTTTCCAGAATCTGCTAAGTTCGCAGGAGAGCTTCTGTAAAGTTTGGAAGGTAGGAGGCGAGGCACTGGCAGAAGTAGAGCTGTGAGGACGGGGCGTGAGTCGTGCTTGGGTAGCTCAGTTGATAGAGCACTTGCCCGCGAAAGGCAAAGGTCCTGAGTTCGAGTCTCGGTCCCGCACACAGTTTTAATCTGCTGGAAGTTTCAAATTACACGCTTTCACTAACGTGTTCGTTTCTTTTCCTAATTCGCGCTACTTCTTTCTTTTTAATGCACCACTTAGATCCTCGTACTTAATATTAAGAGGTAAATGTACACAGATAAATATGAAAAACCTGTTAAAATGTTCAAGTGTAAGTTTAAAATGTATCACACCACATAACAATACACCTGTTTTTATCTTCCTGCGAAGAGAACTTATCTTAACTGAGTTGCGTGTTGATTGGTCATTACCACACCAAAACATTTTATTGGATAAGTGACATTGTTGTCGAATAAAGCTATGGAGAAAGTTAAATGTGTAGAAAATATGTGCATAATACAATCTCAGGCACACTACACATCAAGAAACAATGATTTTCTCTAGATGTGATGTTTTGATATACATGTTCATTGTTGTCACAATTGATGTGCGCCACTCTTTTGCGACGACAGAGGAAGACTCTGCAAACCAAGTGATAAAGCGAGTCGTCAAGGACAAGCTGTGTTTACATACTGTTACAGCTGTGCTACGCTCAATTCAACATTGGCCGACTCTACGAAACAGTTCTGTTCTGACCATTCCTGGGCAGATGGGCATTTGACATGACTGTTTATCTTTATATATTTACATTTGTGTATATTTTAATTTCTTATATTCACTTTTAATCTAAATGACAATAGCAGTTATATTTTATTTGTTTTTCTGTGGGCCCCTAAACTACTGGGCCGCCTGCATTGCACGCCCTAACGTTACGCCCCTGCCTTCAAGCCAGGTGCGAGAATTGGAGTACCACTTTGAAAGACCTTACTTAGGATTCATAAACAGTGATAGAATGTTTTGTGCCGAGTGGCTGTCTTTAAATATATTGATTTACAGTACTAAAGTACGCTCATATCTTATAATTTTTGCTTACGTGGATATTGAATCATCAAAGGGCCACATGAACAACTACGAAATATGTTGAATTTGTTTACGCGATAAGGCTCGAGTTACCTACCACTGATAGACAGGACTGATAAAAAAAAACACGTAGCAGTGCCAAGCAGTGACGTGAGGAGCATCAAAAGCTGCGCACAGGATTTCATACAGAGCGATGGAACAGACCTTTCCTATGGAGCATGGTGTGTTGGCTGATCGCTGGTGAAAGAAGATCTGAACTGTGACGGAACGCTGGCCGTACTCTCGACGTGAGCACAGAATGCAGAGATGCCTGTCCAAGGTAAAGTTTCGTCTCAACAGACGCTCGCATGCACGAAATTTCAAGAGCACTCGTAGAAATGAGGCAGTAACTGTACTTTCCTTCGTTGTCCTGTTATCAACTTGCACAGTAATAGAGGCTGTTGTTTGGCACTTTGTATTGGGGACTACAGAGATAGGTTGCTGGTATGTAGCTATGCACAAATTTCCTTTAATTATAGAAAACTACGTAAGTACAAGGATCACTTGTAGTTAGTGAAATTGGGCGTAGTTGTTGTGTATTTAATTGTAGGTAGTGGTCAGAATAGCTCAGTTTAAGATTAAGTTCTTTTACGATGGCAGCTTCTCCGGACCGAATACTTTCTGTGTCTGAATCAAAACTGAGCAGACAGTGGGGCCCAGGTTTGTCTCGTGCTGCGTGTAAAGTATTGTCTGGCGTACGGCCAGAATTTTGGTAGGACTGTTAGTGCACAGTATACAAGCTGTGACTTTAAAATAACGGGACTATTGCTGTAAAACATTTTATTTCTAAAACATACATATTTAGTTAGTGTCACCCTCAAAATATTGGCCTCCTCCATCCCTGCACCACTTCGTGCGAATTTTCCATTGGTGTAAACAGTGCTGGAGGTCTTCCTCTGTGAGCTTCTTGATGACGCGTGCCGCTTCTTCTTTCACTGCGTCACAGCACTGAAATCTTGTTCCTTCTGATGCGGATTAGACCTAGGGGAAATGATAAAAATCACACGCTGAAGGATGGTCTAAGAGTGGAATGGTGTAGTCCACTAAAGTGCGCGTCATTTATGACGGCGGCGGAGTTTAGGTTCGTTCTGCGCATCTGACGTCACACAACACAGTCAGCCAATGAACAGAGAACGACGTTGCCAGAGCTCGACTGCAGTGCAGAGCACGGACGAGTGTCTTCAGTTTTAGAAACGTTCAGTCATAAATAAAGTAATTGAACAAAAGCAATGTCTTGATAGCAGACTTTCTTTTATAGAAAGTTTCGAAAAAGCGTTCTTTATACCAGTTGCTTCATATTCTATTAATTAATTAAACCAAACAAACAATAAGCCTCCTAATTCAGGCGATAGCAAAGAAAGGTGTTTGTATCATTCTCATTAACCGCTTTTTCGCAATAAAGAACATAGGTAATTGTTATTTTGTATTGTACTCGGACGAAACGTGAATAATTCATAGTCATACCAAGAGTGGTTGTCGGTATTTTGCGTGAGATTTTAAAGTCCTCCGGGAGATGCATTGAATGACGAGCTGCGTTAGTGTAATGGTTAAAATGCCGGCACAGTAGCTCAGCGTGTTCGGTCAGGGAGCCGGTTGGCCTCTGTAATAAAAAACTGAGTGGAAGGATCAACCACCGAACTTGAACAGGACATATTGCGACGTCCGCAACGACCAAACACAACGATCACTAACGAACAAAATGAAAAAAAAAAAAAGTGTATGGCTGCTGAGTGAAAGATTCTGAGTTCAAACCTTGTTCAGTGCTTAATATTTTCTTTATTTAAAAAGAATATCGAAGTGTCTTACTTCATAAATTTTATTCATTTTAATGTAATGTTTTGAAATTTCTAGTGGCAACTAAAATCGACTATATGGAAAGTATACCTTGTGGACTTTTACCTCTGCAAACACTTCAAAATTTCGTGCAATGGTTTACATCTAATGCTGCACAATAACTACATTGAACATCGAAACAAAATTAAGTCATTTATGGGGGGAAGGAATCAGTCAAGAAGATGTGTAAAAATCAAATTTTTGGGCCAAATAGTTTTTATGAAATCGAATGATAAAGTGTGTCAAAGCAGTCGAAACACCATGTGCCTGCACAGGCGAGCAATGCAATGATGACAAAATCGCGCACATCGCGGAATGTGGGGAGCACGTCTCTGTAGCGGCGAAAAGGTTAATGCCGCCGTGGTGACTTTACTTCATAAACTGCGCGCTCCCCCCTAAACGTAAGTTTGCGAACTATACTATGGCGCTGCTTCTCTTGGCACGTACAACTTGCAACGCAGCAATCTTCCGCGTCTGGGCGGGCATGCGCGAACCGCCAAAATAAAAGAATTGAACTATAGAGGCCTCTTGACAGTGCGGTATTCGTGACTTTTTCTTCCACAATTCGAGTCGTTATCTCATTTTCTCTCACGGAGTTGAGCAAATAACCGCAAGGTAGTAATTCTGATTAATAGTTTGACCTTCAGGAACCCAATGAAGATACACAATTACACGAATATCGAAAAAAAAATTATGTTGATTTGCTCATTCGAGCTTTCTTTGCTCTCGGTGAAGTGAACAAAATGACAGCTCTCGCACAGACGAAGTCCACGGCCACGTTGATTTGCCTACAGACACCGCAGATGCCGCATTCGACTTAGAAGGCTTCAAGCTTCACAGGTATTGGCCGTTCATCTTTGGCACACGCATACTTACTCTGTGTCAGCATCGCTCCCGTTATTTTATAGCCACACCTCGTACCTGACAAATCACCTCAGTAACATTCCATGACAGCTTGGAAACGATGTATGGTCAATGAAATTCTGCACGTTTCCACATAAACATAACCTGCTTTTTTCTAATTGTGTCAGAAATACTAGAGAAGGTCGAAAGACCTTATTTGTTTTTCAAATATAGACCACATGACCCCATAATGTTGAAATCAGGTGATAATTTTGTCGAGAGAAAATGTCTTCTCTTCCGATCTGAGATCGTCAAATCAGGCTTGGTCGTTTCGGCCGCGTGTGAGCGGGCTGTAAGGTATAGAAAGATGTGGCCTCTTGCTGGCAATATTGCCTACTTCACTGGATGAACATCCTAATGCTACTTTTGTTAGTCATAAAAAAAGCTATTTGTGGTAGAGGTGTTTGTGTTTGGCACCACTTTAGTGAGATATGATATATTTATTAACTACTCAGTTTCGTGGGCAAATGTAAATTCCTGACATTTAGAAAGAGTCGATGTACGCGTGGCACTTGCAAGCAATAACGATAACTGAACTAGATGCTCCAGCAGCAGAAATGTAAGTAAAGTACGTTATAAGTTCTTTTGTTTTATTTGTTGTGGTCAGAAGAGTGGTCTGATGCAAGACTCCTAATCTCTTTGTATATACTATAATATACACTGACGGAAAAAAATCCCAGCACCAAGAAATAAATATATAGGGTAGGGAAATTTTGGGAACAAATTTGTCTAGGTAAAATATTTAGGTTATTAACGTCGCAAGATCACATTTTAATGCAAGCGAGAAAAAAGTCATTGCAAATGTGAAATGCTGGTACGTTGATAACCGGTGTAGAGGCCAGAATCTGCTTCAGGGTGTTGTGCAGGTGCCGGATGCCAGTCTGTAGGCTGGAGTTCCATGATTGTTGCATTTGGTCATCAACGGTTAGTGCTGTTTTTGGATGGCGCTGAAGTTGTCGTCTGACGATATCCCATACGTGCTCCAGTGGAGAAGGATCTGGTGATCGAGCAGGTCAAGCCAACACTTCGACACTGTGTAGAGAATGTTGGATTACAACAGTGTATGTGGACGAGCATTGTTATCCTATTAATTTCAACTTATTTTCCGCCTTTGTTATAGTTATGTCAAAAAAAAAAGGAAGAAAATAAGTTGAAATTTTCCACTCATCGTAAACCAACACACTCAGATGCAGTAATAAGGTGTGAAAAAATTTGTGGTAAGTTCCTATGGGACCAAACTGTTGAGGTCATCGGTCCCTAGGCTTACACACTACTTAATCTAACTTAAACTAACTTAAGCTAAGGACAACACACTCACCCATGCCCGAGGGAGGACTCGAACCTCCGACTGGGGGGGGGGGGGGGGGGGGAGCCGCGCAGACCGTGACAAGGTGCCCCATGCCCTAGACCGCACGGTTACGGTAAGGGATGACTGTAACCATCCACCTGGTATGGTAGCTCGCTTATGTAAGCTTCCATTAGATGAAACGGAAATACAACGCGAGTTATGGATCCTTCAACAAGTAACAATAGCGAAGGATTTAAGAGAAGCTTAGTTACACAAATTCTCAAAACATACAAGACAGAAAAAACCAAGTAACGAAAGAATAAAGTTTGTTATACTGTACTATTATGGCCGTATCACCGAAATGTTTGCGCACACTTTCCCTAAACAGTCAAAACAGCATTTCGAACTGCAGGTCAATTAAGGTTTAAACTAAGACATAAAATTGTAAATAATGAAACTGCATCTGATGTGTATAGATTACAATGTGAAGCATGTGAACGTTTTTATACAGGCCAAGCTGGTCGGAAATTTGTCACTAGATACAAGGAACATATCAGTTCAAACAACAAGACTGCTGTTGGCCATCATTTCCAAAGCACAAAACGTACAGTGGGTGGTACTGACAGTACTATGGAAATTTTACACGTGGCACCTAAGGATATAGACATACTTGAAGAACAGAAAACTAAGGAACCGAACAATTCGATGAACTAGCATTTCGACTTTAAACACAATATTTGTTTTGCACCTTTTCAAAATGATTCATGATTCAATAAGGTAGTTAGGTTATAACATATCAGTAATTTATAAAACAGTGCGATAATGTCTCAGACCTTTACTGACACATTTAGCTATAACATTATGATCTCTGAGAGGCAGAGCATAAGGACGCACAATACACAACTAAAAGCACCTGTCAAAATTTTTATGTCGAAACAACTAAAGACGCCTATCGAATCTAGAATCTATCAATATTACTGTAAAACATTCAAGTAATGTTTGTTATGTAGCTGTGGTGAAAACAAATCTATTATGTCCAGTGAAATATGATAAATGCAGGTACGTCACATAGGATTTATTGCACTCCCGTAATCCGTGTACATAAAGTGTTTGTATTTCATGTTTTGTTATTAACATTGCATCTCCCAATATCGGTTAATGGTTTTAGAACGAACGAAAAGCTCGAAACTAGTCACTAATAAAAACACTATTTGCGACTCTGACGGAAATCTTATTTGATGTATTACTCTTTATGTTTATTTGGATTAACGGTTGTACCCCTGTCACAGATCATCGTCAGACTTCTGTCTCATTGCTGCGAGTCGCAGCTGATCAATTACTGTTATTGTTCTGCTTTGAATGAATCGTCACCCTGCTGATCAGCTGCGACTCTCAGTAATTAGGTATGGGTCTGAAGATTATCCGCGTGAAAGGCCACAATCATTAATCCAAATAAACATAAAAAGTAACTCACATTGTTCCTGGCTTTCTTAATGGTATATTTTTCAGTGGATGCCCGAGATTTTAGTTCCATTTTGTCCACAATATTTAGACGAACAACCCAGTCGCCTTGTAACAACACACATGGTCGAAATATTGTGCTTGAAATGGGATCAACAACTCGACGTTACACTGGGAAAACCTGCGAGATCTCCATTTCTTCATTATATCAGAAGAGGCACTGAGACGTCATGTCTTCAGTAATGACATTTCTGACTGTTGCTAACTCAAAGAACCATCATCCAGGCAATCACAGCCTCCTCCCTAGTACCCCATTTTCGTCACAACGCACCCCTTTGAGTTCTGCTGCCGCCTTGAGAAGTGAACACTCCCCTCCCTCTCTTCCCAAGGTGCCGATAACGACTAGATTGAGAAGCGTACTTCTTTCGGTCAAGAATGTCTTCTTTGGCTGTACTAGTCTGCTTTTCATGTCCTTGCTTCGTCCGTCACGTGTTGCTTTGCTTTCAAGGTCGTAGAATTTCTCCACTTCGCCTACTTCGTGATCTCCAATTTTTGTACTAAGCTTATCGTTAATCTCATTTCTGAGTGTATACCACAGTTGTGAAAGCGACTCCACGTCGTAGGGAGGGATCACAATGTTATCGTGATCCATAGAACACTGTGATATACTATTTCTATTAAAGTCATACCTCCACTGACACAATCACTGATTATTTCAGTTTTCGTAATTTAACTCAATTGCTAAAAGTGAAACCCTTATAGGATTAGTCTGTTGTCCGTATTGAAACGTCCCCTTAGAACAATTATTCAAGACTGTGCCTAAACTGACACACAATATTTTTTAGCGCAACGCAATCTGACTTTCAAAAATCCCTACAAAAGAATGGCCCTGACTAACATTAACCTATACCTTTCACAAATCACTTACCTCACAAAAATCTTCATTACTCGAACTACCGCAATACAGCGAGCGCCACTACTCCCAGCTAAATAAAAGATTCAAACTACGGAAGGCACTAACAACTAGTAGGCATAGTTAGCAAATGAAAGATTTTAATAGAGAACAAACATTTTATTTACCTTAATAGTCATAATATATATAGCAGTTCATAACATCCATTCTTACAAATATCAAAACTCCGCCATTTCTCTCCCCACGTCCACCACTGCTGGCGGCTCACCTCCAACTGCGCAACGCTACGCACTGTTCACATCCAGCTGCCGCTGCCCAACACTACAATGGCAGACAACAATGCAAACTAGCCAAAGACTGCACACAGCACAGCCAGTGATTTTCATACAGAGCGCTACGTGGCGTTACCAATATAAGAATCTAAACAGCCTACTTACAGTATGTCTGTCTGTCCGACTGTTAAGATCCCTTTCCTCAGGAAATTTAACTCGCGTGTTAAGGTCTACGACGCCTTGGTGACGTAAAAAATTAAGCTTCTTAGTGAATGTAGTCAAAAGATACGGCCATACATGTCATTTATTTTTGGTACTCGTAAACTTACTCATCAAAACATACGGTGTACTTTCCTTTGGCCTAGAACCACGACATTTGGCAAGCAAGGTTTCATACTACAAGCAAAGGAAAAAAATCCGAAAAGTGTTAATTTATAATTATATCACGCGAAAATAATTGTTTTGTCATTTGATATCAGATTGTCTGTCTGTCCAGCGCTGTTAATAGCCGTGTTTCTCAGGGACGGGCTGACGTATCGAGCTGAAATTTATCTAAGGACTACCCTTCGTAGTTTAATAAACATTGGCAGCTAATTCAAAGTAGTCAAAAGATACGGCTATTTATGTCACATATTTTGATACTCGCAAACTCACTCATCAAAATCTACAGGGTTCTTTGCGTTGGTTTAAAGTCACCAAATTTGTCAAGAAGCACGAATGCACACAAAAATCAAATGAACAAATGCAAAAATGGCGAATTTGTTATTAAATCACACGAAAATAATTTTTTCCCATTTATTATCTCGCTGTCTGTCTGTCTCTCCATCTGTTGAGACCCCTTCTTCCCAGGAACTGGTAGATGTAGCAAGTTTAAATTTGCATCACATACTGAGGTCTGTACACCTTTGATGGTGTAAAAAAGTGAAGCTTCTAAGTCAATGCAGTCAAAAGATACGGCCATCTATGTCCCATGTTTTGATACTCGCAAAGTCACTCATCAAAACGTATATATCTATAATATCAAATTTGCCACGAAGACAGGTTTGACAGTATAAGTAAAGAAAAAAATCAGAAAATTGTTAATTTATATCACAAGAAAAACAATTTCTTTTGTCATTTGTTCTCTGCTTTGGAATTTAAAATATCCTCGAAAGTCTTGGAATCACTGGGTCCGATATTTTCCCTTTATCGATATAGATACAGGCACAATTCGTCGAAATCCTCGTTTCCCGGAATAGATGAACTGTGTATACACATAATTAAGTCTGTACGGAATCGTTAAACCGCGAGGCCTACCTGCACCTGACCAATTCTTAGATCAGTCATGTCCACAAAGGTAAATTTTGAATCTGATACGTAGCTAGTTCTATGTTAGAGTCATTGTCCTCTTCAGGTTGTAGTGTTGCCTCGAGTTTTTCCTGTATACAGAAATATGGAACTCCCTAAAATGGTAATAGTTCAACGAGTGACTTTAACTAGTAAATAATAAAAATTCATTCTTTTTGCTTCTATCTGTTCCACTAACGTTCAGCTTCGACAAATTACTCATCACGGCTGCGCAAACATGGCGGACTTTACATCGTCTCTTACTGCCAATCGAGGGAGATCAGAGACATTGCAATCGTAAGCAAAGGGTCTAATCATTAACGTTGCTGGGAACGGAAGTATTTAAATTGACCTTACACAAATTTTTTTAGGTAAATATTACACAATTGAATAAAAAACTGCTGTAAATAAGTTTACAAAATTAAAATAGTTATATTTCTTGTCAGTTAACTTCAAAATTACTTTATTTTATCGGATGAAATCAGCAATTTAGAAAGAATATCATTTACATAGATATCGATTTACATAACGTTATTATCGTATATATTACTTCTGTAATCAAGATAACTTTTTCTCAACACAAATTAATCATACGGGGATAAATGGGGTTTTGTTAGAAAGGATTTTTAACCAGCTTCTGATACTGCTTACTGATTTTGCGCTAAAATTTACTGCTTGTGGAAAATTTTAACATAAAACACACTATTAAGTATCATAGGCAAAAGGACATTATACACTCCTGGAAATGGAAAAAAGAACACATTGACACCGGTGTGTCAGACCCACCATACTTGCTCCGGACACTGCGAGAGGGCTGTACAAGCAATGATCACACGCACGGCACAGCGGACACACCAGGAACCGCGGTGTTGGCCGTCGAATGGCGCTAGCTGCGCAGCATTTGTGCCCCGCCGCCGTCAGTGTCAGCCAGTTTGCCGTGGCATACGGAGCTCCATCGCAGTCTTTAACACTGGTAGCATGCCGCGACAGCGTGGACGTGAACCGTATGTGCAGTTGACGGACTTTGAGCGAGGGCGTATAGTGGGCATGCGGGAGGCCGGGTGGACGTACCGCCAAATTGCTCAACACGTGGGGCGTGAGGTCTCCACAGTACATCGATGTTGTCGCCAGTGGTCGGCGGAAGGTGCACGTGCTCGTCGACCTGGGACCGGACCGCAGCGACGCACGGATGCACGCCAAGACCGTAGGATCCTACGCAGTGCCGTAGGGGACCGCACCGCCACTTCCCAGCAAATTAGGGACACTGTTGCTCCTGGGGTATCGGCGAGGACCATTCGCAACCGTCTCCATGAAGCTGGGCTACGGTCCCGCACACCGTTAGGCCGTCTTCCGCACACGCCCCAACATCGTGCAGCCCGCCTCCAGTGGTGTCGCGACAGGCGTGAATGGAGGGACGAATGGAGACGTGTCGTCTTCAGCGATGAGAGTCGCTTCTGCCTTGGTGCCAATGATGGTCGTATGCGTGTTTGGCGCCGTGCAGGTGAGCGCCACAATCAGGACTGCATACGACCGAGGCACACAGGGCCAACACCCGGCATCATGGTGTGGGGAGCGATCTCCTACACTGGCCGTACACCACTGGTGATCGTCGAGGGGACACTGAATAGTGCACGGTACATCCAAACCGTCATCGAACCCATCGTTCTACCATTCCTAGACCGGCAAGGGAACTTGCTGTTCCAACAGGACAATGCACGTCCGCATGTATCCCGTGCCACCCAACGTGCTCTAGAAGGTGTAAGTCAACTACCCTGGCCAGCAAGATCTCCGGATCTGTCCCCAATTGAGCATGTTTGGGACTGGATGAAGCGTCGTCTCACGCGGTCTGCACGTCCAGCACGAACGCTGGTCCAACTGAGGCGCCAGGTGGAAATGGCATGGCAAGCCTTCCACAGGACTACATCCAGCATCTCTACGATCGTCTCCATGGGAGAATAGCAGCCTGCATTGCTGCGAAAGGTGGATATACACTGTACTAGTGCCGACATTGTGCATGCTCTGTTGCCTGTGTCTATGTGCCTGTGGTTCTGTCAGTGTGATCATGTGATGTATCTGACCCCAGGAATGTGTCAATAAAGTTTCCCCTTCCTGGGACAATGAATTCACGGTGTTCTTATTTCAATTTCCAGGAGTGTACATATACTTTACTAAGCTAACTTATTAATCACGAATAAAAGACTCTTTTTTCATGTTATCTTATTACAAATACAATTTTATTTGTTTTTTAAACTACGTATTAACAGGATAAGTTGTGTGCAGCATTGTCACAGATAATAACCGTGACTATTCCGGTAGTCCATTATTTTCCCTCCATCGTACAAGTTGACTTTCTAAATGAATAGATTTTCCGAATCGACAAACGTATTTTTCATTGTCTCCAAGTTCCCCTATAATTCACACTGACAAAGACTTCAAAGAGCAGGACTGTGTTTATCAAATCCTGCCTTTACTCTCGGACAATTTATGTTGTCTTTTCAAGGTTAAGTAAATCAACTAATATTTTTGTATCCCATCGAGAAAATGAAAAACAATAAGTACATGAAGATTACATTCTTCTTGTCAAATATCGATTATTGAAAAGCTGTGGAAAGAGTTTTTGTTCAAAATTATGTGCATGGAAATGTATATACAAGGATGTATCATAAATTCATGGTTCATTTTTGAAAGATGTTTGCTCTTGATTCGCACAGTTACCCTTATCCCAATGACTACACTTATTCCAAATACTGTCACTATTTAAAAGTATAAAAGTGTGGAAGTTTTGCACAGGTCCCCTGTTTTTTTGATGATGGATTCACCGACGGCCACTGGCAGATTCTGCGCAGGATTCGGTGGCCGATGTGCAGTGACCAATTTTCGTCCAAAGCTGTGGTTGAGTTCATTCGTTTACTCAGAAGGGGAGGCCGAAGGTGTCTTCCAGCTTTCAGCTGGTCGGCGATGACGGGACCGAGGCGCATGCCCATCCGTTTTTCTCAAACGATTTTACAGAAACTGTTGGGTAAAAAATTTTCCTTTTCGTGTTACTTAGAACTTTATATCTCAGTTTAGTGGTGATGTGCCCGTCATTTCGTTAATGGTAATAGTTATTGTGACATTTGCGCGGAAGTAAGATACTGCACGAAATCGAAAATTTTGCAATGAAAAATAGGGGTCGTAGGGGTCGCATCGATTTTCCATTCAGTGTATATTACATAATACTGTGTACGATATTTAGCTAACCTAGTGAATTTTTCTATAGACTTGGACTGAGGTTTCTATCTGTCACCAGTCTCCAGAAAATTGATCTGATATAGTACACTCATTTGCGGTCAAGTGAGCCAGCGATAAAGCCAGAGCGAAATATCCGCAACATTCCTCATATTTCATAAACCGTTTGATATGTCTATAGTTGGTGAAACGAGAAATTCTACGGTTTTTGAAATAAAAATGAAGACATTACTCGTTTATTTTTGTACCGAGGATGTGCTTTTTCGTCAGCTACTGGCCTTAGTTTTCCTCGGTTCCTCACTTAATACATTTAATAAACCACTGTTTCAGAATTCCCTCGCAGTTGCGTCTGCACAGCATGTTAGTGAGGTGACGCTGTGTAAACTGCACTGTGTTTTTGAAAAAGAAGCAAATTTTAAGATGGCAACAAGGGAAATGTATGAAACTTCCTAGCAGATTAAAACTGTTTGCCGGACCGAGACTCGAACTCGGGACCTTTGCCTTTCGCGGGCAAGTGCTCTACCAACTGAGCTACCGAAGCACGACTCACGCCCCCTCCCACACAGCTTTACGTCCGCCAGTACCTCGCCTCCTACCTTACAAACTTAACACAAGCTTTCCTGCGAACCTTGCACCTCTGAAAGAAAGGATATTGCGGAGACATGGCTTAGCCACAGCCTGGGGGACGTTTCCAGAATGAGATTTTCACTCTGCAGCGGAGTGTGCGCTGATATGAAACTTCCTGGCAGACTAAAACTGTGTGCCGGACCGAGACTCGAACCCGGTACCTTTGCCTTTCGCGGGCAGGAGAGCTTCTGTAAAGTTTGGAAGTTAGGAGGCGAGGTACTGGCAGAAGTAAAGCTGTGAGGACGGGGCGTGAGTCGTGCTTGGGTAGCTCAGTTGGTAGAGCATTTGCCCGCGAAAGACAAAGGTCCCGAGTTCGAGTCTCGGTGCGGCACACAGTTTTAATCTGCCAGGAAATTTCATATCAGCGCACACTCCGCTACAGAGTGAAAATCTCATTCTGGAAGGGAAAAGTATGTTTTACTCAAAATTCGCCACTTATGACGCTTCTCTGTTAGTTACAAGTGGTTAACAAGCCAGGCCAAAACAAATAGCTGATTTTGTTACCTTTACAGCTGAATACTAACCAAAGCAGAGGTGACAGTAGATGTTTTGAATGGTCAACATTCAAGTGTGGGTGTGGAGTGGCCAATTCATATTTACAAAAAATGTCAGTGTAGGCTTGAGCTAAGAATGGCGCTTCCCTTCCAGCGCTCGGCATTTCCGCTGTAGCGACTGCCTGTAACCCCCAACACTATAGACCTATATCTCTGGCGTCGATCTGTTGTAGAATTTTAGAACATGTTTTTTGCTCGTGTATCATGTCGTTTCTGGAAACCCAGAATCTACTCTGTAGGAATCAACATGGATTCCGGAAACAGCGATCGTGTGAGACCCAACTCGCTTTATTTGTTCATGAGACCCAGAAAATATTAGATACAGGCTCCCAGGTAGATGCCATTTTCCTTGACTTCCGGAAGGCGTTCGATACAGTTCCGCACTGTCGCCTGATAAAGTAAGAGCCTACGGAATATCAGACCAGCTGTGTGGCTGGATTGAAGAGTTTTTAGCAAACAGAATACAGCATGTTTTTCTCAATGGAGAGACGTCTACAGACGTTAAAGTAACCTCTGGCGTACCACAGGGACCAGTGTTATGGGACCATTGCTTTTCACATTATATATAAATGACCTAGTAGATAGTGTCGGAAGTTCCATGCGGCTTTTCGTGGATGATGCTATAGTATACAGAGAAGTTGCAGCATTAGAAAACTGCAGCGAAATGCAGGAAGATCTGCAGCGGATAGGCACTTGGTGAAGGGAGTGGCAACTGACCTTTAACATAGACAAATGTAATGTATTGCGAATACATAGAAAGAAGGATCCTTTATTGTATGATTATATGATAGCGGAACAAACACTGGTAGGAGTTACTTCTGTAAAATATCTGGGAGTATGCGTGCGGTACGATTTGACATGGAATCATCATAGAAACTTAATTGTTGGTAAGGTGGGTACCAGGTTGAGATTCACTGGGAGAGTGCTTAGAAAATGTAGTCCATGAACAAAGGAGGTGGCTTACAAAACACTCGTTCGACCAATACTTGAGAATTGCTCATCAGTGTGGGATCTGTACCAGGTCGGGTTGATGGAGGAGATAGAGAAGATCCAAAAAAGAGCGGCACGTTTTGTCACAGGGTTATTTGGTAAGCGTGATAGCGTTACGGAGATGTTTAGCAAACTCAAGTGGCAGACTCTGCAAGAGAGGCGCTCTGCATTGTGGTGTAGCTTGCTGTCCAAGTTTCGAGAGGCTGTGTTTCGGGATGCGGTATCGAATATATTGTTTCCCCCTACTTATATCTCCCAAGGAGATCACAAATGTGAGAGATTCGAGCGCGCACGGAGGCCTTCCAGCAGTCGTTCTTCCCGCGAACCATACGTGACTGGAACAGGAAAGGGAGGTAATGAGAATGGCGCGTAAAGTGCCCTCCGCCACACACCGTTGTGTGGCTTGCGGAGGATAAATGTAGATGTAGATGTAGATGTGGCTCTCCCCGTGTGTGCCCTGCCGTCTGCTCATCTACCTGCCACGTTATTCTGCGTGCACTCTATCGAGAGTTTGCTAGTATGCGTTAGGCTAGATTACATCCCGATATGCAGACAGTTGGCTGACTCTAACTGTGTCGTCAGCAGCGGCGGCGCGCTCACGGGCACTCGCCGCTGGTCGCCGCGCAGAGGGTCTCCGGCGCTGGGGCCGTCCATCGCGTCGGTGGCCGGGCAGCTGCTGGAGGACACGAGGACGCCGCCGCTGGTGCAGCAGCTCAGGGCGCAGGCGGAGCTCCGGCACGGCCAGGGCCAGGCCGGCGGGCAGGGCGAGGCGGTGCCCGTGCTGCTGGAGGAGCACGAGCTGGCCGACGAGCGCCGTGTCCAGCAGCTGCTGGACAGGACCCGCGGCGGCGGCGGCGGCGGCAGCACCGCGCGCCCGCAACCAGGTACGTGGGCGTGCCCTTAGCGCTAGCATTTCACCTGGAACAAGTCCCGCCCATTCACCCCCTCCACGCCTATCCGTAGCGTAAGGCCCGCCCCTAAACAGCCGCCAGTTCCGCAAACTGCAAGCTACATCAAAGTTATTATCATCACAGTTCAACACGTGTTAGACTGTGACCAAATTCAGTAACGATAAGAAATTTAAGTTTTTCTGGATAATAATGTAATATGAATCTACAGTACTAACCCTTTCGTGAGCTGTGGGAAACATGCTTCCCACTACAATGAACTCGCTCCTAGTCCCGTGGGATTCACAGTTCCCACCTCTGTACGGTGCTACCACCTAGTGAACAGTATAGGGTACTACAATCGTTAGTTCCCGCCGTTTTTGCTGTACCTTCGCGCAGAGGCATTGTATAGCTCAGTGTTGCTCTGTAGAGGAGCCTTTCAGTGCTGTTTGCGTGACATTTTGTGATTTTTTTCGTCAAAGCTATAGTATAAGATAAATACTTTTGATACCCAAATTTATGAAGGAAAACGTAAAATTGGAACGAGGAGAATTCCAGTTTGAAACAAAAGGAGCCACTTCTGCAGTAAAATGGATTGATAACCGTCCAGTCACTTTCCTGTCTTCAATTCATGACCCATGAGAAACAGCCACAGTGAAAAGGAAAGACAAGGATCGTACTAGTACAGAGATTTCTTGTCCTGAAGTTGTGGCAGAAATCAACAAAATAATGGGTGGTGTCGATAAGTTTGATCAATTACGAGAAAGGTATGCTATTGGCAGGCGTTCTGTAAAATGGTGGCACAGAATATTTTATTTCCTGGTGAACGTTGCTGCAGTGAACAGTTTTATTCTGCGGACAATAACTAAAAGAGAAAGTGGACAGCATGATTAACTCACATACAGGATCTATCTAGCCAGACAACTTATCGCCGGCTTCTCATCCCAAAAAAAGTGCGTGGACGAAAACCTGTTTTTCTGGCAAAAAGGGGTAAAGTACCTGAAGATTTTCGTCATGTGTCTGTAGGGGAGCATCAACCCATTTCAGGAGAAACCTACTGGACGTGCCGTCATTGTAGTACCAAAGCTGCGGAAAAGAGCACTCGCTGTGTTTGTACATATTGTCAAATACCACTTTGCGTAGACCCATGTTTCAGAAAATTTCATGGCAAGTAATTGTGAACAATCATTGTAACAAGAGAAGTAACTTTATCAAATAAATATGCCATATATTGAAAAAGTTGTTTTTGTCATTTAACTCCAAGGAAGGGCAGTGGGAAGAATGCTTCCCACCTTGTTGTGTGACCTCACTTTCACAGTTGGAGCAAATTTGATATCCTGTATGATAAATATACCTGTCTGTTAACTAGTATTCATTAAAAAAACTGCTCAATAATTTTGCCCACGAAAGGATTAAAGAAATAAAAAAATTTATACAGAATTGAAAGCATCACCAGCAATAGAAAACAAAAAATAACGTGATGGTATTTAAGGGCAATAAGGACAAATTTTCATTAACTAATTCACTTGTTATAATACGTTTATTTGAGGGAAACAGCAGAGCAAACATACAATGCGCAAACAATGTTCTTGAATCCGCCATGTCAGTAGTAAAGCTACGGATGCAGTCGAATAACTCTGTTGTCTAAAATCAATGTTATATAGAAATAAGTGAAGGTTGGTTTGTTTATGTATGCCCTCATAGTAGCTCACGAAAATTAAAGAATATAAGAATGTCATAAAGTAGGAATGCCTAGTGAAAGCAGTAAGATATTTTCTTTTATGACATATTTCGTTAGTATTTGCATGGGTAATGGGTGAATTTTAACTTGTAAATTCTTCCAATGCCATACCTGCGCATTATAAACAAGGCTACGAAGAATTGTGGCTGTTTCTGTGTGATTAGTGACCTATATGCTGTTGCAAACGTCTCAGGAAAATAATGTGTCGTTATTTTTTGTCCTGTCTGTTTTACACCAAAAGATTTATTAATTTCGTAAATGTCATTCAAACCATTTACAAAAAATAATGATGTCATGTGTAAGTTTGTCACAGAGCAGTTATGGAGGAAATAAATGCTGCGGTGTTTCACGGCTGTAAAACATCCTTCATGCTGTGCTAGTTCTTGTTTCACCCCTAAAACTTTTCAGCAAAACTACTCAGTGAATAGCACGCAAAAACAGCTTGGATCGATCTAGCAAGAACAAAGTAATTTTGATGCCCTCTGGAAGTATAGTGAACATTAGTGCCAGTTTCACATATACCGTCCGAGTTCTGAAACTTAAGTGTCAAGTATACTGTGGTTGCTCTTTCTCCAAGCAAATTATTCTTTGAGGGTAGGTTTATCCTGTTTTTAGCTTTGGGTGCTTTTCCTCACATACAAGTGTGTTTCTTCATAGTCTATTCATCTGAACACTGAGTTCTTGTATTTAAGGAATTCAGTGCTAAATTGTTTTGTCTTATGTTTGCTGTAGAAGTACCTGGCACAGCTGAGGCCAATTGTGCACATTTTTTGTAACACGTCTTTTAACTACCTGGCAAAATTTAAGACCTAGGAAGATATTAATTTAACATTCACTCCAAGTGTAGCTGAACGCGGTAAAAGACATGGGTCAACTGAAACGATGCCCAGGCCCCGAACAAAGACCAGGAAAACTGGGGGTGAGTGGATGGGACTTGTTCCGGAGGGGTGAATGGGCGGGACTTGTTCCGGAGGGGTGAGTGGGCAGGACTTGTTCCGGAGGGGTGAGTGGGCAGGACTTGTTCCAGAGGGGTGAGTGGGAGGGACTTGTTCCGGAGGGGTGAGTGGGTGGGACTTGTTCCGGAGGGGTGAGTGGGCGGGACTTGTTCCGGAGCGATGAGTGGGTGGGACTTGTTCCGGAGGGGTGAGTGGGCGGGACTTGTTCCGGAGGGGTGAGTGGGCGGGACTTGTTCCGGAGGGGTGAGTGCGCGGGACCTGTTCCGGAGGGGTGAGTGGGCGGGACTTGTTCCGGGTGAAATCCTAGTGCTAACGATTCCTGGTACGTGGGCGGTCCGCATCGCGGGACACTCGGAAACACTGACTAAGATAAAAATGACTGGATCGCAACAGATCTAGGTGGGGCGTTCAATTAGTAATGCATCACATTTTTTTCTGGGGAAATTTCGGATAAAAAAACTCTGAATTTCTTGTGGGACATCGTGGAATATTCCCGCTTTAGCCCCTACAGCTTCATGAAGTTCCGATAGGTGGCGGCCCTATACGTAGCCTTCAAAATAGTGCCCGTGTTGGTGGTGTGTCCCAGACAGAGATACATCATTCAGTTTCTTTTGGTGGAAAATCAGATCATAGCAAATATTCGTAGGCGCCTACAGAACATCTACAGACCTGACATTGAACAAAAGCACGGTGAGTCACTGGGCGAGGTGTCTGTCATCACCGCAGGAAGGTTGCGTAAACCTCTCTGAACTCCTGAGTGCCGGCTGGCTGCACACAGTTGTGACTCGTGCACTGTTGGAACGTGCGGACACTCTCATTCGAGGTGATCGATAGAGTGCAATCAAACACCGTGTTGCTCAACTGGACGTTGCTGGGGTGCTCAAAGGTTTGTGCCTGCTGGATTCCTCGCGCTGCTTAACAGAAGGCATTCATCTGTTCGGTGCAATGAAGGATGCAATCCGCAGGAAGCACTACGTGAATGATGAGAGGTTATTGATCCACCAAGACTTTGGCTCTGACGTCGACCAATAGAGTGGCCCTCCCAGTAAGCTGGCGTAAGGCCGTCGTGTTGAAGACAGGTTGTGTTGAAAATATTTTGCAGCCCGAAGAGTGGGGAACAATATGGTGTGTTGGAATTCAGGATAAAACCAACCTGCCTTCAAAAAAAAAAAGTGTGTTGCATTACTTTCTGAACGGCCCTCGTATATGGATCGATGAAACAGGAGGAGCTGCTTTCATGAGATTCATTTTTTTCTTGTTGGGTGAAATGAATGTGGATGGTAGGGGCACATTTTGACATTAACCCCCAGGAAGTAGTGATTCACAACGTTGAATTTATCTTAAAAAGATAAAGTGAGTTGCTTCTGTGCAGCACCGTCGATAATTTCAGGAAATCGATTCTCAAGATGATTACATTGTGCAAAAGAATTAATAGATCACTTTTTTGAAATCGCATCGTTTCTCCTCTTACGACGCAGGAGTTCGAAATCTCGCTCAAAGGTGCCAAAAATCTTCCTCTGTAATGCTGCAACAGAGTGACGCCCTGCCAGGTCACCCTCGGGTTCGCCAACACTTTAAACATCAACGTGTCGGCACATATGAAAAAAAGCGTTCAGTTCATGTGAGGTGTAATGCGGGCTATTGACGTCACATTGGCACCAAATTTCAGGACACTTGCACTCAGCGTCACATCTCACCCCTTCTCCTGATGCCTCTGAGATAGTGGTCAGAATTACGGCGTATGGCATTGAAATGATATTCTTACAGGTCATCGAATACCCTCAGACTTCAAGAAGAATATAATAATTCCAATCCCAAAGAAAGCAGGTGTTGACAGATGTAAAATTACCGAACAATCAGTTTAATAAGCCACAGCTGCAAAATACTAACACGAATTCTTTACAGACGAATGGAAAAACTAGTAGAAGCCGACCTCGGGGAAGATCAGTTTGGATTCCGTAGAAACACTGGAACACGTGAGGCAATACTGACCTCACGACTTAGAAAATAGATTAAGGAAAGGCAAACCTACGTTTCTAGCATTTGTAGACTTAGAGAAAGCTTTTGAGAATGTTGACTGGAATACTCTCTTTCAAATTCTAAAGGTGGCAGGGGTAAAATACAGGGAGCGAAAGGCTATTTACAATTATTACAGAAACCAGATGGCAGTTATAAGAGTCGAGGGACATGAAAGGGAAACAATGGTTGGGAAGGGAGTAAGACAGAGTTGTAGCGTCTCCCCGATGTTATTCAATCTGTATATTGAGCAAGCAGTAAAGAAAACAAAAGAAAAATCCGGAGTAGGTATTAAAATCCATGGAGAAGAAATAAAAACTTTCAGGTTCGCCGATGACATTGTAATTCTGTCAGAGACAGCAAAGGACTTGGAAGAGCAGTTGAATGGAATGGACAGTGTCTTGAAAGGAGGATATAAGATGAACATCAACAAAAGCAAAACGAGGATAATGGAATGTAGTCGAATTAAGTCGGGTGATGCTGAGGGTATTAGATTAGGTAATGAGACACTTAAAGTCCGCAGCTCGTGGTCGTGCGGTAGCGTTCTCGCTTCCCACGCCCGGGTTCCCGGGTTCGATTCCCGGCGGGGTCAGGGATTTTCTCTGCCTCGTGATGGCTGGGTGTGGTGTGATGTCCTTAGGTTAGTTAGGTTTAAGTAGTTCTCAGTTCTAGGGGACTTATGACCACAGCAGTTGAGTCCCATAGTGCTCAGAGCCATTTGAACCATTTTTTTTTTTGAGACACTTAAAGTAGTAAAGGAGTTTTGCTATTTCGGGAGCAAAATAACTGATGATGGTCGAAGTAGACTGGCAATGTAGACTGGCAATGGCAAGGAAAGCGTTTCTGAAGAAGAGAAATTTGTTAACTTCGAGTATAGATTTAAGTGTCAGGAAGTCATTTCTGAAAGTATTTGCATAGAGTGTAGCCATGTATGGAAGTGAAACATGGACGATAAATAGTTTGGACAAGAAGAGAATAGAAGCTTTTGAAATGTGGTGCCACAGAAGAATGCTGAAGATTAGGTGGGTAGATCACATAGCTAATGAGGAAGTATTGAATAGGAATGGGGAGAAGGGATCGGTTGGTAGGACATGTTCTGAGGAATCAAGGGATCACCAATTTAGTATTGGAGGGCAGCGTGCAGGGTAAAAATGGTAGAGGGAGACCAAGAGATGAATACACTAAGCAGATTCAGAAGGATGTAGGTTGCGGTAGGTACTGGGAGATGAAGAATCTTGCACAGGATAGAGTAGCATGGAGAGCTGCATCAAACCAGTCTCAGGACTGAAGACCACAACAACAACAACAACAGGTGACCGACGAAAACATGTCAGATGCACCATTGCTCAGTATCGACACGAAAAGGCATAATGAGTGTCAATGCAAGCATTTGTTCCCTTGGGGCACTGATTCTCACACATTTCGTGGTCGAAAACTATAATTTTCAATTTTTGCTCTGGTGTACTGGGTGGAACCACTAGGGACCATTCGAAACCATTCGACGAAATACGGAGGTGATCCCAAGCAGCAAAGCGTTTTTATGCTTTTTCAGCCCTCCTGTTTCACTCCCTCCTATGCTCTACTCACAGAGGAGGGAGGAGGGTGTGCAACACCAACATGCGCACGAATAAATTGGCAAAGTTTCCTTCCAAAAAACCGTTGTACTGGCAAGAACCTTGGCGCTGTCCTCGCGCCTTTGTTGAGTACTTCAACAGAGGCAAACGTTGAGAGGCTGCTAGGAGCCTATGGGCAGGCAACTCTTCGACAACACTCAGATTGTGCTAGTTCGCAAGTAGCCGCTAGAGCAGCAGCGTAGAGCTTAAGGGTACCGCCATCACACACGTATCAAGCACTTGCTTTCCTCTGGAGACCACATGCATGCACACTTATATCCACTTCACATTGAATCATTCACTGCCAGCAACAGACTGCAAGGGTTCAATGGTATCTTTGGCCTATTCACTGCAGTTCTCTTTCAAATGCTTTTACATATGCAACAAAAGCTTTTACATATGTATTTTAAACTTAATATATAAATTTTATTTTATATCACACACTGTGCCATTTGCATATTATTGAAGCTTTTGAAAAAAATGTCATAAAAAATAAGAAATAGAATTGCAGCTTTACACAGCTTTACAATACGGTCGGAGGAAGGCAATGGCAAACCACCACCGCTAGGACCTTGCCTAGACGGCGGTGCGGGTCTCCCGCATCGTTCCCTACGATCCTCGGAGTGTGGGACTTCATCATCATCATCAACATCACAGAGAAAATAAAATCACTTACGTAAATAGTTCCCCATGCCACTAACAGGTCGCACTACTTGTTGTGTTTACAGCGCATTGGTATATATATATATATATATATATATATATATATATATATATATATATATATATATTAAGATTGTGCAGAATGAACTATGTAAATACACTCCTGGAAATGGAAAAAAGAACACATTGACACCGGTGTGTCAGACCCACCATACTTGCTCCGGACACTGCGAGAGGGCTGTACAAGCAATGATCACACGCACGGCACAGCGGACACACCAGGAACCGCGGTGTTGGCCGTCGAATGGCGCTAGCTGCGCAGCATTTGTGCACCGCCGCCGTCAGTGTCAGCCAGTTTGCCGTGGTATACGGAGCTCCATCGCAGTCTTTAACACTGGTAGCATGCCGCGACAGCGTGGACGTGAACCGTATGTGCAGTTGACGGACTTTAAGCGAGGGCGTATAGTGGGCATGCGGGAGGCCGCGTGGACGTACCGCCGAATTGCTCAACACGTGGGGCGTGAGGTCTCCACAGTACATCGATGTTGTCGCCAGTGGTCGGCGGAAGGTGCACGTGCCCGTCGACCTGGGACCGGACCGCAGCGACGCACGGATGCACGCCAAGACCGTAGGATCCTACGCAGTGCCGTAGGGGACCGCACCGCCACTTCTCAGCAAATTAGGGACACTGTTGCTCCTGGGGTATCGGCGAGGACAATTCGCAACCGTCTCCATGAAGCTGGGCCACGGTCCCGCACACCGTTAGGCCGTCTTCCGGTCACGCCCCAACATCGTGCAGCCCGCCTCCAGTGGTGTCGCGACAGGCGTGAATGGAGGGACGAATGGAGACGTGTCGTCTTCAGCGATGAGAGTCGCTTCTGCCTTGGTGACAATGATGGTCGTATGCGTGTTTGGCGCCGTGCAGGTGAGCGCCACAATCAGGACTGCATACGACCGAGGCACACAGGGCCAACACCCGGCATCATGGCGTGGGGAGCGATCTCCTACACGGGCAGTACACCACTGGTGATCGTCGAGGGGACACTGAATAGTGCACGGTACATCCAAACCGCCATCGAACCCATCGTTCTACTATTCCTAGACCGGCAAGAGAACTTGCTGTTCCAACAGGACAATGCACGTCCGCATGTATCCCGTGCCACCCAACGTGCTCTAGAAGGTGTAAGTCAACTACCCTGGCCAGCAAGATCTCCGGATCTGTCCCCCATTGAGCATGTTTGGGACTGGATGAAGCGTCGTCTCACGCGGTCTGCACGTCCAGCACGAACGCTGGTCCAACTGAGGCGCCAGGTGGAAATGGCATGGCAAGCCGTTCCACAGGACTACATCCAGCATCTCTACGATCGTCTCAATGGGAGAATAGCAGCCTGCATTGCTGCGAAAGGTGGATATACACTGTACTAGTGCCGACATTGTGCATGCTCTGTTGCCTGTGTCTATGTGCCTGTGGTTCTGTCAGTGTGATCATGTGATGTATCTGACCCCAGGAATGTGTCAATAAAGTTTCCCCTTCCTGGGACAATGAATTCACGGTGTTCTTATTTCAATTTCCAGGAGTGTAGTTGACAAACAAAGGAAACAATTAATGAAATGTTTTGGGCTACTACGCAGTGTTCCGGACAGAATTCACATTTAACTCAACGTTTCGACCCCATCAGCGGAGGACATTTTCGAGGGGGACTGTAGCTCCTTTGAATGTCCAATTCACATCCTGGCTGGCTATTGACTGCAGCAAAATTTCGTTTACATGGTCTCCCGCGCAGTGGCGTGATGTCAGGTGATTTGAATACCCGACTACAATTGTCGATTGCCGTCGTCCGGTGTTGCTATTACTCCAGGGTGGAAGACTGGTCATCTTCTTCAATACCAGAATCCAGAAGTCATTCAGTTTCGCTCCCTCCTCCTTTCTATTGAAATTTCTGGGATGTTTTACAGTCTCTATGGCCTCTGTATGTTCAGTACTTGAGTGCTATCAAAATGAACCTGGTGGTCTCCTAGCTGCACAGCATGGTCCACAACAGCTGATCTGCCAGTCTACCCTCTTTTACAATAACCCTTAAGCCCTTATACACTTCTTTCTGAACGTTCCTTTTGTAGTGCCCATGTACACCTTCCCAGATATACACGGAGTACTATAAATTCCCGACTTTTCCAACAGTCGACGAGCATCATTGCCCAAATTTTAATTGATCTTGTCTCTCTCTTTCAGGTGGATTTCTAGATTACCACGCTGTTCCTTTTTTTCTTTCTTTTGCAATTTATCCTACGCTGTCATAATGCCCTTAATCAGACACTCAAAGAAGCTACTATCCCGAAACTTCCTGGAAGATTAAAACTGTGTGCCGGACCGAGACTCGAATTCGGGACCTTTGCCTTTCGCGGGCAAGTGCTCTACCAACTGAGCTACCCAAGCACGACTCACGCCCCGTCCTCACAGCTTTACTTCCGCCAGTATCTCGTCTCCTACCATCCAAACTTTACAGAAGCTCTGCCAGGAAGTTTCATATCAGCGCACACTCCGCTGCAGAGTGAAAATCTCATTCTGGAATCATCCACCAGGCTGTGGCTAAGCCATGTCTCCGCAATATCCTTTTTTTCAGGAGTGCTGGTTCTGCAAGGTTCGCAGGAAAGCTTCCGTAAAGTTTGGAAGGTAGAAGACGAGGTACTGGCTGAAGTAAAGCTGTGAGGACGCGGCGTGAGTCGTGCTTGGGTAGCTCAGTTGGTAGAGCACTTGCCCGCGAAAGGCAAAAGTCCCGAGTTCGAGTCTCGGTCCGGCACACAGTTTTAATCTGCCAGGAAGTTTCATATCAGCGCACACTCCGCTGCAGAGTGAAAATCTCGTTCTGGAAGCTACTATCCCCCTTGAAAATCTCCGTTGATGGGGACGAAACGTTGGGTTTAAATGTGAAATCCATTCGACCACGGAATAATAGTGTGGAACGGTTTATTAATTGTCATATTTCCGGCCGTGAAATTTCGCGACTCAACAAAAGAAGTTATATTTTCTATTAATGTTTTGAATTGGTCTGTGTCTCGAATATGTGTTAGTGTCTCGAATTTAATGTGTTGCTACATGCAGTCCGCCTGTAAGAAAAGTTCAACAATGATAGGGAATTTCCAATACCATCGCCGTTTTGTCTGTCACTGCTAAGGGACACTGTAAGGCAGCGCCACGTGTGCTGAAAACACGAGACTCGAAATGGGCTGTACAGAGTCAAAGATGGCAGTTGTATTGCCTTCTGTGAGGGGTGATACTTGGGATACTCGTCCTAGACTAAGTGCTGTATGTCAGCTTCGTGAAAAAGAGTTTCGACACGGTGCTAACGACATCTTCAGGAATCTCGACCTGGGTACTGCTGAGTGGGAGCAACTCGTCGCCACCTACAGAGGACCCTGCTACGACCACGACCACGACGGCGGCGCCCGCCAAGAACAAGAAGAACGGCGCCGGCAGCGGCAGGCCGGGGGCGGGAGCGGGGGCGGAGGCCGGCGCGGCCGCGAGTACGACTGCAGCGCCACCCCCGCAGAAGCCCGCAGGCGGCAGAAAGCCGGCCCCTGGGGGCAGCCAGACTCCCCGGCCGCCGCCTTCCACCGCGGCCAACAACAAGTTCGTCCAGCAGTTTAGGCCGCTGCTACACAGGTGAGCGCCTCTGTTACCTCGCCCGTTGCTGCTGCTAATGTACAAGATAAACCGACTCGTCTCGGTGATAAATTATCGGTCCATTCGCTGCGGGGAACACGTATGGCGACAAAATATAATATCTGTCAATTGGGCTGCGTGTACTAACCTTAGAAAATGGCGGGAAAATTGTGGAGGGAAAATAAGTCACTTGGGTTACCTCCACTAACCTAAGTCATCCAACCACCACTTCTTCCTTGAAACTGGCGGGAAAAGGACTGACAAGGGGAGGCCACGACGTTTGGAACGCGAATTTACTGTAAACTTCGTACACTCGCAGTAATCCAAGAGGACAACAAAATGTGTAAGCAGTAGCACGTACCTCTCAAGCGTTACTGAGAAAATCGCAAGATAATTTCGGTCGTCAAATACATATCTGTGAGTAGCCATTTTAACCATAAAGTGGCTGCAGCCGACGGGTGCCGGCACGGTAGTTCAGAATTTTTTTTTTTTCGTAAGTGGTTGGCGTTCAAGCCGCTAGAACACAGGACTCGCATTTGGGAGGATGACGGTTCAATCACGCGTCTGGCCATCCTGATTTAGGTTTTCCGTGATTTCCCTAAATCGCTCCAGGCAAATGCCTGGATGGTACCTTTCAAAGGGCACGGCCGACTTCCTTCCCCGTCCTTCCCTAATCTGATGAGACCGATGAACTCGCTGTCTGGTCCCCGATCAACCCAACCCCCCAAGCCGTTAGATCGCTGGATCGAGTTCCGTTCGTCAGTTTTTTTTTATTTTCAACACAGTCATTTTCCTTATTATTCATATTACAATTGATATAATGGGGAAAATACGTGTAATCGGATGAACTTTTACTAAATTTACAATGTTATTCGGCAGTGTACTACTTTTTATTATCACAAATAATGTAATATTCATAACTATCGACTAGTAAACGACCAAACGCATAAAGTGATACTGAAAATGTATGCTTGTCCATGTCTTCAAAACTGTTCGTATTTAATCGAAAGAGAACGAGAAATTGCTTCTTGGAAGACGCTATTAAAATACACTCGATACTGCATAACCAATTACCAGCGCCGATTTTTAAGGAAATACTGCGTTATGCATGGTTTGCTTTCAAACTATCGTCTGAAAGAGAGGTTTTTGAAAATGTTAACGAGGTTTGTTTTTCCACGGAAAACGTCAAAAGACCTTGCGTATGCGGGAACATAGCATTTATTCAATGCAGCTGGTGCCGTTTAACTTTATGTTTTCCATGTTTTTACGAAAAATACCATCCTGCAACTTGTACTCGTAACGTCGAAAGCGACGATTAATTGTACATCTTTCGAAAGCCGTCTGTGCCGGTCAAAACTTGGAGGTAACAAGTCGTTTCGGGCTCCTTCCAGGTATAAGGGATTTCTCAAATCACGGACAAGCATACATTTTCAGTATCACTTTATGCGTTTGGTCGTTTACTAGTCGATAGTTCTGAATATTACATTATTTGTGATAACAAAAATTAGTAGACTGCCAAATAACATTGTATATTTAGTAAAAGTTCATCCGATTACACGTATTTTCCCCATTATATCAATTGTAATATGAATAATAAAGAAAATGACTGTGTTGAAAATAAATAAAAAAAAACTGACGAACGGAACTCGATCCAGCATCTTGAACGCCAACCACTTTTTTTTAAGTTGTTCTATATTATTCGTTGAATTTGTTCAGGGCGGACGTCCGATGATACCGGTTCAGTTTGTTCGATGGTCCGCTCTGACCTAACACGCTCAGCTACCGTGCCGCCACCACGCAGCTGCAGGCGCTTCATGGTTAAAACGGCCACGCACGGATATATATTTGACGACTGAAATTATCTTGCGATTTTCTCAGTAACGGTTGAGAAGTACGTGCTACTGCTTACACACTTTGTTGTCCTCATGGAGTACTACGAGTGTACAAAGTTTGCAGTAAATCCGCGTGTCGTGGTCTCTCCCTGTCAGCCTGTGTTGCGGTACTGGATAGGATCGACGTAAGTCTTTGTTTTTCACGCAGTTTTTATTTAAACAATTTGAGTTGCCATAGGCAGTAGCTCCATTCAGTGTGTTCTCCGTGAGGTCCGGAGTCCAGCTGACCTCGTACACAGTACCGCTACCAGAAGGCGCTGTCGTCCCTCCCATGACGTAACCCAAGATGGCGATCAGGGGAAAAATGGCGGGAAAAGGACTCAGTCTGTGTCCAGCTGCTGCAGAGAAAGGAGTGTACTTTATTTATTTTCAGTGCGAAATTGGAACAATTTATTTAGGCACGGACTTCACATGGTTATTCATTACGCTGATACAAAACACTCACCCTGACGTGCTTGCGGTCACAATAAACAGCCTACAGATCTGCAGACTACTCGTAAATTACAGTAACAATGGAATACACTGATCTACAAGCGCGCAAAAAACTTGTAAATTGACAAAATAATGCATTTAAAATGTTCCGCAAACACGCTCTCTAATTGTAAACTGTACAAATAATGCATTGCGCAGCCTACATATTTTGTGTTAGCAGAAGAGCCAACACCCTGTTACTAGTGGAGGCCGAAATGCACGCGTTTTAGCTCACGCAGGCTGGCGTGAAGAGGGAAGAACTATACTGACGGGAGGTCTGGAACATGACAAGGAATGAGAATTCAGAAAGAGGTCGTAATTAGTTTGATACTTAACTTTAATCCATTAATGATGAACGTCGCTCTTGACGGTACATGATTCACAATATTATCTGTTCAGAATACATTCTTGAAGAATATGGCGCCTTGCTAGGTCGTAGCAAATGACGTAGCTGAAGGCTATGCTAAACTGTCGTCTCTGCAAATGAGAGCGTATGTAGTCAGTGAATCATCGCTAGCAAAGTCGGCTGTACAACTGGGGCGAGTGCTAGGGAGTCTCTCTAGACTGGACCTGCCGTGTGGCGGCGCTCGGTCTGTAATCACTGATAGTGGCGACACGCGGGTCCGACGTATACTAACGGACCGCGGCCGATTTAAAGGCTACCACCTAGCAAGTGTGGTGTCTGCCGGTGACAACACAACATATATGTCCACAAAATAATGCAGTACACTGACGTACAGTTAGTTTGTTAACTCGTCCAGTATTACTGCTATTGTGCAAGATGAACCGGCTCGGCTCAGTTATAAATTACTAGTCCAGTCACAGTGGGGTACACCTATAGTGACATCGTATAATATGTGTCAGTTTCGTCCAAAGGTATGATACAGACACCGTAAAATTGCCGACAATATATTCTGAGGATGCTGCCTGGCAACACTCAAATTGGAGCCACACGTACAGTAACATTGAAAGCCACTGTCGCCCAGCAATGTTTGCGTTGGTACATTTGCAGCTAGAAGGGTTTACACAAGCCACACTACATTGAGATGACAAGGGTCACGGGATGGCCATATGCAATTATACAGAAGGCTGTAGTGTCGCGTAAACAAGGTATAAAAGGGCGGTGTATTGACAGAGCTGTCATTTGTACTCAGTTGACTCATGTGTAAAAGTTCTTGACGCGATTATGGCCGCACGACGGGAATTTTAACAGACTCTTAACGCGGAATCATGAAACAAGGTTGTATACATGGAGGAACCCTGGAGATTCTAAAAGGTTTCAGATAGATAATATAATGGTAAGACAGAGATTTAGGAACCAGATTTTAAATTGTAAGACATTTCCAGGGGCAGATGTCGACCCTGACCACAGTCTATTGGTTATGAACTGTAGATTAAAACTGAAGAAAAAGAAGGTGGGAATTTAAGGAGATGGGACCTGGATAAATTGTAAGAACCAGAGGGTGTACAGAGTTTCAGGGAGAGCATAAGGGAACAATTGACAGGAAAAATGGGGAGGCCACAGAAATACAGTAGAACAAGAATGGGTAGCTTTGAGGAATGAAATAGTGAAGGCAGCAGAGGATCAAGTAGGTAAAAAGACGAGGGCTAGTAGAAATCCTTGGGTAACAGAAGAGATACTGAATTTAATTGATGAAAGGAGAAAATACAAAAATGCAGCGAGTGAAGCAGGCAAAAAGGAATACAAACGTCTCAAAAATGAGATCGACAGGAAGTGCAAAGTGGCTAAGCAGGGATGGCTAGAGGACAAATGTAAGGATGTAGAGGCTTATCTCATGAGGGCTAAGATAGATACTATGTAGAGGCTTATCTCATGAGGGGTAAGATAGATACTGCCTACAGGAAAATTAAAGAGACCTTTGGAGAGAAGAGAACCACTTGTTTGAACATCAAGAGCTCAGATGGCAACCCAGTTCTAAGCAAAGAAGGGAAAGCAGAAAGGTGGAAGGAGTATATAGAGGGTTTATACAAGGGCGATGTACTTGAGGACAATATTATGGAAATGGAAGAGGATGTAGATGAAGATGAAATGTGAGATAAGATACTGCGTGAAGAGTTTGACAGAGCACAGAAAGACCTGAGTCGAAACAAAGCTCCGGGAGTAGACAACATTCCCTTAGAACTACTGACAGCCTTGGGAGAGCCAGTCCTGACAAAACTGAGCAAGATGTATGAGACAGGCGAAATTCCCTCAGACTTCAAGAAGAATATAATAATCCCAATCCCAAAGAAAGCAGGTGTTGACAGATGTGAAAATTACCGAACTATCAGCTAACGCGAATTCTTTACAGACGATTGGAAAAACTGGTAGCAGCCGACCTCGGGGAAGATCAGTTTGGATTCCGTAGAAATGTTGGAACACTTGAGGCAATACTGACCCTACGACTTATCTTAGACATTAGATTAAGGAAAGGCAAACCTACGTTCTAACATTTGTAGATTTAGAGAAAGCTTTTGACAATGTTGACTGGAATACTCTCTTTGAAATTCTAAAGGTGGCAGGGGTAAAATACAGGGAGTGAAAGGCTATTTACAATTTGTACAGAAACCAGATGGCAGTTATAAGGGTCGAGGGACATGCAAGGGAAGCAGTGGTTGGGAAGGAAGTGAGACAGAGTTGTAGCCTCTCCCCGTTGCTATTCAATCTGTATATTGAGCAAGCAGTAAAGGAAACAAAAGAAAAATTCGGAGTAGGTATTAAAATCCATGGAGAAGAAATAAAAACTTTGAGGTTAGCCGATGACATTGTAATTCTGTCAGAAACAGCAAATGTCTTGAACGAGGAGTTGAACGGAGTGGACAGTGTCTTGAAAGGAGGGTATAAGATGAACATCAACAAGAGCAAAACGAGGATAATGGAATTTAGTCAAATTAAGTCGGGTGATGCTGCGGGAATTAGATTAGGAAATGAGACACTTAAAGCAGTAGAGTTTTGCTATTTGGGGAACAAAATAACTGATGGTGGTCGAAGTAGAGAGGATATAAAATGTAGACTGGCAATGGCACGGAAAGCGTTTCTGAAGAAGAGAAATTTGTTAACATCCAGTATTGATTTAAGTGTCAGGAAGTATTTGTATGGAGTGTAGCCATGTATGGAAGTGAAACATGGACGATAAATAGTTTAGACAAGAAGAGAGTAGAAGCTTTCGAAATGTGGTGCTACAGAAGAATGCTGAAGATTAGATGGGTAGATCACATAATTAATGAGGAGGTATTGAATAGAATTGGGGAGAAGAGGAGTTTGTGGCACAACTTGACTAGAAGAAGTGATCGGTTGGTAGGACATGTTCTGAGGCATCAAGGGATCTCCAATTTAGTACTGGAGGGCAGCGTGGAAGGTAAAAATCGTAGAGGGAGACCAAGAGATGAATACACTAAGCATATTCAGAAGGATGTAGGCTGCAATAGGTACTGGGAGATGAAGAGGCTTGCACAGGATAGAGTAGCATGGATAGCTGCATCAAACCAGTCTCAGGACTGAAGACGACAAGAACAACAACGCGGAATGGTAGATAGAGCTAGACGCGTGGACATTCCATTTCGGAAATCGCTAGGGAATGCAATGTTCCGAGATCGACAGTGTCAAGAGCACGCCAAAAATACCAGATTTCACTCGTTACCTCTCACCACACATAAGGCAGTGGCTGATGGCCTTCACTTAACGACCCAGAGCAGCGGCGTTTACGTGGCATTGTCAATGTTAACAGACAAGCAACACTGCGTGAAATAAGAACAGGAATCAATGTGAGATGTCCAGTGATATTTGGCGGTTGGACTATGGCAGGAGACTAACGACACGATATCGCGTGCAGCTCCTCTCCTTGGCTCATGACTGTGTAGCTTAGACTATGAGAAAACCGTGGCTTCATCAGCTAAGTCCCGATTTCAGCTGGTAAGCACTGATGACGGGGTTCGAGTGTGGTGTAGGCCCCATGAAACCGTGGACCCAAGTTGTCAACAATACACTGTGCAAGCTGGTGGTGGCTCCATAACGGTGTGGGCTGTGTTTACGTGGAATGAACTGGGCCTTCCGGTCCAACGCAACCGATCACTGACTGGAAACGGTTACACTCGGCTACTGGAAGACCATCTGCAGCGATTCATGAACTTCATGTTCCCAAAAAATGGTGGAATTTTTATGAATGACAATGCTCCATGTCACTGAGTCACAATTTTTCGCCACATTCTGGACAATTCGAGCGAATGATTTTGCCGTCTAGAAAGTCCGACGTGAATCTCATCAAACATGGGACGTAATCGACAAGTTAGATGGTGCATAAAATCCTGCACAGGCAACACTTTCGAAATTATGGTTCAAATGGCTCTGAGCAGTATGGGACTTAACATCTGAGGTCATCAGTCCCCTAGAACTTAGAACTACTTAAACCTAACCAATCTAAGGACATCACACACATCCATGCCCGAGGCAGGATTCGAACCTGCGACCGTAGCAGTAACGCGATTCCGGACTACAGCGCCTAGAACCGCATGACCACCACGGCCGGCTCGAAATTATGAAAAGCTATACAGGCAACGTGGCTCAATATTTATGCAGTGGAATTCGAGCCACTTATAGAGTCCAGGCCATATCGTGTTGCTGCGATACGCCAGACAGAAAGAGGTCCGACACAGTATTAGGAGGTATCCCGCGACTTTCGTCACCTCAGTGTGTCCCGCTGATGTTGTCCGGGAACATTGCGGCAACGCAAATCCCGACCATATGTAGAGTAACATTGATGACCACTGTTGCCTGGCAATGTTTCCGGCAATACATTTCTGGTTAGCAGTGCTGTTGTGTACATAGTTCCACGTAATCAGCGCGTACACAACTTTCCCAATAGAGCGTGCCCCGCTAAGCACAACAGCGCAGGCGCAGCACTCGTCCGTCTCCGCACTACGAGATGGCGCTGTCTTAGAGACGGACCAAATTCTGCTTCCGCCAATCTGCGTATTAATATGTAACGCAGCCAATGAGATTGCTGTTCATAGTGCGGAGACGGACGAGCGCTGCGCCTGCACTGTTTTGCCTAACGGGGCGCGCTCTATTGGGAACGTTGTGTACGTGCTGACTACGCGGAACTACAGGGTGTTTCAAAAATGACCGGTATATTTGAAACGGCAATAAAAACTAAACGAGCAGCGATAGAAATACACCGTTTGTTGCAATATGCTTGGGACAACAGTACATTTTCAGGCGGACAAACTTTAGAAATTACAGTAGTTACAATTTTCAACAACAGATGGCGCTGCAAGTGATGTGAAAGATATAGAAGACAACGCAGTCTGTGGGTGCGCCATTCTATACGTCGTCTTTCTGCTGTAAGCGTGTGCTGTTCACAATGTGCAAGTGTGCTGTAGACAACACGGTTTATTCCTTAGAACAGAGGATTTTTCTGGTGTTGGAATTCCACCGCCTAGAACACAGTGTTGTTGCAACAAGACGAAGTTTTCAACGGAGGTTTAATGTAACCAAAGGACCGAAAAGCGATACAATAAAGGATCTGTTTGAAAAATTTCAACGGACTGGGAACGTGACGGATGAACGTGCTGGAAGGGTAGGGCGACCGCGTACGGCAACCACAGAGGGCAACGCGCAGCTAGTGCAGCAGGTGATCCAACAGCGGCCTCGGGTTTCCGTTCGCCGTGTTGCAGCTGCAGTCCAAATGACGCCAACGTCCACGTATCGTCTCATGCGCCAGAGTTTACACCTCTATCCGTACAAAAATCAAACGCGGCAACCCCTCAGCGCCACTACCATTGCTGCACGAGAGACATTCGCTAACGATATAGTGCACAGGATTGATGACGGCGATATGCATGTGGGCAGCATTTGGTTTACTGACGAAGCTTATTTTTACCTGGACGGCTTCGTCAATAAACAGAACTGGCGCATATGGGGAACCGAAAAGCCCCATGTTGCAGTCCCATCGTCCCTGCATCCTCAAAAAGTACTGGTCTGGGCCGCCATTTCTTCCAAAGGAATCATTGGCCCATTTTTCAGATCCGAAACGATTACTGCATCACGCTATCTGGACATTCTTCGTGAATTTGTGGCGGTACAAACTGCCTTAGAAGACACTGCGAACACCTCGTGGTTTATGCAAGATGGTTCCCGGCCACATCGCACGGCCGACGTCTTTAATTTCCTGAACGAATATTTCGATGATCGTGTGATTGCTTTGGGCTATCCGAAACATACAGGAGGCGGCGTGGATTGGCCTCCCTATTCGCCAGACATGAACCCCTGTGACTTCTTTCTGTGGGGACACTTGAAAGACCAGGTGTACCGCCAGAATCCAGAAACAATTGAACAGCTGAAGCAGTACATCTCATCTGCATGTGAAGCCATTCCGCCAGACACGTTGTCAAAGGTTTCGGGTAATTTCATTCAGAGACTACGCCATATTATTGCTACACATGGTGGATATGTGGAAAATATCGTACTATAGAGTTTCCCAGACCGCAGCGCCATCTGTTGTTGAAAATTGTAACTACTGTAATTTCGAAAGTTTGTCTGCCTGAAAATGTACTGTTGTCCCAAGCATATTGCAACAAACGGTGTATTTCTATCGCTGCTCGTTTAGTTTTTATTGCCGTTTCAAATATACCGGTCATTTTTGAAACACCCTGTATGTACACAGCAGGAAGCAACCAGGGTTGTACATGGAGGAATACCTAATGCTAAGGCATAGGGTTAATAATACCATTTCTCTGCTATTAACTATAAAGTATTTTGTTGTGACTGGCAGTCGACAGCTTGAAGAAACCATTCCGAGGTATTCACCACCAGTAACAGTCGGAGATGGCACTAACACATCTCTCCTCTATCCTATTATCTTTTTATATTCTTCTTGAAGCAACAAATTTTTTTTCAGAATAAAAACAGTCTTGGTTCCAAAGATATTTGATGTCAATAATGCGTTTAATCTTTCTGAGGTATCATAAGATTGTGTAAAAGTAGCTGGATACGTAATCCATCCGTCGTGAATCTACACAAAATGGAAAATGGACGTAAACGTAAGTGGATATGTAACGCATACGTCATAAAAAGATCCACTTTTCATTTTATGTGCTTCTATGACAAATGGCTTACACATCCAATTACTTTTACGTATGTTTTTAATTTTGTATAGATTTACGACGAATGCGTTACATACTAGATTAGATGGGTAGATCACATAACTAATGAGGAGGTATTGAATAGAATTGGGGAGGAGAGGAGTTTGTGGCTCAACTTGACTAGAAGAAGGGATCGGTTGGTAGGACATGTTCTGAGACATCAGGGGATCACAAATTTAGCATTGGAGGGCAGCGTGGAGGGTAAAAATCGTAGAGACCAAGAGATGAATACACTAAACAGATTCAGAAGGATGTAGGTTGCAGTAAGTACTGGGAGATGAAGAAGCTTGCACAGGATAGAGTAGTATGGAGAGGTGCATCAAACCAGTCTCAGGACTGAAGACTACAACAACAACACATAGGTCACTTGGGTTACCTTCACTAACCTGTCATCCAACCACCACCTCCACTAACCTAAGTCATCCAACCACAACAACAACATGTTGCTGATTCGTGAGACCATACTGAACACATGTTGTAGCTTAAGACCATATCCTAATGAACGTGCCAGAACCACCACTATCTTGTGTTTGATGGTTTCTCCACATTTCGTACAACCACACCACATTCTGACTGCTTACAGAGCCATATTTTCACATGGTGCATAAATGGGTCAAATGGCTCTGAGCACTATGGGACTTAACTGCTAAGGTCATCAGTCCCCTAGAGCTTAGAACTACTTAAACCTAACTAACCTAAGGACATCACAAACAGCCATGCCCGAGGCAGGATTCGAACCTGCGACCGTAGCGGTCGCGCGGTTCCAGACTGTAGCGCCTAGAACCGGCCAGCCACACTGGCCGGCTGGTGCATAAAGTGGAACTATTATTTTTTTCAGCATACTCAATGAGCGCGTCAATTAACGAACAAACCTACGATATTTCAGCATCCTGCGCTGTATACAGCTTTCACTGCAACACTCAGTTTGATTATAAGTGCACTGTAAAGCATCTGCACTATCAGCAGCGCTACAGAATGAGCAGTTTGTTCTCTTAAGCCACCCACTCACAGACCCACTTATCTGCCACTCTCCTCGCAGACCCATCGGAGTGTGGGTGGACACTCCTTGCCTCACTCTACCTGCCCGCACAGATGGAGTGTGAGATGGCAGGTACCGGTTGGGGCAAACAGGTACAGATCTGCCAGTCAAACTGACCGACTCATATCACAGACAGGGCCACGAGCCCATCATACACACGTGTGAAAGGGTCGGAGTGGTTCCCGAAGGGCGGATGAGCCGGCCGAGTGGTCAGTCTCTGTATGGGGCCCTTAAGAAGAAAACTTCCCAGCACCACTAGCCGTGGTGCTGAACTCGCATGCTCTTTGACACTTTTCAGCAGGCCTGCCAATCCATCGAAGCTGGCAACTGCTGCCACTGCGACTTCGACGCCCAGACCTCAGAGCACCACCACCACCACTACCAGCAGGACCACGTCCACGAGCACTACTGCAGCGGCTGTGACGGCGACCAAGAAGCCGCCTAAAACGACCACCACGACCACGACTGCACCCCCACCAGCGAAGGCGAACCGAACTGCGGAGCCAGACGGAGTGCAGCTGTTGCCCGCGCTGACACGGCAGCCGCCCTCCAAGGCCAAGCCGGCGCCGGCTGCCCCCACCGCCGCCGCCTTCCGCCGCCGACCGGCCGCCAACACCACCACCACCTCCTCGACCGTCACCACCACCACGACCACAGCGGCCCCTCAGCCAACTAGCACGACTGCTCAGCAACCAGCCAAGGCAGCGAACAACAAGGGCAAGACCACCACCACAACCACCACCACCACCACCACGACCCCTACTTCAGTCACAATTGTAGCCGCTAATGAGCCTGCAGAGGCTGCTGAAGACTCCACTGAGGTTAGTCAGTCTCATTTTCTCAGCATGGTGTGTACACTGTTGTTAAATATGCTATTATGTTCTACACTCCTGGCCATAAAAATTGCTACACCACGAAGATGACGAGCTACAGATGCGAAATTTAACCGACAGGAGGTAGATGCTGTGATACGTAAATGATTAGCTTTTCAGAGCATTCACACAAGGTTGGCGGCAGTGGCGACACCTACGACACGCTGACATGAGGAAAGTTTCCAACCGATTTCTCATACACAAACAGCAGTTGACCACCGTTGCCTGCTGAAACGTTGTTGTGATGCCTCGTGTAGGGAGGAGAAATGCGTAACATCACGTTTTCGACTTTGATAAAGGTCGGATTTTAGCCTATCGCGATTGCGGTTTATCGTAAGGTGACATTGCTGCTCGCGTTGGTTGAGATCCAATGACTATTAGCAGAATATGGGATCAGGAAGGTAATACGGAACGCCGTGCTGGATCCAAACGGCCTCCTATCACTAGCAGTCGAGATGATAGGCATCTTATCTGCATGGCTGTAACGGATCGTGCAGCCACGTCTCGATCCCTGAGTCAACAGATGGGGACGTTTGCAAGACAGCGACCATCTGCACGAACAGTTTGACGACGTATGCAGCAGCATGGACTATCACCTCGGAGACCAGGGCTGTGGTTACCCTTGGCGCTGCATCACAGACAGGAGCGCCTGCGATGGTGTACTCAACGACGAACCGCGGTGCACGAATGGCAAAATATCATTTTTTCGGATGAATCCAGGTTCTGTTTACAGCACCATGATGGTCGCATCCGTGTGAACGCACATTGGAAGCGTGTAATTGTTATCGCCATACTGGCGTATCACCGGGCGTGATGGTATGGGTTGCCACGGGTTTCTCGTCTCGTTCAGCTCTTGTTCGCATTGACGGCACTTTGAACAGTGGATGTTTCATTTCAGATGTGTTATGACCCGTGGCTCTACCCTTCATTCGATCCCCGCGAAACCCTACATTTCAGCAGGATAATGCACGACCGCATGTTGCAGGTCCTGTACGGGCCTTTCTGGATACAGAAAATGTTCGCTCTCTCACCAATTGAAAAGTCTGGTCAATGGTGGCCGAGCAACTGGCTCGTCACAATACGCCAGTCGCTACTCTTGATGAACTGTGGTATCGTGTTGAAACTGCATGGGCAGCTGTACCTGTACACGCCATCCAAGCTCTGTTTGACTCAGTGCCCAGGCGTATCAAGGCCGTTATTACGGCCAGAGGTGGTTGTTCTGGGTATTGATTTCTCACTATTTATGCACCCAAATTGCGTGAAAATGTAATCATGTGCCGGATCTAGTATAATACTAGAATTGGTGTAGCAATTTTAATGGCCAGTAGTGTATGTACCAAACCAGGATTCACATCCAGGCCTTTGTCTATTGGACAGATTACTCCTACTGAGTGAGCTGTCCTTGCTTGATTGCCTGATTGAGCGAGGTGGTGCATTAAAATACTGACTCTCATTTGCAATAACAGAAATTCAGATCCCATTTTCTGGTCATTTACATTTAGATTTTCGCATTATTCCCCTGAATCACATAAGGCAAGTCCTGGTACAGTTCCTTCGAAAGGACGTACCCTATTTCCTTCCCTACCAGCCCCAATTACGACATTGTGCTTCATGACCTCGTCATTGATAGGACAAATCCTAATTTTCCTTCCTTCCAGGCACACCTAATGTTCAGCCTCACAGTTTTCATTGCCAGTATCTCCTTCGTTGTTTCCAGACACCAAAGAATCACTGTTATGTTCCGATCTGAACTGGAATTCATGGTAGAAAAGGTACAGCTAAATTCCAGATGGGTGAATGCCACAAAATAAAATGCATTGAAAACAATTTTGAAAACAGTTACATTTTTGGCGTAACTTTGAAATATGGAAAGTTCTTGGTCGCACAATTCTTTATTAGGCATTACTCGTTTCAAAATTTCATCATCAGACTGAAGATTTAAATCTATTGTAGTAAAAAACTCATGGAAGTGAGCAAATATATTGAATATATTACAATCGATGTGATCACTTTCGTGCGCTTTTTACTAAAATTGATTTAAATCTTCAGTCTGATGATAAAATTTAGAAACGAGTAATCCTTAATTAAGAATTGTGCGATCAAGGTTTTTGCATGTTTCAAAGTTGTGCTGAATTTGAATGGTCGCTCGCCTCTACCATAGATGTATTTCTCCATCATGTAATGGAGTTACGTTTTTGTTTATAAAGTCTTTTGATATCTTGCACCGATTCCATAAAGAAGAAATCTCCGTAGAACGCATGAACTGAACAATGCTTCTGGAGATGGAGGTAGGAAAGTTTGATAAGTAATAGAATTGGTGTGTGAAGTATGACTGGCAATTTCAACTAAATGTGGTACCACCTGGGAAAAATTCTTTGTTTGGTTATTGGGTTGTAAGCTTACATATTAAATACCAACATCAACTCTACTTGGTGCTCATAGGGCTTACTATAACGAGAAAAGTGGTGCGCGACTTGAAATAAGTCTAAGAGTAGAGGTGGGGAAGGGGGACCATTTCTAGAAGTAATCGATAATGGTCCATATTTTGTTAAATCTATGTTTCTTGGGTTTGATTTTTAGCTGACTGATGAGCATTTGATCTCTAGGAATGGGGGTGATGGCTCGAAGGAATTCACATGAAGAATAATGTATAAAAGCACCAAATGCATACTGTTCATTGACAATACGCTGTTTGGTGACAGATTCGACGGTATTTTAGTCTATGTTTATATACAGGGTACCTGCCTGTTATAGGTACAAACGAAACTGGTTTGTGGGCAGCAATACGACAAGCAAACAGTTCTAATAAACAGAGGCTAGCAACTAATGGTTTCTCCAGTACGAAGTATTACGACTGAGTTAATGAGCACCTTATAACAGAGCACCAGAGGATCCAAATTGCAGAGATGCACTTGAGGACAAACACGTTACAACAGGTGTTCCAAACGACGAACAATCTTGTGGAGGCGGACTTCGTCATGTCTTCTCATCGATGGCCGTACACATTCAAAAATCGCAGGCGTGTTTCGAATGCATTGACATCCAAACGCAGTGCATTCCTGAGGTTCATCGACGCTGTGAAGATGGCTGGTTTACAGAAAACCTTTTAAAATTTCCGCAAATAAGATCTAACAAGTTGATGCCGGGGTACCTGAATGGCTACGGTATAGGCGAGCGATAACCATTCACCTGCTGTGGAAAGTCCGTGCTACCTATTTCCGAACAGCCGATGTACCTGCCTTCATGCATGTACCACATACACATCAAGAACAACATTCAAAATGTGACCTTAGACACTAAAAGCGTTATAACATTTGCATGACTGCACTTGCGCATTTGTTGTATAGGGCGAACTATTGTCTTCTGGACCTATGTTTATTGGGATTATTTGCTTGTTCAATATCCGCTACTCGCTTGCTTCATTTTTGTAGCTGTAGTAGCCAAGCACCCAAGAAAGCTATGCCGGGATCACATAGCAAGCAAATAAAAAATGACGGCTGGCCGATGTGGCCGATCGGTTCTAGGCGCTTCAGTTAGGAACCACGCTGCTGCTACGGTCGCAGGTTCGAATCCTGCCTCGGGCATTTATGTGTGTGATGTCCTTAGGTTAGTTAGGGTTAAGTAGTTCTAAGTTTATGGGACTGATGACGTCAGATGTAAAGTCCCATAGTATTTAAAAAAACGAACAACAAAAGAAAGACGAAACTACTCGAATCACTGTTGCAGAACAGCTGTTTGTAAGAAATAGTTGTTTCGCGTTGTGCGAATCCATTGGGCAACATGGGTGATGCTGCGCTACTGTTGTGCAAGATAGAAGTGGAAAAGTGTGTGTGGAACACCTGTAAACGCGAAAATCGGAACAACAAAAAGCGGAGTAGAAAGGCAGCTGCAGCATCCAATCTGTTTTCGATGTTTTAACGATGTACGTACTAAATATTGGAATATGTATTACGCTAATTGAAGATGTGTAAACGCCAGAATCGCGTATTGACTTAAATAATAGTACATAAAAAACTGGCAGGTTCCTGTATTTCTTAATTTACTTACTACTATTTATTAGATTAGCCGCACACAATGCAGTCGGTTCTTATTCTCGCCATTCAGCCTCCTCCATCTTCCTCGGCCAACGTAGTCCTCTCCAGCTAGTCCCATCTTACATAAGTCCCCTCTGATCCCGTCAGTCCATCTTACATGGAGGCGGCACGACCGTGGGGTCGGGGATTTGTCCGAAATTTTGTGTGGTGAAAGAAGACCCCTAACACCTCACGTGGTTAAAATATTAGAACGCACTACTCGGAAAATCCCGAGAAAAATCGATCCATAGTTTCCTAGGTGCCTTATGAGTATAAAATGTTAGTCCATTGCCGAGCCGCCGTCTGGCCTAGAAGGTTAGGGCTCAGACTCGGACTTTTACGCCAGAAGTCTCGGGTTCGATTCCTCCTCTGGCACTTCTTTTTCTTCTGTTTCATTTCTTTTGTTATTCCACCAATTATTCAAAAAGTTTCTCAAACTTATTTTTATAACATTATTTTAGCTGAAAAATATTCGTGCTCATGCTCGTTGATATTTTACATCGGTAACAACATTTTGTACGCAGAAAACATGTATTTACCTGTTTGGTCAGTATTTATCACATAATCCTCATGGTACTGATGGATTAAACGGCACGTCTGCCGACGAAAGTTCTCCGCAGACGCCTGGATGTCTTTTTTCGAAACCAGTTTCGTGATCTTGCGTTGTGAAATTCTGTGCTTCTGTTTAAATGCCGTGACCCATCGATCCGACGCCTTGAATTTGAAATCGACGAATTGTGCAGCCGCAGCCAATGCCCATTGCTGTAAATTTCTTGTCGTGAATTGCTGATATTGCTGCCTTGCTTCCACGAAACGGTCGTTGGTCCACGAATCTATCTCCTCAAATTTATCCATTCGCGTACCACCACTTTTAATATCTTTCTCCCATTGTGAAAGATATTCTTTTCTCTTCAATTGGCGACATCCTTTTTTTTTTGCAATTAAGTTATTTTCCGTCAAAGTTTTTCATAATACACCACTGCGTCCTTCAATCGTAATTTTGATAAATCACTACGAATGGATTCTTCAGGAATTTCTTCTCCTATTCCAGATGAGCCAGTAACTTCTTCGACATGTTTAACCTCGGATCGGAATAACAGATTGAAATTTGAAACAGGCACGTCTGTTCACGACGAAATCGAAAAACAAACTGCCATTTACTTCTCACGGCTCGCGCACAATCCTATGCGCAGATGACTGTTTTAATCACAAGGTAACCCTTACAAAGCCCCTTTAAACCTTAAAACCCCATAAAACGAAATAGAACAAAGAGCAAGAATATTTTTCATTCAATGAAAATCTTTACGTCCTTGAGCTAAAATAATGTAGGTTTGGGAAACTTTTTGAACAATTGGTGGAATAACAAAAGAAAATGAAACAGAAGAAAAAGAAGCACCAGAGGACGAATCGAATCCGAGCCCTAACGATCTAGGACAAATCCCCTACCCCACGGTCGTGCCGTCTCCTTGTCAGTAGCGGTCCCCCCCTCCCCCCCCCCCCCCCCGCGCCCGATCTGCTGCCTTGGATGCCTTCTTCCACCACCTGCCTGCTGAGCTGACCTCGCCGCTTTACGTGCCCGTACCATCTCAGTCCGTTCTCTCTGATCACGGCCTCAATGTCCAGCAACTTGTACAACTGCAAATTCGCAGTTTTTCCTTTTTCTCCACTCGTCCCTATCCTTCGTTGGACCAAAAATCTGCCTCAGAACAGAATTCTCAAATTCCATGAGTTTTATTTCTATCTTTTGTGTCAGAGTCCACGTCTCTGCTCCATACAGGACGACAGGCTGTCCTAGTCATTGTGGATCTGACGGAAGCCGGGACTTAAGCAGCTTTCCCAGTGCAAACATTGACTGGATTCTTACCATTATTTCCTGGTCTATCTCATTCCTGTCATCGAGTACTGCACCAAGATATTTGCTTTTTATCCTCTCAAAGAGTTCATCATCTAAAGGTCTGTCATCGTTCTTTCTGCTCACGAAATCTTGAAAAAGCCACATTTAAATGTCCATGCGAAAAAACAGATTCTGGCAAAACTTTGTCCTTTGAAGCGACTGACATTATTCTTTGTTAATGGTCATAGCGAAGGATATTTTTGTTGGGAATTGTTTTCTTATCGTTTGGAAAGGCGTGGCTGGGCCAGGAGGTGTGAGGTTCGTGCGAGGTATGACCACAGTTTTATCGTCGGAGTCAATGAGTTTAGCAGTGATGATGTACTCGCCTAAGTGAGTTGCCATTAAGCGTACAACATTAATTAATGCCAGATTAGCGTTAAGAGTTCAGATTAACACAATAATGGCATTTTTCTTTAAAAACAATTGATGAGGCGGTAAACCGGATGGATTTAGAGATTCGGCAGATTACAGTTGAACCTTGTTTATTACTTCAAGGTGGACAGAATGAGAACTTAGCGAAACCATTGCCTCTCTAGGTAGCAAACTGGAAACGGCACCTGCTGTAACTGTTGTACAGTCATCATTTTTTAGATGTAGAATCGCTGTTGAATAGAACTGCGAAACATTTTGTTCGTTCATTTCTGTGGAACTGGAAAAGTGTCGTAATTACAACAGCAGTATTTAGGAATTTTGATATACATTAATGGTACTGAGATTGGCAGAAGCATAAAGTAACGTTGTAAACGCTATGACGAAGTACCTGTGATGACGAATGCTGATGTAATTCATTTATTCCCGCAACACACAACACTAGTTTAAAGAAAATAAACTACTCCAGCCGCTGTTCTACGTAATAGAAAGATTAGAGTGTTAATAGATGGCGCCTTCTAAATTTTTTATATCGATATGTATGGCCGACATTCCGTCTACGGTTACGTACAGAATCTGATTGCAACGTCTGTCGTGCTTGTTAGGTAAACAGATTGTCAGTAGATGGCATCTTCTACGCTGACTTTACAAAAATACCTTCAAAATAATTTTTTTAACGAAAACAATAAATTTAAACTAACTGTGTATTTTTCGTCATTAGTGGTGAATGAAATCTTGAAAATGATGCCAGACTCATTAATTTTGATTAAGAAATAGGGATATATGTATATGAAGATAGTAACTGTGCTCGAAAGAACAGATACAACCGATGACCGAGCAGCTTCTCTGGAATAAATGATAATTAATTGAAACCCTCAGCTGCCGACAGGTGTTAATGATATATCTTCGTGGGGAGAGCTGAAAATGTGTGGCCCGCCCGGGACTCGAATCCGGGATCTCCTGCTTACATGGCAGCCGCTCTATCCAGCAGAGCCACCGAGGACATGGAGAATAGCGCGACTGCAGGGACTTATCTCTTGCACGCTTCCCGTGAGACCCACATTTCCAACTGTCCACAATCTACATATGTAATAGGTACCTAAAAGATATTGACTGCCGACAGGTGTTGTTGATTTACCTCAATGAGGACAGCTGAAAATGTGATTAATTATCATTTATTCTAGAGAAGCTGCACGGTCATCAATTGTATCTGTTCTTTCGAGAACAGTTACTAGCTGCAGATACATAGTTAAATGCTACTCCGCCATTTACCTTCGTCTTTCTGAATGCGCACAGGTTGCCCGAACTCTTACGGGGATCGTCACCTTAGTGTGCACGAGTAATGAGTGGAAAGGCCAATATCTATTAGGTACATTACATATGTAGATTGTGGACAGTTGGAAATGTGGTTCCCTGCAGTCGCGCTATTCTCCATGTCCTCGGTGGCTCTGCTGGATAGAGCGGCTGCCATGTAAGCAGGAGATCCCGGATTCGAGTCCCGGGCGGGCCACACATTTTCAGCTCTCCCCACGAAGATATATCATTAACACCTGTCGGCAGCTGAGGGTTTCAATTAATTATCATTTATTCCAGAGAAGCTGCTCGGTCATCGGTTGTATCTGTTCTTTCGAGCACAGTTACTATCTTCATATACATATATCCCTATTTCTTAATCAAAATTAATGAGTCTGGCATCATTTTCAAGATTTCATTCACCACTAATGACGAAAAATACACAGTTAGTTTAAATTTATTGTTTTCGTTAAAAAAATTATTTTGAAGGTATTTTTGTAAAGTCAGTGTAGAAGATGCCATCTACTGACAATCTGTTTACCTAACAAGCACGACAGACGTTGCAATCAGATTCTGTACGTAACCGTAGACGGAATGTGGGCCATACATATCGATATAAAAAATTTAGAAGGCGCCATCTATTAACACTCTAATCTTTCTATTACGTAGAACAGCGGCTGGAGTAGTTTATTTTCTTTAAACTAGTGTTGTGTGTTGCGGGAATAAATGAATTACATCAGCATTCGTCATCACAGGTACTTCGTCATAGCGTTTACAACGTTACTTTATGCTTCTGCCAATCTCAGTACCATTAATGTATATCAAAATTCCTAAATACTGTTATTGTAATCACGATACTTTTTCAATTCCATAGAAATCAATGAACAAAATGTTTCGCAATTCTATTCAATGGTGAATCTACATAAAAAAAGACGACTGTACAACAGTTACAGCTCATGTCGTTTCCAGTTTGCTACCTAGAGAGGGAATGGTTTCGCTAAGGTCTCATTCTGTCCACCTTGAAGAAATAAACAAGGTTCAACTGTAACCTGCCGAATCTCTAAATCCGTTCAGTTTACCACCTCATCAATTGTTTTTTTTAAGAAAAATGCCATTATTACGTTAATCTGTAGTCTTAACGCTAATCTGGAGTTAATTCATGTTGTAACATTAATGATAACTCACTTGGGCGAGTACATCATCACTCTAGATTCATTGACTCCGCCGATAAAACTGTGCTCATACCTCGCACCAACCTCACAACTTCTGGCCCAACCATGACTTTCCAAACGATAAGAAAACAATTCGCAACAAAAGTATCCTTCGCTATGACCATTCACAAAGAATAATGTCAATCGCTTCAAAGGACAAAGTTGTTTTTGCCAGAATCTGTTTTTCGCATGGACATTTAAAATCGCCTAAATTCCGGGAAGGGGGCAATGAGCTCCGAATCCACGTTCAGTCACATCCCAGATGTGTTCGATCGGTTTCAGATCTTACGAGTTGTGGAGGGCGAGGGGGCCAGCACAGCAATTGGAACTCGCCACTGTGTTTCTCGAACCACTCCTGACCTTGTGACATGGCGCATTATGCTGTTGAAAAATGGCACTGCCGCCGGGAAACACGGTCGCCATGAAAAGGTGTAGGCGGTGTGCAACTGGTGTACGATACTCCTTGGCCGTCACGGTGTACTGCACAATTTCCTCTCGACCACGTGAATAATGGAGTCGCCGCCGACTTGTCTCTGTACCGCAGTACAGGTGTCAAGGATATTCGCGCCCTCCCATGGGCATGATGAGGAAGGTATCGGGATCCATCAGACCGTGCAACGCTCTGCCACTGCGCCATCGTCCAGTGGCGATGGTCACGTGCCCATTTCAGTCGTAGTTGTCGACGTCGTGATGTTAACATTGGCACATGCGTGGGTCGACGGCAGCAGAGGCGCATCGGTAGTGGCTTTCGGTGGAGACACACTTGAACTTCGCCCAGCATTAAAGTATGACGTCAGTTCCACTACACACTGTGCGGCTGGTCCCAGCGGAGGTTTGAGTCCTCCCTCGGGCATGGATGTCTGTGTTCGTCCTTAGGGTATTTAGGTTAAGTAGTGTGTAAGCTTAGGGAATGATTACCTTAGCAGTTAAGTCCCATAAGACTTCACACACATATATATAGTTCCACTACAATTCACTGCCTGTTCTGTTTCAACTCTCTGCCCAGTCTACAACGTACATCTGTAATGAGGGGCCGCCACCCAACCCACGATGTCTGGACTTGGTTTCACCTTGGTTTCACCACAGCACTTACCGAACATTTGACATATCGTGCACTTACCAAAATGCTCGTATCGAGCCTCCGGGCCATCACAATCTGCCCTCGGTCACACTCAGACATATCGCGCGCCTTCCCCGTTCTGAACGCGGACAGCACTCCACCTGATACTACATGCACCGTGCGTGTGTCTGACTAGCAGTCATTCCTCGCCAGGTGACCCTGCTATCGCCTGGACGGATTTATATCGATAATAGGCCAGTGGTCATAATGTTCTGCCTTATCGGTGCATATGATAAAAAATACCTTTTAGTATCGCCATGGTTCTTCCATGTATACAATCTTTCATGATTCTTGAACCATGTGTTAGCTATGTTGAAGTTATGTTTCCTCTTTCATTTCTTAGCCCCAATCCATATTCACTTACTATGTTTCCTTCTCTTTCTTTTCCTACTGTTGTGTACATAGTTCCGCATAGTCAGCGCGTACACAACTTTCCCAATAGAGCGCACCCCGCTAAGCACAACAGCGCAGGCGCAGCGCTCGTCCGTCTCCGCACTACGAAATGGCGCTGCCTTAGAGACGGACCAAATTCTGCTTCCGCCGATCCGCGTATTAATATGTAACGCAGCCAATGAGATTGCTGCTAACGTAGAACCTTTTTCTCCTCGCGGATCACACTCGCGCAGTGGTTCATGAACGCACCAGGTATTATAACGAGTGTACAGACCTCCGATAGTCTGCATTAGTCTATAGTCAAGTTTCAGTCTGTGCCTAATAAGATTATCATATTCCTGTACACAGCCATGAAGAGAAATGTATAGACACTTTGTCAAGTATCAGAGATCTGTGAGAATAAGATGAACGTACCAAGACCAAAGGAACTTCACATTGTCAATTGTAAATAGCATTATTATTTTAATAAATGTGTGTGAAAATTAATCAAGTTCTGTTTACAGTTGGTCACTGTCAATCTGCTACTCTAAGCGTGCAAGTGGCATTCCTATCGTCTGACCTAACGGCAGAAGATAAACACGCCACAATAAGACCACGAGACATATTGCTGACACTCGCCTACTTCGTTAGAGCGACAAGTCAAATAATCCGATGGTGTGTGTACCGAAGCTCTTACAGTACGCACACCACACCTACTCTCGAATTCCAGTCACCCATGACTGTTAAATTTTCGTCTCCCTTCACTAACTGAATAATTTCTTTTATCTCATCATACATTTCATCAATTGCTTCGTCATCTGAAGAGCTAGTTGGCATATAAACTTGTACTACTGTAGTAGCCGTGGGCTTCGTCTCTATCTTGGCCACAATAATGCGTTCACTACGCTGTTTGTAGTAGCTTACCTGTATGGAATGTAGTCGAATTAACTCGGGTGATGCTGAGGAAATTAGATTAGGTAATGAGACACTTAACATAGTAAATGAGTTTTGCTATTTGGGGAGGACAATAACTGATGATGGGCGAAGTAGAGAGGATATAAAATGTAGACCGGCAAGGGCAAAGAAAGCGTTTCTGAAGAAGAAAAATTTGTTAACATCGAGTTTAGATTTAAATGTCAGGAAGTCGTTTCTGAAAGTATTTGTATGGAGTGTAGCCATGTATGGAAGTGAAACGTTGACGATAAATAGTTTAGACAAGAAGAGAATAGAAGCTTTCGAAATGTGGTGCTACAGGAGAATGCTGAAGATTAGATGGGTAGATCACATAACTAATGATGAGGTATTGAATAGAATTGGGGAGAAGAGGAGTTTGTGGCACAACTTGACTAGAAGAAGGGATCGGTTGGTAGGACATGTTCTGAGACATCGAGGGTTCACCAATTTAGTATTGGAGGGCAGCATGGAGGGTAAAAATCGTAGAGGGAGACCAAGAGATGAATACACTAAGCATATTCAGAAGGATATAGGCTGCAGTAGGTACTGGGAGATGAAGAAGCTTGCACAGGATAGAGTAGCATGGAGAGCTGCATCAAACCAGTCTCAGGACTGAAGACCACAGCAACAACAACAACAACATGATAAGAAATAAGAGACACAGTAACTATCAATAATGCGGGCACAACTTTTATTACAGACGGCTTCGGAGGAGATGACGACGAAGCGACAGCGGCGCCCAGCGGCTCCCGGTGGCGGCAACAAGAAGCGCAAGAAGAACAAGAACAAGCGGCGCAAGAGGCCGACGGCGCAGCAAGAGCAGCAGCCGGCCGAGAGCAAGGTAGGGTGCGCCGCCATCTCTTCGTAGGTGTGCCGCGGAACAGTAGCTTATTCAATTTTCTGGTCGAGCGCATCTTGCGCAGCTCGGTAGCGAAACTAAAGCCCGCTATTGTCTTTCCAGCCATCGCGCATACCCATATATACGAGGGGCGTTCAATAAGTAATACAAAACTTTTCTTTTCCCGGCCAATTTCGGTTGCAAAGACAATCTACATCTACATACATACTCCGCAAATCACCTGACGGTCTGTGGTGCGGGGTACCTTGAGTACCTGTTGTGTACATAGTTCCGCATAGTCAGCGCGTACACAACTTTCCCACTAAAGCGCGCCCCGCGAAGCACAACAGCGCAGGCGCAGCGCTCGTCCGTCTCCGCACTACGAGATGGCGCTGCCTTAGAGACGGACCAAATTCTGCTTTCGCTGATCCGCGTGTTAATATGTAATGCAGCCAATGAGATTGCTGCTAACGTAGAACCGTTTCTCCTCGCGAATCACACTCGCGCAGTGATACCTGAACGCGCTAGGTATTATAACGAGTGTACAGAACTCCGATTAGTCAGTCTGCATTTGTCTGCACCAGTCTGTACCAGTTTGCATTAGTCTGTACCGGTCTATAGTCAAGTTTCAGTCTGCGCCTAATAAGATTATCATATTCCTGTACATAACCATGAAGAGAAATGTATAGACACTTTGTTAAGTATCAGAGATATGTGAGAATAAGATTAACGTACCAAGACCAAAGGAACTTCAGATTGTCAGTTGTAAATAGCATCCAGAATCAAGTTACTTAATGTCTATGCTTTTTATTATTTTAATAAATGTGTGTGAAAATTAATCAAGTTCTGTTTAAAGTTGATCACCATCAATCTGCTACTCTAAGCGTGCAAGTGGTATTTCTATCGTCTGACCTAACGGCAGAGGATAAACACGCCGCGATAAGACCACGAGACATATTGCTGACACTCGCCTACTTCGTTAGAGCGAAAAGTCAAATAATCTGATGGTGTGTGTACCGAAGGTCTTACAGTACGCACACCACAAGTTGTCAACAGATGTTGTTACGACCGTGTTCTGCACGGAAGATGGCATTCAGATCAACGGACAACCGTGCCAACAATGACGTAAGGACGCCTGTGAAGCGGGGCAGTGTTTGCAGCGTAGTCCCACATCCACAGTCACTGCGTACACAGTCACGGCCGGTGCGTACACAGAGAAGACGCCTACAGACTCTCTGCTGTGGAGGGCCGTAGGAAGAATGGAGCAGGAGAACCGCAAATTGATCTGGCCGGTTGGCTTAATGGGAATCGTCCTGTCCTTTACAGGATGAGGCGACATTTTGTAGGGACCGAAACTGTATCCCGGAGACCAGGACAGGGCGGACCACGTGAGACATGAGAAAGAGAAGACCGTTATTTGGCCGTAAGGGTACAGCGGTATCGCCTTAGTAGTGCTCAGCAACTGGCATCTGACCTCGCATCATCCACTGGACGTGTTGTATCGAGGCAAACGTTGTGTAGAAGGCTTCGGCAAACTGTTCTTTGCTGTTGGAGACCTGCTGTTTGTTTACCTCTGGCGTGTCTTCACAGTGAGGGAACATTAAGAATGGAATGGTGAAGATGCCAGCCTGACGTTCCAACTAGGGCAATGTTCTTTTCACAAATGAGTCCCCATTTGGTCTGGACTCGCATCTGGTGGCGATGTGGAACACGATCTCGGACTCAAACATTGTGGAAAGAGACCGGTATCTAGAATTATCGCTAACAACGTGGGCAGGAATTATGTTGAGCACTCCAAAAGCTCTTCATGAAATTGTATAGGTGAACGAGCAAGGTTTAACTGTTGTCAGGTACCGTGAGGAGATCTTGGGATCTCGTGCGCGATTGTTGCGAGGTGCTGATGGCCCAGACTTCGTATCGATGGACGATAGTGCTCGACCTCGTAGAGCACAGGAGGTTAACGTTTTTTTGGAAGTGGAAGGTATTGCACACATGGCGTGGGCTGCTCGGTCTCCCGACTTGAATGCCGTAGAGCATGTCTGGGACGCACTCGTAAGACGGGTTGCAACAAGTCAGCATCCACCAACCACTGTCCAAGACTCGCGAGCAGCTCTGCAGAAAGAATGGGCGTCACTGCCTCAACATGAGATTGATGACATCACTCACAGCATGCCCAGTCGTTGTCAGGCCTGCATTGGTGCCAGAGGTGGGCTCAACCCATACTGAGCACAGTACCCAGTTATCAGAATGTGTGTGCAAATCGGTTAAGTTGGAAAGAAACTAAAAACGTTGTTCTCTACCGTTATGCGTGTTGCGTTCAGTATTCTTTACATTGTTTCTACTTCACTATCTCCTGTTTGTACTGTTTTGTTCTAGGCGCTACAGTCTGGAACCGCGCGACCGCTACGGTCGCAGGTTAGAATCCTGCCTCGGGCATGGATGTGTGTGATGTCCTTAGGTTAGTTAGGTTTAAGTAGTTCTAAGTTCTAGGGCACTGATGACCTTAGAAGTTAAGTCCCATAGTGCTCAGAGCCATTTGAACCATTAACTTGCACCATTAACACCGAATGAAAAATGGTACGCCACAGTGATCACAAGAGTTTACACCATCAAAATTGCAGGCGAACTCATTGGCAGTTACAAACCATGCAGGACGTTGGCGCTACGTGTGCACTCTTGAAGAATACATGTAGAATGATATTGGTGTAACGGGGTGATGCAAAGTGGTGGAATGTGATGACACGAAACCGAATGCGAAACCGTCTGTCGTGGAGTTTGGCGTGAAGCTGTCTGTCTTTTAAGGCGTAACTGCAGATAGTGCGATAATATGTTTTATATACACGAAAAAACAAACTTCCAGAGGTTGAATTTGTCCAGTCGTTCCAGGTTTGTTCTAAGTAAGCTCTGATTTTTATATGCAGACCAGGAACCAAGCAAAAGCATGTTATTTTGACCAGCAATTGGCCACAGCCAGTCCTCATACCATAGTTGTAGTTCTCTTGCGCTCATTTTCCCACTCTTGCCTGCTTTGACGTTAATTTTCCGTATGGCCCTTACAAGATCACGCACAGTGGAAAGACTCCTAGGGGGCAAAGCACATCCGACTTCGCCGGCCGGAGTGGCTGAGCGGTTCTAGGCGCTACAGTCTGGAACCGCGCGACCGCTACGGTGGCAGGTTCGAATCCTGCCTCGGGCATGGATGTGTGTGATGTCCTTAGGTTAGTTAGGTTTAAGTAGTTCTAAGTTCTAAGGCACTGATGACCTTAGAAGTTAAGTCCCAGTGTGCTCAGAGCCATTTGAACCACCTCTGACTCCTCGCAGCACAATAAATAATTTTCCAGTCAATTTACCATCCAGATTAACAATCGTCATAATTGTGTACGAAAGCGTTAAGGCACTGATATTATCAGGTATTGATACAACTCTCCTGGTACCTCTAATTTCCAGGGTTCCTTTCATACGCATTTCCTCTTCAAATCCCGACAGGTCGGAGGTGAAAACAAGTTCCATATTGAACGATGGGATGAGTTTGTCTATCTCATCTACAAATTTTCGGGCCGATTCCGCGGTTTGCTGTGCACCGTCCAGTTGACTCTTTGTTTGAAGTTTCATTATCTTACATTGTCCAGTTCTGTAACACTGAAGTTATGCAGCCATCCACTGCTTCCCTTGAAATCACTGTAATCTAAGTCGCGCTCAGTTTGATGTGCATGATGTAATAGGTCACCATCCTGTAAATTGTATCGAACATCACTACGCTTGATACACGCAAACACCAGTTCTTGTAACAAGTACGCCTTGTCCACCCTTGAATATCCGTAGTTTTTCTTCTGCACTACACCGTCATATTGCTACGGAATAATTCGAAATCTGTTCATAATTGTTTTTCTTCCATATACGTCACTGTGTTTAGTACCAGCTCCTCGGACAACGCTTGTCCTTTACAATGTTTCCCTGGAGACGGGATATGTGGATCCCAGCGATTGTCCTTTACTGTGTTTCCCTGGAAACGGGAGCTATTGCACCCTGTCCGACAAGGATGATGGACTACATGGCTCGACAACTGTTTCAGTGTCACTTTCACTTCTGAAGCACATATCGCTAGCGTTGTACTTCTCATGTACATTGTCCGGACAGTCGAACATATGCGACGCCACCCGTTCCACAGACTCATTTTGCAGAAACGGTTATAGTTCATCTACCACCTCTTCCTCAGTCTGCGAAATCGCTTGGTTGCTCTCTGACGAAATTTCAGCTTCGGCAATTGTTGTTGTAGATATAATGTAATGTTTTATTGGTTTGTTTTTGCCATTGTTCTGCTTTGTACCAACATCACTACCACCGTTGCACTGTAGTGAGTTATTCATCGACTAAGCACTTCAACCACACTCTGTAACCTCGCGCTGTGTTCACCATTGGCCACCTCCAGTCCCGCCACCTTTTGGCGTTAGCAGCCAATATTGTGGTCGCATGGTAGACAATATGTGGGGTTTCGAACGCCGTAAACATCGTTGGCCTTCTTAGTCACGCACTCAAGGGATTCTTTGCTAGTCAAAAACGGTTGTAGCTCTGTATCTGTACGTATTTGAAAAGGCTCTCTTCTGGACTGAATGGTGGAAACTCGGCGCGCTTGAGCCATAAACCAGTGTGGATCGGTTTACGGTACACAGGGTGGCCGACGCGTGCATCCTCCTTCCAATGTGCCAAAACATCTGAAAACGGCAAATTTCCTTCTCTCTCTGTCCCGACCGTGAACTGAATGTTTGGGTGCAAGCTGTTCATGTGTTCAGGGAACTGCTCATGAGCTCTCTCTTAAAATGTGGTTTAATGAAATTGAATTATACCGAAAGTTTTCTTCCGAAGTTCGGAAATACACTCAATCTCGAGTGATTTATTATTTTCTTTGTTTCAAAGACACTGCACAATCATACGAACAAAATCCTATACAGTGTCATTATTTTCAATTCAAGACCGTCTCGATTAATTTTTCCCTCTCTGGAAAAGTGGGCAGTGCTGCTGCGGAGATCCCAACGGCGTGGGGCTCGTACCACGTGCCACATAGGCGAACCGTCTCTGATAGAGAGGGCACTGATGGATCTTGTGAGTGCACGCTCGTGTTCCACGCAACTTTTCCGTTCCTGAAGTTTTATCCAGACTTACACTGGACATCTTGAGAGGTGCTGCACCTTCTATTGAGTCGGCAAGACTCAACGGGACCAGGAGAACCTCTTAAGATTTCTTCTCCAGGATGTGAAACATGATCGTGGAGGTTCCACAACTGTGTTAATTACAACTGTGTTAATTATCTGTGAAAGTGTTGTTAGTAAAATTCCTCTATTTAAACTAGACTGAACTGCATGTGACTGCTTTAGTCTTTAATAAAACTTGCATCTGACTGCGTATTTAACTGAACTGAACTTTATCTGACTGCATGAAAATATTGTTGGAAAATTAATACTGAAAATACACATCTGGCTGCATGAAAGTTTAGTGGTAAAAATAAATGAAAGTGACCAACCTGCATCTGACTGCGTCTGTGGACTTAGCTCGTGCACTCCTTCCCGTTTAGCCGATAATAAAACATATATTCAACTCAGCCGTAGTGCAATGGCATTAAATTGTCATTCTAGATAACTTTACTCATTTTGGCCCTGTTTGTTACTTAGTAAAAATTCTGTCCTGATCTGAATAATTTGCCAACTGTGCAATGGCATATAGATTATTTTAGTCTGATAAATGAAATTATTAGCGTTACTCATGGGAACTTTACTTTAATGTACCTTTTGGTTCAATGCAAGCACAGGATGCGGAGAACGACATAAGGTGTGAGATGAAACTCTAATTTTATCTAAAAAATATTTATTGTTCAAACTTTTAAGGCACATGTGAAAAACTAAAAAAAAAAAAACTTCTATAGCATGGATTTACGAGAAAGTTTCACAAAACGCTTATTGCATCAACAATGGGATTTCTATCTAGCTTTTAGACATTAGTTAACCAAAGAAAACCTATTTTATTAATTATTCTTTCAAGTTTCCCCAGGTATGCGCCGAGTTTCGCTCAATATATAGCTTATTATGTGCGTAGCGCCAATTCTTACTTTGATGCTGTCACGACCCGGCTGCCTCCTGCAGGCATCTAGTTCCGACTCGAAACACGTCTGCTGTCTCTGCGCATCTCCTCACCACTACTCAAACTTTTACCGCGTGCACCTAGCTCTGTTAGCTGTCAAAGATTTTACTACTCGAAGATGTACTACTCGTCCAACCTTGCGGTTGGGAACTATCGACATTTTTCACTGGCTCTATTCTGATCCAATCTCAGCACATACCTTTCATCTGTTATCAAATAAAAACAACAAATGCACCTTTATTTCCGATCACCGCAACTGGTGTCCGCTACCAAGGCCATTTACCGGTGGTTATGAGTCCCATGACCGTGGGAGCACACAGACAGACTGCACAGTCTGTGTTCTCCTATGGCGATGGACTCATAACCACCTGTAAATGACCTTGGTGGCCCAAACTGATCACCAGCTACTGAGACAGCCGGTTGTGAGTTACTTCATTCTGTGGTGCTTAAGCGTGTTTGTGTCCGCAGGTGACGGACCTGTCTCCGGAGCTGAAGAGTCCAGGCAACGCCACGAGACCGGCCGGCAACAAGGAGAAGCGGCCCCTCTCCACCAGGATCTACAACTACCTGGCCCGCGAGGTCATGCCTTCTGTGGGCGTCGGCCTCATTGGGTGAGTCTCTCTCTCTCTCTCTCTCTCTCTCTCTCTCTCTCTCTCTCTCTCCACAGGGTGGTCCATTGATAGTGACCGGGCCAAATATCTCACGAAATAATCATCAAACGAAGAAACTACAAAGAACGAAACTCGTCTAGCTTGAAACGGGAAACCAGATGGCGCTATGATTGGCCCGCTAGATGGCGCTGCCATAGGTCAAACGGATATCAATTACGTTTTTTTAAATAGGAACCTCCACTTTTACTACATATTCGTGTAGCACGTAAAGAAATATGAATGTTTTAGTTGGACTCCCTTTTTCGCTTTGTGATAGATGGCGCTGTGATAGTCACAAACGTATAAGTACGTGGCATCACGTAACATTCCCCCAGTGCGGACGGTATTTGCTTCGTGATACATTACCCGTGTTAAAATGGACCGTTTACCAATTGCGGGAAAGGTCGATATCGTGTTGATGTATGGCTATTGTGATCAAAATGCCGAACGTGCGTGTGCTATGAATGCTGCTCGGTATCCTGGACGACATCGTCCAAGTGTCCGGACCGTTCGCCTGATAGTTACGTTATTTAAGGAAACAGGAAGTGTTCAGCCACATGTGGAACGTCAGCCACTACCTGCAACAAATGATGATGCCCAAGTAGGTGTTTTAGCTGCTGTCGTGGCTAATCCGCACATCAGTAGCATACAAATTGCCCGAGAATCGGGAATCTTGAAAATGTCGGTGTTGAGAATGCTATATAAACATCGATTGCACCCGTACCATATTTCTATGCACCAGGAATTGCACGGCGACGACTTTGTACGAGAAATTACGGGACGATGACAATTTTTTGCACGCGTTCTATTTAGCGACGAAGCGTCATTCACCAACAGCGGTAACGTAAACCAGCGTAATATGCACTATTGGGCAAGGGAAACCCACGATGGCTGCGACAAGTGGAACATCAGCGACCTTGGTGGGTTAATGTATGGTGCGGCATTATGGGAGGAAGGATAATTGGCCCCCATTTTATCGATGCCAATCTAAATGGTGTAATGTATGCTGATTTCCTAAGTAATGTTCTACCGATGTAACTACAAGATGTTTCACTGCATGACAGAATGGCGATGTACTTCCAACATGATGGATGTCCGGCACATAGCTCGCGTGCGGCTGAAGCGGTATTGAATAGCATATTTCATGACAGGTGGATTGGTCGTCGAAGCACCATACCATGGCCCGCACGTTCACCGGATCTGACGTCCCCGGCTTTCTTTCCGTGGGGAAAGTTGAAGGATATTTGCTATCGTGATCCACCGACAACGCCTGACAACATGCCTCAGCGCATTGTCAATGCATGTGCGAACATTACGGAAGGCGAACTACTCGCTGTTGAGTGGAATGTCGTTACACGTATTGACAAATGCATACAGGATGACGGACATAATTTTGAGCATTCATTGCATTAATGTGGTATTTACAGATAATCACTCTGTAACAGCGTACGTTCCCAGAAATGGTAACTTCACAAAGGTACATATATCACGTTGGAACAACCGAAATAAAATGTTCAAACGTACCTACTTTCTGTATTTTAATTTAAAAAACCTACCTGTTACCAACTGTTGGTCTAAAATTGTGAGCCATATGTTTGTGGATATTACAGCGCCATCTATCACAAAGCGAAATAATGGTCCAACTAAAACATTCATATTTCTTTACGTACTACACGAGTATGTAATAAAAAATGAGGGTTCCTATTTTTGAAAACGCAGTTGATATCCGTTTGACCTATGGCAGCGCCATCTAGCGGGCCAACCAAAGCGCCATTTGGTTTCCCCCCTTGAAGCTAGACGAGTTTCGTTCTTTTTAGTTTTTTCGTTTGACGCTTATTTCGAGAGATATTTGGCCCGGTCACTAACAATGGACCACCCCTGTACAAATATATCGGGTGAAGCCAAATTCGCGCACTCGGGCTTCGCAGCGCGACTTCTCACATGCCAGGGATAAAAAAATTTCTGTCACAAAATTTCATCCAGCGAGTACATCCCGCCACACTATAGTCACTTGTGCGGTAAGTACCGCTGTCAGCATATGTTCGTCGTGCTGTGCAGTTAGTACAGGGGATAGAGTTTTGGGTTATCATGTAGGAGTTCGTTGGTTTGATCCTAGGTTGAGGCTTTTTTTTTATTTGGTAAATGTAGTCCAGCTGATATCGTATCTAGCATCTTAATCGTCAAAAGCGATTGCAGCGGGTCCTCTAGAAAACATTTGCACTTACATACTACAATTGTAGAAATGGAAGATTGGTCAGCTTTGAAAGAAGCCCTTTCCACGTCGTGGACGTCAATTTATTCTACTAGATGCGGAACCTGATTTCTTTGCACCCTCTTCCAATGGTTCCATAGATTATTATTGCCTCGTTCAGGTCCATAACATTTCGTTAGGGCCTTACGTTACCAGTAGGACCAGCAACGTGCTTTGCGGATAATGTCCAAACTGGATTACTATTTGTGAGTGTCATCACCATGGTCCCACTAATTATGCCTTTCAACATTGAGTCTGGTAACCGCATGCTGTTTAGTACGTATCTCAATGCATTATTATTATTATTGTTATTATTACTATTATATCGATGGGATTGTGGAAGAATTACGTCTATTACTGTTAGGTAAACAGTGTAGTTCGAAACCGAACAGTTCACAATTAGGGGTGTCGGGATGAATCATGCAGAACAGTATCTGTCAGAGGGGTAATGCGCGTTAGGTGAAACAGCGCGCAGAACTGTTCACGCTGTCCACCAGACAGGGGCTATTTGTGAGTTGAGTAACGCACCCGTGGCACACGCGTACACGTATCGAATTTTGTCACTGTAAACCCTAAGCCAGTGTGACAGAAGTATGGCATAGAGAAACGATGAATATGTGGATATGCTTCTGGTCCTTTGTGCATCTGATAACCAGGGTGGTGTTTCCGCTCGTGAATATGCTGTTAGATATCCTCGTCGACGCAGTACAGATAAAAATGTATTTCGTAGTCTGGAGCTGCGCGTTTAGGAGTGAGGCTCTCTCCTTCCAGCATCGCGTGACAGAGATCGCTCACGGACTCGCCGTACTCCACCTACTGAGGAAGGTATTCTGGAAGTCATACACCAAGAACCTAAGAGAAGTACATGTAGTGCAGAAAGGCAGCTGTGTGCCTCGCAACGCACGGTCGTTAACGTGCTGGACGAGCGTGGGCTGCGCCCCTTTCACGCAAGACCTGCATCCTGCAGATCGCCATCAGCAAGTGCAATTCTGGGAATGGTTCCACAACAACAGGAAGCCAACAATGACTTCATGAACACCGTGGTCGGATGAAGCAGCGTTCACTCGTGAAGGTGTTTTCAATATGCACAATGCCCACCATTGGTGTGAGATTAACCCGCATGTCACCCGCGACCGTGGATATCAAATTCGCTTTGGTATCAACGTCTCGACCGGAATATTGGGTGACAAGTTTTTGGGCCCCTACATGTTGTCTGACCGGTTGACTGCACGAAGGTGTCGTGCATTCCTCTCAAACTATCTGCCTGATGCGCTGAAGATGTTCCACTACATGTTCCAACATGATACCGCACATCCACACTCTGGAATTAATGTGCAACAGTATTTAGACAAAATATTTCCAGGGAAATGGTCGGACATTGAAGTCCAGTTGTATGGCCACCGCGTTCATCTGACCTGGATTTCTTCCTGAAGGAGCACGTGTACTCTGCTGACAAATGTGGAAGAATTGGTAGCGCATTTTCATGCTCCTCTTGTTACTGTGGACGCAGCTTTGCTGCGAAGGGTCCAGAGCAGTACGATCCGGCGGGCTGCGCAATGTTTGGACTGCAGGAGGTCGCTTTGAGCATCTGTTGTTCTGAGTACAACGTGTTCTGCTGTGAAGGTCATGTGGTCATTAATGTGGACATTATTATTGTCACTGGTTGCTAATGTGCGACATCTGAGCGCTCATATTACAAGTGACAAGTAGATGTTGTGTTATTGTTCTGTGCGATCATTTTCAGCATCCCGAAATTTATAGTGTTTTTGTAGCTATTCTGTCCTATTGCAGGTGATTTGTTTCAACTGTCTATTTCTTATTTGTCCAACCACGTATTTGTTATGTTCAGCGTTACATAATGTTGTAAATTTAGGACACATATGACCTATAATCGGTGTATATTACAGTATGAAATGTCAGAATGAAATTAGCAAATTAAAAAAAAAATTCGCTCCAATCCCGGATCGAACCGAAAACTCTATCCGCTGCGCCAGCTGTAGTGGACGACAAATACCTGCTGACAGAGGCAGTTACCATACATGTGGTTACTGTGTTGCCAAACTGCCACTCTTTAACGTCCTTCTTTTTCTGCTGGATGTACTCGCTGGATGAAATTTTGTGTGAGGAGTCGCGCTGATATTGTCAGTATGAGCGCACTTACGAGTATCATGTTACAACCTCCCTGGGCTGGAAGGGAAGGGTGCCATAAAGCCATTTTATCCTTTCCTCAGGAAGCAAGTGTTTCCACAGCTTTTGTAACAAGTCCCCGATATTTTGAATACTGACAATGGGACATAGTTGACATTTTAGCTGGCCCCACATATGTTCCTTTGGGAATATATATGGAGATCCTGCTGGCCACGGAAGTACCTCAACATCACGGACATAAACTTCCGGGCTGATAGGCCATGGTCGAAGTATAAAACTCTCTCCTGACGTTTCGTCTCCGACTGCGGGAGACATCCTCGGAGGTACAGCTGCTGTACCTCCGAGGATGTCTCCCGCAGTCAGGAAAGAGTTTTCGACCACGGCCTATCAGCCCGGAAATTTTAAGTGAAGACAATATCGGCCGTGAAAGCTTACATTGTATCATCACGGACATAGTTTATATAGACTTGTGCCATGTGACGATGAGTGTTGTCCTGTTGAAAAATGGCAGCATGATAGTGTGACATGAGGGATAACAGTTGAGAATGCAGGACATCCCTTACATACTATTGTGGCATCAGAGTTCTGTCAAATACTACTTGCAATGACCTGAAGTCGCAGCCGATGGTTCCCTACGTCATTACCCCAAGGGTAACACTTCTGTGCCTCTCCACGATGTCGGGAGAATGGAACTTCTCTCTAGATTACCGCAATATCCGCTGATGTGGGTCATCCACAGTAGCGCAAAATAACGATTCAACACAGTGGGACGCCAGTTATGAGCAGTCTAAGATTCCCAGTCACGGCACGGTTTCAAATGCAGGGATTACTTTATGTTCGGTGCGCAATACAGCGACACTCCCTTGTGGTGGATGGGCGTGGTCCGTCGGAAACGTAACGACGAATAGGCCTGGCCTCACGTCCTCACACATCGGGCCACTGTCACATCCAAATACTCCACAAATCAGGATAGAGCATAATTCGACCAGCCAGCCACAGTGAGGCGAGGCCTCTTTCAAACCCTCGGTCATGGATGTGTGTGATGTCCTTAGGTTAGTTAGGTTTAATTAGTTCTAAGTTCTAGGCGACTGATTACCTCAGAAGTTAAGTCGCATAGTGCTCAGAGCCATTTGAACCATTTTAGCCTTTAACGAACTTGTCAAAACCAAGGTTACCCTGAGGCACTTTCAAAGGCCGAGTAGTTCAACTTCCAGGGTCCCTCAGTTCAGAGGCAGAAGTTTCGGAATAACACGTATCAACAATTGATTATCGAGCCGGAAATTCTGTACAACTCGGCATATTGGAGGAGACTAAAAACGCGCACGCAGCAGAGCCAAATCAAATAAAAATTACGGCAACGTAGTACTCTACTACGGGCAGGTGAGCCTTAACAGTTACCTCTAAAGGGGAGGACCAAAGAACATCATCCATACCAGTAACGTTCAAATAAAGCGCCTCATCTAAAAGGGTAGTAGCTAGCAAAGCAGTTCATACGGACTCCATACTGCAAACAATTCCGTGCGGGGGCGCGTTGCTCCTGCGAGGCGTTGCCCCGTCAGACCCACCGCTATTCTTTTTCTTCGGTTTTACTTGTAGAATCAGATATTAAAGTATTTGCGTATCTTCGTGAATCACCCCGTATATTTGCTCGAGCAAATATATGCGTATGTTCTGAAATGTTTGGAGGACACTTTTCGTATTCTTTCAGTTCTCATGAGAGTAGAGAATTCACTACACGACTTCTGTCAAGAACTTTCGCTATGAATATTGCTTAATAATCTCTGTTGTCATTAGATTATGCTTATGCATTACGGATATTTTAGAACCAATGACTGTTAATTGAATGTAAATACGTAAAACTGCAACCAGTTAGATTTTTGAATATTTATTTATTATTCCATGAACCGGTTTTCAAACCTTTCAGGTTCATCTCCAGATGGGTTTCTGGAAGTTACATCACCATTTCTAGCATAATGCTGGGTGCTGGCTCTGTGAGGGTTTGTGAGTCGTGATTAAGTAGATGAGACGGTAGAGCACTTGCCCGCGAAAGGCAAACTTCCAGAATTCGAGTCTCCGTCCGACACACAGTTTTAACACAAAACATTTTGTAATATGTGTTAAACAAATAACGGAAATACAATCATAAACCGATAATGTTAATAGCATACTGTACGATACATAGTGAACTGAGATAAATCCTTGATGACAAGGTTTAGCAGTTCTGACTGGCGGTTTGATGCAGTCCACCAAGAAATTCTTGTCAACCTCATCATCTCTGAGTACCACTTGGCCACTACGTCTTCAGTTGTTTGCTGGATGTATTCTAGTCTGTCTTCCCCTACAATTTTTACCTCTACAGCTTTCTCTAGTACCGTGGAAGTTATTCTCTAGGGTCTTAAAACATGTCCCATCATGCTCTACGTTCGTATTGTTCTTGTTTTTGTATTGTTTCTTTCTTCGCCGATTTCTAACAGACTATTCATTCCTTATTGGTCCACCTTATTTTCATCATCTTGCTATAGGATCTCACCTCAAAAGCCTTGGTTCCGTACCTTTCCCGTTTTCCAACAGTTCCTGTTTTACTTCCCATATGATGCTGTGCTCCGGCCGGAAATTTCTTCCTCAAATTAAAGTTGCTGTTTATGTCCTCATTGGATATTTTGCTGCATACGTGGCAGAATTCCTTAACTTAATCTAAATTGTTATTCCCATTTCTGATGTTAAGTTTCTTGTTACTCTCATATCTGCTACTTCTTCTTAACTTTGTCTTCTTCCGATTTACTGTCAGTGCATAGTGTTTGCTCAAGAGATTGTTCATTCCATTCAACATATCCATAAGTTCTTCTTCGCTTTCACTGAATATAGCAATGTCATCAGCAATCTTACGCTGGTTTTCTTTAATCCCAAATTTCGCTCCCACTCTTGAACCATTCCGTTCTTTCCATCGTTGCTTTCTATGTATAGCTTGAAAAGTAGGGGCGATCCACTGCATCAGTGTCTTACACGCTTTTTAATATGTCCACTGCGATTTTGTTTTTACAGCCTTATTGTTCCATCATGGTTCTTGTATATACGTGGATTGTATATTACTCAAAAATACTCTGTAGCTTACTCCTATTTTTCTCAGAATTTTGAACATCTTTCACCTTTCTACATTGTTGAAACCTTTTTGTAGGTCGACAAAACCTATAAATTTGTTTTGATTTTTCTTAAGACTTGCCCCTATTATCAAGCGCAATGTCTCTTTGGTACCTTTTCCTTTCCAGTAGCAAAAATGATCGCCGCCTAGCAGATGCTCAATTTTTCTGTACTGTAACAAATCTACAGTGATTTGCAGAGTATGTATGCACAAACAGCCGTTCCCTGACCTCCTCAGTTAGCAGATTTGACGTCAGGTCCTAATGGCCCAGTGTTGGTTGTAAATAATTATATATATATATATATATATATGTTTGTAAATATGATTATTTATATTATTTTAGTTTTTTTATAATTTTTGTTGAACTGAATTGAGATGGATGGAAATATTTAAAAATCAGTGAATATATTTAAACCATGATAAGGTGTCATCGGACATATGCTTTGAGAATTTCGTCGCCGTAAGAAGGAGGTTCGTGGGCCACGTTATTTCTGAGCTAAATGAGATAAATACTGAAAATACAGTTTACATATAATGTTGAAATTTTAGGATCATGGATTAAACAAATAATGAAATCACAATAGCGTTAATCATAACTATAATTACTGAAGTACACTATGCTACTTACATTGGGAATACAATATTAATCACTAGTGATATGTTGATTATCCGCACGTCGGTATCTCGTCCGTGCATAGTGGAAATTTCCTTATATAATTACTAGTATGCGCGAGTATGCGCCCTGCAGTACGCAGTGACTTTTTATAAAATTAAAGAGTTTAAATTAGAGCGGCCAGTCTAACGCGCGAGGCTCTCCCTCGACTCCATTCCAGAACAGATAACAGAAGAAGTAATTAACAGAAGACTAGACATCCTTTCTGTGTCTTACCAGCGATCACATGCGACCGCGCACAAGATAACTTGCATTGGCTTTCATGCTTTATTAAATAGGGTTCTGTGATTTAAAAAAAATAGATTTACATGCTATGGCTAAAAATGTGCCTTTAAATGGTCTTCAGTCACTGTGCATGCCTCTTGATGAATTGTCCCGTCACCTTGCAGACTCATATTAATAACCCTGAGCCACCACACTTGATATGAGGCTCTTGCAGTCCATTATTGTCCTTCAACCACCGTGCACTTCTCTTGCTGCCTTGCCGGGTAACCTTGCAGACTGGTGTTGATGACTCTGAATTACCATATTTGACATCAGTCCATTGCGATCCATTATTGTCCTTCAACCACTGCACATGTCTTTTGCTGAAGTGTCCAACCAACTTGCATACCAGTGCTGACGACCCTTGGTTGCCAGATATGACATCAAGCCATTGTGGTCCACTGTTACCCTTCAACCACTGTGCACGCCTCCTGCCGAACCTTTCAGTCACCAGGGAGTCTGGTGTCAATGACCCTAAGTTACAAGATATGAAGAAATTGCAATCCAAGTTGTCCTTCAACCACTGCGAACTGCTCTTGCCGATTTGTCCAGTGACCTTACAGACTGGTGTTAGTGACCCTGAGCTACCAAATCTGATAAGAAGCCACTGTGAATGGTTGTCCTTCAATAATTGTGCACTACTTTTGCTGTCCTGTCCGATTACCTTGCGGACTTGTGTTAATGACCCTGAGGTAACACATTTGATTTGAAATCATTGTGATCCACTGTTATCTTTCAACCGCTGTGCATGTCTTTTACTGAATTGTCCGACCACCTTGCAGCATGGTGCTGGCAGCCCTTGGTTACCGGAGCTGACATCAAGCCATTATTGCCCATTGTTGCCCTCCAACCATTGCGCACATCTCTTGCTGAACCGCCAGTTACCTGTCAGACTGGTGTTAATGACCCTGAGTTACCAGATTCGATATGAGGCTGTTGCAATCCATTGTTGTCCTTCATCCACTGTGGACTTCTATTGCTGATTTGATCCATCACCTTGCAGACTGGTGGTGACCAGTGACCTTACAGACTGGTGTTAGTGACCCTGAGTTACCAAATCTGATTAGAAGCCACTGTGAATGGTTGTCCTTCAATCATTGTGCACTACTTTTGCTGACCTGTCCAATTACCTTGCGGACTTGTGTTAAGGACCCTGAGGTAACACATTTGATTTGAAATCATTGTGATCCACTGTTATCCTTCAACCACTGCGCATGTCTTTTACTGAATTGTCCGACCACCTTGCAGCATGGTGCTGGCAGCCCTTGGTTACCGGAGCTGACATCAAGCCATTATTGCCCATTGTTGCCCTCCAACCATTGCGCACATCTCTTGCTGAACCGCCAGTTACCTGTCAGACTGGTGTTAATGACCCTGAGTTACCAGATTCGATATGAGGCTGTTGCAATCCATTGTTGTCCTTCATCCACTGTGGACTTCTATTGCTGATTTGATCCATCACCTTGCAGACTGGTGGTGACCAGTGACCTTACAGACTGGTGTTAGTGACCCTGAGTTACCAAATCTGATTAGAAGCCACTGTGAATGGTTGTCCTTCAATCATTGTGCACTACTTTTGCTGACCTGTCCAATTACCTTGCGGACTTGTGTTAAGGACCCTGAGGTAACACATTTGATTTGAAATCATTGTGATCCACTGTTATCCTTCAACCACTGCGCATGTCTTTTACTGAATTGTCCGACCACCTTGCAGCATGGTGCTGGCAGCCCTTGGTTACCGGAGCTGACATCAAGCCATTATTGCCCATTGTTGCCCTCCAACCATTGCGAACATCTCTTGCTGAACCGCCAGTTACCTGTCAGACTGGTGTTAATGACCCTGAGTTACCAGATTCGATATGAGGCTGTTGCAATCCATTGTTGTCCTTCATCCACTGTGGACTTCTATTGCTGATTTGATCCATCACCTTGCAGACTGGTGGTGACCAGTGACCTTACAGACTGGTGTTAGTGACCCTGAGCTACCAAATTTGATTAGAAGCCACTGTGAATGGTTGTCCTTCAATCATTGTGCACTACTTTTGCTGACCTGTCCAATTACCTTGCGGACTTGTGTTAAGGACCCTGAGGTAACACATTTGATTTGAAATCATTGTGATCCACTGTTATCCTTCAACCACTGCGCATGTCTTTTACTGAATTGTCCGACCACCTTGCAGCATGGTGCTGGCAGCCCTTGGTTACCGGAGCTGACATCAAGCCATTATTGCCCATTGTTGCCCTCCAACCATTGCGCACATCTCTTGCTGAACCGCCAGTTACCTGTCAGACTGGTGTTAATGACCCTGAGTTACCAGATTCGATATGAGGCTGTTGCAATCCATTGTTGTCCTTCATCCACTGTGGACTTCTATTGCTGATTTGATCCATCACCTTGCAGACTGGTGGTGACCAGTGACCTTACAGACTGGTGTTAGTGACCCTGAGTTACCAAATCTGATTAGAAGCCACTGTGAATGGTTGTCCTTCAATCATTGTGCACTACTTTTGCTGACCTGTCCAATTACCTTGCGGACTTGTGTTAAGGACCCTGAGGTAACACATTTGATTTGAAATCATTGTGATCCACTGTTATCCTTCAACCACTGCGCATGTCTTTTACTGAATTGTCCGACCACCTTGCAGCATGGTGCTGGCAGCCCTTGGTTACCGGAGCTGACATCAAGCCATTATTGCCCATTGTTGCCCTCCAACCATTGCGAACATCTCTTGCTGAACCGCCAGTTACCTGTCAGACTGGTGTTAATGACCCTGAGTTACCAGATTCGATATGAGGCTGTTGCAATCCATTGTTGTCCTTCATCCACTGTGGACTTCTATTGCTGATTTGATCCATCACCTTGCAGACTGGTGGTGACCAGTGACCTTACAGACTGGTGTTAGTGACCCTGAGCTACCAAATTTGATTAGAAGCCACTGTGAATGGTTGTCCTTCAATCATTGTGCACTACTTTTGCTGACCTGTCCAATTACCTTGCGGACTTGTGTTAAGGACCCTGAGGTAACACATTTGATTTGAAATCATTGTGATCCACTGTTATCCTTCAACCACTGCGCATGTCTTTTACTGAATTGTCCGACCACCTTGCAGCATGGTGCTGGCAGCCCTTGGTTACCGGAGCTGACATCAAGCCATTATTGCCCATTGTTGCCCTCCAACCATTGCGCACATCTCTTGCTGAACCGCCAGTTACCTGTCAGACTGGTGTTAATGACCCTGAGTTACCATATTTGATATGAGGCTGTTGCAATCCATTGTTGTCCTTCATCCACTGTGGACTTCTATTGCTGATTTGACCAATCACCTTGCAGACTGGTGGTGACGGCCGGCCTCGCAGGTCTGATGCTGTACCCGTTTGGTGGAGGAGTCGCCGCTCGGCGCACATACGAAGAAGAGGAGGCTGCGCACAGGCTGCGGTATCCCCACCAGGGGGGCTTCCTCTACTACGAGGGCGCTGGGCCTGACGGAAAGCCTGAAGAAGCTGTCCTCCGGGAGGTACGTGCCACCTGCTGCTTCTCTACAACTGTACTGTGCAGTTCACTGTAGAGAGCATAAAACACAAATAACATATTGCACGTGCCCGTATCTCTGCAGTACTGAGACATGAAACCAACTAAGTCATATGACTTGGGGCAACAAACCGAGTCTGTCATTACAAGCTGACATTACGGTATTGTTTTCATTTATGGCTGAAGTCCTGGATTGACTTTAACAATAATACGACTGATTTACAAAATTATTTTTGCAAGCAACAGTATTACAGTTCTTCAGAGAATACCTGGTTTTGTTCCATTGTCAAACCTTTAGTTGCCAATTGCATGGAGTTAAAGACAAAATATTAGTTCGGCAGTCAGGATTAGTTTTCTGACGATTCCTCGACAACATGTGTGAAATGCTTTGTTATTCCAGTATGAGGAATAAAATCCGTCTATATCAACAATGTCCAGTTTTTACTCAAAATAAGCGTTTATATTAGATGACTTTCACTTAATACAGTCCAGATACAGAAACAATGTATACTATAATACAACAATAAAACTCTTGATGCGATGGAATTAGATTTACCTGGAGACATTTATGTCTCATCTTTTATCTTCGATAAGGATAGAAGCAGAAGCATTGAATTCTAATTTGTCATGATCAGGACTCGAACCAGGGTCGTCTGCTTGCTAGGCAGATGTGTTAACCACTGTAGCACTGTAGCATTGCGGCCACCAGAGCTTCATGAAATGCTCAGGTCCAGTGTCCTCCAGTTTACACCTTCAGCCCATCTTCCCCTTCTTAAAACCCAGTATTGAGAAGGCTCTCCGACACTGGAACAGCACCCGAACTTTGTACACAGAGGTCAGCGCATCTGCCTCGCAAGCAGGAGATCCAGTTTACAAATTTTAGGTCACTGCTACAGTTTCTACTCTTATCGAACATTTGAAAACATTCATAATAGATAGGATTCTTCTAAAGAGTTAGATATTAACATTCTGTCATCTTAAAATATTAGCCCTTCACCAAACTTTACACCTAAGAATAAATTTACATCCTACCTTTGCAACTTATGGAAATGTCTTTGTAAGGATTGTATACTAGTTCACTTTCCTAATCTGTAGGGAGTAAAAACAAGAATTCTCTGAGCATATATGAAGGCTATTACTTCTGCTTCTAGTACAAAGTACAAAATCTGATCTGTGACAAACTTCCATCAAGAAGCTGAACTTTCACTGATGAGGAAGGATTCAAGATTTATATTAACATGAGATAAGCAAATTGTAGATCTTAATCTGCATTGACATTAATCTGTATTGCTTTGTACCATCCATGCCTACACCAGCTAATTTTAATCAAGAGAATTAAAAATAGGAAAGTACTACTTTGGAAAAAAAACTGTACTAAGTAGTTGTTGTTCATCTCCTACTGCTAGCTGGAAAACAGTGCATTACTTCTTGGCACATAACATTACAACAAACACGCTTACCTGTCATATAACTAACAGGACGTTTTAATCCATGGATTATCTTCAGATAATTTTTTGAGAGAGTGTCTAATTAAGTAATTTTTTCTTTTGAATTGACAGAAATTCCCAGTTTCTTGCTTTATGTTAGATGGGATTTTGTAGGTTTCCATACATTTGTAGCAGAATCTTTAACTTCATTCTGAACCCTGCGCAAAAAGGCAAAGTGTGCTTCAAGATTGAATTGAATGTCTTTTATTGGGATTGTGTACACCACAGTCCACTTGAAGCTTGTTTTTGTTGGCCATAATAAAAACCGTTCAGAGTGTATCTATTGGGGAGTGAGTGAAGAATTCAAAAAGCTTTAAAAGCCATTCAGCACAATTTATTGTTATCTACTTTACACAATAATACTGCTGTTTACTTCTGGCGACCAAACAGATTATTCGCTTTGAGTGCCCTACCTCAGAAGACAATTCATTATGAAATAAACAACCTCCATTTAACAGGATCACTCTCACTTTCAGGAAATGCGTTAACTTCTGTAGGATCTGCAGTAGGCTATATGACATGTGTTAGAGATAAAGGATCCTTCCTTTTCTGATAAGCTGGCAAGGAGAAATGGTCTGTGGTGACAAACTTTTCGCTTCCGGATCTGGTGCCAAAAAGCTTAAAAGGTTCCTTAGGTCATCAATGAATACAACAGAATAGTGACTGAACTGGTGGTCTTAATACAGGTACTTATTTTTATCAGTGTTGGTGCCACAGAAAAAAGACTTTTTGTCCTTGTACTGTGAAAATTTATTACTGGTCTACTTAGCATGAGTCTTTTAGAATCGGTTTCATTTAATCGCATTCTTCGCTGCCGTGAAAATTTAAGATGATAACACAGATTTATGGCTTAGAAATCTTGGAAGCTTCTGAATTACGAAATAAAAGCAATAAAAAGCATTAATTATTCACTTGTCGGCAATAGAGGCTAAGAAACAAAAATTACAATCCAGATGAATGTGACTTGAGCTCCGCAGGTGTAAGCGCCACCTCCAGATACACAATTTTTTTTTCGAAACAAACAAATAGTCACTGGTTTTTAAACAAAACAATTTTTGTATGGAAATTCCTAATCTGAATGTGGTGATGTAACTACTCACAATAAAGTCTCATTTCATGATGTACGATTATTATTAGAAAATACTCAACCAGTACAGCTTTTTTCAACTTATGGATGTGATTATCAAGGAGAGGCAAATTTGAAACATATTTATTCAGCTGAAGGACAATATCATCCCTTATGTTTTGCAAAGCTGAGACCACTGATTTCTTCAAAGGGGTTTTCCCATTACAAATAAACGTTTGTCTAATACTTTCATGCCTATTTTGCACATGAAAACATCATCGTTGGATACAACAGGAAAGCCCCTATGTCTTTTCTGTTCAAAATATTCAGTTTGCCTAAAGTGGCATTCCACTTTTATGTTTTGTTTGGGAGCCAAATGCAGAGTGAAAGAAACCGTATGAGTTATTACATTGGCAGAGCAATAAGCACTAGTAGATGGATCAATTCGAATGTGTACCAAATAGGTTTTGAAAGCAGCTTCAAACTGTCAGGCTGTGGGATTATTATTCTGCCCCCATCGACTTATCACAGCACTGAAAAAATGTTCGAGATAGTCTTGACTGAGTTTATATGTTAGTAAGAAAGTCATTCCTGGAACAAGATGTGCTTGTAATAACGTTATAGATAAGCTAAAGATGAATATTGCCTATTAATTATACCTTTTAAATCAGTTCTTGCTACTGAATTACCCATAACATTTTTATTTTATTTATTTATATGTTTAATCTGATTATAGCCATCAGGCCCTCTCTTATATAAGACCAGCGTTTCACATGTTCAGCGCCTTTTTTACTTCAAAGTTATCTAAGAAATAATGGTTTTAACATAACAAGTAGTTTTAAAATGATTTGAGTGTTATAGTCGTGATGTGAGTAAATAATACTTACAATAAGTTAAAGAAGTTAATATTGGCAGTACATGTACTAATACCACTGCTGCCACTAACAGTGACAACAGTAATAATAATAATAATAATAATAATAATAATAACAATACTCATTTGGAGAAGTGAAATGGAGTAACGCAGACCTAGAAGCACTCAATACACTTACACGATCACAATGCCACAAATATAGAATACATCACATACATTCAGCAACAGAAAGATTCACATTAAGCAGAAAGGAAGGAGGAAGGGGATTTATTGACATAAAAAACCTACATTATGGACAGGTAGACAATTTAAAAAAATTCTTTGTAGAACGAGCAAAAACTTGCAAAATACACAAAGCAATCACTCATATAAATACATCGGCTACACCACTGGAATTTCATAACCACTTCTACAACCCTTTAGATCACATAACATCAACAGATACAATGAAAGTAAATTGGAAAAAGAAAACACTACATGGCAAGCACCTGTATCATCTAACACAGCCACACATCGATCAAGACGCATCCAACACATGGCTAAGAAAAGGCAATATATACGGTGAGACAGAAGGATTCATGATTGCAATACAGGATCAAACAATAAACACCAGATATTACAGCAACTATATTATTAAAGATCACAATACCACAACAGGTAAATGCAGACTTTGCAAACAACAAATAGAAACAGTAGATCACATCACAAGCGGGTGTACAATACTACAAAATACAGAATACCCCAGAAGACATGACAATGTAGCAAAAATAATACATCAACAGCTTGCATTACAACATAAACTTATAAAACAACACGTTCCCACATACAAGTATGCACCACAAAATGTACTGGAGAATGATGAATACAAATTATACTGGAACAGAACCATTGTTACAGATAAAACAACACCACATAACAAACCTGACATCATACTCACCAATAAAAGAAGAAATTAACACAACTAATCGAAATATCCATACTCAATACAACAAATATACAAAAGAAAACAGGAGAAAAAATTGAAAAATACATCCAACTGGCTGAGGAAGTCAAGGACATGTGGCATCAGGATAAAGTTGACATTATACCAATTATACTATCAACTACAGGAGTCATACCACACAATATCCACCAGTACATCAATGCAATACAGCTACATCCAAACTTATATATACAACTACAGAAATCGGTAATTATTGATACATGTTCAATCACCTGAAAGCTCCTAAATGCAATATAACATATACCGTACAGTTAAAAGGAAGTCACACTTGATCAAGGTCCGCGTCACTTTCCATTTATGACCATACATAACGTCTGAGAAAAGAAAGAAAGAAGCAATAATAGTATTGGCAGATATAAAAAATTTATAGGTGTACAGAATATATGTTTTCTGGTATAGCGAGACTGCAGCAGCTAAGAATATTGGGAAATGAGGAAGATATGGTTGGATAGAAGGATGTAGAACGGTAATGAGTGCGTACAGGGACAATGGTAATCATTATTATTGTTTTAGTATATACGTCATAAACTGTCTTCTGAAACAAGATATCAGAAATCACGTGTTTTTGAGGCGAGGATTTCGTCGAGCTGTGTTCGGAGCGCATTTTCATCAAAAAAGGAAGTTTCTTGAAAGTTGTTCGGTAGACAGCTGAAGAAAAATAAATCTGAGGGCGCGAGATCAAGCGAATAAGGTGGGTGCGGGCTGACTTCCCAGCGCGACCCGTGTGCAGTGTTCTCTGTCAGTCTAGCAGGATGCTGGCGGGCGTTGTCGTGGAGTAGGGTCGCGTCACGCAGCCTTCCTGGTCGTTGCTCATGGACTGCGTCGCAGGACGTCTCGTTTGTTGACAATAAATGTCAGCCGTGATGGTTACACATCGGGGAAGCAATTCGTAGTACACCACACCGGCGCTGTTCCACCAGATGCATAGCATTACCGTTTGTGGATGCTCGCAGGTATTTGTACGGGAAGTTTCTTTGTGCTCGACCATTCCCTTCTTTATCCTCGAGTTAACATAAAGGCACCATTTCTCATCAGTAACGATACAGGATGGGAATGCTCGGCGTTGTACACGAGCCAACTGGTAACATTATTTATTTAGCGTATGGCTAATACAGACGTATCATGAAATTAAATTACATATACATACACTCCTGGAAATTGAAATAAGAACACCGTGAATTCATTGTCCCAGGAAGGGGAAACTTTATTGACACATTCCTGGGGTCAGATACATCACATGATCACACTGACAGAACCACAGGCACATAGACACAGGCAACAGAGCATGCACAATGTCGGCACTAGTACAGTGTATATCCACCTTTCGCAGCAATGCAGGCTGCTATTCTCCCATGGAGACGATCGTAGAGATGCTGGATGTAGTCCTGTGGAACGGCTTGCCATGCCATTTCCACCTGGCGCCTCAGTTGGACCAGCGTTCGTGCTGGACGTGCAGACCGCGTGAGACGACGCTTCATCCAGTCCCAAACATGCTCAATGGGGGACAGATCCGGAGATCTTGCTGGCCAGGGTAGTTGACTTACACCTTCTAGAGCACGTTGGGTGGCACGGGATACATGCGGACGTGCATTGTCCTGTTGGAACAGCAAGTTCCCTTGCCGGTCTAGGAATGGTAGAACGATGGGTTCGATGACGGTTTGGATGTACCGTGCACTATTCAGTGTCCCCTCGACGATCACCAGTGGTGTACGGCCAGTGTAGGAGATCGCTCCCCACACCATGATGCCGGGTGTTGGCCCTGTGTGCCTCGGTCGTATGCAGTCCTGATTGTGGCGCTCACCCGCACGCCGCCAAACACGCATACGACCATCATTGGCACCAAGGCAGAAGCGACTCTCATCGCTGAAGACGACACGTCTCCATTCGTCCCTCCATTCACGCCTGTCGCGACACCACTGGAGGCGGGCTGCACGATGTTGGGGCGTGAGCGGAAGACGGCCTAACGGTGTGCTGGACCGTAGCCCAGCTTCATGGAGACGGTTGCGAATGGTCCTCGCCGATACCCCAGGAGCAACAGTGTCCCTAATTTGCTGGGAAGTGGCCGTGCGGTCCCCTACGGCACTGCGTAGGATCCTACGGTCTTGGCGTGCATCCGTGCGTCGCTGCGGTCCGGTCCCAGGTCGACGGGCACGCGCACCTTCCGCCGACCACTGGCGACAACATCGATGTACTGTGGAGACCTCACGCCCCACGTGTTGAGCAATTCGGCGGTACGTCCACCCGGCCTCCCGCATGCCCACTATACGCCCTCGCTCAAAGTCCGTCAACTGCACATACGGTTCACGTCCACGCTGTCGCGGCATGCTACCAGTGTTAAAGACTGCGATGGAGCTCCGTATGCCACGGCAAACTGGCTGACACTGACGGCGGCGGTGCACAAATGCTGCGCAGCTAGCGCCATTCGACGGCCAACACCGCGGTTCCTGGTGTGTCCGCTGTGCCGTGCGTGTGATCATTGCTTGAACAGCCCTCTCGCAGTGTCCGGAGCAAGTATGGTGGGTCTGACACACCGGTGTCAATGTGTTCTTTTTTCCATTTCCAGGAGTGTATGTACATATTGACACACAAGAAACTTAAGTTTGTCTTTACAACTGAATATCCAGTCCTTCAATCCAGCGCACTGCATCTGGAGTTGCTTAGCAGGAAGTCCTCTTTGGCGCCGTGGTAGGCTCGAATCATGCATTCACTGACAGTGTGGTGAACAGTCTGGTATGGAGCCCCGCAGTCACAGGCTGGACCAGGCAGCTTCTTCCACTTAAAGGGAGCATCCCTGCATCGGCCATGGCCGGCACGGATTCTGTTGAGAGTAGTCCAGGTCTTGCGTGGTAGGTCGAATCCACTTGGAAGCTTAGCACCTGAGAAGATGTTATGCAGGTGCACATCTGTCACTGCTTCCCACCGGCTTTTCCATTCTTCAAGAGGTTTGAAATCCTCAGCAACCATATCAACAGCATTGCACAGAGTTGGATGGCGTGATTTCAGTCTCTTGCGATTTAAAAGTGGCAGGTCGCTATGCACGGGGAGGTTAGAATTCCTGGAGATCTTGTGGAATTCTCTCGTAAGGGCAGTACATCTGCGTAGATCTGGAGGTATTATACCGGTTAACAGTGGACGCCAATAAATTGGAGTAGATCTGATTGCGCCAGATATTATTCGCATTGTCGTATTGAGCTGGGTATCAACAAGCCTTGTATGATGACTGTTCGTCCAAACAGGTGCACAATACTCAGCATCTACATCTACATGTCTACTCCGCAATTCACATTTAAGTGCTTGGCATAGGGTTAATCGAACCACAATCATACTATCTCTCTACCATTCCACTCCCGAACAGCGCGCGGGAAAAGCGAACATCTAAACCTTTCTGTTCGAGGTCTGATTTCTCTTATTTTATTTTGATGATCATTCCTACCTATGTAGGTTGGGCTCAACAAAATATTTTCGCATTCGGAAGAGAAAGTTGGTGACTGAAATTTCGTAAATAGATCTCGCCGCGACGAAAAACGTCTTTGCTTTAATGACTTCCATCCCAGCTCGCGTATCATATCTGCCACACTCTCTCACCTATTACGTGATAATACAAAACGAGTACACCAAGACCAGAGCTGAAGATCGCAGGGTGGTTGGTGAAGATCCCCAGGTAGTTCCGCATAGCTTATGGAGGATGTTGTCCTCAACTTTTGAGCTAAGTTAAGAAGGTGTGTTTGAAGCATAGTGTACGATCCAGGATGACACCAAGATATTTTGGGTTCCAATTATGACGCAGTATTCTGCCTCTGAAACTTACTTCCAGTTTTACGTTCGCCAACCGGTTATTTAGATGGAAGCAACACACTTCTGTTTTACTCACACTGGGTTGGAGTCTCCAGATTTTGAAGGTTTAACCTTAAAATACCCTACACGTGCCTCCTGGGTGGTGCTAATTGAGCAACAGTGATTACAGGCAGCCAGACTATCCATAGGATCTCCTGGCAATGACATATCAACTAAATAGCAGAAACTGTTCTTTTCAGAACTCATTAACAAGAAACTGGTAATACGTAAGCAGAGTTGCAGATATGGCCACCTGCTAATTTTTGTGTTTATGGCTTAGAGCGTGTGCTACCCATACACCCTATTTTTGAACCTTCTCCATTGCCTGGAAATGTCACACGATGGTGGGATGGTCGCATTTCATCCCATTTGCCAGTTATCGAGCACACTGACGTTGATCATTGTAGATAAATGCGTTTTCATCGAACTCTAAAGGCCTTCCTGAATGTGGAGATCCGCTAATGTGAAAACAATCCTTCTTAAAACGAGAAACCATATTCTTATCATAGTATGAAGGCTTTCACGACCGGATGACATATCTTCTGGTAAACCTTCCGGGATGTAAGGTCGTGGTCCATGAACTCTTCAGCACCTAACGTTTCGTCCAGAGCTGCGTTGGACATCTTCAGAGGGGTGTATCTCGTCCGGTGAGTCTTGCCGACTCACCGGAGGAGATACACCCCTCTGAAGATGTCCAACGCAGCTCTGGACGAAACGTTAGGTGCTGAAGAGTTTCATGGACCACGACCTTACATCCCGGGAGGTTTACCAGAAGATGAACCATATTCTTGCCGTGCTCTGTCCAATGGTATTATCCCGGTGCAAATGTTTCCGGCTGTCTCTGGTGCTGTCACCGCTCTACTGAACTGAAACAGAGGAACATATCGAAAATGCTCTGATTTCGTCACTTGCCATTCCACTTCCTAGAATCCTCAGCTCCATTCGCTATATCCAAATGAGAAAATGGCAGTACTTAAACTCAGATAATAACAGTGAACTACAAATAAAAGGAGACAATGAATAAATAAAACAATAACAAACGGAATATCAACATGCAAAACAAATACACTACGAACTTATACACAAACCTAATGTATTCTTCATCATGTGTTAGATTTGTCATTGGTCTGGTACCTCTAGATGTGCAGAATTGAACGTGCTGATTCTTTAGCAAATTGGCAGTGAGACTGTTTGCAGAAAATCATTCAACAACCTCAACCTCAACAACAGACAGGCAAACTATGCACCCCACGTAGAGTTCAGAGGCCAGCTGCTTAACTACAATCCCCTCCAAAAGTAAAATGAGCAGAAAAAATCAAAACCAGAAATAATGTCCTACACAAACTCACTGGAAGTAGCTGGGGAGCAAGCGCCACAGTTCTCAGAACATCTGCTCTTGCACTAGTATATTCGGTGGCTGAATACTGCGCTCCGGTCTGGCTAAACAGCACGCACACAGCAACGGTGGACACCCAGCTAAACGACACCATGAGGCTCATCTCAGGCACTATTAAACCGACGCCCCACCAATGGCTCCCGGTACTGGCTAACATAGCCCCACCTCATCTAAGGCGAAGATCTGCACTGAACAGGGAATGGCAAAAGTGCGCTAACAACCGTGACGTACCCTTACACGAAGACTGCAAGAATCCCAGCCACAGGCTCAAGTCCCGTAAGCCATCATGGAGATTAGGGCAACAGCTGATCGAGGACAATTATGATATCGACGAAGCCTGGCGTCGGGAATGGGATATGTCCAACCCTGATCACCTTAACCTAGTCTCGGGCCCAACCGTACTGCCCGAGGGCTTCGGTCTTCCCAGGAAATCTTGGACAACTTTAAATCGTATCCGAACAGGCTATGGTAGATGTAATTACTGGAAGCACAAATGGGGACAGACTGACTCACCCAACTGCGACTGTGGGAATCCACAAACTCTACATCATATCGCAATGGACTGCCCTACGAGGAGATTCCCTGGCACAATGCAGGAGCTGCACCTCCTGGAGGGAGATGCTTCTGGCTGGCTGAGGGACTTGGGCATACAACCATGAGTCTGGTCTACTCTTTTCCTTCTGAAAAACCTATTACTAGGTACTATTACTATAACTTCTATGTATTTGTGTGTATTTTGTGTTTTACTTCCTTTTTTAGATCTAATAATTGTTTGTTGCCTGTAACATTGACCATTCATTGTTTTTATACGTTGTTTGTGTTATTACTTACTTACTGCTGTGTTCTATTAGCCATACGAAATATGTATTCAATAGTGCTTTATTAACATTACTTATCATTTCTTTGGCACCTGTATGTATGACTGAATTGATGACAATACTAACGTCATAAGTGGGCGTTGTGGTTTTAGCGGGCAGAGAGCTAGACTCTGGTCCCAGAAATCCTAGATCCAATCCGGGGTTAGGAGGGGGTGGGGTGGGGTGTTTCCCCATTTCAGTCTCTCCAGAACAGTCCCCGTTCAACGCGTCCTGCTGCCAGTATGAATACTGGGGCTCTTTTCCGGGGGTAAAGGGCGGCTGGATGAGGTTCACCATCCCTCCTACTCCTTGTGCCATGCCGAACAGAGAGGTTGCACTGTATCAGCAGCCAGGCTGATGATACGGGCCACAGTCGTTACCTCTACTTTCTATAAGTGTTGTCTGCGAAAACAGCATTCCACTTGTTGCATATGAGGCGAAACTCATTTAAAATATGCGAAAAACAATTGTGAACCTGAGCCTTGTGAGGCTCCATAACTGATTTCTCCTCAGAAGAATCTGTGCTGCTTCCTTTGGTTAAATTACTAGGGACAACTTTCTGCATTCTTACAGTTACATACGACTTTTGTCCATTGGTTGGCTGTTTCATCAACTCTATATAATCTCAATGTATCGAGGGGGTAGTTTGGTGAACACAGTCAGATACGTTACATATGTCACAGAAAATCCAAGTCGTACTGCATTTTTAATTAATGTTTGTAACATTTGATGATTAAATATGTTAATGCCAGTAAAACAGCCTAGCACTTCTCTTGAAATCGAGACTGATTTACGAAGGATATTACAATTCCACATGTAGGATGCTGTTCTACAAGGGCCGTTCAATAAGTAATGCAACGTATTTTTTTCTCGGCCAGTTCCACTTGAAAAATGAAGTATTTGTTGTGGGGCATGGTTAAAGATTCTCGCTTCTGTCCCTATAGTTTCATGAAGTTCCGATAGGTGGCAGCGTTGTATGTAGCTTTCAAAATGGCGTCTGTAACGGAGGTGCTTTCCGAACTGTCATTGAGTTTCTTTTGATGGAAAACTTGAGCATCGCAGGTATGCATAGGCGCTTGCAGAATGTATACGGAGAGCTGGCAGTTAACAAAAGCACGGTGAGCCGTTGGGCGAGGCGTCAGTCATCATCGCAACAAGGTCGCGCAAACCGGTCCGACGTTCCGCGTGCCGGCCGGCCGGACGCAACTGTGACTGCTCAAATTTTGGAACGTGCGGTCACTCTTATTCGAAGTGATAGACGGATCACAATGAAACACCTCGCTGCACAACTGGACGTGTCTGTTGGTAGTGCTGACACACTCGCCCCCCCCCCCCCCCCACACCTACGTGTGTACCTGTTTTGTTCCTCGCCACCTAACGGAAGACCGTAAGGAGCAACAAAGAACCATGTGTGCGGAATTGCTTGAGCGATACGAGGCTGTTCGTGAAATTCCGCCCGGAGTGGCCAACCGGTTCTAGGCGCTACAGTCCAGAACCGCTACGGTCGCAGGTTCGAATCTTGCCTCGGGCATGGATGTGTGTGATGTCCTTAGGTTAGTTAGGTTTAAGTAGTTCTAAGTTCTAGGGGACTGCTGACCTCAGAAGTTAAGTCCCATAGTGCTCAGAGCCATTTGAACCATTTTGTTGGTGAAAATTCTTGCCGAACATCGTCACAGGTGCTCATCATTTCAAACCGGGAACAAAACCGCAATGCATGCAGTCGCGCAATGGAGAAAAAGTTCAAAGCCGCACGCTCATCTGGTAAACTCATGGAGACAGTCTTCCGAGACTGTGCGAGGATTATCCTAATTGATGGCCTCCCTCATGGTTCAACGATCAATGCTGAAGTGTATTGTGCTACCCTCAGGAAACTGACCGAACGACTTGAGCACGTTCGTCGCCACAGAGTTCAAATGAACTTCTCATCCTCCATAACAACGCATAGCCTCGCACATGCCCATGCACTCCAGAAGGGTTCACAAAACTTCACTGGATTGTTATTCCTCATCCACCCTACAGCCCAGATCTCGCACCTTCTGTTTCCCATTTGTTTGGACCAATGAAGGATGCATTCCGCGAGTAGTAGTACTTGCCTTGGATGATGGGGCAGGCGGGCGGGTGGGGGGGAGGGGGTATGAAGGCAACAAGACGTTGACTCCGACGCCAACCAGTAGAGTGTTATCCTGTGGGCATGCAGGGCCTCCTAGTAAGGTGGTGTAAGGCGTCGCACTGAATGGCGATTACGTTGAAAAATAGGGTTTTGTAGCCAAGGGAGTTGGAAGTAATATGGTGTACTAGAATACTGAAGAAAACCAACCTGCTTTCACAAAAAAATGTGGTGCAGTACTTATTGAAAGCCCCTCGTAGAGTACTTCTCCTTCTCAAAAATTTCCTGCAATCATGTCAGTAGTGTAACTGGGGAAGATCAGTTTGGATTCCGTAGAAATGTTGGAACGCATGAGGCAATACTGACTCTACGACTTATCTTAGAAAATAGATTAAGGAAAGGCAAACCTACATTTCTAGCATTTGTAGACATAGAGAAAGCTTTTGACAATGTTGATTGGAATACTCTCTTTCGAATTCTGAAGGTGGCAGGGGTAAAATATAGGGAGCGAAAGACTATTTACAATTTGTACAGAAACCAGATGGCAGTTATAAGAGTCGAGGGACATGAAAGGGAAGCAGTGGTTGGGAAGGGAGTGAGACATGGTTGTAGCCTATCCCCGATGCTATTCAATCTGTATATTGAGCAAGCAATAAAGGAAACAAAAGAAAAGTTCGGAGTAGTTATTAAAAACCATGGAGAAGAAATAAAAACTTTGAGATTCGCCGATGACATTGTAATTCTGTCAGAGACAGCAAGGGACTTGGAAGAGCAGTTGAACGGAATGGACAGTGTCTTGAATGGAGGGTATAAGATGAACATCAACAAAAGCAAAACGAGGATAATGGAATGTAGTCGAAATAAGTCGGGTGATGCTGAGGGAATTAGATTAGGAAATGAGACACTTAAAGTAGTAAAGGAGATTTGCTATTTGTGGAGCAAAATAACTGATTATGGTCGAAGTAGAGAGGATATAAAATGTAGACTGGCAATGGCAAGGAAAGCGTTTCTGAAGAAGAGAAATTTGTTAACATCGAATATTGATTTAAGTGTCAGGAAGTCGTTTCTGAAAGTATTTGTATGGAGTGTAACCATGTATGGAAGTGAAACATGGACGATAAATAGTTTGGACAAGAAGAGAATAGAAGCTTTCGAAATGTGGTGCTACAGAAGAATGCTGAAGATGGGTAGATCACATAACTAATGAGGAGGTGTTGAATAAGATTGGGGAAAAGAGAAGTTTGTGGCACAACTTGACTAGAAGAAGGGATCGGTTGGTAGGACATGTTCTGAGACATCGAGGGATCACCGATTTAGTATTGGAGGGCCGCGTGGAGGGTAAAAATCGTAGAGGGAGACCAAGAAATGAATACACTAAGCAGATTCAGAAGGATGTAGGCTGCAGTAGGTACTGGGAGATGAAGAAGCTTGCACAGGATAGAGTAGCATGGAGAGCTGCATCAAACGAGTCTCAGGACTGAAGACCACAACATCAACAGTGTAACTGGTCTGTAGTTGTTGTTATCTTTCCTATTATCTTTCTCACAGAGTCCTTAACACTGACATATTTCAGACTTTCTGGAGATTTGCTCTGAGTTACTGATGCATTACATATTTCGGACAAGATACTACTTTTAGCAAGTGAAAAAGTTTTTAGAATCCTGCTGGAAACACCCTCAGAGTCATATGAGCTTTTACTCGTATTTTTGAGAAATTGTATAATTTTCTTAATTTCAGAAGGAGATTAGATGAGACATCTGTGTGACTGAATTTATTGTGAGGTGCATTTTTCTTTTTACTCTTTGCTGTTACAGTCTCAATTGATAAATGCTGCAGTATCAGGATGAATCTCAAGACAGCTCTGTTAATGGAAACAAAACTGTTCCAGGTGTTTGAAGGTATGGCGCCAGCGGACGAACCAGTATCGTCTTACCATCAGCCGCAGGCCAGTGACGACCCTGACGGTACATACAGTTACTCGGCAGGGCCTGTAGCGTCTGGATACAGTGGCCACCACTACTCGGCCTCTTTTGGGGCGATGGCGTCGTCGACAACTCCACCTTCTGCAGGGCAGCCCGGACCGTACTACAGTGGCCACGCTGACGCTGCCGCTGCTGACTACCGCCGACCTCAGTACCACCAACGGCTGGAGGCCACTCCGAAGCACGCGGCCACAGCAGCGTCACCGGTGGCGCCCGCCGGATCCGTGTCTCCGGAGAAGTTCTACGGTTCGGAGGCCGTGCACGTGAGGACGGCTGACGTCCCCAAGTACGGCACGGGAGACAGTTCGCAAGCCTTCTCTGGAGAGCGCCAGCGCCAGCAGGACAAGGCCATCGGGTACTCTGTGGTCGCTGCCGGGGACAGAGTGGGCACGGTGGAAGTGGCGTACGGAGGCCGAGTCAGGCACCGCCAGGTCGCCGAGGCTTCGTCTGCCATCGCAGAACACGGACCTCGGAGCCTCGGCACTGACACAGGTAGGGTGACTGTGCGAGAGGCCGGAGCCACTGAAGCTACACGTGTCGAGACGCGGAAGCGCAGAGACATTGCTGAAGATGAAGTAGTCAGTCCAGACTCACTGCTTCAGGACAATGACATCGATGTGGTCTGGGCCAAGGAGAAGAAGTGGCCACCAAAGAAGGAGATCGGAAGTGCTAAACAGCCCATCAAATGGATAAATGTCGACTCGAGTCCTGTCCAAGACTTGAAGACTTTGGGAGGACTGACAAGCACAAGCAAAGCAAATATTCTGCTGGAGAAGAGCACAAATTTGCCACTAACGACCGAATCTGCCACGCCGTTCAGTGAGGCTGACGAAGAGACGAGCAGCAGCACACGACTCTCTGCTGCCGACATGGACTCACAGACCACAACTGATCAGGCACGTCTGTCAGAGGACACCAGTGGTGAACCAGCCGTCACTGAGGTAGTATCGCCGACAGAGGAATCCCACACAGCAGCGCCACCCAACAGCACAGAAGGTGAAGGTCTGGTTACGCTCAGAGGCCCTCCAGTCGAGGAATTTCCCACTAATGCTGCCGACAACACTTCGGCATCTGTCCAGCAGAACCAGATGTCTTTCACGGATGTCCTGCGAAGGATCGCCCAGTTCAAGATGAGGTTGGGGCTGAGTCTGTTGAAGAGCACTTCCGAGGCATTCTCGCGGTACCTCGGCACCGTGCAAGAGCGCATGGAAGAGACCCTGGCCGAAGCTCGTCGTGCCAGGTACCATAACGGTCCTGGCGACGGGTCAGCAGGCGTCGCCTTCTGGAATGCAGTACGTCGCGCGCAGAGGGGGCTCTTCGACAGGCACCGGCATCGGGATGAGTGATGGTGACGCATCCAAAGGATGGACTCCGCAAACGGACTTAACTTGACGAGTACGGTACATGGAACACTGCAGACTTGGGTGCCGAAAGGCAGGTGGTACACTCTGAAAGGGCCTCTCTATATTACGAGGCGAGGACAATTTTCGCGCTACTTACGACTTCAACGAAGGTAAAATACATTTAGGGGCATATATGACTTGCAGAGTTCACAAGACACAGACAAAATTTTTAGGTAGTGCCAAAACATCAAGGATTTCTGTAGGGTAAACATTTCAGTTTTCGTGCGCCGCAAGCTAGAATGGCCGCCAAAAACATGTGAGGGTGGTCTGAATGCGTTTTTGTTCAGACGGTGAGACCAACGATACGTAACTTGTTACCCATGTCTAAAACTGGGGCCCATCTGATAGGAAATCACTCAATATTCGTGTGCTCGCGATTGGAATGGAGGCCAAACATTTGTGGGTCCATAATGCAACAAAACATTCGGTACTTATAGTGGGAAACCATTGAATTTTCAAGTACTTTGAATTTGAATACAGATTGGTAACGTCTGAGTTGCTCTCGACCTATACCTCGATAAGGACGTTGTAGATTCTAGACCGACATGACTTGCAGAAAACATCATAATATGAGGCATCTACGTTAGGAAACCAGTTTTCGCGCATTTACGAGTGAAATATTGATTGTAACGTTTGGGATAGTCAGATTCGTATTGCTCGCCCAGGTGTGTGACTACATGGACAAGAAGACGTAATTAACGACCAATTACCCTGGATAATTACTACATTTCATCAGTACATTAAGCGGGATTGGAGACATATAATATATGGGGGGTTTCTGAATGTTTGTTCGTCGTGGTGTGGTTGTAACTAGATGTATATAGCTTGCTGCGTATGTTAAAAAGTGGGGCTCTTCTGGTGGGAAACCAGTTCATGCTCGTTCACTCTTAGCTGGAGGGAGGGATCCCGACAGCTGTGAGTTTCTGACTTGCTTTTGACCAGGTGTGGACGTAATTTGACAAGCATGACTCTCAGACATGTCAGAACGCGGAGTACATGTAGTGGGAAACCTCGTCGGCTTTCGTTCTATTGCAGCTAGAACACAGGGCCATAATATTTGAACTGTCTCTCATTCGTCTCTTTATCAAAGCATGGAAGTGACAACTAAAATGTCACACAACACATATGGGGGCACAAACGGGGCACAGAAGATGAAACTTCAGGCTCATGAATTTACATTTGTAATACAGACTTCATCATATGAGGGTGCTGATTCATATGTTATATACAGGCATGTATGGGAATATATGGACGAGACTTGTGCACTTTCAGCTGGAATGGGTCTCCCATAATATTTAGGGGGCGCCTCATGAGTTTGTCTAGAAGAGGGTGGGACCTGATGTACATAGCACGTGTTAAAGTGTAGGACCCTTCTGATGGAAAACCGTGTTCGTGCGCTCTTAGCTTGAATTGTCGACCTAACCATTTGCTGTTCTCTGTCTTGTATATCTGCTTAGACCTCGGTGAAGCTTGACTGGTAGGACCCTAACAAGTATCAAAATAAGGGTGCGTTCTCGTGGGAAGCTCCGAAGTTTTCACGTACTTTCATCTGTAACATTTGACGATTTCTGACTCACATCTCTATCGAGACATGGAAGAAATTTGACTGTCAAGATCAGCAGTATGCATCATAATATGGGGGCACTTACATTCAGAAGTCACTTTCATTTCTGATATACTGTTTTTTCAGCTCTAAGACAGACTTGTATTTGGGGGTTTCTGGTTAATTTTGCTTGTCTGGGAGTGTATAGGTTTGTATGATAATACTGGCAGGAAGTATTAAACTTTCAAGCTCTCCTACTGGCCCATGACTGCAGTTTTCAATTACTTTCAGCAGGAATGGGGACGAATAACATGCGAGGAACACCGGAATATGTGTTTCTCGTGACGTGGATTGGGGATAGACGTACGTAGCTTGCTGCATCTTCTAGGTGGTCTCCACTATGTCCAGACACTCACAGCTGCAACTGGGCACCCAAACATTTGCATGTTTCCGACTTACGTGTTTGAACAAATGTGGATGTAACTGACCAGTCTCACCAAAAAGTGCGGGGATGCTAGCTAGAGTGATACCTCCCCAGTTCTCATGCCGTTTCGACTACAATATAGAACCATAACAGTTGAGGAGCTTCTGAGTTGCCCTTAATCAAGACCAGGAAGGGGTTTGAACTACATGTCTCGCAACATGTGTGACAATTTAGGACACTTACGTTGAAAAAAACACTTCACTTTTCCTACTTTTACAGCTGAAACACAGGCTGTAGCATTTGTGTTGTCTGCTTCGTGCTGGTTCTCGGGACGTGTTTGGGACTGTACTGACAGGGTTGGCGAAATACACAAAAATGTTTGTCACGTCTCGTGCTTAACCTCTACAGCAGTTACGTCATGTTTTTACTCTTGAACCAGAATCTTCCTCCTTTTATCTGACCATGACGTATTCTGTTTCAGGATATGCAGTTGTTATCTATTCACAATTGTTATTTATTCATCACTCTTACGGAGGTAGACGGAACACGCAACACTACTTAACGCCAACATTCCTTGCTGCCGTCCAGACTGGACGCAGTTACCTTAAAGACTTCGACACTGACGTCGACATCGACTTGAGTGTAGCATCTGTCTCGCGCTGTTGCACATCCTGCACCTTGTCCGGACAACATTTCGAGGTTCCGACCGTATGTGAATTTGGAGCCAAGTTTAAGACGTTCTAGACGACACAAGACGTGGGACCTGAGTTTCCTCTGGCGTATACAATTTTCTAACAACTTACGGCTTCCAGAATGAGATTTTCACTCTGCAGCGGAGTGTGTGCTGATATGAAACTTCCTGACATGTTAAAACTGTGTGCCGGACCGAGACTCGAACTCGGGACCTTTGCCTTTCGCGGGCAAGTGCTCTACCATCTTAGCTGCCCAAGCACAACTCACGCCCCGTCCTCACAGCTTCACTTCTGCCAGTACCTCGTCTTCTACCTTCCAAACTTTACAGAAGCTCTCCTGCGAACCTGAAAGAAAGAATATGGCGGAGACATGGCTTAGCCACAGCCTGGGGGAGGTTTCCAGAATGAGATTTTCACTCTGCAGAGTGCAGGTCCCGAGTTCGAGTCTCGGTCCGGCACACAGTTTTAATCTGTAAGGAAGTTTCAACTTAGGGGTTGCAGTTTGCCTTGAAAATGGCGGGGTGTGCTCCCGACGAAATATCGGCGGTCGCTGTTAATACTACCTGGCCGAATTCCCGTAAGTTGTTTGAAGACAGAAGACGTGTTGGCCGTGGGACGTGACAAATAACGTAATGACGGCACTGACGGGACAGTGGCAAATTGACGACTTTCTGAGAAGAAAAAGGATTGGTGTTACGTGAATTTGGACCTGTTCTGACGAACGACACGAAATACTCTTCATGCCGCGGACGCGACGTTTAAGTGTGGGAGAAATGGCAAAGAATGGACGACTTTCCACTCGGTAAACACCATCCATTACATGACTTCAAACTAATGAACATGAGACGTCGATGTGAGACGTATAATCTTTCTCGTGGGACGGTACAGAAGACGCCACATGTACGTGCACGAGAAATGACAAAGGACGGACGACTTCTCAAGTGATGAACAGCTCCATAACGTGACTTCACGTTAATAGAGAAACACGATACTTGACTACTTACGTATTAACTTTCCGTGTGACTTTTCGTGCCGCAGTACATACGATACCCCTGCATTATCCATTCACTTTTTATTCACTTTGTTGATAGAAGGGACCGGTAAAACATTTGAAACTGATAACAGACGATGACGTGACAAGCAGGCTGACTTCGGATGTGCACGACGATAGACCGTATCTGCGACTGTATACTTGGACACAGATTGAATACGTACAGAAGCGTTCACAGTGAATTCAAGGAAACTGCCGACTATTCTTTGCTTTTATTTCAGTTCCTCAGTCTTTGGAGACTGTGTTCCAACTTTTTGTATCTTGTTCGCATCTTTCCATATCACCGCAAACACGGTACGCAAAGTCATTCACAGGACATGGAAAATAAAAGTGGCCCGGAAAATATGCCATGTACCTTAAGATAGGCAGGCAACCTAGATTCTCCGCAATCGAGTTGCCTGTCTTAAGGTGCATAAAATATTTTCTGTCGTTTTATAAGGGACAGTTGAATGAGAAAGATACAGATAGAAAAAGTGAGTAAATTGTTTATTACTCCAAAAGTAATAGCCATAACTGTTAATACATTTATCCCACTGTGAGACAAGACTGTCAGTGCCTTCATGGTGATATGTCTGCAGTTGCCACCGGAACAATGGTTGTACTCGGGAATGCTTCTCTTCGTCTGAAGCAAATCGGCAGCCACGGATATCTTTGTTCAGGGCCCAAAAAATATGGATATCACATGGCGAGGGATCAGGACTGCATGAAGAAAGTGTAAGAGCTCCCCAGCAAACCCGAAACAGACTTGGCAACATGTTTGGCTCGCATGTTGCCACACGCTGCCAAGGTTGTTTTGAGTACGCTACATAAGTTTCGCTGGGGAGCCCTTACATGCAGTCCCGATCCCTCGCCATGCGATATCCATATTTTTTGGGCCATGAACAAAGATATACGTGGTTGCCGATTTGCTTTACACGAAGGGATGCATTCCTGAGTACAACCATTGTTCCGGTGGCAACTGCCGACATTTCTCCATGAAGGCGCTGGCAGTCTTGTCTCATAGTCGGATAAATGTATTAACAGTTATGGCGATTACTTTGAAGTAACAAACAATTTACTCAGATTTTTCCTATCTGTCCCATTTTTATCTGACTGCCCCTTATACTTCGTCTACCCTGTAGAATGTGTTTTGTGTCTCAGTCTTTTGCTCTACTATTTTCCCTTCTATTGGTCCATCCAGGTTGTAGCTGATTGTTCATATATGCCATAGAAGACAGCAATCTGATCCTTCTGCTGGTAACACACTTCCATAGACCTCCTTCCTCGCCTATTGTTTGTAGTCTTCCTTTATTTCAAACTCAATCCGTCCATCTAGACACATACTTTCATGCTTTAGGAATTTGTTTCCAATTTCCAAACCGATATCTGGTACCACTGGTGTTCTTTCTTTTCGTAGAGAGCTCTCTTCACCTTTGTGCATGTTGTCCTGATATACACCTTTGCTTCGCTACCCTTTTTAATCTTTCTTCCTAGCAACGCCCACTACCGCATGTAATTTTGATATTAAGCAGGTCATTAGTCCCGTTTCTACTGCTCTTCGTCACTTCCGTCTTACGTATCTTTATTCTTCATCAACATTCTGCGCTAAGTATCCAATTCTATCAACAGGTCTTCCAAGTCTCGCTTTCATCAGCCCAGAAGGGTTAATTGTCTGCAAATCTTAGGAATAGTATGATATTTCCTTACACATTAATTCCACTTACAATATTTTCTCGTACGTTCACTTACAAGATGCTGCAAACCTTTCTCATACCCTTCTTAATAACAGCTGTGTTTCTTCGCCCTTTATTTATACTGCACCCATTAGGGCTTTGTAGTTGCTGTATATTATCCATCTGCCTCAGTAATCTTGTACGGTTTGTTTATTTCATGTTACACCTTACACTGTCAAACGCTTCTTAGGTTTTCCTACAGTAGGAAGATGTTACTAGGCTGAATGTCCCTGTTCCCTCAACCTTATTCGACAAACAGAACAAGAACAACTATAATACGAACGGATGATTTAAAAAAAGGATAGTAATATATCACCTTTCATTCCTCACAATAGCTCTACAAATGACGGACTGCCACCGCACTTTTGTATAATTGTCATTCATCTGCCTCCGTACTTGAGCCTCAGTATTGCGTGGTTGCGAACATCTTATTACACCTTAAATCGTTGAGGTTTCCTCCAGGTTCACAAATGATACGGAAATGTCCTGATTTTTCTTCATTCTGCCTCCTGCCAGTAAGCGGAACGTCAGACTGACTCAGCTGCTATCTCTGCCCGTCCTGAAACCACACTGATCTTCGCCTAGTACGTCTTCAGTTTTTTTTTCTCTTCTCTCGTCTCTTGTCAACATATAACCTACATGATGAGGACAACCAGGCAACTGGAATACGGACAAACGCAGCGAGGAAAAAAGAAAAAAGACATACAGCACGATTTAACATGTTATAGACCGGCCATCTTCACGACTTAGCACAGAATAGACACTTCACGACAGCCCCACAAACGACAGAAATACTATGAATTTGACTAGGTCACCTCGAATATGCTTGCGTGACAGAAATGACGTACTACCTACCGGACAATAACAATTCCAATACGATCAAGTGACGGAGCAAGAAATAAAACCCAATCATTTTGAGTCATATGTTGTCAAATCCTTCACGACAATCTTACGTACGACCTGTTAATTGACCAGGTAAAAGATGGGACAAATGTTCCGCAACAGATGTGACTGACACGTGGTACGCATCAGGTAGGACTGACTGAGCTTTTCTAAACACGAGGTGACCCTGATAAAAATGCGAATTATGTATCATCTTCAGACTGACTTTGCTGACTCGTTTTCCTTATGAATTAATGTGCAAATGGTACATTATTTGCTTGGCGGCCATGTGTTTAAAGAATGGAGTAATAAGGAAAACAAATTGAGGACAGATTAACCTTCAAATGTTCTCACTTTGTAATATATCAGCATTATTAAATAACAATTTGAAGTACGCCTCCGTCTTTGCTCTCAATCGTAATAGTTAAGTGTTGTTATTTGACATTTCCCAATAACAGTCTGTCTTTGCTGCCTATTACTGAAACAATTCTTTCACATTTTAGCAGCTCATTGTTTATACATGACAACTCAAAATATGATTTTGCCTTTACTGCGAACTACTGGAAATCATTTTATCACTCCGTGATAGTTTTATGTTAGTTTTATGATGTTACATGAGTATTAAAATATATCTTTGTATTTATTCCCATACATTTAAACGATGTTCTCTTTTAGTAATAGTATACTCATGTTAGATAACTTTTTAAATCATGTAACAAACAGCATTAAAGTTTAAATGCTGTGAAAATTTATCTGAGGCTACCGATGTTGATATATGTATTGAATAAATTGTTAAGAGACAACATTTTCTGTCACAAATGTGTGATTACAAAGTTCATAACTTTAGGCCAACATTCCTTGAGCGCATAATTGTTTTCATGTAATGTCACTTGCTGAGACAAATTTTGTTTCTCGTCTACTCAGCTTCACGTATATGGAGTATTACAGTATGCCCATAAGACCCTCCTTGATGTGCGTGCGTGTGTGTTTTGACAGAAAAGTGACTGTATCACTGTGCCCTTTCGTGTTACAAAAGGACTACACAACTCTGCAGTGTCCCAGTGGCAGTTCTGGACTTTCTATGAACCAAAAACTTTCCTTGTTTCTGTGACTAGGAGCTTATAGCACTTCGAAGTCTCAGCATATTTGACTATGTATGTATAACAGGAAACACAACTTTAAGTATGTAGTACATCCATACATGTGTACAGGACCATCAGTGGTCTCATGTGTCGTCAACATTTCATAGAATACATGTATTATAACATGTACAATAAAGCACTTAATCAAACATGTGTATTTCATTTATTTTCAATTCATACAGCGCTATAACAGGTAGAACAGAAGATGTTTGCTGATAAGAATGATAATACTAATTACATGCTATGCATTGCTAAAGGGAATTACAGCTTACACGCAGAATTTTGCGTTAATGTCTGACATAAGACATTGTTTACAAACAAGTGTATCCGTTCACGTCAATCATATATCATTATGCACTCAGAATCTGAAGCAATCAAAAATGGTGTACAACAACTGTTTTGAATCCTTTCTTGTTTCTGGTACTCATAAATGATCTTCCAGTTGCAGCTTAAGAAGATGTAAATTTTGTCGTTTTTGCAACTCATACAAGTATTGGAAGAAATAGTAGTACCAGGACCATAGTAACTCAGTACAAACAGTTAATTACTTGTCATATTTATCTACAAGCTATGAAAATAGGTTCCTTACACAGTTAAATACGAAAATGTTTAATTTTTGGGGTTACAGACAGAGCACAACTTTAACTGGAAATTCACTGCCTAGAATTAATAGACTGCCTTAGTTCAGCTACAGATGTTGCCTCCCATTATTATTAATACGGGTCATTTAAAAATGAAAGGACCAATTTATTCTCAAAGTTTCTATTTACTAATGAGTTATGAAATCGTTTTTTGAGAAAACTCGACTTACGACAGCAGTATTTTCAAAACACAGGACCATGTTAAGAGAATTATGTTGGATCTCACCTCTAGAACATTTTGCAGATAGCTCTTAAAAAATTTTTGCTCGCTATATCACTATAATAGTTACAAATTTTCTTAAAGAGGTATATGCAGAATGTTCTAGACCTATGCCAAGTATAATTCTCATAACACACTTCTGTATTCTTAAAATACTGTACTCAGAGGCTGCAGGGTATAGTAGATAGTCCGTGCTACATCTACGCGTTGTGTGTTGCCTACAATTCAGTCATCGACTCCCTATGAAAGGGATAGGCCCAGCAAACTAAAAGTTCCACAAGCTACGCCATGGTCGCGGTTTAAAACAGTGATCCAGGAAGTGTACGATAAATTCCTTTTATTTTTTTCATTGATCACAAATGGTCCAAAGGTTTTGTAATCATTGACGGAAATCAACAAATTAATTCTGAAATAAGAGTTCCTTATTCGCTTCTAAAATATCTTTCCCTACTTAGAGACCCTCATTCTTCTTGTTGAAAATCGCTCTATCAATTTACTGGGGTGCATAATGTGTGGCAGACCTGGTTAGTAGACCCTGCTAGTGTTGCGTTATTCCGACGTCTGAGGGCCGGCGAGTACTGAAGCATCTATGAGCATCAGCAGTGCAACAAACGTTGTTCCCCATTTCTCAGGCCGGCCGAAGTGGCCGTGCGGTTCTAGGCGCTGCAGTCTGGAACCGCGAGACCGCTACGGTCGCAGGTTCGAATCCTGCCTCGGGCATGGATGTGTGTGATGTCCTTAGATTAGTTAGGTTTAACTAGTTCTAAGTTCTAGGGGACTAATGACCTCAGAAGTTGAGTCCCATAGTGCTCAAAGCCATTTGAACCCATTTCTCAAATAAAGGGAAAAGCATAAATATTGTGGTAGCACTAAAAACGTGTAGGGGTGTATCACCTGAAACGTGCACACGTGCACCGCAAATACTGCGGAAAAGGAAAGTGCTATGAATGTGCGGTTTTAACAGAATGGATTAGTAGTCAGGGACTAGTACTCTTAGCCAACAAGCAGACTCTAATAATACTTAGAAAGCAGATGTTTCGTGCAAACATACACTTTTTAAATTGGAACAGTGCCTAGTGACATTAAAAAACTAAAAGTAGGCTAAATGAGAGTGTCAGTGGTGTTTTTGTTTCAGGATACTAGGTTTGTTGGCGTTGGTCAGACAGCAGCGACCGCCTGAGACAGACGCAGAAACAGGGAAGGAGCCGATTATGTGACTTTTACGAGTTCCCAACCAGGAGAGAATTGCGTAATTTCATCTGTGTGCTTTGATAGTTTTAGTTTCTTGAGTTTCTGTGTGTTAATTTAAGATCTAATAGTCACAGTTCCCGCGTTTCCGTTTGCGTCGGAAAGTAAACAGATTTTGTGACGTATTACAAATTCCTAATCAGGGGCGAATTATTTAGTTTTATCTGCTTCGACAGTTAGGTTTTTGAATCTCTGAATATAAATCTATTAGACACAGTTTCTGCGTTTTCGTCAGTTCTTCAGCACGTGCCGATAGTCTGTTTATCTCGGTAGTTTAATTTTCCACGGTCTTTTGTACAAATAGGGACTGCGATTGTTGTGTCCGGATGCGAGTTGAATTGGTGGCATTTCGCTCTTAGCTCCAGGCTGTGATAGCTTCAGTTACACAGCTTCAAGTAGCAGAGGATGGCACTACTGTTGTGGGCCAGCTGTGGCGATCCAATGGACATCCAGCACGTCCGAGTCCTCCTATCGTTTCTCACTAGTGGCCTGCCCAGTTACAATGTGCACTGAGGTTGAGCCCTCACCTGTAGTCGAATGGGCAGTGAGTGAAAGACTTCCCAGGCGGCCGCACGTAAGTCTTCCCCGGTTTGTCTGACAAACAGGTTCCAGGTGCTGTCTGTGGCAGACAGTGTCGCTCGGCCAGATGCAGTCGCCTGTCCTGTTTCAAAAGAAAACTCTCGGCCTGCAAGATCCGGTCAATCACAGAGGGTGGGATTTTCCATAGTTGAGAGCTCTAATGTTAGGCACGCTATGGGGCCCTTAGGGACATGGCTGCCAAGAAGGGGAAGAAAGCCAATGTGCACTCCGTGTGCATACAGGGTTGAGTCATTCCAGATGTGGAAGGGGTCCTTCTGGATGCCATGAAGGGTACAGGGTGCAGCCATCTGCAGGTGGTGGCTCACGTCGGTACAAATGATGTGTGTTACTTTGGATCGGAAGAGATACTCTCTGGTTTCGAGCGGCTAACAGAACTGGTAAAGGCTGCCAGTCTTGCAAGATGAAAGCAGAGCTGAGCATTTACAGCAGAGTCGAAAGGACCGACTGCGGACCTCTGGTACAGAGCCGAGTGGAATGTCTGAATCAGAGGCTGAGACTGTTCTGCGACCGTGTAGGCTGCAGATTCCTCGACTTCCGCCATAGGGTAGTTGGATTCTGGGTTCACCTGAATAGGTCAGGAGTCCACGACATACAGGAGGCGGCTGCACTGGGCTGTATGGGGTGGACTGGGCGGTGTTTTAGGTTAGAGTGTCTCGGGAAAACACAAAAAGGGCTTCAGTCACAAATGGTGCAGCGTATTTTATAGGTCGAATAACCTTATCGAAGTGATTCTATTTTTCTTAAACCTTGCTTAAACTATGAAGCCCTGCATCAGAATTGCACCTTTGGTACTGAAACATACATAGAGGAGGCTCATTAGGAAATAGACGGAAGTTTATTTAATGTGTGCTGCTCTTTAAATAATTAATGTTATAGCGTTACTAATTTCTAATTATCTTCTAGGTCTACAATACTTGTTACTAATGAAGAGTTAGCAGATAGTGCACTAACTTATGTAAAATGCTTGAAAAGCTACAGAACCCGTCTACAACTATTACTCTGGAACAAAGAAACCGCAAAAGTTGATTAGGAAAAAGTAATTTGGTACCTACTTAGGTTTCGTTGGGTTCGCTGGAGCGACTACTCTTCGGAGTGGAAACATATTATTATCTGTATATCTTCTGTAGTTAAATAAATGGCTCACCCCATTTTTAAGACTTGAGGAAGCAACGCTGCCGTGAGACCGGAGAAACAGCACTAGCCATTGTACTTTTGAAGCGTGGTATTTTGCCACCAGACGGCATGGTTCAAATGGCTCTGAGCACTTTGACTTAACTGCTGAGGTCATCAATCTCCTAGAACTTAGAACTATGTAAACCTAACTAACCTAAGGACATCACACACATCCCTATCCGAGGCAGGATTCGAACCTGCGACCGTAGCAGTAGCGGGGTCCAGACTGAAGCGTCTAGAACCGCTCGGCCACTCCGGCCGGCCTAGACGGTATGCATATATGGGTAGCACTAAGACTCTGGGCTAATAGATGGCACGTGTTTCCTCATCTATGAACCACTGTTCCTTTCTTAAATAAATTATCGTGCATTACAGTTTGATTCTATCATCTTTCCTCGTCATGATGTTCATAATTAACTCATGTTTCTTTGTAGTGGGAATCCACGTGGTTACTACTGATGTACGGCAGCTCCCGCCTTAGGACGAATTATTGCTAGGACGTAGTTCCTACTCTCTGTTTCTTAACTGATATTCTGCGTAAATTTTGACGCAAATTTGGAAATAATTTTGCGTTACAATACGTAACCGTCGAAGTTACTCACTCTCTGACCCAATTTAGGTCTTGTTTCCTTGTGGAACTGTTGAATATCTTCTTTCTATAGTCTGCGTCTGTGCGTGTGTAATCCATCTTTCACATCCCACTCGCGATTTTCGAAAGACCGTATTAGTCACGTATTCATTTCCGTGCGTTTTACCACTAGGATAAGTTTTGGTATGAATAAAATGGTTGTTATTGTGCACTCTGTTAAATATATTAATCCAAAGAATAAAAGTACAGTACAAGGCATTCCTCTTGTTTAATAAGTCGCCCACTATTCATCTAATTCCTATCGAACCTCTTCCAGCCCAACTTAGGCGACACGTGTATGATTAGTAGTATATTTTAAGAGCATTCTGATTCTCCTCAAGAATGAATCAAGAAGTTATGTACGTATACCAAGATTTCATTATTTTTCCTGAATTGAGGCCCATTCACTAATCGTCTTGAAGCAAATGTACAGTGTAGTTAAGTGGAAACTTCATTTAAGTGGCGACCCAAGTTAAATTCACATAATGATGTACCAAATTACATTAACATAATGTTGCTCCACAGATAAGTCTAGCAACCATTTTTCCAACAGGTGCATTACAATGGGACTTGATGTCGTCCCCTGTGATGTTGCAAACAAGGGGCACTATGAGTCAACATACTAGTGGCATCATCCTATGACACGAAGCGGACAGATGGCGCTACAGAACAAGACGCCAGTGACGTCATCCTCCGGCGTGTGTGGGCCTGGGCGCTAGAAGTCGAGGCACCTGTGTCGCAGTAGTGATATCAGCTTCTGGGATGTCCGAAGCTAGTGCTCTAGTGGCTAGCGTTGCTACCTCTAGTTCATGGGGTCCCGGGTTCGATTCCCAGCCAGGTTCGGGATTTTCTCTGCCTGGGGACCGGGTGTTTGTGTTGTCCTCATCATTTCATCACCATTCTCATCATTCGGGACAGTAGCTATAGATTGGCCTGTGAAAAAAAAATTGGACTGTGGAAAAATTGGGACTTTGAATGGGTGCTTATGACCGCGCAGTCGAGTGCCCCACAAACCAAACATCATCATCATCACCTGGCATAATGTGAATGAGTGGCACTAGTAGATGTGATACCAATATGCGACATCCTCTAGGATGTTGTAGATATGAGGCAATATGAGATGTTGCGCCAGTGTGAGGCTACTCATTCTTTCAGACTGTCGGACGAGACAACAGGAAGGAATCAGTAGTGTCATCATGTGAGCGGAGGTTGTGTGTATGCACCTTAGAGAGTGACGCCACACATGATGTTCTGGCTGTTGGACAGGATGGCTGCGTCAGCCAAAAGATGCTGTAGCAAGGTGAGGTGCTGCAAGGGGGCAGGTGGCAAAGATCATCCACATGTGTCTCAGGGGCCACCAGGAACCTAATTTAACACCAGGCTGTGTAAATTAGAACACCATGTGACCAGTAAATTAGTTACTGATTACCAGACCCAGCTGATGACTTTTTAATTCCAGTCTCAAATTGTATATGAAACGGAATGGTGGAAGTTCTTGGCAGATTAAAAGTGTCTGCCGGACCGAGACTCGAACTCGGGACCTATGCCTTTCGCGACAAAGTGCTCTACCACCTGAGCTACCTAAGCACGACTGACGCCCCATCCCCACAGCTTTACTTCTGCCAATATCTCGTCTCCTACCTTCCAAACTTTACAGAAGCTCTCCTACGAACCCTGCAGAACTAGCACTCCTGAAAGAAAGGATATTGCGGAGACATGGCTTAGCCACAGTCTGGGGGATGTTTCCGGAATGAAATTTCGCTCTGCAGCGGAGTGTGTGCTGAAATGAAACTTCCTGGCAGATTAAAACTGTGTGCCGGACCGAGACTCGAACTCGGGACCTTTGCCTCTGGTATGTCTGTAGATGGTTGGTTGGTTGTTTGGGGGAAGAGACCAAACATCGAGGTTATCGGTCTCATAGGAGTAGGGAAGGATGGGGAAGGAAGTCGGCCGTGCCCTTTCAAAGAAACCATCCCGGCATTTGCCTGGAGCGATTTAGGGAAATCACGGAAAACCTAAAGCAGGATGGCCGGACGCGGGATGTCTGTAGATCATTGTCGTATTACATACCAGTTTGTAGTGCTATGAAATTCAGACTAGTGGTATTGAAGCAGTGTCAGGTACTTACAGACAGGGCAGTCATAATACATGCTATTGTAATAGCACTAATAGCAATAGCTGATAAAAGTTTTGCATCACCTCGGTTCCGAGAGTTTCGGAACCTGTACAAAAAATTGGAATAGAGATCAACATAAACATCATTTCCGCCCTTTTTATTGCTCATGAAAACCACATATTGCGTGTTGTACAACCATACAGCGAGATCTTCAAAGGTGGTGGTCCATGCTGATGTACACACCGGTACCTGTAATACCCAGTAACATGTCCTCTTGCATTGATGCATGCCTGTATTCGTCGTTGCATACTATCCACAAGTTCATCAAGGCAGTGTTGGTCCAGATTGTCCCACTCCTCAACAGCGATTCGGCGTAGATCCCTCATAGTGGTCGGTGGGTCACGTCGTCCATCAACAGCCCTTTTGAGTCCATCCCAGTCATGTTCGATAGGGTTCATATCTGCAAAATATGCTGGCCACTCTAGTCGGGCGATGTCGTTATACTGAAGGAAGTCAGTCACAAGATGTGCACGATGGAAACGCGAATTGTCGCTCTTGAAGAGGAATGCCTCGACAATATTCTGCCGATATGGTTGCACTATCGGTCGGAGGATGGCATTCACGTATCGTAAGACGTTACGGCGCCTTCCATGACCACCAGCGGCGTACGTCAGCCCTACATAATGCCACCACAAAACATCAGGGAACCTCCACTTTGCTGCACTCGCTGGACAGTGTGTCTATAGCGTTCAGCCTGACCAGGTTGCCTCCAAACACGTCTCCGACGATTGTCTGGTTGAAGGCATATGCAACACATCGATGAAGAGAACGTGATGCCAGTCCTGAGTGGTCCATTCGGCATGTTGTTGGGCCCATCTGTACCGCGCTGCACGGTGTCGTGATTGCAAAGATGAACCTCGCCATGGTCGTCCGGAGTCAAGCTGAGCATCATGCAGGCTATTGCGCACAGTTTGAGTCGTAATACCGCGTCCTGTGGCTGCACGAAAAGCATTGTTCAACATGGTGGCGTTGCTGTCAGAGTTCCTCCGAGCCATAATCCATAGGTAACAGTCATCCACTGCAGTAGTAGCCCTTTGGGGCCTGAGCGAGACATGTCATCAACAGTTCCTCGCTGTATCTCCTCCATTCCGAAGAACATCACTTTGGTTCATTCCGAGACGCGTGGACGCTTCCCTTGTTGAGAGCTCTTCCTGGCACAAAGTAATAATGCGGACACGATTGAACCGCTGTATTGACCGTCTAGGCATGGTTAAACTACAGACAACACGAGCCGTGTACCTCCTTCCTGGTGGAATGACTGGAACTGATCGGCTGTCGGACCCCCTCCGGCTAATAGGCGCTGCTCGTGCATGGTTGTTTATATCTTTGGGCGGATTTAGTGACATCTCTGAACAGTCGAAGGGACTGTATCTGTGATACAATATCCACAGTTAACATCTGTCTTGAGGAGTTTTGGGAACTGGGGTGAAGGAAAACTTTTTTTCGTATGTGTGTATTGAAATAACGAAAGCCTAGTGCTCTTTTTCTGTCACAATAGAGGAAAACCGACTGAGAGTGGAAATAGATGCCATAGGACAACCACATGTGGAGTAAACTATAATTAGCCGTCTAGAAGTTAGAGGGATAGTAGGTAAAGAAAAATAGTATAGGCGCTCTAAATCGCTATTTTCAGAACAGAAAAAAATCGTCTGCGTAAAGATACACATAAATGTAATTTTGTATGTAACGGTCCATTGTTGTCATCAAGAAAGTGGATCTTAGTAAATAGATAAAATAAAAGAACAGATGTCCAGTGGCCCGCAATGCGCAGGTGGACTCCCGGATATGAAGCAGATTGAAAATATTATACAGGGTGATTCAAAAAGAATACCACAACTTTAAAAATGTGTATTTAATGAAAGAAACATAATATAACCTTCTGTTATACATCATTACAAAGAGTATTTAAAAAAGTTTTTTTCACTCAAAAACAAGTTCAGAGATGTTCAATATGGCCCCCTCCAGACACTCCAGCAATATCAACCCGATACTCCAACTCGTTCCACACTCTCTGTAGCATATCAGGCGTAACAGTTTGGATAGCTGCTGTTATTTCTCGTTTCAAATCATCAATGGTGGCTGGGAGAGGTGGCCGAAACACCATATCCTTAACATACCCCCATAAGAAAAAATCGCAGGGGGTAAGATCAGGGCTTCTTGGAGGCCAGTGATGAAGTGCTCTGTCACGGGCTGCCTGGCGGCCGATCCATCGCCTCGGGTACTTGACGTTCAGGTAGTTACGGACAGATAAGTGCCAAGTCCATACAGTTGATTGTGGAATTTGCAGCTCTCTGCTAGCTCTGCGAGTCGATATTCCTGGGCTGCGAACAAATGCTTGCTGGATGCGTGCTACATTTTCATCACTCGTTCTCGGCCGTCCAGAACTTTCCCCTTTGCACAAACACCCATTCTCTGTAAACTGTTTATACCAACGTTTAATACACCACCTATCAGGAGGTTTAACACCATACTTCGTTCGAAATGCACGCTGAACAACTGTCGTCGATTCACTTCTGCCGTACTCAATAACACAAAGAGCTTTCTGTTGAGCGGTCGCCATCTTAGCATCAACTGACGCTGACGCCTAGTCAACAGCGCCTCAAGCGAACAAATGTACAACTAAATGAAACTTTATAGCTCCCTTAATTCGCCGACAGATAGTGCTTAGCTCTGCCTTTTGTCGTTGCAGAGTTTTAAATTCCTAAAGTTGTGGTATTCTTTTTGAATCACCCTGTATATACATAGTATCTAGGTTGCCCCTGAGCGCGTGTTTCCGACAATATTACCGAAATTCAATCCGCAGTTTACGTGTCGATCCCAGGATAGACTTTCCATAACATTTCTTCCTCTTTAGTGCTGTGAAAACACCTACAACGAAGGATTTCAATAAACAATCTACATCCCACTGGAACAGCGTTATCAACAATCGTTTCTTGAGAAGCAACTATATCTCGTCTATTTCCATTCAGCCTGTCAAAAAGGCATCTCCGGATAGAAATCTTTAAAGTTGACTAGAAAATGGCCGTCAAAATCCTATCTAAATCTGCCTGCCTCCTCTTGCGGATGACGGTGATGTTAAAGAACCGACGGAACATTTTCTGAGTACAACCCGCAATACCTTCACCTTACTCAGCACGACGTTTCTTAAGACTGGTACAGAGTTGTCCGAATACTTCAGTGTATGATGATATACTGACGCTTGAAATATCTACTGGACATACACTACAAACACTGCTATCTGCTCAATGTTGAAATATCAAAAGTATTTTCTTTGCTGCCTCAGGTATCACTTGATTTTAAATGATCCTTCCCGATTTGCTACGGAGACGTCATGTATATCGAACTTGATCAGTCTAAGTAGGTGCAGCGTACCTGTCGCTTTCACTCTGTTCAAATTCGTAATCCTCAGTGCTTCTATGAAATTACGGAAGTAATTTGTGACAAGGAAACAAAAGTGTTTTGTAGATAAAGGTCCTCGCAATAAATACGCCTTAGGGACATCTCAAAGTCACCGAAAGTTTTGTCATAGTACTCTTTCATACATCTACATCTACATATACATCATACTCCACAAGCCACCTATTGGTATGTAGTGGAGGGTACTTTCGGTGGTCTAGCGGTAGCGTCTTTGATTCATAATCAAAAACGTCTTCGGTCCCGGGTTCGATTCGCGCCACTGCCTAAATTTTGATAAATAATCAGCATTGGCGGCCGAAGACTTCCGGCATAAGAAGTCAGCCTCATTCTGCCAACGGCCTTGTCAAAGAGGGCGGAGGAGCGGATACAGGTTCAGGGCACTCTCTTGTCCTAGGGGTGGGAAATTGCCCCTAAAGGCGGAAGAATCACCAATGACCAACGACATGAGGATGCAGAAGGCAATGGAAACCACTGCATTAAAGACACGTAACGTGTATCCACAGGACATGTGGCCTGTATTTGAAGAAGTGTCACGATGATCTTTCCAGTGGCAAAAGATTCCGGAATAGTCCCCCATTCGGATCTCCGGGAGGGGACTGCCAAGGGGGAGGTTACCATGAGAAAAAGATTGAATAATCAACGAAAGGATAACGTTCTACGAGTCGGGGCGTGGAATGTCAGAAGCTTGAACGTGGTAGGGAAACTAGAAAATCTAAAAAGGGAAATGCAAAGGCTCAATCTAGATATAGTAGGGGTCAGTGAAGTGAAGTGGAAGGAAGACAAGGATTTCTGGTCAGATGAGTATCGGGTAATATGAACAGCAGCAGAAAATGGTATAACAGGTGTAGGATTCGTTATGAATAGGAAGGTAGGGCAGAGGGTTGTTACTGTGAAAAGTTCAGTGACCGGGTTGTTCTAATCAGAATCGACAGCAGACCAACACCGACAACGATAGTTCAGTTATACATGCCGACGTCGCAAGCTGAAGATGAACAGATAGAGAAAGTGTATGAGGATATTGAAAGGGTAATGCAGTATGTAAAAGGGGACGAAAATCTAATAGTCATGGGCGACTGGAATGCAGTTGTAGGGGAAGGAGTAGAAGAAAAGGTTACAGGAGAATATGGGCTTGGGACAAGGAATGAAAGAGGAGAAAGACTAATTGAGTTCTGTAACAAGTTTCAGCTAGTAATAGCGAATACCCTGTTCAAGAATCACAAGAGGAGGAGGTGTACTTGGAAAAGGCCGGGAGATACGGGAAGATTTCAATTAGATTACATCATGGTCAGACAGAGATTCCGAAATCAGATACTGGATTGTAAGGCGTACCCAGGAGCAGATATAGACTCAGATCACAATATAGTAGTGTTGAAGAGTAGGCTGAAGTTGAAGACATTAGTCAGGAAGAATCAATACGCAAAAGGGATACAGAAGTACTAAGGAATGACGAGATACGTTTGAAGTTCTCTAACGCTATAGATACAGCAATAAGGAATAGCGCAGTAGGCAGTACAGTTGAAGAGGAATGGAAATCTCTAAAAAGGGCCATCACAGAAGTTGGGAAGGAAAACATAGGTACAAAGAAGGTAGCTGCGAAGGAACCATGGGTAACAGAAGAAATACTTCAGTTGATTGATGAAAGGAGAAAGTACAAACATGTTCCGGGAAAATCAGGAATACAGAAATACAAGTCGCTGAGGAATGAAAGAAATAGGAAGTGCAGGGAAGCTAAAACGAAATGGCTGCAGGAAAAATGTGAAGACATCGAGAAAGATATGATTGTCGGAAGGACAGACTCAGCATACAGGAAAGTCAAAACAACCTTTGGTGACATTAAAAGCAACGGTGGTAACATTAAGAGTGCAACGGGAATTCCGCTGTTAAATGCAGAGGAGAGAGCAGATAGGTGGAAAGAATACATTGAAAGCCTCTATGAGGGTGAAGATTTGTCTGATGTGATAGAAGAAGAAACAGGAGTCGATTTAGAAGAGAGAGGGGATCCAGTGTTAGAATCGGAATTTAAAAGAGCTTTGGAGGACTTACGGTCAAATAAGGCAGAAGGGATAGATAACATTCCATCAGAATTTCTAAAATCATTGGGGGAAGTGGCAACAAAACGACTATTCACGTTGGTGTGTAGAATATATGAGTCTGGCGATATACCATCTGACTTTCGGAAAAGCATCATCCACACAATTCCGAAGACGGCAAGGGCTGACAAGTGCGAGAATTATCGCACAATCAGCTTAACAGCTCATGCATCAAAGCTGCTTACAAGAATAATATACAGAAGAATGGAAAAGAAAATTGAGAATGCCCTAGGTGACGATCAGTTTGGCTTTAGGAAAAGTAAAGGGACGAGAGAGGCAATTCTGACGTTACGGCTAATAATGGAAGGAAGGCTAAATAAAAATCAAGACACTTTCATAGGATTTGTCGACCTGGAAAAAGCGTTCGACAATATAAAATGGTGCAAGCTGTTCGAGATTCTGAAAAAAGTAGGGATAAGCTATAGGGAGAGACGGGTCATATACAATATGTACACCAACCAAGAGGGAATAATAAGAGTGGACTATCAAGAACGAAGTGCTCGTATTAAGAAGGGTGTAAGACAAGGCTGTAGCCTTTCGCCCCTACTCTTCAATCTGTACATCGAGGAAGCAATGATGGAAATAAAAGAAAGGTTCAGAAGTGGAATTAAAATACAAGGTGAAAGGATATCAACTATACGATTTGCTGATGTCATTGCTATCCTGAGTGAAAGTGAAGAAGAATTAAATGATCTGCTGAACGGAATGAACAGTCTAATGAGTACGCAGTATGGTTTGAGAGAAAATCGGAGAAAGATGAAGGTAATGAGAAGTAGTAGAAATGAGAATAGCGAGAAACTTAACATCAGGATTGATGGTTACGAAGTCAATGAAGTTAAGGAATTCTGCTACCTAGGCAGTAAAATAACCAATGACGGACGGAGCAAGGAGGACATCAAAAGCAGACTCGCTATGGCAAAAAAGGCATTTCTGGCCAAGAGAAGTCTACTAATATCAAATACCGGCCTTAATTTGAGGAAGAAATTTCTGAGGATGTACGTCTGGAGTACAGCATTGTATGGTAGTGAAACATGGACTGTGGGAAAACCGGAACAGAAGAGAATCGAAGCATTTGAGATGTGGTGCTATAGACGAATGTTGAAAATTAGGTGGACTGCTAAGGTAAGGAATGAGGAGGTTCTACGCAGAATCGGAGAGGAAAGGAATATGTGGAAAACACTGATAAGGAGAAGGGACAGGATGATAGTACATCTGCTAAGACATGAGGGAATGACTTCCGTGGTACTAGAGAGAGCTGTAGAGGGCAAAAACTGTAGAGGAAGACAGAGATTGGAATACGTCAAACAAATAATTGAGGACGTAGGTTGCAAGTGCTACTCCGAGATGAAGAGGTTAGCACAGGAAAGGAATTCGTGGCGGGCCGCATCAGACCACTCAGTAGACTGATGAAAAAAACACAACTATTATACGAATGCGTGGAGTCTGTTCTTTTGGACATGTCCAGAAAAACAGACACCAGGCATTCGTATAACTGAGTGGCCTCGATTGGCTACGAAAGCACCACCTTCGGTACGAATACACAATCACGTTGGACCTCCTGCAGGAATCTGAAAGTAGCGGGCACGGAGGACACAGAAGTGGAATGCGGATAGATAGGATTGTGGATCGGCTGTGGGGCGCACGCAGGTATTTTAGCAACTGTAAAAATCACTGTGTCCAGGTGGCGCAGTGGTTGACCCCAAGTAAGCAGGAGATCCCGTGTTCGAGTGTTCGTCCGGCACACATTTTCACTCGTCTCCGCTGACACCGCATCAAGTCCCTAAGCAGCTGAAATCGTGAGTTCTTCCCCTTTCATTTCCTTTCACCCTCTCCGCCTTTAGTTTACATAATACGGACTAATTTCTCTAAATTTCGTTTTCCGTCTCCGACGATATTACCCTCAGCTGAGATCGAAAGGCAATGAAACGAGAAGAAGACAAATATAGAACACATTCCTAAACACAAACGCTTTGACTGTGTTACCTGTTAAGAAGTTTTCATTAGAGCTGCAGTACTCGACTTAAGTACGTACACTTTTTTCTGCATCTAGAAGCGTACGAGTTATATCTTCGTACACTATCTGAGGCGCAGCGCCGTGTAACGATCCTGCCTTGGAGTCGGTTAAGTGGGAGATGTGTCTCAGAGCTGGACAGTGACAGATGGTGACGCGAGACTGGACGCGCATGTAGTTTATGTATCAGCCGATAGAGGACAATATTGGATAGGGCGACTGTGATTTTAGTTTTGATTGTGCCCACTAGAGTGCACTAAACTAATACAATGTTTTTCATAAACGGTTCTAGTATTTTCATAAAGTGTTATTATGTCTTTTTGTGCATGTAAAATGTTATAGGTGTGGTTTAGCAGTATCAATGATGCGTGAGTGTGGTTTAAGGTTAATATGAAGATAATTGTTTAAATAGTTATGTAGTGGGATTAAGTGTGGGAACATTTCAAAGAAGTATGGATATGAACAAAGGGGATTTTTGTAGAACAGTTTTGTAAAGTAAGTTTATGGTAAAGGGAAAAATTAATTCAGGTGTAAATAACAATAGTAAATAACTTCATGCATAAGCAACACTTCAGCATATTAGAAAATTACGTCGGTGAAAAGTGCAGTCGTTAGGTTTACTATTTTGCGATTGGTTATGGATGAAAAGCGCGGACTGACGCGGGAGAATGTTGTTTTGCTATTGGCTGTTAAGTAAACTGACCAATGGTAAAGCAATATTCTCCGCGCGCCTTTCTCTGCTGGTAGAGAAGACTGAGAGTATTCTAGAGATGACTCGAAGCCTAGCCATGAATGAGATCGGACGTGTGCAGTAGTAGTTCCGATGGAAACTGTGGTGTCACCGCCAGACACCACACTTGCTAGGTGGTAGCCTTTAAATCGGCCGCGGTCCGTTAGTATACGTCGGGCCCGCGTGTCGCCACTCTCAGTGATTGCAGACCGAGCGCCGCCACACGGCAGGTCTAGAGAGACTTCCTAGCACTCGCCCCAGTTGTACAACCGACTTTGCTAGCAATGGTTCACTGACAAAATACGCTCTCATTTGCCGAGACGATAGTTAGCACAGCCTTCAGCTACGTCATTTGCTACGACCTAGCAAGGCGCCATTACCAGTTACTATTGATACTGTGAATCATGTACCGTCAAGAGCGACGTTCACCATTGATGGATTAAAGTTAAGTATTCCACCAGCTACGTCCGTTTTTCTAAATTCTAATTTCGTTGTCCTGTTCCACACCTCACGCCAGCCTGCATGAGCTAAAACACGTGCCTTTCGGTTTCCTCTAGTAACACGGTGTTGGCTCTCCTGCCAACCACAACAGGAACGATAAGTTGCCGGATCTAGCAGTGTTTCATACATCAAAAGTGTTGGAAAGTGACGGCATAATTATTCTGATGTGTCTGTAGAAATTTCGGAATTTTAAGTGAATTTTGTGACGAGAAAAGACATAAATTCCGCGTGGCGTATTTAGCATGTCGGTGGCTAAAAACTGTGACTGCATTAGGTACCGACAGACTTAATGGGTCGACAGAAGCGTCCGTTCCCACGCGTCGGCTTTGACCCGTGACGTAAGGGTGTTGTCGTGTGACGTCATGACGGCGCGGAGTTTGGTTTGAGTGTGGCTGTCTCCAGTTCTGTTTTATCTTATTTTATTTACTTTTCTGATCTGTTCGTTCTATCTCGTGAGATTTTTTAAATTTAAAAACACTTATTACTTATTTTAATTATCCGTTTCCTCCAATTTCTGTTTCGTTTATTATATTTATCTTTCTGATCTGTTCGTTCTATCCCGTGAGATTTTTTTTTTAAAGACACACTAATCAGCTACTGAAGCATCTTTATCTTCTATGGGTTGCAGTGGTTACGACCACTGGGGAGGTGGGTGGGTGTTCATGCATGGCTGTCTTCACTTACACGTTGTAGCTACGCAAGGCGTCTAAATTTGTTTATATTTCGTTTGCCCCCCCACCCAAAACACCCCATTCCCCGCGCTTGTCCCGTTAGTGTCATTAGGCTTCTTGTGGAAAGTGTGTGTGTTTGTTTTTGTTTCCGCCATATTTGTGACGTCATGGGTCAAAGCAGACGGGCGGGATCGGACGCTTCCGTATTTCCGACTTAATATTTGGAGAGCATTCTCAATCAAAAACAATCAATATTTTTGTAGCTATTACGTTTTCGGGAAATGCAACACCATAAACTTCCTAACGTGAGTGAAAGGGATTGTGAGTGACTGTGTTAAGATTAGCACGGGCTTGGCAGTGATACTTGTTCACCTTTCATTTCGTGTTTCTCCTGAAACGTAGATTAGTGGCTTTAATTGCAGCCTGGTTCACGTCGAAGTACAGTAGGTTTCACTCGGCTATCCTACTGATGATCTGCTAAGACAATGTTCACAGGTAGCTGAAGGTCCGTCGGAAAGGGACGGAAAGAGCCGCGCCGCAGTATATCGTGAGTCGTGTTTGCAACTCGGAAGGCAGGGAACAGTTAACGCTACAGTTCTAGCGAATCTAAATGCGACTCGTGGCAGAGAAGAGGAAAAGTGAGGAAGCCATATTGGCTGTAGGAACGTCTCTACGCTGTTGGTTATTTCCTATGTTCAATACATATGATGATCCTTCCAGGATCCTGACACAATCTATGTAGCGTAATGCTGACTGAGGCAGTGCGTAAGGTCGGAGTACAAAGTTAATGGTTCGGGGTTCAAATACGTTCATCAGAGTGAATCGTATGACACACAGCAAATCGATCAGAAAACTAAGTCCTGTAAGAAAGTTACTTCGAGAAAACTTCCTTGCTCAGTTTCAATGGTTTCAATGGCTCTGAGAACTATGGGACCTAACTTCTGAGGTCATCAGTCCCCTAGAACTTAGAACTACTTAAACCTAAATAACCTAAGGACATCACACACATCCATGCCCGAGGTAGGATTCGAACCTGCGACCGTAGCGGTCGCGCGGTTCCAGACTGTAGCGCCTAGAACCGATCGGCCACTTCGGCCGGCCCTTGCGCAGTTCGCACAACTCTCCTGCAGCAGTCAACAGAAGAGGGTCTGCTTATCGCAGGCATCAAACCCGAATGTGTCAAGTCGCTCCAAACGATAGAGCAACAACAGCAGCTGAGCCATTTTCGTGATGGCGAGGTTGTTATCGCCTCAGAACACGAGCAGCCGTATACACGGTCAGCATCGTTCCGCGCCTGGTTGTGTGCGAACACGCTCTCTGATACGACCGCGCATAGCGCAGCGTAAAATGTCCCGTGTTGCGTTCATTAGCGCGATGACTTGGGACGAATAGCGGTGAAAATATAGTCTCCTCTTTCAGTGCCGTTTTTAACTTGTCTCAAACAATCGATCTTAACCGTTTGTTGATTCGCGAAGCACCATAAACAAGCGCAATAGTAACCGGAGTACGGCTTTCGCTAAGGCAAGGGTACAGAAAAGCCGACGATGCCAGTAGTGCCGGCAGGGGCATAAGAGAGCAGCAAATGGGGCTGCGCTGAGTACCTCGTCTTCCATGAGTCTACGTCAATTCTCTTTGAACTACCTCCAGTGTCTGCCTCGATCTGCAAATAATATTCGTGTAATTGAATTTATCCGTAGTCTATCGGAAGACTGCTCTGATGAATCTCTGCACGCTGGTCTGTCGTGTACAAGCCTCTTCTGCTGCATCCACTTCAACTTGGTTGTTGTAGTTCTGCCTCGATCTTGCTGTACAATTTTCACTCTCACAGATACCTCTGTAACCAAATTACCTATTCCTCGATGCCTCGGTGTGTCTCTTCAGCCGACCCCTTCTTATTTTAGTCAGTTTGTAAATGAATTTCTTTTTACCCCAGTTCGATCCAGTGTGCTATCTTTGGTTATTCAGTCTACGTATCTGATCTTCAGCATCCATCTGCAGCACCAATTTCCACAACATTCTGTTCTCTCTTTGTACATCCGGTTTATCATTTCCGCTTCACTTCCAAATGACGCTACATTCCAGGCAATTATTTCCATAAAACACTGTTCCTAGAATTTAAATTTATAGTCGTCGTTAACATTTCTTTCTTTCTTTTTTGTAAAATCCTTTTTTACTGTTGCCAGCCTGGATTTTATATCCTTCATGCTTCGGCTATTACCACTCACTTTGCTGGCCAAATATCTGAACTAATTGACTATATCTACATCTTAATTTATTATCCCCCACATTACCGAAATTAACTCGAATGCAATCCATAATCAGCGGTTTCCTTCTGCGGACGTCCATTTCACAGCCTCTTCTCGAGACCACTACCAATTCCGTTCAATTGTTAGAAATCCTTTGCCGTCTCAGAAAGAATTACAATGTCATCGGTAGATCTTTGAGTCTTTATTTCTTCTCCTTGTTATTTAATTTCTTTGCCAATTTTATCCTAGGTTTCACTCGTACAATGAAAGAAATCTATCAGTAAAGTGAAAATTTAGAACCGCTTGCGTAAAAGATGCGTCAGTATTAATTCGCAACGCAGTTTTCTCTTAACTGCTTTCAGTTCCTTCCGCTCTAATCGTTATCGTATACTTCTGAAACGGTGAAGATAAGAATTCTATAAAATGTTGTTGTTGTTGTTGTTGTTGTTGTTGTTGTTGTTCTGGTCTTCAGTCCTGAGACTGGTTTGATGCAGCTCTTCATGAAACCCTATCCTGTGCAAGCCTCTTCATCTCCCAGTACGTATTGCAGCCTACATCCTTCTGAATCTGCTTAGTGTAATCATCTCTTGGTTTCCCTCTACGAGTTTTACCCTCCACGCTGCCCTCCAATACTAAATTGGTGATCCCTTGATGCTTCAGCACATGTCCTACCAACCGATCCCTTCTTCTAGTCAAGTTGTGTCACAAACTTCTCTTCTCCCCAATCCCATTCAACACCTCCTCATTAGTTATGTGATCTACCCATCTAATCTTCAGCATTCTTCTGTAGCACCACATTTCGAAAGCTTCTCTTCTTGTCCTTAACTTCATTGACTTCGTGACCATCAATCCTGATGTTAAGTTTCTCGCTGTTCTCATTTCTACTACTTCTCATTACCTTCGTCTTTCTCAGATTTACTCTCAAACCATACTGTGTACTCATTAGACTGTTCATTCCGTTCAGCAGATCATTTAATTCTTCTTCACTTTCACTCAGGATAGCAATGTCATCAGCGAATCGTATCATTGATATCCTTTCACCTTGTATTTTAATTCCACTCCTGAACCTTTCTTTTATTTCCATCATTGCTTTCTCGATGTACAGATTGAAGAGTAGGGGCGAAAGGCTACAGCCTTGTCCTACACCCTTCTTAATACGAGCACTTCGTTCTTGATCGTCCACTCTTATTATTCCCTCTTGGTTGGTGTACATATTGTATATGACCCGTCTCTCCCTATAGCTTACCCCTACTTTTTTCAGAATCTCGAACAGCTTGCACCATTTTATATTGTCGAACGCTTTTTCCAGGTCGACAAATCCTATGAAAGTGTCTTGATTTTTCTTTAGCCTTGCTTCCATTATTAGCCGTAACGTCAGAATTGCCTCTCGTCCCTTTACTTTTCCTAAAGCCAAACTGATCGTCACCTAGCGCATTCTCAATAATGTTTTCCATTCTTCTGTATATTATTCTTGTAAGCAGCTTCGATGCGTGAGCTGTTAAGCTGATTGTGCGATAATTCTCGCACTTGTCAGCTCTTGCCGTCTTCGGAATTGTGTGGATGATGCTTTTCCGAAAGTCAGATGGTATATCGCCAGACTCATATATTCTACACACCAACGTGAATAGTCGTTTTGTTGCCACTTCCCTCAATGAATTTAGAAATTATGATGGAATGTTATCTATCCCTTCTGCCTTATTTGACCGTAAGTCCTCCAAAGCT